>NC_044382.1:108635802-109874453 GCF_006542625.1 Nomascus leucogenys | reverse complement strand
GGTATATGGAAGTGCCCATCTTGTTATCCTCCTCTCAAAAGTACTGAGTACTACGTTAGGATTAAAATTAAATAAAATTTTTCAGTTCAGAAGATAGAGTGATTGATTTACTTGTCATTATTTTGTTAATGAATTGGTGATGAGTTGAAGTCAGATATTTTGAGTATCATCATACATCATATTGGGTTTGTTTTTGTTTGTTTGTTTGTTTTTGTTTTTTTTTTTAGGCAGAGTCTCACCCAGGCTGGAGTGCAATGGTGTGATCTCGGTTCACTGCAACCTCCTCCACCTCCTGGGTTCAAGCGATTCTCCTGCCTCAGCCTCCCGAGTAGCTGGGATTACAGGCACCCACCACCATGCCCGGCTAATTATTGTATTTTTAGTAGAGATGGGGTTTTGCCGTGTTGGCCAGGCTAGTTTCAAACTCCTGACTTCAGGTGATCCACCCACCTCGGCCTCCCAAAGTGGTGAGACTACACGGGTGAGCCACTGCGCCCAGCCCATATTGGTATTTTCTCCAGTCATTATGTTTGTTCTTTTATTTATGATGATTTCTACTTTTAAATTTTAATTTAAAAGTTTTACGGTGGCATACCTTAAGGTGAACTTTACTGAATCATGCTCTTATAAAATTCCCTCCTAATAGAATATGACAAAGGTGGTGGAAGTATATTGCATTATATAATACTTACCCTTAGCAAATTGGAGTGAGAGCTTCCCTGTCGCTTTGAAGCAAGCTGCCATGTTGTAAGAGAGCCTCTTAGAGGAACACTTGGGAAGGAATTGCTACTGGCATATGGGAGCTGTGAGTAAACTCTGGCTAATACCCAGCAAGAAAATGAGAACTTATGTCCTACAATCAACTGGAACTGAATTCAGGTAGCAACTGTGTGGCCTGGGAAGAGCACCATGAGCTCCAGAATACAGCCAATATGACAACTCGATTGCAGCCTTGTGAGACTCTGAACTGAGGAGCTGCTTTATGCCTGGACTCCTAACCAGTGAAAACTGAGATAATAAATGGAAGTTGTATTAAGCTGCTGGTGGTGATTTGTTACACAGCAATAGATAACTAATACAGTTTTCATCTGATCAGATTTATTTTTGTGTGACTTTTCCACTGTTTAAATTCCATAGAAATGCTCTGCCCACATCAAGATCATTAAATAGTCTTCTAATAATGACGTGTGTTCAAGTTCAGATTGAATGCTGGACATTCACTAGGAAATAGGTTTAATAGGCTCTATGTTTCCAATTCATTCATTCATTCATTTATTCTTTGAGTTATTCGTTAAAAAAATTGACCTCAACATCAACTGTATGCAAAGCACATGATGAATAAGCCACAGTTCTTGTTTTTGAGAGGTTGTAGTCTGGTGCAGATAGAGTCTGAACATAGACAAATATTTTCTCTATAATAGGTGGAAAACTACAAAAGAGGCATGTGCAAAAGGTGATAAGAATATGTGGAGAGAAATTTAATTTTTTTAAAGGATGATATAAAAAGTCTTCAAAGAAGAGATAATCCTGGCCTGCATCTTCTGCAGATGAGATTATCAGGCAGAAAAGAAGACAGGAAGATATTTCAGAAGGAGAAAAAAAGATTTGCAGATAGATCAAAACATTTGAAATAGGTTTCAGGCTCAATGAAGGTCGATCCATTTCTGGCTCTATCACTTTCGTCCTAGCACTTAGCATTTTTCTTTGCCTAAGTGAGCTTTTAATATGCTCTGGATACATGAAAGAATGAATGCAAGCAATTGTGTAGGAAATAATGAGAAGTAGTTCAGGAACAGAAACGTTTTTGCTGTGGCTGGAGCACAAAGTGGGCTGGTAATGAGATGTGAGAGGGAACGGGAATGGGAGGTAAAGGGCCTCGTTTATGTAGAACCCTCACACCTGACACCCATTCAGGTCTGAATGAAATGACTGACCACTTTTATCTGATAACAGAGTGAAGTTTTGTTATTTTACACAAGAGCTTTTTAGCGTGATAATGGTTAAAAACCTAAAACTCCTGATTTCTTTGGCTTTTTAAACTTTTGATTTCAATCTATTAATTGTTTTTTTTCTGATGATAATCCAAACATATGATTAAGATGGTAGAGTTTTGAAAGCACTGGCAGGGATACATTAATGTATCTATGCTGTAGAAAAGAATGTGAAATTACTGTCCAAGCAACAAGGTTGTTTGTTACCTTGATTCCTGCACCGTGAAGCAGATTTTGTCCTTTCCAGGTCCTGTTGGTTTTCTCCATGCCAGCAAGCCTAATGACTGTCTCTGTGTAAAACACTGACGATTTTCATGACCTCTCTTACCTCAGAGTCTTAGTGTGATGTAACTTGTTGGTATATACTGCAAATGATGCCTATACAATTTGGAGGCTGATTTCTGAAGTCATTAAAGTGCACCTTGTGATATTATTTCTGATATTATTTCTCAAGAATAACTACCATAATGTATCATCTTCTCAACTCCCATAATCTGGAGTTGAGAAGCGTTTTGAGTTTAACACATTATGAAGAGAGAATTAAAAGGAGTTGGTGATAATATAATTTTCCCTTTCTATGCTGCTTTGGGAATTTAGTTGACGAAACATTTCCTATGTAGGGAAAATGCATTACTGAATAAAATTTCCAGGGATGCTTTCTGACCAGAACTACTCATAATGAGATAAGATTGCCTGGCTTACATTGAAAAGAAAATAATATATCAGATAGAAACATAGATGAATACACACACACCATAAATATAGCAGCTTTTAAAGAGATTTTGCTGAACTGGTATCATTTAAATAATCCAGTGATCATTTTTGCAGTCTTTCAGCACCCCAAGAAGCACTCCTGGGTCTTCAGCATTTGATGATAATAAAAATATATTTGCATACCTGTGCTCATTATTGGAGGCATTCTACCATTGGGAAATGGTAGAAATTTTTTTTTGAAAATTTTTATGAAATTTCCATAAAAATGCAATGATTCTGGAGCTGGCATGGACATATGTATGAGACAACAAGTTACAATCAATGCCTTCTTGGATGTAGCTGTGATGGTAGTCTCCTATTAATTCTAACAGGAGGCTGTATTAACTCCTCATTAATAATTTTTCTTTCAATGAAATGACTTTTGAAATATAAAAGGTCAGAAATGTATTTGTTTTTCCATATCATGTTTGGTAAATACCCCAGTTTTGAGTGTCTTTAACTCAGCATTTTGGCGATGGATTTGCACTGGTGCTTTGTCTTCTTGTTGTTCTCTGATCCTACTATGAGGGTGTTTTCTCTTACTTGAGGAATTTATAAATGTATAATTGTTAACTGTATGATTTAAAGCCCCTGTTTCAATAACTTGCAAGTTTGTTCAGATGAGATTTTCTGGAAGTCAAGAAGGTCTGTGTGCAACGACATGAAAGACTTATTACGTGAATACAGATATGGCAACAGGGAATTATCTGGCTGTTTGCAAATAAGACTAAGTTCTGTGTATGCTTCATAAAAATCACCAACATAAGTTCCAAATCCACATATTCATAAATCCCCATAGGATAGAAGCACAAAATGTGAAAATAAGGGTGATTGGCTTGAGTTGCTTATGCTTTTGGTTCCTTGCCATAAATTTGTACGTGTTGTTTGTGTGCATTAACTAGGGAATAAGGCAGCAAGTTCCCAAGCGTCAAGAAAAAAATATAGAAAATTTTAAAAATGATATATATTAAATTAAAATAATTAAAATTTAATTAATAATATTAAACTTAAATGTAATAATACCATCCATATATCCTCCTAAAGAATGTTAAAATACCTCTAATATGTTATATTAGCCATGGTTTACCTCACTGCAGCTGCCACAGTTTCGAGTATGACAAATCTACTATTCTAATTAGACGAACTTCTGGAATATGTCATAATAACATACAAAGCAAGAAATAACAACTTCTATTTAATCTGGATGAAGATAAATTCTGAGAAAAGGAATTGACACAAGAGCTCATGGAGGAGAATATTTATTATTACACAAAATAATTACCTGTGAATTCTCTACTGAATAAAGTAAATAAGGCACAAAGCACTGTTGAAAATATCTGTCTCAGACTGAATCTGGGTAGGTAAATAGCACAGTTAAAGCTAATTTTTAAAATGAAAAACAAGATGAAAAAGACAAATGAAGTTTAAAGATAAATTTTCTTAAGTAAAAAGACTCTATAGGCTTCCAATACCTAGTAATGTTCTAAATGTCAAATAGATACTTGAATAATTGTTTGTCTAGAACATAAAAATGAGATGACATATTAAACTATATTGACTTACATTTGCATCCTGACTATGACTTGGAGAATAGTATATATCTTTAGATATTTTTTATTATTGTTTTATAAACCAGCATTTTATGATTTAAACGTCAGATTGAGAGTTGACTAGTTACCCTAGTTGTGCCACATTATACCATGAGTTCTATGAATCACTAAAAAATTCTTAACCTGACTTATTTAGTGTATCTGCCATTCTGTGGATTTGTTACATAGGGATGATTAATTATGTATTTACTACAGTCATATCCCAATTTACCTTAAGATTGCTGATATGTGTTTAGAAAAGTATTTATTATATTTGCATCTTTGCTTATTTAATGATGTGATCATTTTGCTGTCGTGCTGTCATTATGAGTTCTAAAATTATGCACTCAGTACTTATTTGTTTTGTTATGTGGAGATTAAATCTATTACTTCACATCTTCAAATATTGACTCTTAATTGGTATTTCATCTATAAGTTTAGTAACAATATTAACATTTTTGTTAATTAGGTAAGAACTCTAACTTCATTAAATATTAATACTATAGCTGCTAAAGAAACATAGAAGGGTGGTCTAGTTTTGAAGACTCAGGATTTTTTTCTTTTATTTCAACTAAAAGAAAAAGGATTAAAGAAACTTTGGTATGTATGTGGATCAAAAGTAATGGTCATAGATTTTAAACACATTTAAGGATTTACTATAATATTAATTTCCTTTTCCCCACCAAATATTATATAAATCCATGAATTTTAATTTGTTAATCATCCAGAGAAGAAATAAGTAAACATTATCACTACATGACTTTTGTCTTTATTATTTTTTAATATGAATTAGTCAAAAGCAAAAGCTACAAAATAAAGGACTGAAGATAAAAATTTTTAATCGTTATGATTGTTATAAAACAATACAAATGAAAGTGATCTCTTAACATCAAATATTTGTGTGCCAGAAAGCTATACAAGTGAGTTACATGATATGTGCATGTTTCAAGATATTACTACACCTAGAACTGCAATCTGCTGAAGGGATTTTTATGTTCATCTCTCCATGATCATGAGTGTTGGTTAGAAGAGTCTCTCTCTCTCTCTCTTTCTCTCTCTCCTTCCCTGCATTGCATCACAAAAACTCTGGAAATACATACATGCAGATTTGATGTGGTGATCAAAATAATGTCTTTTAAAACCAAATTTATGTTTTATTGGGTTGGTTTTGCATTAATAATCATGGAAGCCAAAATTAAGTCTTTTAATTTTCCATATCTTGCCAAATATTATTAGGATTTAATATTTGAATGGAGCTAAATTATTTATTTTTTCCATAGATGACTGAGTTGGTCGTATATTACAGTGCAGTGAGTAGTTCAGTGTCTACTTTTTTTCTGAGTTTTAACATCCAGTCCAGTTGACAAGCCTCTTAGGAGTCTTCTTTTCACTATCTGTAGAATAAAGACGATTTCAAAACACATAGGTTGTTTATTCGGGAAGTACTTGCCATGTGAATCTTAAAGTGCTAAAAGATTAAAAGAGAATAAGGAGAATTAAAATCCAAGATTCTCTCCTGAAACAATAAGAATTTTTTTAAAAAAATCGATGGGTCTTCAGAAGTGAAGGAAGCTGTTTCATTTCTTGACTTCTCTTTCTAGGATATATATCAGTAGGGAATCCTAATTTCACTTTCACTGCTCCATAGAGGCCACTACTCCAATGCATAATGGTTAAGGACTAGGACCAGAATTCAGGAAATAAGCTAGTGAATTCTGATCCAACTATGTTTTCAAAATTACATTTAGAGATCATATGTCTGGAGTTTTTATTTTGCATAATCATAATATAAATTGATTATGCCATTGTGTCATATATATCAGTATACTATTTAATGTGCCTACCATGTTCATAGCTGGTTTGATAATTTATTGAATAAACATAGAAAACTTTGCGCTATATATACAAAGAATTATTTTCGCCACTACAGTAATTAATGTAATGTCTTATAGTCTTTGTTTTGCTACTACTAAGGACCTGTATTTAAAAGTAAAATTCTCAAGCCCCTGTGGTTGATTATGATGTAATGAACCAAATTTACTTATGCATTCCTCTGACCATTACTTTGGGTATTCACTTCCTAAATTGAATCTTGACTTGGCCATGTGGTTTGTTTTAGCATTTTGGACAAGGGGTTGATATCAAACATGACAAAGGAGCAGAGATTTGAAAAGCGCTTCTTTAATGCTGCTCTCTGTATAGCTTGTTTTGGTGACTTGGGAAAATATTTCACCTTTAGATTGGTCTTCCATTAATTTCAAATTATTCAATCTTTCCTTTTCTAGCAGTCTAATTCTAAATCTAATTCTAAGGGTGGCTTTGTGGTAAGAGAAGTTTCTAGTAAAGCCTGTCAGTATCTTCACAAAAGAAGGCCAATGTGATGATATACAAGCAGATGCTATTTTTTCTTAAAAATTATTCTTAATGATGAGGATTCTCCTCATTAATAAGATTATAGAGACAGAACTCATTTGCATAACCATAGTAAAAGGGAGCTAAAGAGGCAGCTCTTCATCTTCATGTGTGAGAAAAATTGAAAATAGCAATATGCTCAATAGGCTATGTGCATGTTCTAATCACAGGGCTCTGCATGTCACTTTTAAAATTAACATATAAATAGCTGCTATTTTAACCTCTCTCTTTGAATGAATTATCACACATCAACTAGATATTTCAATTAATGAGATAGCATTGCATAATATTATAGAAAATGGGTATCTCTATTAGGACTCTTGAAAATTGGAGGAAATGATGAAGAGTGTGGCAGATGTCTTCTTCAAAGAATTGTTTGACATACACGCAAATCCACTCTGACGTGAAGTGCCCTGGGAAATGAGAAATATGCCAGAATGGTGTGAGCGATAGAGTTGTGTACACATTACCCATTATATAAAGATTTGTTTATTTTATTTACTTATTTATTTATTTATTTATTTTGAGATGAAGTTTCACCCTTGTTGCCCAGGCTGGCACGCAATGGCACGATCTCGGCTCACTGTAACCTCCGTCTCCCAGGTTCAAGAGATTCTCCTGCCTTAGCCTCCCAAGTAGCTGGTATTACAGGCACCCACCACCATGCCTGGCTAATTTTTGTGTTTTTAGTGGAGATGGGGTTTCACCATGTTGACCTTGCTGGTCTTGAACTCCTGACCTCAGGTGATCCGCCTCGGCCTCTCAAAGTGCTGGGATTACAGGCGTGATCCACTGTGCCCTGCCCTGCTTATTGTTTTTTAAAAGTTTAATGGGATTTATTTTACAATACATTTTAGGCAATGTCATTTCCTTTGAAGACAGGACTGTATCTGACAGCAAGGGACAGAAGTTATGTATGGTCATTATTATTTACAAAATATGATAAATTAAGTCATTGCTATCTCTTTTTGAAAAAGAACTGGTTAAATGTTCTGTCTAATAAATATCATAAAACAAGTAATATAATTTCATGGGATATATGTTATATATAATAGGAGCATACTCCAGGGAATTTAGAAAAATTTAATTTTTAATCAAAGAAAAAATTATTTTTCCTGGTCAACAAAAATAATGTAATATGCAGCAAAATTTTTGTGCTAAATAGTGAAGAGAAACAGGATGGCATGTCCCTACCTCAATAAAATCAGAACATTTAATTAAAGCAATATTTCTAAATTAATTATATAGCATTTTGAGTAGAAGCATACTTATTCTTATGCAGCTCAATCATATATGTTAAACATGTAATTTTATATTTAAGTTCCTTATGACTTTATAATAGAATAATATTTTATTTCATAGCAATACCTGCATGTAGATGCTTTCAACAAATGTGGGTACTATCTATCCTAGATTTAAAAAAATAACTCCAGTTTCAAATAATACTTCTCTGCATCTATCAATGAGTCATATCACTTTAGTATTTGCCAATATTGATTAATTTGCTTAATAAATATTCCATAATGGAAGTCTTATCAGTAGCGTATGAAATTAAAAAAAATAATAAGGTGATATACACAAGACCTCTTTATAATCACATCAGCTTTTGTAGGTCCTGTTAGAACCACAAATCCTTCAGTGGTTAACTGAATGCAGTGAAGTGGGTATAGTTTTAATTAATATTATCGGACTCTATGATGTTGACATATCTGTAGTTCTAGTTACATTTTTAACCTTGAAGTATTCCTTTAAAAAAGAACAATGTGAAATTTCTTAACTAGTACCCAGATTTGATTCAGATTTCAGTAACTATAAATGTTTCACCATCACTTCTAAAAGCAACAGACTCACTGAATTTTATTGTATAAAGCTATTTTTCAATGTCAGTGCCTAATTTTCCACATGAGACTGAATGGTACAAGTTTTCATTTAAAAGACTTTCAATATTTTTTCATTAGTATATGTTGGTCCAATTTTTAACTTGTTGCTTGCTAATTAAATTTTGTGAGATTAGATTGGATTATAGTTAAGAGTGCTTCTGACAGAGGTATTTTGATTCTAGGTTGATATATTTTTAAGTTATATATGAAGAATTGTGGTGATTTAAAATATTTACTCATATAAACATTTTTTATTTCATCTAAGACAGTTTCCCTGCTGTTTTCATATATTATGCTTTCTCCCATAATCGTTTCTCTTCTTGCAACAATTTTCAGCTCTACATCTGTCAAGTAATTATTTTTCCTTTTTTGTTTCAAAAACACTTCACTCTTCATCCTCCACAACAACTCTATATAAATATTTGCATATGTTAAATATTTGATATATTTAGCCACAGCATTAAATTTGTATTTGTTTCTTCTTCTTTTCCTGTCAGTAATCTAAATATGCAGAAAGAAAACAGAAAATATTGGAGTAGACTTCTATTATCCCATCAAAAAATACTAAAGCATCATCACTTTAGTTGGTTGAATCAAAAGACATTATAGCAATATAAATTGTTATGTATCAATACCATGTTCACAACACACAGATGGGTCAAATAATATCGTTGCCTGTATGAAGTGTTAACGCGAACTAAATATGGCCTGAGGACTCAGTGCTTGTATATTTGAATCCTTGTGGATGAACTACAACCTAACTTAATAGGTAGACAAGACTGAGAACCTAACTGGGAGTGAGTGCCTGTAACAGTGGCTGGGTCTTGGCCAATCCCTGCAGCCGTACTTCAACCACTCATACATTGTCGAGTGTTCAAACTGTGTTTAAATAAGGCAAACACTGAGCTGTAACCAAGTCAGTTGTTTCTGTACGTCACTTCTGATTTCTGTATGTCACTTCTTGTTTTTTTGTCTGTAAATCTTCTTCCATCACGTGGCTGTGCTTCTCTCTCTCAATCTGGTGTGATTCTGGGGGCTGCCAAATTCGCAAATCGTTCATTGCTCAATTAAACTCCTTTAAGTTTAATTCAAGTGAAGTTTTTCTTTAACAGAGGAAAGGGTAAAAAAGTGGTTGCACAATTTTCTAAAGATCACAGTCTTGAGACTGTGCTCTGAACCACCACCCTGTGATAAGTAAAGTTCAGCCTATTTATCCCGCAGAAATGTTTCCCAAGGTTTATTTCCCAGATATTGTTAATTCACTGCACCAGACTTATTAAAGATTATTGTTGCAAATTTTTCATTTCTCATAGTTGTTTTCTTAATATGTGAAAAATACATTATCTTTGAAAACTGACACATGAATGATTCCTAAATTAAATAATATTTAGGTAACTTCACAATATTACTTTCAATAATAGGTAACAGTTTATATGTAAAGTCAAAACACATTTATATTAATGTTAAACTGTCTACATGTCAGAAATCTCATATATTTAAAAAAGTGAAAACAAACCAGATTCTCAGTATTTTACAGCAGGGTTTATCATCCAGTAAATTGATATAAAGGAGGGTGGAAATTGCGTTCAGAAAATTTACTGTATTTGACTCACGCATTCAGATACTCATCTAACGAGTCGACATACTTAGGAACTAAATAAATTTTACTTGACCTTACTCAGCAAGGACTTCCTTCACTGGATCTTCACATGCACATAGATCTTTGATTCCCTTTTCCTGACTTCATAAATGCATGCAGCCAACTGCTATGAGCTCCTACGGGAAAGGTCACAATAAGCTCACTCTTTTTAGTTTCTGTGTATTTATATATTTTCTTCTCCCTTCTTTTAGCTCTTTCTTCCCAATTCTTTTTGAACTTCTGCTTTCTCCCGGAACATGTCAGAACCAGTTCCACATGTGTCTTCAGCCCCTAGCAAGGAAGTATAGCACAAATCATTTAAAAATTTGCAAGGATGATCTGGAGAGAAAATAATAAGTTCATTTTTTTAGTGAACCTAGTTATCTTAGCTCTTTATTACATTGTCATAGTAGTTTAATAGTTGCAAAATACTATAGTATATTTTAAACAGGACATATTGGAAAAAGTTTAACATGAACCACAAGATCTTTGGTGTGTATTTATTCCTGTACATGTGTACACAAACAAGTGACAAATCCTAGGCAGAGAAATCTAAAGGTGATCTAGTAGATGTGTTTCTAAAATCATGGAGCTTATTTTTGAGTCCTGTACTGAAGTGTATCATGATTTACAATTCACTGGAGTCTGCAGCAGTGCTCTATAAATACTTCATGAAATATTCTATTGAAAGTATTAGCATTTTGAGATACAGCAGAAATTATTTATATGCCTTTCCTTTTGGAAAACAATTTTTGTCAGTATATACAAAGACATGAAAAACTCTTAGGTTTTGTTTATAGTTGGGAAATCTTGTTTTAGAATTTACTGTAAGCTGAGGCTTTGCATGTTGAGATTCTGCCTTCATTTCAATAGAAGCAAATTCTTATACATATCCATGGAGATATAAATATATATATATATTTCTTAAACATATCCACATATGGATTAGTATCATTAAGAAATGCTGCATATTTTGCAAATTTGAATTTAAGGTATTTTAATACCAATATTTAATATTTTTAGAAGCATTAGCTTTTTCCTAGGGGTAACAAACACATTTTCTTTCTTCATCCAAACTTCAGGAAAGAAAGAAGAAAGCCAGCCTACATGAGTATGGGTAAGAATAAAAACTGTCATTGCAAATAAACATAAAGGACACACCTTGAATATTTAATTTCTAATATAATTTAGAAATAAATATTTATATGTAATGTCTCGAAATGGATGTTTTCCCAAATCTGCCCAGTCTTTATTCCCTAAACCCATTATATTTTTCAGTTATCAGCAATTTGGGGTAATTCCATCTAGTCATGAATTTAGAGAGAATAAGATGAAGAAAGAGATCTGTTTTGTTCAGTAAACACCTGTCAAACTCTTGTTTCAGGCTAAGCAATAGGCTTAGTGCCAAGTGTACAAAAATGAAATACCATGTGGCCCCTGCCATGTACTACCTCTAATTTAGTAAGTAGGAGAAAAAATGCCTACATCATAATAAAAATGTTCAGAAGTAGTTGTGACAGATTAACAAAGTGGTATTATAGACAATACAGAGAAATGACTACTTTTAAACAGAGAATTAGAAATTATGTAAGTTGATACTACTAGCATCCAGAAATTTCTAAAATGTGACTAATTTAAAAGGTCTAGGGTGAAGATAATTCTATCCATGGTAGCAGAGTAAACATAAATCACCTTTTTATCTAACTTATTGTATTATTTTAATATGTATTCTATTAGGCTTTTTTTCTAATTCTAAGGAGCTGTGGGAATGACACAAAAGAGAATATGCTCTGTATATTCTTGATATTTGTTAGTGATTTAAATTAATATTTAACTTATAATCACTTTCATAGTTTGATACATTATGTTTAAAAAGTTCTATAACAAAATGTTTCTGTATTGTGATTAATATTCACCACTTTAATTCCCTCTTGTATCCAGATAATACTCTGAAGTGCTCTATATGCACTTAACAAAAACGAAAAGTATGCCTTTAAGTCTAAAATAAATATCTGAAGATACTAAAGAATAGTCCACTTTTCCTTCTCTTCTTTCAGACTATTTCATAGAAGAGAAGATCATTGAATAGACATCTGTATATGCAGATGCCCTGATCCCTGCATGACTGTTATCCTTCAAGGTAGATTTGATACTTGAGGGAAACATTGGTTTGTTTATTTGCTTGAAATTGATATGTATACTATTATGTAGAGAGAATGTCTGTGCTAGCTTCATCCTGTCAGTCTGTGGACAAGAAAAAATCACACTCTAATTATTTGTTAAAAAACAAGCAAATATGAAACTAAAATTAAAAAAAATGAATAACCAACAAAACACCCTCCTATTTCAGATTTTTTTTTTCTGTTTTTTTGTTTTTTTGCATAGGCTAACTTTCTTGGATTAATAGCATATAGATTGAAAACAGTTTATGAATTTATTTAAATCTTATATTCATGGCCCTTATAAAAATTAAATCGTGATATCTTTATTTGAGAGAGTGGCAGATAACAATTTCTCAAAAACAAATTCTCTGTGGAACATGGCTTATCTCTTTTTTATGAAGGACTGGAATATTTGAAATTCCAAACTCTTTTGATGGTTGAATCAGTGATGTGGAAATCTCTGCACACAAGAACCATATCAGAACCATGACTGATAAACTATGTTGATCCACTTACATGGGAGACTTGAGCAAAGTGCCTATAATATTTCAGAGTCTTCTGTAGGAATTATAAGTAATATATGACCAAAGACACTGAAGAAACTTAGATATCATCAAGGCTTGGTGCTTACAATTTACTTATTTATGTACTTATTTATGATTTGGTGTCTGTGGAGGTGTTTGAAACACAATTTTGGTGGTTAGGATTTAGAGTAGTCCACTGAGAAGTGATCACGAATGTGGGATAAGGTTAAGAATGAGCAATCTCAGGCACATGGCTGTGCTTGGGTAACTTACTTAGTAGTTCTGTTACCAAATTTCTATTTCATTCCTACAAAAATATCTTCTAAACCAGTGGGAATTTACATTTTTCATGTAAGATAACGAAGCCAGTAAACATGCTTACAGTGGTCTTTAGAATTGGCGCTAACAGCTGTGACTTAGGGAAACAATCAGCATTTAAATGGGGAAAATTAAAACATAAAATAACTTGTTGTCACATAAATTATTTTTATGATGTACTACTGTAGCTATGTTATGCATGGGCACGTTCTCATTTAAAATTGGGTTTCTTGAATATTGTTTATGACTTGAAAATATGCATGCTTTTTTGCTTTAAAAAGATCCTAAATGCTTTTTGCATATTCTATAAGCACATCCTACGAGCTTTTAATAAAACACTGACTTAAAGGTTAGGAGGGTCACTATAAATTTGTGACTGTGTCCCACTCTCTTCTGCTCTTCTGCTTCATGGCCTCTAGGCATTTAGTTTGTAAGAACAGATAATGAAGAATGGTAAACGACTGTCTATACCAGACTGATTCAGAGGCACAGTAATACAATACTGACACATGCTTAATGTTACTGCTGTCGAACAACAATATAGCTTACAGTTTATTAACATTATTTTCCTCATGACTGTATTTTTCTTATCATGGTAACTTTAGAACTTCTCTCATGTAACATAATTTGTGAATATATACCCAATTAGAATTCTAGTTGCCTTGTTTTATGTTTTCTAGATAGGCAGCTATTGGATCAAAACCACGATGTGGCTAAACGTGGCTGTACTATCTTCTAATCAAAGAGCCCATTTGAACAGTCAATTAGAAGAAAAAAAGTAGCTTCATTAACAATGGTTTTTAGGTGCAGAGTATTGTAGGTATGTTTAAAATGGTGTTGAGTTATTTAAAAATATCTCTAAGTATGAATTATGAAATAAAATTGTGTGAGTTATTGATATCTTGAGATAATGGTTTAGGGATTAAAGCACAAAAGGCTTGTTGAAAACAAACCTCCTATATTTTCCAGTTGGCTAAGTCTCATGTATGGCTTAAGTTGTTCTCTGCTATTCTCTCTTTCTCTCTCTCTCTGCCTTTTTCTCTGTCTTGAATATGTAAATTTAATGTATGGATGCTGAGTCTTAAAAATTATAAGACCTTCTCATTTAGCCTAAGCCTTTTTCACCATCAAAAATTCTTTAGACACAGTCACAAAATTGGCAATATGAGGCTTGTGAGATGCATAAAGCAAAAGCTTTGTTTTTTCAGTCCTCACCCCCTTTTAAAAATTATCTTGGTATAAATATTGCATTGCCAAGAAAAGTCTACTTTTACCCTTCCAAGTTCACCATGCTTTCCTCTTCTGTGGTAACACCCATTACAATCTGTCCACATGCCTCTTGTACTTTCCACATTATGAAGTGATAACATCACCCCATTTTAAGTGCACAACCACCCTTGTGCCTGGTAAAAGGGCAGCATCTCTGTGTTGTAGATGCGGAGGCTCCTGTCCAGAATGGCTAGTGACAGGTAGCACTGAAACTAGAACCCGTATCTAGTAAACAATTTCAGTGCTCTTCACATGTTGGCTGCACAGCCCATCACACTCACACTGTGGACATGCCAACCCTAGAATTTTAAAACGGGATTTGTTCCAGGGTCACTTAACTAGTCTTACTGCCTCTTATGATTATGCCTCATTTCTGAAAGTTGAAAAGTGTGCTCTTGCAGAGAGAGATGGCCCCTGTGGATGCATTACATGTCTAGCAAAAAGTTGTGTGAGGCCAGGCGCGGTGTCTCACGCCTGTAATCCCAGCACTTTGGGAGGCAGAGAGGGGATCACCAGAGGTCAGGAATTGCAGACTAGCCTGGCTAGCATGGCAAAACCCCGCCTCTACTAAAAATACAAAAATTAGCCAGGCGCGTGGCAGGCACCTGAAACCCCAACTGCTCGGGAGTCTGAGACAGAAGAATCACTTGAACTCAGGAGGTAGAGATTGCAGTGAGCCGAGATCGAGCCACTGCACTCCAGCCTGAGTGACAGAGCGATACTCCATCTAAAAAAAAAAAAAAAAAAAAAAAAAATGTTGTGTGGGTGTGTGGGTACGTCTGTGTGTATGTGGAGGTGGTGTACAAAAAAATGCAGCTGTGTCCTGGTGAGCAATGACTCAGCCTGTTAGTGGCACAGTCAGGACAAGTAAGAGAGTGCATGTCCTTCGACTCAGCCTCAAGGACAGGGGCTTCCTTTCCCATTGCTGACCACCCCCACCATTTCCATTCCACTCAGCACTTCTCTGTGTCCTATCACACTCAGCTTCGAAAGTTACTCAGATTTCGTTTTTAACACTTGGCCAAAATATAAATAAAATGTTTCTCAATGCCTGCATTACAAACTCTTGTCAGTAGTATTTTCAGGTATTTTGATCCCTCTTATATCTGCTTTTTCATTTTGGAAAGCTAAAATTATTTTTGAAAATGTAAATAAACAGATACATAAGCAAAATGCAACATTTTCTGAAGTTAGAAAAATATAATTTTACCATGATGAGATTCCTACAGATAGAAATTGAGGATCAAAGATAAGGCATAAATCATGGGTATGGATACTCCTTGGGGTTCAGCCATTGAATTTTTCTTAAATAAATTATACCCTTTCAATTTCCTATTTCCTTTTTCTTTGTGCATCTTTGATGTTTTAAAAGATTTAGTGTAATTCTATGGATTTGGAAAACAACATAATTGATGGGTTATTTGTATAAACAAATTTGCATTAATGCAAAGTTAGAAATACGTTACAAGTGAGTTTGATTTCTAAAATTTGCTTTCTCAGATGTGACTGGTAATTGCTTACAAGGAATAATTTACTATTTCCTCTTTCAAGAGACTTATGACAGTTGAGCAGCAATCAGGAATGAATAAACTCAAGGGGAGTGAACAATATTACATACCCCAACAGAAAATAATTGCGACATTTATTTCTAAGATCTATGGTAAAGCTTATGAACAGATTCTCTTAAACTTGGTTACAACTTGTGCTGCAATATGGATTCTATAAAAATGAAATATAACAACTCAGTTTTGCTAAATTAAATGTATACTTTAAATTTTTAAGTCAAACTGCTTTGATTATAAAGTCAATATAAAACTAAAACAAACAAATGCCTAAGAATACATCAAATACGTCCATGTATCATTCAGCAGCTATGCTTCAAGGATACAACAGTGTTTTTTCAAGTCCCTGGTTTTGGGAGGCAAGACAACTTTCTAGCTTTGAAAATTATGCAGTTTTGGTATTTGGCATCAGCTTCTCCTTGTGCACTTCAAATGATTCTCAAAAATAATTTAAAAAATAAACAAGCAAAGGTAAAGCAGTACTTATACAGATAAATTATGTAATAGCTCTTGATATTCTACAATCAGGCATTAAAATAGAATAAATAAAGGTACCTGCTTTCCAAGATTTTTGAAATTGTTTATTTCATCATCGCCAACCCTATGTTTGGTAAAAAATAGTTGAAGGTATTACCATTTTGTTTTAGTGTTTTTCTAGAATCCTGAGTTTTGTGACTTAACATAAAAAACTTCAATGATGGGGCCGGGCGCGGTGGCTCACGCTTGTAATCCCAGCACTTTGGGAGGCCGAGGCGGGCGGATCACGAGGTCAGGAGATCGAGACCACGGTGAAACCCCGTCTCTACTAAAAATACAAAAAATTAGCCGGGCGTGGTGGCGGGCGCCTATAGTCCCAGCTACTCGGAGAGGCTGAGGCAGGAGAATGGCGTGAACCCGGGAGGCGGAGCTTGCAGTGAGCCGAGATTGTGCCACTGCACTCCAGCCTGGGCGACAGAGCGAGACTCCGTCTCAAAAAAAAAAAAAAAAAGAAAGCCAACATGAATGCTATTAATTAGAAGATTAATTGTGTTTTTTAAAAATCTATACATTCCATCTGATATATATTATATACAATATATATTTATATACATACAATTTAAATATATATAACTTAAACCACTGTTTTTGTCAAAGTAGGCTAATTGCCGTAACAATCTATCACATAAGAAACCTAACATAATACAATTTTATTTTATTTGCTTGAGTAATTATCAATCACAGATATTCCTAGTTGTGCAGCTCCCCTTCAGATTGTCATTTTGTGTCTTGGGCTCCGTTCATTTTGGTTCTTTCCTTCTTTAAAATCAGAAAGTTCTTTATTAAATGGGCAACAAGCAACCTAAAGTATTAAGAGTAGGTAGAATGGGAACTGAAACTTTAACCAACAAATACGTTTCCTTTTAAGAAATATAGGGGCAGAGAAGAGCAGGCAGAAAGCCTCAGGGTTCCTACTTTTGAGGGTTGTGCCATATGACTACTGCTACCATTTGATTCTAACCATTCTAATCTTTCTAATTTGTCTTGTTCTATTCCCAGCAGCCCTCTTATGCTCCACTAGTCTTTCTCAGGAAACTTTCCTCCATTTCCCAAGACAAAGAACCTCCTCCCTCTTTCCATCTTGAAAATGCTGATATAACAAGTTGTTTTCCTCTTTCTCCAAGGGCAAACAAACATTCGCTTTAAATAGATTACTATTCTTCGAGAATAAGACTGGTTGAGTTACAACAATGTAAATATATTCATTTTATTAACATAGTTTTTACTTGTTCTTTGTGAAAATCAATCCTGGCATCATTGTACTGAGAATGAGCTAATGCTTTGATTAGAAGATTCTCACTACATAGGTCTCCACATTAGAGGCAAATGCTTTTTAGTAATTTGCAGTAGATGACACATGTCACCAACTACGAATTTTATCTTATATCCCTTATATTTATACCTTGCTATAAAGGGGATGGGAATCTCCATTTTGTCCCACTAGAAAAACCTAAAAATTGACCACTCTGTACAACTGTATGAAGATTGAAAGCTGATTATTAGTTCTTGTGTACTGGGACAGATTAAGTATGTAGAGGACACATGCCAGAACTTTCACAAAGCCTTGATATTATATCAGAAAACTGCCAAATGTATTTCTTTAAAAACGAAATGCATGTGATTATTTAGTAATATAGTCTGCATGTTAACAAAAGTAAAGGATATGCTGTCTGACTTATGAAATATTCACTTACATGCTAATTTAATTGAAAAAGCTCAAAATTTGACCTTATGAATTGCATTTAAGAGATAATGCAATTAAGAGATAATGCAATTAGAAGCTGGGCATGGTGGCTTACGCCTGTAATCCCAGCATTTTGGGAGGCCGAGGCGGGCGGATCACCTGAGGTCAGGAGTTGGAGACCCGCCTGGCCAACATGACAAAACCCATCTCTACTAAAAATACAAAAATTAGCCGAGCATGGTGGTGGGAACATGTATTCCCAGCTACTTGGGAGGCTGAGGCAGAAGAATTGCTTGAACCGGGGAGGCGGAGGTTGCAGTGAGCTGAGATGTGCCATTGCACTCCAGCCTGAGCAACAAGAATGAAACTCTGTCCAAAAAAAAAAAAAAAAAAAAGGTAATTTAGGATCACCTCTAGTACTTTTAATCGGACTCAACTGCCTACCTCAAAACATCAACAGCATTCTTACCACTGTAAGAGAAACATGATGGTGCTGATGGTGGTGGTGGTAGCAGTAGAAATGGGAGAAGAATATTTTAATTATTTAAAAATTAAAATGCAATTGTTTTAATATAACAGTACAGAATTTAAAAATGTCTGCAGGTATAAAAACTTCAAGCAGCTCGGCCACTAAAGCAATCACCAAAATATAAACATTTCAAAGGTTGACATTCTTTTAAATATAAGATGATTTTCAAATTGATATGCAACATGTATTTCTCACACAATACACAGGCTAAGTATTTATAGTACCTTTTTTGCTCTTTATCAAAACATTTGCTCAAAGACTAACACTTTCTGAAATGCAGATTAATCATCATTATTACTTTACATGACTTGGAAAAAATAATATTTTTTATGTCTACATTGTATTCTTCTCTTCGCTACTAACAAATTGACAAGAGAGTTTACCAAACCGAGGTTATCTTACTACATGTACTCAAGAGATTTTTATTTATAATTCTGTTATTACTATTCAAGGAACTTAACAAAAATTGCCGTAGGATCAATACTACATTACTCTCCTAATTTTAGCTTGCACTATAAGCCTTCTGCACATATTATTCTCCTAATTTTAGCTTGCACTATAAGCCTTCACAAACTTTATGAGACAATATATCACTTTATAGTTAAAATATTGAATATATGAATTATCAGGAAGTGTTTTTGTTTGTTTGTTTGTTTGTTTTACCCTTACTTTACTCAAGGTCATACATCTAAAGTTTTTAGGATACTCTATGAATTAGTATATCCTAAAATCTTATTCTATTTAATTAAAGACCTGGGTTTATAAATAAGGTTAAGTTTAGATCAGGCCAGTGTGTCTTGAATTCATTGCCACTTTCGATATCAGCTCTACCTTTCCTACTTGAAGCATTCCACATCTTGCACATGCATTATCACAATGATTTCCCAAATGGCTTCCTTGTTCTCCTCTTTCTACTAAAAATATCTCCTCTAAAAAATCTTTCTAAAAAGCCAATGAGATCATCTGATTATGTCCCCTCTCTGCATCTGATTTCGCCACTCCTTTTGGTGCCTGTAAAAAATGGACACTTCTTTATTATTCTTTGCTTTCTTTATAATCTCCACGATCTGGACCTTACCTACTTCTGCTTTTCTACATATCTATCTTCTCACCTCTCCTACCACATCCCTGACATAGCACATTTCTGGCAGTTTCTTAAGATGTACAAGTGTGTCACATCTTTTATATTTGTTGATCCCTGTGCCTAGGGCACTTTTATTTGTCTGGTAATATTTTGATTATGCACTGACGCCCAGTTTAACTATCTCCTCCACTGATTTGCTGCACCTTCTTTGAGTCATCTTTGCAAACATGTGCCTCTCTATAGTAGCATTGCTATAATTATCTCTTAACATGTCTAGTGCCTCCACTAGTCTGTTTCCTAAAGGATTAAAGAGTGGTGTATTTATTTCTGTGCCATGACTGCATAGACATGCAACCTGGCATACAGCAGGTGCTTTTTTAAAGTTTAGTAAATAAATGAATATTGCTGGAACAGCATTTAGTTCTGATGGCTGGCTCACTCATGGCCATCACATTTGTAGACATCACATTTACTTTGAGCCTGAATAAGAAGAAATCTGAATTAAAACTATATTTTCTGGCAGGATTCAAAGAGGACATATAATAGTCCAGAAAAGTTTTTAATGAATGAATATTCACAGTAGGAGCTCTGCTTTCAAAATGCAAGAAAGAGAAGAAATAACAATAAAAGCTCAGTATACTAAAATTTGATAATGTACAGTTTGTGTTATTCAGCTGATGTTTATGATTTTAGGCTTCTGTTCAGATTTAATTTCATGTTTTCTGGCAAAAATGTTCATTAAAGACATCTGTGCTCTTCAAATGCAAGTACTATTTGTATTTTTAGCTTGGCATTGGTGTCTGTATGAAATAGAGGATTTGTGTAATATATTTGAATTAGTCTATTAAAATAAAAAGTGTATGTGATCTGTGGGTGTGGCTTGTAGGTTGGGAGGATTTACTGGTACTGCAATGTCAGATGTGTGTGAAGACTGTTTTGTTATTGAGGAAATTAAATTGTACCTATGCTATATTTTTAATATAAGTGTTAAATTATACATCATTTTCACAACTAGTTTAGTGTCTATAGTTTAATTAATGTCTTCAATATTTATTTCAGAGTTTTTAGCACTAACCATGCTAGAGGTTAAGGTAAATTGTTTTTAGGTTTGCTGGATGAAGTTTTTGCTCTGGCAATTACCATATCCTCAAGAGGAGTGGCAGCCATATGCTTATGATGATGGTTTTTATCAGGTACATTTCTGTTGTTATTCACTTCACAGAAAGCTTTTGTTTGCAGTAGTACGAAAGGCTTCTTCAATGTTTTTTATTCCCTTTTGTTTTTAATATCAGTGGAGTGCTTATGTTCCTGTTTTCTTATGAGTCATTAAAACAGGAAGGGTTTTTAAAGTCACACTTTCCAATGTCCACAGATAATGAAAAAGATTTAAAGTTTAAAGCTGATAATATGTGAACAGATTTATTATAAAAGGCCATATTATGCTGCTGATATTTCCCATTCTGTGTGTGTGTGTTTTCTCCCTTAAAAATGTGACAATAGAAATCTCTTGCCATTAGAATAACAAAAATCATCTGTCTGTGAATATTTAAAACTATGTAGAAATACAAGGTAATAATTGAGAATAATTTCTACAGATGTTGCAATGAAATCAATCGGTGACTTTATCTTTAAAAATAGGACTTCATGTGCCCTTATACTTACAGACTAGATTGCTTATTATGTATTCACTGGATCTGTTCTGTTTCTGAAAATAAAATAAATAAGAAATGCACTTCCTCTCAGGAAGACAGGACCAGCCAGTTTGTACTTTAGCCTTATGTTTTCTAACCTTAGGAGCATCTGCCCCTGACAGTAGGTGCTTGGCAGTTTCATGGGACTTAGGAGGAATGTGCTGCAGAAGAAGGATGACTGCATTGTGTCAGGGCCAGTGAGTGCCACGCTCATGCTGGAAGCCATCTAGCAGAGCTCATGTGGCAAATGATGCATGGAAATAGGGGGAAAATATCTCCCACACTATAAGCCTTCTGTTCTTTTAATCCACATGCACAAAAAGAGAAACAGATAAATGCGTATACACGTTTTCTTTTATTCTTATTTCAGAGCAGGAGTTTGAGCTTCAGAAAAGTTGGTTGCATTATCTCTGTTAGGATGAGAAAAACTATTTGAAAGGGCGATCAAACAAATTGGAGAAAAAGAAAGACATGCAAGGAAGCCAGATAAAAAGAGTCTCTGAGCACCAGGTAGAACTTATCTTGCTGAGAAAATGAGACCTGATTTTCTTGTTTTGTTTGTGTTCTCCATCTGTAGGACTATGAATCCTTAAAAAAAACCTCTTTTGCCCTTGAGAGCTAATGTTTCTGTTTAACATGAGCTGCCTTAGCTATTTCGTATTGTTCCGAATGTACTATTTTAACACCTTTTTATTTAAAAATGCTGTCTAAAAATCCTATTAATTACAATTATTTATTTAAGAGTTCATCCTACTTTTAAAAAGATAAATAAATTCTGATAGAAAAAATAGGAGAAGATGGGTGTTTGCATCCTAAGACTGAGTAGGCTATACAAATGTTAAAATTCAATTATGTATTGACTATCGTTTTCTTTTCAAGACTTGGCATTATGGCTGTTATGTTAACATTTTTGAAATTTGTTAATTAAGCCAGCACAGTCAACATGGTCTTCTAGTACCTATTGTTAATGAGTTCATATTATTGAAAAAGCACACATGTAGATTTAAAATACGTAACCACATAAAAATTTAAAATACGATTTTATAAAAATTTTTGAAGGAGTGAAGAAAGTCCACAGAGCTCCGTACTAACAGGGCTACATTAATGAAGACTCACCTCTATTTTCAAAGATATGGCTATGTAAAAATGTTAGTAGTTCTGATACGGAAACAGAGATTGCATAAATTAAAGAATAAAGTTTTCGGCTGGGTGCGGTGGCTCACGCCTGTAATTTCAGCACTTTGGGAGGCCGAGGCAGGCGGATCACGAGGTCGGGAGATGGAGACCATCCTGGCTAGCACGGTGAAACCCCGTCTCTACTAAAAATACAAAAAGTTAGCCGGGCGTGGTGGCGGGCGCCTGTAGTCTCAGCTATTCAGGAGGCTGAGGCAGGAGAATGGCGTGAACCCGGGAGGCGGAGCTTGCGGTAAGCGGAGATCGCGCCACTGCACTCCAGCCTGGGTGACAGAGAGAGACTCTCGTCTCAAAAAAAAAAAAAAAAAAAAATATTTCATAAAAGTAACAATTTTCTATTAAGTTTCTAGCAAAGGATTAATATTATTTGTATTAACTACATGCAAACAATTTGACAACCACAGCAGCAGCAACAGGCATTTATTGTTGCTTCCTATTTGCCAAGCTCTCTATTAAATACAAGTTACCACATTTAAATCTCTCACTAATGTATGAAATAAAAACCAGGTTTATCCCCAGTTTAATTTTTAGAAAAATCGAAGAAAGGTTAAGTCACATGTCCAACATGTGGTGGCAGAGTCCCTAATGGAGGCCGACTGAATTTAAAACCTATGTTCTAATCCATAATCTAAAGTGTGTTAATGAGGTTAAGTAATGTATAAATCTTAGATCCCTTGTGCTAATAACCTCAAAATACACAACAATAAATGATTAAGTACAGATCTTTATATGACAGGTTATGCAGTGGAATTATACGGAAGAAGGAGGTCAGTGAACACTAGAATGACCAGTAAAAGCTTTTCTGGTAGGTATTTTGAGCTGACCATTGAGGAAGGGACAGCATTTCATTATTGTTTATAAAGGTAATGGGGATGGTGGAGAAATAATTCTCATTTAGGAAAATATATGAAACATAGCAGGGAACATAATGTACTCATAAGACAGAATTTGAATAAAGAGTATCCTTTTGCAGAATTCAATTCAATTCAAAATTGCTTTTTTAGTCCCCTCACCCTCTTCATAGCACAACCCAAGAAGATATTTTGGCAAAAAATCACAGTATTGTGAAGTAAATTGCTGGTGGAAACAAAATAAAGAAAGTAGCTATTTGGAGTTTATTCTTGAAAATGACTCATTCAACTCTGTATGATTTTGTTTTCTTATTCTCCAATGATTGGCTGCATGGCTTGAATAGCTCTGCACATTCAAAGAATAAAAAATCTTTAGATCTGGGAAATAATGACAAAATGCAATGGGCACTAGGACAAAGATGTGGGCATTTTCAATGAGAATTTTTCCATAATGCAAAATGTTATTTTCTGGAGTGACCACTCCAAATAAGGTACAATATACTGTCCACTTCAGTTGCTTCTTCAGGGGTAAAGAAAGTAATATTAGGCAGTATAATGAAACAGGAGAACCAATTCAGTGTGGAATAGTTCTACTCAAGGTGAGATTAAAAACCTCAGGTTCGTCTTTAGACGTTGACTTTTTATTGTACCACATATATCCCTAAATAGATGTATGCCTCCTTTTTGACAAATATGAAACCAAATTTTTTCAAGTTGTTTTTAAGTCAGTGAAGTCGAATAGGAAAAAAAGTTACCTAGATAATTTCAGATTAAATAACATGTCCTATATCAATGCAGTCTATGGATGCTAAGAAATAATATGGATGTGGACATAAGGTTGGTGATCTTTAATTTTTTTCAAGGAAGGATATATAATAAAAGCAAAATACTGCCACGATATCTTCTCATTTTTTTAGCATACAGAATATTTAAATGTAAAGTAGGAAGTACACAATCTTACAATAAAGGGTTGTCATGAAATTGAATGAATTAAATTGAATATACTTGCTACATTTTTCTTATTTTTATTATACTCTGATGGAAAAGCAAAATGTTATCAGTGACTAACTCTGGTTTGTGGATGGGACTGGAATCACCTCATTCAGATTAATAATTTAAAATCATGTTACAGCCTGAGTGACCAGGAAATATCTATTATGCTACTCTCAGTAGGATACAATATGGAAATAGCTTTGTTTGTTTCCTCTATATACTTCAAACCCATTTTCCAAAATGTCTTTTCCCTATTATTTCTCAACATCTTATGCATGTTCCCAAAGTTTTCTGTTTATTTTTGGCTATTAGAACAGTTTTATTTCAGGTATTAAAAAGTGCTAATAAATTTGAATCAAAATATTAACCTCTCATTCAATTCAAACTTATCATGCTTAGCAACTCAGACCACCGTTAGAATTTTCATAACAGCAGTGGGAGAGGGACCATGGTCTGTTCTTTTTGTTCTTATTATTCTTACTTCCCCATTTGCTCTGCTGTTTCTGGCACCTCCAGAAAGGGATCAGGGCAGAGTTACCTAGAGTCAGGGTGAATTAAATTCCTCTTTGTTTGGAGCTGATGTAATTTGGCACTGTATGTTATATGACCAAATTTTGTCTATCTCTTGCATGAAACTCTTTTGCTTATTTTTTGAAATGCTTTCTTTGAGGGCTGCTGCACTGAACTATTACCTATTGTAAGTAATGCTCTATTTAAATAACTTCTCATATGGCCTCCAAAATTCCTAACCACTAGCACTGTAGCTTCAGCATTTCTACTAGAACAGGGGTCCCCAACCCTGAGGCCCCAGATCGGTACCTGCTCATTGCCTGTAGGGAACCAGGCTGCACAACAGGAGGTGGGTGGCGGGCTGAGTTCTGCCTCTGGTCAGATCAGCCATGGCATTAAATTCTCTTAATAGCACGAACCCTATTGTGAACCACGCATGTGAGGATCCAGGTTGTGCACTCCTTATGAGAATCTAACTAATTCCTGATGATATTAAGTTGTGCAGTTTCATCCACAAATCATTCTCCTTCTCCCCTGCATCTGTGGAAAAATTATCTTCCACTAAACCAGTCCCTGATTCCAAAATAGTTTGGGACTGCTGAACTAAAATAGCTGCAGCTGGAAGGCAGAAATCCTGGGACAAATCTCGTTAAAGTAAATCCAAATGTCAGAAAGCATAAAGCCATTGGGATTCCTGCAATGTTGTTCCAACAAACTGGAGGCACAGACCACGCTCATCATTCTCCCCTTTCCTTGTCCTAATCCATTAACAGCTACAATCAACTGCTCTACTTGAGAATTCAGGGGACAGTCAAGTCCAGATCATTATGTCCTACTATAACTCCAGAGCACTATGTCAAATTTTGCAAGTATTCTTTCATCGTGCTCAGTGATAATATTATAGCAGGGCCATATCTGTTTTACAGATTAGCAACTATCCATCTAGAAACAAATTTTTGGTCTCCTGTCTGGAAACCAATCCTATTTCACCATCACTGTTATAGTCTCTCCAAGGAATTCACTTGCTGCTCATTTTACTTGGCTGGAAGTGGATGACGGAATATGCCTCAGTTCTCTCTGCTGTTGCAAATTGCCTTAAATGATTATTTTCTCTCCTAAGTGAATCTATGGCCTTTTATTTAGCCTGCATATGGATGTTGGGACTATTTTGTGGTACTGCTTATTAAGCCTTGAAGGGGTACACTTTTATGTGTGGAAAATCATCCCCCATTTTATATGTCTACATCTAAGGGAAAAATCCCTTAGACATAGAAAATGTCCTGTCCAAAATTCATTGGATTTGTTTTCACATTTTCTGAATAATTTATCTGAAGTATTGGGAAAAACATTGATCTAGACAAACCAGAGTTGTAGACTTCAGATATTACTTTTTAAAAGCTAAGGTTAATTGTAAATTTTATAGAAATTGTAGTAAATGGCTCAGCTCTTCTTGATTTGAGAATGGGCATACATAGGAACATTATTCTTCTGTCTTCTATTTGGAAACATTTATTTACAAAGCCATTGCTGGGGAGGAACGGTTCCATGCAGTATCATCTTGAAGCTGAGTTTTAAAATGTGGTGTGTGCTTCCCCATAGATATTTTGAAAGCACTGTTATTCAGTTCTAACTAAGATGATGAGAGTATTTTATTTATTTATTTTATTTTTTAAAATTTAAGTTCTAGGGTACATGTGCACAACGTGCAGGTTTGTTACATATGTATACATGTGCCATGTTGGTTTGCTGCACCCATCAACTTCTCATTTACATTCTGAAGGAAGCGCTAAACTTGGAAAGGAACAACCGGTACCAGCCACTGCAAAAACATGCCAAATTGTAAAGACCATTGATGCTAGGAAGAAACTGCATGAACTAATGGGCAAAATAAACAGCTAACATCACATTGAGAGGATCAAATTCACACCTAATGATATTAAATGTAAATGTAAATGGGCTAAATGCTCCAATTAAAAGACACAGACTGGCAAATTGAATAAAGAGTCAAGACCCATCAGTGTGCTGTATTCAGGAGACCCATCTCACATGCAGAGACACACATAGGCTCAAAATAAAGGGATGGAGGAAGATCTACCAAGTAAATGGAAAGCAAAAAAAAAAAAAAAAAAAAAAAAGCAGGGGTTGCAATCCTAGTCTCTGATTAAGCAGACTTTAAACCAACAAAGATCAAAAGAGACAAAGAAGGCTATTACATAATGGTAAAGGGATCAATTCAACAAGAAGAGCTAACTATCCAAAATATATATGCACCCAATACAGGAGCACCCAGATTCATAAAGCAAGTCCTGAGATACCTACAAAGAGACTTAGACTCCCACACAATAATAATGGGAGACTTTAACACCCCACTGTCAATATTAGACAGATCAATGAGACAGAAGGTTAACAAGGATATGCAGGACTTGAACTCAGCTCTGCACCAAGCAGACCTAATAGACATCTACAGAACTCTCCACCCCAAATCAACAGAATACACATTCTTCTCAGCACCACATCGCACTTATTCCAAAATTGACCACATAATTGGAAGTAAAGCACTCCTCAGCTAATGTAAAAAAACAGAAATCACAACAAACTCTTTCAGACTACAGTGCAATCAAATTTGAACTCAGGTTGAGAGTATTTTAAAGATATTTGGATAGATGGTTTGATGTCTTTCAAAGTGAATAAGGCAGTCTTTTATTTTTTCCTCTTTAAATCCTTTTTCCACTTTCTACACTTTATTTTCTCCTCTTTAAATACTTTCTTTACTTCCTACAGGTGCTCCTATATGCTTTATTTTACTATCCCAAAACTTCCACCTCTCCAAGTCTACTTTTTATATCTTCAGCTCATTTAAGTTCTATCCCTTTATCTTAGAAACCTTTTTATGTTTAGCTTATTCAAAAGAAATTTTAAAAATGGTTTATAATTCTTTGTCTAATGAATGTGAGTTCTTGAGGGATGTAGATCTTGAACTAGGATTGAACTTGGTGCACAGTACTAATTTCTTGAATGCATAAAAGATCTCCAACAAATAATCAGAGCAAATATTAATAAATGAGGATAATTTGCATATAAGTTAATTGAGAAAGTAAATTAGAAATTCAGAGAAAGATGCTAAGTTCTTTTAGTTTCTGATAAACTGGTATTTAAAGACTAAGTTGTATGATAATCATTACTGAATATCGTGGAATAATTTAGATGAGTTGAATTATTGCAAGATCAGATGTAAATATAAACAAAATCAATTTAACAAGTGTACCTTTAAAATATGGATATAATTTCATGTTTATTATATAGCCTTTTATAAAATATATGAATTACAAGTTAGTAGTAGTATTTTTTGTCCAAGAGTTAAGCAAAGTATATCAATGGAATTTAATTATCCATATTATATGAATAATTCCTTTGCTTCTAGTTCTTTTGATTATTTTATTTAGGGCTAGTATACTACAAATAATAAAATACTAATTTAAATTCTAATTTTCAGTTGGAATGTAGGGGGCTTATGTAACTACAGAGTTCATAATATTCAATCTAGCTGGCTTCCGTCAATCTGGATTCAGGATCTCAAATAACAATATCCAAACATGATCTCTTTTCATTTTGTAGCTCTACTTTTCTTTTATTCTCCTTCTGTTTGAGATAGTTGACTTCATACAGTGTCTGATATTGTCATCAAAAGTTTTAGCATTCCACTGCCTAACAACTTATGGAAAGTAAGTGACATATTGAATAATATTAGCAAAATTCTTGAGTTTGACTTTTATTGGGATGACATGGGTTATATTTCCATCCCTGGAATAATTGTTTCAGCCCAAAGAGTGGAAGATACTGACTGGTCAGGCCAGAGTTCTGTGTCTACTACAAGGTGGGGAATGTGTTGAGAGGTTTGGGGATGTCAGCACTGTCCCTGCCAAACCTACATGAAATAAGTATGGGGAAAGGGTGGTTTCTTCCCCCCCAAAAAAGACAATTACCAAATAATAAAATGGATAATCATAAACAATAAATGAGCAACTCAAATATTAATCTATCTAATCTATCCAGTATAGATTAAGTAATAAAACCCAGATAAAGTTATTTGGCTAAGACCATTAGATGGCTCACTAGAATTAGTGATAGCTAGTAATGCCATTTTTGTGATAGCACTGGGACCAGGGGACATGGGTCTTCGGCATATTCTGTGATTGTTTCTTTAAATATGCATAGTGTCCCATCTTTGAAAGAACTTTGAATGGTACAAATTTAAACCATTACAATAATGAGCAAATATATGAGGAGAAACCAGAAATGTACACAAATCAGAATGTTCTACATAAAGTACCTGAGCGCACTCTCCTCCTTTGGAAATCCTAGAACTCTCTAAAGCTAAGGTTTAGAGGGTACAAGTTGACTTAATCCCAGGAAATTATACTTTTGACTCCCTAGAATATCCCACATAGTTGATAATGTTTGTACTTGGACCATATCAATAAGAAATAAAATTAAGTTACTACCATTTTATTTTATTTTATATTTATACTTTTCAGAGATTTAAAGACAATAGTTTTCTGTAAAGTATTCTTCTATTTTTTTCTTATTGCTATTACAGAAAATGATGCTTTGGAAACTAGTTTTGTTTATGAATATTTTGGAAGAAATCTGTGATACAAAACGTATGAATAACTGTCATAAACCTGTAGTAGCTGTTAGATCAAAGCCAGCAATTTTCCTGCATATGTTCTATTTCCTTAATTATTTCATGAGCAAAAGATGATGATGTCATAGGCTTTATTGGTCATCACAGAGGTCAGCCAGTATTTCTGATTGCTTTATGACAAATGAAATTGCATACAGAAAACTGAAGCTCTCATATAGAAATTTAATTCACATTGTAATTAGGTATTTCAATGTCTTTCTGCTGGGTGAGGAGAAGTGCAGTGTTTACAGTTTCTGCATCCTTGTATCTATTTTCTTATATAAGACATTGTGCAAGAAAATGCATTTTCTTAGCAAAAAGAGAGCATAATATTCTATTCTGTTTAATTCACAAGCCCTTTTGTTCGGAGGAATATTGTGATTGATGTCGTACTGCTGTTCTTTTTTCCCTAAAGCCATCACTGTTTCTATTGCTCTGAGTTTGTGCAATGGAGGCAATTCTGTTGTCTTTCTCCCTTTTTATACTTTTGGATTTCATTGTACAGAGATTGTCAAGAAACTCCAAATAATTTCTCATTCAGCAAACTCTCTAGAATTCCCAAAAGTGAATTGTTATCTGTCATCCTATATACAGGATAGATTTACTTCTCATCAGAGTAAACACCTTATCAGCATACTCTTTTTAAAAAGCTTGTGTTTACATATAAGGTATCACTCTAAGTGATACATTCTTGGGCTTTATACCCTCTTATGCTAAATGTATCCGGTGTTAGAAAAGGGAGGTCTGTTTTACAGGGTTGAGTATGCATTCTAAATAGTAACTATCCCTTGGTTTTTATTATTTCTCTTCTTACCTCGAAGGTTGCAGGATGAGTGCTGTTCATGCCTGCCTGGTTAGAGAATTCTAAATGTGTTTTAAGAGTTCCAGGAACCCTCATGCTGAGCATTTCATGAAACGCATACCAGGAAATCACAGAAAGTGTGTGCATTTCCTACTGTCAAGACTGATGATGTGGAATGCTGGTCAGGACAAGGGGAGTCTAGCCCTGCTCCCTTTCCCTAACAGCAGCAAAACAAAAATAAATTTTACCTGCTAGAAGCAGCTTATATCTTCATGGCCAAGGTTGTGTATTATATAGGGATTATACTGAAAATATGTTTCAGTAAGTTATGATAATTCAGTGCATGTGAACTGGGTAGAATGTATGTTCTAGTAGCATATGATCTGAATATATGCACGATGCTTTTTTGTTTGTTTGTTTGAGACAGTCTTGCTCTGTCGTCCAGGCTGGAGTGCAGTGGTGCAGTCTCACTAACTTCAACCTCCACCTCCTGGATTCAAGCAATTCTTGTGCCCCAGCCTCCTAAGTAGCTGGGATTACAGGCACACGCCACCACGCCTGGCTATTTTTTTTTTTTTTAATTTTTAGCAGAGATGGGGTTTCGCCATGTTGGCAAGGCTAGTCTCAAACTCCTGACCTCAAGTGATCTGCCCACCTTGGCCTCCCCAAGTGTTGGTATTACAGGCGTGAGCCACTGCTCCTGGCTACACAATGCTTTTAATTATGTGCATGCCTCAAAGAGATAAAAACAGAGAATGAACTTTTGACAGTATGTCATCCAGTATCTTAAGTTAGCCTCTAAAATTTGAGACAGTGTATCATCCAGTAACCTCTAAAATTTCCTGTTACAACAAATTAACCTTACCTATAGTTGGATAAATTCTATTTATTTTTAAGGAGTAGTGGAGTCAAGGTTCTTTTACTTAAAAGAGGGGAGAGAGAGAGAATGCAGGGTAGGGGGAGGAGAGAGAGAAATAACAATGATTGGTATCTTGCTACTTTCTAAATACCTCCCTGATGACTATTTTGAGAACCAGTTGGGAAATAAGCTCATGTTGCACGAGATGTGATGTTCTCATGACCCTAACAGAGGCTCACCAGCGGTATTCCAGGATAGGAGCCACCTTCAGATAATGATGTAGTTGTTCAGGAGTATCATCCTAAATACAATTCTGCAGCAAGTTCTCTCCCTTGGGGTGAAGAGAGACCCCCCAGTGGCAAAACTTATGCTGTTCCAAGTTGCTAGAGTAGCAATAAATAAAACATACATAAACAAAAGTGTTCAGATTGACCTTATGTATCTTACAGTATGAAAAAGAACTGGACTGGCATATTTATATTGATTGTTATACCTCAGCCCTACTAGAACTAGTCTCAAAATAATATTTAATAATGAACCTAGAATTTGTTTTCCTGTTTATTTTTTTATTTTATTTTTTTAGAAATTTAAGGAGAAAGAGCCATTCTGACTTCTTTTCCAGGAATTGAGGGACCACAAGATTGGAATGTTATAAATCAGTTAGAATTTTACTCAAACAGGTGTGTGTGTTTCCTTTACTCTTTTTTTTTTTTTTTGAGATAGAATCTCGCCTAGTCTCCCAGGCTGGAGTGCAGTGATGTGATCTCGGCTCACTGCAACCTCCGCCTCCCAGGTTCAAGTGATTCTCCTGCCTCAGCCTCCTGAATAGCTAGGACTACAGGAGTGCGCCATCACACCTGGCTAATTTTTTGTGTATGTAGTAGAGATGGTGTTTCACCATGTTGTCCAGGCTGGCTTCAAGCTCATGACCTCAAGCGATCCACCCACCTTGGCCTCTCCCAAAGTGCTGGGATTATAGGCATGAGCCACCGGTGTGTGTGTGTTTTCTATTGTTTGATAAGCAGTACATGAAAGCTAACATAACATCAAGCCTCTGAGCATCCAAAGATGAACTTGTGCCTTGGTCTCTGGGTTCATCTGCCCTTGGTTGAATTTTCTAGGGACCATGACCAAGTGTAGGGAAGCAGCAGTGGTGGAAATCTCTGAGAAACCTTCCTTCTAGTCTGCATGGTGAGAGTTTATTTTTCCAATGAATATGCTTAAATTTGTTCTTTTCTTCACTTCTTTAAGAAGATCTGTGTTTATGGAAGAGAGAGGGGGTGTCAGAGGCAGATAAAGAAGAAGTAGCTAGAAATAAAATTATGTGTTAATAATCTTACTATTATATATCCTTGTTGAACATTAGGCCTTCATTAACTTGTCCCTGTGAGCCAAATACTAGTCAAGTTCTAACTCTGACTAAGCAGCTCCCTCAGGTGAAATATGTCCTCATCCTATACCTGCTTGTATATAGTATTATAGATTGTTTTCCAGTTCCATACTTGCTGCTTTATGACATGGAATGTGATATTTGACATCGTGGTAGGTATTCTTATTTGAATAAGAAGCCAGAAGAGGGCAAGGTTAACATTATATTTTTAAATCAGGGAAAGTTTTGTTTTTATTTGAACACGTGCTTCTATTTAGATACTTTGTTTTGCTGCATGGTTAGAACATTTTGTGTTATATAGATCTCAATTGGTGTTTAGCATTTTTTAAAGTTTCCAAATCGTAGTTAAAAATAATTTTATTAGCTGTTAAATAATAAAAGTGCAGTACTAATATTTTTGTATTTATTGTGGAATATCCTATGAGGATATTTTTTGTTTTTAATGTGAATGCTTGCTTTTTATTAAGCAGCATATTGATCAAGGGAAAAACTACATTGATTTAGAGTTTAAAAGAGCTAAGTTTAGCAAGCTATAATAAGCTATAATATATTTAAGATTCATCTCATTAATGAAAAGGTTAGCATTAATGTAATATGTTTCTCACTCATGAAAATTTGGAGATATGTAAATTTGGAGAAAAGAATGTCAGTTTTCACTTATAAATTTGTCTTATGTATGATTAGCTCAATTATATGAAAATCTAATTTGGTGATGATAACCTTCCATGCATTTACTCTTTCCTAAGTTTACTGTACTGATTTTATTGCTCTTATGATAGGATTTTAAAATATAATTCCTTACATTCTATTTAAAAAGAAAAAAGCCATGAAGGAGAACTTCTTTTTCACTGTTTGGCCAGTACTTCTTGAGTCTTCTTCCATGTTTGCTAGCAAAGCATTCATTTTGTCATGGGGCTGTAATTACATGCTATTTATTTTAAACATGTCTCACCTAAGGTCTCCCATGCAGAATGGGAGTAATAAGACTACTTATTTTAAAGGCTACTTGCTTTTGGAAGTGTAAGTATAATGCAGTGTGAGTTTCTCCACCATATCTGCACTTCCATGAGGTTCCCTTGTAGCTCAGCTCACAGGCACCTTCAACAGAAGGAAGTCCTGAGTTCCTGCCTCATCAAATTATCAAGGACATATACCAAAATTCCCCAAAAGAGTTGTCCTAACAGAGTTTGTCAGGCAGTGGCCAGGGAGAGAAGGCAAGGTATTTAAACATTACAATGGGTAATATTTTAGCAGAATTATTTTACCCAGGTTAATTTGGGATAACGTTTTGGTCAATAAACAGAGTTCTTACAGGCTTCATTTATAAAATATTCCCTTTTGGCCGGGCGCAGTGGCTCACACCTGTATTCCCAGCACTTTGGGAGGCCCAGGCGGGCGGATCAAGAGGTCAGGAGATCGAGACCATCCTGGCTAACACGGTGAAACTCCGTCTCTACTAAAAATACAAAAAATTAGCCGGGCGTGGTGGTGGGTGCCTGTAGTCCCAGCTACTCAGGAGGCTGAGGCAGGAGAATGGCATGAACCCGGGAGGCAGAGCTTGCAGTGAGCCGAGATCGCGCCACTGCACTCCAGCCTGGGTGACAGAGCGAGACTCCACCTCAAAAAAAAAAAAAAAAAATTCCTTTTTCCCATATGGCTTATGCTGTATCTAACTTTTTGAAAGGGGTTTTTTTCTCTTAAGAGGAATGTTCAGTATAAGAATTTTATCTACACAGAAAAGGACATTAGGTCCCCCCTTCCCATTTTTTTAATGTCACAAAAGTATATTTTGGCTTGCAGTTAATGTGTTTATTCAAGCATAAAAAAGTAAAGGGGCTAGTAAGAAAGACAGTCTTAAGAGGTGTGATAGCCCTTGTGTTGATTCTCAGGAAAGAGGTTGAAGAAAGGTGGCCTGGCCTAGGCTTGTGACACAGCATCAGGCCCAAGGCAATGAACAGCATCCTCAGGCCCATCCTAGTACAGTACTCGAGTGGGCAACAGAAGCAAAAGCACCCCTTGCTGCTGTGAAAAACACATTGATGTATCAGGATACATTGCAGGAAATGTACGATATTCACTGATGATCCGTAGAACTAAAGTGTGAAAGTTTATTTCTTTCACTGGTGTCTTTATATTACTTTATTTTTCACCTACTTCAGATATGTATAATAATGCATTACAATTTTTTTCCTCTCTAATATGTGTTTAGTTGTTCATAATAAAGTTATTACTTTTAGTTAAACACTAAATATGTTTCGTTGTTCATCATAAGTTATGATGAACAAAGAAACACATAGAACTAAACATTCAGAATTACTTAGGGACTGAATAAGTCCCTAAACCATGGTCTCCAAACTTCTTCCTATAACTTACTTCTCTTAACATCCGAAGTTAGCTCACATGTGAAATGGAATCCGTTTTTCTCTCTTGACACATACCACCCACAGGGATATCAAATCAAATAATCTTTATACCTAAAGGAGCACTCAGAATCTCCTTCTTTTCTTAATGTAATGGGTACCAATGGCTCCAGTTGCACTTCTAAATCTCCATTTACTACTGAGGCTATGCCAGCACCACAGAATTAAACAAATTGTCACAATTATGTATGTTTTTATTTTCAAGCCTAAGGTTAACTGACAATAATTGATTTTCTTTGAGGCTATTTATCTCTTAAATCCAATAGGCTTAGATAGAATGCATTGAACAATTTGCTGAAAGTTTTCCTCAGCATGAAACATGCGCAGAAATGTTCTTATTGGAAGAGTTGCGCCACAAACACACGGTGTTCTCTCAGATTACCTGGATACTATTATTTTGAAATTGATTATCCCATACAACATCCTCCAAACTGTTCTTTATGATTTGCTATATCATGATTTTTCTTATTACTGTGTTCCGTTTCCAAATTTATGATTCATTAAATATTATATGTTTAAATGTTTGTTGCTTTGACTTTGTTAGGCAATCTATATCTTATTATCTATTTTTATGTATAAAGTGTGTGTGCTATATTTGTGAAGCAGTTTTACTGTGACTAGTTACCAACTTATCTTGTGTGGTGAGACATAACACCCATGTGCACAAGTTTCACAAAGTGAGTTTATTACAGATAGCAGGGAGGGACAACAGAAGCCTAGGATTCACCGTGAGCTGGTCTCCTAGGCCTCAGGAAAACTGCCCAGCATGGAGATGGCGTCTTGATTGCATGTGCCCCACTTGCATCCTAACTAAGGGACCCTGCAAATCACCCTGACTTATACAGCCCAGGGTTATGTGAATCACTGGGCAAAAGCATTGAAGGGCATTCTTTTCTAAGAAGGGACTGGAACAGAACCTGGACTATTCTGGCCAGCTACTCCCTTATCTCACCATATTGCATTCCCAGTACATCCTGCAGTTACATTCTTGGGAGCTACAAGCAAGAAAGGGAAGAGAATTGAATTAGTCCAAGGCTACCTGGAGAACTGTCCAGCAATACTGACTTGCCTTTAAAATATAAATATATACTTTTTTCTTCCATGTTTATAAAAATTAATGCATGTACATTCTCAATAAGCAATACAGAAAGATTTGACTGAAAAACATGTATAATCTTATCAGCCAGAGATCTCCTTAATATTTTATGTATTTCTAGACATAATTCTATACATTCATATTCATGTCATATACACACATACACACACACACACACACATACACACACACACACACACAATCATACTTTACCAAGGTGCATTTGAATTGTATATGCTGTATCATAAATTGTTATTTTCATTTAATAAATTATGGGCATTGTTCAATATCAACACTTACTCCTTTGCCTAGTATTTTATTATTTGATTATACACCAATTAAACCTAATTTTACCATAATGACTTGAAAGGTGTCATAAATTTTACATTTTATATTCACATAAAATATTTTTCATTTATATTTTCAAAGCTTATTATATCTAGTCTATTATGTAATTAAAGCCACAAATGTTTTCTCCTCATTGTACAAAATAAGTTCCGTGTTCAAAACTTTTAATTTTATGAATACTTCTGCATTCTGGAGTTCTTGACTTGGGAGATAAGCTTTACTATGTAATAGTATATCTGAAACGCACTCAAGATGCATGTGCTTTTAGTTCTTACATGCTTCAATATAAATCTACATGGAATATGTGTTTCTGAAAGGAAAATAAGTTGAAATTTTTGGATTAAGTTGTCTTCAAATCAGATCTTCATAGACAATTGTTTCTTTCTGCATTCCTCTATGTTACTTGTCTTATCTTTAATTTCTCCAGAATATATATTGGTGATATTCCTTTTAATTCATTTTTTTAGATGGTTTTGCTCTTGTTGCCCAAGCTTGGGTGCAGTGGCTCACTGCAACCTCCACCTCCCAGGTTCAAGTGATTCTCCTGCCTTAGCCTCCTGAGTAGCTGGAATTACAGGTGCCTGCCACCATGCCAGGCTAATTTTTGTATTTTTAGTAGAGACGGGGTTTCACCATGTTGGCCAGGCTAGTCTGGAACTCCTGACCTCAGGTGATCTGCCTGCCTTGGCCTCCCAAAGTGCTAGGATTACAGGTGTGAGCCACCATGCCTGGCCTATTTCTTTTAATTCTTAGCCTATAACAAACAATATGCTTTACAATTTCTACATTCAAAATTTTATTCCAGAAAATGTATTATTGCATTATATTTTCCTATCGTTTTCCCATTTGTTTTGTAAGGAACATTAAATACATGTGAACGATAAAGTACATTTTGAGACTCTCTTATGTTTTATTTTGTTTTTATTCTTTTGTTCAGGTATGTTTAATCAATTTTTTTTTGTTTCAAAAATGACCCTTGCAATTTGTAACAATTTCCTCTATTTAACATTTCTTAAGCTCTTCCTCACTCACCTCAATTGTTTTTCAATGCTATTTAATGACTTTTGCAATTTTTAAAATCTCTACTCTGAGATTTTTTTCTCATTTAGGCAAAGATTGTTTTGCCTGAGATGTTTTAAAACTAAAAAGAATTCTATATTTTCCTGTCTTTCTTCTTGTAATACGTATTTTTCTTCTAACTTTTCTTCCTTTATCTTTATATTCAGACCCAGTTTTTATTTATTTTTATAAAATTATTTCTAAATTTTACTCAACTTTAAAGAAAGGCTGACTTTCAAGTCTATTTATAATAAATTAATGTGTATTTGACTTAAATAGATAAGCAGACAATATTTAATAAATGATTTTAAAATTGGAAACAGAGAAGACAGGACTGGTATCTTTAGAGTAGGGAAACAGACATGATAAACCACATGTTCAGCCAAGCTTTCTGTCTTTGGACATTCTCCAAAATACATCACACAATGAGTAAAGAAAAAATAGATTGAAGTTTGAGGCTATTAAATTGAAATTTGAGAGGAAAGGTACGTAAGAAAAGGAATGTCAAAGAGAGAAGGAGAGAGAGCAGAGAAAGAAAGCCAGTAATATTCACAGGTTTATCCTTGAGTCTTTGGTCAGTTACTATACTGCACATACACAGAATAAGACTACAAGGTTTTGCAGAGATGTGGTCTTTGGAGCCTATGAGCCAAATAAAAATTCCAGTGATAACACAGTGCTGTGGGACCTTAGAATCTGGCCATTGAGAGTGCAAAGATGCTTTTGAATACCCTTAGAGGTATTCAATAAAGCCTAAAAACAAATTTTAAGAGGATAAATCTGTTTACCATATACTATTTTTTTTTTTTTTTTTTGAGACAGAGTCTTGCTCACTCGCCCAGGCTGGAGTGCAGTGGCGCGATCTCGGCTCACTGCAAGCTCCGCCTCCCAGGTTCACGCCATTCTCCTGCCTCAGCCTCCGGAGTACAGGCGGCTGCCACTATGCCTGGCTAATTTTTTCATATTTTCAGTAGAGACGGGGTTTCACCGTGTTAGCCAAGATGGTCACCATCTCTTGACCTCGTGATCCGCCCGTCTTGGCCTCCCAAAGTGCTGGGATTACAGGCGTGAGCCACCGCACCCAGCCACCATATACTGTTTTTTTAAACGAATAAAATTTGCCCCCCTTCACAGAAAGACAGCAAAATCCAGAAACTCAACAATATAGTATTCACAGGGCCAACATGCCACAAAAAATACCAAATGGGTAAAGAAGCACAAACATACGAGTTGTGACAAAAAAAAAAAAAAAAATGAATATATTCTGAGATAAGCCACATGCTGGATGATTAAACAAGGACTTTAAAACCACTATTATACATGAGTTTAAAAATATAAAACAAGATGAAAAGCTGTAAAACAGGCGAACAGATGAGATATCTCATTAAATATAATAGGAGTCTATGAGTCTATACTGATATAGTTAATTAACTAATAAGTAATTACAAAGAAAATCTCTTTCATAGAGTAGAAAAACAATGTATAAATGATAAAAATAGAGTAAGAACTTTTCAGGGTAGCATCCCCCATAATAATAATTGGTACAGGCAAACATAATCAATGGAAAATAAAATTAATGAGTGAAAATTGCAAGACTACAGGCTATTTACATGTTCTCAAAATGCCTCTCTATTACATACTTATTCGTCAAAGGATTATACTAACTTTACAGTGGGGAAATCTTTCAGGTATCACCTAAATTGTGATTCACCCATAACATAAAATCAAATGAAATTATTAAAAATGACTGTCTCTCTTTCTCTGTGTTTTTTTCTCTGTATATATATATACATGTATATATATATATGCACACAAATACATATAGATTTCTTTATATATACACATAGATACATATGGGTGTCTACATACGATATGCATATTATGTCTCTTCTGTGTGTGTGTGTGTGTGCATGCGTGTGTGTTTGTGTGTTATGATATGGGTTGGCTCTGTGTCCCCACCCAAATCTCATGTCAGATTGTAATCCCCATGTGTCAGAGGAGGGTCCTGGTGGGGGGTAATTGCATCATAAGACAGACTTCCCTCTTGCTGTTCTCATGATAGTGAGTGAGTTCTCATGAGATCTGGTTGTTTGAAAATGTGTGGCACTTGTCGCTTTGCTCTTTCTCTCTCCTGCTGCTATGTGAAGAAGGTGGCTTGCTTCCCCTTGACCTTCTGCCGTGATTGTAAGTTTACTGAGGCCTCCCAGTCATGCTTCCTGTTAAGCCTGTGGAACTGAGAGTCAATTAAACCTCTTTTCTTTATAAATTACTCAGTCTCAAGTAGCTCTTTACAGCAGTGTCAGAACAGACTAATATAGAAAATTGGTACCAGAAGAATGGGGCACTGCTATAAAGATACCTGAAAATATGGAAGTGACTTTGGAACTTGGTAACAGGCAGAGGTTGGAGTAGTTTGTAGGGCTCAAAAGAAGACAGTAAGATGTGGGAAAGTTGGGAACTTCCTAGAGACTTGTTGAATGTTTTTGACCAAAATTCTGATAGTGATATGACAGTAAAGTCCAGGCTGAGGTGGTTTCAGATGGAAATGAGGATCTTCTTGGGAACTGGAGCATAGGTCACTCTTGCTATGCTTTAGCAAAGAGACTGGGGGCATTGTGCCCTTGCTCTAGGGATCTGTGGAACTTTGAACATGAGAAAGGTGATTTAGGGTATGTGGCAGAAGAAATTTCTAACCAGAAAAGCATTCAAGATTTAACCTGCCGGGTTCTAACAGCATACAGTCATATGCATTCACAAAGAGTTGGTCTGAAATTGGAATTTATGTTTAAAAGGGAAGCAGAGCATAACAATTTTATAAATTTGCAGCCTGACTATGTGGTAGAAAAGAAAATAACATTTTCTGTGGAGAAATTCAAGCTGGCTGGATGCAAATATTTGAGTAAGTAAAGAGGAGCCAAGTGTTAATAGCTAAGACAATAAAGAAAATGTCTCTAAGTTATACCAGAGATCTTCACAGCAGCCCCTCCCATCACAGGCCTGGAGGCCTAGGAAGAAAAAATGGTTTCATGGGACAGGCTCACGGTCCAACTACTCTGTGCAACCTTGGGACATGATGCTCTGTGTCCCAACCCCTCCAGCTTCAGCAGTGTCTAAAAAGGGTCAAGGTGTAGCTTGGGCCATTGCTTCAGAGGGTGCAAGCCCCAAGCCTTGGTGGCTTCTACAAGGTGTTCAGCCTGCACAGGCACAGAAGACAAGAGTTGAGGTTTGGAAACCTCTGCCTAGATTTCAGAGGATGTATGGAAATGAATGGATGTCAAGGCAGAAGTCTGCTGCAGGAGCAGAGCCCTCATAGAGAATTACTACTAGTCCAGTATCAAAGAAAAATAGGGTATAGGAGCCCCCACACCGAGTCCCCACTGGGCACTACCTAGTGGAGCTGTGAGAGGAAGGCCACCATCCTCCAGACCCCAGAATGATAGATCCACTGATAGTTTGCACCATGCTCCTGGAGAAGCTGCAGGCCCTAAATGTCATCCTGTGAAAGCAGCTGCAAGGGCTGTATACTACAGAGCCACAGTGGTGGAGCTTCTCAAGGCCTTGGGAGCCTACTCCTTGCATCAGCATGCTCTGCATGTGAGACATAGAGTCAAAGAAGATTATTTTGGAGCTGTAGGATTTACTGACTGCTCTGCTGGGTTTTGTACTTGTATGGAGTCTGTAGCTCCTTGGTTTTGGCCAATTTATCCTTTTGCAATGGGAGCATTTACCCAATGCCTATATCCACATTGTATCTTGGAAATAATTCACTTGTTTATGATTTTACAGGCTTATATGTGGAAGGGACTTGCCTTGTCTCAGATGACACTTTGGATTTGGATTTTTGGGTTAATGCTGGAATGAATTAAGACTTCATGGGGACTGTTGGGAAGGCATGGGTGTTTTGAACTTTGAGAAGGACATAAGATTTGGGAGGGGTTGGGGTGGAATGGAATGCTTTGGCTCTGTGTCTCCACTCAAATCCAATCTTGAATTGTAATTCCCATATATCAACGAAGGGGTCTAGTGGGAGGTGACTGAATCATGAGTGTGGACTTCCTCCACACTGTTCTCATAATAGTGAGTGACTTCTCATGAAATCTGGTGTTTGAATGTGTGTGACACCTCTGGCTTTGCTCTCTCTCTCTCCTGCCACCATGTAAAGAAGTCGCTTGCTTTCTCTTTGCCTTTCACAATTACTATGTTTCCCAAGGCCTTGCAGTCATGTTCCCAGTTAAGATTATGGAATGGACTAATATGATATATATCATGTATATCATATATTATATGTATATAATATGTATATAAATTAGGTAGAAGAGGGAAGAGAGAATATATATATAGTCTCTATATAATATATATACAAAGCTACAGTATATATAAATACAATATATGTATATATGCACATATTTATATACAAAGCTACGGTTTGCAATTGCATAGTAATATGTGTAATATTATAATTACATACATATGTCATGGTTTTTATGTTGGCAAAAAGAAAGAAACAAATAAATATTGCCATAGTAGTGAAAGAGATCACTTAGTACATGATTAGGCAAACTAAGACTTGCAAGTCAAATCTGAAATTTGTCCTGCTATTTTTGTAAATTAAGCTTTTGTAAATAAACTTGTATTAGTCACAGTCATTTAACTATTGTCTATGGCTACGGTGCACTACAACAGCAGACTTGAGTAGTTGTAAGAGATCTTATGCTACACAAACCTTGAAATATTTACTATCTACCTTTTTGCAGAAAAATGTGTGTGGGCCACTGGCTTAGGAAGACTGCGTTTTCCGGGGAAATGACCCATGGGTGAGCGCTGTGGCACAGTAAGTACATAGCTTTGGTGGAGAGCAAACAATAAGCAAAGGGAGTGAGAAAATACTTTTAACATAACTTGAAAAGTTTATGGTTGCCTTGACATAGACTTTACCCTGAGATTCCCCTCAGTGAAATCAGTAGTGAGAAAATGCAAGTAATGTAAACATCATTAGGGTATTCTTAAGTTCTTATTTAAAATGTACATGCTATTATTGGATTTGGAAATGAATCTTCTCCTTCACGTCCTTTGTGTGAGAACATTCTGACTCATAAAACAAGCATTTCTGTTAACTTATTTAAAAGGTAAATGTGTTCCTTTTGGAAGGAAAACATACATACACATTTATGCATATGCCTGCATGTGCACACGTGTGCACACACACACACACACAGACACTCATATTCAAAAATATAGATGTACCAAAAAATTGTTTAGGAGTTGACAGAATAAACAAGCAAATAAAAATTACTCAAAACACTCTTCAAGTTCAGACCTGAAAATTCATAGAACACAAATATTATATAAAAGAAGAAAATTTTGTAAGCCCTGCATGTCAAATATATACGTCTGAGGCTCTTTAAGAGAACACACACACACTCAACACATACACACAGACACTCACACACAGAAAGAGAGAGAGGGAGAGAGAACTTTGAATAATACCATTCCACAAAGCATATTAAAATACTAAGAAACATTTGAAAATTGGGTTAAAAGGCTGAGGTGAATCTGTGTACTTCTATGGTTGTATAAAACATAACCATTAAGGATATGGTTACTTTATGTGTCTTTATATTAATAATAAGAACTTTGCATTCATCTTAATCAAGAGCCTAATAAAATTTTTTGGAAAGAAATTTTTAAAAATATGAGTGTGTGCCACATATGTATGTGTATGTACAAAATTTACTGGGAAAAATACTTGTACAGACGGACTAGAGATGGGGCCAAGTCTGTTCTAGGCAAAATGGTAGGTGAACACACACATGGAAGATTAGGGACATTGAGAATCAGTTGTCATCATATGGCCACTTATTTTCTTACACCAAAGTGTATTCCTCTTATACTCCTTTACTTGGGTACAGTTAAGTTTTGTTTTAAGTTTGCTTGAAGCACTTTTTTTTTTTTTTTGAGACGGAGTCTCGCTCTGCCGCCCAGGCTGGAGTGCAGTGGTGCGATCTCAGCTCACTGCAAGCTCCGCCTCCTGGGTTCACTCCATTCTCCGGCCTCAGCCTCCAAAGTAGCTGGGACTACAGGCGCCCGCCACCACGCCCGGCTAATTTTTTTGTATTTTTTAGTGCAGACGGGATTTCACCGAGTTAGCCAGCATGGTCTCCATATCCTGACCCCGTGATCCTCCCCCCTCACCCTCCCATTTTTTTTTTTTTTTTTTTTTGCTTGTTTTTCTTTTTGAGACAGAATCTCGCTCTGTTGCCCAGGCTGGAGCGCAGTGGTGCGATCTCAGCTCACTGCAAGCTCCGCCTCTCGGGTTGAAGCATATTTTTAATGTACAAACATTTAATGATATAGAAATGCTTTTGCACTTCACCTTATTACAGTACCTTATTAAATGGATGTATTCTGGTTTTTGTAGGGTAAACTGTTGGTCAAATTGTTATGAACACAGAAAATAAGTATTTACTTTTTATTTTCATGGGGTAGAAAGATGTTCTGACAAGGAATGGAAAGCAAAATACGGTAAATAAATGCCATCATCCTCTTGGTGATAAAGAACGAATTACCAAAGTTACTTATTTAGCAGATGTTTCTTATTCAAGGTTGGGCACTCCTGTAATTGGCGCCCTAGGTTGTGATCTCCCAGGGTGGAAATAAAGACAGATAACCAGACATAGCAGCAAAGAGAAAGAGAAAGTTTTGTTTAGCTTGTGCACAAGGAAATTCAGCACTGTGAAATAAAAATGGACTGCTCCCCAAGGGTAGATTAGTTTTACAGGGCCCTTCTATAGGGAAGGGTTTCATCAGGGCATTTATAGAAGGAATTTCTCTAGTGCTTGTGCAGTGGTTTTACATGCCTCTTTATGCATCACATGTAATATTTTAAATCTCCACCCTTGGGAAGGGGTGATTATATGTTGAAGTTTAAGTCTAACTGCACATATGGGGCCCCGAGGAAGTCGCTAGCCCCCTAAAACAATAAGTTGTGCTCAACCGCTTCCTTTATCTTTTGTTGCGGAATGGCTGGAAGTTAGGAAAGCTATGTCTTGAATAAAGAGCTTTTGCTGTTTTCTCTAAATCACATCAAAATTGGAAACTAAGCAGTCTCCCTGTCTCATTCTGAAGCAGTAATAGTGATGGCAAACTATGACAAAATTGATGCAGAGAAAATAAGATCTTAGAGTTGGATAAAATGAGTAAGGATTATGTATCCCTTTAGAATTTAGATAATTACATTATGAAAAATTAAAGAATTCATGGTTTAAAAATAAGAAAACAACGAGGTCTTCTTTTTTTACTCTCTTTAAGTAAGCATTTATTTAACACGTTAAAAAAAAAGACATGCCAATGGATCAGAGACTGATTTTCAGTCCTTTGTCTGACAAACAATTTGCCTTCTCACCAGGAAGAAAAACTTGCAAAATTTCCATATGCAGTAATTGTGGAATATTGTCCTCAATACTTTTTAAAAACTGTATTCAATCATCACCTATTTAATAGCATTTTCAGAGCTTCTTAAAGATTATCTTGAGATAGCTCATTATATAGTACAAGTACAGTAACCATTTAAATCCATGTTATTACATGAACCTTTTTCTAAGAATGCTCTGACCTGTAGACAAAGGGGAGTATTTCCTAGGAAACTGAAGCAAACAACGTGGTCTGGTGTTGTACAATGCGGTTTATTTTGTTTTGTTTTTTTTAAATTTTGTAGGTGTATCTCACTCACTGAAAGATTGGTACAAAACCAAATATAGACACGTTCTGTGGTACAATGCAGATACCCTTGAAATTTAAAGATAAGCCCAAAGATCTTAAAGACTGTTTGATATAGTCAAAATACACTTGATATGGTTGGATTTGTGTCCCTGCCCAAATCTTATGTCAAATTGGAGGAGATGCCTTGTCTGAGGTGACTGGAACATGAGGGCAGTTCCCTCATGCTGTTCTTGTGACAGTGAGTTCTCATGAGATCTGATGGTTTAAAAGTGTGTGGCACTTCCCCCTTCTCTCTCTCTTCCTCTTTCTCCACCTTGGTAAGACTTGCTTGCTTCCCCTCCACCTTCCGCCATGATTTTAAGTTTCCTGAGGCCTCCCAGCCATGCTTCCTATTAAGCCTGCAGAACTCTGAGTCAATTAAACTTCTTTCCTTCATAAATTACCCAGTCTCAGGTAGTTCTGAATTTCAGCAAGATGTCTGAGAGCCTCAATTGGTTTGATTAATTAATAGTGAGATTCCCATTAAAGAAGTAATTTATACAGAATGTGGACCTTCAATTGGTAGAGATATCACAGCATTGAATTAACTAAATTTGCAGTTGGAATGAAATAGTTTAATATATTTTTCTAATATTCATGACACTAGGTGTCTTGTTTCTTTGTTTACTTAAAGACTTGAAACTTCTATGTTCACTTTTTACAGCTATGATTGTTTTTTCATTGTTTCCTAATTGCAACCAAGGGTCATTATTCTTTTTCATGCGTGTCCCTGTGAAGAGACCACCAAACAGGCTTTATGTGAGCAATAAAGCTTTTAATCACCTGGGTGCAGGTGGGCTGAGTCCGAAAAGAGAGTAAGCGAAGGGAGATAGGAGTGGGGCCGTTTTATAGGATTGGGGATTGGGGTAGGTAAAGGAAAAAGGAGGTTGTTCTCTGGCGGGCAGGAGTGGGGGTCACAAGGTGCTCAGTAGCGGAGCTTTTGAGCCAGGATGAGCCAGGAGAAGGAATTTCACAAGATAACGCCATCAGTTAAGGCAGGAACAGGCCATTTTCACTTCTTTTGTGGTGGAATGTCATCAGTTAAGGCAGGAACCAGCCATCTGGATGTGTACCTGCAGGCCACAGGGGACATGATGGCTTAGCTTGGGCTCAGAGGCCTGACATTCCTGTCTTCTTATATTAATAAGAAAAATGAAATGAAATAGTGGTAAAGTGTTGGGACGGTGAAAATTTTTTGGGGGTGGTATGGAGAGATAATGGGTGATGTTTCTCAGGGCTGCTTCGAGCGGGATTAGGGCGGTGTGGGAACCTAGAGTGGGAGAGATTAAGCTGAAGGAAGATTTTGTGGTAAGGGGTGATATTGTGGGACTGTTAGAAGAAACATTTGTCATTTAGAATTATTGGTGATGGCCTGGATATGGTTTTGTATGAATTGAAAAACTAAACGGAATAAGAGAAGGAGAAAAACAGGTATTAAAGGTCTAAGAATTGGGAGGACCTAGGACATCTAATTAGAGTGCCTAAGGAAATTCAGCATAGTTCTGCCAGCAAAGATTATTTATTTACTTCAAGAGTTAAGAGTGGCAGTATGGGTATAGCACCAGGAGATATCAGCTGTGATGGCTTGGAGAAACAGTGTAAACCGGAAGTGTAAACAAGAGCAGGGCATGTATGAGTAGTTGAGGATGGTGAATAGGAGTATGACTAGACAGAAGATAGTAGGGATGACAAGTTTTTTGGGGGCATAGTCTAAGTTGGTCTGGTGTCTGGAATGAGACTGGGGCCTAATAAGAAGGAGCGTCTCTACAGGAGCTCAAATGGGCTGTATACCCTGTAGCATTCTGGAGGTCAGGTCTGACTTCTGAGAAGGGAAAGTGGTAAAAGTATTGTCCAGTCCTTTTTAAGTTGGTGACTGATCTTGGTGAGGTGTGTTTTTAAAAGACCTTTAGTTTGTTCTACTTTTCCTGAAGACGGAGGACCGTAAGGGATATAAAGATTTCACTAAATTCTAAGAGCCTGAAAAACTGCTTGGCTGATTTGACTAATAAAGGCTGGTCTGTTATCAGACTGTATAGAGGTGGGAAGGCTAAACTGAGGAATTATGTCTGACAGAAGGGAAGAAATGACTGCGGTGGCCTTCTCAGACCCTGTAGGAAAGGCGTCTACTTATCTAGTGAAAGTGTCTACTTAGACTAAGAGGTATTTTAGTTTTTGTGACTCGGGACATGTTGAGTAAAGCTAATTTGCCAGTCCTGGGTGGGGGCAAATCCTTGAGCTTGATGTGTAGGGAGGGAGGGGGCCTGAATAATCCCTGAGGAGTAGTAGAATAGCAGATGGAACACTGAGAAGTTATTTCCTTGAGGATAGATTTCCACGATGGAAAGGAAATAAGTTCTAAGAGGCGGGCTAGTGGCTTGTACTATAGCATAGCCTGCCTTTGCTGGTGTGTGGCGATTAGGCCTGCTGGAACTGCCATCAATAAATCAAGCGTGATCAGGGTGAGGAACAGGGAAGAAGGAAATGTGAGGAAATGGGGTGAACGTCAGGTGGATCAGAGAGATACAGTCATGAGGGTCAGGTGTGGTATCAGGAATAATGTGGGAGGCCGGATTGAAGTCCAGGCCAGGAACAACGGTAATTGTGGGACTTAACAAAGAGTGAGTACAGCTGAAGGAGCCGGGGAGCAGAAAGTATATGCATCAGGTATGAGGGAGAAAATAGATTTTGGAAGTTATGAGAAATGTAGAGAGTAAGTTGAGCATAGTTTGTGATTTTTAGGGCCTCTAAAAGCATTAAAGCAGCAGCAGCTGCTGCACGTAGACATGAGGGCTAGGCTAAAACAGTAAGGTCAAGTTGTTTGGACAGGAAGGCTATAGGGTGCGGTCCTGGCTCTTGTATAAGAATTCTGACCGCACTAACCATGCTTAGGAAGGAAAGGAGTTGTTGTTTTGTAAGGAATTGAGGTTTGGGAGATTAATTGGACACGCTCAGCATGGAGAGCACATGTGTTTTTATGAGAATTATGCTGAGATAGGTAACAGATGAGGATGAAATTTGGGCTTGACTGAAGTAATGGGGTCTGTCTGTGAAGCCCTGCGGCAGTATGGCCCAGGTAATTTGCTGAGCCTGATGGGTGTCAGGGTCAGTCCAATTGAAAGCAAAGAGAGGCTGGGATGACAGGTGTAAAGGAATAGTAAAGAAAGCATGTTTGAGATCCAGAACAGAATAATGGATTGTGGAGGGAGGTATTGAGGATAGGAGAGTATATGGGTTTGGCACCATGGGGTGGATAGGCAAACCAATTTGGTTGATAAGGCATAGATCCTGAACTAACTTGTAAGGCTTGCCTGGTTTTAGGACAGGTAAAATGGGGGAATTGTAAGGAGAGTTTATAGGTTTTAGAAGCCCATGCTGCAGCAGGCGAGTGATAACAGGCTTTAATCCTTTCAAAGCATGCTGTGGGATGGGATATTGGCATTAAGTGGGGTAAGGGTGATTAGGTTTTAATGAGATGGTAAGGGGTGCATGATCGGTCACCAAGGAGGGAGTAGAGGTATCTTATACTTGTGGGTTAAGGTGGTGGAATACAAGAGGAGGACGCAAAGGAGGCTTTGGATTGGGAAGAAGGGCAGCAATGAGATGTAGCTGTAATCCAGGAATAGTCAGGGAGGAAGATAATTTAAAGTGTCTTGGCCTAATAAGGGAACTGGGCAGGTGGGGATAATTAAAAGGAGTGCTTAAAGGAGTATGTATTGTCTAAGTTAGCACCAGAGTTGGGGAGTTTTAAGAGGTTTAGAAGCCTGGCTGTCAATACCCACAACAGTTATGGAGGCAAAGGAAACAGGCCCTTGAAAAGAAGGTAATGTGGAGTGGGTAGCCTCCGTATTGATTAAGAAGGGGACGGACTTACCTTCCACTGTGAGAGTTACCTGAAGCTCGGCGTCCATGATGGTCTAGGGGGCTTCCGAGGTGATTGGGCAGCGTTAGTCTTCAGCCACTAAGCCAAGAAGATCTGGGAAGGAGTCAGAGAGCCTTGGGCCAGAGTTCCAGGGGCTCTGGGAGTGGCTGCCAGGTGAGTTGGACAGTCCGATTTTCAGTGGCGTCCTGCACAGATGGGACGCGGCTTAGGAGGAGTCCTGGGCTGCGGGCATTCCTTGGCCCGGTGGCCAGATTTCTGGCACTTGTAGCAAGCTCCTGGGGGAGGAGGTTCTGGAGGAACGCCTGGCCGCTGCGGTTCAGGCATTTGGAAGTTCTTGTGTGCTGGAGATGTGGCTGGGGTTTGTCTCACAGTGGAGGCAAGGAATTGCAACTTTTTTTCTATTATTGTACACCTTGAAGGCGAGGTTAATTAAATCTTGTTGTGGGGATTGAGGGCTGGAATTTAATTTTTGGAGTTTTATTTCATGTCGGGAGCAGACTGGGTAATAAAATGTATATTGAGAATAAGACGGCCTTTTGACCTTTTAGGGTCTAGTGCTGTAAAGTGTCTCAGGGTTGCTGCCAAACAAGTCATGAACTGGGCTGGATTTTTATATTTGATGAAAAAGAGCCTAAACGCTATCTGATTTGGGATAAAGAAAAAGGAGCATTAACCTTGACTATGCCTTTAGCTCCAGCCACCTTTTTAAGAGTAAATTGCTGGGCAGGTGGGGGAGGGCTAGTCACGGAATGAAACTGTAAGACGGACCGGTGTGAGGAGAGGAGGTGATAAAAAGATTATAGGGTGGAGGAGCAGAGGCTGAGGAAGAATTGGGACCTAGCTCTGCCTGGCGAGGAGCAGCCTGGGGAGGAGGGGAGAGGTCAGATGGGTCTGTAGGAAAGGAAGATTAGAAAGACTCAGCGACGCTTGGGGTTGGGACTGAGGGGACAGGTGGGAGAGAAAGATTTGGGATGAGTTGCATTGGGAACAGAGACTAGAAAGGGACTGATGTGTAAAAGAATGCCTGGACATCAGGCACCTCAGACCATTTGCCTATTTTATGACAAGAATTATTTAGATCTTGTAGGATGGGAAAATTGAAAGTGCCGTTTTCCGGCTATTTGGAACTAATGTCGAGTTTGTATTGGGGTCAAGCGGCATTGCAGAAGAAAATAAGATGCTTAGATTTCAGGTCAGGTGAGAGTTGAAGAGGTTTTAAGTTCTTAAGAACACAGGCTAAGGGAGAAGAAGGAGGAATGGAAGGTGGAAGCTTGCCCATAGTGAAGGAGGCAAGCCTAGAGAAAAGAGAGTAGAGACACGGAGAAGGGGTGGGGGGTTCTTGCCCTCCAGAAAAGCAGAGAAGGGGTCGGGGCACAGAGATACGAGGTCAGGGTGTGGAAATAAGGGATTGGGGTGCAGGGATATAAGAGGTTGGGGCATGGAAATAAGGGATTTGGGCGCAGAGATGCAAGAGGTTGGCGCATGGAAATAAGGGATCGGGGCACAGAGATACAAGGTTGGAGTACTTGCCCCTCCTGCAGAAAAGTGGGACTTGCCACTAAGGGTGAAGGAGAAGGGGTTGGGGGTTTCTTGCCCCCCAGAAAGGCGGAGAAGGGGTAAAGACATGGAGAGAAGGGGTTGGGGTACTTGCCTCTCCCCCAGAAAAGAGGGACTTGCCACTTAATGGTGAAGGACCAAGGCAGGCGTCCCTGCGTGGTCTGACACCTTTGAAACATGGGTGAATAATCAGAGAGGCGTCCCTGCAATGATTAAACACCAAGGAAGGCTGTCTTCCCAGTCTGTGACCGGCACCGGAGTTTTGTGTCCACGGATAAAACGTGTCTCCTTTGTCTCTACCAGAAAATGAAAGGAATTGAAATTAAGAGAAGGGAGAGATTGAAGTGTGGCACCAAGATTGAAAGGAGAAAGAGGTTGAGGGATAGTGAGGGAGGTTGGAGAAGAGAGTAAAAAGAGGCCGCTTACCGGATTTGAAATTGGTGAGATGTTTCTTGGGCTGGTGAGTCTGAGGACCTGAGGTCGTAGGTGGATCTTTTTCATGGAGCAAAGAACAGGAGGACAGGGGATTAATCTCCCAAGGGAGGTTCCCCGATCCGAGTCACAGCATCAAACAGGCTTTGTGTGAGCAATAAAGCTGTGTATTTCACCTGAGTGCAGTTGGGCTGAGTCCGAAAAGAGAGCCAAGGAAGGGAGATAGGGGTTGGGCCATTTTATAGGAGTTGGGTAGGTAAAGGAAAAAGGGGGGTTGTTCTCTGGCAGGCAGGAGTGGGGTTCATAAGGTGCTCAGTAGGGGAGCTTTTGAGCCAGGATGAGCCAGGAGAAGGAATTTCACAAGATAATGCCATCAGTTAAGGCAGGAACAGGCCATTTTCACTTCTTTTGTGGTGGAATGTCATCAGTTAAGGCAGGAAGGAACCGGCCATCTGGATGTGTACCTGCAGGCCACAGGGGATATGATGGCTTAGCTTGGGCTCAGAGGCCTGACATTCTTTAGCTCAGAATTCCATAGTCTTCTTTCAAAGTTCAGCATGAGTAAACAGTTCTTACTTTTTCGTCTTTTTTGAGAATTAATGAGTTGCATATGTTTTTGACATTTTATGTCTATTTTCTCTCTTAATTTACTTTGTATTTTTTAAAAATGCAAATTTCTGGATATTGATAATAGCAGATTCCTAGATTTTTCCAAAGCTTCAAAATATTTTATGTGAAATATAAAATGTGTTTATTTTTGACTTTTTTTCTTAATTTGTTTTATAGACATATAGATGGCACTCACGTCTCTTTTTCCACACAAAGATCCTTTCAGATATGTTAAAGAACATGTCAAAGAAAGGTATATATTTGTAATTATAGACTAAACAAGCAGGGCAAGAAACAAAATTGCTAATATCTAAAACCATTTGTCACAGTGTATATAGTTAATATTAATGTGAATATCTATCACTACTCTCAAGACAGGCGAAAAGCTAGAGCTTGTGTAGGGAAAGGCTTGCTTTACAAGCTAAAGCTGTGTGCTTTCTGATTGACTGGAAGTAGTCATCAATGGCTCAATTGTCATTTAACAAATGTTTCAAAATTCTAAAAATAAACAGAAAACCTAGGGTAGAAGCAGTGATTGTTTGTAATGCTTGCAGAACATTACTTCCTTAAATGTTAGGCCATTTTTGCTCATTAATTCCTTACTTGGCTAGCCTTCCTGCTGTGAACAACTTACTATGAAAAGCAGGCTCTTGCATGACACAGCTGGAGGCCAAGCATAATGGATTTCAGAACCCAAAAAAGTCTAAAATTTCCTATGATTTCCGGACACACTTACCTACAAGTGCTAAGGCTTCTATTGTTTACCATTTTATGTGCGTGTGGTTTCTGATTAATTATACTATTTGAAATGCTTCTTGAAAAACATAATTGTGAAAACATGTGGAAAGTATAAGAGATTTTTTTTTTCTGCAGAATTTAACGGATAGGGTTGGGTTTCATTGTATAGGTAGATTTGGGGAAACATGTCTGTTTATTTTTTGAAGGTAAGATAATTAATCTGTCACTATAATCAATTTAATAAATTACTTTCCGAGATATTGAAAATTGTACTAAGGACACAGGCATTTTCTTTATGCGTTAAGGTTTATTTACAAGGCAAGGTTGTTAGATTAGATTACCTTTGAGTCAGTTTTCAATTATAAAATTGCATGGTTCTAAAAGGTAATATTTGACATTATTCTCATCTATAAATAACAAATATTGAAGTCATGTCTTTTTAAAATTTTTCTCTCTTCCTGTATAGAAACTTGCTGGATGCAAGTACAATGTCAACTGTAGAATATTCATATAGGGAAAACCTATAGTAAGTTTTTGACGTGGTGTGATACTTTGCACAATACTAAACTATTTGGAAGTTCAAACATAAAAGTATATTCAGATCCAATATGTAAAGAACTGGTCACCACTCATTTTCTTAAAGAAAGGCTGGAAAATGGAAAATCAATGAAATAAAGAGAATTAAAGTCAAAGAACAAACCACCACCTGAAAATCTGGAAAAAGACACAGAGGGACACAGGAACCTAGATCTGCTTATTTAGAGCAAAAGCTGCTGGAGACACAAATTGAAAAAAGAAAAAGAAAAAAATATTATTGTGATGAATTGTTGGGTGCACCCACACTTTACTGAGCCCCTTTTCAGGTGTCCTTTAAGTTCTTCTTGTGGCCTACCAGGAGGATGAGAAAAATAGACAACAATGCTATTCAGTTTGGATATTTCAACATTACTTTGTCAGTAATGATTAGAGAAAACAGGCAAAAAAATCAGTAACAACACAGTTGCTGATCCTTAATTTAATTGGCATTTCTAAAATACTGATTCTAACAACAACAGAAACCATATTCTTGTCAAAATCACAAGGAAAATTTTATGGTGAAATACTATATTCTTTACCATAAAACACAGTTTGACAAAATGACTAGAAATCATACGAAGTATATTCTCAGATCAAAGTCAAATTAAGCTAGAAATTAGTAACAGAATATTGGAAAACCCTTAAATGCTTAGACATTAAATAAAGCATTTCTAAATGACTATGGTTTAAAGAAGAAATCTGCAGTTACACTTTTTTTCTCTCTCTCTTTTTGTGGAGAACGGGGACTTACTATGTTGCCCAGGCAGGTCTCAAACTCCCGGGTTCAAGTTACCCTCCTGCCTCTGCTTTCCTAAGTGCTGATATTACAGGCATGATCCACCATCCCTGGTCAGAAATATGAAAAGTAATTTTAAATATTTTCAATTAAATGAATATGAAAATAGAACTCATCAAAATTTCTGTTATTCAGCTAAAACTGTGGTTAGAGGGATATTTATATCATTAAATTTATATGTTTTAAAGTAAGGAAGATCTAAAATTAGTAACCTTAGCTTCTACCTTAGGAAAATAGAGAGAAAAGAGAAATAGTGCTAGTAGAAATAATAAAACTAGAGCAGATGTTGACAGAGTAAAACAGGAAAATAATAGAGAAAATCAACAAAACCAAAAGCTAGTTCTTCAAAAAGATCAATAAGATTGATCAACCTATATCAAGGCTAACCAAATAAAAAGAGAGATTACACAGGTTACCAATATCAGAAATGAAAAGGAAATTATCACTATTTTCATCAATAGACATTAAAAGGATAATAAGTAAATAATACAAACAACTCTATACACACAAATTCCATAATGTAGATGAAATGGTCCAGATCTTTGAAAGATGCAAACTACCAACTGACTCAAAGAGAAATAGGGTAACCTGAGTAGTCTTATGTCTATAAAAGAAATTGAATCAGTAATTAATCTTCCAGACAAGAAAGTACCAGGCCAAAATTGTAAATTCTATCAAAGTGTTAAGGATGAAGTAATACTAATTCTCCTCAATGTATTTCAGGTAGTGGAAATAGAAAGAAGACTCCCTAATTAATTGTATGAGGCCAAAATTACCCTAATATGAAAACCACATAAAGTTATCATAGAAAAAGGAAACTATAGATCAATATGTCTTATGACTGCAATTGCAAAAATACTTGGCAAATATTTAAAAATCAATTTGGTAATATATAAAAAGGAAAATGCATGCTGACCAGTTGGGCTTCACAAAAGAAATGCAAGGCTGATGTGACATTCAAAGATCAGGAATGCATTTCATCATATTAGTAGACTGAATAAGAATATATATATGTGTATGTATATATAATATTAATGGATTCAGAAAAAAAGTAACAAAATTTAAAACATATTTATGATAAAACTCACCAAAAATCCGTACAAAGTAGAAGGGAACGTTCTTAATCTAATAAATCATAAATAAGAAAATTCTCCAGCTAACATCATACTTAATGGTGACTAAATGTAGTCACTTTCTAGGATTGTGAAAAAAGCAAGCATGTATTTTCTAATAAGAAAAATTAATAAAAAAATGTAAAGACTGGAAAGAAAGAAATAAAACTGCTTTTATTCACAAATGACATGCTATTCTTTGTACAAAACTTCAAAGAACCCGCCCACACACAAAGAAATCCTGAAACTTTTAATCAAGTAGAACAACATCACAGGATATAAGGTTATTAGACAAAAATAAATTGCTTTTACATATGTAAGGAGTACAAATTTGGAATTTGATATTACTTAAAAATATTGCTTACTATATACCAGAAATTTAGATAATTAAACATAATTTTTATTATATATACATATATATATACAGGATTTGTATGGGAATAACTATAAAAGAGTGATGAATAAATCAAAGAAGAGCTAAGTAAATGAAGAGATAATTTATATTCATGGATTGGAAGATTCGCTATTGTGAAGATTTCAATGATTTCTAACCTGATTGATAGATTTAATACAATATCAAACAAAAGCCCAACAACGTATTCTATGTTTAGTGACTTACAGATTCTATAGTTTAAATGTAAAGGCAAAGGAAGTATATTATCCAACAAAATATTGAAGAAGCATAAGGAAAAAAACAAAAAAGACAACAACGAAGTTGAAGGAATTACACTATGTTATTTCAAGACTCGGTAAACGTTTCAGTAATCAAGGGAGTTTGATATTGATGTAAGAATAGATATATAGATAAGTGAAACATAGCCAAAACCAACAGAAATATAATCTACTAATTTTTTAACATAGGTGCAAATACACTTCAATGAAAAATGGATACTTTTTGGTTCAACAAATGGAGTTGAACCGATTGGGCATTTACATGCAAACAAATAAACTTAAGACGACAACTTTGCACCTTATGCAAATATTAGCTCAAAAGTGCATCATATACCTAAATGTAAAATGCAAAACTAAAACATCTAGAAGAAAGCAAGCATAGGGGTAAAATCTATGTGACACTGGTTTTGTGGATTAGATTTTTAGATACAATTAAGAGTACTATCTTTGAATAAAAACAATAAGCTAGGCTTTATTAGAATTAATACCCTTTGCTCTGACACTATCAAGTGAATAGAAACAAAATCCCCAGACCAGGAAGAAATATTTCTAAATTATGTGTTTGATAGAAGACTTATATCCAAAATGAACAAAGTACCTTTATCACAAAACATACAAACTAATTTAAAAATTAATCAAGTGTATAAGCACATACCTCACCAAGGAAGATTTTTTAGATGGCAAACGTGTGAAAAACAAACCTTGTTTGTTATTAGAGAAATACAAATTAGAACAACAATGAGATACTACTACATAGGTAGTACAATGCTTAGAATTAAATAAACAAAAACCTGAAAAACTAATAGACGGTGAGAATGTGGTGCAACAGAAACTTTCATTTGTTGTTAGGAGGAATGCAAAAGGTGTAACCACTTCAAAAATCAGTTTCTTCCAAAGCTAAATGTAATCTTGCCATACAATCCAGCAATCACCATCCTAAAAAATTTTCCAAACTCGATGGATAAACTATGTTCACACACAGTCTTGCACAAGAATGCATTTAAAGGAGATTTATTAACAATTGCCAAAATCTTCAGACAAGGAAGATGTCCTTCAAAAGATTAACGCATGATTAAATTGTTAATTAAATCCACAGAATGGAATACCATTCAGTGATAAAAAGGACTGAGTTAACAAGTTTATATGCAAAAACCAACAGAAAAACCCAATGCTGGAACATTTTAAACCACAAAATAAATATTGGATTATACCCCAAATTATATAATCCATATCCATAAGTCTATACTCACATAATTGGAAAATAAGTAAATAGAGAAAAAAGACAAATTTTCCACATAAAATTGAATCAATTTATGTAGATATTCCCCCCTTAAGTGGATAGACTCTCACATCTCACTCTTTAAGCATAAACTGCCCATACTGACTTATTTCCACAGAGTACATTATTAAACAGGGGAAAGAGATTTAGTGAATGAGTAATTTTACAGTGGCGAATACTCTCAGCCAGGTGATCAAGGGTAGCATCAATAGTGGTAAATCATATTGATCGTATGTACCCTAGACATGATGTGGTAAGAGTGGCATCTTACTTCTGTGGTCTTCCTCCTAAGAAAACATAACTCCAGTGGGATCATGAAGAAAGCATCAGGCAAATTTTGGTTAAGGGACATTCTACAAAATATCTAACCAATACTCCTCAAAATTGTCAAGGACATCAAAACAAGGAGAGTCTAAGAAACTGTCAGTCTAGAGAAACGTCAGGAGATATCACAACTAAATGTAATGTAATGTAACATCCTGGATGGAATCCTGGAACAGCAAAAGAATGAGATAAAAACTAAAGAAATATGAACAAAGTTTGGACTTTAATAATATCAATTAATATTGTTTGGATTTTATAATAATCCACATATTAAATTTGATTTTATAATAATCCAAATGTTAAATAATCCAATTAATATTTGGATATTAATATCCAAATGATCAATTAATATTGTTTCCTTAACTGTGATAGATACACCATATTAATTCACATTAATAATAGGGTAGACTAGATGTGCTGTATATAGTGATTCTCAGCCTATATTCTTAAGCTTTCTGTAAATCTAAACTATTCTAATTTTCTTAAATTTATTTTAAAAGAATCTATTTTGCCATTAAAAAAGTATATTAAAGTCCAGCCATTAAACTATCTTTTTGGATATTTTCTTGCAAATAATGAAATTAATTGCTGAAAAAAAAAACTGGTACATCTACAGCAAGGAATAAAAAGGAACAAATTACCATACACACACAAATTGAATGAATCTCTGGGAAATTATGCTGATTGAAATGTAGAATAAATTGTTTGTTACCAGGAATCAGGGAAGGGTGTGTGTGGCTATAAAAGAGCAACACAAGAAACCAGTCAGGAAATTGTTCTGAATCTTGACTCTATTAATGTCCATACTCCAGTTGTAAAATTGTAGTATAGATTTGTAAGCTGTTACCATTGTGGGGAACTAGATGATAGGTCCATGGGATGTTTTTGTAGTATTTTTTACAACTGCATGTGTATCCACAATTGTTCTATCTAAAAATAAAAATTGTATTGGAAAAAACATACAAAATATACAACAGAGTTACTAAATGTTGAGAAAAAACTAAAGCTACAGAACCTAAGTGAATTGCAAGTCAGTGGCATAACCACTATAAGAAAAGAATTATTCCTAGTACATTTATGCTGCATGCACTAAATTTTTGGGACATAGGTATATGTTGAGGTATGAAAACCATCCTCTGATTGCTTCCTTTTTTTTTTTTTTTCAATGAAGTAGAAAGCAAGGAGATCAGTTGAGGATGAGGGTCAGTGTGAATGTGTTGGAGCTGAGTTGGGAAGAAGTAAGAGTGAGTATACCATTTAAATGAGATGTGATTTCTGTGTAGCAGTAGAATCACACTTGAAGTGAGTAGATTTATTCACTCACTTATAATAAGATGACGTTAGCAGTTGTGTGTTTTTCTCAAGCAAGGACCACTTGTAGATCGGTGTTACAGGTGGACAGTTGGCTTAAAGCGGGATGGGGTTTGCCAGGCTAGTATCACAAACGAAAAAAAAATATGCCTGGCAGTTGAGGTTGTATGCAAGAGAATAGTGAAAACGATGGACTGAGAAACTTAAGGTGGGTAGTGAGGGTAACATGAAATGAAGAGTATCGGCAGTGAAAAGGTCATTCTTCTCAATGAATAATAGGATGAAGCTGGGTCCTGAGGTGAATTCCCCGTCTGCTGACTGTAGAACCTGAGAAATCAGCAACTTAGCTATCATCCTTCTCTGTGTACAGTACAGTCTTCCTAAAGCCTCCTTGAGGCCTAGTACTGAGCCTTTGGCATGCCTTATGTTCTGAAGTATTTACAAATGGTAGCTTATATTTACAAGCTACTAAGATTGTTAATTTTTGTTCATTCACAGGACAAAACTTCTTAGTGGTTTTTTAAATTTTTAGAAAATCTGTGTATAAAAATAGCCCAAAAGACCGTTATATGGATTCCTTCTAAGAGAAGACAATATTATATGTATCATCAGATATTTCCTAGAGAGTCTATCTACAAAATGTGAATAGCATATATTCATCATTCTAGATTCAGTAATAATAAGTACCTAGAGGTAAATGGAGGAAAATAACTTCTGCATGGGCTAACTTCTGTAGCACATTTGTATACAACAAAGCTAAATATTAGAATACAGGTTATTATCTTTTTTTTTTTTTTTTTTTTTTTTTTTTTTTTTTTTTTTTTTTTTTTTTTGCAGCTGTACCAGCTGTGCTACTTGCTTTAGAAGAGAATTAGGAAGATTGAAAGACTTAATTGACTCTTACTAGAGACTGGAACAGAAATGAGCAGTTTACGGCCCGGCGCGGTGGCTCACGCTTGTAATCCCAGCACTTTGGGAGGCCGAGGCGGGCGGATCACGAGGTCAGGAGATCGAGACCACGGTGAAACCCCGTCACTACTAAAAATACAAAAAATTAGCCGGGCGTGGTGGCGGGTGCCTGTAGTCCCAGCTACTCGGAGAGGCTGAGGCAGGAGAATGGCGTGAACCCGGGAGGCGGAGCTTGCAGTGAGCCGAGATTGCGCCACTGCACTCCAGCCTGGGCGACAGAGCGAGACTCCATCTCAAAAAAAAAAAAAAAAAAAAAAAAAAATGAGCAGTTTACAATGAAATATATCTATAAGCAGTGCTCTGAATAGGCCACTTCTTTCTGTATATTTTAAAAATATTTGATGTTTTTATAATGCCAGCATCACTCTTGTTTTCCAAATGAGTCATTTTCCTTTTTAGTATTTTTATACAATCACCACTCTGTGTAGGGTATTGCTCTATCTGTAAAATATGATGTGGTGACAGAAAAAAAATACAGCATTTACTCACTGGCATGTAGGAGTTTTATCTACTATAGGATAAAGGTGCACGCTTTAGTGAATATGTATATGTTTATTTTAGCAAACATTTAGAATATGTATAATAAGCATTGTATTAAGTGCTAGAAATTAAAAAAAGAAGTATCCATTTATCCATCATTTGTTTAGCAATGAAAAAATTAAATTCATGATGTACGTGGTGTTGCTCTAGGTGCTAATAAATCAGAAGTGAACAAGATTGGCACATTTCTATTTATAAAGAGATTATGTTCTGGAGCATAAATAAGTTTATAAACAAATTGTGGAGATTATTTTTAAGCATTATAAGGGAAGATAGGAAAGAAAACAAGAAAACATTAAGAAGTTTAGGAAAGTAGTTATTTTGTTTCAGGTAGAGGTGGGTGGAGGTGAGTTGAGAATCATGTCATTATTAGTTGATTGCTGTGTGTGTCTCAAACTTTGGCACTTTTGCAGTTTAAGATGGCTATGTGAGTGATTAACAGTGAAGAATTCATAAATCTGTAATGAAAATGATGTGTCAAAACAAATAATAATGATTGATCCAATTTTGCACATCAGGAGTCCAAAGAGAAAGAAGGAGAAAAAAGAATGAATAAGAGATCTGTCTATTCTATGTTCTTTCCTTCTTTTATATTTCCTTGAAGTTGATAGATTCCTTTATATTAGGGTCCATTTTATTTGAGATGTTTACAAATTTATTTAATCCCAGATATTTTTAAAATAAAAATTGATGGATATTCTTGCTTCCTCAAAAAAAAAAAATAAAAAAATAAAACAAAAAAAAAACCGAGGGCATAGAACACTCACATTTCTATTATCTCAAGCCCTTAAATATTATTGTCATGTATTTTGGTTCTCACTCATTTTAACTCCAAAATATTTATTTCTCTTATTTGCTGTAGTCACTTGTTTAAATATACCTGAATATATTTTTGTCTTTTCATTTTTTATATCACAAATCTTCCAGCTGTGATTATTTTTTTCTCTTAGAAGAAAAGCATATAGAAGATTCTCTATTGATGTTCTGTTCTGTTGATTTTAGACTCTCTGTCTATATATATATATATCTCTCTCTTCTTAAACACTTCCTATCTATCTATCTACCCATCTATTATTTTTATCAATTATAATATTTCCAGTTTAATAAATAAGAAACAATAGTTATATTACATACATGTTATAGAGTAAAGAATTAACTCAGCAGGCCTGGTTTGTCCAAACTTCTGCACATTCCAAACATGGACAGGGAACCAGTAAGCCCTTGGAATATCCTGCCTGTGAAGAGTGTGTTTATTTACCTGAGTCCTCAAGCCACACCATATGACTTATGCTAACCACGTGATTTATGGTATGGTCCTTGGGCCATGTAGTATCAGCTTGACCTCTAGAAAGGATGGAAACTAAAGGTCAGCCACTCATCTAGTCAGCCATGCCTATGTGACAAACCCCCAGTAAAAATCTCTGGGCTGGGTGCGGTGACTCATGCCTGTAATCCCAGCACTTTGGGAGGCCGAGGCAGGCAGATCACGAGGTCAGGAGATCAAGACCATCCTGGCTAACATGGTGAAACCCCGTCTCTACTAAAAATACAAAAAATTAGCTGGGCATGGTGGCATGCATCTGTAGTCCCAGCTACTCGGGAGGCTGAGGCAGGAGAATTGCTTGAACCCGGGAGGTGGAGGTTGCAGTGAGCTGAGATCACACCACTGCACTCTAGTCTGGATGACAGAGCAAGACTCCGTCTTAAAAAAAAAAAAAAAAAAAATCCCTGGACACTGAACCTCAAAGTAATCTTCCCTGATTGGCAAATACTCCTTTCATGTTGTCATCATTTTGATGGGAGAATGAAACATTATCTACATTTTTTCACTGGATGAAGACAATCGGAAGCTTGTGTCTGGTGTTTCCTGCCCTATGTGACTTTCCCATTGCTGACTTTAGTCTGTGTCTTTTCACTGTAATAAGACGTAATTGTGATTATAACAATTTTTCTGAGTTCAGAGAATTCTTCTAACAAGTCAATGAACTGGGGGTGGCCTTGGGGATGCCTAAACACGTAGGACATATGATAATTTTTTCTTCTAGGCTGAACCAGCATAAAGAAATGCACTCCAGGTTCAGACTCGTAAAAATCATAAATATTAGTCAATATTAAGCTTTGCTAATAATTTCAAAGTACAGATAGTAAAGCTGTTGACACAAAGCATGTCTAAAAAATCACACATAGCTATCCAAGTCTTTTTTTTTCCTCTTCTTGAGCACCAGCAATCCGGTCCAGAACAGCAGATGAGATTACAAAGTGAGAAACCGCTCATAACTGCAAAGGAGGGGATTCATTTTTGAAATTTCTTTATTTTATACCCCAGATCATGTGACATTTTCCAGGGAGCTATGCCTCAGAAGCCAAAGATTTTATTTATTATACATAATCTTTAGCCAAGTACATCCTCCTAAGACCATTTCAGAAATAAGGACTGTTGCTGTTAGAAAATATTACTAATCTCTTTATGAGAAGAAGGTTAGATTAGGTTACCTTCTTTCTTTGTTTTTCCTCTGGTTAAAGAGATTAAATAGACATAAGGCAACTGATTAATAACCTTGTTTCCCAAAATAGATTCTGTATGAACTGTGATAATATTTAGGTTGGACAATAATTTATATCGAAACATGACTGTAGATCAGAACTTGTTCTCTTTTCTAAGTTCCCTGGGATCTCTAATGATTTTTAAAACAAAGTTTACTGTTAATATTTTATTCATAGTGTTAATAATTATAATTATTTTTCCATTTCTGTTAAAACCCTTTTCACTAACCCTCCACTCTGTTTTGTTGGATAAACTAACACATTCTTTTTAACCAGCTTCTTTCAAAGACTCATATACTTTATTACATTAATTAGCTATTGCTGTGTAGCAACTTACTACAAAACCTAGTGGCTCAAAACCACAATAAATATTTATTATCTCTCACAGTGTTTGTGGAGAGTAATTTTTTAGTAGCTTTGCTGAGTAGTCATGTCTAATCCGTTCTGATATGGTTGCAATTAAAATGTCCACAGGGATGTCAGTTTGAATATTTGGGGATAGAAGATCCACTTCCAAGGTGGCTCATTCACGGGCAGGCAAGTTGGTGCTAGCGAGTTGGCAAAATGTCTCAATTTTTCCCACAGGACTTTTCATAGGGCTGTTTGGATATCTTCACAACATAGCAGCCTGCCTTCTTCAGAAGAAGCAATTTGAGATAGAAAGTGCCAATCAAAAGGTATATCTAATTTATGACCTAGTCTCAGAAGTCACATGAAATTACCTTGGCCATGTATTACTTTTAGTCCCAAAATCTAACAACCAACAGTCAAGGGATGGGAAATTTGGCTTATATTTTGAAGGTAATAGTGTCATATAATTAGTGGACATATTTTAAGACTAACACATTTAATGTTGAGAATAACCTTCAACATAGCCCAAATTCATTACAACAACTAGAATTTTTTCCCAGGTCTGTTTCATCAAAAGGTTATTACCATTATGCTCAGGGATGATATTTGAAACATTTGGCAATGAAATCACAAAAGGACTGAACAATCAGTATAGCAGGCAACTCAGCCAGGATGGTGTTCTGCACTTTCACTATGCCCAGCCTTGCTTTGCTGTTTGTAGGTTTCTATAAAATTTGGATAGTGTCTTAATTGGTACTGGGAAAGCCTTACTTATTATCTCTTACAAGTTAGCCTTACCTCTTTTTTTGAAACTTCAATTAGATTTTCTCACTTTACCCTCTATATCTTTTACCTTCTTATTGTGTGCACATGTGTTTATCTATCTGGGGTAACTTTTAGGTAACGGTTTTTTCAGTCTATCTTCTTAATTTTCTCTTCAAGAGTAAATATTAATAATACTTTGTTAAAAAACATACAGAAAGCTTAAATTTCCACTGCCGTACTTTTATATATAGTAGTTTTGCTTGATTCTCATTTTTTCAGTGTAGTTTTTCCTTTCATATTTAAGCTCTTTCATTTTTATGAAATACATTAGTTTTTACTCTATATCTGATAATTTCTGTGTTTGAATGGTTAGATTTAAAAAAAATTTTCTGCCAGCTCTTGCTTCTGGTACTGTCTTTACCAAGTTGCCATTTACAGGTTTTACTGGCAAGAAAAATACTAGTATGTTTTGTGAAAAGACCATATATGCAAAATGAACCCCAAATGTGGAAGGAGCCAAGAAACCAAAAAATGAGATAGATGAATCTATTTTGGTGATAGAGGGTAATTCATTGGTGATCTTACAGGCAGAAGCATAGTACTGGATGGCAGCAAAACAGGTAGATCTCTGTACAATTACTCCCTAGACCCAGGACTTGTATACCATAGAGAAAGAGGGTACATGCTCTATGGAGACAATTAACAGCAAGCCTCCAGAACAGTCAAGAATGCTGTACGTGTTACAGCCCCTAATTTGTGCAATAACATCAAGATTGAGTTGACGTAAGGACAAGATTTATGGTAAGTACATGTTCTTACACTGAGGGTAGTAAGTAAAGTTGAAATTAGAAGGCATTCCCAGGACTGAAATTAATCAAAAGGCTTTGGCCCCCACATTCTACTCTAATTTGGTTCTGAAAATCTCACATCCCACCTCTTCTGCAGTGTTCCCTGAGCCTCTAGTGGGGAGGCCAATGTGGGTGACAAGCTGGTCCAATTTGCTTTCTACTTGAAAGCAGAGGTGACAGCAACAATACAGACAACAGCAGGCAATGACACTTACGCCAAGTATAAAACACAGCATCAATGATGCCTTTTGCCACCATGTTCCCCAGAATCCAAATCAAGAGGTATAGAGGAGAACAGCAATATGAATAGAAAACTATGGGCAGAAATACAAGGGATTGGTAGGTACTTGGCGAGGCAGCTCTTCATCATCAAGCAAAATGATTGTGGTAGTTTCATCTTAGTTAGGACATAGGCAGCCAAAGGAGTATGTGCTGGGCATGCATGCCAAACATATTGCCTGAGGGGCAAAGGTGCTTGTGGCATTATCTATAAGGTTACAAGGGTGGCAGAGGACCATGTCAAATGGGCAACTAGAGAGTCCTTTTAAAAGGGGCTATATTCCAGTGTGTTGGTACATGGAACATCTTGGTTCAGACACCCACAGAATCAACAGAGACCACTTTAGTTAGCCAGAGAATTCCTTGCTTTCTGGTAATTAATACCCTGTTTAACCTGGGAGAAGTTGTCAGTCCAATCCCCATTTAGGTGTTCCCTCCCATGGTTCAACGTCTCGGGGAGTCCTGAATAACATTTGCCATTGGCCTTTTATTAGTTCCAGTAGAAAGGCATCTGGGTGAACTTTTTTTACAATTATGGTTAATAGACCCTTCTCCACAATGGTCCCAGGTCATTGGTATGGTGCCACCCCCATATTCATTTCAATCGAATGAAGTTTCCTAATGGCTTGAGACAAAACCTTTGCCCACCCATGCAAAGTATTAGATTGTAAAGTGTTTGCAATTGGGCCTTCAAAATCCTATTTTTTCTTTCAATCAACCCTGCCATTTGGAGATTATGTGGCAAGTGAAATCTCCAGGATATATCTTTTTCATGTGCCCAGTCTTGGGTATCATGTCCATTGAAATGTGTGCCTTGATTGCTGAGGATATCCATACATGACACTGAGTTGCTACAAGCCCTTAATGGTAGCTGTTTGGTTTGCACTTTTGTAAGAGAAGGCCTGCAACATTTTCATGGCAGTATCAACGCATTCTAGTGCATACTTTTATGCTAAGCTTACTGACAGGGGTTTGATATGATCTCTTTGCCAGTCTCTCGTGAAGGCAGCTCTTAAATGTGTGTTCTGGTGTGTGTTTGTAATGTGGCAGGGGCACATGTAGGAGCAAACTAAGCAGTTAGCTATTGCTGCCACTAAATCTGTAAAGTGGAGGGGCAATCCTAGTCTTCTTGCTATTTTCCAGATCAATCATGCACCAATGTCCACTATGTTTATGTACCAAATCAGCTAGCTCAGATGATTTGGAGGGAGGTAGTGTTCTAAATTTTTTTTTTTTTTTTTTTGAGACGGAGTCTTGCTCTGTCACCAGGCTGGAGTGCAGAGGCACGATATCGGCTCACTGCAACCTCTGCCTCCCAGATTCAAGCGATTCTCCTGCCTCAGCCTCCTGAGTAGCTGGGATTTCAGGTGCATGCCACCACACCCAGCTCATTTTTGTATTTTTAGTAGAGACGGGGTTTCACCATGTTGGCCAGGATGGTCTCGATCTCTTGACCTCGTGATCCACTCACCTCAGCCTCCCAAAGTGCTGGGATTACAGGTGTGAGCCACTGCACCCAGCTGGCAGTGTTCTAATTTTTGCTAAGGTATCTCCTTCATATTACTGGGAGGTGAATCTGACCAGTATATTAAAATATGATACACAATCAGCAGTGGGTTCTTGTAGCCTCTCCCAAATGTCTTTCCAAATGGCAGCTCTCCATCAGGGATTTTTAAGCACATATCAATCATCTTGAGTCTATTGGGCAAGCCAAGCTGTAAGACCCTTAAATACTGCCCAACTGGCTGTACAGAAAACTGTAGGCCACTGTGTACGAGTACAAACAGACCATATAGTTCAGAGTTCTGCCCATTAACTGCTCTGTTGCATTGCCATTTCAAACAGTATAGTATCTGTCTGTGGTTGGCCAGCTACTGCCATCCATATACAAGGATTATCTCAGCTCAACCCATCTGAGAATTATGTGTTTACAAGAATAGAGGCTGTGCCTTTATGTTTCATTAGAGGTATCTTCTGTGGGGTTTCCACAGTAGAAGCAGCACTGGTCTCATAGAGTACTGGCCCTAAGATAGCATGCAGTTCACCTCTCAAGGTACTCATAGAGAGGGTGCTATGTTGTTGCATGTATGCATGACACTCTTGTAAAGTGGAGGCCTAGGGAATACCCAATACAGGCCTGATAAACCTTTTATCCAGCCTTTAATAGGGAGGCCTGTTCTCGCTATTACCAGCAAAACATCAATTATGGTTTCAACTTGCTGCAAAACTTGTATAGTCACAGGACCCATTGTTCAGTTGGAAAATAGTAGTGAAGGGTGAACTGCTTTCCTATGCTGGACTTGCCAGAGGTCCCAACTGGTTTCCTCAGAGATTATGATCACATCCAAAGACGTTGGTAGCCCAGGAAGAGGGAAACCTAAATCTGTCTAAGCTGCTAGTATTTTAGCCTTCTCAAAGGCTTCCTCTTGTTCTTTATGCAAGCACCAACTAGATTCCTTCTTTACCAGTTGGTATAAGGGATACAAACATTGAGCTAAATATGGAATAAAAGCCGGCGAATATTCCAAAAGACCTAGGAAACTTTGTAAGTGTTTAACTGTTCTGTTTTATTGTATTTAGAGTCTTGCTCTGTCACCCAGGCTAGAGTGCAGTGGCATAACCTTAGCTCACTGCAACCCCCAACTCCCGGGTTCAAGTGATTCTCCTTCCTCAGCCTCCCAAATAGCTGGGACTAAAGGTGCCTGCCACCACGTCCAGCTAATTTTTGTATTTTTAGTAGAGGAGGGGTTTCACCATGTTGACCAGGATGGTTTCGAACTCCTGACCTCAAATGATCCACCCACTTCAGTCTCCCAAAGTGCTGAGATTACAGGTGACCAGCCTGTTTAACTGTTTTAAACATGAAAAATTGTATTTTCTCAATGACTGCTTCTAGGGTAAGGTATTGATAGTAGCAGGAGACAGACAAATTCCTACGCAGACAGGGACGGTCCATAGTGAAACACAACCTTCAAGCCAAACACACCTTAAAGCCTGAAAACTGAGCTGCTAGTTCCGGGTGAGTCCACGACTGGAGTGAGAACTTCCTTGATGCTGTTTGGTCAATGACATGGTGCTTTTTCCAGGCCCACCCACGGACCAATCAGCAACACTCCCACATTTTGAGCCTATGAAAACCCTGGACTCAGTCACACGTTTGGGCTACCTGCTTTCAGGCCCCCTCTCACACAAAAGGCTATCCACTTTGGGTCCACTCTCATATTGAGAGCTTTTCTGTTGCTCAATAAAACCCTTCTCCGCCTTGCTCACTCTCCAGTGTCCATGTGCCTCATTCCTCTTGGATGCAGGCCAAGAACCTGGAACCCAACAAATGGGGGGTGTGAAAGGAGTTGTAACGCTGTAACCTTTCAGCCTTCTGCACTGGGCGGCTGCCCCACAGAATGAAAAGCAGCAGCAGCAGGGCCAGGCCAGCCCAGGAGCCACAGACTAGAGCAGGGTGGCAGGACCAAATGAGCTCTGACACACCCTTGTTTGCCAAAGCATGTGGACAGCGGAAACAAAAGAGCTGTAACACAAAAGAGCTGTAACTTGAACGAGCTATAATACAGATAAGCTGTAATGCTTCCTGGGGTCTCAAATTTCGGGAATCCCCGGGCAAGAGTCATAATGCCCCCTGGGGCTCCATGGCTGCTCTTGTCTCCAAGTTTTTGGGTGCTGCTGCCTCTTCCTTGTCCAGACTCCAGCACCCAATGCGAAAACCGTGGCAAGCTGGGCTCAGCCATGCGCTCAGCATGGAGTCCCTGTGCCTGAGTGGTGATATGGTTTGGCTGTGTCCCCACCCAAATGTCATCTTGAATTGTAGTTCCCATACCCCCCACATGTTCTGAGAGGGACCCAGTGGGAGGTAAATGAATCATGGGGGTGGTTACTTCCATGCTGTTCTCGTGATAGTGAGTGAGTTGTCACAAGATCTGATGGTTTTACAAGGGGCTTTTCCCCACCTTTGCTGAGCACTTCTCCATGCTGCCACCATGTGAAGAAGGATGTGTTTGCTTCCCCTTCCACCATGATTGTAAGTTTCCTGAGGCCTCCCCAGCCATGCTGAACTATGAGTCAATTAAACTTCTTTCCTTTATGAATTACCCAGTCTTGTGTATGTCTTTATTAGCAGCATGAGAATGGACTAATACACCTGGGATCTAGGCTAGTGGCACAAGCTGAGTTCAGCCCCGTGGGCCAAGTGGGCAGAGCAAGCCCAGTGGAGAGCCTAGAGCTGAGGGAAGCCCAGGCAGAGGCACCCAGCTGGTGAAGCGGCACCAAAAGAATCCTGAGTCAGTATGTCTTACCTAACCAAGTAACCCCTAGTGAATTTATAGCCAGTCCTTGTCCTTATATCTTTTGTGGGTTGATGGCCCATTTTCTAGATTGAAGTAGGGTGCTCAATGCATTGAGGCATTGCTGTAGCAATGACAAGCCTTCAGAGGTTAGCACAATATCATCAATGTTATGAAACTGTTTATCAGTGGGTGGCATTGGACATAAAGTTGAATCTTTAGCAATAATTTTATGACAAATAGTGGGACTCTGTAGATATTCCTGGGACAATACTTGGAATGCTCATTGTTGGCCATTCCAAATAACAGCAAATTGCCCTTGTCAGTCAGGGAGTAAAGGAACACTGAAGGAGGCATTAGTCAAATCAAACACTGTATGAAAAATGCCTGTATTCTCTATTATTTGTTCTATCACTTGAGTTATATTAGGCACAATGGCATGTATCTCAGGAACCACATTATTTAGTTTCCAGTAGTTCACTGTCATGCCCCAGGTAGCACCTGATTTTTCTTCCCTCCATAAAGGGCTATTGAAATGGCTCTGGGCTGGCCAAGAAAATTTACTTTGGTCAGTTCCTGTATGATGGTTGTAATTTCTTCTATCCCACCAGAAAGATGGAATTGTTTCACACTAACAATAAGTTGTGCAGGAGGGAGTTGTACAGATTCCATTTTGCTTCCCTTCTTAAAACACATTTCACAGCCCAAACTTATAGGTAGAATTTCCCCACAGATGTTTATGTTGTGCATCCTAAAAGGACATCCATACCCAAGATGTCTTCTGTAATAGCTTAAATACAGTATAGTAAGCAGGATGGGGACTCGGGGGGCAGGGGGCACTCTGTTCAATACTAAGGAGGAGAGGAGTTTGTTTCACTTGGATTTTTCAACTATGGACCATCTATAGCTGCTTACTTACCAGGGCATCTTTCTGAATTTCCATGAATTAAAGTACATTCTGCTCCTGTATCCATTAAAGCTAACGTTCTCTGCTTGGTTTTGAATGCTAATAGATTATGAGCTCCATTTAGGGCCTCTGGTCACCCCCTATTATTCATACAGGGAGGCGACCTTGGCCACACTTCTAGTCTGTAGGCTGGGGAGGCATCAACTCCTGAGGCATAGCAATTGGAATTCTCTTATGTGGAGTTTATTTTTTCTTCTCTTCCCTCCTCTGGCAGGGTTCTGGGAAGGTATCCGAATCCTTGATCAGGAGTCAGGTCTTTTTAAAGCCCCACTAATAAAGCATGGGGTTGCCAATCTATTATTTCTTTGTCTCCCACAGCTGAGATCAGATAATACCACATTTGTTTCCTGGCAGTCCTATCTGGGACATTTAGGCCTTGCTTTCTTAGTCTGGCAGACATGGCTCCCTTTTTTTTTTCCTTTTCCTTTAGTAACCCACTGACTTTAACTCTTCCCTTTTTAGTTTCTTCAAGATCAGCTATAGTTTCCCCCGTGTCCTACACACCTTGTCTCAGGAAAGGGCTCAGGTGGAATAGGAGGGGGCCATGCCACTCCCAGTGGGCACCTTGCAACAATTTATTTTTCATGCTCATGGTAAGCACAGCCTTATCTCATCCTTCAAATTGTTGGGTATAGATGGCCTGACACATGTCCAACTCCCTAAATCACTCTGTGCTTCCTCCAGAGATTGTCCTGCCACCATCTGACCAAAGAATTCCCCTTTCTTGGGCCAAGCTTTTCTCATGGCCAGGAAAACCAAGTCCATAAGACTATGATTTTCCTAGAGAGTTCTAGCATGAGGCAGACGCTATCTCAAAGCAGGATGAGTGGTCATATTACTCATTTTATTCAGCTTCACTCCCTGCTGGGGAAATGTCATTCCAATCACTGTCACACAGCCACACCAACAGTGTGGCTAAGCTTCCTCTCAGCAGCTGTTGAAAAGTTTTTGCTATGTCCAATAAAAATTCTGCTGAGGCTCTCTTGGACAGTTAAGGTTTCCTGAAAAGGTCATCTATTATTGCCCAGCTGCATGTGCTGGGCTTTTGTTTTCCACTACACTAGTGGTCTTGCTCTCAAAAGGGGAGGATAATTATCCCAGTCCTGAAAGATAACTTCTGTCTTCATCTGACTCACTAGCTGATTCCCAAAGATTTCACATCTTAGCATCTCAGGTCAGTTTAGCAAGGATAGCTCACATTTTCAGCCCGCACTATTTCCTTTCTCCCAGACATACAAAGTGGGGCAGCAGGCAAGGGTTTCTAAACTGCATCTCCTGAGTTTTGAGCTTATCCATGACTAGAAACAAATATAGACATAGAGGTACTCATATCCTTTTCTAACTGTAATTCTTCTTCTAGTTTTCATATCATTGCCTGAGCAACAAACTGTGCCTCTGTGGTCACTCCCACAGCACATGACAGTGGCCAACCCACTGTTGCCATAACCTGGTGACCTTCCTTACCTCAGTGGGTCATACAACTTTCTACTGTACTCATGTGGTGATCACAGGTGTATAGTGGATAGAAAAGACCACCTCACATGGATAAGGAGGACCACCTCAGGATTCTCCCTGCTAATGTGTGCTTCCCTTTGCCCATATTTCGGTTCTTGGACTCCTTCGACTGGCTCACTAACTCTCGCATGAAAAGGCAGTATATACAAAATGACACTCAAACACAGAAGAAGCTGAGAAATCACAGAATGAGAGAGACATTTAGTTTTTCAGTATAGGGTGATTTACTGGGGAACTTATAGAAAGATGTGTAGTCTTAGGTGGCAGTAAGACAGATAGATTTCTGCACCATTGTTCTCTAGACCCAGGACTTATATACCACAGGGAAGAGTGTATATTTTTTATAGAGACAATTCAAGGAAACTCTCCAGAACAGGCAAGAATGCTATGCATGTCACTGTTAATTCGTGTGATAACATCGCAGTTACTATAATCTAAGGGCCAGATTTATGGTAACTACGTGTTCTTACACTAGGGGCAAATAGGCAACAATCCCAGGACTGAGATTCATCAGAAATCAACATGGTAGATTAACATCCAAGATGGAGTCACTTTTGCCTCCACATAGTAACAAATGAAATATATACATTTTTTTCTGATCAGAAGTATTTAGATTTAAGTGCAAGAACTATTGGTAGGCCTTATTCAAAATAAGATATAAAGAGATTATTCAAAAATGAAAAATGCATGTGAATATTTTCTGCTTCTAGTTTTTCAAATAACAAAGTAGAACCATCAGAATCATTGCTTGTGGAAGGTTTAATGCATGTATTATAAAGAAAACACATCAGCTTTGAAATAAGGCAGAATTAGGCTTAATTTCCAGATACCTTTATTTCATCTCAATTTACTAAGAGATAAAATAGAGATATTAATAATTACCTCATGCATTTATGATGCAGATTAAAGAGATAATGTATGTGATGTGTCTAGAACATGTTTTGCATATAATAGATACTCAATGATGAACTGTTGCTGTGGTGTTATTATTGATATGAAATTATAAGGAGGACAATCTCTAAGCCAAAATGTGAATCATTGTATGTACCATGTAACAGTATTTTCGAATCTAATAAAATTTTTTGGTGGATATTGTTTTTAGAATTTTTAAATTTAAAGCAACTAAATATGATAAAGGACAGATATATTAGTCTCCTTATTACCCACAGTGAATTTCTTTTTTTTTTTTTTTTTTTTTTTGAGACGGAGTCTCGCTCTGCCGCCCAGGCTGGAGTGCAGTGGCGCAATCTCGGCTCACTGCAAGCTCCGCCTCCCGGGTTCACGCCATTCTCCTGCCTCAGCCTCTCCGAGTAGCTGGGACTACAGGCGCCCGCCACCACGCCCGGCTAATTTTTTTGTATTTTTAGTAGAGACAGGGTTTCACCGTGGTCTCTATCTCCTGACCTCGTGATCCGCCCGCCTCGGCCTCCCAAAGTGCTGGGATTACAAGCGTGAGCCACCGCGCCCGGCCCCCACAGTGAATTTCTAATCAATTTAATGAAGTGGTTTAAGGAACAGATAATGAAGCCTGACAACCTGGATAAAATCTAATTTCTACATCTCACTACTTGAAAGACTTGGATAAGTTACTTAACTTCTCTCTGCATCAATTTTCTCATTTATAAAATGAGGATAAAATAGGGCCTACCTCATAGACTTGGTATGAGAATAACATTATTAAAGTGTTTAGCAGATTGACAGAAATTTATTGAGTTCTATGTCAGTATTTTCTTCAATAAACTTTTTAACACAAACATTTTATTACATAGGCTTACATTAAGTGGACTTCAGGAAAAATTATTCGAAGTTTAAGAGAAAACTTTACCTTGAAGAAACATGCACTTGGTTTTTGAGCCATTTTGATAATTGATTTTTTTTTAAGTGAGCCCCTTGTTTGATTACATAGTTTTGATTTAGGATTTTTAAGATAGAGAACATCCCTCCTATGAATAGAAGAAACACAAGATGGAAATAAAGATTTTAATACTTCCAAATTCCAGGAGCTACACACCGTCTCAGGAGGCCCCAAACACACGGAGGTCACGGAACATGTACAGAGAGAAAGGGACACTTTATTGGGTCCAGGGTGTTTTGCAAACAGGTTTCCTATATGGAGTTTTAATTGGTGGTTTAGCATATCTTCATAGTCTATATAGAGTGTGAGCGTCACTGGAACCAGTGAAGTCGGCTATAAGCAGTTGTCCTGCAGTGAGTTGGTCACCAGGAGGAAGTTGTATAAGGTAGACATCTGGATTGACCACACTGAGGAAGTGGAAGGAGTGTAGAACTGAAAACTATGTGAAGCATGACTGAACCCGTTTCTGGCACGAGAAAGCCAGACATATTTAAATTGAAGCCAAGACAACATAAACTTATAAAAATTCACTCCAAGTACCTTTTCATATCTGAGTTATATCAACCAGGAGAGTATCTCTTACTAAGCATAGCAGATATGAAAGGGGTGTGTGTGTGTGTGTGTGTGTATGAAATGGGGGCATTGGAAATAGTGGAGAGCAGGGAAAAACAGAAACTTAAAACTCCTGTTCTGTCTGATCAAAATGACTTGAGCTAACTACTGTTTCACTTACTTCTCTTTGATTATTTTTTTCCTGAACAACCTCAGGCACTCAGTGATTTCAAGGATGTCTAGCTAACCATGTTCCTCCTCAAGGCAATACTATCTGTAAACAGAGATCATAATAAAATGAACAGAAGAATATTGTGCTCTTCCAGTCTATTCTTATGAAAATCAATGGACGGAATGTCATACAAATGTTATATAGTATATAGCCAATGAAATTTATTTCATTCGCCAAAATTCTCTGAAGTTTCAAGCAGATCATTGCATATACCTGTAGTTCATCTTTTTTTAATTTCTTACTGGTATCCTATGGTATAAATGTAAATGTATCATAGTTTAATCATTCACCCATTGAAAGGCATCTTTTTTCACCATTTTTTTGCTATTACAAGTAAAGCTGCTATTAATATTCTTATATAGTTTGTGTGAGTGTGTGTACTTGTGTGCATGTAAAGTACATGTTCATTTCTTTGGGATAAATGCACAAGGTTGCAACTACTGAGTCATATGGTAGTTTCATGTTTAAATTTCTTTTTTAATGCTAAAGTATTTCCAGATTGGCCATGCCATTTTATTTGCCACTAGAAAAGTATGAATGAGCTACTTTCTCTGCATCCTTGCCAACATTTGGTGTAAAAAACAACAACAGCAGCAACAACAACAACAAAAACAAAGCAGCAACAACAAAAAACAGTTCTTCTACCTCTATTTCCAATACTTCTGAATCAAAAGTGTGTTTTTTTTATTTCTCACCTGCAACCAATTCTCCAACTTTTGACACATCAACTGGGTGATTCTATTGAGTCCAATAATTCAATTCAATTCAATCTTGAATTACCTACCTAGAGTTAACACAGACTCTACAGGTAAAGGACTCAGCTCCACAAGATTACCCTCAGTAAACATTCCAGTTGCAAGCCTTGTCCATTCATACTTCCGACCAACCAAGCATATATTTGGGTAGTCACAAAATCCCTTTGACAGGCTTGATAATTTTCTAGAATGGCTTGCAAAACTCAGGAAAACATTTATTCATGTTTAGTGGCTTATTATAAAGAACATAATAAAAAATTAGAGTTTTAATGATTCTTTTATGTAGACATTAGTGATTGAATCATTTACTATTGGTGATTAGTTCAATCTCCAGTCCCTCACCCCCTCCCCAGATGCTGGATGAATGGGGCTGAAAATTCCAACTCTGGATCACATGGTTGCTTCCTCTGGCAACCAGGCCTCATCCTGAAGCTATCTAGAGGCCCATCAAGAGTCACTTCATTTGCATAAGCTCAAGAATATCTGAAAAGGGCTTACTGTGAATAGCAAAATATATTTTACTTAAACCTATTACTCAGAAATTCCAAGGATTTCAGGAGCTGTGTGCCAGGAACTAGGGATAAAGAACAAATACATGTCTATTATTATTTCATAGTATTACAGATGTTACCACTATATCTACATCTATCTATCTATCTATCAATTATCTGTCTATCATCAATCTATCTGTCTATCTATTTGGTCATTCTGATAGGTGCTTAGTGATAACCTTATTGTGGTTTTAATTTCTATTTACCTTTTGAATAATGATGTTGAACATTTTTTATGTGCTTATTTGCCGTCTGTATGTCTTCTTCAGTGAAATATCTGCTCATGTCTTTTGGTGATTGTCCAATTGGATTGTTTGCTTGTTTGTTTGTTTTATATTGTTGAGTTTTGAAAGTTCTTGATCTATTTCAGATACTAGCTCTTTGGCAATACAACTGCAAAAATTTTTTCCCAGTGTGTAGTTTTCCTTCTCTTCATCATAACAAGGTATTTCAGAGAGCATTTTTTTTTTATTTTTTATGAAGTCCAATTTATCAGTTTTCCTTTTATGAATCATGTTTTTGGTTGTTTAATCATGGATCCTAAACATTTTCTTCTATGTGTAATTTATTTAAACAAGTATTACTTTACTTTCTACATTTAAGTCCATGATCTATTCTGAGTTAAATTTCATAGTGTGAGAATTAGTTGAGGTTAACTTTTATTTTTATTTTTTTAATTTATTATGGATGTCTAATTGCTCTAGCACCATTTTTGAAAAAGCTATCTTTTTTCCACTGCATTGCTTTGTCAACTTTGTGAAGTATCAGTTCCACATTATTTGTGTGGGTCTGCTTCTTGGTTATCTAGTTCCTGTATTGTTCTATATATTTATTCCTCTGCCAGTACTGCACAGACTTGACTAATATGGCTATATGTTAAATCGTGAAACCACTATGGCTATATGCTAGATCTTGACATCTAGAATTATTTTTCCACATTATTCTTCATTTGTAAAAACATTATTTTAGCTTTTTTAGCTCTATTGTTTTTTCATACAATTTTTAGAACAATATTTTCTATATTTGTAAATAATTTTGGGAATATAAGTTGGGAATCTTGCTTAGTCTATATATCAATAGGAGGAGAATTGAATTATTTACTAAGTTGAGATTTGCAGCCCATTTTATCGCTCTCCATTAAAAAATTTTCTTGACTTATTTTATAGTTTTCAGCATACAAACCATGAATCTTCTTTTTTAGATTTAAACAAATATTCCATCTTTTGTGCAATTATAAATGATACTGTATTTTAAATTTTATTCCTTACTTGTTCATTGTTAGTAGAAAGAGAATTGAGTTTTTGTGTTCTCTCTTATCTTTCAAACTTCCTGAGCTCTCTTATTACTTTTAGGATGTTTTGTTTGATTCTTTTTTTTTTTTAATGTAGACTATCATGCCATATGCAAGAAGGGATAGTTACATTTCCTTCTGATGTATATGATATTTATTACCTTATCTCTCCATATTTCACTGGTTAGAAATTCCAATACTATATTGAATAAGATTGTGAGAATAGACTGCTTTATTTCCAACCTTAAGGGAAAGCAATCAGTCTTGCTAAACAAAATGTGTTAGCTATAGGGTTTTTTTTTTTTCTTTTTGGTAGATTTCCTTTATTAGACCCCTCTGTTTCTATTTTTGAAAAATTTTGTCAAGAATCAGTGTTGAATTTTGTCAAATGGTTTTTCTGAACCTTTTTTTTATGATCATATGGTTTTTTTATCATTTATATGATGAATTGCATTAATTGATTTTGAATACTGAACCAGCATTGCATCTAATGGTAGTTTTGATTTGCATTTCCCTAATGAATAATAGTGTTCAGCACCTTTATAGGTGTTTACTGGATTATATATATATCAATCATATATATATCATATGTATCATATATATGATAGATATCATATATATACTTGTAAAGAATTCTATGAAGATCCCTTGTCCATTTTGTAATTGTGTTATTTGAATTAAAATTTAGTGTAAGTATCTTTATCTATTCTGGAAATAAATCTCTTATATGAATTGCAAATTCTGTGAATCGTATTTTAAAATCGTTGATGTATTGTTTGTAGCACAAAAGTTTTTAATTTCAGTTAAGCCCAATTTATCTATTTTCATTTTTTGCTACTTGTGGTTTGGATTTGATATCTAGGAGGAGTTTGCTTGACATGTCACAGAGATATTATATTTATTTTACATTTTCATAGATTTTGCTTTGGTATTTAGGTTTAGATTTATTTAGAGTCAATGTTTATTTAGAGAGTGAGGAAAGTGACACTTTATTATTTTGCATATGGATATCCAATTGTTCTGGTACTATTTATAAAAAGTCAATTGAACTTAAATGTAAGGGTTTATTTATAAACCTTGAATGTTTTCCCTGTTAATCTTTATATCTATCCTATTGCTAATATCACACTGTATTGATTGCAGGAGACTTGGGTTAAGTTCTGAAAACAGACAGTATGAATCTAGAAATTTAGATCTTTATAATTTTTTTGCTTTTTTTATAGGTAAAAGTTATATATTTATCCTGTACAAGATGATGTTTTAAAATATACATAAATATGAAATGGCTAAATCAAGACATTTAACATATGTATTACGTATCATTAGGTACTTACCATTTTTGTATGTGGTGAGAACATTTAAAATCTACTCCAGGCAGGGCATGGTGGCTTATGTCTGTAATTCCAGCACTTTCGGAGGTTGAGGCAGGAGGATGGCTTGAGCCCAGGAGTTTGAGGCCAGCCTGGGCAGCATAGCAAGACCCTATCTGTACAAAAAAATTTTTTTTTAAATTAGCTGGGTGTGGTGGCATGTGCTTGCAGTCCCAGCTACTCAGTAGGCTGAAGTGAGAGAATCACTTGAACCCAGGAGGTCAAGGCTGCAGTGAGCCGTGATAATGCCACTGTGCATTATCAGCCTGGGTGACCAAGTGAGGCCCTGTCTCTAAATAAATAAGTAAATAATAATAAAATAGGATCTACTCTGTAAGCACTTTTCAAATGTACAGTATATCATTCTTAACTGTAGTCATTTTTATGTATAATACATCTCCTGAACTTATTCTTCCTGCTGAACAGAAATTTTGTGTCCTTTAACCAACATCTACTTATTTTCCCCACAAGCTAGACTCTAGTAATTCAATCTTACTCTCTGGTCCTATGAGTCTGACTTTTTTATGCTCTCTCTATAAATGAGATCATGTAATATTTGTCTTTCTGTGCCTGATTATTTTGCTTAGCATAATTTTCTCCAGGTTTATCCATGTTGTTACAAATGAAAAGATTTCTTCCTTTTTATCAGACTGAATAGTTTTCCACTGTTTATATATATAACATTTTCACTTTCTCGTTATCCGTTGCTGGAGACTGAAGTTGATTCCATGTTTGGCTATTATGAATAATGCTGCAATGAACATCTGCATGTTTCACAAGTGCAGATGTCTCTTTGATATATGCAATTCATTTCCTTTGAATATGTACTCAGTAGTAGGATTGCTGGATCATATGATAATTCTATTTTCAATTTTCTGAAGAACCTACATACTGTTTTTCAATATGTAGTGTAATGGCTATACTAATTTATTTTCCCTCCAACAGTGTACAAATGTTACCCTTTCTAAACATTTTTTCCACACTTGTTATAATTTTTCTTTTTGCAAATAGAAATTCTAATATGTATGAGAAAATGCCTCATTGTGGTTTTGGTGTGCATTTCCCTTTTGTCACATACTTGTTGACAATTTGCATGTCTTCTTTTGAGAAATGTCTATACAGTTTTTTGACCATTTTTTAATTGGGTTACTTGTTTTCTAACTATTGACTTGTTTGAAATCTTTATGTATTTTGCATATTAACCCATTATCAGATGTATGGTTTGCAAATACACTATCCTATTCCATATATTGTCTCTTCATTCTGTTGGCTGTTTCCTCTGCTATGCAGAAACTTTTAAGTTGGATATAATCCTGTTCGTTTGTTTTTTATTGTATTGCCTGTGCTTTTGGGTTCCTCTCCAAAAAACAAAAGCTTATTGCCCAGTACAATGTCATGGAGCTCTTCCCCTATGTTTTCTTTCAGTAATTTCACAGTTTCAAGTCTTATGTTTAAGGTTTTAATTCATTTGGAGTTGATTTTTGCATGTAGTCTGATATTAGCATCTAATTTCATTCTTCTACATGTGGATATCCAGTTTTTCCAGCACTCTCTATTAAAGAGATTTTCCTTTCCCCCTTGTATGTTCTTGGCATCTCTGTCAAAAATTATGGACCATAAATGCATGGATTTATTTCTGGACCTCTATTCTGTTTTATTGGTCTTAATGTCCGTTTTTATGCTAGTACTAGGTTTTGATTACTATAGTTTCATACTAGATCTTCAAATCATGTAATATGGTACCCCTAGCCTTGTTCCTTTGGCACAAGATTGCTTTATCTATTCTGGGCCTTTTGTGGTTCCACATGAATTTTAGATTTTTTTTTTTTCGGTTTCAGTGAAAAATGTCATTGGAATTTTGATGAGAACTGCACTGAACCTCGAATTGTCTTGGGTGGTACGGGCATTTTAACAACACAAATTCTTCTTACCTATGAACATGGAATACCTTTCCATTTATTTGTGTCTTCAATTTCTTTCATCAATGTTTTATTTTTTTAGTGTATATACGTTTCACTCCCTTAAGTGAGTATATTTCTAAGTATTTTATAGTTTTGTACATTTTGAGAATGGATTATTTTCTTGAATTTTTGGACACTTCATTGTTAGTTTATAGAAAGCTTACTGATTTTTCTCTTGATTTTGTATTCTGCAAATTTACTGAATTTGTCTATTAGTTATAATGAGTTTTGGTAGTCTTCAGGGTTTTCTATATATAAGATTTTGACCTCTGCCAAATAGATACAATTTAACTTCTGTTTTTCTAATTTAGATGCCTTTTTCTCTTCCTCTTGCTTAATTACTCTGACTAGCAATTCCAGTAGATTGATGAATAGAAGTGGTAAGTAGGCATCTTTATCGTGTTGATCTAAAGAAAAAATTTTATTTTTCACTGACAAATATGGTTAGCTATGGGATTGTTGTATATAGACTTTGTAATAATTAAGTCCATTCCTTCTAATTCTAATAGGTTGAGAGGAGTTTTTTCATAAAATAATGAATTTTCTGCATATATTGAGATTTTCATGATGTTTATCTTTGATTTTGTTAATATGGCATATCATATTTTATTGATTTGTGTATGTTAAAAAAATCCTCTATCACAGGGATAAATTCCACTTGATCATTCTGTATGATTTTTTTACTGAGCTGCTGAATTCGGTTTGCTAATTTTGTTGCTGTTGTTGAGGATTTTTGCATTTTTGTTCATTGGGAATATTTGCCTGTACTTTTCTTGTAGCATCTTTTTATGGTTTTGATATTAGAGTAATGCTTACCTCGTAACATGAATTTGGAAATGTTCTTTCCTCTAACTTTTTGGAAGAGTGAAAAGAATTGTCTTTAATTCATTTTAAATGTTTGGTAGAATTCAGCAGTGAAGCTGTCTAGTACTAGGATTTTCTTTGCTTGGAGATGTTTGATTAGTTCTTCAATGTCCTTACTTGTTGGTCGGTTCAGATTTTTTATGTTTTCTTGACTTAGTCTTGTTAGATTGTATGTGTTTAAAAATTTAACTATTTATTACAGATTACCCAATTCATTGGCATATAATTATTCATAGTAGTGTCTTATTCTTTTATTTCTGTTATATTAGTTGTAATGTGTCCTCTTTCCTTTCTGTTCTTTTCTCTTATTTTCTTAATCTAGCTAAAGTTAGGTGGATTTTATTTATCTTTTCAGGAAAAAACCCAACTTTTCATTTTCTTAATCCTCTCCATTGTTTTTCTGTTCTCTATTTTATTTGTCAGTGCTCTGATCTTTATTATTCCCCTTCTTCTATTAACTTTTGGCTTACTATAGTATTTTTTCTAGTTTCTGGTTTCTTGAGGGATAATATTAGGATTTTATTTGGGACTTTTCTTTTTTATGTAGACATTTATTGTTGTCAAGTTCCATCTTAAGACTGCTTTTGCAGCATTCTGTAAGTTTTGCTATGCTGTGTTTCCATTTTCATTTGTCTTGAGGTATTTTAAAATTTCCCTTTAATTTCCTATTTGATGTATTGGTTCTTTAGAAGCATGTTTAATTTCCACGTTTGTGACTTTTTCAAATTTTCTTCTATTATTGATTTCTAGTTTCCATTTTTTTATCAAAAAATACCTAATATGCTATTAGTCTTCTTCAATTTGTTAAAAGATATTTTGTGGCCTAACATATGATCTGCCACAGAGATTGTTCCATGTGTGCTTGAGAAGAATGTTTATTTTGCTGCTATTGGATGATATGTTCTGTATATTTCCATTAAGCCCATTTTGCCTAGAGTGCAGTTCAATTCAAATCTTTGCATATTAATTTTTTCTCTGGATCATCTGTCCACTATTGGAAGTTAAGTTTTGAAGACCCACACTACTATTTTATCACAGTCTATCTTTTTCTTCAGTTCTATTAATATCTGCTTTATATATTTAGCTCCTCCAATATTAAGTGCATATATATTTCCATTTGTTATATAGTTTTCAAGAATTTATTTCATTATCATTATATAATGGCCTCTTTTTTCCCTTAGTACCGTTGTTGACCTAAAGTCCATTTTGTTGAACTGTAGCTAGCCATGTTCTTTTTTATTTTAATTTGCATCGAATATCATTTTGCATTCTTTCACTTCAGTCTTGGTGTGTCCTTAAAGGTGAAGTGAGTTTCTTGTAGGCAGCAAGTGAGTCTCTTCTTTTGTTTTGTTTTGCTTTGCTTTCTTTGCTTTACCTTTATTTTTTCAATTTATTCAGCCACTGTTTTTTAATTAGAAATTGTAATCCATTAACATTCAAGGTAATATTTGATAGGTAAGGACTTACAACTGCTACTTTGTTAATTGTTTTCTGGTTGTTGTGTAGGACCTTTGTTTCCTTCTTTACCTCTCGATGGTTTTCTTTGTGATTAGATTATTTTCTCTAGTAGAATTCACTGATTCCTTACTGTTTATCTTTTGTGTATTTACTGTAGGTTTTGGTTTTGTGGTGACCATGTGGCTTGGATAAAATATCTTATAACAGGTTATTTTAAGCCGATAACAACTTAATTTTGATTGCATAATAAACATGATGCATTTTTGCTTTACATTCCCTTCTTAGTCCTTTTGGGCTGGTATAAGAAAATATTTTAGGCTCGGTATTTTATAAACAACAGACATTTATTTCTCATAGTTATGGTAGTTGGGAAGTCCAAGGTGAAGGCATAGCAGAAATTTGTTTCCAGTAGGGTTTTACTCTCTACCTTATAGATGGCTCCTTGTTGCCATGTCCTCACATGGTGGATGGGTAATCAGTATATTCCTCCCCTCAAACATTTATCTTTTCTTTGTATTGGGAAAATTACAATTTATTATTTTTAATAGATTTGTCTTTTAACCTTTATACTAAAGAGATAAATAGTTTTCATGCCACCATTACAGTATTACAGTGTCCTAAATTTTATGGTGTATTTTCTTTTACTAGTAAGTTTTATACTTTCAAATGTTTTTCTATTACCAATTAACAACCTTTTCTTTTAGCTTGAATAATTTCTGTTAGTATTTGTTGGAAGACAAGTCTGGTGGTAATGAACTCCTTCAGCTTTTGTTTTATCTATCTTTAATTTCTGAGGGACAGCTTTTCTGGTTACAAAATTATTCGTTGGTAGTTTGTTTTTTGGCATGTTGAATATATTATCACACTGTCTCTTGGCCTATAAGCTTTCTGATGAGAAATCTTATGATAGCCTTCTGAAATTCTCGTCTTTATGATTTACTTCTATTTTATTGTTGCTTTCAGGATGCTCACTTTGTATTTTATTTTTGAAAGTCTGATTATGGCAATGTAGTCTTGTTTTGGTTGAATTTGGTTAGAGACCTTTAACCTTCATGTATGTGGATACTTAGATCTTTTCCCAGATTTGAAAAAGATTCTGCTTTTAAATTATTTAAATAAACTTGCTATTCAATTGTCTCTTCTCCTTTTTGACTTTCTGCAACTCAAATATTTGCTCTTTTGATACTGTTCTGTAAATCCTGTGAGCTTCCTTTATTCCTTTTTATTCTTATTTCTTTTTTCTGTTCTTACTATGTATTTTCAAATAACTTGTCCTCAAGTTGAAAGATTGATCAATTCTGCTGTTGATGTTCTCTACTGTATTTTTTCATTTCATTCATTATATTTTTCAACTGAAGAATTAAAAAAAAATTTCCAATCTCTCTGGTAAATTTTTCACTTCAGGCGTTGATTGATACCCTGAGTTCATTGAAATTCTCTGTATTTTCTTCAGTTTCACTGAGCTTCCTTAAAACAATTATTTTTAATTCTTTGACAAGAAATTTGTATGTCTCCATTTCTTTGCTGTCAGCTATGGAGAGATTATTTTGTACTTTTGGTGGCATTGTGTGTCCTCTTTTTAAATGTTTCTTGTTGCCTTACATTTATACTTATGCATTTGGCAGAGTAGTCACCTCTTGCAGACTTTATGGACTAGGTTCATTGTGAAAAGACTTTAAGGATTGCAAGGTTGCTTGCTTGTTGGGGCATAGTGATTCTAGAACCAGTAATAGTGCCAGGTTTGTATTATCTGTGTGGCTTTGTAAGCCGAAGTCCATGTTGATGAGGATTATAGGCATCTTCAGTGTTCAGTGCTGTGGATATCTGCAATGGCGGCAAGGGTCACTGGTTCTTTGTTGGCAAAGATCTTCCCAATATCTCTATCTGCAACCAGAAAAATTGTGGGTGAAGAAATTTTTATTGGCACTAGGTGTAGCTTATAGGCTTGCTTGCAGTGGTTGTGGCACTTGTATTTCGTGGGTGGTGTTTATGGAGTGACCATGGTGCTAAGGCCTGAAGCATGGGCACACACGGAGGGACTATGGCTCTGAGATTTGGGGAACTGGTGCCCATGATGAAGGCACCCCCTGCCTCCATTTTGGTAACAGTATGCAAGGTGCAGATTCTTGTGAATTATCTGAGAAACCAAGCATGATAGAGTGACTCTGGGATTAGGGCAGGTTCCAGCTCTCCATAGCAGCAGAGCTGGTGCCCACAGCAAGTGCTTGGCTCCATGGCCCAGAGTGAAAACTTGCTTGCTCTGCTATTGGCTCTGATATCTGAAATGTGGATCCGTCCAGTGTTGCCACTGAGCATGGGTCTGTACTTTGGAGACTCAGAGAGCAGCCATGTATACAGGGTTGGGGTACATGAAGAGTTGGGCTAGGTAGGGGCTCCTTTCCCAAGCAGATGTTTCTTTGGGGAATAGGGGTGTGCAGCCATGTTTTCTTCTCTAGGATTTCCTGGCAGGATTAGCTGTTGGTTACCTCAGTGACAAGAGATGCCAGTGTCCTCTGTGCAGCCGGTTGCTGGGGAGCATGGTGTCTCGCATCACATGGCTGATACCAATAGCTTCCATCTTTCTTATTCCCACTTAGTCATCATCTGGTGTCTTACGTATGTCAATATCACTAGAGATCCTTTCTATGTGGATATTCTCCATCTTTCCTTTTCTTTTTTTTTTTGTTCCACTGCGTTGCTGCAGATTTTCTAATGGGCCCTTGAGCCCTCTCTGGCCTACTTTGATTTGTAAATAACTGTCTGTTTTTTATTTCTATTTTTTTGTTTGTGGAGGGATGAAAGCTGATATCTCCTACTCTGTCATCTTGGTGATATCACATCTTTATCATAATTTTTTGAATATTGTGGATTATTCACATTTATATATTACTTTTGCATCATCTTACAATTTGTTCACAAAAGTAGCTGGGAAGTTTATAGAGATATTGTTGAATTTGTCAGTCAATTTTGGAGATATTGCTCTCTTAACCATATTAAATCTTCCAATCAATATGTATGGAATGTCTTTTTGCTTATTTAGGTTTTAAATTATCTCAGCAATATTTTGTTGCTTTCAGATTACAAGTCTTTTACTTGTTAAATTTATTTCTAAGTTTTTTTCTATTTGATGCTATTAGAAATGAAACTGATTTTTAAATTTTATTTTCAGATTTGTATTGCTAAGATATAGAAATTTATGAATTTTAAATATTGATCTTTCATTCAGAAACTTTATTGAATTTCTTTATTATTTTTTATATCAGTATAGTGGATTCCTGAAGATTTTCTCTATATAGAATTATTTCATCTGCAAGAGAGATAATTTGTATTTCTTTCTTTTTAATCTAGGTACATTTTATTACTTGCTTTATTATCCTCACTAGATTTTCTACAACATTGTTTTTAAAAGGCAGCAAGAGTAAATATTATTTTCCTCTTATTGATCTTAGGTAGAGAGCATCCTCTTACTATAACACTTTTGCTTTCAGAATAAGGCACTGGGTGTGGTGGTGACAACTGGTGTTCTCATCTTGTCTCTTCCTGCTTACCAGTTTCACCTCTGAACAATTGAGGACCATGAAAATGGGGTCCAGTGTTTCTAAACCGCTGAACATAGGATCTATATTCCACCCAATGAGAGGATACTCAAAGGAAGAAATAGAGGCCTGGTACTCTTAGCTTTCTTACCTGGAATGAAACTTCTGCAAAACAGAGCTGGTGTATGTGACAGAGGCTGGTGGTAGAGGACAAATGCTAATGACCAGCCTTTCCTGGGAAGAAACTATAGCCCAAACCTGGTAGCAGGTGAAAGACGGAACCATGCCTTCTTCATTCTACCTATGTGGCTTAAAATGTTTATTATGTAGAGCTAGAGAGGTAGAAAAGAATGAGTCTCTACACACATGTCAAGGACTTTTGCTATATATAAATATATATATATATATGTGTGTGTGTGTGTGTGTGTATATATATATGAAAGATCAATATTTAAAATTCATAAATTTCTATATCTTAGCAATACAAATCTGAAAATAAAATTTAAAGATCAGTTTCATTTTTAATAGCATCAAATAGAAAAAAACACTTAGAAATAAATTGTCATATATATATATATATATATAGAGAGAGAGAGAGAGAGAGAGAGAGAGAGAGAGACTCCCTCTGTCACCCAGGCCGGAGTGCAGTGGCGTGATCTCTGCTCACTGCAACCTCCGCCTCCTGGGTTCAAGCAATTCTCCTGCCTCAGCCTCCCAAGTAGCTGGGACTACAAGCGCCCAACACCACGCCTGGCTAATTTTTGTATTTTTAGTAGAGACGGGATTTCACCATATTAGCCAGGCTGGTCTCGAGCTCCTGATCTTGTGATCCACCCACCTCAGCCACCCAAAGTGCTGGGATTATACACGTGAGCCATTGCGCCCAGCCGTATGTTTGTTTTTTGGAGACAGGGTCTCTGTTGCTCAGGCTGAAGTGCAATGGCATGATCATAGCTCACTGTAGCCTCAAAATCCTGGGCTCAAGCAATGCTCCCACCTCAGTCTCCTAAGTAGATGAAAGTACTACCAAGTGTGCACCATCATTTCTGTACATTTTTTTTTGTTTGGATGGGGTCTTATTATGTTGCCCAGGCTGCTTTTAAACTTCTGGCTTCAAACAGTCCTTCTGCTTCAACCTCTCAAAGCATTGGGATTAGAGGCATGAGCCACTGTGCCCAGCTCTTGCTGTTCTTTATATAATTTAATAGTTTTTCTAAAAAAAAGCGATTCTTTATTTATTGTGTGCACTCAATTTTATAGATTTAATTTTAAAAAAATATTATTTAAAAAAAATATTCACCAACTGTGATTGTTTTTCTGAGTACAAGGTCTATGGAATTCCTCCTGTCACTATTCTAGAGGTGCTAGGTTCTATCTATAATGTTTTAAAATAAGTTATAAAATGTATAAAACTTATTTTATAACTTATTTTAATGGTTGACCAAGGTATTGCATTATGTTTATGTAGTTTTTCTAATAGTGACATCATTTTACATGTTTTGGCGGCATCTAGAAATCTTACTTATCCTCCTGTTTATAACTGTTTTAAATATTTCCTGTATTTAATTTTGAATAATATCAGTCAGTGTTATAATTTTGACTTCAAATGTCAAATATAATTTAGAAAACTCAAAAAGAATAAAACTCAATTGTATTTGCCTACAATGTTCTTCCATCCTTTCTAATGTTACAAGATCTCTCCTTATATAATTTTTTGTTTAGAGACTTTCTCCTTTAGCTATTTTTTTAAAATCTAAGAATATGTTAAGTTATATGGCAAAAGGAACTTTGCCATAATCCATAAGGAAAGGGACTTTTCCTTAATCTAACAATATCTTGATTTCTCTTTTGCTCCTGAAGAATATTGTTGGTAGATATAGAATTGTGGATGTACGTGATTGTTGTGTTTTATTTTTCTTTTTGTTTTTGTTTTCCTTTCAGGACTTAAAAGACCTGCATCATTTCTGATAAGAAATTCACTGTCCTTCACATTATTTGCTCTCACAGGTAAGGTGCTGTTTCTCTCTATAGATTTCAAGATTTATTTTTTTTCTTTAGTTTACAGAAGTTTGAATATGATATAACTTGTCATGGACTTACATAAGATTATCCTGTTTTGCATTCATTTAGCTTCTTAAATCTGAAATTTTATATCTTTTGCAAAATTTGGGAAGTTTTCATCCATTTTTCAGTACATTTTTGTTCTGCCTCTTTTTTCCTCTCCTTTTAAGATTCCAGTGATGTGAATGTTAGACTTTTTTTTTTTGTAGTCCCAAAAGTGCCTGAGACTCTTCTTATTTTATTTTTTCAGTATTTATTGGGTTTTCGATTCTGTTCTCTCTACCCTGCTGCTGAGCCCTTCTGTTGAGCTTTTCAATTATTGAATTTTTAAGTTCAAAATTTTTCCTTTGTTTCTTCCTCATATCTTCTATGTCTTTGCTGATTTTTTTCATTTGTTCAAATGTGTTAGTAATGGCGTGTTGAAGTATTTTTATAATGGCAGTGGTAAAATATTTGTTAAATAATTCTAACATCTCTCATATCTGTGTTGACATCTGTTGATTAACTATTTTTTCTCATTCAGTTTGAGGTTTTCCTGATTCTTGTTAGGAGGAGTAATTTATTAAAAATTAAAACCTAGACATTATGGATATTAAGTTATGAGACTGCATTCTACTCCCATTTTAGTCGGCTCTCTCTGACCCCACTGCGGTCTCACTTAGATGTGATGGAGGGAATTGCCTAATTATTTTCAGATGAGGATAGAAGTCCAGATTTCTCAACTAGGCCTCCATTTACACCTGATGAAGGTGAGAGCTCTTTATATTTGAGCTAGGTTGGGAGTTCTGGCTCTACAATAAGCCTTTTTGATGCCTTCCTGGCTAGGATGCATAGTGCTGCTTCGTTATTTCTTTCCAAGTGGCTTTAATGAACACAACAGAGAAGGGGAATTATCTCATAGCCAGAGGAACATTTTGAAAATTTTGACTTTCCATGTGGCCAATTTTGGTACTATTCTTGTTACCACTAGGTGGTGGTAGAAGTCCATGCTCCACCAGTGGTTTCCACTGAGACCATGAGACCATGAGGAGGGAGTTATTATGCCCCAGTATGGATGAAAACATAGGCTTCTTTCTTGGACATCAACCAGGTGCTGTGATTAGAAACCTCATTATAGCCTTTTGGGCATGGAAACCTGCTCAGTGTTTTTTGGCACGGGTGGGGTTGGGCCACAATATTTTTCTTTGATGTTTGGCAGGAGTAGAGTGGTAATTACCTAAATGATTTCTGATATGGTTTGGCTGTGTCCTCCAAAATCTCATCTTGAGCTGTAATCTCCATAATCCATATGGGTCAAGGGAGAGACCAGGTGGAGGTAATTAAATAATTTGAGTGGTTTCCTCCATGCTGTTCTCATGATAGTGAGTTCTCATGAGATCTGATGGTTTTATTAGTGTTTGGTAGTTCCTCCTGCGTTCATTCTCCCTCTTGCCACCTTGTGAATAAGGTGCCTTGCTTCTCCTTCAACTTCCACCAAAACTGTAAGTTTCCTGTGGCCTTCCCAGCCATGCTGAACTGTGAGTCAATTAAACCTCTTTCCTTTATAAATTACCCAGTCTCAGGCAGTTCCATACAGCGTACGAAAATTGACTCATACAATTTCTATCATTCTAGGCTCTTTTACTTGGGAAGAGAGATCAGTTACTTGGCTAGTGAGATTAGTCTTTGTTGAGGAATGATTTTGTCTGCTGTTGTGTTTCTGGATTCCGACCTTCTTTGGTTCCAACTCTAGGATATATGAAGCTAAATGAAAACCCAGTGAAAGCACTACTGTGTCTCCAGAGTTTCTTGCTGGTCTGCCTTCTCTTCACCTTTCAGGGGCTCATATATTTGTTTTATATATTATGTCCAGGGATTTTAGTTGGCCTTAGCAAGAGGATTGTTGAGAAGGACATTTAAAAGTACATCTATTTCCAAAAGTACCTTTCTGGAAGCATAAGTCTATGTTTTTTTGTTTGTTTGTTTTTTGTTTTGTTGTTGTTTCTGTTCTTTTAATTTCAAACACTGTTTAAATTTTCTTGTGATCTTGCCTATATTCATTCAATTCATGATATGCTAACTTATGTAGCTTTCTTTTAACAATCTATAAGAGTATGCCTTTATATCTATGGAGCAATATGATAGAAACTGTATTAGCCCATTTTCATGCTGCTGATAAAGACATACCTGAGACTGGGCAATTTACAAAAAAAAAAAAAAAAAGTTTACTTGGATTTACAGTTCCACATGGCTGGGGAAGCCTCACAATCATGGTGGAAGGCAAAGAGGAGTAAGTCATATCTTACATGGATGGCAGCAGTCAGAGAGAATGAGGAAGATGCAAAAGCAGAAACCCCTGATAAAACAATCAGATCTGGTGAGACTTATTCACTATCATAAGAATTATGGGAAACAGCCCCCATGATTCAATGATCTCCTAGCGGGTCCCTCGCACAACACATGGGAATTATGAGAGTACAGTTCAAGATGAGATTTGGGTGGGGACACAGAGCCAAATCATGTCATTCTGCCCCTGGCCTCTGCCAAATATCATGTCCTCACATTTCAAAATCAATCATGCCTTCCCAACAGTCCCCCAAAGTCTTAATTCATTTCAGCATTAACTCAAAAGTTCACAGTCCAAAGTCTCATCTGAGGCAAGGCAAGTCCCTTCCACCTATGAGCCTGTAAAATCAAAAGCAAGCTACTTATTTCCTAGATACAATGTGGATACAGACGTTGGGTAAATACAACCATTCCAAATGGGAGAAATTGGCCAAAACAAATGGGCTACTGGGCCCGTGCAAGTCTGAAATCCAGTGGGGCAGTCAAATCTTGAAACTCCAAAATGATCTCCTTTGACTCCAGGTCTCACATCCAAGTCATACTGATACAAAAGGTGGGTTCTCATGGTCTTGGGTAGCACTGACCCTGTGGCTTTGCAGGATACAGCCTCCCTCCCAACTGCTTTCACAGGCTGTCATTGAGTGTCTGCGGCTCTTCCCAGTGCACGGTTCAAGCTGTCAGTAGATCTACCGTTCTGGGGTCTGGAGGACAATGGCCCTCTTCTCACAGCTCCATTAGGCAGTGCTTCAGTAGGGACTCTGTGTGGTGGCTCCAACCCCACATTTCCCTTCTGTACTGCCCTAGCAGAGGTTCTCCATGAGAGCCCTGCTCCTGCAATAAACTTCTGCCTGGACATCCAGGCATTTCTATACATCTTCTGAAATCTAGGTAGAGGTTTTCAAACCTCGATTCTTGACTTCTGTGCAACTGCAGGCTCAACACCATGTGGAAGCTGCCAAGACTTGGGTCTTGCACCATCTGAAGTCACACCCTGAGCTCTACATTGGCCTTTTTCGGCCATGACTGGAGCAGCCTGGACACAGGGCACCAAGTCCGAAGGCTGCACACAGCTCAAGGACCTAGGCCTGGCCCATGAAACCACTTTTTCCTCCTAGGCCTCTGGGATTGTGATGGGAGCATCTGCCATGAAGACCTCTGACATGCCCTGGAGACATATTCCCCATTGTCTTGGGGGTTAACGTTTGACTCCTCATTACTTATGCAAATTTCTGCAGCCAGCTTGAATTTCTCCTCAGAAAATAGGATTTTCTTTTCTCTCAATTTGTCAGGCTGTGAATTTTTCAAACTTTTTTGCTCCACTGCTTCCCTGTTAAAACTGAATGCTTTGAACAGCACCCAAGTCAACTCTTGAATGCTTTGCTGCTTAGAAATTTCTTCTGTCAGATAAACTAAATCATCTCTCTGAAGTTTAAAGTTCCAAAAATCTCTAGGGCAGAGGCAAAATGCCGCCATTCTCTTTGCTAAAACATAACAAGAGTCACCTTTGCTCCAGTTTCCAACAAGTTCCTCATGTCCATCTGAAACCACCTCATCCTGGACCTTATTGTCCATATCACTATCAGCAATTTGGGCCAAAGCATTCAACAAGTCTCTAGGAAGTTGCAAACTTTCCCACATTTTCCTATCTTCTTCTGAACCCTCCAAACTGTTTCAACCTCTGCCTGTTACCCAGTTCCAAAATCACTTCCACATTTTTGGGTATCTTTTCAGCAATGCCCCACTCTGCTGGTACCAATTTAGAAACAACAACTACATTTAGAGAAGTAGAACAGTGAAACGTACCCAGTAATTAATCACAGTATCTGTGGAAACACAGTCAGTTCTCAATTATCTAATTTTTTTAAAATCCCTTTGCTACCTCTTGCTATCACGGGTACCATAGGATCACTTTAAGAGGAAATAAACTTATCATATTCAGTAAAAACTTAGTTTCAATATTTGGTCATTAATTATTTATATATATTTTGGTAACCTCAACTCATTAAAATTTCATTTTATTTTGTCACTCTATAATTGTACACTAGGGGACAACTTCAACTGAGTAAAAAGTATAAGTGAGCTACATTGTTTAGGAGGTGAAGGTATTAAAAACTGAGATGGAATAACAAATCCTGGGAACTGACCAAATACGGGCTCTCCACCAAGTGTCTGAGTAAAAATCACAATAAAATTGTTTTCTGTACTTCAAACATACCAAATGAAAAATATGATAATAAGAATAATATAACACTGAAAACATCTAGCATGAAAATGACCTTTAAAAACATTTGAACCCTGTGTTAGAAGTATATGTATAGTGTGTTTGTGTGTGTGTGTGTATATATATATGTATAGAAAATAAAATACATATTTTTAAATATACATAATTTTTTGTATTTGGTAACTATTGAAAGGCATTGAAAGCGGAATGTTTTCTAAACAATCCTTTGCAGATTATAATAAAAATATTAGATTCTCACTTGGAAACCTGGATAGATAGAAGATCTTATTTTCTAAGCTGAGTCTTGTCTTTTGGTCTTGTTGTATTCTGATGTGGATACTAGTACTCCACTCCCTTGACAGAGAAAAAAATATTGAAACAGATAACTTCTTTTTAAAACTATAGTCTGAGCTTTTTAAATGAGATAAAACAGACAAAAGAAAAAATAAACCATGACACCAATAATAACATAAGTTAGGCTTGAAAGATAAAAACTATAATTTGTAATGCAATTTTACATGGAAGGACCAAGATAAAGTGGTTGAGAAAGGAATAAAAAATAAGTTTCTTGAATCACTAATATCTGCTGCATACCAGAATAGGCACTCTCAAACATACTATTGCACATTCAAACTAAAAAACCCTTAAGATGTATGGATTACATTTTTATGATAAAAACTAGAGAGGTTATGTAACTTTTTTTGAAATGAGCAGCTAGTGAGAGACAAGGCATAGAATTTGAACCTGTGCTTTCAGATGACAAAGCCCATACATATCTTCCACTTTGAAAGAATAATTCACATGGAAGTGTTACCTGTGTATACTTGAAAAAGAATATTTGATGCTACACAAAACCATAAACAACAGACACTGGGGCCTACATGAGGGTGGAGGATGAAAGGAGAGAGAGGATCAGAAAAAATAACTCATGGGTACTAGGCTTAGTGATAAAATAGTCTGTACAACAAGCCCCCGAGACATGACTTTATCTATATAACAAACCTGCGCTTATACCCCCAAATCTAAAATAAAAATTAAAAAGAGAAATCTAACACTGAGCTCAATGTCCTGACATTATTATTCTCACTTCTCACACCAAATAATACCGAATATCTCAATTTTGTTGAGAAAAATACATGTTTTCTTTCATTTCAAAAGATAATAAAGGATAATTTGTGGACTTATTAGAAATCTGCTTTGCAGATTCTGTTTTTTTGGTTTTTTTTTTTGAGACAGAGTCTCACTTTGTCGCCCAGGCTGGAGTGCAGTGGCGTGATCTCCACTCACTGCAACCTCCGCCTCCCGGGTTCACGCCATTCTCCTGCCTCAGCCTCCCAAATAGCTGGGACTACAGGCACCCGCCACCATGCCCAGCTAATTCTTTTGTATTTTTAGTAGAGACGGGGTTTCACTGTGTTAGCCAGGATGGTCTCAATCTCCTGACCTCGTGATCTGCCCGCCTCAGCCTCCCAAAGTGCTGGGATTACAGGCGTGAGCCACTGTGCCCGGCCGCAAATTCTATTTTATGTAACCGAATAACTGTGTCTTTCCTTTCTAGGTCTAAAAATAAACGAGAATAAATTGTGGTAGACTGTAACTCAAACTTGTTCAACCTGCAGCCTGTGAGCAAGGTGGCCCAGGACAGCTTTGAATGAGGCCCAACACAAATTCATAAACTTTCTTAAAACATTATGAGCTTTTTTTGCAAATGTGTTTTAGCTCATCAGCTATCATTAGTGTTGCTATATTTTAAGTATTGCCCAAGACAATTCTTCCAGTGTAGCCTAGGGAGGCAAAAAGACTGGACACTCCTGCAGCTCAACAAAGATAGAGTGTGGTCTCCAATTACAATGACTGTGACTGTGGGACAAAGAACATTTTAAACTTGGCACAGCATGGTGGCTCACACCTGCAATTCCAGCACTTTGGGAGGCCGAGTTGGACAGATCACTTGAGGCCAGGAGTTCAAGACTAGCCTGTCCAACATGGCAAAACACCATCTCTACTGAAAAATACAAAAATTAGCCAGGGATGGTGGGGCGTGGCTGTAATCCCAGCTACTGTGGAGGCTGAGACACAAGAATCACTTGAACATGGGAGGCAGAGGTTGCAGTTAGCCAAGATTGTGCCACTGAACTCCAGCCTGGGTGACAGAGACTCTGTCTCAATAAATAAATAAGTAAATAAATATATATTTTTAAAAAAGAATATTGTAAGCTGGTACAGAAGGGCATTTTGTGAATTTTTACTTGAAATTCAAAACATGCAAGTCACAGGATGGGTATATTTACAGCACTTATTTCACTAAATTAAGTGGACAGACACAACAGTAACTCGAAATGATTAACCTATTTATGCTTTCCAACATTATCTTATAATGTATAAACATTACACATTTTAAATTAAATATATACATCCGGATATAATATACATATTTAACCTAAAACATACAATATTTATTTATTTGCTAAAATACCAATGTATGCCTAAGACTGCTTTCATTTCAAACTTTAAAAAAATTATTTATTTATTTATTTAAAAAATTTATTTTAGAGATGGGGTATTGATAAGCTGCCCAGGCTGGAGTGTGGTAGCTATTCATAGGCACAATCCCACTACTGATCACTGCGGGAATTTTTACCTGCTCTATTTCTGACCTGAGCAGGTTCACTCCTCCTTTGGCAACCTGGTGGTTCCCCGCTCCCAGGAAGTCACCATATTGATGCTGCACTTAGTGTGAATGTTGGATCAGCATAGTGTAGTATATCGCAGAACTCCTGGACTCAATCAATGTTCCTGCCTCGGTCTCCCAAGCAGCTGGGAGTACAAGCACACACCAACATGCCCAGCAAGATATATATATTTTTTAATCTAACCTGTAGTCACAGAGCATCTGTGGATTTATATGAATTAGAATATGAACTTATATTTAAAAGGACTCTGAGCAACAAATTTTAATTTTATCATTTTCTCCAATCACTCATGTCACATTTAATCTAAAACCCTTTATATAATATTGACAGCATTAAACTTAAAGTAACTATCATAATAACCATGGCATAAACAGATTTTGGAAGAAAAAAATTACTTATGTTGGAAGTATTCAATTCTACTGTTGGGCAGATAGTTTTCTGGGCATTCTAAAGGATCAGTGTTCCATAGACATTGGTCTAGGGAGTACTGATTAAACCCACAAGTCAGTTAACTGGAAATAGGTAAAACCATTCATTGCCTTTGTTTTACATTCACTTATCATGCCCGAAGAGTGACAGTCCAGGAAATGTCTTCTATTCCTCGCAAAGGGCTTGGAATAGCTCTCTTTCTAACCACCACTTGTGCCACCTCTAACAAATGCAAATACCATGAGCCATATTCTGACTACAATGTGAAGCTAGTTGTGACTAATGCTTGTGGGTTGGTATATTTTCTGTACCAACTGTTCTTCCAGATGACTGGATCTATAATGGTGACTGGTGTTGTAGGTTTTATTACTCCTCTTTAGTAAGAAATTTTTGTGCACTTAAATGTTTCAGTTGTATGTTATTATGCTCAGATGGTTTTCTCTCTTTATCCTGTCTTACTCATATTATAATCATAATCCTAAATAGTAATAATATCTAGTAACCTTTTCCTCCTTGCATCAAGCATGTAATATACTCAGAAGAGCAGGAAACAGCTCTTATGAACTAGGACTCTTTAGATTTCTACATGGCTAAGAATGACTCTGACATTTTTAACTATTGTTAAGCAACTCATTTTTTCCATTTGAAGGGGAAAAGAATATGCCACTCCAAAATATGCTGTTTTGGCATAAGAATTATTTAAGTTAAAGGCAATTGAGAAAAAGCTCTCCACCTTCTCCTGTGTGCCTAAAAGCAGGACATAACTTTTCCTTGTGAAGGTATGTATTAGTCCATTTTCACATTGCTATAAAGAAATATTTGACACTGGGTAATTGATAAAGAAAAGAGGTTTAGTTGGTTCAGGGTTCACAGGCTGTACAGGAAATGTGGCAGCATCAACTTCTGGGAAGGCATCAGGGAGATTTTACTTGTGACAAGAGCAGGTGTCTTCCTGGCGAGAATAGGAGCAAGAGAAAGAGAGAGAGGGAGGAGGTGCCACACACTTTTAAATGACCAGATCTCAGGAAGATCACTGACTATAGCGAGGACAGTACCAAGGGGCATGTTGCTGATCCATTAGTGAGAATTGAGCCTCCATGATCCAATCACCTCCCATTGTGCCCTACCTCCAACATTGGGGATTGTAATTAAACATGAGATTTGCACGGGGACACAGATTCAAGCCATATCAAGATATCTTCCTCTTTCATACCAGGAAGAAAGGAGCACCAATTATCCATGCACATGGAGAGAGTCCTAAGATGAGTCTAAGTAAACAAAATCTTACTAGATAGCTCCTACCTTCCATCCACATATTCTTGCCTTCCACAATCTACTGCCCATAGAAGCATAGACCCCTTTTTTCGTTTTCTTATCACATCTTCTCAATTTGTCATCCTCTGCTAAGATTATATATAAGTAATATAAATTTAATCACCTCTTTGGATATTGACTTCTATTCTGTGACTATGCACATAAAATTTTTAAATATTAACATTAAATAAAAATTGTATACCTTTCTCTTTTTGATGTATTTTTTAGTTTAATTCACAGTTTGCGGCTACATACCCTTAAAGGGAAGACATGTTAGAAATATCATATTTTATATTTTAAGTGCCAATAACACTATTTCCCTATATGATTCTTTTGAGTACTCAGGTGTGGAGAGGAATAGTGTTGTGAACATTTTATTTTAGAGACAGTGTATTTACTATTCAAGAGAGTTCTGTTGTCAGACTGCCAACTTTTAAACTTACTCTATCACTTACTGACTGATTTTGCGAAATTACATCATCTTACCTTACAGTTTTTCTAAATATGAAAACAAATTTATTTCCTCATAGGATTGTTGTAATAATTTTTAAAAACCTCTATAAACACAAGTCATGTAAAACAGTACCTGACTCATAATTTTAAATCAGTGTTAGCTTTAAATAATAGTATAAATATAGCAAACTCAAAACAGCCTATGTCATAAACTCCAGTACACTGTAGCAAAACAATACTCATATTACATTAAAGATATTAGCTTGAATTTTATTCAGTTTGAAGCTACTGGAGCTCTGAAAATGATACCATAAACTTTGGCACTTGGACATGCTAAGTGCTTTGAACTAAAACATGTTGGAGAGGACTCAGAAGCAGAGTCACTCTGACCTTCTCCTGCCCTCCATTCTCCTTGCTCCTCTTTCTCTCCCAAGGCAAGTTATAGAATCTAGAATTCCTCTTCCCCAACATGGATCATAGCAACTAGAACTCCTCTTCTCCAAAGTTAGCCATGAACTCCAGAAATATTACTTCAGCCTTCCTTCACCTTTCTGTGTAAGAGCTGGCCATAAAGAAATGGACTTGCCTTGTCTGAGAGCAGATCATAATACCCTCATTCCAGAAAGGGTCCGGCCTTACACTTGGGAAGAAGAAATGTCACACACAGAAGCCAAGAAGAATCCCATCAGACAGGCCTTGCTGGGTTTCCCCGCTCAATCTATTACTATTACATTATTTTGTTTTTTGTCTAATCATGTGTCTCCATAGCTGTTCACCTGTTACTGAATTCAAGCATAAAAATGCACGGTCTTCCCTTGAGTCTTTAGGTCTTCATTTCTCAAGCCTCCTGTGTCATATAAAAGTTTCATCAAATAAATGTATTATGCTTTTTTCTTGTTAACTTGTCTGTTGTTTGAAGAATGTAGCTATGATCCTTACGATGGGAAGGAAATGTATCACACCTTTCCACCTCTACGAAGCTTTTAAAAAATTTGACTTTTAATAGTTTGTAATTTAACTTTGGTTTTATTTCTTTATAAGGGCCCTCAGTTAACTCATATATGAGAAACACTCTTATATATCTTCTACCCCTCCAAGTAATGCAGCTCAATTTAACCTATAAATAAGTACATTCAAGTGGTATGTCAGACAGCATAAAAATTAGCAAATTGTGAGCTTCTGGCAAAAAGCAATGTAACATTTTTTATTTGGTAGAAGCCTGGGAATCTGCTCAATCTGCTAAGAAGTCAGGGAATTTTGAATATAAATAGACTAAAAATTTAGTAATACAGTTGAGTAGCTAAAATAAAACTGTTACTTTATGAGACAATAGAAAATATAATTATACATTTATATACAATTTATATTACATTTGTATTTTTCATAGAAGCTAAATTTTTCATCTCACTATTTATATAATCAGATAAAAATTTGCCTCATTCCATATATCTAATTACTCATTCATAATTTAACATACACCTTTGACTAACATGAAACTAGTCAAGATTCTTACTTTTCATAGAACTTTCTTAGACATTCTAGAGCAACTTCTCTTAATCATCTGGTTCTTAACTTCTTTCCATAACATGACACAGATATGAAAAATGAAATAATCTGGCTGAAGTATAAAGTAACATATTCATAAAGTAGTTCCATAAATTGTCCTCTCCTACCAGTTAGATGACTGATGTGATTGATTTACTTAGTGATGTAGTAGGATTTTGTATTTTCTGTTGCCATGAACAAAAGGGTTTCATGACATAGGGGCATATCCTTTACATGTGGTAATGTGGTAATAACATCAAGTATCTCACCACTTGTACATTAAATAAAAACCTTCCAAAATGATTCTATCTACATGGTATTTCAGAAATAATTTTGGAAGGCATAGCCAATTTAGAAAGGGCTATGGAAAGACTAGGTTTTCATTTATAGATAAAACCACATTTAAACTAAGTAGGATTTAGATCTATCTTTAGCATTGGCTGCTTCCCATGATGAATATCTTAAGAAGCTGAGAGAAGGCAACCTTTTAGGAAAATTTTTCTGCTTGAGATGGTCTTCATTTAATTACATTGCTTAAACACTGACCAATTTGGTTTAGCAAGTTTCTTTTTTTAAATCTAAATATCTTAGTGTGTGTATTCATCTGGCTTATTAGTCATTTATACCTACTATAGAATACTATGAAGTATTCATACCCACTATAGAATAGAATACAATAAAGTTTACATTTTAGAGCACTATAGAAATTTCCATAAGAACTCTCTTAATACACCCTTATATTTAATAGCTTAATATTCAAGGTCATTTAACACAACAGTGAACACCACTGTTTCAGGGGCTAGACTTGCTGAAGACCATAGGAAAGTCATGAGAACCTTAGGGAAGTTATTTAAATTATCTTTGCCTCAGCTTTCTCATTCATGAAAAGGGGATAATGTCTGATATTGTGAGAATTAAATGAGGTAATATATGTAAAATGCATAGAAGAGTAGCTGGTAGGTGATAAATTCTCTTTTGCTATTATTGTTATGCTTATTAATGGAGGGCTGCACAGTTAATTTGCCTTAAGTAAAAACCAGGGTTAGTACTTGTAGATACTACTTAGAAACATATTTCTTTAAGTAATTCATTAAATGTTTGTGGAAGGAGTAAGTGGAACGAGAACTGATGTCTTCTGTTTCATGCATCACAAAGCCACATCCAGAGGTAAGACATAGCCCATCTCCTTTAAGTGGCTTGTGTTCTGTAGGAGAGGGGTAGATTAGAGGAGACATATACTACTAGATTTTCAGCAAGAAAGGAATCAGGCAGCAGAATCAAACAATTATAGGACTGCCCCTTCTGCCTGGCTTCCTCCCACTTCAGATATCAAATAAATGGGACTTTGGCAAATGGAAGAAATTACTGTACTAATTTGTTTGTAAATGAACCAGACACACTTAAGTCTAGATTCATAAAGTTAGTATTTCTGTCATCCTTAAATCAATTTTTTGATCCAATTGAATAAAATTGAGCAGAATCAAGTTCCAACATAGTGATCTAATACTCTTTTAGCAGTAATGTTTAAGAAACTAAAGATAAGCATCAACGTTTATAAAATGACTGAAAGTTGCCATAAGTAAAAACATCACATCAGTCAAAGTGACGAAGGACTTTAAAATGCTTTCTGAGATCAAAACATAAAGAATCAATTTAGTGAATATGACATGTGCTCTAATCACATTCTCAACATTATATCTCACTTGCTTTCTTTTCAATAGCTCAATGTTCCTGGCCTAATCATCTCTTTTCATGATAGATAAGGAATTCAATGTTTCTAGTCCTCTCAGAACAGTAGTTGATCTTAGCCTCCCTTCTATATACAGTAGGTATAACCATAAGTAATTGTGTTGATGGCTAAAGTTCCCACTGTTCTTTTCCACAAATACTAACATTGCTCTATTATAGGTATTCTTTGCCTTTGCTTGTAGGACCACTGCTTACCAAATAGCAGTCATTTCTTTTCAGTAATGCCTGGAAAGTTCACCACAGGAAAGTTAAAGCCCTTTTTCTTTTTTTGAAGTCCATCTTCTTGGGAGAGATAGTCAAAATGCTAGAATTGGAAAATTCTCTGGTTTTATATGGGATAATTATTCTCCCTATTCATACCCTTACTGATAACTGGGTGATGGAAAGGGGCGGGCTAGGACAGGGATGAGGTTGTGAGTGTTTCTCAAAGGTGATGGAAAGTAATTATGCTAGCAGTCTTAGGTCTTTGCTCCCTAATACTGAAATTCCAGTGGGAAATACGTGAGGCCATGACTACCATCAATGCTAAAACATCCAGGTGAAGCCTCCTGTTCTGTTATCTGTATGTAACTCTATATAGAGGACAGTTTGGGGGATATATTGAATCAAAAGAAGAAATAAAATGGGGAAAAATGCAATTGATAAGGCAAATGAAGATCATTTGAGATCAACAGGGGATTGGACACAGGATAGAGGAGAAAGGAAGGATGAAAGCTTAAGGCAAAAGTATCCTACCAGGGAGGTTACTAGATTTGTGATGGAAAGGAGTTATTTGTGATGGAAAGGAAGGCAAAACGATATTGGGAACAGACACAATGAAAGTCATTTAACGGGTGTGGTGGCTCACGCCTGTAGTCCCAGCACTTTGGGAGGCCGAGGCGGGCGGATCATGAGGTCAGGAGATCGAGACCATCCTGGCTAACACGGTGAAACCCCATCTCTACTAAAAAATACAAAAAAATTAGCCAGGCATGGTGGCACGTGCCTGTAGTCTCACCTACTCAGGAGGCTGAGGCAGAAGAATGGGGTGAACCCGGGAGGCAGAGCTTGCAGTGAGCCAAGGTCGTGCCACTGCACTCCAGCCTGGGCAACAGAGTGAGACTCCCTCTCAAAAATAAATAAAATAAATAAATAAATATTGAAATATTTACTTGGTGTTATAAAATACATGTTTATGTTTCATTTTCATGATAGTTTTTAGCCTTGGTCTTTTTCTAACTCAGCATTTGTTTAGATCTGCTTGTATTTTACATTCAAACCACAATATTTCTGAGGAAGAAACATACAATATGTAATCAGGGTCAGGATTTGAGTCCCTGCCCTTGCCCTCACTATCTTTGTCATCTTGTTCACGATGCTATAAATTCTTATTTGCAAAATAAGTTTTTTTTTTTTACAATACATAGTTTATATGTTGTTTTAAAGATTACATAATGTAGATGGAAAGTGCTTTTAAAATATAAACTGTTGAGCTGATCTATGTTGCTTTAAAAGTAGGGTGAAATGTAAGATTCCTGTGGTGGTTTTATCTATTCTAGTTTGTTAGACTTTTGAAAAATCCACGTGTTACCTACCAAACCTGAGTTTGGTTCTGCTTGAGCCCTTTCATGCTTCTGTTGCCTGAGGGTTGCTGCAGTGTCACAGCACTAGAAGTTTATAGACAAATCAGTGTCTTGGTCCCGGGCACAGATCCCGTATTAAATACATGAGTCCTAAGATCTGTGATGGTGGCCACGGGAGTTGACAGCAGGCATTCAAGCTAAAGGCTGATGCAGTGGAGAGTTCTCTGGAGCCTTGGCACCAACATCCTGGAGACATCTATACCCAAAGATATTTTGGCATCTGCCAGGAGGTTCTAATGCCTTCACAGGACAAGCTTTCAAGCTTTCTTTTTCAATCTTCTTCAATCTAGCCATTCCAGCTCAATTCAAAACAGTTACAATAGTTTAATATCGTTGGGGCCCAGGCCCAAAACACCTTCTTTCTCATTTTTGCTCTCTCTATTCAAGCTTTTAGCCAAAGCCTTGTTTACAGGAATTCTGAAATACTGCTTTCCCTCTACAAGTGACATTTTTTTTTCCTCTGTCTCAATTAGTCATGATTAACAGCTACCACAGTAATTAAAGCCAAGGTGAAATAAGTAACTCTAAAGTAATGCTAAAACCTAGCTCTACTGCCTTGGCAGCTCTCTGCAGCTGAGAAAGGCTGCATGAGTTTGGTCTGCCGCCTCCGTGGAGATGCATTACAGAGAATAATTTACCTTGACCTGTTCTCAAAACATAATTACTGTTTAAAGTCAAAGATGGACACACATTTTCATATCAAGTTACTGAAGATTTAAAAACACACACACACACACACACAAATCAAAACAACACCACAAAAACCTCTGACCATTATTTTGTCCTCTTAAAATTGATGGACTACCCACTTTTGTGCTTTAGCTTCTTATTGCTATCAAAATAATGGTATTTTTCAAAACACACATATTATTTATTTTTAAATAATTGACATTGGATTATTTTGCTCTGAGTTTATGGTAAATTACTAATCTTTTTTTTTTTTAAGTGAAAATTTGTCTATCACTAGTGACCACAATCATCTTCTGTGTTTTGTTGGAGTTTTTTAACCACCAATGAAAGCAAAGTTTACTTGGTCTTTCATACACAAATTTTGCTATATATCTATGTTGCCTATTTACTTTGTGATATTTATGTATAAGAGTGAACAAAGGAGCACTACTTTCTAAGTCTTTGAGCGTTATTTTTTTTCTTATTCTCAGAAAAATAGTTGTCAACTGTGTTCCCATGTCCACAGCCTCATTTATCTCCAAATGCTGTTTGAACATGGTCTCTGTGGAGATGCTTAGAGGGAGGTAGGAGGAAACAATAGGAAATAGATAAAGGCTATTACTCTGTATCTTTTGAAATGTTTGCAGATTTTCTAGTCTTTACACAATAGTTTATTAAAAATGTCTCTCTCACCAGCACCAGAAATTATATAAGAAGCTAGATGCATTAGTCCAATATTACTGATTTGGTTTTGAGATCTTTTAAAATGCATCTTTGCTCCAATCAATAATACTGATGTTTTACAGGTCACAGGCTTGGTTCTTGTTCTAATCTTATGGACTATACTTTCCAAGGCACTCATTATTGAATTATAAGTTAGAACTACAAATATCATTGAAAAAATTTTCAATTCCACCTAGAATCTGTGGCCATAGTTTTACCACAATCGGCTCCATTATTACTATGTAACCAGTATTTTTCTATAGGAACTAACCATTTTTACTGCATTTTCAACATGATTTAATTATAATAAGACTTTAAATATTTCCCAGAGATCAAAGTATGTCTCCACATTTTTCAGAAAGTGAAGTAGAAATAGTTTGTGTGGGGAAACACGCTTTTTTTGTAAATCTCTTATTGACTTTTTCAGTACATGTTTATTAGCATTCCCTAAAATTACAGTGACAACAATGCTGATATAATACAAAGTACATATTTGGCAATTATCAAATGTATTTGGTCTTATAGGTTCAGATAAGACAAATGTCACGTGGCTCTCAGATTGCTTTCTGGGTTATGTTTTTTTTTTCTAGACAGACATTATATAACAATTACATTAGCAAATAAAGGACTCCAAAGCTAAAATTTTAATTAATTCTATGAGGCTCAGATGACTAAAGTATGTTACAAAGAAAATATATATACTATTTCAATCAATCAAAAAGGCAATATATGCAAAATTCAATCTTATTTTGCTGTCACTATATTTGAGTCAATTCCCTGAAAGTGGCTAATGAAAAGTGAAAAAGTTCATTTTATATTTATGGATACATATGTAATGTAGAAGATTTTATTTTCATAATCACCTCTAATATTATCTTTTCTGAGTGCATATTTAGTAAATTATATAAAGCATGAAACATGCATTATCTCATATAATCTTCACAAAAGTACCAAGCCAAGATAAGAAAAGCAGATTGTCTGAGTTCACAGCTTGTTTCTCACACTTACCAGCTGTGTGACTCTTGGGGAATCACTTCACCTTTCTATGACTCCATTTTCTTGTCCATAAAATCGGAACGATGATAATTGTACCTATTCATAGGGCAGCTGTGAGAATAAACTGTGATAACGTCATATGAAATACTTAAGGGTCTAACACTGAGTAAGCCCTTTATAAATGTTACTATTGAAATGATATAATTGTTATCATTATCACATTTTATGGATGAAGAAAATAAGCACGACTTTCAAGAATGTTTCCGTGAGCACACAGGCAATAGATTATGAAGTTGGGATTGTAACACAGATAAACCTGATTTTAAAACCAGAGTTCTTATGGATTCCTCTGGTCTCTCTCACTGCTGGTGAACTCTTTTCCATTGACAGTCCTAATAGAGATTTTACAGAAACATCTTCCTTAGCTATATTATTCATTCTATTGTGAAACAAAATATGTTTAATCAAATAAATAGCCTTTGTTGTTCCAGCCAATCAATATTTCTTTTATTTCACTCAAAATTTAAAGATTTATGCTAATTTGGAATTTCATATAGTTTTAACACTTTACACTGTTTAATAACTAGAAAATAAATGACATATGCTTAATATCATTGTCTGAAGAATGTTTATGTGTTAAATTCATAAATATTTGAAAATAAGTAATTGTTAACTGCTCATTATCCACTTTTTTAGGTAAATGTGGTTTTTAGTATTATTCATCTAACTGGGTTTTTTTCAGATGTACAGAAATCATAAAAAATGTATTTTTAAAATAAAGATTTGAGTCTCTTGACCTACTTGTTTTATATTACGTCGTTCTATCACATAAATCCTGCACATGTATTTTACTTCTCAGCATGTTAATGGTAACCTTGAAAGCAAAGAAATTCTTTGAAATACTCTCTGAATATACAGTTTCTCCCCAACCCCTAACCCATTCCCAAATGCCTAGTACAAGTGTCCTGTGGCTTTTACTTTTATCATTCTATCACCTCTATTGCCTCTAATCTTTGTGTCAAAAACCCAGTTTTCTTCTCCACTGCCTATTTTTATTTAATTTAAAATTAAACACCATAAGCTTTTTTTTAAAAAAGAAGCATTAACCTCCTTATATATAAAAGGAAGCATTAACCTCCTTATATAACTTCCAGTATCCCATGGAAATGAAATGAAGAGCAAATATAATTTTAAAATCACAATGTGTTTAATAACAGCAAAAAGAGTTAAAGGCAAACGAATGCATTCAGAGCAACTGTCAGAAATTCAGATGCTATTTTGAGTCTAAAAGAGTCTAGAGTAAAAAGATTACTTTGAAGAATGTTAGAAAATATGGCACTTTTATAAATTTTCTAATTTAAGAGAAAATATTTTGAGCAAAGTTGTATGTTAGGACAAAAAGTTTTGAAGTATAATACCAATCTAAAATAAATTAAAATGAGCTATTTTGTTCGGTATCTCTCGCTCTTTATTTCTTTCTGTCTCTCTCAATTTATTTGCCTCTCTAGGTGCAAGATTTACATGTTATATATATATTTTTATGTATTATATTATGTTTAATTTATATATATAAAGCTTTCCCACTCTTTGAGTTTCTACTAGATGTAAGTGATGGTTACTGACTAGAGCAAGTCTTTGCTTTTTTTCTCATTCTGATGTTATCTGTGTATTTCATTCACTTTTTCACTCTTCTTTTCCCAAGGGATCTCAGGCCAGGTGACAGATACACACACACACACACTCACACACACACACACACACATATATATATATATATATAAACATATATAATATATCCACTACAATAATATACATATGAATCATTCCCCAAAATGTCATTGTTTCCTTAATTTCTTTTGTAAACTCTTCTTCCTATCTATACCTATGTGTTCTATCCCCAAACAACCACTTATCTTCCGTCTTCAAATATTTTTGTGCATTTTCTAAAAAGTTATATAAATAAAATCATAAAGGATATGCCATTTTATCCCTGCTTTCTTTCATTCAACAGAATTGTTTTGAGATGGATTCATGTTGTTGCATGCCTCACTACACAATTCCTCTCAATTGCTGAGTAGTATCCCATTGTGTAGACATACCACAATTTGCTTATCCATTAACCTGTAGTTGTATGACATTTGGGTTTTTTTCAGTTTAGGATTATTACGATAGAGCTACTACAGACATTCATATGCATATCTTTGTGTAGACATATGCTTTTATTTCTTTGGAGCAAATACATAAGTGTGAAGTGAGTAGGTTGTATGGTAGGTGTATGTTTAACTTTTTAACAAACTACCATATAGGTTTTCAAAGTGGTTGTATAATTTTAGATTACCATCAGTAGTATATGAGAAATCCAATTGTTCTGAATCCTTACCAACAATTGGTATGGTTAGAATTTTTAATTTAAGACAGTCTCTTAAGTACGTAGTAGTACCTAATTCCATTTTAAATTTTATTTCTCTAATGCCTTATGATACTGAATAAATGCTATTTTGCAATAAACATATCTTCTTTACTGAAGTGTTGCTACATTATTCATTTGTTGGCTAATTAGCTATAATTCAACAAAAGATCATTGACTTTTTAAAGAAAATGGGTATAATATATACTGGGATTTTTAGGATGTGGAAATAAAAGATGTTACTATAACACAAAGCCTGGAAAAAAGCATTAGGGTAAGAAGTAGATAAAAACAAGTACAGGAATAAACTAAAAGTTCCTCTTCATCCTCCATACCCTAGGGCAAGGTGATATCATCAAACGGTTGGTTCTATGTGGAGAGAGTTGCCTGCTTGTAGAGGTGGTCAGAGAAAAAAGTGTCAGAACAATTTTTAGAACAAATCAAAATAATCATCTATGTCGTGAATGCTATATCACCTACTCTCTAAATAGAAGAGGGTACAAGCTATATCACAATCTTTAACCCACATTTTGAAATGACATCACCTAAGCTAGCTGACTTATCTGGGGAAAATTTGCTCCCCCTGGAAAATTTATGGGAATTTTGATTAAAACACTGGTCTTGTAACTGAACACAGGTCCAGATGCTCACCCCCTGCAGAGTCCAATTAACAAGAACGAGGTATGGTAGAAAGAAAGTGAATTTATTAACTAAAACTAGTAAATGGGTAAGCAGCTGGATTCCTACCCAAACTAACTGCTTGAATTTCCATGGGGTCTGGAGGGAAGTATGGGTTTAAAAAGGGAAAACTTGATAAGGAAGACATGTAAGAATTGGGCTGAGCACAAATCCATGTGTCTTGTTCTAGCAGCTATGTTGGGTTCCAGTCTGTCTGGATCGCAGGCTGAGTACAATGCCTTTGTGTCTTGTTCTGGTTGCTGTCTTGGCTCCCAATCCACCGAGCTGAATTTGTCTCAGCAATGGCTGGGTGGTTAATTAGATGTCTTCAATTGGTCTCTGAAATTTTGCCATTGGGTCTTCAGACTTCATCTGTCTGTCTCAAGATTAGCCCCTGAAATTTCTAAGAAGACACATAGTGGCTGGCAAGATGACCAAATAAGAACAGCTCCAGTCTGCAGCTCCCAACGAGATCAATGCAGAAGGCAGGTGATTTCTGCATTTTCAACTGAGGTACCTGGCTCATCTCACTGGAACTGGTCAGACAGTGAGTGCAGCCCACAGAAGGCAAGCCAAAGCAGGGTGGGGTGTTGCCTCACCCGGGAAGTAGAAGGGGTCAGGGAACTGCCTCCCCTAGCCAAGGGAAGCCATGAAGGACTGTGCCATGAGGGATGGTGAATTCCTGCCCAGATACTATGCTTTTCCCATGGTCTTCACAATCCACAGACCAGGAGATTCCCTTGGGTGCCTACACCACCAGGACCCTGGGTTTCAAGCACAAAACTGGGTGCCTGTTTGGGCAGACAGCTTGCTAACTATTCTAAATATATATATGCACCCAACACAGGAGCACCCAAATTCATAAAGCAAGTTTTTAGAGACCTACAAAGAGACTTAGACTCCCACACAATAATAATGGGATACTTTAATACCCAACTGTCAATATTAGACAGATCAACGTGACAGAAAATTAACGAGGATATTCAGGACTTGAACTCAGCTCTAGACCTAGCAGACCTAACAGACATCTACAGGGCTCTCCATCCCAAATCAACAGAATACAAATTCTTCTCAGCACCACATCACACTTATTCTAAAACTGACCACATAATTGGAAGTAAAACTCCTCAGCAAATGCAAAAGAATAGAAATCCTAACAAACAGTTTCTCAGACCACAGTGCAATCAAATTAGAACTCAAAATTAAAAAACCCACTCAAAACTGCACAACAACATGGAAACTGAACAACCAGCTCCTGAATGACTACTGGATAAATAACAAAATTAAATCAGAAATAAATAAGTTCTTTGAAATGAATGAGAAAAAAGACACAACGTACTAGAATCTATGGAACATGGCTACAGCAGTGTTTAGAGGGAAATTTGTGGCACTAAATGCCCACAGGAGAAAGCAGGAAAGATCTAAAATCGACACCCTAACATCACAATTAAAAGAATTAGAGAAGCAAGAGCAAACAAATTCAAAAGCTATCAGAAGGCAAGAAATAACTAAGATCAGAGCAGAACTGAAGGAGATACAGACATGAAAAACCCTTCAAAAAATAAATGAATCCAGGAGCTGGTTTTTTGAAAAGATTAACAAAATAGACCTCTAGCCAGACTAATAAAAAAGGAAAGAGAGAAGAATCAAATAGACACAATAAAAAATGATAAAGGAAATATCACCACTGATCCTACAGAAATACAAACTACAATCAGAGAATACTATAAACACCTCTATGCAAATAAACTAGAAAATCTAGAAGAAATTGATAAGTTCCTGGACACATACACCCTCCCAAGACTAAACCAGGAAGAAGTCAAATATCTGAATAGACCAATAAAAAGTTCTGAAATTGAGGCAGTAATTAACAGCCTACCAACCAAAAAAAGCCCAGGAACAGATGGATTCACAGCCAAATTCTACCAGAGGTAAAAAGAGAAGCTGGTACCATTACTTCTGAAACTATTCCAAACAATAGAAAAAGAGAGGTTCCTCCCTAACTCTTTTCATGAGGCCAGCATCATCCTGATACCAAAACCTGGCAGAGACACAACAAAAAAAGAGTATTTCAGGCCAATATCCCTGATGAACATTAATGTGAAAATCCTCAATACAATACTGGCAAACCGAATCCAGCAGCACATCAAAAAGCTTATCCACCACGTTCAAATTGGCTTCGTTTCTGGGATGCAAGGATGGTTTAACATATGCAAATCAATAAATATAATCCATCACATAAACAGAACCAATGACAAAAACCACATGATTATCTAAACAGATGCAGAAAAGGCCTTTGGTAAAATTCAACACAACTTCATGCTAAAAACTCTCAATGAACTAGGTTGATGGAATGTATCTCAAAATTGTAAGAACTATTTATGACAAACACACAACTAATATACTGAATGGGCAAAAGCTGTAAGCATTCCCTTTGAAAACCAGCACAAGACAAGGATGCCCTCTCTCACCACTCCTATTCGACATAGTATTGGAAGTTCTGGCCAGGGCAATCAGGGAAGAGAAAAAAATAAAGGGTATTCAAATAAGAAGAGAGGAAGTCAAATTGTCTGTGTTTGCAGATAACGTGATTGCATATTTAGAAAACCTCATCGTCTCAGCCCAAAATCTCCTTAAGCAGATAAGCAACTTCAGCAAAGTCTCGGGATACAAAATCAGTGTACAAAAATCACAAGCACCTCCTATACGCCAATAATAGACAAACAGAGAGCCAAAGCATGAGTGAACTCCCATTCACAATTGCTACAAAGATAATAAAATGCCTAGGAATCCAACTTACAAGGGATGTCAAGGCCCTCTTCAAGGAGAACTACAGACCATTGCTCAAGGAAATATGAGAGGATACAAACAAATGGAAAAAAATTCCATGCTCATGGATAGGAAGAATCATTATCGTGAAAATGGCCATACTGCCCAAAGTAATTTATAGATTCAATGCTATCTCCATGAAGCTATCATTGACTTTCTTCACAGAATTAGAAAAAACTACTTTAAATTTCATATGGAACCAAAAAAAGAGCCCATATAGCCAAGAAAATTCTAAGCAAAAAGAACAAAGCTGGAGGCATCACACTACCTGACTTCAAACTATACTACAAAGCTACAATAACAAAACAGCATGGTACTGGTACAAAAACATATACATAGACCCATGGAACAGAGTAGAGACCTCAGAAATAACACCACTCATCTACAAGCATCTGATCTTTGAAAAACCTGACAAAAACAAGCAATGGGGAAAAGATTCCATATTTAAAAAGTGGTGTTGGGAAAAATGGCTAGCCATATGCAGAAAACTGAAACTGGACTCCTTCCTTACACCTCATACAAAAATTAATTCAAGATGGATTAAAGACGTAAACATAAGAACTAAAACCACAAAAACCCTAGAAGAAAACCTAGGCAATACCATTCAGGACATAGGCATGGGCAAAGACATCATGATTAAAACACCAAAAGCAATGACAACAAAAGTCAAAACTGACAAATAGGATCTAATTAAACTAAAGAGCTTCTGTTTGTAGTCCACAGCATTCCAGTATTAAATTATTTTTTATTATTTTGAATTTATTATTTTAACATCAAAACATTTTACTTTGTTGGTATACTGCTATTTCAGACACTGGCCAAAAGTTTTGTGCACTTTTCTGTTTATTTACTTTTTCTATTATTTCCTTCTCTTCTTCTTCTTTAATCTCCTCCCTACTTACTCATCTCTGATACCTTACCACAAGCCTTCATACTTTTCTTTACCCCTGGCTTCCTTTAACTCCTCTGTCCCCATCCATTTTTACTGCCCTAGAAAGGGTTGAAAGCCTTACTTCACCCTGTTAGTTGTTCCCTTATTTACATCTGACAAAGTTTCTCATAAAGACAAAGGAAAACTGTATTTTTCATTAAGTGTATACATTTGGATGCAAATTAAACAAATAGAAAATGATCAGTTATAATATATCTAAAGTAACAATGGAGTGGTATTGTGTTTTTATTGAGGAGTATTTAAATTTTTCTCTTCTACTTGGAAAAAAACACCTTAGTTGTGTAAATGAAAAAAAAAAATCAAAAGCAATGTGAATAAAAAGCAAAAATGAGGACCAGTCTACCAACTGTTATTTGACTATTCAAAGGGGAGACAAGTGGAGTGAAAGACTTTCTTGGTTTCTCTCTTCTACTTTCAACAAGGACTATTTGCATTTTCTTCGCTTTGCTTCTACTTCTCATTTCATCACTATCCCTTACCTCTCCATTCCAATTATTTTTCTTACATTTTGTGCCCACAGAGAATAGAAACCAGTGGTTAGATTTCCTGGAAGTGAAGTTACCAGATGTTCAGCTAGTCCTGGTTCTGAGCCCGTCCTCTCTTAATCCTAATTTTGTAATAATTTACTCTCGGGTTCTGGATATAATCCTGTCCTACCCTCTTGGGAATCTAATATCTATTGATAATTATTTATCTCATCTTTATCTTCAAATTTTTCCTCCTCTTAAATGATTTCTTTTGGGAATTATACTTGTTAACATCTTTATCTTCTCTAACTTAAAACAAGTATTTTTCTATTTTTTACCTTCTATTTCTCTTTTTTACTACAATCTTCATAAAATAGTTACGAGTAATTGTTTATACTTGTTGTTTTCTTTGCCTCACTGTCCACTTACAGTTTAACACATTCTAATAAAACTAACTCTGTTGGTTCACCAAAATGGCTATTGATATGGTCATTGGTCAACTCTATGCCATTAAGTTCCTTGGTCATTGGTCAACTCTATGCCATTAAGTTCCTTGGTCATTTTCAGTCCTAAATATTGATGACGTCTAAACAAGTTTTGAGTGCTCTTTGGCTTTCATCACCTCGTTCTCTCCGATTTCTTCTTAACAATTGCCTTTCTGTATTCTCATTTGTTTTTTACTGGTTCATCATCTTATCTTCAGGCTTTTGATTTTGGAGAGCCTCATGATTTTGTCCAAATCACCCTTCTTTTTTTCATTATCTATATTTTCACAGAGAAGTTTCATGCCAAAGTAATAATTATCATATATATGCACCTATATGACCTTCACATTCACATGTCTTGTCCCAGATCTTTATCTCAAAGCATGCTTACTCAGCTGTCCACTAAAGTCATACACTTAGATATTTAATAGATATCTCATATACAACGTTTTAAACAGAAATGTGAGTGTTAGCATTTCACTCAATTTTTCTTGTTTGTGCTTTCTCTATGTCTGTATTTTTTATTACTGTTTTTACTTTTGGTTTCCAATCCAGATAGGTATGAACTTTCTTAATACTCTCCTTCTTCCATTGCTCATCAAAATTCAACTGGTCATTAGAACCTGTTCATTTTTGCCTCCTAAACAGCTTGAGTTTCACCCAATTTCTCAAAAAATATTATAGTGCATTTAATGTCATCTATTGTGTCATTCCTTAAACTATGACATAGAGATGTAAATGATTTTTTATGTCTGCATTTTTCATTCTTACATTCAGTCTTCAAAATAAAGCTAGAGTTATAATTTTGATTATCATTATGGAAACCTTAATTCTGACTATGCGCCTACAAATTAAGCCTCTTCTGTGGATTTAATTTTGAGATTATCAACCTAAACTGTTAACATGTTACGCAGTTTCTCACTTATCTGGCCTTTACTTGTATTTAATCCCTCATCTAATATCACCCATATATTTGTTCACTGTGGTCCACACCAGATTTCTTTCTTTTCCTGAAATGGACTACCTTCCCTCCTACAATTGGGCTCTTACATATGTTGTTCTCCCCACCTAGAATAGTGTTTTGTTTGTTTGTTTGTTTTTGCCTAATTAAAATCTTATTTACTTTTTAGACAACAGCAACTCTTTCACATTCTCTGAAAAGGCTTCTCTGGTGTCTATGGAGTAAACCAGTTAAACCATTTCTCACTTGTCTGTGCTGTCCTGTCAAAACTTTTTTCTGTTTTGCCTTTTTTTACATTTTAAGTATTATTTAATTTCTCACTTCCCAGTCTAGGATGGTAATGATTATATATGCTTTGCTTGCTTTTGAATTCCTAGTATCCAGCATTATACCAAATACATGGTACATAATCAATAGATATTTGGTGGATGTAATAAAGTGAAATGAATGAATGAATGAACTAGTGAATAAATGAATCACTCAGTCAATCAACAAACACTAGACCGAACAGAGAATTGTGATGGCATGGTAATTCCTGTTTCCCATATAATAAAATTAAGAAATATATATTCAGTGGAAATCTATTCAATGAATAAACAGTACTTGATATATATTGGGGCCTATAAGAAGGGAAAATTCCTTTTGGCATTGAGAGACACTAAGTGCACTGAGGGAAGCTTGGTTCATACATATGCCCTGCCAGAGGAAAAAGAGGCAATTCTCAATCCCGAGGTGGCCTCCCAGGATTATTTTTTGCAGTTCTGTTCAGTGTATCATAACTTTAAAAATAATATTTTAAGATCTTTAATGTGGTAATACCGTATGGTGTCAAATACAATTATATTTTAAAAAATAGAATCTAGGTTAGGAGAATCAACAAAAGTCTTAATTTATCTGTTGGTTATGTTCAGAATGATATTACTGATCCTATGATTATTGATTTAAAAAACTTTCAATGTTTTGAGAGAGAGCATTTTAATCCATTAAGGTAATATGTTTAATCAGAATGCCTGTGCTCGTCCCACAGTTCTCACATCTGAACTAGCATATGGATTGATTCATTTATATGACCACTTATAATTTTGTGATTTAAATCTCTTCCATCTTTACTTATCTTTAGAGGTTGACATTATTTATGCTCTCCACACTGTTGAGAAAGGAGGCAGCTAGAGGCTAGTTAGGCAGATAAAAAGGGAGGGCCTTGGGAGAAGAGCAGTGTTCATAGGAACATCCACGGGACAGCACCTACACTGCCTCTGCAGCTAATGGGAAGAAACGTGGTTAAGAAATTTCCCTTATGCTGGAATGTTCTTCAGAAGGGACTGTCCTAACTTAGATGCAGGCACAATAAGTCAATCTAAATGTCCTTAACTTGATCCAACTCATTATAATGTCATTAACATGATATTAGCATTGTGGTTTTATTTCCCATGTGAGTTTCACTTAGGCACTCATGAGTAATAACCAAGATGGAGTCACGCTGGCCAACTGCAGGCATGCACAGCTGCAGCATCCTTAGGAAATTTTACCCCTATCATTCTGGGCAAAATCCCCAGAAGACTTCCTTGTTCTTGCCACATAAAAGACCCAGAACTCAGCCCCATTTCTGGCCACCTATTTTCAGGTTTCTTCTCTTTGCTGAGAGCTATCCTTTTGCTTAAGAAAGTCTACTCTACTCACTCTTGGGTGTCCACATGCCTTATTCTTCTTGGTTGTAGGACAAGAACTCGGACCTGGCTGAGCTAGAGACTAAGCACACTGCAACGTTTGGGAGCTCATCTGGGATTGTCAGAAGGGTGAGTCAGAGCAGACTTCCAACTCTTTACTTTCATTTCTGAGGTTTCTTATCCTTTTTTTACTTTTTCCTCAAGATCAAATAAAACACCGAGCCTCGGTCAGCCAATTAAGAGCAAATATCATGGTTGCTGGACTTAAGACTCAGAGGTCAGACTTGCTGGGGAGGATTTTGTCAATCACCCTTGTATGTTGGAAATGTTGGCTGTATCCCAAACCAATTTTCCCTCATGGAGGTCTAGCTGTCACATGGGATTAGGAGGTCCTGGGGCAACTGAGAGTATCTGGATGAGGCTACACCTCCATGTCACCCAAAGGTCCCTAGATTAACTCCATTCCCAGACAGCCTGTTAGGGTGTTGGCACCAGGACTTCCAGTCTTTTCTATCACATTTTTTTTCTTTCTCTCTTTCATGGCTGTTATGGCTCCTATCTCTTCTTTGTATGCAATGTTGCAGGTGTTTTTGCAACCTGGAGATATAATTTTGTTGGCTAAAGTCAGCAGGTGCCTTAGCAATCAGCAATGCAGCTCAAAGGGTTGTTGTTTTTGTGATTTCCCTGAGACACGAGGATTTCAAGATTTCAGTCTAAGGGCTTCTCTGTCCCCCTATGATGTCTATACATGGGACTGAATAGGAGGATATTTCACCCTGAGTAGGTACCCTCCTCTCCATTTAGGCTGTTTCTTTCTTCATGTGAGAACTCAGCACTGTCCAGTGAATTTAAGCAGCCCTTCTATAAGACAAATTAATTTTCTTCTGCTAGGAGGCATATTGTGGGGACAGCCTATCAAGCCCCAAACCTCTCTTTCTAACCTCTGCCTAGAAAGTATTTGGAGAAAAAGTTACAGCTTAATATTTCAATCCTTATCAAACCACCAGATGAGGTAGGATTTCTTTCCCTGGGGGGCCCTATCAGCCCTCTTCTCCAAACCCTTAGTTTTCCAATTACACACCCTCCTCCAGCAGCCCATCAGAGACCAAGTCCCTTGTCGCATTTGCAAATGGAAAATTTACTGTATCATAGGGAGGAAGAAGAAAGCCTATTTAGACAGATGTTTGCTTCTATGTTGTCTCCGCAGAAAGGAGACAATGAGCCCAACCATTACGGCCTTTTCAGACATCTGTTATGTCTCCAGTTGCAATGGCATTTATACAAAAAAGAGGAATTATGTTTGGAGATTAATCATTCCCAAAGATGTCTGGAACAAGATGTCTTGTTTTGCCCCAATCTCACGGACTTCTGTCCATAAAGAAAATCCAGTCAGAGTATTCTAAGTTTTCCTCAGATATTTTTTTCTGAAAACAGTGCAATGCAAATAAAATATATTTAACGTGTAAAGTATTGTTTAAAGGAAACTCTCTCTCTTTGTAAGTTTTATCTTGCTCAATCTCATGTTAAAATGTTATTTTTAAATAGTTTGCCTTATTAACGTAATTGGGGAAAAGCTGAGCATCTTTCTTTGGGAAAATAGATTCAATGATCTTTTGCAAAAAAGAGCATGACCTGACAGGTAGAATCAGTTAGTAATATACTTCCCGACATCTGTATCAAAATCACATGCCTGTTATAAAGGTAATTTTAGAATAGTCACATTTGTGAGCCTTTTTAATATTTTTGGTGAGTTCTGATTGTCTTTTTGTATTTTGATCACTTCTATTTGGCTGGTTAGTGTCTTTTCTGTATTCCATATTATCAGTAGTCTTGTTGTTATAAACTGTCCACGATGGTTAATTCCATTAATATTTTAAATGATCCCTACTAATGACTGATTACTACTTCTTTATTGCTCCTTTGGAAGTTCTATAGTATCTTTCTTAAGGATCAATTTCAGGCCGGGCGTGGTGGCTCATGCTTGTAATCCCAGCACTTTGGGAGGCCGAAGCGGGAGGATCATGAGGTCAGGAGATCGAGACCACGGTGAAACCCCGTCTCTACCAAAAATACAAAAACTTAGCTGGGCGTGGTGGTGGGCGCCTGTAGTCCCAGCTACTCGGAGAGGCTGAGGCAGGAGAATGGCGTGAATCCGGGAGGCGGAGCTTGCAGTGAGCCAAGATCGCGCCACTGCACTCCAGCCTGGGTGACAGAGCGAGACTCCGTGTCAAAAAAAAAAAAAAAAAAAGGATCAATTTCAGAATTAACAATTGCACATCATATCACTGCTTTACATGATTTCCAAGAAAGGTAAATCTTCCTCTCTTTACTCCTTTAAGTACTAATTAAAATAACAATTACCATTTGAGATAATTAAACTTCTTTGTTACCAGCACACCATTAGTTTTTCTACAAAGTAAAGAAAAATATTTCAAATATAATGTTGTCAGAGCCAAGATAGTATATTTTACTCTAGATTAATAAGAAATACAACATCATGATATCAGAAAACTACATAGACTAGAATGCAATGATTTATGAATTGTTCTCTGTGATTACTATAGGATGTTGTTGAAACTGCATTATAACATTTACATATTTCTGTCAATTTAACTGCTTAATGAAACAATCACAAAAATCTTAGAGTCAAACTGAATGTACAGAATAAGAAAGGGGTCTGAAGATGAGAGAGAAGTTTGGAGTAACTCGGGAAAAAAGTATGTTTTTCTTTTATTTTTTGAATCAGTTTTTTTTTTTTTTTTTTTTTTTGAGTCTGAGTTTTGCTCTTGTTGCCCTGGCCAGAGTGCAATGGTGCAATCTTGGCTCACTGTAATCTCCACCTTTGGAATTCAAGTGATTCTCCTGCATCAGCCTCCTGAGTAGCTGGGATTACAGGCTCCCATCACCACGCCTGGCTAATTTTTTGTTTTTTAGTAGATACGGGGTTTCATCACATTGGCCAGGCTGGTCTCGAACTCCTGATCTCAGGTGATCCACCCGCCTCAGCCTCCCAAAGTGCTGGGATTACAGGTGTGAGCCACCGTGCCCAGCCTGAATCAGTTTTTTCAAAATGATGTGGACATTGGATATTGTAGAGAAATATTGGAAAATAGAATTTGTGTTATTCTCTAAACTATTTAGATATACTTTCTATTTCCTGTGGAGCACTAATCGGAGGTCTGAGACTTTTATTTTATGTTATAAACAGATTTAGATCAACATCTAAAATGGAATGGGATGGCATTCATCATGGTTCTGGAAAAGAAATTAGATATTACACTTACCTAATTTCATCAATTTTTTCATATTTCTTTTGAAAATCAAGTATGGAGAATAAAAAGAAGAAAGGTGGGGTTTAACTATCAACTGAAAAGGCTAGAGTAGCTGTAAGGTTGATGTGATGTAGTTTTCTAGTCAGATTTCCATAGGAATTCAGGTAGTAGCTTACCAACACCTAAATTATTAGAGTTCACATTCCATCCAGGAATATAGACTGGCCTTCACAAAATACATGTAACTGAACTAGTTCTTCTGCTGTAAGCAGCTACAAAAGTGGACAAAGCATACGAGGCATCTTGTTTCAGGAAGTGGACAACAGTCAGTGGAAAGCTGCAATCTCTGAATTTCAGAAGTGACTTCAGGACTCCATAGTCAGTCTAGTCTTCACCTGGAAACAATTTTCCTAGGTCTATGTAGAGATTCTCCTTTTTGCAGAGTGAGGCAGCACACTGTGCTGAAGGGGATGCTGTGCAGAAACTGAGTTTCAGAAGTCAGAATGGAGGTTCCTTGTAAGTTCATGACTAAAATCTGGGCTGCACGTTTGCAGAGTGACACCATTCTTGTTACCGGAATGTGACTGGTCAAGGACAGAGAGAGGAACAAATTTTAGAACATAAGGGCTATAGTGGATTACCTGTGACCTATTCAACACCTCTTTAATATCCTTGGAAACAGAAAAGCCAAACCTTAACAGTCAGCACCATATCTTAGAGTAAGGCTTACTGTGTTAGTTTTCCGAGGCTGCCATAACAAAATATGACAAATTGCATGGCTTAAAAAATAGAAATTTATTGTTTCACAATTCTGGAGGCTAGAAGTTCAAGATCAACATTTTAACCGAGTTGTTTTTTTTTTTCTGAGGCTGTTGGGGAGAATCTGTTCCATGCCTCTCTCAGTCTCTGTTAGTTTGCTGGCAACCTTTGGTACCTCTTGGCTTGTAGATTCATCCCCTCATCTCTGCTTTCATGTTCACGTGTCATTCTCCCTGTGTGCATTTTTCTGTGTCTAAGTTTACCCTTTGAATAAGGATGCCAATCCTATTGATTTGGAGCCCATGCTACATCAGTATGACCTCATGATAACTTGACTAATTACATCTGCCATGGCTCTGTTTCCAAATAAAATCACATTCTGGGGTATTGGATGTTAGGACTTCAATTTCTGTATTTGGAGGGGACAGAATTCAACCCATCATCAAAATTGCCATATTTTACCAGATAAGTCTCCTAACTGAAAATCACTATAATTCAGCCTGATCATCTAGAAAGTCATTTAAATTCCACGTGTGTATATGAAAACATAAACATCTATTATGTAAATATATATTTCACATATACTCCATATTATTTAAATATAGAGTAAAATATATCAATCTCAGACATATCCAGGGATGTGGAATTAGGTACTATTTTAAAGAATCTTTTATATGAGTGAAAAATTAAAGCAAAAAGAAAATATTATACAGAAGTTGGTATAGTAAGCATATTTTAATTGATCAAATGAGAATTGTACAATGATTATAAGAACATAGGTTGTAGTTCTTATCTAAACAAAAAGACAGAAGCTAGACACAGAGCATAATTAGACCAACTTTGTACTCAAAAAAGGAATAATGCTAGTGATATCGTTTGGCTCTGTGTCTCCAACAAAATCTCATCCCAAATTGTAATCCCCACATGTTAGGGGAAGAGCCTGGTGGGAGTTGACTGAACCAAGGGGCGGAATTCCCCTTGTTCTTCTCGTGGCAGTGAGTCAGTTCTTATGAGATCTGATATTTTGAAATTGTATGATACTTCCCCCTTTACTTTTTCGGTCTCCAGCCGCCATTAGAAGACATGCCTTACTTCCCCTTCACCTTCTGCCATGATTGTAAGTTTTCTGAAACCCTCAAACCATGCTTCCTGTTAAGCCTCCAGAACTGTGAGTCAATTAAACCTTTTTACTTATAAATTTCCCAGTATTGGGTATTTATTTATAGCAGTGTGAAAATGGACTAATACAGTCAGTTTACTTCATTATTTCTTTTTCTTTCCCAGCCTGTGGATAAATCATGATAGCTCTGCCACTGATTTGCCATGTGACTTTGAAAGTGTTAACATTTCTTCCTTCAGGAGCTCTTGTAGGGCAGGCCTGGTGGTGACAAAATCTCTCAGCATTTGCTTGTCTGTAAAGTATTTTATTTCTCCTTCACTTATGAAGCTTAGTTTGGCTGGATATGAAATTCTGGGTTGAAAATTCTTTTCTTTAAGAATGTTGAATATCGGCCCCCACTCTCTTCTGGCTTGTAGAGTTTCTGCCGAGAGATCAGCTGTTAGTCTGATGGGCTTCCCTTTGTGGGTAACCCGACCTTTCTCTCTGGCTGCCCTTAACATTTTTTCCTTCATTTCAACTTTGGTGAATCTGACGATTATGTGTCTTGGAGTTGCTCTTCTCGAGGAATATCTTTGTGGCATTCTCTGTATTTCCTGAATCTGAATGTTGGCCTGCCTTGCTAGATTGGGGAAGTTCTCCTGGATAATATCCTGAAGAGTGTTTTCCAACTTGGTTCCATACTCCCCGTCACTTTCAGGTACACCAATCAGACATAGATTTGGTCTTTTCACATAGTCCCATATTTCTTGGAAGCTTTGTTCATTTCTTTTTATTCTTTTTTCTCTAAACTTCTCTTCTCACTTCATTTCATGCATTCATTTCATCTTCCATCACTGATACCCTTTCTTCCACTTGATCGAATCGGCTACTGAAGCTTGTGCATTCGTCACATAGTGCTCGTGCCACAGTTTTCAGCTCCATCAGGTCCTTTAAGGACTTCTCTGCATTGGTTATTCTACTTAGCCATTTGCCAAATCTTTTTTCAAGGTTTTTATCTTCTTTGCAATGGGTTCAAACTTCCTCCTTTAGCTCGGAGAAGTTTGATCGTCTGAAGCCTTCATCTCTCAACTCGTCAAAGTCATTCTCCATCCAGCTTTGTTCCGTTACTGGTAAAGAGCTGTACTCCTTTGGAAGAGGAGAGGCGCTCTGATTTTTAGAATTTTCAGTTTTTCTGTTCTGTTTTTTCCCCATCTTTGTGGTTTTATCTACTTTTGGTCTTTGATGATGATGACGTACAGATGGGGTTTTGGTGTGGATGTACTTTCTGTTTGTTAGTTTTCCTTTTAACAGCCAGGACCCTCAGCTGCAGGTCTGTTGGAGTTTGCTCGAGGTCCACTCCAGACTCTGTTTGCCTGGGTATCAGCAGCAGAGGCTGCAGAACAGCGAATATTGCTGAACAGGAAATGTTGCTGTCTTATCAGTCCTCTGGAGGTTTCATCTCAGAGGGGTACCCGGCCGTGTGAGGTGTCAGTCTGCCCCTACTGGGGGGTGCCTCCTAAATAGGCTCCTCGGGGGTCAGGGACCCACTTGAGGAGGCAGTCTGTCTGTTCTCAGATCTCAAACTCCATGCTGGGAGAACCACTACTCTCTTCAAAGCTGTCAGACAGGGACATTAAAGTCTGCAGAGGTTTCTGCTGCCTTTTGTTTGGCTATGCCCTGTCCCCAGAGGTGGAGTCTACAGAGGCAGGCAGGCCTCCTTGAGCTGTGGTGGACTTCACCCAGTTCGAGTTTCCTGGCCACTTTGTTTACCTACTAAAGCCTCAGCAATGGCAGGCGCCCCTTCCCCAGCCTCACTGCTGCCTTGCAGTTCGATCTCAGACTGCAGTGCTAGCAATGAGCGAGGCTCCATGGGCATGGGACCCTCTGAGCCAGGCACGGGATATAATCTCCTGCTGTGCCATTTACTAAGACCATTGGAAAAGCTCAGTATTAGGGTGGGAGTGACCCAATTTTCCAGCTGCCATCTGTCACAGCTTTGCTTGGCTATGAAAGGGAATTCCCTGACCCCTTGCGCTCCCCAGGTGAGGCAATGCCTTGCCCTGCTTTCAATCATGCTTGGTGCACTGCACCCACTGTCCTACACCCACTGTCCGACAAGCTCCAGTGAGATGAACCCAGTACCTCAGTTGGAAATGAAGAAATCACCCATCTTCTGCGTCGCTCACGCTGGGAGCTGTAGAATGGAGCTGTTCCTATTTGGCCATCTTGGAACCACCCCCTCAAACCGGTACCAGCCACTGCAAAAACATGCCAAATTGTAAAAACCATGGATGCTAGGAAGAAACTTCATCAACTAACAAGCAAAATAACCAGCTAACATCATAATAACAGGATCAAATTCACACATAACAATATTAACCTTAAGTGTGAATGGGCTAAATGCTCCAATTAAAAGACACAGACTGGCAAATTGGATAAAGAGTCAAGACCTATCAGTGTGCTGTATTCAGGAAACCCATCTCATGTGCAGAGACACACATAGGCTCAAAATAAAAGGATGGAGGAAGATCTACCAAGTAAATGGAAAGCAAAAAAAAAAAAAAGCAGGGGTTGCAATCCTAGTCTCTGATTAAGCAGACTTTAAACCAACAAAGATCAAAAGAGACAAAGAAGGCCATTAAATAATGGTAAAGGGATCAATTCAACAAGAAGAGCTAACTATCCTAAATATATATGCACCCAATACAGGAGCACCCAGATTCATAAAGCAAGTCCTTAGAGACCTACAAAGAGACTTAGACTCCCACACAATAATAATGGGAGACTTTAACACCCCACTGTCAACATTTGACAGACCAATGAGACAGAAAGTTAACAAGGATATCCAGGAATTGAAATCAGCTCTGCACCAAGTGGACCTAATAGACATCTACAGAACTCTCTACCCCAAATCGACAGAATATACATTCTTCTCAGCACCACACCACACCTATTCCAAAGTAAAGCACTCCTCAGCAAATGTAAAACAACAGAAATTGTAACAAACTGTCTCTCAGACTATAGTGCAATCAAACTAGAACTCAGAATTAAGAAACTAACTCAATAGCACTCAACTACATGGAAACTGAACAACCTGCTCCTGAATGACTACTGGGTACATAATGAAATGAAGGCAGAAATAAAGATGTTCTTTGAAACCAATGAGAACAAAGACACAACATACCAGAATATCTGGGACACATTTAAAGCAGTGTGTAGAGGGTAATTTATAGCACTAAATGCCCACAAGAGAAAGCAGAAAAGATCTAAAATTGACACCCTAACATCACAATTAAAAGAACTAGAGAAGCAAGAGTGAACACATTCAAAAGCTAGCAGAAGGCAAGAAATAACTAAGATCAGAGCAGAACTGAAGGAGATAGAGACACAAAAAACCCTTCAAAAAATCAATGAATCCAGGAGCTGGTTTTTTGAAAAGATCAACAAAATTGATAGACCGCTAGCAAGACTAATAAAGAAGAAAAGAGAGAAGAATCAAATAGATGCAATAAAAAATGATAAAGGGGATATCACCACCGATCTCACAGAAATACAAACTACCGTCAGAGAATACTATAAACACCTCTACGCAAATAAACTAGAAAATCTAGAAGAAATGGATAAATTCCTCAACACATACACTCTCCCAAGACTAAACCAGGAAGAAGTTGAATCCCTGAATAGACCAATAACAGGCTCTGAAATTGAGGCAATAATTAATAGCTTACCAACCAAAACAAGTTCAGGACAAGATGGATTCACAGCCGAATTCTACCAGAGGTACAAGGAGGAGCTGGTACCATTCCTTCTGAAACTATTCCAATCAATAGAAAAAGAGGGAATCCTTCCTAACTCATTTTATGAGGCCAGCATCATCCTGATACCAAAGTCTGACACAGACACACACACACAAAAAGAGAATTTTAGACCAATATCCCTGATGAACATCAATGCAAAAATTCTCAATAAAATACTGGCAAACCGAATCCAGCAGCACGTCAAAAGCTTATCCACCATGATCAAGTGGGCTTCATCCCTGGGAGGCAAGGCTGGTTCAACATATGCAAATGAATAAACATAATCCACCATACAAACAGAACCAAAGACAAAAACCACATGATTGTCTCAATAGATGCAGAAAAGGCCTTTGACAAAATTCAACAACCTTCATGCTAAAAACTGTCAATAAATTAGGTATTGATGGGATGTATCTCAAAATAATAAGAGCTATCTATGACAAACCCACAGCCAATATCATACTGAATGGGCAAAAACTGGAAGCATTGCCTTTGAAAACTGGCACAAGACAGGGATGCCCTCTCTCACCACTCCTATTCAACATAGTGTTGGAAGTTCTGGCCAGGGCAATCAGGCAGGAGAAAGAAATAAAGGGTATTCAATTAGGAAAACAGGAAGTCAAATTTTCCCTGTTTGCAGATGACATGATTGTATATCTAGAAAACCCCATTGTCTCAGCCCAAAATCTCCTTAAGCTGATAAGCAACTTCAGCAAAGTCTCAGGATACAAAATCAACATGCAAAAATCACAAGCATTCCTATACACCAATAACAGACAGACAGAGAGCCAAATCATGAGTGAACTCCCATTCACAATTGCTTCAAAGAGAATAAAATACCTAGGAATCCAACTTACAAGGGATGTGAAGGACCTCTTCAAGGATAACTACAAACCACTGCTCAACAAAATAAAAGAGGACACAAACAAATGGAAGAACATTCCATGCTCATGGATGGGAAGAATCAATATCGTGACAATGGCCATACTGCCCAAAGCAATTTACAGATTCAATGCCAACCCCATCAAGCTACCAATGACTTTCTTCACAGAATTGGAAAAAACTACTTTAAAGTTCATATGGAACCAAAACAGAGCCCGCATAGCCAGGACAATCCTAAGCCAAAAGAACAAAGCTGGAGACATCATGCTACCGACTTCAAACTATACTGCAAGGCTACAGTAATCAAAACAGCATGGTACTGGTACCAAAACAGAGATAGACGAATGGAACAGAACAGAGCCCTCAGAAATAATACCACACATCTACAACCACCTGATCTTTGACAAACCTGACAAAAACAAGAAATGGGGAAAGGATTCCCTGTTTAATAAATGGTGCTGGGAAAACTGGCTAGCCACATGTAGAAAGCTGAAACTGGATCCCTTCCTTACACCTTATACTAAAATTAATTCAAGATGGATTAAAGACTTACATGTTAGACCTAAAACCATAAAAAGCCTAGAAGAAAACCTAGGCAATACCATGCAGGTCATAGGCATGGGCAAGGACTTCATGTCTAAAACACCAAAAGCAATGGCAACAAAAACCAAAATTGACAAATGGGATCTAATTAAACTAAAGAGCTTCTGCACAGCAAAAGAAACTACCATCAGAGTGAACAGGCAACGTACAGAATGGGAGAAAATTTTTGCAATCTACTCATCTGACAAAGGGCTAATATCCAGAATCTAAGAAGAACTCAAACAAATTTACAAGAAAAAAAACAAACAACCCCATCACAAAGGGGGTGAAGTATATGAACAGACACTTCTCAAAAGAAGACATTTATGCAGCCAACACACACATGAAAAAATGCTCATCATCACTGGCCATCAGAGAAATGCAAATCAAAACCACAATGAGATACCATCTCACACCAGTTAGAATGGCGATCATTAAAAAGTCAGGAAACAATATGTGTGGAGAGGATGTGGAGAAATAGGAACCCTTTTACACTGTTGGTGGGACTGTAAACTAGTTCAACCATTGTGGAAGACAGTGTTGTGATTCCTCAGGGATCGAGAATTAGAAATTCCATTTGACCCAACCATCCCATTACTGGGTATATACCCAAAGGAATATAAATCATGCTGCTATAAAGACACATGCACACGTATGCTTATTGCGGCACTACTCACAATAGCAAAGACTTGGAACCAACCCATATGTCCAACAATGATAGACTGGATTAAGAAAATGTGGCACATATACACCATGGAATACTATGCAGCCATAAAAAATGATGAGTTCATGTCCTTTGTAGGGACATGGGTGAAGCTGGAAACCATCATTCTCAGCAAACTATCACAAGGACAAAAAACCAAACACCGCATGTTCTCACTCATAGGTGGGAATTGAACAATGAGAACACTTGGGCACAGGAAGGGGTACATCCCACACTGGGGCCTGTTGTGGGGTGGGGGGAGGGGGGAGGGATAGCATTAGGAGATATACCTAATGTAAATGAGGAGTTAATGGGTGCAGCACACCAACATGGCACATGTATACATATGTAACAAACCTGCACATTGTGCATATGTACCCCGGAACTTAAAGTATAATAAAATATATATATATATAAATAAACACAACAAAAATGAAAAGAAAAAAAAGAAAGTGTTACATTTCTCAACCTCAATTTCTTCATGAAATACTAAAATGTGTGCCTTTTTGCAAGGTCACTATGAAGGTTAAAATGATGTATATAAATATTTATTTTTAGCATAATGTATGAGACGTAAAAGTCAACATATGATAGTACAAGATAGACTGATATCATCAGCATAGTTACTTATTTGGCCGTGTGGTTTCAGAAGGGAAGGACTGTCATTGTCAGTGTCATTTTTTTAAAGGGTACAGCAGGCTATTTGTTTTTGGGGAATAATCTATGACTTTGAACGTAAAGATCTATTAAGAAAGGCAGAGGCTATAGGCCAGATCATGAAATTCTTATAGCCATCCCATGTAAGGTTGAGTTTATGTGAAGAAAATCTGGAAATTCCTATCCTTCTTTCAAAATTTAATCAAGTATAAAATCAATTATATTTTGTGGAAATCATGCCAACCTAAGAAGTTACAAACTTTTCCTTTACTGCCTCAACCACTTTGCTCCTTGGCCAAGTTACCTACATTCCGTAAGACCAGTTTTCCTATCTGCGAAATACGCCTTATGTGCTTGGTAGGCATTTGACACCATTACTGCTTAAAGAAACCTATTTCTATTACTATTTATTTTCTATCCCCATACTCTGACCTTATATGTAGCCTATTCAACAGCAAAGTTCAGGTAAAAGTGCCCTCATAGATGCCCTGGTACTTTACAATGTTATGCTTTGGCTCTTTCATCCATAAATTCATCCTCTATTTTTTAGTATTTTATCTTAGGTTGGCATTATCTCTCAGATCAAATAAATTTTGTGAGGTTGTTTCACTTTGCCAAGAAGTACTCATTTTATTTCTCCCAAACTTTACTCCCTAAATATTCAGTATGATAGGTGTTGGAAACATAATTTTTAAAGTATTTCAGTAAAAACAACTGTTATAATAGCTTCAACAACTACCATCTTAAAAGAACAGGCCACCCACCTCTAAATTAAGCACGTGGAACAATTTCTGAGGATTCATTAAAATCAAAGGGGTGTGTGGAAATAAACGTCTTCTAGGAGTAAACCTAGCCACTCAACTAATACAAATTAACACTGGAGAGGATGAAATCAACATACTGTTAACTTTTGATATCTAGCACATTATATAAATTACATCTTGCAAAGTGATGGTGAAAACCATTCCCTGAATTTCCTTTCATTTTCAAAATTTAGATCTGAATAAATCTGAATACAACTAGTTGGGAAGGCCTCCCAGCCTCACTGCACTGTGCTCTTTTCCCTCTCAAATGGAAAGATCAGATTTTTATTTTATTACAAATGTGTTACTTTCCCCTTTAAATATATCTGGTGTTTTATTCAAAAGTGTGATTACATCATCTTGGAGCTAGCTTTTCTTCTCAGGAAAACATCTGTTATTTCGTAGTGAGGTCAATATAAAAATACTATTTTTGGTGTATTATTTTCTTGCCAGCCTTTTCTAATTTCACATAATATGTTTATTCTATTATTAAAGCTTTCCTGGAATGACACATTTTTCTCCAAATAAAAGTAAAGTGCCAAAATCTTGTCTGTATTTAGATATTATCTGCCTGTTTTCCCTTAACGCAAAGTACTTTTTTTTTTCTAAATCAATATAGGCTGTAATATTGGAAATGAAAACATTTTGCTTTGAAATAAAACTGGGTACCAGTTTTCATTACTCACAGAGGATTTATAGGAAAGATAATCAAGTTTTAAAATATCTCTCCTTTGAAACAAATTTAATGCTAACACAACTAGAAGCTAACTAATCAAAAAAAATCTTTAATATTGTATAAAACTTTCAAATCATTTCATGAGGAGGAGACCCATGACCTAAGAAAATTCTATTTTAGGAATAATTTATCAACATAAGAAGCAATTGGAAACAAACAAAATTGTCAGTGAGCTCATATAGTTGTAGAAAAAGTTGCATTCATGTACAAGAGATTTAATAGTTTACTTTTAATAACCCTATGCATTTGAAAAAGCTTGATGATTATCTATTTGTAAAATATGCAATGTCAAACTATTACATAAATTCAACACATTATTATCACTGTATGAATTTATGAGTTTTAGCAATATTCATATTAGTCTAATCATAGCAATAATGAATATTATCCAAGTTAAGTATTTATTAGTAAAATAAAATCTTTCATCTTCGTCTAACATTATAAGATGTTTGATCATGATTTTAGTTTAATTGGGTCTGTATATATCAGAGTGCCATGGATTTTTGTCTAAATTTAAGTTGATATTTATCTTCCTGTTTCTTGTATCTGTGTGTGTTTTTAGCACCTATTTTTCACTTTAATAGTAGTTATCAAATGTATTTCATTTATTTATTTACTTACATGCTGACCATTCTTTCCCATTAGTATTCATAAAGGAAAGTCCTCATTATTCACATCATCATGCCTACTAAAGAAAGACCGCAGTGTGGTTCTTCTCTAGTTTCTTCATGTCCAGTCTGTGATGACATTTTTCAGGATTTCAAATATGCACTTTATCAAAGGTCAACTGGAAACAAGCCTGGGATGTATTCCAAGGCCCATTTCATGTGCCTCCAAATTCTTTGTTCTTTATATAACATCAGTTTTCTCACCCATTTTCCAGAATTTTTATCTTCTTGTTCTAGAGACATTATAATTGAAGAAGAAATTTTTGACCATTCAGTATGATCATTAATATCACTTCCTTATGCTTATACTTCTGGTTATATCCAACCAACTACACATTACAACTATTGGCAGGAGCTGCCTCAAGTCTGCACCTTGTCAAGTGCCCCAGGAATCCTGCCTCACTGAACTTAAAATGCTGCTTATTTTAACATTAGGCCTAACTCGAATACCATAGTTAGACCGAAACTACATTGTGCCACTCATCTACACAAATTATTTTTTTAAATTAGTAAATAATTGCATTTTGAGTTATTTTTCAATGTCAAATAGCCCATAGCAACTTGAAAAATTGCTACATGTTGGCTATGTAATCATATAAATCTTTGAGTGATACAAATTAAAAAAAAGAGCCATTACTTAATTAGTATTCTTTTATATTTAGAAAAATGAGTTCTAAATAAATAGATAACATGATGTAAAAAGTTAATTTTTTAAAGTAGCTCAACAAAATGGAAAATGTATTAAATGAAGTTTATAGCAGGATGGTGTAAGAAGTATATAAATTTAAAATTAAATTTGGGTATAAAATATAACATGATATAAAATAATGTTTTTATGAGACACAGAAGAAATTCTGAAACTTCTGATGTCCCTCTGCCTGTCACCTGTACTTAGATAGGACTATTTTCAAAAAACCATAGCACTCAAATTTTACCTCTAATATTGTCCTTACTGTGAGACAGCAAAATTAATGTTTCAGACAAAAATAGTCAAGATAACCCAGGGATATCTCATTACTGAAAGAATGAAAAGATAATTTCAAATATGTCTAAAATACTACCAATAAGAATGAGGATGTCAGAGTATCAGAGTCCCTGCCAACCTAATAATAATAATTTGAGCTTCATGAAAAGAAATAATAATTTCAGTCAATTCTATCAAGTTGATTCTTTATAAGGGTCTAAGTCCATGATGACACTCAAAAAAGACAAATACCTTAAAATTTACTAATGATGAATCGTATGGAATTTTCCTAAGTATATTTTTTTAAATATTGCTGTATGATTAAAATAAATTATGTAAGTAGGCTGTTTAAGTTTTTGTTATTGCCTGGTTGAGAATATTCAGGGTATATGGCAATTCTGAGAAAATACATAACAAAGGTAACTTTTAAAGATATTTATATTGCTTGTTAATGTTAATAAAAACTGTAAGAATACATGGAGCTATATCAAAGATTCTAATAAATTAATACTATAGCATCAATATCATAAATGCCATAAATTTGTTACCAAAACATCAGGGGTTCAGTCTAGGTCCCACTGCTCACATCACAGAAAGCCAATTCCTCAGACAATGTGTATTTCCAGCGAAGAGGCTTTATTTGGGTGATGCAGCTGAGGAGATGGAGATCAGTCTCAAATCTATCTCATTAACTGACTAAAACTGGGAGTATATAACAGGGAAGGAATGCAGCTACCTGTGGGAAAACAAAATTTAGGGAGGAATAAGGAAGAAGAATTGATCAACAGGAATCCAGTGGTCAGTTAGGAAAACAGGAATTACAAGAAATTTCAGTTCCTTGATAGTATCAGGGAAGGCTGAGGTTGGTTTCCTGTGAAAGGAACTCATGTAAAACAAATATATGTTTCAAGCTTCAAGACTGGAAGATTAATTTCTACTTTTTTTATTAAACCATAAACATTAGTTCTATGAGTTTCAAAATCACATAAAATTAGCGAAATATATAATAAAACGGTATGTCAGGAGTTTACACCTTCATTATATTATAGATATCAAAACAACTAGAGAACTCAACAATAAGTTAGTAACCACCTTTTAAGACAAAATTAAACAAATGCAGTAAAATAGCTTGCTGAAGTTTTCACAGTATCTCACAACTAGTGAGAGGTTTCATGTTTCTGATCTTTCTTCCTGTCAGAAATAGGGACACACTTATACAGCACACTTTACCCCATAGAGCCTTACAGGATTTTTATCTGATGTTCTGCCAGGCATATAAAACTGGTATGAACTTTAGCTTCATTAATATTCACCTTACTTTAGTTTTTCTTAAAAGATTCTAGGAAACCTTAATTATGCTGAATAGTATTAAACTTGAGGTAGAGAACAAGGTTTCTAGGATAAATTAAAGATGGAAAACTATAAGTTAAACTAACTTCAATTTTTATATTTCGTTTCAGAGTTTATTGAGGCTTTAATAATTTAATATATGTTGAATCTTCAAAGGTATCAATGAACCACAGAATTGTGTTCTACTTTGAGAATCTTGAGGAACTGTATTTTTGCAAAATGCACTTTATAAAATTGTTTTCATTTATTGCACAAAAGGCACAATATTCTAAGAATCAGATTAATAACACACTTTGCAACTTATATTTCTGCCATTTCTGAGATCGAAAGAAAGTTTTGTGATGTGTAGAGTGCTCAGGATGCTTGTAGGATTGCATTGGCATCAACCTAGCTATAAAAGTTTATTTAAGAAAATTTCTAAAGGAAATTTTTAATAAAAAGAGAAACTGCATACAATGCAATTTACCTGTTTTTTTTCTAATACAGCATTCAGTACTAAAATTCACTTTATGCTCCAATGTACATTTTACAGAGCTTAATGAACATAGAATATATAATAAAGAATAATTTCTCTTCTGATTTATGATTTATTTGAGATCCATAACAGCAAAAATGGCTTGCTCTAAAAGTATATTTTATATTATGCCAGACTAAAATTTTTAAAATTTACCAAAGTTAAGACTTTTTCTAGAAATACATTATAATAGCATCAGGAATCTAATTGGAAGTTACATTAAAGAGAAATAACATTTTCTCCCTCTCTAAAAGCAAAAAGTAATACTCGTTTTGGATTTGCAATTCCATAACATTCTTTATCTGAATACTTCAAATGCTCAGGGTGTGATTATAAGGGCATCAGATTTACACAACAGGCTTATGAGAAGAACGATTTTGTGTAAAGAAAACAATGTATGATTTCAGAGAAAATTTGTTTTCGAAGCATTTGAATGTGAGCTGGGAGTCTGTGTTTTGTTACTGTGATTATAATAAAGGTAGTTTTTATTTTCTGCCTAGTAACTTTCAGGGGATTAATGACTCAGCAAGAATCAGGTGTTTTGACCTGTATTCACCATGACAGCAAACATTTAGTTATTTAAAGTAAAATACTAAATACAGGAAGATAGGCCAAACATTATAATACTTAGTAGTAAAAATTCTTCTGTGACTTCTTTAACTTCTTCAGTACATCTAGTTTTATGAGCCTTAGGACAGTTCAGTGTGGGCATCATTCCCTGTCAGGAAAACGGAATCAGCTTGTCCTCAGTACTTTTATCCAGTAAGCTAGATCATATGGCTCTCCATAACGGTGAAACCGTGTTCCAGAGACCTCATTTCTGTGTTCCTGGTGTTAGATTTATAACCGTGCCACATGTCTTGTAATTTTTCAACTTGACATAAACTCTTGCACATTACACAGGATTTCTCACATACACAGGTTTCTAAGGTAAGGGCTTTGCAAGCAACAGTTTGACTATGGCCCACCACAGTGAGTAATTGCTAACATCATGTCTAATATTTTATAAAGCACTTTTGTCAAGTTCGTTTATATTTTGAATACAATAGGTTTCCCAAGAAAATCAGCCATTATTAGCCCAGAACAATGCTGCATATACATTAACCAAAGATGGTTCTGAATAGATGTTTATCTTGGATGAAAAGAAGACAAAATTAAAAGTGGCAACAGTGTGAGTGGGGCAAAATTTGGCTATGCTCTGCCCTATTTTTCTATCATCAATATAATGTATTTTTTAAATGGAATAGTCTGAGTGGATTTACTAAACCTAAATGAGTTCAAGGACAGGAAGAGCTAAAACAGGAATGAAGTTCCAGATGGTGAGTGTAGCACCTGCCTGCCAGCACCTGCAGCTTTGATCTTAGTGTGGGCTTGGCTGTTCCTATCAGTGTACACCAGAAAGCAAACTAACACCTAAACAGAGAGCACACAGGCCCTGCCCAAGCATGTTTGTTTGTATACTGCTTATTTAACTGCTGTACATTGAAAAGCATAAGTTCTACATTTTTCTTCTTATTGTAAAATATCAAGTATATACCAAATATGTAAACAACACTTTCACACATCAGTATTATCTTTCAACCCTTGCTATGCTTCAAAAGAATATTACCATTTTACAGAAGAAGCTAAATTAGGCTCAAATTAAACAATTTGACCCAAATCATTAAAATTAATAAGAAAAAAGAGGAAGAGTTGTTATATTAATAACGATGCCAAAGTTGGCTCTCTTTCCTTTATAACCTAATCCTTCCATTTATTCATACGTTGACTATTTGCTGGAGACTAACCGAGTATTCAGCTCCGAGCTAAGTGAAAAAATGTATGTGACAGTTACAATAAGCACCCTTCCAGGAGCTCTTGTCTCGCATTCTATTGCTAACAGAAGGCCAATGTCATTTGAGGCAACCCTAGGGAATGTTTTCCTGGAGTCATAATAACCCCACCCCTCTTTGGTGGCTACATACTTTTCCTACTTCCCTTGCAGCTATAAGCAGCCATGTAACCCAGTTATGGGCAAAGAGACTTTTGTGAAGCATTGTTTCTTTGACGAATAATCGTACCCTCTCAAGGAGAATATATTGCTCCAATCCTTTCTTTCTGCTAGGTTGCTGGAGTATGAAGATGTTATGTATAACTGTGGCAACCACCTTTTTGTGATAATGAAAGACAAAGATGACAAGCCAACAGTTTGAAGAGAGTGAAGAAGACAGAATGGGTTGATGATATCATTGAAGCACTAAGTAAAGTCTGATCTAACCTCTAAATTAATTCTAATTAACCTAAACCTAATTACGTTAGGAAAAACATCTCCAAGGAGTGACATAGACCTGAAAGATCAATAAGGATTAATTAAAAAGAAAGAGCAGTTTCTCCCAGGCAGCAATGTAGCATAGTGTGTTTTAAGAATTCAAATATATGATGTTGTGCAGTAAGGGTTTAACCTTGACAAAAAGTTTGGCATTTTGCCCTCAGCCTCTGGGAGGTAATCTCAAAGTCTTCGTAAAATCCTGCCTGTTAAGAATAACTCTTTTTACCAGGGGGTCTTGGCCCATGCCATGTGGTCTATGCAAAAAATGTAATTTATGGTGGGGCCTTAGAGAGGCTGGAACCTCTGGAGGGCCTTGAAACTAATGTCAGCCGTGTGAGCAGTCAACCATGTCTATGTGACATAACCAACAAAATCTCTGGCACCAGGTGATCTTCACTGGTTGGCAACATCCTGTGATGCATATTGTCTCACATGGTTTCTGAGAGAAGTAAATTCTGTGTGTACAACCCCACTGGGAGAAGACAATGTGAAGCTCCACACTGGGAAACCTTCTGGTTCCCACCCCATATGCCTCTTTCGTTTCTGATTTTAATACATATCATGTCATGGTAATAAACTGTAACTCTGAGTAAAACAGTTTTCATTGAATAATGTGAGTCAATCTAGCAAATTACTAAACCTGAGGGTGGTCTGGGAGAACATCAAATTTGCAGTTGTGCCAGAAGTAAGGACTCTTTGGGAGACACCTATACTTTGCAGATGGTTTGCAAATTATACACAATACAATTTTAGGTAAAAAATGCAGCATTATTTACTTTTTTTATTATATCTGGTTCTTGTGTTTTTATAAAGAGTTATTTTTGCTGATGGCTGGAGATAGTATATAGAATTATGTAAACTTGACCATTAAAGAAAAGTTTTTCTGTTTTAATTTTAATCTTTTTTTGATTAATCTATATGCCCAGAAAATTTTGGAGAAGGATTCTTGTACTAGTTTGCTGGGATTGCAAACAAAGTACCACAAACTGTGTGAATTAAAACAACAGAGATTTACTGTCTCACAATTCAGGAGGCTAAAAATTCAAAATCTAGTTGTTAGTGGGGCTATGAACCTTGGAGCAAAAAATCTTTTCTTATACTTTCCTAGCTTCTGGTGATTTGCCAGAAGTCCTTGGCATTCCTTAGCATGCAACTGCAGGACTTTAGTCTCTGCCTCTATCATCACATGACATTCTCCCCTCTGTGTCTGTGTCTAAATTTCCCTCTTACGAGGACTGCAGTCATACTGAATATCAAGGGTCCACTCTACTCTAGGATGATATCTTAGCTAATTATATCAGCTATGATGCCATTTCCAAGTGAGTTCACATTCTGAGATACTGGGGTTTAGGATTTCAACATGCATTTTGGGGGGACACAATTCAACCCATAACAGTTCTCATATTTACTTCACCTTTATCTATTCATGGGGCATTGTGATACATGGAGAGTTGTATGTGTTCTAATGGTGACATCTAGCCCAGCTATATTCAAAACTATGGCTATAGGGACTCAATGGAGTGCTCACGTTTGGCTGAATGTGAAGACTTTAAAATAGGCTATCACATTTCCCTCAGACTCCAGTCTATGAAGCTATTAGGATTTCATCACAAATCTAAGTTCCTTTAGAAAATCTCTATCTACTTTTGAGAGTAGTAGAGAATAAAAAGTAAGAATACTTGGTTGGAATCTTCTATTTTCTATCCTCCAGGTTCTGTTCCATTTCCAATGGAGTGAGCAGTTTAGGATGATATTGCATATACATTGTATGGTGAGAGGGCAGGGATTATGACTTTGTTCCTGGAACTGAGTAGTTACAAATTCAGCTCTGCACTGGATGGTGAGAACATAGTTACTATGGATATATTCATTGACAATAATTCTTCACTTATTTTCCAATCCTCTGAAATGATAACATCCTTTACTGGATCAGATGCATAGGATCAAAATAAGTAAAGTATGCATTTAGTTTTTGACCCCTTTTCATTAAGGATTATTGAGGGTGGCCATATAATTTTCTTGAACACTCTTGGGCAAACTAGATATTTGGTTATTATGGTACCCAATAACTTATTTGAAGATGAGGGTCATCTTGTAGTTATTTCTGAAACAAGCAGAGTGAAGGCAGATCCTCCATTCCAAATACAGTTACCTTAAATTTAGCAGTTTTAGATTAATTACTTGACCCTTTAATTAATCTTATTTATTTGATCCTCATATTGAAATGTATATCCCTTTTCCAGAATTCTCCTATATTCTTAATGATTTAGAGAAATGATTACTAGAATTCTTGTAATTTTTTGTTCTAAACCCAAGTAAAAAGAGAAACAAAAACTCAGATGAGTAGTAGAGCGTCATCTGAAGCAACACTTGATGGATAGGTTTGGTTTAAATCTGAAACTAAAACAAACATTTGTATTCCTTTTTATCTGAATTGAATTGGCGTTGTCACACATTACTACTTGTTTTACAAAAATCACCACTAGTGAGCCTTCTAGTTTTTGCAAGTAAGTAAAATATGTCAACAGCTTACACTTACAGAAAGTATTAATTCAGTGAAATAACCTGAGTGCACATTACTAAGACTGGAGGATTAAAAGGGACACTTCTTAACATAAATTATTTGACTCTCTGTAGATCCTTTTGCCCATCATTGGGGAAATACAACAACTCTATTGCAGATTTGTTTTACAGTTATGGGCTCAGTCTGTCCTAGGGCAAGATATTTCTCTTTAGCAGTCTTAAATGAGCTTCTATTTAGACAATTAAGAAATAATTTAAGAACATGCTGGCATGAGCCTCCATTCGCATTTAGGAAGGGACTATAGAAACATATTGCTTTAGCCATGGGTTAGTCCAGCATGGAACAAGTCATTAAGCTGAGTAACTGACATTATTGGAACTATAAAAAACTGAAATTATGATTATATGTCATGAGTAAAGTTAAAAGTAAAAACAAATAAAATGTAATAATATGAAGAAGATAACATCTCATGAAATTATAAACAAATTAGAAATGAGGGTGCAATATGCAGAAAAATGGTACTATCAATATATACACAACTTAATTGAATATTTTATGTTACATGGCAAAGAGGATTTCGGGTGGCATGGAGAATGAAGGTTGCTAATTAGCTGACTTTAAATAAAGATATTATTCTTTATTAAGGGCTGTTTGTAAAACAGAGAGGCAGAGGTGTGAGTGTCAGTGATGCAAAAGCCCAAAAGAAGGAAAAGGGCCATAAGTCAAGCAATATAAACAGCCTCTAGAAAATGGAAAGGCAAGAAAATGGATTCTCGAGCCTCCAGAAATAAATGCATCCAGGCCAATGAGACCCAATATGGACTTCTGAGCTCCAGAACTGTAAAAATAATAAATTTTTGTTATGTTATACTACTAAACTTGTAGTCCATATGATAGAGAAAGAAAGCAGAAAAGGGAGAAAACAAATAAAAGATAGGATGAAATAGTAAATGTATAAAATATTTGATAATGGAATTTCTAGAGATAAATGACCAGAGATAAAAGATTCTTTGCTTTTCTTCTAAAGCTACCCCCACCCTGAGATTGTTCTCCTTTTAGTACATGCCACACCATCTACCAGATGTCCTGAATTTAGGCATTATCCTAGATTTCTCCTCTTTCTCAACCCCTAAGCATTGATTTATCAACAAGTCCTTTCAATTATACATCTGATAGCTTTTCTTCATTGGTATTGTCATGATCCTAGTGCAAGTCACCATAATTTCTCATGAAAAGTATCGATATCTTCTATAGAGTTTTGTAATAATCCATTCTACACATGGTATCTAAGGTAATATTTTAAAAACAAACTGAAGTCCGAACTCCCTGGAAAGTCTTTGGCTCTCAGCATGAATCATCATAATATGGGAAATATATAATAAATAAAAATAAAAAATAACTCTATTTTGCACAGGGTTGTTCCATATGGTTAGAATGGTCTTTCAATGCCTCCTGCACAGCTAACTCATGTTCATTCCTTTTCCTGTTAAAATGTTACATTTTGAAAGAGTCTTTATATAATGACCCAAACTAAAGTAGCCCTATAAATAATTATCTATTCCATATATCTACAGTATTTTTTAGTTGTAGTTATTGCTACCTGGAATGACCTCATTTTAAAAGCTAACTTATCTGTGTACATCTTCTAGAATATAAGCCTCATGAAGATAAGGATGATATCTGGCATTAAGAAGGTATACAATAAATATCAAGATTACGAACAAACAGATAAAACATTGTTAAAGTAAGATTAAGAACTGTGATCTGTAAAGCCATGTGATCTTCTCTAATAACTTACTATCCCATTGGATTAGGAATAGAAACTTTGAAGAGTGGGCTAAGAAGGGAGTGACGTAATAGAAATTAGAGTTTGGGAAATTGGGAAGTTTGAGAAAGGAAAGTGCAAGTATTGAGGGAATGAGACTGAGATAAATATATGATAATAATAGCATTTATGTTCAAAATGGTTTATTGACTAAGCATAGTCCCGAGGATTTTTTTTTCAAACTGAGCCTCTCCCTAGGTTGATTTTATATGATTAGTATAAAAATGTAATTTGGTTTGTATGGATGACGGCACAAAAAATCCTGAGTAAGAAGTAGAGATATAGACAGCCAATTTTATATAAAAATTATCTCAGCAACGGGGCAAGAGAGAAACTTTATCATTGGAGGTAAAATATGTTTTAGTGTCTATACTCCCACTTTGATTCTATTTAATCACATTTTTTTTCACTTACTCATCAAATTTCATTGAGCTCAAACTCTCAAAGCTTCTGAGGCATTCTGGGTATATACATCAATGTATTAGGCCAGCTTTCTGCCATGAAGATATTCCGTGTAATGAATAAACATTAAAGAAATAATTGTTAAATACAAAATTTAAACAAATGCTCCCAAATGTGATTTATTCTTGGTGAAACTGCATACAAGCAAAATAAAAAAAAAAAGTAGTTAAAGAGATTGTTCTAATAAGAAAACTTCTACAAGGATAGAGAGAACAGAGAAGGAGAAAGAATGTCTGAAACTAAAGAGGTGATAGTCAAGTGGTAAAATATTTAGATCAGAGAGATTTTTTAAATCCCATGCCTGTGGTATGGAAAACCAAGGGTTTTGTTTGTTTGTTTGTTTGTTTCCTACCAGAATTCCTTCAAGGCTAGAAAATCAACACCATCAAGTACCTTGGCAGTTGTGAGATGTGGGCAAGGCTAAAATAAAAAAGATTGGTAGAAAGTTTGTTTAAGAAGCTATAAGTGCTTTGCATTCTCTCCCTCTCCACTTAGCCTGTGACTTTGCTTCTCCTCCATAGTATAAGACTGGAATTGGCCAGGCACGGTGGCTAACGCCTGTAATCCCAGCACTTTGGGAGGCTGAGGTGTGTGGATCACCTGAGGTCAGGAATTCCAGACCAGCCTGGCCTACATGTTGAAACCCCATCTCTACTAAAAATACAAAAAATTAGCCGGGCATTGTGGTGGACACCTATAATCCCAGCTACTTGGTAGGCTGAGGCAGGGAAATCGCGTGAACCTGGGAGGCAGAGGTTGCAGTTAGCCGAGATTGTGCCATTGCACTCCAGCCTGGGCAATAAGAGTGAAACTCTGTCTCAAAATAAAAAAAAAGCACTGGAGTTGTGATCTATGAAGAAAATAAAGCAGAAGACTGTTGGCCACCAGGAAGGGTTGGGAATGGGAAAACTGTACAGGAAATGTAGAGATTTATTATAGGCATTCATTGCATAATTACATTTTGTTCAATAGGGGACCACATGGAACAGAAAAATTCCTATTGCCTAGTGACATCATAGCTGTTTTAAAGTCCTAATGCAACCAATAATCACATGTTTGTGGTTAAGCCAGTGTTAACAAACCTACTGCACTGCCAGATGTATGAAAGTATAGTACATACACATGTACAGTACATACTTGATAATGATAATAAAACACTATATTATTGGTTTATATATTTTCTGTACTATGCTTTTTATTGTTATCTTAGAGTGTACACCTACATATAAAAACAACAGTTAGCTGTAGATCAGCTTCAGACAGGTCCTTCAGGAGGTATTCCAGAAGAAGGCATTGTTATCATAGGAGATGACAGCTCCTTGCATATTATTGTCCTGGAGGACCTTCCAGTGGGACAAGAGGTGGAGGTGGAAAATAGTAATATTGATAATCCTGGCCTGGTGTAGGCCCAGGCTAAAGTGTGTCTTTGAATCTTAGTTTTTAACAAATAAATTTAATAAGTTTAAAAATGTATACATTTTCAAAGTAGAAAAAAGCTTTTAGAATGAGGATATAAAGGAGTAGAGCTGTATAATGTGTTTGTGTTTTAAGCCAAGTGTTATTACAAAACAGTCAAAAAATTAAAAAAATACAATTTATAAAGGAAACAGGTTCAGTAAGCTAAGATTAATTTTTATTAAAAAAAGATTTTTAAAAATAAATTTAGTGTAGCCTAAGGGAGCAGTGTTTATAAAGTCTATAGTACTGCATAGTAATATCCTAGGCCATCACATTCACTTGCCACTCACTTACTGACTCACCTAGATATCTTCCAGTCCTGTAAGCTCCATTCATGGTGAGTGCCCTCTACAGGTGTCCCATTTTTTATCTTTTAGACTGCATATTTTTGCTCTACCATTTGTATGTTTAGATACACAAATACTTAGCATAGTGTTACAGTTGCCTACTATATTCAGTACAGTAGCATTATGTACGGGTTTGTAGCCTAGGAGCAATAGACTATACATATAGCCTAGGTGTGTATATCATCTAGGTTGTGTAAATACACTCTATGACATTCTAATGACAAAGAAATTACCTAACGACACGGTTCTCAGAATGTGTCCCCATCATTAAGCAACACATGCCTGTAACTGGTTGTATTTCTAAGGCCTGGATTCCTAGCCTCCCCCCACTTCCCCAGGTAATTGTCATACCCTAAAGAAAATTAAAAATAATGTTTTAGGGAATGTTACAAGTCTTTCATCAAAATTTCTCAGCCAGTTTTCTATCAACAGTCCCCAAAAATACTACTCATAGCTTTCAGCAAGTCTTTTAGTGCACTAATCTTAAATATGATTGATTGGGATGGGGCAGAGAAATTCTAGGCAGATGGGTCACTGGTGAAGCCCCATCCTCAAGCCAAAAAGCCTGAGACCTCAGCCCAAAGTGAGAACTTACATCTCTGTTTTCCTGCTCAAATGTTGCCTTTTCCTAAACCACCCATGGCCTTGCCCCACCCCATCCTGTGCCTATAAAGACCCAAGACTCGGCTGGCAGAGAGGAGAAGCAGCTGGATGTCTGGGACCATGGCTGGACATAAGAGAGAAGTGGCTTGACTTCAGAGGGACAGCTTGATGGCATAACTTTGGAGAAGAATCCCACTGGAGAAGGCCAGACTTAAGGGGAAGATTACCTACCCTCGCCCCTGCCCATCCCCCTACCTAGCTCCCCTTCCCACAGAGAGCCACTTTAAGCAGCAGTAAAATCCCCTGTATTTAACCATTCTTTAAGTTGTTCCTGTGACCTCATTTTTCCTAGATGCTAGACAACAGCTTGGGAGCTACCAGCGCAGAAATAAAAGGCTGTCACATTGGCTCTTTGCTCTCAATGGCAGAGGACAGCTGCCTCATGTGGAAAGGCAGAGAGCCCAATGAACTGTTAACACTTAAGCTCTCCATGGAAGGCTGAGCTAAAAGAGCACTGTAACACACCCACTGGGGCTTCAGGGGTCACAGACACCACACTTCGATGCTGCTGTGGGGCCTACACAGAGTTTGCTCCTGCCAGTGCCCAGAAGTGCTTGGTCCGGCTCCTGCACCCACTCACCTATGTGCTCCTTCCGCTGAGAGGTAGAACCCAGCAGATCTGAGTGAGTGGTGTTTGATCCTGCTGGCTTGAAGGGTGGATTGCATTGGGTCTGAGTGAGTGGAGCTCACTCCTGCTGGTGTTGGAGCAGCTGTCTGTTTCCAGTGCTTATGCACTCCGGTTCCCATCTCGTTCACTTGCATGCTTCCTCCCAGGAGGAGTTGAGAGCAGAGGGTTGAGTAAATGAGGCACTTCTGTCATGAGTCACGTGGAGGGGTCAAGGAAATATCTTGCTTCATGATGAGATAAAGAAGGATCCCCAAATTGGACAAAAATCTCAAATATGAAAGATGGAGTTTGAAACAAGTCAACAAACAGTATCTTCTAGGAAACAGAAACATTTTGAAGATAAATAAATGTCAAAATATATTTTAAATATTAATAAAAATAGAAAATATTTTAATGCACTATAAAAACATAACATATTTTAACATTTAGTATAAAACATTTAGTAAAAAAAAAGACAGGCAAAAATCTATATAGAGAACATTTCAAAAACTCTAGAAAATTAAAAATATATCAGCAGAACTTAGAAACTCAGGGGAAGTGAATGTAGTGGAAATCTTCCAGAAAACATAGCAAAATACAATAGTAGAAAAGAAGAAAGAAAGCTAAGGTAACTAGGTCCATCCAGGCCTGTCAACATCCAAATATTGACATCCTCAAAATAAGAGGAGAAAATAAAATAAATAAGGTCAACTACCAATGAAATACAACACTCAAGAACATTTTTCAGAACTAAAACACATGAGTTTATCTATAGATATATTTGACAAAGTACCCTTCAAATAATGGAAATAAATTTACACTATGCAGCAACCACTATGTATTCACTCACCTGTATCTCTTTTACCTAATTTGGCCATGAAGTTATTTTGACTTCACAATTATCTTCCCACATCTGCTGGCCAGATATAGATGAGCAGGCAGAGGGAAATTTCAAGGCCCTAGGGGTTGTCTGAATGATAAAATTAGAGGAGCCTGAATCATCACATATTCCAAGTACCTTCCAAACTGGCTCTTAGCTGAGTTAGAAACTAACATCTGTGGTGTTAAGCTACAGAGATTTGGGCTTATTATAGCAGTAACCCTTAGGGCTAATGCAGAAATGTAAACACTCACTATTTCTCTAATCTAAATTATGATATAATCATGTTGGAAATGTTGACAGGGAGGTAAAGAAAAGGTGTTTGTGTAGGAAAGGAACTGAGGACAGAAAAGAGAGACAAATTCTTTATTCATGAAGGAAAATAATGTCTCAAGATGAAAAATCAAGAAGTAGCAAGTTAACATATTATTTAGGTGCCGGGCATGGGCAAGGCTGAGCCAGCTGGGAGGATCACTTGAGTCCAGGAGTTGGAGCCTGGGCAACATAGTAAGACCCCCATCTTTACAAAATATTAACAAAATTAGCTGGGTGTGGTGGTGTGTACCTATAGTCCTAGCTACTCAGGATGCTGAAGTGGAGGAATTGCTTGAGCCTGGGAAGTTGAGGCTGCAGTGAGCCAAGATCACATCACTGCACTCCAGCCTAGGTGACAGACCTAAGCCCTGTCTCAAAAAAAAAAAAATTATTAAAACATTATTTAGGGGTAAACAGGTAGGCAAATGGCACTTTAACTGGTTAAAAGAATTAAAAGAGATTATGATTATAGAAGAGTAATTGTGGAATAGTGATCTATTTTTCTTGTAAAACTATTTGGTTCTTTAAAATATATGTATACATAACCTAGTTGAAACTAAGGATAAAAGAAAAATATTTTAAGCATGAAAACTTTACCAATAGAAAAACTAAAGATGATAGGGAACTGCAAAAATCTAGTATCAGGGGAACCAGCCCCCAGTAGTTCAACATAGGTTCTTTTCTATTTTCCCTAAGTGTCGGCCGGTCTGAGAAATAAAGGGAAAGAGTACAAAAGAGAGAAATTTTAAAGCTGGGTGTCTGGGGAGATATCACATGTCAGCAGGTTCTGTGATGCCCCGCAAGCCGCAAAACCAGTAAGTTTTTATTATGGATTTCAAAAGGGAGGGAGTATATGAATAAGATGTGAGTCACAGAGATCACATGCTTCACAAGGCAATAAAATATCACAAGGCAAATGGGGGCAGAGCGAGATCACAGGACCAGGGTGAAATTAAAATTGCTAATGAAGTTTCATGTCCCACTGGGCAAACATTGTCATTGATAACATCTTATTAGGAGACAGGGTTTGAGAGCAGACAACCGGTCTGACTAAAATTTACTAGGCAGGAATTTCCTCATCCTAATAGGCCTGGGGGCGCTATGGGAGACTGAGGCTTATTTCATTCCTTATCTACAACCATATAAGACAGACATTTCTAGAGCAGCCATTTTAGAGACCACCCCCTAGGAATGCATTCTCTTTCTCAGGGCTGTTCCTTCCTGAGAAAAAGAATTCAGCGATATTTCTCCTATTTGCTTTTGTAAGAAGAGAAATATGACTCTGTTCCTCCCAGCTCCCAGGCAGTCAGACCTAATGGTTATCTCCCTTGTTCCCTGAACATCACTGTTATCCTGTTCTTTTTTCAGGGTGCCCAGATTTCATATTGTTTAAACACACATGCTTTACGAACAATTTGTGCAGTTAATGCAATCCTCACAGGGTCCTGAGGCGACATACATCCTCAGCTTACAAAGATGATGGGATTAAGAGATTAAAGTAAAGACAGGCATAGGAAATCACAAGAGTATTGATTAGGGAAGTGATAAATGTCCATGAAATTTTCACAATTTATGTTCAGAGATTGTAGTAAAGACAGGCATAAGAAATTATAAAAGTATTAATCTAGGGAACTAATAAATGTCCATGAAATCTTCACAATTTGTGTTCTTCTGTTACGGCTTCAGCAGATCCCTCTGTTCGGGGTCCCTGACTTCCCGCAACAACCTAGAATGGTGAAGGGAAGACCTCACAAAAGAAATAAATTCTCATTTGAGATCTGAAAGATGACTTTCTATTATGTTGGGTATTTCATATGCCTATCATTTGCTCTAAAAATTTTGTGAGTTGTTCATTTGGTAGAAATTGGAAAAAAATCCACTTGAATGTGAGAAGTTTCTTTACTAAAACTGGAAATCATTTGTCTTCTGAGCCTGAAAAATTTTACTGGAAACATTTTGCAAATGTGATTTTATATACATGAAAGTCTTACAAAGTCATACTGAACTAAAACTCAAAACCATGAAGATAGTGTGACTTGGTTTATCCAAGAAGTCACTTAAAATTCATATTTTTTAATTAAAAAAATGCAAAGCATTATTTTCCTAATTTAATCATAAGCAACTGTGGTTGAGAAGCATTCTGCTATTGGTTAAATGGCAAGATACATAGAGAAGAGTTTACCTCATCCTTCTGAAACTTGAAAATAACAACTTAGTTCTTTTATCATGTATCTTTTAATAAAATTCATAAATGTAATATGTCACATTTTATAGCTTTTTCTACTTTGATTTGTGTTTTAAGTTTAGTTTTATGTTTACTTCTCTGAAGCAATATAACCCTGAGTACAACAGACTATTTGCCCAATAACCTGTAGAGTAATACACGTTTTTCACAATGGAAATATCAGCGACAATTCTGTTTTTCTGAATAGTACCTCCAGCACACTGACAGCACCAGCATGTGCGTGCTTTCAGGGACAGGAGGCCATTCCAACTCTGTTGTGTTCATTTTTCCTTCTTTTACAATGTTTTCTGAAACTAATGCTGATGCAAATAACTTGGGGAAATAAGAGGAAAAGTTAATTAGGTGAAAGGCAACCAAGGCATCAAAGTCTGCAGCCTTGAGCTAAAATGCAAAACAATGTTATTGTTCTTACAAGAAATCCTTTCTTAGCTTTCAATATGTGAAAATTGTGGAGATTAATGATCCTTTAGTTGAAAGACTCCAGCAGAAAATATCCATAAATCATTTGTTAGTTTCTAAGAAAATACCCCAAGAAACTTTCATTAGATGCTGTACTTCAGTAATATTATTTTTCTTTTTCTCCAAGCTTTTTATTTTTCAGTGTTGCTGGGCGTATAACCCATGAAGACATGTTAATTTCATTTATCTCCATTGTGGCTTCATTGTAGCACCAAGCTTTCTGTTTATCAGATTGCTCTGAATGGGGTTACCTGACCTACTGACATTCCCACAACCAGTTTGATATACTTAAAGGATTGTGTCTTTAGTTCTTTCATCTTGGTTGCAGACATAAAAATATACAAGATTAATTTCAAATGTGCTCCAACCTTTATAATATGTCCTTACTCATCTTTCTTTACTAAAACTGGGAATCATCTGTCTTCTAAACCTGAAAAATTTTATTAGACAATTCATATTTCACTTTAAAATTACTGCTAATATCCAGAATCTACAAATAACTTAAACAAATTTACAAGAAAAAAAAAAACACCATCAAAAAGTGGGCAAAGGATATGAACAGACATTTCTCAAAAGAAGACATTTATGCAGCCAACAAACACATGAAAAAAAGCTCATCCTCACTGGTCATTAGAGAAATGCAAATCAAAACTACAATGAGCTACCATCTCATACCAGTTAAAATGGCAATCATTAAAAATCAGGAAACAAGAGATGCTGGAGAGGATGTGGAGAAATAGGAATGCTTTTACACTGTTGGTGGGAGTGTAATTTAGTTCAACAATTGTGGAAGACAGTGTGGTGATTCCTCAAGGGTCTAGAACGAGAAATACCATTTGACCCAGCAATCCCATTACTGGGTATATACCCAAAGGATTATAAATCATTCTACTGTAAAGACATATGCACACGTATGTTTATTGTGGCACTGTTCACAATAGCAAAGACTTGGAACCAACTCAAATGCTCATCAGTGATAGATCGGATAAAGAAAATGTGGCACATGTACTCCATGGAGTGCAGCCATAAAAACCGATGAGTTTATGTCCTTGGCAGGGACATGAATGAAGCTGGAAACCATCATTCTCAGCAAACTAACACAAGAACAGAAAGCCAAACACTGCACCTTCTCACTCATAAGTCATAATTGAACAATGAGAACACAAGGACACAGGGAGAGGAACATCACACGCCGGGGCCTGTCGGGGTTAGGGGCTAAGGGAGGGATAGTATTAGGAGAAACACCTAATGTAGATGTCGGGTTGATGGGTGCAGCAAACCACCATGGGACGTGTATACCTATGTAACAAACCTGCACGTTCTGCACATGTACCCCAGAACTTAAAGTATAATAACAAAGTCAATTAAAAATAAATATTTTTATCTGTCAATTAAAAATAAATATTTTTATCTGTCAATTAAAAATAAATAAATATTTATCTGTCAAAAAATTACTGCCTTTTTTCTCTACATAAGTTTTTTACTCTATTGTTTGGTTAATTTCTTTGAGAGAAACATGAATTATAAAATTTGTTTGATGGCATTTTTGGATATTCAACATGGATTTCAAATATTATTGGTTTTCAGTGGTTAAGTATTAAATAGTGACTATGTTATGTGACAAAGTTAGAAGGCAATAAGCACATAGAGAAACCCTATAAAGTGAATGTCAACACCATAGATAAAAACCTCGCCATATTCATTTAGGGGGTGAAAACTGTTGGAAGTGTTTTTTAATTTAAAAAAATGGGAGAAGAAACTCTATAATAGGAATGTGTTTTAAAAATAGATAAGCAAACTGCAAGGAAGGAGTTCAAAATTAATAACTTCTGCTTAGAGGAAACTTTTCGTTGAGTGGGAAGTCTGTGTTCCAATAAAGATAATTTTATGTGTTTATTTACTAAAAGTTGCAAAAATTAGTATTTTGGAATTAAAAAATATTAGTTGTGCGTTTCTAAACTCATGTTACTAAAGCTATATTCAATTACTAAAAAAAATTACTGAAAAAGTTACTGAAAATATATTTATGCAACTGTTTCCATTACTAAAACACACACACACACACATGCACACACACACACACACACACACACACACAAGACACAACCTCTGAATAATACAGTAAAATGTTATGAGTCAAATTATTTCTTTTCTCACTAATCAAAACATGAAATTACACTTAATAGGAATATGGTGGTCCTCTAAAATTTGGCTTAGCACACATTGTATGCGCTAAAATTCAAGAAAAATGTTGATTATTCTGTAAAGTTTCTGGTGCTACACAAATGGTTAAATATATTTTAAGTGTACTTAACATAAAAATAGATTATATTGTTTTACAAATTTTTAAGCAAAGAGACTTTAAATTTGTTAATGCATCGTATAGATTAGCACTTTGATAAAATGAATGCAAACTAATTACAATAAAAATCTCTATTTTATTATATATTTTCTTTGAACATTACTTTTTGTACATACAGTTGATACTTGAACGATGAGGGAATTGGGGTGCCAATCCATCACAAAATCAAAATTCTATATGGGACTTATTTATTTATTTGTGTATTTATTTAGTAGAGACAGGGTCTCACTCCATCCAAGATGGGGTTCAGTGATGTGATCATAGCTTGCTGTGGCCTGAAACTCCTGGGCTCAAGTGATCTTTCTTCCTCACCCTCCTGAGTAGCTGGGACTATAGGCACACACCGCCATCCCTGCCTAATTTCTTTATTTTCTATAGAGGTAGACTCTTACTATGTTGCCCAGTCTGGGCTTGAACTCCTGGTCTCAAGTGATCCTGTTGCCTTGGCCTCCAAAGGGGCTAGAATTGTAGGTGTGAGTCACTGTGTCCAGCCCACAAATTACTTTTGATTCCCCCAAACATTAACTACTGATAGCCCAATCTTGACAGGAAGCCTTACCGATAACATAATCAATTAACACGTATTTTGTATGCTGTATGTATTATATACTATATTCTTACATTGAAGCTACAGAAAAAATGTTATTAAGAAAATGATAAGGAAGAAAAAATATATTTACTATTCCTCAAGGGAAAATGGGTCATCATAAAGCTTTTCATCCTCTTCATCTTCACATTGAGTAGGCTGAAGGTGGGGGGTGCTCTTGCTGTCTCAGGGGTGTCAGAGGCTAAAGGGGAGAAGGAAGTGGAAGGGGAAGCAGGTGAAGCAGGCACACTTGGTGTAACTTTAGAGAAATGCCTTGTAATTTCTGTTGGACTTTTTTTTTAATTTCCCTAAAAATGTTTCTATATGATACCAATTCTTCTTTTACCATTTACTTTAGTTTCAATGCCCATATTATAGAAGCGTCCATGTCTTAAGAGTAGTCAAAATCAGTCTAGAGTAATAGGCACCCTTCTTTGAGATTATCTAATGTGAATTTGTTTTCTGACATTTTTTTTTTCTGTGTCTTCTTCCTGATTGTCTGGCACTGGTTTTGAAGCACTTACCTCTCTCAAGTCATCATCTATTAATAGCTCTGGTATGATATTAGGCAGTTCTAGTGTTGCTATTAAAAAATACCTGAGGCTGGCAGGGCATGGTGGCTCACGCCTATAATCCCAGCACTTTGGGAGGCTGAGGCGGGTGGATCATGAGGTGGGGAGATCGAGACCATCCTGGCTAGCACAGTGAAACCCCGTCTCTACTAAAAAAATACATAAAATTAGCTGGGCGTGGTGGCGGGCGCCTGTAGTCCCAGCTACTCAGGAGGCTGAGGCAGGAGAATGGCGTGAACCCGGGAGGCAGAGCTTGCACTAAGCCGAGATAGCACCAGTGCACTCCAGCCTGGGCGACAGAGAGAGACTCCGTCTCAAAAAAAGAAAATAAAAATAAATAAATAAAAATACCTGAGGCTGAGTAATTTTTAAAGAAAATGGGTTTAATTGATTCTTCGTTCTGCAGGCTGTACAGGAATCAAGGTGTTGGCATCTGCTCAGCTTCCAGTGAGGTCTCAGGAAACCTACAATCATGGCAGAGGGCAAAGGGGAAGCCAGGGTATCATGTGGTGACAGCAGTAGCAAAAGAGAATGGGGAGGTGCCAAACGCTTTTCAGCAGTCAGATTTCTTGTGAACTCAGAGCAAGAACTCACTTATCACCAACAGGATGGCACTAAGCCAATCATGAGGGATCTTTCCCATGATCCAATCACCTTCCACCAGGCTCCACCTCATTTATTAGGGATTACATTTTATCAGAGGTATGAAGGGAATAAATACCCAAACTATATCATCCTGCTTCTGCCCCACCAAATATCATGTTCTTTTCACCTGGCAAATACAATCATCCCTTCTCAATCATCCTCCAAAGCCTTAACTCATTCCAGCATCAAGTCCAAAGTCCTAATATGTCCAAAATTGGTGGGTTCTTGGTCTCACTAACTTCAAGAATGAAGCCGCGGACCCTTGCGGTGAGTGTTACAGCTCTTAAGGCTGCGCATCTGGAGTTGTTCATTCCTCCCATCCGGAGTTGTTTATTCCTCCCAGTGGATTCGTGGTCTCGCTGGCCTCAGGAATGAAGCTGCAGACCTTCACAGTGAGTGTTACAGCTCATAAAAGCAGTGCGGACCCAAAGAGTGAGCAGCAGCATTTATTGCAAAGAGCCAAAGAGCAGGTTGCCACTGCTGGCTGGGGTAGCCTGCTTTTATTCCCTTATCGGGCCCCACCCACATCCTGCTGAGTGGCCTATTTTACAGAGAGCTGATTGGTCCATTTTACAGAGAGCTGATTTGTTCATTTTGACAGGGTGCTGATTGGTGCATTTACAATCCCTGAGCTAGACACAGAGTGCCGATTGGTGTATTTACAAACCTCTAGCTAGACGTAAAAGTTCTCCAAGTCCCCACTAGATTAACTAGACACAGAGCACTGATTGGTGCATTTACAAACCTTGAGCTAGACACTGGGTGCTGATTGTTGCGTTTACAAACCTTGAGCTAGACACAGAGTACTGATTGGTGCGTTTATAAACCTTGAGCTAGACACAGAGTGCTGATTGGTGTATTTACAATCCTTTAGCTAGACGTAAAAGTTCTCCAAGTCCCCAACAGATTGGCTAGATACAGAGTGCTGATTGGTGCATCCACAAACCCTGAGCTAGACATAGAGTGCTGATTGTTGCATATGCAATCCTCCAGCTAGACATAAAAGTTCTCTAAGTCCTCACCCAATTCAGGAGCCCAGCTGGCTTTGCCTACTGGATCCCACGCCAGGGCCACAGGCGGAGCTGCCCGCCAGTCCCGCACTGCATGCCCGCACTCTTCAGCCCTTGGGTGATCGTTGGGACCAGGCGCTGTGCAGCAGGGGGCAGCACACCATCGGGGACGCTCAGGGGCCGCCAGGGAGCCTACGGGGGGTGGGAGGGGTGGGTGGTTCAGGCATGGTGGGCTGCAGGTCCGGAGCCCTGCCCTGCGGGGAGGCGGCTGAGGCCTGGCAAGAATTCGAGTGTGGCATGGGCAGGCCAGCAGTGCTGGGGGACCTGGCGCACCCTCTGCAGCTGCTGGCCTGGGTGCTAAGCCCCTCACTGCCCAGGGCCGGTGGTGCTGGCCAGCCGCTCTAAGTGCGGGCCCTCCAAGCCCGCACCCACCTGGAACTCACGCTGGCCTGTGAGAGCCACGTGCAGCCCCGGTCCCACCCGCGCCTCTACCCACCACACCTCCCTGCAAGCAGAGTGAGCCGGCTCTGGCCTCGGCCAGCCCGGAGAGAGGCTCCCACAGTGCAGCAGTGGGCTGAAGGGCTCCTCAAGAGTGGGCAGAGTGGACACTGAGGCCGAGGAGGCACGGAGAGCGAGCAAGGGCTGCTAGCACATTGTCACCTCTCACTAAGTCCCATCTGAGACTCATCTCCTTCCACCTATGAGACTGGAAATAAAAACAAGTTATTTACTTCCAATATACAATGATGGTACAGGCATTGGGTAAATATTTTTATTCCAAAAGGCATAAATTAGCCAAAAGAAAGGAGCAATAGGCCCCACACAAGTCTGAAAGCTGGAAGGCAGTCATTAAATCTCAATGCTCCCAAATAATCCCCTTTGACTCTATGTTCCACATCCAAGACACACTGATGTGAGGGGTGGACTCCCAAGGCCTTGGCAGCTCCATCCTTGTGGGTTTGTTGGCTACAGCTTTTCCAGGCTGAGGATGCAACCTGCCACTGTCTCTACCACTCTTGAGTCTGGAGGGCAGTGGCCCCTTCCCTAGAGGGCAATCTGTGTGGGGGCTCCAATTCCACATTTCCTATTGGCATTGCCTCAGTAGAATTTCTCTGTGGCAGGCTTTTACCTGGGCACCAAGGCTTCCCCATATATCCTTGGAAATCTAGGTGGTACCTTCCAAACTTCCTTCACTCTTGCATTCTGTGTTCCTACAGGCTTAACACCACAACGAAGCTGCCAATGCTATGGAATCTTGCACTCTCCAAAGTGGCAGTCTGAGCTATACCTGGGGCCTTTTGAGTCACAACTGGAGCCAAGCAGTCAGGTTGTAAGGAGTAATATCCTGAGGTGGCACAGTGCATTGGCACCCCAGACCTGACTCCCCAAACTATTTTTCATTTCCTGCTAGGCCTCTGAGCCTATGATGAGAGGGGCTGTCTTCAAGATTTCTGAACTGCCTTTAGGGCCTTTTTAAAAATTGTCTTGGATAATACCACTTGGTTCCCTTTTAATCATGCTAATCTCTTTAGCAAGTTGTTGTTCCATAGTCTACTTGAATTCCTCACCCAAAAATGCTTTTTCTTTCTTTGCCACATTGCCAGTCTGCAAAATTTTCAAACTTTTATGCTCTGCTTCCCTTTTAAATACAAGTTCCAACTTTAAGTCATTTCTGTGTACTCATATCTGACTATAGGCTGTTTGAAACAGCCATGTCACATCTTTTTTTTTTTTTTTTTTTCTGATGGAGTTTCTCTCGTTGCCCAAGCTGGAGTGCAATGGTGCAATCTCGGCTCACCACAACATCTGCCTCCCAGGTTCAAGCTATTCTCCTGCCTCAGCCTCCTGAGTAGCTGGGATTACAGGCATGCACCACCAAGCCCAGCTAATTTTTTGTATTTTTAGTAGAGATGGGTTTTCTCCATGTTGGTCAGGCTGGTCTCAAACTCCCGACCTCAGATGATCTGCCCACCTCAGCATCCCAAAGTGCTGGGATTACAGGCATGAGCCACTGCTCCCTGCCAGCCATGCCACATCTTGAACACTTTGCTGCTTTGAATATTTTTTCCACAAGATACCCTAAGTCATCATTCTTAATTCCAAACTTCCACAGATACCTAGAACATGAATACAATGCAGCCAAGTTCTTTGATAGGGCATAACACTGGTAACTTAATTGCTTTAGTTACAAATGATTTGTTCCTTTCCATCTGAGACCTCATCAGCCTGACCTTCACTTTCCATATCTCTATCAGCATTTTGGTCACAACCAGGTAGACAGTCTCTATAAAGTTCCAAACTTCCCCTCATCTTCCTGTCTTCTTCTGAGCTCTCCAAACTCTTCCAACCTCTACCCATTACCCATTTGCAAAGCCACTTCCACATCTTCACATATATTTATAGCAATGCTCTACTCTTCAGCATCAGTTTTCTGTATTAGGTTGTTATTGAAGATATAAAGACATACCTGAGACTGGGTAATTTATAACATAAAGAGGTTTATTTGTCTCATGGTTCTGAAGGCTGTACAGGAAGCATGGTGCTGGTATCTGCTTGGCATCTGGTGAGGCATCTGGCAGCTTAAAATCATGATGGAAGGCAAAAGGGGAGTTGGCATCTCACATGGTGAGAACAGGAGCAAGAGAAAGAGGCAGGAGGTGACATACGCTTTTAAACAACCAGATCTCATGTGAACTCAGAGCAAAAAATCACTGATAACCAAGAGGATTGTGTTAAGTCACTCATGATAGACCTGCCCCCATTATCCAATTACCTTCCACTCGGTCCTACTTCCAACATTGGTGATTGAATTCATTATGAGATTTAGAGGTGACAAATGTTCAAACCATATCAAGTATCTATTAAACTTTGAATTCCTCCAAGTTCCATATGTTGAAAACCTTGACCTCCCACCTTTTTTGCCAGTCCAGAGTGTCTTTCATGATCTCTATGATCGGCTCTGTCATAAATCCTGTGAAGTTATGTACAACATCTGAACTCATTTGCTCCAGCAGGAATTTCATGTCTCAGGTTTGATAGCTCTCAGGCTTTCTCTTTAACAATCATTGCATCTTCAATGGTGTAATTCTTCCAGACTTTCATGGTGTTCTCTCTGTTGGGCTTGTTTTCTGTAGCGTTATTTCTATAGAGTACCACGTTTAATGAACTTTAGGGTCCTGATGTTCTTTTGATATAGAGACTGAATTACAGACATTGTTTTTGGGGCAAATAGACCATTTTGACACCTTTGATGTTGAACTCTTGGGTTCTGCATGGCCAGAAGTACTGTCCAATATCAAAAGAACTCTACAAGTAAGTACATTACTGGTAAGGTGCTTCCTAATTTCAGGGACAAAGCATAGATAGAACCAATCCAAAAAAAAATGGTTTTTGTTATACAAACCTTCCTCTTGTACAATCGAAAAACAGACAGCTGGAGTTTATATTTTCCCCTCAACACTCAAAAATTAGCAGCTTTATAGATAAGGGTAGTCCTGATCAGAAATCCTACTGCATTTGCACAAAGCTAATAGAGTTAGCCTATTCCTTCCTGGTGCTTCCTTCTCTTCCTTATTAATAAATATTGTTTTTGGCTTTTATTTTTTTTCAGAATAGAGTACTTTTGTCTACATTAAAACCCCATTCAGGCTATACATTCTCCTCAATGATTTTCTCTCTTTCTCTTTCTTTCTTTCTTTCTTTCTTTCTTTCTTTCTTTCTTTCTTTCTTTCTTTCTTTCCTTCCTTCCTTCCTTCCTTCCTTCCTTCCTTCCTTCCTTCCTTCCTTCCTTCCTTTTCTTTCTTTCTTTCTTTCGACAGATTCTTGATCTGTTGCCCAGGCTGAAGTGCAATGGTGCCATCTTGGCTCACTGCAAGCTCTGCCTTCTGGGTTCAAGGGATTATCCTGCCTCAGCCTCCTGAGTACTGTGATTACAGGCATGCATCACCATACCCAGCTTTTTCTTTGTGTGTATTATTAATAGAGATGGGGTGTCACTATGTTGGTCAGGCTGGTCTCAAACTCCTGACCTCAGATGATCCTCCCTCCTTGGCCTCCCAAACTGCTGGGTTTACATGGGATTACATGTATGAGCCACCGTGCCCAGCCCTCAATGATTTTTTCTTTTTTTCTTGTGTTTTTTTTTTGAGACGGAGTCTTGCTCCGTTGCACAGGCTGGGGTGCAGTGACACGATCTCGGCTCACTGCAAGCTCCGCCTCCCGGGTTCATGCCATTCTCCTGCCTCAGTCTCCAGAGTAGCTGGGACTACAGGAGCCCGCCATCACGCCTGGCTAATTTTTTGTATTTTTAGTAGAGACGGGGTTTCACTGTGTTAGCCAGGATGGTCTCGATCGCCTGACCTCATGATCTGCCCGCCTCGGCCTCCCAAAGTGCTGGAATCACAGGTGTGAGCTACTGTGCCCGGCCCACTCAATGATTTTCTTAATGGTGTCTGGGAACTCATCTTGTCTTCCTTGGTCAGCAGAAGCTGCTTCTCCTGTTATTTTGACACTTTTTAAAGCCAAACCTCATTCTAAAATTATCAAACCCCCCTTTTTTGGAAGCTTTAGATCCTTCACCTTCCCATATCTTTAAGTTGACATATAATGACTTTACTTTTTCTCAAATTATATCAGAGTCAATAGGTATGCCTTTCTTGTAGCAATACTGCAACCACATAAAATCTGCATTTTTAATACAAAAAATAGGTATTTTGCAAAAATTACAAAGTTTTCTTGCCTGCTGGCATAAGTTTATCAATGACTTCACAAATTTTATTTATCTTGAATTAGTGGACAACCTCAGCTGCAACTTCAAGCAATTCAACTTCCTCTTATAATGTCATGATGTTTCTCTGTCTCTGCTTTTTTTTCTTTCTTTTTTTTGAGACTGAGTCACACACTGTCACCCAGGCTGGAGTGCAGTGGCGTTAGCTCACTGCGACCTCCGCCTCCTGGGTTCAAGAGATGCTCTTGCCTCAACCTCTGAGTATTTGGGATTGTAGGAATGCGTCGTCATGCCCAGCTAATATTTGTATTTTTAGTAGAGACGGGGTTTCACCGTGTTGGCCAGGCTGGTCTTGAATTCCTGACTTCAGGTGATCCACCTGCCTTGGCCTCCCAAAGTGCTGGGATTACAGGCATGAGGCAGCATGCCAGACCCATTTCTCTGCTTTTTGGAAGCACTTCCAGCATCACTAGTCGCAGTGTATGTGGGTCACATGGTGTTATTCAAGGTTTATGATATTGCACAAAACATGATAAAAATACTCAAGAACTCCAAGAGATCATTTTTAATGCAATATGCAATTTACTGGAGAGACAAACTGCTAACTGGTAGATGATTAGTGTCATAAGATGTTTTAAGCAGAAACACGCAAGACTTGAGCTCACCACAATAGTAACAGGAGGTGACTACGAAGTTATTACAATCGTGAAGTATGTACTACAGTTAATTTTTCACAACTATGGTTTAACATTGCATCCTTACATTTGTTTACATTTCCTCATCTGCAAATGGCACCACGTATGGTCGATAAATTTTTTGTGCATATGTTTTGATAAATTTTAATGTTTTATAATAGACACATGTACAGTTTATATGGTGTCCTTTTTGGTAGTAAATAATAAAATAGATTATTATCTACATATATCTCATGTATTTTTGACATAACCTTTTTGATTTTATTTTTTGATTTGATTTTTAAAATATTTCCAGTCTATGTGATTCATCGTGAAATTTTAAATTTTAAATTTCACATAGGTTAAAAATATTTTCCAGTATACTTATTGTAAAAAATTTGCATATGTGTACCCATACCAGTCAAACCAATGTCGTTCAGCAGTCAACTGTATATGACAACTTTATTTCTGCTAGTAATTTATACTGCTCAATATATGCAAATTGCTTAGCATAACATTTGCCACAAAATAATTTATCATGTGCTATTAAATTTATCAATTAATCTGCAATTACTATATATATACATGTATACCTATATACACTAGATTTTGCTTCTGTAGGTTTGAAATGGACATATCAAGATCCTTCAAGGGAGGGGCTCTCTCTATCTTTCTCATTGTTGTAACCCGGTATATAGCAAAACAACTTGCATATGGAAGACACTTTTTATGTGGGGAAAGATTGATAAGAATAATACAAATAAGTGAGATAATGTACTTCTGATAAAATATGAGCAATGACAGAAAAAAACAACTATTGAATTCTGATTCTACATCTTATAAACACACAAGGCAGAAATATCATTATATAATGAGAATAACACCTTAAATTTTCTTTTTGGCTCAAAATAAAATTAGAAATAAATAGAGGTTTGTACATCATCTCTATGGTTCATTTACTTTTTAAATTTTATTACCTTATAGTAGTTGTAGCATGTCAATATTTCAATAAATCTAGCAAAACACCTTGTAGAATACTCTATTCATAGTTAAAATAGGGTAGCAAAAAATGCTTTTTATAATTAAAGAATTGAACTTCCAAACTGTTTTATGTATGCTAGTATGTGTATGAAGAGAAATCATTACAATGGTTTACATAAGACATTAAAGCCTTCCATGGAACACTACAATTCCACTTTCAATCTTAAAATGTTCACAATAACCCAAACAAAAGATTGAAATAGCATATATTCTTTTATAATAAATCCACACTGAATCAAGTCCTTAATTATTTTAAATAAACATTATAGTTATTTGCCATTAGCCTCATTATACTTCCTGAAGATAAACGGATGCTAGAAAGTGGTTGAAATCGTTTTACTCATGAACTTGAGGAACTATAAGCCTCTTCTATCCACATTATGTTGTTTATCATCATAAAACCTTCTGAGTATTTAAGGCAAATGTCTATCTCTTAGTCATGTTTGTTTCATGATATACACACTTCAGCTTTATTGCCCTATTTTGGCAGTTGGCTTGCTATAAGGCATAACACAGCAAAATCAGAATTCTGTATCTCATCTCTGCTGGGTTCTTGTCTAACACAAAGTGGAACATTAAGCCAAAAGGGAAATTTAGCACAAGTCTAGATTTATTACAGCTGGACTTTCGTATAATGTGGATTCCAGAGAAATGAGTGCAGGTAGTTCAAGCATGCTGACATGTCCAAAGCTATCTCTCAGTTGGAATAGAAGAAGACAGATAAAGAAGGTCATTATGAAGATGGACTTTTCTATTTAATACATATTTCTTAAGGAATACATTTTTTTTTTCCTCAGGAAAGCTTATGACTTGAGGCAGAAAGATACCTGCCATAGTCTCTGCAATTAAACTACTGCTGTTTCTCTTCCAGAGAACTAATTCACCTCTTGACAAGGGCCAGGGATTAAGTTTAAAAGGCTAAGTTGAAAGTTCAACTAATTTATTGCTACTACTTCCAAAGAAAAAGGTGTGAAATGAATGGTAAATTTATCAAACTTTGAAAGCCAGCTATGAGCAAAGACCTGTTAAGCGTTCATAGATGAATAAGGCGTAGCTTCTTCCTTCCAGTAGGTGCATTCTGGTGAAGGAAACAAACCCTTTCAGCACAGTTTGGGACTAAAGTGGCAAACTCTACTGGTTTGGTAAAGGCAATGGGCTAAGAAAGTCCAAGGATCATAAGATTAGTTTTGACTATATGCTTGGGTAATCTGTGGGAAATGGGGATTAAGAATGACCTTAAAGGATGGGTGCAAGGGGACTTTCCTGGGACTTTCAAGGAGAGGAAGTTCAAGGCTAAGAATCAGGGATAATGCTGAAAAAATTAGAAAAAAGTCTCCTTATTTTAAATTGTAAGGATTCAGAATTTCATACCTGGAAACTATGTTGGAGTTAATTTATTTTGTGGATCTTCAAATCACATTTCTTGTTACCCTAAAAGTAGAAGTATCTCTAGGAGATGGAAACAAAGGGAAGCATATTTTTCTTAAAAAAATTAAATTTTGTTGCCAGTAGTCATTTCTAACTGTTCAAATTTTACCAAACATGAAATGACTTCTTGGAAGAGGGTTGTAATATCCATTTTGTCAGAAATCATTCTGCATGGAAGACATCGAAGAGTCTTGATTTGTATACAGCAAACTTTACCTTACCCTACTTCTACCACATCTTTATATACAGAAGACCGAATCAATCTATCCAAATTAAAAAAAACAGCATCCAAGTTTTGACAGTATCAGATCATCATTTTTCTTTTTATTTAACAAATTTTTAAACATGTGATTAGTGAGCCTCTACTATATGCTAGGCAGTGTTTCTATGCATGAGAAATGCAGAAGGAAACAAAGCATAGTCCTGTTTATGTGAAGTGTGGATTCCAGCGGCTGGAGGAAGAGAGTGAATGGGAAAAGAGATGTTGACCAAAGGGTACAGGGTTTCAGTTAGGAGAAATAAGCTGTAGTAATCTATTACACAGAATAGTGACTATCATAAGGAATAATGCATTGCATATATCAAAATTGCTAAAATATTAGATTTTAAATGTTTTCTACACACAAAAAAGATAAGTATGTGAGGTGATGAATTTATTAATTAGTATGATTCAATAACTCCACAGTGTAGCAGGGCATGATGTTACGCTCTTGTAGTCCCAGCTACTCTGGAGGCTGAGGCAGGAGGATCGCTTGAGGCCAGGAGTTTGAGGTTGTAGTGAGTGATGGTGACGCTTGTGAATAGTCACTGCACTACAGGCTAGACAATATAGCAAGACCCTGTTTCTAAAATGAATACCTTAAAGATAAAAATAATCATTCCACATTGTAAACAAACATCAAAATATTACATTATACCCCACAAATACATATAATTGTTTATCAAGTAAAATGATATTAAAATAATAAAATAAAATATCATTTACAGTGAAATAATTTTTAACAACTTATTATTCATAATGTGTACATTATTATTAACATAATCTCGCTATTTTCAATGGAACAGCCTTACTTGGTTTGTAGTTGAGAGCAGAAAAATCATTAGGAATGTGGGCTCGGGTAGTAAAATGTCAGTATTTAATCTAGCCTTTATTCCTTATTGTGTGAATATCCATACGTAAATTACTTAACCTCTCCGTGCCTCATTTTCTTTATTTGTAAAATTACGTAACTATGATGTTGAGTTCATAGGGTTGTTTTGAGGTTTAAATGAGATAATACATGAAAAACATTTTCAAACACTGTGTGGTATATAGCCAGGATTTATGATCATTTTGTTATTCTCTTTTTAAAATTTGTTTTAGTTGCTGTTCCTCCCACAGTCATAGTCCTTTTCTGGTCTTTTAGTTTTAACTTCTTTATTAAAATATAATTGACATTCAAAACAGGTATATATTTAAAGTATACCATTTGAAAAGTTCTGAGATAGAGCTATATCCTTGAAATCTTCCATCACAATCAAGATGATGAACATTTTCTATCACCTTGAACAGTTTTATCACATTCCTTTGTAATACCATTTTCCTCCTCCCTACCTGTTCCTAGGTAACCACTGGAGACTACACTTCCATTTTCTAGAATTTAATGTAAATAAATCACAGGGTTGTTTTTTTTTCTGACTTTTGCTCAGCATAATTATGTTGAGGTTCATTCACATTGTTGCATGTATCGGAGTTTTAAACAATCAGATCTCATGAGAACTCTATCATGAGACAACACTAGCGGAATGGTGCTAAACCATTAGAAACCATCCCATGATCCAATCACCTCCCACCAGGCCCCACCTCCAACACGTGGAATCAGAATCACAATTCAATATGAGATTTAGGGGGGGACACAGAGCCAAACCATATCACTCCACATCTTCACTAATAATTGATGTTGTTAGGGTTCTGATTTCTTGCCATTCTAATAGGTATGTAGCAGCTTCTCACTGTGGTTTTACTTTGCATTTTCCTGATGATATATGATATGGAGCATCTTTTCACATGCTTATTTGCTATATCTTCTTTGGTGAGTTGTCTGTTAAAGTCTTTAGCTATTTTTTAATCATGTTTTTTTTTAATTGTTGAGTTTTAAGAGTTCTTTGTATATTTTGAATAATTCCTTTATCAGATGTGTCTCTTGCGTATATTTTCTCCCAGACTGTGGTTTGTCTTCTTGGTCTCTTGATGTCGTCTTTTGCAGAACAGAAATTTTTAATTTTAATGAAGTTCAGCTTATCAATTATTTCTTTCATAAATTGTACCATTGGTGTTGTAATTAGAAAGCCATCACTATACTCAAGTTCATCTAGGATTTCTCTTATGTTATCTTTTAAAAGTTTTATAGTTTTGCATTTTATATTTATGTCTGTAATTCATTTTGAGTTAATTTTTTAGGAATGTAAGATATATTCAAGATATTTTTTGAATGTTGGTGTTTAATTATGCCCTCATTATTTGTTGAGAAGACTATCTTTGCATTGCCTTTGCTTCTTTGTCAAAGATCAGCTGGTTATATGTATGTAGATCTATTTCTAGGCTCTCTACTCTGTCCCATTGATCTATTGGTCTTTTTTTTTTTTTTCTAATACCCCATTGTCATTATCACTGTAGCTTTATCATAAGTCTTGAAGTCAGGTAGTGTCAGTTCTCCAACTTTGTTCTTCTCCTTCAATACTGTGTTAGATATTTTTGGTCTTTTGCTGCTTGCTTTTTGAAATCTGGAATGGTTATGCCGTGAACAGTCACTGAATACAGGTCAAAAAATTGCAGGCAATAGTTTGGGAAACTGTGGATAGAAATGCAGTATAATAAAACTTTTGTTTATTTTAAGAGTGTTTTTTAGCTAAAATTAATTGATTTGATGTTTCTATTCTGTTATATTTCTGAAAACCGATAAGCAACAAAAACTTAGGTGAGTTGAGCTCATTATTTAAATAAACGTTGATAACTTTCAGGACCATTTCTGTCTCTATTAAACATATATATTTTTGGCATATTTTACATTTAGAGTGCATGGCAATAGAATAAGCTTGATTATGTTGTGCTAGCAAACAAACCCATAATCTCAATAGAAATATATTTTCCTACCATATTGCATCATCACTGCCTGTCTTTTAGGACTCATCCCTATATTGTTTGTACCCTGGGATTAGGCTGTCTGCCTGATAGATTGTCAGCTTTTATTGAAAAAGTAAAAAGAGACAGCATGGTGAGTCATGCACTGACTCTTAAGGTTTTACCCAAAGGAATAAATATTTCTTCTACTCGTGTTTAATTGACTAATTCACATGGCTACACTTAATTCTAAGGGTCAGTGAAGAGATACCCCATCATGCACCCATAAGGAAAATTGGAAGTATTTGGTAAGTTGTACTAATATCTACCTGTCTTTAAGAAAAAAAAAAACACTAAAATTTCGGATTTGACAATGATATATACACTGCAAAAATAGACATATAATTAATGCAGTAATAGACTTAAGAGCAACTGGAATAACAGAAAAATTGTTTTGAGTAGGATTGTTTCAGAAGGTTCCATGGATGTAGTATTTGAGCTGGACCTGCAAAAGCAGGAAGTAGCCACAAAGGTATATGAACCACCTACCCATGTTAAATACAGTGGACAGTCATCATAGCGTGAAGGGTAGACTAGAGAATAGAGAGAATGGATGGAACGATCTTTGAAAATCCAAATGGTAACAGTCAAAATGAAGGACAATGGCATAAAGAGGAAGGGTAACATGCAAGATTGCCTGAATTTGGTCAATAGTAGGAGTGAAAGTAAGAAGCAAGAATTTCATTGACAAATTTGTGGTTGTAGCTTGAAAGATTCTTCAGAAATAGCATTATATGCAACCCTAGTTCAGTGGCGTGGTAATTCTCATCCTATAGAAACATTACTCATGATCAAATAACATTGGAAAATATTGCACCTAAACATTTTTCTGTATAATTACCACATAAATATTTGCCCATTAAGATTATGGGAATTCCTACAATGAACATATTTAACTAGAGTACCCAACTTGAAAATATTGTTTTGAAAACGATATCTGTTTATAGTCCTATACACAGTAGAAACAAAGCTTAGATGTTATGAATTCAGTACGAGGTAGATTGCCTACTATATGACTAGGAATGTTTTGCTTAATTGCTTATACAAATGAAGTATCAGCTGCCAAGGGGAAAAGATGAACACAAAATACACGCCAAATATGTGCCAGAATCTTTATTAATTCATAAGTCACTTCAGGATATTGAAAAGTTTCAGAGTTCTCATTATGTGCTATGATCTTAAAACTGGAAGAGTCAAGAAATTATTTTCAGTCTGTATTAATCTTATTTCATGTCTTGGAAACAAGCTGAAAAATAGGCTTCTGAATTCAGCCTACTTCCTTGTCAGTTTTGTTTACTTGAAAGAACATGAACAAAAGATGAGTAGTGTGGATTTTAACATCTTAAAAAAAATCTAAATCTAGATATATATTAGCTCTATAATCAGAAAGCACAAATAACTTTGGGTCTTTCTAATTAAATCATTTGTCTTCCTCCCTCTTCTAATCTTTGTATTGTTATAATTGATGTTATTCTTTTCTAGAGAGATTTGAGAGTGACATAATGAATTCTGTTTTTAACTGGGAAGATTTCAGTTATCTGAAACAATAATTGTATTTATTTTAATTACCAAAATTAACAAAAAACTCAAGCTTCTTTACTGATGTAGAGTCTGGCATATATTAAGTGATCTAATATGAGTTGAATAACTAATTAATTTTTCCCACAAAAGAGTATTCTCAGGTGTTCAAGTATAAAGGACAATCTTATTTTCAGGTCCATGTTATGCTATGTCATAAAAGGTAAATCTACATTAATGAAAATACAATCTATTATCGATGACATGTATATATTTGGCATATGTATAAATATGCATGCCTATGCCTTATTTTTCAAAATGGGGTTATATGTGATGTACAAATTTATGGTTAACTTATTTATAAAAACTTGAATTTATCATAAATTTGGGAGAAAGTAATTAGCAAATCCAACTACAATTACATTATCTCATTGTTAAAAAATATATGTATAATTATAATGTGTCAATTAATAATGAAATAAGCCTTTAACATTTTTCAATAAAATTTATTTCATCGTAAATAACTTCTATAAAGATTTCAATGGATCTTCATCAGTTACTATCTTGCATTTATTAGCTGATATTTAATATGACTCAGCCTTTGTCCAATAATTCCTTGTTGTCATGAGCTGAGTATTTATGCTTTCATATTCTATTAGATATGCTTTACTGGCATTAATAATTTTTATATTAGCAATGCAGCAGATAGACACATCCTTCTACTCATTGTCTTCCCTTTCACTCATTCCTGTATCAGCATGTGTGTTTTATTTTTTCCTTTTCTTTAATGTTATAAGTTTAATTATACAATCAATTTTCTGTGAAATGCAATATGCTTTAATATTGTGACTGGGTATAAAGAATTCTTAGGAAAACACATCAAATATAATTGTTATATAAATCAGGTGAGAAAGTTTCTCTGTGAAAAATCATTTGGAGTCCAAGAAGGTAATGTTTTCCTTTTGTATGTTTTACTACTCCTATGCAGCTAAGTATTTGGTTGGTTGACTGACCTAACAAACTGTACTCCTAATGGAATAATTGAATAATTATTTAGGGTACAATATGTATGTATACACATGCACTCAAACACATGCAAACACATATACATAAGTATAGACATGTAGCCCCTGACAACATAAATTAAAGCATACTCACTTGAAATTTTAAAAGTTAAGATCTGAAATATCATAATTTGCATCACAAAGATGCCAGTTTTGAGCAGCTAATTAGCCTTTTCATTTGGAACACACTGTAATTGAATTATCTTCTATTATGGAAGCTGAAATCAAAAGAAGTATATTTCATACATTTATATCCCTAAATTGTCAAATATAAATTAATTTCTACAGGTAATGTACTTGTAATTTACATATTATTGTGATGTATCTCTGTCTTGGAGTCTCTTTATAATCCATATTACCCTGGAAATTCTTCATTTGAAGAACTATACAGTGTGTTACAACATCAATTCATTTGTTCAATGCCAATAAAATAGTATCATCTAAAAGGAAATAACTTTGATTATAAACTAATAAAACATTTAAGAACACTTGCTTATGATTTGTAACCCTTTTTATTACAAACACTATAAAATAATAGAGTATATTCAAATGGAAAGAGGAGACAATTGGTAATAATTTTAATTTCTTGAGACATTTATATAATTTACATTGATACATCTATACTTTGAATTATTTTACATTTCTAAATATAATGGTTTTAAGGAACTAAAATTTCTGAGAGAGGAATGTTTGCTCCCTTTGAGGGAGACCATAAATGAGAAAAAAATATTATTGAAGTTTAGGGATTTACAAAGTATCAGATTCAGTATATTTTATTTTATTTTGTTTATTTATTTTTTTGAGACATAGTCTCATTCTGTTGCCCAGGCTGGAGTGCAATGGCACCATCTTGGCTAACTGTAACCTCCGCCTCACAGGTTCAAGCAATTATCCTGCCTCAGCCTCCTGAGTAGCTGGAATTACAGGCGTGCACCAACACGCCTGGCTAATTTTTGTATTTTAGTAGAGGTGGGGTTTCACCACATTGGCCAGGCTCGTCTCGAACTCCTGGCCTCAGGTGATCCACCCACCTCGGCCTCCCAAAGTGCTGGAATTAGAGGCATGAGCCACAGCGCCCGGCCACATTCAGTATAATTTATAATTATATTTTTAGTAATATAGAACACTTGATAATTGGTTGTTTATGCTACTAAACAGTAGATGAGGGAGATAATTAAATACCATAGTATGTGATTAATAATGGGTATATGGTAGCCTAGAACAGGAAGTATCTAGACAGAAAGTATTGGTAATTGTAGGAAAGGGTATGTTGCAGGAACAAACAAAAAAACCACATTAGATTAGTTCTACAAAATCACTAATTTTTTCTCACTCAGTATCCAATTCATGTTTTGGTTGGTTCAGCTTCACAAAATTAAAAGGGGCCCAAGATAATGGAGACTGCATTGTCTTTTATGTTAACTTACTCTCTGTAAAGATGAGATCTCTTTGAAACAGGTGAAGACATAAAGAGTTTTGCAATTAAATGACTTAGCCTAGAAGCAAGGTACATCACTCTGCCCACATCACTAGTACAAGAACAAATCATAATTCTCTATCTTAATGAAAAGGTATTAGAAAAGTTGGTTTTCTCTGTGAGCCCCAAAGGAGAGCCAGATGGTTGTAAGCACTAATCATATTTACCCTAGATATAGCATTTGAACTGACTAAACATAATTGGGATGATTCCTAATTATAACATTCTATTTCTTCAATATATTTTGTGCATTTTCTATTGTGCCCCCAAAATGCATGTCTACTTGGAACCTCAGAATGTGACTCATGTGGCATTAGGGCCTTTGCTGATGTAATTAATTAAGTTAGGATGATATTGCGCTGGATTACAGTAGGCCCTAAATTCAATGACTGGTATCCTTATAGAATGAGGATGGAACACAGAGAAAGCCCATGTGAAGATGGAGGCAGAGATTGAAATGATACAGCTACATGCCAAGGCATGCCAGAAAATACTGGCAACCACGAGAACATAGAAAGAGGCAAGGAAGAATTTTTCATTAGTGCCTTCAGAGGGAGCGTGATCCTGGTAACACCTTGATTTTAGACTTCTAGATTCCAAAACCATTACAGATAAACTTCTGTCGTTTTAAGCCACTAAGTTTGTGTTATTTTGTTATGGCAGCCTTAGGAAATTAATACAGTATATTTAACCCAGTTTTCAAAAATTCAGCTTTACTTTTTTTTCTTTTCCTTATAAGGGTCTTGAGTGACTCTTATAATGAAAAGTTGTATTGAAAATTATACTACAGGCTTAAATTTCTATTTAACTCCCTATTTCAATCTTGGATTTTCCACTAAAAGTTGTGTCTTTTTTGGAAGAGAAAATTCCTCCTATAAGTCTATTTGAATTAAAATGATCATCTTAACAGCATGTAATAAATTAAAATAATAAAGGTCTAAAATTGCAACTTGGCATTTTTAAATCTATACAATTCACATTATATTTAATGTGTAATTTTATATTTTAAAATGTTTTCAGTGTTTCACACTGTGCAGGTATTCAATAAAGAAAAACATAAGACATAGCTCAATTGTGATGAAACTGGTGTGATTCTATGTAATTGATAATCATTATATAAATTACTATTAGAGTTAGAGAACAGAATTTTACTATTTACCCTGAGTCATTATTTTCTGACTCTATTACTTGGAATTAATCAAAATAAAGTAATATCTTCAAAATAAATATATAAAGAAAATAGGTATATGCGTAAATACACTTATTTACACTTTATATAAAATGACAATATCCAAAACCATCTATATGAGTGAGGAATGTCCAGAAAAACAGAACCAATAAGACAGACAGATAGATAGATAAATGATACTTAGATACATAGGTAGGTAGGTAGATAGATAGATAGATGGATAAAAGAAAATTTATTATGGGAATTGGCTCACACAATTATGAAGGCTGAGAAGTCCCACTATGTGCCTTCTGCAAGCTGAAAAACCAGGAAGGCAGCTGGTGTAATTTAATCTGAGTCTGAAGGTCAGAGAAACAGGATCCCTGATGTCCTAGGGCAGGAGAAGATGAGTATTTCAGCTCAAAAAGACAGAAACAGAATTTACCCATTCTCTTCCTTTAAGTTCTTATATGGACCCACAATATGTTGGCTGATGCCCACCCACATTGGTAAGAGCAGATCTTCTTTGTTCAGTCTACTGATTTAAATGCTAACTTATTCCAATAACACCTTCCCTAACACACACTGAAATAATTCTTCACCAAATATCTGGGCATCCCCTAACTCAATCAAGTGTGTACACAGAACTAAGAATCACAAAATCTAAAATGAAAAAGTAGAAGAACATATTTAGATAAGTTAGAGACCCCTGAGGAAATTTTTATTCAAGTATTGGAATTATAACTTTGAAGACTACAACAGAAACATAGAAGATTTTATAGTAACTATTAAGGAGGAATAGGCAAAATAAAAATTGCATTTTATATTTTGACTGTTGTGAATAATGATGCAATTAACATGACAATGCAGATATCCCTTTTGACATAGTGATTTCATTTCCTTCTTTGATACCCAGCAGTGGAATTGTGGCATAATGTGATGGTTATTTTCTAATTTTGCTGCATCATGTGTTGGTTATTTTCTAATTTTTTTGCAAACCCTCCATACTGTTTTTCATAATGTCTGTACCAAATTACATTCTCACCAACAGTAATACTAATAATAATGAAATATTATTCAGCCTTTAAAAAGAAGGAGGAAAAACACAGTGTGCTCTCAGTGGGAGAACATCTTAGCAGAAAAATAGAAATTGTATCAAATAAGTAGAAAGAATAAAAGAGAACCAAATAGAAATTCCAAAAACTGAAAAATAAATTTCTGAAACCAAGAATTCATTGGATGGATTGTGCCACTGAATGGAGATGACAGAGTGAAAGAGTGTATGAATTTGAGCTTAGGACAACAGAAATTCAAGGTGAAGAACAAAAATGAAAAATTAATTGTAACTCAAGAACTCAGTATTAGGGCCTGTTAGATAATAACAGAAAGCCCAATTATGTTTCATTAGAAAACTAGGAAACAGGGGAGAATAAGAATCAACATGTTTGAAAAAATAATAATCCCACATTTCCCAAATGTAATGAAATCCAGAAGTTTGCAGATATAGGATGCTAAGAAAAACCAAGTGGACTAAACACAAAAAATGTTTATGCCAAGGCACATGTCTTAATTCTTTTGTGTTGCTGTAAAGGAATACGCAAGGCTGCAAAATTTCTAAAAAGGAGATGATTATTTGGCTTACAATTCTGATGTCTGGAAAAGACTAAGATTGAGCACCTGCATCTAGCAAAGGCCACAGCCTGCTTCCATTCATGGCAGAAGGTGAAGGTGAGCTGTTTTGTGCATAGAACACACAGCAAGAGAGAAAGCAAAGGAGAGAGTGCAAAGATGCCAGGCTCTTTTTAACAATCAACTCTTATAGGAACTACTACACTGAGAACTCACTAGCACTCAGACTATGCCAAGCCGTTCAGTAGGGATCCACCCCATGAACCAAACATCTCCCAGTGGGCCCCACCTCCAACATTGAAGATCAACATGAGATTTAGCAGGAACAAACATCCAAACTGTAGCAGCACATAGTAGATAAGTGGTTAAAAGCCAAACATAAAAAGCAAATCCATAAACAGCAATAGAAAAACAATATATTTCACATAAGGGGTAACAATTCGATTAACGATTGGTTTCTCAGGAAACCAAAGATCAGAAGAGGGTGAACCTATATATTTATATAAATCAATTCAGAATTATATTACCGTCAAAAGTACCTTTTAAACATGAAGGTAATGAAAGATAGTTTTAAATAATAGCAAATTAATTTTTTGCAAGCCAACCTGCACTATAAAAAAAGTTCCAATGGGAATTCTTTGGGCTAAAGGAAGTTATAGCTAATGGAAACTCAAATTCTCAGAAAAGAGTGAGGTGAATTGGAAATGATAAATATTTGGATAAATGCAAAACACTATTTTTTCTTTGTCTTATTTTCTTTAAGTCGCATGATGAAATTCTATAAATCTATTCCACTGCTGTCACAATTATTCACATCCCTTTCCTTATAGCCTATGAACTGCCAATAACTTTCAACTGCCTTTCCTACCTGTAATCACTCTCATTTCATGCCTACACGTGTGCACATATGTGTATGTATGCACAAATGTATACACACATGCACACAAGTTCATCTTCAATAAATATTTCTAAAGCACATTTCACTATGTCATGCTTTCCTTGCAAAAACAATTTGTTGTCTTTCAAACTGCTGCTGAATTGAATTAAAAAGTGGCATTCTCCATATTTTAGATATCAAGTATCATCTCCAAACACCTCATCAACCTTAAACTCTAACCACCTCCCTTCCAGTTCTCACATCCATGACTTAAAAGCTGAGGAGAGGGATGTATAGTTGAATAATTAAGCAGACCACAACAAGTAGTAATTTCCTTGCTCAGATCAGGTCTTTATATAACAAAAGAAGTAGCTGTGGAGAAAAAAATATTTTACTTGGAAGTCTCTCTTTTTTTATTGCCGTGAAGAACATTCATTAAAAAATAGTGGAGTGATGGTTCCCATGAGGAAAATAAACTAACATTGTTCTACAAAATAATGTTAAGTGCTATGTTCGTTGTAAATGAAGCAATTTGCAAATTATAGCATGGTTAGAAGGAAATAAGTTTTTCTTTTTTATAGTCTAGAATGTTGTGTCTCTCAGGATCATTTTTACATATCCGGGAAATGTGGATGTTAGAGAAGAAAGGTGATGAAGTGGGGAAGAGGGAGAGAGAAAGATCAATCTACCAGTTTTTCACTAATGTCCAGACAAACAATTTTGCATGTTATCCTGTTAGAAAGACTTAAAAAGGTACAAGACCTAGAGCCCTGTTCTTATTCTGAATTTCTCTGAGGTATGGAAGTAATAAAACATCTCTATTTCTGCGGGCAGAATATGTTCTGAAGTCAGTTTAATCCACATGTCTGTATCTTAGGTACTAAGTTTTTTTTTAAAGTTGTCTAGAAATTTCAATACTGCAGGTTTGAAAGGAAAGCTATTCATACCGCATGAAGCCTTGACCAATCCAGTGAAAATATATGGAGGGACTGCTGCCTATCTGAGTTTTCCTGAAATAATCTGAAATGGCCATTCTTTCATCACTGTGTTCTGGACCAACACAGGAGTTGCCCCTGTGAGAGTATGATTTTGCCCCCTACAGCTGAAGCAGACCTTGAGGCAGCGACAATTAAAAGCATGGCTGCTGTCTGCACTTCCCTAGCTGGGTAGCAAGTTTGTTTTGCATTGGGATGTGGGTTACCCTTGTCTCTCTCACAGTCCACTGTTTGTGTTTTCTGAATCCTCTTATATGCTCTGGAAGCAGCTACTCTAAAATTCTTATGAACATTTCTTTCTCAAGAGAAATTAGAGGGGGCTAGTGGGACGAACAACAGATCTTGCTCTGCAGCTGGCCTAGAGCTTAATTGAATCTTATGCACTCCCTGCTCCATTATTCATTCTAGATTACTCTTACCCTTGACTACTACATTACCTAGTGGCTTTGTTAAAGGCATGGCCTTGTCACCTCACAATCCAGAGTTAATGTATCTATCCATTTACAGTCATCATAGTTAAGCAAGAAAGTACCAAGAAGTATCCAAATATATCATCTGGGTTCCTCACATTTTTCTCCTTGCCCTCATTGTATATTAATGCTCTAGTGTCTCCTGATGATCAGGGTCAATTATCACTGCTAGCATAGTAACACAATTTTTCTTCTGGTCCCTGAACATAGGATACCAAGAGCAACACGTTAAAATTTAAAGAGGTTCATTCTTGATCAAAATACAGCCCCTGTGATGTCAAGTTCCTCTAACTCTTTTGAGGCCAGAATTGTGAGAACAGGAAGTCCAGAGTCTATGAGTGGTTTTTTGGGGGTAATAATATGTATGGCCACTCTTGCTACCACCCCTAGCATCTTGAATGCAAGTATTCTAATCACAGGACTTTGGGAGTCTGAGGCGGGCAGATCACAAGGTCAGGAGTTCGAGACCAGCCTGACCAACATGGTCCAACCCCGTCTGTACTAAAAATACAAAAATTAGCCAGACATGGTGGCATGCAATTGTAATCCCAGCTACTCAGAAGGCTGAGGCAAGAGAATTGCTTGAACCCGGGAGGTGGAGATTGCAGTGAGCCAAGATTGCACCACTGCACTCCAGCCTGGTCGACAGAACAAGACTCTATCTCAAAAAAAAAAATCTATATATATATTTGATTTATCACTTATATTGAATCTTGCAAAGTGATTATCCATCCTCACACACACACACACAAAAATAACTTCTGGACCAGTGCTTCAGCTGTACGTTCAACAGGTTGGCAGCTTTGGAGTGGTACAATACCTGATCATGATACTACCTAATCCCATTACCATAGGCTCATTCCCTTTAAAATATTTATTTTAAAATGTTTCCTGTTATCTGATGTGATATCATGTGGGATCCCATGCCAGGGATCAAACACTCCTTACACCCTCAGCAGTAGTGCCGGTTAAAGTCCTGCAAGTGAGAAAGGCAAACTCATTGACAGAATACCTGTTTATTTCTGTGAGAATCAATCAATCAATCAATCAGTCAACCAAGCTTGTCTTTCTAGGAAGGAAAGGGGCATAACATGGTCAAATTTCCACCAAGTTGCTAATTGGCCTTCTTGAAAAATGTTGTCAAATCACCATGTGATATGGTTTGGCTCTGTGTCCCAAATTTTATCTCTATTTGTAATCCTCATATGTCAGGGCAGGGACCTGGTGGGAGACAATTGGATCATGGAGATGGTTTCCCTCAGGCTGTTCTCCTGATAGTGAGTGAGTGCTCATGAGTGGCGATGGTTTTCAAGTGTGGCACTTCCTCACTCTCTGGCTGTCTCTCCTACTGCCATGTAAAACGTGTCTTGCTTCCCCTTATCTTCCGCCATATGGAACTGTGAGTAAACCTTTTTTATGAATAAATTACCCAGTCTCAGGTAGTATCTTTATAGCAGTGTGAAAACGAACTAATATAACATCTCTGTTGGTGGCAGAGGACAGTTAATGGCAGCAATAACTAGAATAACCTGTATAAATGTGAATGCATTTTGTTGAGCCTATATATATATACTTCATTTTTTTTTCTTTTTTTTGGGGGTGGATGGGGTTTTGTTCTTGTTGCCCAGGCTGGAGTGCAGTGGTGGGATCATGGCTCACTACAACCTCTGCCTCCTGTGTTCGAGCGATTCTCCTACCTCAGTCTCCTGAGTAGCTGGGATTACAGGCATTAGCCAGCACGCCTGGTTAATTTTTGTATTTTTAGTAGAGATGGGGTTTCACCTATATCCTCCATTTCAGTTAGCCAGCCAAACATTTTGAAACTTCCCAACAGTTTGTATATATTCTAAAATTGTGCTACATGGTTCTCCACATAAAATGGATGGCTGTGTTCACCATGTTCAGTCCATTGAGAAGACTTTTCCACTTCAAACTATTTCAAGGACACCTGAAATAAAATTGCAGTACCTCTAGGGTGCATATTTCATCTTTTCCCAACAAAACTAGCTGTTCCATCACTAAACCAAGCTCTGACTTCTTTCTCCTGTTTTTCATGCTTGCAAATAATTTCCAAGTGTCAGAGGTGAGAGACGAGGAACAGTGGTGGATATCACTGGTCTGGGATTATGATTTATGCAACTTGTTTGTGCCTTCTGTTTTTGTTAATGCTCAGTCTCATTTGTGACACTTTCATTTTTGATCAATTTTATTTTGAGCTTGCTAAAATATTCTTAATGTGGTGGTTCTGATAAGATCCGTCTTCTGATAAGCAGTCTTAAATAGAGGGTTACTTGGTTTATTATGTATTCCTTCTCCATCAGGGACTGGGTGCATGCTAGAAGAGGTTTTTCAGAATGTATGTAATTCATCAGTGCAGGTACTATCATCTCGCTCCAGAAAACCATGGAATGGTATTCTCCTTTCCCCCCTGGGATTTGCCACAAACTCTATATGGCATCATTTACCATCACTGATCTCTCCAACACTACCTGGTCTCCAAGTAGCAGTGTTGCCTGTACCACAGCCTGAAACTTTGTCTTGTCTGAGCCCAACTCAAATTCACAGGCTTTCATATCCTCTAGTATATAAGGCAGAGTAATACCCAAAGAGATCTGCTAGACCTTGTGCTTCTTTCTTGTGGTAGGAGCCAAAAGATGCAATAATTTGCAGAAGGGGGCTCATCATGGCAGACAGGAGGCAGGACTAGATTGCAGCTCTGGCTTGGATGGACAGAACAGTGTGTGGAGGACTGTATCATAAATTTTAGCTCCAGAATGACTGCAGGAATAAACCAGGAACAGCAACACACCAAATACTGTGAGTGCCCAAACTGTAGAAGTGGGAAAGGGAGATAGAGCCTCTGTCCCCGAACACACACCCCCACTGGGGAAACTGAAGTTCTGGATTGCAGGAGAATTTTCCAATCTCACCTGAAGCTGAGTCAATTTGGAGAGCCAAGCGAAATACAGGGGTAGAGGAACCAGTGCGAAAGGCCCTGGGAGCTAGCTGGATCCCTAAGCAGGCCATTCCGGCCTGGCACCATAGGGATCCTTCGGGAGGGCAGCCAGAGGTGGGGGAGAATGCCACAGGAGAAGGAAGTCTCCAGCTAAACTTTGTAGCAATCTGAACCGGGTGAGAAGACTCCTGGCCAGAACTCAGGTGAGGGCCTGAATCTGGTGTGCAGACCCACAGGCAGGGGAAGAACTAAAGCCCTTTTCTTTCACAGCTGGGAGGTGGGTAGCCTGGGGCAAGTTCTCATCCCTGCTTGCCCTCTGTCTGGAAACAGACTTGGTGCTGTTAGCGGTGTGGGAGTGAGACCAGCCCCTTGGATTGCCCTAGGAGCTGGGCAAGGCCTGTGACTCCTGGCTTTCCCCCACTTCCCTGAAAACCTGCATGACTCAGCAGAGACAGCCACAATCCTCCTGGGTACACACCACCATTAACCTGGGAACCTTACCCCCATGCCCTACAGCAGCCACAGCAAGACTCGCCCAAGGAGAGTCTGAGCTCAGACATGCCTAACCGTACCCTCACCTCATGGTCCTTTGCTTCCCACCCAGGTAGTGGAAGACGAAGGGCATATAGTCTTGGGAGTTCTAGAGTTCACTCACCACCAGTTCCTCCCCATACTACCACAGCTGATACTATCTGGAAAGCACCACCTCCCGGCAGGAGGCCAACCAGCACACAAATAGAACATTAAACCACTAAAGCTAAGAACCCTCACAGAGTCCATTGCACCCTCTGGCCACCTTCACTTGAACGGGTGCTGGTATCCAGGGCTGAGAGACCCCCAGATGGTTCACATCATAGGACTCTGTGAGGACAACCCCCAGTACAAGCCCAGAGCCTAGTAGATGTACTGGGTGGCTAGATCCAGAAGACAGATAACAATTACTACAGCTTGGCTCTCAGGAAGCCACATCCACAGGAAAAGGGGGAGAATACTACATCAAGGGAACACCTTGTAGGACAAAAGAATCTGAACAATAGCCTTCAGCCCTAGGCCTTCCCTATGACAGAGGCTACCCAAATAAGAAGGAACCAGAAAACCAACCCTAGTAATAAAACAAGGCTCTTTAACACCCCCCAAAAAATCACACTAGTTCACCAGCAATGGATCCAAACCAAGAAAAAATCCCTGATTTACCTGAAAAATAATTCAGGAGGTTAGTTATTAAGCTAATCAGGGAGGTACCAGAGAAAGGCAAAGCCCAGTGCAAGGAAATCCAAAAAACAATACAAGAAGTGAAGGGAGAAATATTCAAGGAAATAGATGCATAAAGAAAAAAACAAACCTTCAGGAAGCCATCGGACACACTTATAGAAGTGCAAAATGCTCTGGAAAGTCTCAGTAATAGAATTGAACAAGCAGAGAAATAAAGTCAGAGCTTGAAAACAAGGTTTTTGAATGAACCCAATCCAACAAAGACAAAGAAAAAAGAATAAGAAAATATGAACAAAGCCCCCGAGAAGTCTGGCATTATGTTAAATGACCAAAGCTAAGAATAATTGGCGTTCCTGAGGAAGAAGATAAATCTGCAAGTTTGGAAAACATATTTGGGGGAATAGTTGAGGAAAACTTCCCCGGCCTTGCTAGATACCTAAACATCCAAATACAAGAAGCACAAAGAACACCTGGGAAATTAATCGCAGAAAGATCATCACGTAGGCAAATTGTCATCAGGTTATCTAATGTTAACATGAAGGAAATAATTTTAAGAGCAGTGAGACAATAAGTTAGGAGTTCCAGACCAGCCTGGCCATCATGACGAAATCCCGTCTCTATTAAAAATACAAAAATTAGCCGGGCATGGTGGCAGGCACCTGTAATCTCAGCTACTGGGATGGCTGAGGCAGGAAAATCACTTGAACCTAGAGGGAAAGGTTGCAGTGAGCTGAGATCGTACGACTACACTCCAGCCTGGGCGACAGAGACTCTGTCTCAAAACAAAAACAAAAAGTCTATTTTCTCTCTATAAACATAGAATGTATCAATATTGTTTATCATTATAGCTTCTGTGCCTTATTATAATGGTTGCACATTTTTGGTCCTGACAATTTGAGTTTAAATAAAAGGCTGTATGATAATGTAAGGAAGGCATTTCCTGGTGTTCAAGAATATGATTATATATTGGATGTGCCAGAAAGTTCTGGTAATGAGATGATCTTATTTTTTCTTTTATAAAATTAGAAAATTTGGTCATAATACAGATTTCGATTATGACTTTAAGTATTCAACTTTATATGCATTTCTCTATTTTTGATGTTTTCATTGCCATTATGATCTCATATTTCACAAATGAGTATGTGATGTCTCGATTTTTTTTCTCTACATAATTGTGTAGCATATTGAAAAGATGGATTTGATGGCATATTTATCACAAAGTGAATGATAGTAGTGTAAGAGAATGGCAAATGTATAACCTGTGTATATGGTCACTACATTCTAAGGTGCCGATATGAAGAAAAATTATAATATGAATCCAAATTATTTATTAATTCATTTAGTAATAAATACATACTGGATATAGATTTTAGCCTTGGGTTTATGGTATAAATAAAAAAGAAAATGTCTTATCCTTTATGAAAAAGCTTATACTTCCTAGAAGAAGACACAGATAATAAACTAAGCAGCTGCATTATGAAGAAAATAAATTGTGAGAATTACTGTGATTCAAGCAAATAAGTAAATATACTGTTAAAACTATGAAAATTTAATTTTTATAAGGTGGTCAGTGGAAGCCTCTTATAAGAATAGACTAAAAAAATTTCAGGTAGGAACACAAAACTCCTTTTGGTACTTTTATATATCAACAGTAACTAAGTTACATTGAATTTACAAGTGAAGTTATGACATATTGTTTATATACATATATTTCTCTGCCTTTAAAGATACAAATAATGTAAGAAATTGCCTATACTATTATACAATATAAAAATCAATTTCCAGAAAGTAAACTTTCCTATGGCTCTTTTTATGGAACTTAAATTCCCCTTCAGTAGTAGGATGATAAAATATCTGATCAAAGTGGTTAAATAGTTGTAATTTTAGATGATTGATTGTGGTGTACACATAGGAGAAATAATGTGGGGCTAATAATGACAGGAGGAATTAATTTAGAGAGCCTAAAATGTATGCATGACTCCATCAGCTTCCGTCATAGAAGACAGCGGTAAAAAAGAAATAAATACATCTGAAGTTCCTCGTACATATAGTATTTGTTTAATTTGTCATTTCTGTTAAATAGATGCTACTTTCACTCTTCTGAAGTTCATATTATTGTCCCTGATATAGGATTATATAGAAAATTATTGAAGCTATTCTATTGAATGGCTGGGGGTGGGGGGGATTAGATTGCATTCCATATGGTGTTTTAATACTTTGACCAACAGTCCAGAAAAGAAATAAAAAGTAAAAACTACCTCCAAGCCAAGTGATTGAATGTAGCAGTGACCTAGAAGATGATTTATAATTAATAATTGATCATTATCCTACAGTTTGGGCTGAATGATAACCATAAACAAGATCATAGAATTTCTTACAAAATAATCTTTTTCACTTGCTGTTTGCTTAAGTTTCTGGTTTATATTTACAGCCAATTTTATCTAAAACAGGCAAAAAATAAAGATGTAGAAGATGCATACAAATTAAAGTATTACAAAACAGTTTTCATACTTATGATCCATCAAGAGAACAGTTTTAACCGAACCTGATAAAAAAATTCAGACTCAAAGTATAAATTTCCATCAACAAATTAGAATGTTTTCCACAACATTATTGGGAAAATTAAAAGATTTTCTTTTCCCATAATGAATACATTTCCAGCAAATATTTATCTAGGTGGTTTTATTTTTATTTATACATTTATTCCCCTGTTATGTTGCCACACATCCATATGCCACTTGCTGCCAGGTACAGTTAGAAGAGTTACTGTGTTATATGTAAAGCCTGCAGTGCAATTCAACTTTCATTTGCTAAGATACCTCTATTAAGGAGGAATTCATCTAGATAGTGATAAACAGGAAAGGACTAGGATTGCATTGGAGACAGAATCTCCAATTAATGTCAAAATTCACAGACATTGTAGGATTGCGGATTCCACCAGCAACACAGCAATCTCCACAGATGAGAGGATCTTCAGCATTGGCTGCTGTGCCAGATTTGCAATCGACATTTTCCCAACAGATACAAGCATCAGCTTTAGCAGCAACCACTTGCAACACAATGTTTCCGATTTTCTAAAATGTTTAACCCCCAAAATAAATTGGATGGGGTACAGAGACAAAACGTGATATGATTGAAGAATATAATAATTTAGAGAAATTATTCATACTTATGTTGACAAAATTCAACTCAGGAATATGTGTATATGAAATGTGGAAATTTCTGTAGCAATTGTTTTGACAATGCATTTCAGGTGGTTTTCTGATGAAGTGGAAAGGTACATACAATTCTTTCAATTTATCACAACCACTTCCCTGGTTATATTACACACACACAAAACCTGGTTGCAGGCAGACAATGAATGAAGATCTAGTCACCTGTACACATACCTTTTTATCTTTTATGAGAATTCATCTTGAGTTCTCTTTTATTTATGTAAAAATTCAGAAGTAAGGTTCTGCTATCAATAGCAGTTACTCTGTAAAAACTAACTTGTTAATAGAAATATAATGAATTAATTATAATATGTCAAGTATGGTAGACTTTTCTTCTTTTAATTTTGCTTTTCTCCCAATCACAAGAGATCAAACCTATTATTAGTTGATGTGAGATATTAGCAGAAATCTTGAAGCTTAAAAACCAGAATATGTTCTTAGCACATAGATTCTTCTTAAAATTTGCTTTTCTGCCTTCTGCTGTTTTTTTCGTCTAATAAATTTAAACTTCATTTTCATACATAGCTGAGTCGAGGGGAAAATTATATATCAAAAATGGCAAATGTAGGTGATTTTAAAAGGCATACTGAAAATTAGAAATGAGATTTAAAGAGAAAATATGATGGCAAAACGAAAAGTTCCATTCCCCACAAAGGTAACCATAAAATAACATAGGTCCTTAGAGACAGATACCAGATAAAGACCATATACTTTCAGGAGTCACAATAGCAGATTATTCGTTTTATAGGTCAGGACCTTAAAATGCTTTGATTTTATGGCAGTCAACAAAAATATATAGTTCAGATAATGATTATACTGGTTAACATTTTAAATGTGCAAACTTTAATAGCTTGACATCACTGTTTAGATAGGATTTTAAGAAAATTATCAGATACTAAAAGTCACCACCTGCTAATGAATAACTGATTGCTTTTGAAACCAATTTATTTTTTTTCAAAGCTATTTCAGCTGAATTCATAGCTATAAAAATAATTAGATACAAGTGACATGCTGGGAATATTTGGAGGAAATAATCTATTTTAAAGAAATTTTTGTTTCTTAGAGGGGGAATACAACAGATTAGACTACTACTGCACTATTGGTTTCTAAATCATCAAACAATCAGAAAACTTGGGACTTTTTCTCTTGCATCTTAAAATATTATTTTTATTGAGGTATAATTGATACACAATAAATTGCATATATTTAAAGTGTACAATTTGATAAGTTTTTACATATGTATATACTCATAAAACGATCACCACAATCAACATGCAGAACATAACTATCACCCTCAAAAGTATCCTGGTGCCACTTTATAAAGCTTTCTTTTTATCTTTTCCTGAATTTTCCTTCCCCAGGCACTGCTGACTTGTGTTTAGTTTGCATTTTCCAAAATGTTACATAAGTTAAATAATACAGTACGTATCCTTTTTTCTTTTTTTTTACTCAGCATAATTATTTTGAGATTCCTCTATGTTGTACTACATATGAATAATACATTTTTTAAATTGTCAACTGTTATACCATTATATTGCTGTACTTTAGTTTGCCATCTATTCACTTTCATCTGAACAATTTTGGCCATTACAAATAAAGCTGCTATGTACCTTTGTGTGAATCGATGCTTTCGTTTCCCTTGGATAAATGCTCAAGAGTGCAATGGCTGGATCTTGAGAGAAGTGTATTCACATTTTAGAAACGGACAAATTATTCTCCAAAATAGTAGGGATATTTTACATTCTCATGACTAGGTGTGAAATTTCCAGTTTCTCCATATGATCACCAAAATTCTTTTATTACCACTCTTTTTGCTTTCAACTATTTCAATTGATGTTTAGGGTGTGTAGTGTTATGTCATTTTGGTTTTTATTTGCATTTTCCTAATAACTATTGATATTGAACATCTTTTCCTACACTTATTTGTCATTTAAGGATCTTTTCTGGTAGAGCCTATTCAAATATTTGCACTTAAAAAATTGGGCACTTTGTTTTCTTATAATTGAATTTTGAGGGATTTAAATTATATAAATATATGTATATATATTTAGGATACAAACTCTTTATCATACATATGATTTGTAAATATTTTTCCTAGTCTCTAAATTGTCTTTTTATACAGTGACCCTTCCAAAAAGAAGGTTTGTTGTTGTTGTTCATTAGTTTGATGGTTTTACTTAGCAACAGTAGATGTCCATGGAAAATCTTTTAAATATATTAATTACTGAGCTTCATTTCTGTTGATTCTGATCCATTGAGTTTGGAGAAGAGCTTGGGAATATGCATTTCTTCAAAACTCCGCAGATTTTCTGATGATAACCAAGACTGAGAACTATTGTTCTATATAATACCCTATAATAACCAGATTTATATTAAAAAGAAAAATAAATGAGATAATCTACCAGATTGCTTAAATGTATATTCTTAGTTTAAAAAATTATAGTATTGATTTGTTTGTTAGTTGGTTAATCAACTTCATAAAGATATGATTTACATAAAATAAAGTTCAACAATTCTAACTTTAGAGTTTGAAGTGTTCTGAGAAATATATGCTTTTGTATAATTATCACCAAAATCAAGATGTAGAATGATTCATCTCCCCCCAAATTTCCGTCTTGTGTTGTAGATAGTCAATACCTTCCCACTACCCCCAGTGTCATGCAACCAATGGTTTACTTACTGGAGCTATAGGTTTGAATTTTTAGAAAAATCATAAAAATATAGTCATACAATTGTACTTTGTGTCTGGCTCCTTTCACTTAAAATAGTGCGTTTGAGATTCATTAGTGGTGGTGGCACATTTTATCACTATGCTGTTGTCCCTTCATTGTTAAGAAAATACACATCGGAACTATTCGAAGTAATGTTTTACTGAACTTCAAAGCAATCATATAAAGAGAAGATTAAATTATCCCCATTTTAATCAACATCTGTTAAAAACCTATCTTTGATGTCTGATGTTCATATTCATGCCTATATATATCTATATATCCTCTAGATATCTAATATTTATATTTTTATTCCTCATAATTTTGCTAAAATAAGAACTAGATCATTTATTTTGGATCCTACATTTTGCAAATGTAATTCAAGGAAAGCTACAAGTTAATCACAAAATAGTAAAATTTTTGCTGCTTTCTGAGTGAATCATTGAAAAATAGCTAACCCTTCTTGGGTATAGTAGTATGTAATTTGGGCAGCCAAGAGGTGGATTTATTTTTTTTTAAGTCATACTGAGTTTTATCATTAACCTTAGATAAAAAATAAATAAAATGCTTCAGGTTGACAGCCTCATTGGAAAGCTGAAACAGATAATTTTATTTTAAGGACTGCAGTTAAAAATGGCATAGGAAAAATATGTGAACATGTATAAGACCTAGTTATAGTCAAAACAGTTGATGCCATTTTATAATTACAATAATTACAGTTTTTCCTATTAAAACTATCAGGAGTTGTATTCATAAGAGAAAAAGAAGATATAACAGCTATTACAGAGAGAGACTAGTGAAGCTAACTTTAAAATTACGTTAGTATTATTATTGTCATCATCACTCACTACACAAATGAAAACTGGCATCATTTTTGTAGTTGTAATTAAGAATAAACTAGTTTATTTGACCAAGTAGCTAACGTTAGGAATGAATAGTAATATAGTCTTTCTTACTGGTAACCTAGTCACTGTCCATCACATGCTGGTCAAATTACATTTTTCTAAATATAGCTTAATTGGGTTTTACATTCTTCTTTCTAATTCATTAAGTTCAAAAACTTACATCACAGAAAAAGTTTTACTTATCTTTTAGATTCACTAAGGGACGTGAAAAATACAAGCATATTAAGCAAATACACGTTAACAGATGATTTTATAATAGTGATGTTCCTAAAGGTTTAGAAATTTTAGAGTTTATTTCTAACTAGAAAAGTTCAGGCAGCTTGGGTAACATATAATTCTTCCTATTTATACTACCATTTAGCCAAGACATCTGTACACATACATAGGTACACACTCTTATACATATATATAAAATACACATATATACATATATATATATATGTGTATATATATGTGTATATTCCAAGAAACAGGTTTTAGGAAGATTCAAATATAGAAAAGGAAAACGATTTAATGCTCTCAAGCTAAAATGTCCTGGAACATACATTCTCAAATGAGTCAGGGATACAATTAAAAGTAACAAACTGAAATAATGTGCTAGAAAAGTTTAATATGCTACTTTATCCTGAATAACCAATTCATAAAATTATTAACCAAAATGATGGGGAGTTTTCAATATCATTAAATGTACTAGATTATGGCAAAAAATATATCCAACTATGGTCTTTTTATTTGCAAGACTGTGGCTCAGCTGCACACAGACACACAGGTACACACACACACATTCAGACACACACATACACACAGAAGAAATAAGAAACAAGACAGGCTTTTGGTGACTACCATGGATTTGGCCAACTTGTGGTTGATGTAAACTGTTACCCTGCTCATGTTCTTGGGGAGGGCTTGGTAAAGATACTATGGTGAGCAATTTCAATCCTTTTTTCTTTTTCCTTGAATATCACAGGATAAATATGTCATCAAAGTATCCATAAAATTTGATATTATTATTTCAACTATTATTAGGTTGGTGCAAAAGTAATTGCCAATGGCAAAAACTGCAATTACTTTTGCACCTACTACCTCAAGTGGCGTGTCCTGGCTAACATCTTTCAGCACTATCCCTTAGACTTATTGGCTATGAGACACGAATAAGTTTCTAAAATATATTTGAGCTAACCTAAGACAAAAATTTAGAAATCTACTGCTGAACATTTTCCTCAATATATATAAATTTCTCCTTTGTATAAATTTGTAGGCGTTAATGATCACAGATAGAGATTTGATGTAACGCTTCAAAAATAAAAACGTAGTTTCAAATTTCTTCCTTAGGTTTTATATCTGTATGATATAGCTTGTATAATCTAGTGACAACCTGCAGGAACACTGTTCAACCTGCCTACACGCCTTAATCTAATTAAAAGAACAAAAAGTTTTTATATCAACATTTAAAAAGAAAGACGTGTTCATCGTGTGGATCCATGTTATAGGAGAGGCAGTGAGATGTGACAGAGCTGTCAATTTTCAGAGGCATTTGTGGTGCTGAGCAGCACTTAATGTTGTGTAGATTTAGAAGCTAAATCACTAACGTGAGAATAGGAAAATTACAACTTTAAAATGACTTTGTAATGAAGAAAAAACTTACTGTTTCCGTTAGGGTAAATATTGAGTATTTGTACTAATTTATCATGTGGGATCATATTGAGAATGTCTGATTATAACATTTGTCAGATTTATTTTGTTTTCAAATATTACTTTTTTAACAATTTAAAATGTTGTATGTACAAACAACATCTTTCTGTGTTGCTAAGTGGTCTCAGTTGTCAGCTCATAAACATTAAATAACTAGAAAACCATTGGTAGTGACGAGTAGAAAATATGATGGAAAATGTGAGTAAGAAATTCTATACTTATGAACTTCCTGAATTATCAACTTGTTAATAACCTGTTACAAACAAAATGTATTGGTAAATTATAACTACGTTTATTAGGACTCACAGTAGTGAGAAAGAGCACCATCTTGGCAATCTTAGTATTATCTGAGAGGAAAAGATTTCATAGGTTTGAGGCCTGGGCTTAAGTAGATCGTAAGTATGGAAATAGCTGTGGTTGAGTAAAATTTGGAGAAATAATTGGTTATTAGAGGTTATAAACAGGGAAAGTTTGTAGTGAATCTTGCTAACTACACAGTTGTCTGATAAGCAAGCTTATTTGCTCAAGTAAGTTGACCATTGTCTCAGATAAATTGATCTGCATGAATTCATGAAGAATGATGTGATATATTTCTTTACAGTCTTGTCTGTAAAGGTTTCCTGAAGCAAATGATCATAATTCTTAGGTAGTCCAGTTCTCAACACAAATTTACTTTTTAAGATAAATACATTATGATTATACAACTGTAAAACAGAAACTATCCATAGATTTCCTTAAAATATCAAGTTTCTATAATATTTTGTATTATTTTACCGAAAATATTATTTTACAAGTGTCTGTAAGTCAAAGTTAGCAATAATCCAAATAACGTTTTTTATTACAAACAATATTGTATCATCAAGTATATTTCTAATAATAACTGAGGGTAAAGGTGTAAGTCTGAGGAAACTTCTTTCATGCATCCCCTAACTATTAATGTAGGTAAATATACCTCTTCTGCCTCTGCATTGTTGGCAATACTTTTCACGCATTATTCTGCCTATATCTATGATAATTACCACTGTTTCCCAAACAAAAGAATACGCTTATTTAAATGTTAAAAGCTGCTTTAAACATGATTTCTAGTAAACATGTAGTAAACAAGTTCATTGTAACAGTGATTTATCTTAATTTATATATATTTTGCTAAAACAATGTTTTGAAATGGCTTAATTTTGAGTTGAAAAATTAGGGAAATAAATGTGGGTAAAAAGATAATCTGCCTTTGATTTTGCTGAAGTTGGTATATGTTTGAGACAGATGCAATTTATTTACATTGATACATTGAATCATGTTTCATTATATTTTATACAGATATTTGAGTGTTTTAATTTTTTGTTTATACAGTTAAGTCCTATAAGACAAGGGATGTTTTACACCATTGGTATTACAATTAATGTCACTCTTAGGTAATGAGGTTAGAATTTAATATGTACATGAAAAAAGAAAATAAATATTTTAATGTGGGAATTCTAAAATTTCTGCTTTCGGATCCCCTACAAGATTTTCGACAAATCTATACTCTCTCATCAACACTCTTTAAAGAATATAGGCATTAGCTCCTCTTTAAGAATGAGAAATTGTTCTTTATATCTTTTTACATTTGAATTTTTATTTTCATTCTATTTTCATGCAGAAATTTTGTTGTAATATACAGTATTACATTTGAATGTCTAAGATTTGTAACCCTGTCAAAATTCTGTGTAATAAAAGTATGTATATAAATTGAAATTAAGTTTATTTATTATGTTAAGAACATGAGGCCCTAAGTGCTAAACAGTTTATCCTGGATTGAGCTAATTCAACTAAGGTTAATATGCAATTGAGACAAACCACATAAATATGCTAATATTTAAAAATAAAAAAATAAACATAATGAAATACAAAACTTTATTGCAATTGCATCACTTTCAGAGATGTAAGAGGCTTCTTTTTAATTTTTCAGGTATGTAAAGATTAACATTATTCTTGGTTTTAACCTTAAAAGTAATTGCTTAGGAAATAAGTTCATGTTGAAAAGTAGATTCAGATAAAAGCAGACTCAATTTTAATGATGTCACTTCATACTTTACTTCTAAGTGAGAAAAATGAAAATAAAGTCTTGGTATTATCTGTCATAAAAATATTTTTAATTATTGATCAGCTCAGAACTCTTTTAGATTCTCCTTTAAATTTGTTGAAAGTAAGAAAATAGAAATTTTCTGATTTGCCAAAGAAATCTGTACCCATTAATTAAATTCATTTACTTCCTTAACAGCAACATCACTCTTTTAAATTGTACTTTTAGAACCCCAGACATTTTCTAGCCCTAAGCAATGATAATATTTGTACCAGGCGGGAGACACATAATTTTTTAAAGCAGTGTAAGAATAATTATGAGTGGGTTATACTTAGGAAGTTAGTTCAGTTTTAGCCAAAATTGCATACAGAATTTGGGAATCTAACTTATTTCCTTGGAAATTCATTGCATATGCTAAGCTAATTCTACCCCATTGTAAATGCCACTGTTTTTAGAGCACATTTGGTCAGACAGTGCAATTTGTGGTGAAAGTCTACTTGAAACTGCAGCTGTGGAGATACATCCTTGTAAGATATTCTTCAGAGAGATGATCATGTCATTTGATACGGTGGGAAGTTAACAGATATTCATAATATTAAGGAACATAATTTGCTTTATTTTATTTTAATTTTTTATATTCTGGAACCTAGATAAAGCCTAACGCTTTATAGTTTCTTAATATATTTTGGTTGAAAGAATAATATGGAATGTCACATTGCTAATATTGCCTGTCAACTTTAGGTCAATAGTAACATTTTTGGATTGGGAAGGTGTGATGCAATACCCTGGATAGGATGTCCACAAGAGTAGCTGGACTAACCTCCTACCTAGTAGTGTTGGCAGGTTAAGGGGACAGTGCTTCCTAATGTCAATGGGAGGCACACAATATCTGGAATTTCCATTCAGATGAAGTCTACCGAATACCTTAGGGCAGTTCTCTGAAACTGAAACAGTCCCTGAAAGGGCTGACACTTAAAGTTTGTTAACAGCACTCCCATCAGCTGGTCAACCAGCCTTTCCATGAAAGGTTTCATGTGCGCCCCTGTGAAGAGACCACCAAACAGGCTTTGTGTGAGCAGCATGGCTGTTTATTTCACCTGGGTGCAGGCGGGCTGAGTCCGAAAAGAGAGTCAGCGGAGGGAGACAGGGGTGGAGCAGTTTTATAGGATTTGGGTAGGTAAAGGAAAATTACAGTCAAAGGGGGGTTGTTCTCTGGCAGACAGAGTGGGGGTAACAAGGTGCTCAGTAGGGGAGCTTTGGAGCCAGGATGAGCCAGGAGAAGGAATTTCACAAGACAATGTCATCAGTTAAGGCAGGAACAGGCCATTTTCACTTCTTTTGTGGTGGAATGTCATCAGTTAAGGCAGGAACCAACCATCTGGATTTGTACCTGCAGGTCACAGGGGATATGATGGCTTAGCTTGGGCTCAGAGGCCTGACATTCCTGTCTTCTTACATTAATAAGAAATATAAAATGAAATAGTGGTAAAGTGTTGGGGCGGTGAAAATTTTGGGGGGTGGCATGGAGAGATAATGGGAAATGTTTCTCAGGGCTGCTTCGAGCGGGATTAGGGGCGGCGTGGGAACCTAGAGTGGGAGAGATTAAGCTGAAGGAAGATTTTGTGGTAAGGGGTGATATTGTGGGGTTAGAAGAAACATTTGTCATTTAGAATTATTGGTGATGGCCTGGATATGGTTTTGTATGAATTGAAAAACTAAACAGAATAAGAGAAGGAGAAAAACAGGTATAAAAGGTCTAAGAATTGGAAGGACCTAGGACATCTAATTAGAGAGTGCCTGGGGAGATTCAGCATAGTCCTGCCAGCAAAGATTATTTATTTACTTCCAGAGTTAAGAGTGGCAGTTTGGGGATAGCACCAGGAGATATCAGCTGTGATGGCTTGGAGAAACAGTGTAAACCAGCAGTGTAAACAAGAGCAGGGCATGTATGAGTAGTTCAGAACCGTGAATAGGAGTATATGACTAGACAGAAAACAGTAGGGATGACAAGTTTTTTAGGGGCATAGTCTAAGTTGGTCTGGTGTCTGGAATGAGACTGGGGCCTAATAAAAAGGAGAATTTCTACAGGAGCTCAAATGGGCTGTACCTTGTAGCATTCCCAGGACAGGCCTGAATTCTGAGAAGCGAGAGTGGTAAAAGTATTGTCCAGTCCTTTTTAAGTTGGTGGCTGAGCTTGGTGAGGTGTGTTTTTAAAAGACTTTTAGTCCATTCTACTTTTCCTGAAGATGGAGGACTGTAAGGTATATAAAGGTTTCACTGAATACTAAGAGCCTGAAAAACTGCTTCGCTGATTTGACTAATAAAGGCTGGTCTGTTATCAGACTGTATAGAGGTGGGAAGGCTAAACTAGGAATTATGTCTGACAGAAGGGAAGAAATGACTGCAGTGGCCTTCTCAGACCCTGTAAGAAAGGCCTCTACCTATCCAGTGAAAGTGTCTAGCTAGACTACGAGGTATTTTAGTTTTCTGACTCGGGGCATGTTGAGTAAAGCTAATTTGCCAGTCCTGGGTGGGGGCAAATCCTCAAGCTTGATGTGTAGGGAGGGAGGGGGCCTGAATAATCCTTGAGGAGTAGTAGAATAGCAGATGGAACACTGAGAAGTTATTTCCTTGAGGATAGATTTCCACGATGGAAAGGAAATGATAAGTTCTAAGAGGCGGGCTAGTGGCTTGTACTATAGCATAGCCTGCCTTTGCTGGTGTGTGGCGATTAGGCCTGCTGGAACTGCCATCAATAAATCAAGCGTGATCAGGTGGAGGAACAGGAAAGAAGGAAATATGGGGAAATGGGGTGAATGTCAGGTGGCTCAGAGAGATACAGTCATGGGGGTCAGGTGTGGTATCAGGAATAATGTGGGAGGCCAGATTGAGGTCTGGGCCAGGAACAGTGGTAATTGTGGGACTTAACAAAGAGTGAGTACAGCTGAAGGAGCCGGGGAGCATGAAGTATATGCATCAGGTATAAGGAAGAAAATAGATTTTGGAAGTTATGAGAAATGTAGAGAGTGAGTTGAGCATAGTTTGTGATTTTTAGGGCCTCTAAAAGTATTAAAGCAGCAGCAGCTGCTGCACGCAGATGTGAGGGCTACGCTAAAACAGTAAGGTCAAATTGTTTGGACAGAAAGGCTGCACGGTGTGGTCCTGGCTCTTGTGTAAGAATTCTGTCCGCAGTAACTATGCCTAGGAAGGAAAGGAGTTGTTGTTTTGTAAGGGATTGAGGTTTGGGAGATTAACTGGACACGATCAGCAGGGAGAGCACGTGTGTTTTTATGAGAATTATGCTGAGATAGGTAACAGATGAGGATGAAATTTAGGCTTGACTGAAGTAATGGGAGTTGTCTGTGAAGCCTTGCAGCAGTACAGCCCAGGTAATTTGCTGAGCCTAATGGGTGTCAGGGTCAGTCCAAGTGAAAGCAAAGAGAGGCTGGGACAAGGGGTGCAGGGGAATAGTGAAAAAAGCATATTTAAGATCAAGAAGGGAATAGTGAGTTGTGGAGGAAAGTATTGAGGACAAAAGAGTGTATGGGTTGGGCACTACAGGATGGATAGGCAAAACAATTTGGTTGATAAGGCGCAGATCCTGAACAAATCTGTAAGTCTTGTCTGGTTTTTGGACACGTAAAATGGGGGAATTGTAAGGAGAGTTTATAGGTCTTAGAAGCCCATGCTGTAGCAGGTGAGTGATAACAGGCTTTAATCCTCCTAAAGCATGCTGTGGGATGGGATATTGGCACTGATCGGGGTAAGGGTGATTAGGTTTTAATGAGATGGTAAGGAGTGCATGATCAGTCGCCAAGGAGGGAGTACAGGTATCTTATACTTGTGGGTTAAGGTGGGGGAATACAAGAGGAGGACGCAAAGGATGCTTTGGATTGGGAAGAAGGGTGGCAATGAGATGTAGCTGTAGTCCAGGAATAGTCAGGGACGCAGATAATTTAGTTAAAGTGTCTCAGCCTAATAAGGGAACTGGGCAGGTGAGGATAACTAAAAAGGAGTGCTTAAAAGAGTACTGTCTAAGTTGGCACCAGAGTTGGGGAGTTTTAGAAGCCTGGCCGTCAATACCCACAGCAGTTATGGAGGCAAAGGAAACAGGCCCTTGAAAAGAAGGTAACGTGGAGTGGGTAGCCTCCGTATTGATTAAAAGGGGACGGAGTTACCCTCCACTGTGAGTTACCGGAAGCTCGGTGTCCGTGATGGTCTACGGGGCTTCCGGGGCGATCGGGCAGCGTCAGTCTTCAGCCGCTAAGCCAGGAAGATCTGGGAAGGAGTCAGACAGCCTTGGGCCAGAGTTCCAGGGGCTCTGGAAGTGGCTACCAGGTGAGTTGAACAGTCTGATTTTCAATGGGGTCCTGCACAGATGGGACGCGGCTTAGGAAGAATCCCGGGCTGCGGGCATTCCTTGGCCCAGTGGCCAGATTTCTGGCATGTGTAGCAAGCTCCTGGGGGAGGAGGTTCTGGAGGAACGCCTGGCTGCTGCGGTTCAGGCGTTTGGAAGTTCTTGTGTGCTGGAGATGTGGCTGGGGTTTGTCTCACAGTGGAGACAAGGAATTGCAACTTTTTTCTATTATTGTACACCTTGAAGGTGAGAATTATTAAATCCTGTTATGGGGTTTGAGGGCTGGAATTTAATTTTTGGAGTTTATTTAATGTTGGGATCAGATTGGGTAATAAAATGTATATTGAGAATAAGACGGCCTTTTGACCTTTTAGGGTTTAGTGCTGTAAAGAGTCTCAGGGTTGCTGTCGAATGAGCCATGAACTGGGCTGGGTTTTTTTTATATTTGATGAAAAAGAGCCTAAACGCTATCTGATTTGGGATAAAGAAAAAGGAGCATTAACCTTGACTATGCCTTTAGCTCTAGCCACCTTTTTAAGAGTAAATTGCTGGGCAGGTGGGGGAGGGCTAGTCACGGAATGAAACTGTAAGACGGACCCGGTGTGAGGAGGGGAGGTGATAAAAGGATTATAGGGTGGAGGCGCGGAGGCTGAGGAAGAATTGGGACCTAGCTCAGCCTGGCAAGGAACAGCCTGGGGAGGAGGGGAGAGGTCAGATGGGTCTGTAGAAAAGGAGGGTTAGAAAGACTCAGCGACGCTTGGGGTTGGGACTGAGGGTACAGGTGGGAGGGAAAGGAGGGGGATTTGGGACAAGTTGCATTGGGCACACAGACTAGGAAGGGACTTGCCGCTAAGGGTGAAGGACCAAGGCAGGCGTCCCTGCGTGGTCTGACACCTCTGAAACGTGGGTGAATAATCAGAGGCATCCCTGCAATGATTAGACACCAATGGAAGGCTGCCTTCCCAGTCCGTGACCGGCGCCGGAGTTTTGGGTCCACGGATAAAACGTGTCTCCTTTGTCTCTACCAGAAAATGAAAGGAATGGAAATTAAGAGAAGGGAGAGATTGAAGAGTGGAAAGGAGAAAGTGGTTGAGGGATAGAGAGGTTGGAGAAGAGAGTAAAAAGAGGCCGCTTACCCGATTTAAAATTGGTGAGATGTTTCTTGGGCTGGTCGGTTTGAGAACCTGAGGTCGTAGGTGGATCTTTCTCACGGAGCAAAGAACAGGAGGACAGGGGATTGATCTCCCAAGGGAGGTCCCCTGATCCGAGTCACGGCACCAAATTTCATGCGCGTCCCTGTGAAGAGACCACCAAGCAGGCTTTGTGTGAGCGACGTGGCTGTTTATTTCACCTGGGTGGAGGCGGGCTGAGTCTGAAAAGAGAGTCAGCAGAGGGAGATAGGGGTGGAGCCGTTTTATAGGATTTGGGTAGGTAAAGGAAAATTACAGTCAAAGGGGGGTTGTTCTCTGGCAGACAGAGTGGGGGTCACAAGGTGCTCAGTAGGGGAGCTTTTGAGCCAGGATGAGCCAGGAGAAGGAATTTCACAAGACAATGTCATCAGTTAAGGCAGGAACAGGCCATTTTCACTTCTTCTGTGGTGGAATGTCATCAGTTAGGCAGGAACCGGCCATCTGGATTTGTAGGTGCAGGTCACAGGGGATATGATGGCTTAGCTTGGGCTCAGAGGCCTGGCAAAAGGGAAACAGAATGGTTCTTTTCTGTACCATCCAAATCCATATAATGTCAGTGTGAGAGCATGCAGTTTAGTAATATAACAAATTAATGGTAAATAAATGTATTTAATGTTTACTATGCCTCAGGCGCTATTCATAATATTTTGTAATTCTTAATTAACTTGGTTAACAAAACTATTTTTGGCTCAAATTTATAAATGAAGAAATCAAGGCAAAGAGAAGTTACACGACTTTCCTCACTATGTCTAAATAACAGCTATTTTGACTTCAAAGGCAAGGTTCTGAACTACTATGTTATTTGGCCTGTCATAATCCTATGTAGGTTACATATTTCTAAGCTCACAATATATACAATTCACGTCATATGAAGAGATTCTATAAAATATCTGATCATTGATTGCTAAGAAGTTTGAAGTTTATATCTCATACAATTTTCTAATTACGAGCACAAAGAGGAGGGGTATCATAGTGTTTAATGATCCTGAGCATATCTCTATAAAGCAAGTCTAGTTATTATATTATTATAATACTTAATGCACCTATGAAAACACTGAGACCCAGAAAAAAAAAGCAACTTGTTGGAAATGAAAAAGAAAAAAGATAAGTCAGATTTTATATTAATTATTCAAATGTCTTTGTTAAAATATACTTTTTTCCCCTTACAATTTCACAGGCAGAGAACCTAATTACCCCACCACAGTATTAGGAAAGACACTAACCCCTTTATTCAATACGATACGAAAGCCTATACCTTCTTTTTCTTCTTTTTGTGGTCTACTTTTTTTCCAGCTTTTTAAAGATATAATTGACAAACATTGTATGTATTTATGGTATGCAACAGGATGTGTATTTTTATTTTTATTTTTTATTTTACTTTAAGTTCGGGGATACATGTGCAGAACATGCAGGTTTGTTCCATAGGTATACATGTATCATGGTGATTTGTTGCACCTATCAACCTGTCATCTAGGTTTTAAGCCTTACATGCATTAGGTATGTGTCCTAATGCTCTCCCTCCCCTTTCCCCCCAGCCCCCTGCAGACCCCAGTGTGTGATGTTCCCCTCCTTGAGTCCGTGTGTTCTCGCTACAACAGCCAGGATGTTTTGAAGGGCATAGAACTTGTAAAATGATTCACCCATCAAGCTAATTAACTTATGTATGTATGTATGCATATATGTGTGTATTTATTTATTTGATGAGAATACCTAAGACTTCATCTCTTAACTGAATTTCAATTTATAATACATTATTATTAACTGTAGTCACAATGCTTCACATTTGACCAACAGAATTTAATCACCTCATAACTGAAGGTTTGCACTCTTTGAACCGCTTCACTCCATTTCCCTATACTCCAAGCTCTGGCAAACCTGGCAGCCACTATTCCTCTTCCTGTTTATATGAATTTGACCTTTTTAGATTCTGCATCAAAATGAGATCATGCAGTAATATCCTATGTCTGGTCTATTCCACTTAGAATAGTCTCCTCTAGATACACCTGTGTTGACACAAATGACAGGATTTCCTTCTTTTTAAGGCTGAATGATATTATAGTGTGTGTGTGTATCACATTTTCTTTATCCATGCATTCATCAATAGACACTTAGGTTGTTTCCCTATCTTGGTAATTATGACTATGCTGCAGTGAGCATGGGAGTGCACCTATCTCTTTGAAATAATTTCATTTCCCTCGAGTAGTAGTGGGGTTGCTGGATCAAACAGTAGTTTTATTTTTACTTTTGTGAGGAAACACCATACAGTTTTTCAGAATGACTGTAGCAATTTACAATCCCATCAATAATGTATAAGGGTTCCTTGTTTTTTCACATTCTCACCGTGACTTGTTATGTTTTGTCTTTTTGATAACAGACATTCTAATACGTGGGAGATGATACCTCATTGTGGTTTTGATTTGCATTTCTGTGATGAATAACAATGCTAAGAAGTCTCTTTTCATTTATTTATCTGTTGGTCATTTGTATGGCTTCTTTGGGAAAAGGTATATTCAAGTCCTTTGACAATTTTTTAATCTTTTTTTTTATTGAGTTGTGTGAGTTCCTTATATGTTTTGGATTTTTGCCCCTGCCAGATATATGTTTTGCAAATATTTTCTCTCATTCCATAGGTTGCTTTTTTATTTTGCTGATCGTGTTCTTTGCTGTATAGTAACTTTGTAGTTTGATGTAGTCCCACTTGTTATTTTTACTTTTGTTGCCTGTGCTTTTAGCAACATATCAGAATAAATTATTGCCAATTTCAATATCGAAGTGTTTTTCCCCTATGTGTTTTTATAGAGTTTTTAGGTTTCAGGTCTTATATTTAAGCCTAATAATTTTAGGTTGATTTTTATGCATGATGTAAGATAAGAATCCAATTATATTCTTTTGCATGTGGATAATCAGTTTTCCAAAAAGCATTTATAAGAGATTGTTTTTCCCATCATATATTATTGATGCCTTTGTGAAGGTCAGTTGACTGCATATGCATAGATTTATTTCTCAGCTTTCTGTCCTGTTCTATGGATAGCATCTATGTGTCTCTTTTTAGGTCAGTATCATACTGTTTTGACAACTATAGGTTTTTAACATAATTTAAAATCAGGTACTATGAGACCATTAGCTATGTTTTTCTTGCTCAAAATTGCTTTGCTATTCAGAATCTCTTATGATCCCATACAAATTTTAAGATTTTTTAATATTTTTTGTGAATAATGATATCAGAATTTTGATTGCATTGAATCTATAGATAACTTTGGGTAATAAGAACGTTTATAAGGTATTAATTCTTTTGTTCTTTTATGCTACTGTGAATGAGATTTTTCTTATGTTTTTAAGATAGTTCATTGTTAGTGTATAGAAATGCAATTGATTTTTGCATGTTGATTTTGTTTTCTGCAACTTTATTGACTTTATTTGCTCTAACAGTTTTTTGGTGGAATCTAGAATCTAGGGTTTTCTGCAGAGAAAATCATATCATCTGCAGATAGAGATGATTTTACTTCTTTCTTATTTGCATGCTAGACTATAACTTCTATATGAAGTTTGCAGCCACTTTAAACAGGAATATAGATACATTATTCTGAATAATAAAGACTAGAGTTTACCTCAGGAAAGTGGGCTGACTGAAACAAGCTTTCAAACCAAAAAACGATGGCAGTGCCATTTTTGACAAACAAATCCAAAGAACAAATGACATGTCTGCACCCTAATTGACAGGTAGAGTATATGACTCTATAGTATAGCAGGAAAGGCGAATAGAGGTACATGAATAATGACAGGTAATCAAATTTCTACATCTGTATTTGGATGCACCTGTTTTGGATGATGTTAGTCTATTTTTTTTCTTATCAACGTGAACTGATATGGAGGTATAAAATAAAATGTATTTTTCAATCTTAGTACATAGGTTGAAGCCTGAAAATTTAAATTTTTGTTTGTTAACTATTTAAAAATAAATTCTGCCTAGTGAGCACATGTCTCTTTTTTATTACATTTGTTTTTCAGCTTTCCCAGTAGAAGAAATTCAAGAAAGGCAAATGAAAATAATAATAAATTATGTCATCATCATTTCAAATCCATATAGTCACCATTAAGTGGAATTTTCTAATACCATCTCCTGCTCAGAAGGCATAGTATGAGATAATATAATGCAAAAACAAAAGAATTATCATTTGTACGCAACTTCAGATGACCATAAGACTGGTACTTTATATAGTAGACATTTTTATACATTATCAACTTATTATTATTACCTGATAAATTACATGGGAGAAAACTAAACTTCAGAATACCTAAGCGAAAAACACCTGATTTTACATAGCTATTAACTGGTAAAGCCAAAATTAGAATACAAGCTTTTGTAATGCAAATATCTATGTATATCACAGGCTCCTAAAGTATCTTTCCTTGTTGTAAGCAGAATCTGTATTTTTTTTTTTTTTTTTTACTATCTAAAGGAAGAGTAATTTAGGGTATGTTCACATTAAGCATTTTATTATGTATGAAATAAACCAAAAACATTGCTATGAGTTGTTATATGAAGAAGAGGAACAAAGAGGGAAAAATTTCAGTGTCTCCCATAGTTTAGGATGGGTGATTGGGCATAAGTACAGTCTCTGTGTTCATGCAATATCTTATTTCTTACCTCCTACATGACAAAAATAAGTTAATTTTATTATGTGAAACATTTTGATGGACTTTTTTTATCTCACCACATTTTAATCTTCAAGGTAGAAAACAATCTCAAATATGAAACTCAGAAAGTTACCTGAGATAGAAGCCAAAGCTCCATTTCAGCCTCTGCCCCCAGAGGTTCACAGTTTTAGTTTAGACATTAAAAGCTCAGTTACACACCAGGGGATGCTTGCAACACTATTATTCCGGCTGCGACAAAGTGTGTAACCATCCTGCCTGCAGCCTATTTGCTTCTAAAAAAACCCAGCTGGTATCATTTGTGATTAGCAAAAGACAAAATTGGAGCTTCAATTATGTAAACCAAAGCCTTCCTTTCATTCTTAATTTAAAAAAATGAAAACGATTTTATTATAGATTAAAAACTGGGACTCTGTTAACTATCAGAGAAAAGTGGAAAGTGTGTCAACTCTGGATTGTTTTATACGTCTTTCAGCTTCAGAATTTTTGAGTGAGTAACTTGCTGTATCTGCCAAGGGTATTAGGTGGCAGCAAAGTAACTTTCCTTTCGATACTTAAATCACTTTAAAAACAGTGACAATCGTAATTTACTGTTGGCAACAAAATAAACTGAGTTGAACCATTAGAATGTGCTGTGTGCCCTGCATTGCTTCATTTATGGGTTACAGACAGTGGTGAGGTCTGCAGTGAAAGCAGAAGGACATTTAAACCACTAATTTTCTTTAACTTTTATTTTAGGTTCAGGGCTACATGTGCTAGTTTGTTATATAACTAAACTTGTGTCATGGGGGATTGGTACACAGATTATTTTGTCACCCAGGTACTAAGCAAAATACCCAGTAGTTATTTTTTTCTGATCTTCTCCCTCCTCCCTCCACCTCTCAAGTGCACAATACCCTCTAACCTCAAGTAAGTCAGTGTCTGTTGTCCCCCTCTTTGTGTCTGTGTGTTCTCATTAGTTAGCCCCAACTTAAAAGTGAGAACATGTGTGTTTGTTTTTCTGTTCTCGTGTTAGTTTGCAAAGGATAATGGCCTCTAGCTCCATCCGTGTTGCTGCAAAGGACATGGTGTCATTTTGTTTTATGATTGAGTAGTATTCTGTGGTGTATATGTACCACATTTTCTGTATCCAATCTACCAATGATGGGCATTTAGGTTGATTCTATGTCTTTGCTATTTTGTATAGTGCTGCAATGAACATATGTGTGCATGTGTATTTATGGTAGAATGATTTGTTTTCCCTTGTGTATACACCCAGTAATGGGACTGCTGGTTGAATGGTAATTCTGTTTTTAGTTTTTTGAGGAATGGGCACATTGCTTTCCACAATGATTGAACTAATGTACACTCTCACCAGCAGTGTATAAGGGCTCACTTTTCTCCGCAACTTCGTCAGAATGTTATTTTTTGAATTTTTAATAATAGCCATTCTGACTGGTATGAGATGTAAACCACATATTTTTTAACTTATAGCCTATTCACAAGAGTTTGATTCAAAGTCAGATTTAGCTGTCACTTACAAATAAATTTATATATAAAATTATGATTTTACTGCTTCTACCAAGTAATATTTTCTCAATGATCCAGCCTAAGTTAAACTGAGAAAGAATTTGTCATAGACATTTTTAAAATAAAATTAAATTAAATTAAAATTAAATTAAATATTTGGTCTATAATGTTTTGCTCTTTGCTAGGTGGATTTTGTAAGTGCTAATTTCTTAATATTTTAGTTTGTTTTGCATTACTTATTTACTCAGGGCTTTCTCTTTCTCCCTCTTATTTAAATTTGCATTCTATGAAATGTTCAGATCTTCAATGTAACATTCAATCAGTTTTGATAAATGCATATTAGGACACTGATTCTTTTGATTACATCAGAATATTCTCTCATGCCGTACTCCGAACCAAAAGCAACAATTGACTTGATTTCTATTAACACTGATTAGTTTTGCATAATCTTGAATTTCATATTAATGAGATCATACAGCATATCTTTTGTCTAGCTTCTTTCATTCAGCATAATATTATTGAGATTCATCCGTGTTATTGTATGTATCAATAGCTCGTTCCTTTCTTATTACTGGGTAGCATACAGCACAGTGTTTATTCTCCTGTTGAAGAATATTGGGGTTCTGTCCAGATTTTTTCTATAATGAATAAAACTGTTATGACTATTCTTTTCAAGAATTTTGAGGTCACATATTTTCATTTACTTTAAATAAATAGCTACAAGTGGAACTGCTGGATCATAGGGTGGTGTGTATAAGTAAATAAAATGTCAAGCAGTTTTCCAAAGAGACTGCACTATGTTTGTATTTCTCTTAACAACATATAAAGTTTTGGTTGCTCCACATCCTCTCCACCTTTCAGCATTTTTGTTCATTCTTTTTTCATTTAGTTGTATCTTATGATAGATTTAACTTTCATTTTCCAGATGACTAATGATGTAGGTAATTTTTATGGGCTTATTGGACATTTTCATGTCTTCTTTCTGGTGTGATGTTTCAAATAGTTTGCCCATTCTTCTATTGGGTTGTTTGTCTTCTTAGTATGAAACTGTAGGAGTTATTTTTATGAATACAGGTCTTTTGCCAGATATTCAGATTCATGTGTTGAAGATTTTTTTCTAATCTGTATTAACGATGTTTTCTACTGCATCCTTTGATAAACTGAAAATATTACTGTATTATAACAGAGTCCAAAATATCAAATTATCTTTCGTTTTACAGTTCCTCCTTTATCTGCTCTAAAAAATCTTGGCCTATCCCATAGTTGCAAAGACAGTCTAGGTTTTAACCTAGCATCTTAATAGACATTATTTTAATTATCAGTTTTTGATGTTAAATATAAATTATATGAGTCTGTATTTTAAATTTCAATAATAGATACTGTATTTTGATACAGATCATTTCTCATTAACATATTAAGCAAAGAGTTAGAGGTCTGCTACATTATGACATACCCTTAAACTAGATAATATATAGTTGTTTTAAGGAATGAGTTTTTTAAAATTAGGTGATATTTCAGATGTATTGCAAAATTGAAGAAAGCAAATTGCAGTGGAATGTGTAAGGAAAATAACATGACAGATGCATATATATATATATATATAGACAAAAGTAACAATTTTTGCAAAATAAAATTAACAATGACTACTTTTGTGGCTAACAATTTTAGATATAGTGGGAAAAGGCTTTTGTTTTTCATGTGCACCTTCCTTTATAATTTTTTTTCTATACTTGTAAATATATTATTTAAAGAAACAGCCAAAAAGTGTTATTAGGGCATAGTCATTTCTATGTATGTGTATGTAGGGTTATGTGTGTGGGAGAGAGAGGGAGAGAGGATCTAAACAGAAATTAAAAGCTATAAAGGCAAGCATACCTATGGTATTTGAAATCAAAACAAAATAAACAACAAAAATAAACAAAGATTGCCATCTTCTTCTAAAAAAACAAAAACAAAGATTGCCATATTTTTTTGTTTTGGACGAATCAGAACAGAAATAGCATGCTTCTGTTCTTTGCTATTTAACCAACCAATACTGAGTTTGAATCATTTGCACTGTAAACATTTGTGTAAGAATGATGTCTTTATACTATTACAAATTGTAGGGAGAATAAAGGGACACAAAAGGTGAGTTGGTAGCTACAGAATACATTCTTTATCCTAGGATACATTACTGAACCATAGCACAGCTTATAACGCCTTGAAAAATATTTCTAATATAACAATTCTATGTGACTCATAATATGGCATTGATGCTGCCATACAAATAATACTACCTCTAGTTTCTAACCATATTTGCCAATTTATACTGCTCATCATGTCAATAGATAAATATAAATTAAAATTATTTTTAACTTTGTTCATAAACTAGTAAAAATTGAAGTAAAAAATAGTCTTTTTTGATATTAGACAATTATAAATTGTTTCATTACCTTTGCTAGTAAGGAGTTTCTTATTCTCATGAAGTCACAGAACACATTTCAATTTGTCTTTTTTTCCCTGATCTCAGAATGCCAGCATAAATATCAATGTGGCATAGAATTAAGGTTTCCATTCACAATAAACAGTATTAAATAGTCTCTCCTATTTTGTTTGCCTTTTAGACTGCTTTGCTTCAGGGAAAATTTGTTTGGAAAGTTGCATGTGGTACATGTGTTTAGAATCATTAATTTGTGGCTTAAGATACATTCTGCATACTTCTCTACCTTGCCTTCTGCCTAAGAAGCTGACCTGTATGAACTACATCAACAAGGGTTTCCGTGGCCTTTCTCTTCTGTCTAGGATAAAATAATGCTGATCCCCATCAGAAACTGAAAGAAGAGATACCAGATTGAGGTCAGAGTGCTGATTACCTCGACTCTCTCCCAATGTGTTTGTCGTGGGTTGGCTGTTATCTTCCATTCAATATGGATAACCCTATGTAATTTTCTTTTTCTCTAGTTCTAAAAACAACCCCTCTCCTTTCCTTTGGTCTCCATTAGTTGCATATTGAATTACCTCAACACTTACTAATGTAAAATAACCGTTTACTAGGTTCACAGATCCTGTGAGCCATTGATCCAGACATAGCAGAGTAGGTTTAGGTTGTCTCTGGTTCATGATGTCTAAGGCCTCTGATGAAATATTTTAAAACTCAGGAATAGTAAATCACCAGGGTCTGGAATTATCTGAAAGCTTTTTTACTCTGATGTTTGATGCTGGCTCCCAGCTGTAACTTTAACTTTATACAAGAACACCTTCATGATGCCCTCCAAATAGCCTGAGCTTTCTCACATCGTGGTTCTTGGATTCAAATGTGAGTGCCCTGACTGAAAGACGGACAGACAGATAGACAGACAGACACACACAGAGAGAGACAGAAACAAATAGAGATAAAGATTAGAAGCCCCAGTGCCTTTTATAATCTAGCCTCAGAAATCTTGAAGCATCACCTACTCCATTTTGTTTTCTTTTTTAAATTTTATTATTATTATTACTTTATTATACTTTAAGTTCTAGGGTACATGTGCACAATGTGCAGGTTTGTTACATATGTATACATGTGCCATGTTGGTGTGCTGCACCCATTAACTCGTCATTTACATTAGATATATCACCTAATGCTATCCCTCCCCCCTCCCCCTACCCCACAAAATGCCCCAGTGTGTGATGTTCCCCTTCCTGTGTCCAACTGTTCTCATTGTTCAGTTCTCTCCTATGAGTGAGAACATGCGGTGTTTGGTTTTGTGTCCCTGCGAAAATTTCTGAGAATGATGGTTTTCAGCTTCAACCATGTCCCTGCAAAGGACATGAACTCATCCTTTTTTATGGCTGCATAGTATTCCATGGTGTATATGTGCCACATTTTCTTTTTTTTTCAGTTTTATTTTATTTTATTTTTATTATTATACTATAAGTTTTAGGGTACATGTGCACAATGTGCAGGTTTGTTACATAGGTATCCATGTGCCATGTTGGTGTGCTACACCCATTAACTCATCATTTAGCATTAGGTATATCTCCTAATGCTATCCCTCCCTCCCCACCCACCCCACAACAGTCCCCGGAGTGTGATGTTCCCCTTCCTGTGTCCGTGTGTTCTCATTGTTCAGTTCCCACCTATGAGTGAGAACATGCAGTGTTTGGTTTTTTGTCCTTGTGATAGTTTACTGAGAATGATGGTTTCCAGCTTCATCCATGTCCCTACAAAGGACATGAACTCATCATTTTTTATGGCTGCATAGTATTCCATGGTGTATATGTGTCACATTTTCTTAATCCAGTCTATCATTGTTGGACATTTGGGTTGGTTCCAAGTCTTTGCTATTGTGAATAGTGCCACAATAAGCATACGTGTGCATGTGTCTTTATAGCAGCATGATTTATAGTCCTTTGGGTATATGCCCAGTAATGGGATGGCTGGGTCAAATGGTATTTCTAGTTCTAGATCCCTGAGGGATCGCCACACTGACTTCCACAATGGTTGAACTAGTTTACAGTCCCACCAACAGTGTAAAAGTGTTCCTATTTCTCCACATCCTCTCCAGCACCTGTGTTTCCTGACTTTAATGATGGCCATTCTAACTGGTGTGAGGTGGTATCTTATTGTGGTTTTGATTTGCATTTCTCTGATGGCCAGTGACGATGAACATTTTTTCATGTGTTTTTTGGCTGCATAAATGTCTTCTTTTGAGAAGTGTCTGTTCATGTCCTTTGCCCACTTTTTGATGGGGTTGTTTTTTTCTTGTAAATTTGTTTGAGTTCACTGTAGATTCTGGATATTAGCCCTTTGTCAGATGAATAGGTTGTGAAAACTTTCTCCCATTCTGTAGGTTGCCTGTTCACTCTGATGGTAGTTTCTTTTGCTGTGCAGAAGCTCTTTAGTTTAATTAGATCCCATTTGTCAATTTTGGCGACTTCAAACTATACTACAAGGCTGCAGTAACCAAAACAGCATGGTACTGGTACCAAAACAGAGACATAGATCAATGGAACAGAACAGAGCCCTCAGAAATAAAGCCACATATCTACAACTATCTGATCTTTGACAAACCTGACAAAAACAAGAAATGGAGAAAGGATTCCCTATTTAATAAATGGTGCTGGGAAAACTGGCTAGCCATATGTAGAAAGCTGAAACTGGATCCCTTCCTTACACCTTATACAAAAATTAATTCAAGATGGATTAAAGACTTAAATGTTAGAACTAAAACCATAAAAGCCCTAGAAGAAAGCCTAGGCAATACCATTGAGGACATAGGCATGGGCAAGGACTTCATGCCTAAAACATCCATTTTGTTTTTTGAAGCCAAGTCCTGGCCAGTTTTAAGAGAGAAAATAGATTCTTTTGACTGGGGAGTGAGGAGATGCTAGAAGTGTGTATTAGTCTCTTCTCACAGTGTTACAAAGAACTAACTGAGACTGGGTAATTTATGAAGAAATGAGATTTAATTGACTCACAGATCCAGTTCTGCAGGCTGTAGAGGAAGCATGGCTGAGAGGCCTCAGAAGACTTGGAATCATGGCGGAAGGTGGAAAAGGAACCAAGCACATCTTCACATGGTAGCAGGAGAGACAGAGTGAAGGAGGAGGTGCTATATACTTTCTTCTTAACAAGCAGATCTTATGAGAATTCCATCACAAGAAAGCACTAGGAGGATGGTGTTAAACCAATAGAAACTGCCCCCATGATCCAACACCCCCAACCAGGCCCCTCCTCCAACACATGGGGATTGTAATTTGAGGTGAGATTTGGGTGGGAACACAGAGCCAAACCATATGAAAGTATTTCAGGACCCCCAGATATTGCTATGGATTTTTTTGGAAAAATCCTTTTCACCACAGGTTTAAGAGTAGTGAGTGTTTGCCTGCTACTAGTCCAAGGTTTCTATAGTACCCTTTGTGATTTATTTTTGTCATACTCTTTGAATCATTCTGATTCAGAGTGTATTTTGTCCCTCGTTGGAACCCTGTTTAATAAATACACTATTCAAACGCTATTTGAAAGAAAAAAAGAACTATTTTCAGCATATTGAAATAATCATTCATAATGTACATGTAATCATCTTTGTTATTAATTTAAGTTGATTTTTGTTACTCGGAAATTATATAGAAAGCAAATACAATCCAAATAACAGATATTTGCCATTTAATCCATGAAATTCCTAAGGAAAACTTTGAAGAGACCTGCTGCAACCAGTGTTTTTCAATATTGTTTTGAAACTTCTGGCTTTTGCAATAGGAAACGAGAAAACATTGAAGTAAAACTATTACAAAATACTAGAAAAAGTTATATGCATTTTTAGATGGTATATTCAAACATATCTAAAGCATAATAAAAAATCTAAAATCTCTGCAAAAATTAAATATAGAATATAGTAAGATCCAGCAATCCCACTACTGGGTGTATATCTAAAGGACATGATTAATATGTAGATGAAATATTAGCACTCCTATGTTTATTGCAACATTACTCACAATGGCCAAGATATGGTATCACACTAAGTGTCCATCAGTGAAAGATTAGATTGATAAAACGAAAATAAAAAAATTAACATATACACAATGGAATGTCATTCTGCCTTTAAAAAGAGGGAAAATTTGTCATGTGCAACGACATAAATGAACCTGGAGGACATTATATTAAGTGAAATAAGCCAAGCACAGAAAGCCAAAGACCCTGTGATCTCACTTATATATGTGTAACTTAAAAAAATGAAACTCATAGAAACAGTAAATTGGTGGTTAGCAGGGGCTGGGATCAGGTTGATGAGGGAAGGTAATATGGGAAATGTTGGTCAAAGGGCATACAATTTCAGTTAGACAGAAGAAATAAGTACAAGAGATCTCTTGTACATGATGGTGACTAAAGTTAAGTGTTCACAAAAAACATGGTTAAGTATGTGAGGTAATGCATATATTAAATAGCTTGATTCAGCCATTCACAATGTGTATATGTATTTCAAAACATCCTGTTACGAATCAATATTTATAATTTGTATTTGTCAGTTAATACAACTTTAACAAATAAAAATTAAAGAAAATACTGTTGCAAGGTGTCTATTTTTACAACAGCCATTTGTAATTACATTTTAGTAATTACTAAGTACCACTTTTATGGTAGTTTGATAGCAGCATTTATCAGGATCAATGGTTTTCTCATTTGTACATCATTTACAATTTGCCTTTGTAGGTTCTCCCAACAAGAGGACCTGCAATAGTCTGCACTATTTTCTCACTTCTTAAATCTATTCTGGCTGTGTGACTTACTTTCAACAAATGAGCATGGTAAGATTAGCATTAGACAGTTTAAATTCTAAACATTGAAAAGTCTCTGGTGGTTTCATTTTTTCTCTTTGAACTCAGCCTCCTTTATAGGAAAAAAAATAAAAAACTTAGTCTAGCCTATAAAAGGGTGAGAAACTGCACCCCAGCTCACTGCTAGCCAATGTCCAGAAACAGATCAAAGAACTAGCTGCTAATGATAGATGTAGACAGAAGTAAGGAAGATCTGTGGACACTAGAAGGACCAGTTTTCCTCATTCTGAATTATTGGCTTATGATTCAGGAGGTGATAAAAGGTTAGTTCTTTTTCATCCATTGAATTTGGAGGTATTTTGTTAATCAGCAATCAGGTAACTGATGCAACACTTGTAAATGTTTCAAAAATGTATAATATTTAGCAATATATTTAACATGAAATAAACTGTATACAACCATCTATCCACATATATAAATATCACCAAATATATGTTTCCTATTATTTATATATATATATATATGCACATATGTACAATAATGCCTATGCCTATTCTGGGAGTGTTTACATTGTCAAAGATCTTGAAACTACTTGAATTTATATCTCACAGGCTGTAGTTGAAGAGCTACCAATACATGGATAACATAAAATTATCTGACACTATTTAAATTAAATATTCATTCATAATTGAACTATGGCTAAATCACCTATGTCTGTGTCTAATTTTGTAAAGTGAAGAAAGATTTCAAATACAGAAAGTTGATCTTTATTCTATTAAAAAATCATAATGATAATTTGTAGGATGTAGTACTAATTTTTCAAAATACTTGCTTTCACTAGCTAAACTATTTATCTCCAATTAAAATTAATAATATGTAAAGTTAATAGCTAGAATGTTAAGCTCATGAAAATGAAAACCAAAATATAGAGCCTAATGAGGCAAAACCCAAATAAACCAATAGAAAATATTTTGCAATATTATAAATAGCTCAAGAATATCCACTTATCATAGTCTGGTGTGTTAATTCCTCATAAAGCTTGAGACTAACTTTTCTCTAGAGCTGTCAAATAAGAAGGCTGAATAATCAGGTAGTAAAGTGAACGACTCTAGACCCTGTCTGTCTCTGTGTGTTCTAATACTGACTCCCCTTGCTAATTAGCTCTATTTCAGAAATAAAACTTTGAACATAGCATTCCTGATTCTTCTGAGCAAGCACAAAGATTGCAAAGGAACAAAAAGAAAATGGAGAAGAATCTAAGCTTTAAAAGAAATTTTCAATATGTCTAAAGATGAATGGAGAAGCATTTGTAAATTTAGGATCACAATGCTTGAGAAACTGGGATTGAAATTAAGTTTTCATGTGACAAAAGTTTAACATTGATAGAATTATTTCCTTGATTTTGTTATATTTTCTAATTTTCAAGTGCTGTTAAGATTAATCTTTAGTAAATAATACTTATTCAGCATGTGACCTGAAATTTTATCTTAGCCTTTTAAGTTGGAACATATATAGGAAAGCAAGAATGGAAGTGTTGAGAAGTTATTAATTTGGTATTAGAAGACTCATGTGCATAAAAAGAAATGTTTAGGTATATAAAGAGAGAAATGTCTCTTCAACAGGAATACCCTAAGCTACTGAATAAGTGATACTGGAGGCTTAATAATATTTTGCTGCCTTGCTTAACAGGAAGGAGATAAAAAATTGAAATTTGATCAGTGTAATTCTTCTGCTCCTTCTACTGAGACTGTGTGCGGAAGTGCTGAGGACATCCAAGGACAGCTATGATTGCTTCAGTGGAGCAAAGCTCCCTATCCTAGCCCCCGTCAGAGAAATCTTTTATTGAAGAATGGCCCACTAATTAGAAATCATTATTCCTGTTCATGCACCGTTAGGGAGGAAGAATGACAGTCTATTCAAAGTGATACAAAGCTCAATAATTTCCTAAATTGCAACGAAACAACATGGAGTTTTATCAGTGAATTCTGGCTAATTTTTTTGCACTCATCTCTGTCTTATAATAAGCTGGGACAAGCCATAGCCTGAGAAACTTTTTAAACTCAAGGTAAAATCGCACAAGTTAAAACATTCTTATTTTCCTAAGTTGAAATGCTTCACTTAAAGTATAAGGGAATGCAAGTTATTTTTTTCCAATATAGTTTTTAAAACATCTTGATAAATATAAGTTTGTAAGTACCTATTTTTACTTTTTAATATATTGTCAATGAAATTTTAATTGGTAGGTTTCATAACCTCAGAATTGTAATGCTTATATTTTATATTTTTATTAAAATAACGAAATCATACAAATATAACTGACATAACAAATACATTGATTTCAAGTCTTTTCAGATTAAGTTATCTGGTATTTTTATAAATTATCTTTTCTGGACGGGCGCAGTGGCGCACGCCTGACATCCCCGCACTTTGAGAGGCCAAGGAGGGTGGATCACAAGGTCAAGAGATCAAGACCATCCTGGCCAACATGGTGAAACCCCATCTCTACTAAACATACAAAAATTAGCTGGGCGTGGTGGCAAGTGCCTGCAGTCCCAGCTACTTGGGAGGCTGAGACAAGAGAATCGCTTGAACCCCGGGGACAGAGATTGCAGTGAGCCAATGCACTGCACTCCAGCCTGGCGACAGAGCGAGACTCTGTCTCAAAAAATAAAAAATAATAAATAAATAAATAAATATCTTTTTTTAAAGCAAAATTACCTAGGATGACTCATGACTTTTGATTATTAAATTATATGATAACAAATAACATAAACCTTTGATTTTTGAAATTTTTACAAGTTATAAAAATTTAGTAATAAAAATTTATATATGACATTTTTATGTCTACAGAATAATTTTGTTTAATAAACTCAAACTAGATAACCATAGACCAAGGAGATTATTTAATAATCATATTGAATCTTCTTTTTTTTTTTTTTTTTGAGACGAGTCTCGCTCTGTCGCCCAGGCTGGAGTGCAGTGGCGCGATCTCGGCTCACTGCAAGCTCTGCCTCCCGGGTTCATGCCATTCTCCCGCCTCAGCCTCTCCGAGTAGCTGGGACTACAGGCACCCGCCACCATGCCCAGCTAATTTTTTTGTATTTTTAGTAGAGACGGGGTTTCACCGTAGTCTCGATCTCCAGACCTCGTGATCCGCCCGCTCGGCCTCCCAAAGTGCTGAGATTACAAGCGTGAGCCACCGCGCCCGGCCTGAATCTTCTTATAAATAAATTCTTTTAGTATTTATTCCAAGAAACACACACAAATGCCCTTATAAACGAACAGTTCTTCATTAATTACAAAGAGAAAAAGTGACTTAATAATGGCAAAAGCTGGTGGACATTAGGTTACATTCTACATACTAACTTGTGTTTGTTCTTCCAGAATTTCAATGACTTTAAAGACAAAGGAACTCCTCCAAATAAAGACAAAGAGATAAGACAAGCAGACACAATGTGTGATCCTAGATCATAGGATCTGGAGCTCAACAAAATAGCTGTAAAGGACATTACAGAGATATATTTGTCAAAATTTTAATATTGTCTACATATCACGCATTAATATTTTATTGCTCTAAAGTGGGCCTTATTTTAATAATTAATTTTACAATGATTATACAATATTTTTTTCTTTAGGAAATCACCCTGAACTTATTGAAGTTCTTAAGCATGTCTGCAGCTTATTTTCAAATGACTTTGCAAATAATAACAAACATCAAAAATACTCACACAAAATGAAAAGAAAAATGCATGGAAAAATAGGACAACTGTTAATATTTGACAAATCTTAACTTTCCTTTGTGTTTAAAATTATTTCCAAATAAAAAGTTTAAAAAGTAAAAAATATATAAATATATAAAATTGAACATATTGATCAATCAAAAACTGTAGGAAATTATTGTGGTGATATGTCATCCAGTAAAGAAACTATGTTCGTTTCCTGATAAATAAAGTCTCAGCTTTGGTGTACTTTCCCTGAAAGCAAGGAGTTTAATAAATACCTTACTGTAATCTCATAAAGATACACCCTGTTTGAAGAACAATAAGGTGACACAGTATCTCCGGTTTTCTGACCACCAGAAGGGAACAAATGTAATTCTTCTTTACTCTTTATTTCACTTTTTTTCCATCAAATATTGCCCTAAGTTCCTGCTGTCTTTTTCACTGGGCCATGAGCTCCTTCAATTGCAGGCACCAGAGATAATTTACCTTGTTCCCATCATTTAGTACAGGGTATGAAATAGAGTTGTTGCTCAGGAAATGTGAATAGCTTATGGGTGGCAGTAAAATATTATAGAAAAGTTGTGGTTTTAGGGTGTAGCCTGAGATTCTACTGTTCTTAAAAACTACGAGGTGATGCCACTGCCATTTGCTCATGGCCACACATAGAGTTGCCAGTTCTAAGATGGTAGATGCATATAAATTAATAACAAATTGTAGCCAATTACCATCAGATTATAAAAAGTCTACAGTGTTGATTCCTTGTTTTCAATAATCTTTTTTTTTTCAAATAAGAGTGGCATTCTTTTTTATTTCAGAGCAATACTGCAAAAATAAGATTTGATTTTCATGCTGTGCCTCCTGTAAAATTATACAGTGGTCCACAGGAAACTGAATTAGTACATCAAATCACAGTATATAAATAAGAACACAGATAAAGTGACTAGATATCATCTAGAAATATGTCCTCTGAAGATGCAGGCACCGATAATCATGATCCAGGTCAGACAGTGTCAAAGGGCTCATCTGCGTTAACTACCTCTTTATCCCTAGTTCACAGGACCCAGGACATCACACAGGGTGGATGTGACAGGAGTAGTTACGGGAGGGCTGTAGCTTGGAACGGTTGTTTTAGTAATGCAATATCTTGGACGTTAATTTAATTAAATTCACAATATTTATACTCATAAGCCCATCGACAAAAATTCATTGATTATGCAAGTTGCCATTCTGCAGTTATCCTGCAAGTCAGCTTTGTGTTTACAGGAGTCTGTTGATTTCTAGTGGATGGTATTTTAGGAGCACACTGAGGAGTGAGGAAAAGATCCTAGTTCCTAACAATAGTGAGAGCAGTTTTCTCCCCAGATAAAAGCTTGTATGCAAATATTTTGGATGTTTACATCCTGAATACGGAGTATGTACATGAATTAATTTCATTTGTCTTCAACTTCTTGGATTCCGGATTCCCATGACCGTTTGGGTGCAATTTAGAACAAATGCTATAATTTCTTTAAAATGTAGTATATGTGTGTTTTTTTGTTAATGTCCACTATTATTTTGGTTGATATATACATATCTACTTAATACACTTGTTTAGGGTTCATTTTAATCCAATCTAGTAGATTGTAAAAGAAGAAAAACATATTGACATCTAGCTTATGTCAATATATTGTTGAAAGTTAAAAGTTATTTTTAAATATTTTATATAAAATTTAATTGTTGAGACAATAAAGTGAGGAGAATTTCACCAGAATAAAATTATAATATTAAAATTCTATCTTTATGACTGTGTAATTATTTTAACATAAATCTATTTAGAACCTTAAGTTTTTATGATGTGTTTTATAATTATATTGGTAAGTATTGCAGTGGTTTGGGGGCTTCTTTGATGTTTTCAGACTTTATTTTCAAAGGATATTATATATGTCTAGTACAGCTTTAGCTGTATTCAACAGAAAATTCTTTAAGCATCAGATATCAAGAAGTCATGCACTGATGATAGAAATCAGAAATTCCTTTATTCATTTTATTCAATTAGATAATATAGGAGTATTTCATAATTTATATCATTCTTTAGAATTTTATCACTTTTCAGTTTTGGTTTCATAATAAAGATAATTATTTTATCAGCTATTAGGAAAGCAAACTTAAGATAAGTATTTAGTAATGACCCATATTGAGTATGTGTTATGACATAATTCTATATCACAAAATTTTAAACTATACAATTAAAATATATAAAATAAAATTACATGAAAACACACAGTTCTCTACTGTGCTATTATTTAATAATACACTGGGTTTTGATCATTAACAGAGATTATGAAAGCACATAAAGCATATAATTTTACAATTCTTTTGACTATGCTGAGATAAAATTTCATCAAATACAGTTATTTCTACATTCTCTATAGGGAAATTAAAACAAAATTACTGAAAGACAAGGAATAAAATAGGTTTATCTAATTTCTCTCAGAAAGGCAAAGGATCTATTAAATATTCATTTTATAGTCATAATTAAAATCATACAATAGTATCATACAGTGCATAAATACCTATTTCTCAGGTCTTGCATTTTTGTGGGATTTTGAGAGGTTGGTTTAGTAGTTTAAAAAATGTCTGTAAGTAGAGTAAATGTTCTTGCAGATTGATACACGAATTATGTTTCATTAGGTGGGTCAGGAGGAGAGGTGGCCAGATGATAGTTCTCTTTAGAAACCAGATGGAGCTAGTTAATTACTATCTGCTGTTGGTTTATCTAATCCTTGAGGATTCATGTAGAATCTCTCCTTCTTCCCAGAGAATACCTCTATTTATGCAGTTTCCTCCAGTCCAGGTGTCTGCAAATTACAGCATGCAGGCACAATTCAGCCCACTGCCTGTTTTTGTTTTTTAAAAAAGCTTTATAGGAACACAATCATATTCATTTACTTACATCTTGTCTGTGGCTACTTTCATATTATTTATTATGTGGCATTTTACAAAAAGTTTGTTCACCCTGTTCTAGTTTGTTAAGTCTAATGTCTCATTGCTGTCTACAATATTTTACTACTCAGTCTGGATAATGTTACATCATTCGATCTTTTTTTTCTTTTTTTTAACTTTTATTTTCAGGTGTACATGTGCAGGTTTGTTATATAGGTAAACTTGTATCATGGAGGTTTGTTGTACAGATTATTTTCTCACCCAGGTGCTAAGCCTAGTAACTATTTTTTCTGTTCCTCTCCTTCCTCCCACCTTCCATCCTCAAGTAGGCCCCAGTGTCTGTTGTTCCTTTCTTTCTGTCCATGAGTTCTCATAACTTAGCTCCTACTTATAAGTTAGAACATGCAGTGTTTGGTTTTCTGTTCCTGTGTTATTTTGCTAAGGATAATGGCCCCAACTCCATCCACGTTCCCAAATAAGACATTACCTCATTCTTTTTTATGGCTGCATAGTATTCCATGGTGTATATGTACCATATTTTCTTTATATGATCTGTCATTGATGGGCATTTAAGTTGATTCCATGTCTCTGCTATTATGAATAGTACTGGAATAAGCATTTGTGTGTATGTCTTTAGGGTAGAATGATTTATTTTTCTTTGGGTATATACCTAGTAATGGGCTTGCGGGGTTAAATGGTAGTTCTGCTTTTAGCTGTTGGAGGAATTGCTACAATGCTTTCCACAGTTGTTGAACTAATTTATAATCCCACCAACAACGTGTAAGTGTTCTCTTTTTTGTACAACTTCACCAACATCTGTTGTGTTTTTTTACTTTTTAGTAATAACCATTCTGACTAGTGAGAGATGGTCTCTCATTGTGGTTTTAATTTGCATTTCTCTAATGTTCGGTGATATGGAACTTTCTCTCCCTAAGCAACACATTTGAAATCCATCTCACTTCCCACTTTATCCTCAAATCTAAACTTCCCTCTCACATCTATTTTTTTTGTGTGTATATATATATATATACATATACACACACACACATGCACATATGTATATATACACACACATATACACATATATATAAAGCATTTGAACAGAAGATGCATTTTACACATGCTTACATTTGACATTTATTGTTCTGTTGTATGTATGTGTCAATCTCAATACACTAGCTAAGTATGAGGGGAGTTAATCTCTCTGAAGTTCATTTGTAAAAAGTTGATATAATTTAATAGAATAAAGATATAAAATTATTTAATAAATGTATGGTACTAATGTAAAGTCCTTTCTTTTCCTAACATTAATCTATGTGCCACATACATATCTGTTTCATCTCCTAACCAATTCATTTATATAACATTTCTCTATTGAATACTTGTTTTGTATTGGGTTCTGTATTACTAGACAGTGGGACTTTGACATTGCAGAAAATGTGCCTGTTCTAGAAGGAACTCACAGCCTGACAAGAGAGATAAGAAAGTGCATAGACAATTGTTATAAAGGGGTTAACACACCATACTGTTGATCCTTATAGGAGAATATGCCTAGCCCAAACTTTGAGGGTCTGAAAAGCATCACGTACACTAAGACCTTAATCATCCATTAAACTTAGCAAGGGAAAAAAAAACAGTAGAGGAAATGGCATTTGTAGAGATCTGGAGGCAATAAAGACTGTGAAATAAATAAGAAAATTGCAAATAGTTTTATAGTTGGATCATACTATTTTAAAGAATGAGTGGTTAGATATTTGCCTGAAAACGTAAAATGGGATCACAGCAAATATTCCACTGATAAATTTACAGCAGTTATCTAATTCATATTTATAGTTTAATTGCTCAGCAACTTCATAATCAGTCTATATTTACTATTATTAATGTCCCTTAGAAACTAGTTTTAAATAGGGTAATTGGAGCTCGTTGGCAATTGAAATGAAAGATTCTGGATGTCACCTGAACATACCATACCTTGGCTATGAAAAGGTACATTTTTAAAGTAAAAGCAAAACATTAAAGTAGGCTTTATGAGTCTTTCTGTCTTCCTCCCTGTTTTTCTCTCTTCTCTCTCTCTCTCTCTTTGTCACACACACACACACAGACACACACAGAGATGCACACATATTTAACAAGAATCATCACCAAGGTTCTGATCCTAGCCATTTCACTAGCTACTCAGTAAACCCCAGTAAATAACTAGACTTTATGTCCTTTTTATAAAATTTACAAAAATAGTTTCTATCTTAAAAATTTTGTATCAGATAAGCTAGATCTCATTATGTTCCAGATACGAAACTATTTTGCTGTTTATTACTTATTTTAATTATTAAACATATTAATATGTATTTATTAATGAGAATTAGCTACTATGCTCAGCTTATTATGGTTAATCACATATCTTTATTTTCAAGCAATTAATATAGTAAGAAACAAATCCTTGGAATATAAGAAATGAAGCTGAAAGTAGATTGTATTGAGGAATGATCGAATTTCATTTAATAATCATTACTTTTTGTATCAACTAATCATTTCTATCAAACCTATGCTGCAATATCATTCATGTTAGCAGAGGTAATTATACAGCTGACTTTGTTCCCAGAATCCATAAAAAAGGTTTCAGTTCTTCATTTCTAGTTGACAACATTTCTTTTCCTTTTTGCTCTTTCATTATTATTATTATTGTTATTATTTTGCTTTTCTTCTTTTACGCTCTAGTAGGTTTGGCTAGTACATCCATCATGTCCAGCATCTACTTTGCCATATATTTCCCACTTCTTTTTGTGATCTGTGCAAATCGTTTAGGAAAGTCCTTTTGACAAAGACAAACTGCCTACATCTCTTATATAGAAAACTATTGCATTGTTTTATGCCATTGAGTGAAAAACGCTATCTATTGTCCTATGCATTGGAAATATTATTTCTATCACATCATCCCATTCAAGTTTTTTATTGTCGCACAGTGAGAGGCAATACAAACTTTCTCACAATTAAGGGACTCTGGAAAACCCATTTTTATGACTCTGGGCGTCCCTATGCCTTTCAAGGATGTGACTCTTTAGATTCTTGGTTAAAAACTGTATGTTTGGAGGTAAATCTATACATCCTGATATCAATAATAAAAACAATAGCTCAGGCTGTTGATTATTAAGTTACGATACTGTTTTAGGCATTTTTCCTTTATCATTCTGTTGAATTTCTACCAAGCCAACTCCAGGAGACTCACTGATTCTTGATTTATTTATTAATTTCACACCACTTTAGATCAATTTAGTGTAGTTTGTAGAATAGTTTAAGACAAAGTTGAGGAGAAAATAAAGAAGTAAAGTAAATCATTGTTTGCCACTTTTTAGGGGAAATTACAAATGCTTGAACTTTTTAATAATATGAAACATTCTACCATTAACAGACCGTGTAAAATCAACAGTTTTTATATTGTGTCTCTCATATTCTTCTCATAAAAATGTGACAGAGCTACAGTAGAGTTTTCGTAAATACATAAACACATAGCAAAATGCTTTACTTCAAGAAGTCTCGTTGAAGTTACATTTTTCCTTTTTTGTTAAGTGATTGAACAGTAATGGGGACATTTTATTTTACAAAACATGTCAACTGATATACATGTAATTTTTAAGTATTCCTGTAGTTTCATCACAAAAGAAGTTATAACCAGAAAAGGATAACAAATCTTCATAAGAATTATTTTAAATTGATATATGATTATGATAAAAATTAATCTCTGAAATAATTATTTTAATCACTTAGACTTTTAGTGGAAAATTATTACCTAATAGCTTAGTATTATCCATATGTTTGATATAAAAACACCAAGAATTAGAAGTTTTTTTTAATAACATAAAAAACTATTATTCTGGTCCATTATGATAAAAGTAATTAAATTTCACTTTCTACACAAGAGGATTCCTTGCTTACTTTTGCAAATTATTGTTTGTTTCTGCTAAAAATTATACTGTATCACATCCAGTTTGAAAAAGGGGATATCTATTGCAACTCTCTGATCATTATAAGTAGTTTACTCTGTTTTTGGTCATGATGAAAATAATTTTTATACATTGAAACCCTTTAAATAATTTGTAATGAGAAAAGCAATACATTTTTAAGTGAAACTTTATTAAAATCTTGAATGTACCATTAGCACAACAGCAGTTTTAACACCAACAGTTCAGAGTTCAGAGGCTGTATAGAGTCCTATTATTTCTTCTACATCAAGTAAAACTCTTAAGAAAACTCTGCCTGCCTGAATATTTGTGTGTGTGTGTGTGTGTGTGTGTGTGTGATTGTGTCGTACTCAGGTTAAAGGCCTAAGCAGAGAATTGGTTAGGTGCATTTCATTACAACAAAGTAGGGTAGGAGGCAGGACTCAACTCCAGAGGCAGGGCTTAGTCATTGGACCTAATTGAGGACTAGTTAAAACAAGGATAGGGCGGAAGCATCTTTCCATTTTGTATAAATCACTACCAAATCTCAGAGAGAATTGACAGAATATCCTGTTTTTTATTTTAGATCTTGGGTCTAACCAAGAATGCAGTCAATGAGGGAAGCACAAACAATCCTTTAACTTTTTAGATTGAGAAGTTTGCTCAGGAGGCAAAACCATTCTTTCTCTCCATTCAATTTGTTAGGACTTGGAGGTTAAAAAAAAGAAAAAAGGAAAGAAAAATGTAGCAATAATGTGGAGAGTTGCCTCATGGCCACTAACCAGTCATTAAAATAAAAAAATAAATAAAAACACTTATCTTTAGAAAATATTTGTAACAATAAAGCAATTTTATAAATATAAGAAACATTAGGGTATGTATATACTACACATATTCTTCATGAGAATAGACATGTGTGCAGATATTATATTTACTACAGCTTTAATTACAATTATACCAAAAGAAAAAAACACACAAAAATCCTGACAAAAGGAAAATGGTCAAATTCTTATTGCACATTCACGTACTATGTCTTAAAACCATATTAATTAGGTAAATTTAATAGAATAATAAAATGTTCAAAACAATACATATGATTGAACAATATGTTTCTGAATATTCCTTTGAGTTGCAGTGGAACTTATGTAGCTGAAGTCATACCCACCCACTCTTTGAGAGTAACAGTTAAATCCATTTTAAATACAAACATCCATTTTAAAGAGAGTGTTTTTTCTGGGGTACCCAAAACTTCAGAGGCCACAGTCCCAGAGAGCAGGACATTGCAATGAGAGAGTCTGTATTTATGGCCACTTTTTTCCACTGGAGCATTTTCTCCTTCAAAATGCAGGAAATAAGGATAAACAGCACACTTCAGTGTAAACATGATGATATTATTTTGGGTTATGGAGACTAATATTATAATTTGAAGAATTTCGGCCAAGGGACAGAGAGATTGTCAGGACTAGTTTTCCCGGGGGTCCACAAGGCAGAAAGGGCAGAGGCAGTCATGAGCAATCTCTTTTCTTCTTCCACTGTTTTCATTTTGAAGTAAAATGCTTTCCCAGAAATTTTCCTTTATATAGCATTTCTTAGAATTGTGTCACATGTTCAGCCATAAATTCAGAAGAGTTTGGGTAATTGAACATGATGACAGCTGAGAGTAGCTGGCATTCACAAAGAATAGAGTTCCATCCCAATTCCTACTTCAATACAGAGATTTGTATACAAACACTATTTCCTGATGAGTTTTCTCTGTTTCTGCTATTTTTGCCATAAATAAATTATTTTATAGTATTTTTTTACTGGGCATTTGTATCTTGGTGCTAAAACTTCCTTTTACAGTACATAAAATAATTGACTTACGATGGAAAAAATTCAGACACTGGATGTACATTGGTGAGGGAAATTGGGCTAGGGGAATAATTCAGGGAAATTCTTGATGCCCTTAAAAACAAGTCTCATAAACAGATGCCTAATTTGGTATATCCATAGTTTAAACTTTACTGGAGAAACTTTTCTCAATATTGATGAAATGAGGATTAGTAAGTAAGGCAGAGCAATATATAATGTTGATTTCCGAAATGTTAATGTTGTTCTAAATAGAACATTTTTTTCTTAAGCCATTACCACCCACTTGATTTCTTGGAATTCCTGACTCACTATGTATCATGCTGAATAAATGGCTCTTGTTCCCGGAGCTAACCATCTGACTACTTATTGGCATCAATCAGTTTTGAAAAGGAATACTTGAGAGTATTTATAAAAAGGTACTTCATCTATGGAACACATTAGTCAGATATTTCAAAAACACTGTTAAAGGAAAGTGTCTTGATAACCAATAGTAATAAAAGTGTCTCTCTTTTTCCAGTCATTTGTAAACATACCTCCAGGAGAAATTGTTCTATGCAGCATTTGTTAACAATTTCATTTGGCATTTGGGTATAGGTGTGTGTCGTTTAAACTTGACCAGAGTGATTAATTTAGAGTAGCACTCACTCGATAAAATAGAACTATTGTGAGTGCATGTGTGTGTGAATGATTCAGATTACTGCTTATTGCATTATCTGCCTATCACACAATAAGAGTACAATGATTATTTTTATAGTCTTAGAAGAATACACTCCCCACAGTTATGTTCAGAAAATTCAACTTTAATCCCCACACTAGTAAGATTAATAAAGAATAAAAGATGCCAGAGTAGATAAGGCAAAGCCTAAGAGAAAGATTATCTGATGATAATTATATAGTTTCATAAATAACAGATAATTTGAAATTTTAGCATTTTGTAAATATCTGTTTAACTTGTAAAACTGTTAGCTTGTAAAGTTGTTTTGTGGGAGTCTAATGATTCATTTCCTTTCCCAAATTCGCTCTTTATAGTTTTTACACATTCAGAATAATAAGATTTGCTGGTTGCTGGGAAAAAAAATGAGTAGAGAATTTTGTAATGAGGGCAGGTAACTAGAATTTATTGATTCTGTTAAAGTTGCAAATCTTAAAAGAGTATCTATACAATGAATATATTTAAACATATCTGCCTGTGATTACAAAATAGATCCCCATTTCCTACAAAATTACCAGAAAGTCTTATCATGTCTTTAGGTGTCAATCTTGAAATCATCTCAAAGAATGTCCTGGTTTTCTCACATTCGAATATGAATTGTATATTCACTTTATCTCTCCCAGTGGCCACCTCCCAGGAAAGTCAGTTCATCACAAACTCACCCTCTGAAACAAAATTTCATTACGAATTTTTAGATGGCCTGACATCCTGGTCTTTATTTCTTCTACCTCTTCTCTGAATGTTCTGCAAAACACATGTGAAGATCATGGGATCCCATATAGAAAAGGCTGGGCCATGTCATTGATTTTTCTGAACCTGACTCTTCACTTCCTACTTCCTAAAAGTAACCTTTGTGTCACCCTGGTGGCCAATATATGGACTATCTCCTAGTGATGCTCACCAATCTAAGCTAACATAGTTCCATGATAATTCCCCTCGGTCTGGGGATTCTTTAATAAAAACATTTTTATTGTCACACGTTGCTGAGTAGTCTCATGAACATTAATTTTACTGATGCTCACACATGCAAATGGGTAAGAGTGATTTTTAGCATCAGCCATTGGTTATGCAGAACCATGAGTCCCTCAAAACAATTTAAGCCCTAGGATTAAGGTCACCTGACTCATTCTTTCTTTTGTTAGGTACATCATTTAATCTCAGAGGGTCCAGTTGTTTCTAGTCATCTAACTTCAAGTATGAAAATCCCAGTCTATGATATATGTAGATTATTTTGATTTTTAATTAAATTGCTGATATTTCTTAATCTTTCTGATGAAGAGAAACTCCCAATTTTGCTACCTCAGAATTGCTGTCATTTTCAATGTCCAATTTTAGTCTACCACCATATTAATTAACTATCCCTAATATAAATACATATTCTTGCAGATTTTCCTCAAATTATTTTTCTCTTTTCTTTCAGCAATAGCTTTTATCTGAAGTCCCAAATGTCTTATATGCTTCCGAGTATTGGACTAGGTGTGCCTGGCTGTCCCTAGCTGTGACCTACTTTTAGCTTCTTTCATCTATCCACTGGGCTTTTTTACAAATCTACTAAAAGGCTTCTGGTTAAATTGTCTCCTTGGATATTCTGCTTACATAACACACTAAAGTCGATTGTTCCTGTAATTGAGGTCTTCTTACTATGTGGCTTTTCAGCTCCACTGTAATCCCTTCTACTCTATTGGTGCTCTTAGACCTTCTATATCCCACTCTAGGATAGGCAGAAAAATTCTGATCCCACTTGTACCCTGCCTTGACCATAAGATACAAGGGTTTATTTTTCAGTTTATCTGTTTAGATACCTTGTACATAAAGAGCCTCAATAATTCACTTGAATTTCCCCCAAATTATGTCCTGGAAATGAGAAACAAGCACTTTTGTATTGGTATGCACTACCCCCAAAACATCATTTGCCTATTTTCCTTTCCCTTCCAACCTTATCTGATCAAGTTTAACATTCTAATGGGGAATAGAAAGTGGCATAGAAACAAGCAGACTTATCTCTAGCACATGAATTCTTAGTCTTTCCTTGCAGCTCTTGGAAAAAGAACACAGTCAGAAACCTGGCTCTTGGTATTTTATTTTTATTCTAAAGTTTCTGATTAGGAGTTGAATTTATAGTTTGTTTTTATTGATACATTAAACTATATACAATATTTAAGATAAAACTTCTATAATGATAGTAATACCCATATAACTTTTAAAAATCATAATTTATGCAAATTCTTCGAATGTATTTTTCACGTTATAAAGTTAAATGTCTTCTTAATTACACAAAGTACAAAATACATATCCAGAATTCCATATTTACATCAATAAATTATTAAATAAATAATAAATAAATTGAGCTTCAGACAAATCTGCAAGCAGAGTAATTCTGTTATATATGTAGCTATTCCACCCTTCAAGAGGATGGGTTATAATGTTCTACCTCCTAAATATAGGCTGCACATAGTGACTTCTCCTCAAAAAGAACAATGTGGAAAGGGAAAAAGTGCATCTTTTCAGTGGAGAAACCTGACAAATACTACCTTCACCAGGTTATCGAGGTTGACGTCAATGATAATAAGACATGCTGGTATTATTTACCAATAATATGTGATAAAAAATAAATTTTACTGCTGTGGTCTCCATCCCCCAAGAGGGAAAATACCTATATAATGATAAGAAAAAATAAAACATAAACCCTAATTGAAGGACATCATACACATTTTTAATCTTGGAATAGTGTTAACTCTAGTCCACATATATGGTAAACATACTAAATTTACAAAAATTAGAAAATGAATATTGTCTTCATTAGGTCAAACCAAACTTACACAGATAGAAGAACAGTAAGATAATTTGTTCCAAGTCACTTTTCTTTGGAACTTGGAGAAGTTACTCAGTTTGTCCCATGGAAACAATAATATCATGGGTTCTACAATATTTGAAAAAAATATTTGAGAGAGTGAAAATCAAAGAACCACCAAAAGAGAAGAAAGAACAGTAAGAAATAGTATCAAAAAATCTTTGGAGGTGAAATTATTTAAGAGGAAGAAACTCCCAAATAATATTTAAGACTAATAATGTATTCAATTTTGAACATTGCTGAGTGTCAGGATTTTCCTTCTTGTCCTCTCATAAATAATCAAATTGTCAAAGAAGATTAAATAAAAAATAAAAAATGTACTCAAGGAAACTAAATCCATAATGTAGAATATGTGTTGTGTTCACCAGAGCAACTCAGATCAGCAGAGTCTGTATAGAAAAACAATAAAGAGAATAAATGTAGGGAGTGGTGAGAGGGTCCAACTCTTATCAGATATCATGAAGTGCCAGAATAAAACAAAATTCATAAAGAATAGAGACTCACCATCTTGTTTGAAACACTAGATATGGGTCCTAAAGTGAACAGTGAACAAGGCATATGCAATTAGGTTCAAGGAAGAAAATATGGTACAGTTATATAAACAATTTTACAGGTTAGCTGTACATGTGGAAAGCAATTTGTGTCAGTGGCAGAACAGATGGAGAAAGATTTTTAGTTTCTAGTGTCCTCTCCTCTTTCTACTGTCCCACAGGAAATTCTGGAAGTAGCTGGTGCAAGATAAAATAGCAATATATTCATGTAGTTCATACAAACACACACACACACATATTTTTGTTACAGAATTAATTCTAAAATTAAAATTAAAAGTTCATGTATACACTTATATAAGTATTATATATGTGTGTGTATGTATATATGTGTGTATGTGTGTGTATATATGTGTATATATATACATATACATATATACACACAGTCATATGCCATCAAGACAATATGTGTGTGTATATATATATACACACACACAGGCTATACATAGTATATGTGTATATTAATATATACATATATACACACATATATACTGTATATATAAAATATTTACGTATATATAAGATATTTAAGTATATATATAATATTTGTTTCTGTATACACACACAGACACAGTCTTGATGGCATATGATGGCTTGAGTGTTTGAGTGATAAACAGAGTTAGAACCTGCAGGAAAGGGAAATATCAGCATTAACCTAGAGGTAAAATGAGAATCAGTGTTTCAGGTAGCATAATGAATTTTCAATTTTGGACCTGCAACATCTAGCAAATGTAGAAGAGTGCTAAATTAGACTAAGGGTGTTAGCACACGTGATACTCTGGCAGAAAAAAAAAAGATTAATCTTTTTTTAGAAGACATCATCTTGATTTAGTGTACCTCATTTTTCATAGATCAACCTAATCTGAACTCCTCATCAAAGAGCATAAAAAGAGACTCTCAAAATAAGTTTGAGTCAGCTTATTACACAGAATTAGGGAAACTGCCAGGTGGCCAAGCTAAAAATGCAGCAGTAGAGGCCATACTAACAGAATTTAGATATAAGTCATTGCACACTATAAAGGAAATGAAGATTACATTTGAATCCAAGGAAGTATCATTTCAACTATTAATAGAATTAAAATTTAAAACATCCTCAGATGAATATATCAGAGTCACTACATTTTATTATATAAAATGCCCAGTTTTCAACCAAAAATTATTGGACATTCAAAGAAAGAAAAAGTCAGAAACCTGTGACCTATACTACCTATACTAAAAAAAAAAAATTAGGTAAACAATAGAAACTATCTATCTTTAGAGTTTCTGGATTTTGGATTTAACTGACCAAATCTTTAAAGAAGTTATTAAATACATATTCAAAAACTAAGAAAAAAACATGTTGCTTTTTAAATAAACACAAAATATCTACAAAAAAAGAAAATAATGTAAATTCTAGAGCTTAAACTTCCAATAACTAAAATAAAAACATGACTAGATGGGTTCGTCAGAATGCCAATGAGGCCCAAGTAAATAATTAATAAATATTAAGTTAGATTGATAGAAGCTATTCAATATGAAGAATAGATGAAAAGAAAATTGAGAAAAGTAGAGCCTCAGATATTGTAGGAAACATTTCAAGCAATGAAACATATTCCATTGAAATAACAGAGGAGAGGAGAAAAGTAAGTGACAGAAAGAGTGTTAAATACTGGAGTTTCAATGATGAAGATAAGTAAATTCTGGATATCTAAGGTAGAACAATGTGAATATAATCAACAATATTATCTAATTCAGATTTTCTTAGAAGGTAGATATTAAGTGTTCTGAGCACACACTATGTTAGGTGTTAGATATATTAGCCTAATTATGGTGATTATTTAACAATGTATAAGTCTGTTAAAACATTAGTACACCTAAAATACATAAATTTTTTTGTCAATTATACTTCAATAAAAATGAAAAAAAATGCTTTGTCAAATAAAATCCTAAACAAACAAGCAGACAAAATCAGCTTAAAAATTCCCAAAGAGGGGAGTGAAATTTCTTTTGATTCAGCCCCATACGGTCTTCCTGTAAAAATAATAAATAAAGCAAGGGAACACAACGTAGTCAAGAAGGGTTAGAGTTTCAAGGAAATGAACTGGAAATGCCGAAAAGAAAGTTGAGAGCAAAATAAACAATGCTGTAACCTTGAAGAAACACTTGAGAAGGTCACATTCCAGAAACACAGACCCATTGAAACACCAGGATTCAATCATGAGATAAGAGAATATTCCTTTCCTTCACAGCTTACCACCACATCAAGTCTCTAGTATGTTAACTGCTGATTAAAGAACTGCATGTCAGATTCTCCAAGGAGAAATAAGAAAGTCTAAAGCATAAGAGGAGGAAAAAAAACAAAACAAAACAGGGACACGAGGACAAAGTGAAGCCTTTGGCAACTGTAGCTACAACAAACATTAAGCACAGCTAACTCCTAGCGGTATTAACATATACTAAACACATACACATACTAAAGGATGTTTGACCTCATTTCTTATTGCCTGATCTAACATATTCAGCTTTAAGCAAAAATGACAAGACCTGCCAAAAGGCAAGAAAATGCATAACATAAAGACACTATCCAATTATCAGACACAGAAGAATCATACCGCGAGTTGAAAATGACTCTGATTAATATGTTAAGGGAACAAATGGGATAAGGAGACCACACACAAGAACAAATGGGCAGTGTAAACAGAAAGAAACTCTAAAAAAGAACCAAAAGAAAATAGCAGAAACTAAAATCATTTTGACAGAAATAAAGAATGCCTTTAGTGAGCATATCAGTAGCAAAATATTTATTATGGTAGTTTAGAATCATAGAAGCATTGCAAAGAGGATACAGAGACCTTGTGTGACCCCTAATTTCTCCTTTGTAAATTTCTTATGGTAGTTGATACACACTTTTGAACAAATGTTACTACAATGAACAAATATTAATACATTACTATTAACTAAAATACATAACTTATTTAGATTTCCTCAGTTTTCTCTGCTGTCTTTTCTATGTTCCAGGATTCCCCTCAGGACACGCCATTACATTGGTGTGGCAGGTTCTCAAACTTCCCTTGTTCTAATAGCCTTAACCATTTTGAGGAATGATTATCATTTATTTTGTGGAATGTTCCTCAAGAGGGATGTGGCTGATGTTTTTCTCCTTATTAGACTGGGGAATTTACTTTTGAAAGGAAAGCCATGGAAGTAAAGTGCTATATTTATTATATAATATCAAGGGTATATATAATCAATATTACTTAATACTGTTAATATTAATTTTGGTGACCTGGCTAAGATAGTGTTTGTCAAATTTTTGTACTGTGGTTATTCATGTTTTTTTCTCTTTTTTCATACTTTACTGATATGGATAAAACTAACAATTGACAGCCCATAAGGATGGAGCAGCCACCTAAATTATTTGGAATTCCTCTGTATGGGAAGTTCATTCATTCTTCCATCCTTCACTATTTATTAAATAATTTATTTATATCAGTATGAACTCATGAATATTTATTTTATAAACAGTTATGATCCAATAAAATTTAATTTTTTTTTGCTTCAGTTGACTGAGTTTGACTATGGTGTGATCTTTTTGTTAGTCCCTTTGTCCCTTTAGCAGACTCTCATCATTTTGTGAGGATTTTTTTTTTTTTTTTAGCATTTGCTTAACTTCTGGTTCTGTAAGATGCTTTAGGCTCATCTGGTATATTTCCTGCCTCAGTAGTAGAAACAGCCCTTTCTCCAAGGAGCTTTGGTTTCTATTACTGGAGAATAATGTTCAAAACCAATATTCTGGAACTAAATCTGCTTGTTGCTCTTAGATATAATGATTTTTAGACCCCCTCACCTGAAACATGGCTATGATCTGAATGTTTGTATCCCTCCAAAATGTGTATGTTGAAACCTCATCACCAAGGTAATGGTATTAGAAGGTGGAAACTTGGGGTTGTGATTAGGTCCTGAGGACAGAGCCATCATGAATGGGATTAGTCCCGTATAAAAAGAACTCCAGAAAGCTTTCTTGCCTATCACACCATATGAAGACACAGCAAGAAGGTGTCATTTATGAGCCAGAAAGCCCTCACCACACACCAAATCTGTCAGCCCCTTGACTTTGCATTTCCCAGCACCCAGAAAAGTAAGAAATAAATTTCTGTTATTTAAAAGTGACTCAGTTTACGGTATTTAGTTGTACCAGCCTGAACAGACCAAGTCAGATACTAAAATAAAAGTGTGTATGTTAACCTATGTAGATACATATACATCTTTATACATATCTCGATATGTAAGCATCTGTACCTATATTATTAGTTCATATTGAGCTCTCCAATGTGTTACCACATGAATCATTTCAGCCATCTCCCATTGCATAGTTGTTAATGCCCACTGTAACAGTGAGAAACCTAGTTCCAAATATTTGACATCATTTAATAGTTTGTCAGTTCTACTATACATGTATAGCAATATTAGAATTTTTAAACTATATCCCCATGGGAAACAACTTTGTCCACTATATTGTTTATGTTTAGTTCATTTTACATTTAGAATTACAGACTCCACTCATTTCCAAAGCCACTTAGGCTATCATGTTTTCTTCCCAGCTAATTTTATTTTATTGATCTTTTCAAATAACCAGCTTTGAATTTGTTTCTTTTTCTTTCTGTTGTTTTTCCTATTGTATTTCCAAAAAGAGAACAAAATTGTTTAGCTGTAAGCACAAGATCAGTTTGCAATAACGTTAACAGTTATAAGCATCAGATTAGTTTTCAGATATCAGAGACTGCTTTTTTTGTTTCTTCTCAAGGGTATCACAGACACTATGATAGAAACATACATTGATACACTAAAGACACAAAGAAGGGACCTATTTTATTAACATGCAGAGAGTAGAGTAAGTGGACTTCTTAGAAATTATTATTGCAGAACTGATAAAGTGAAGGAGGGGTATATAAGAAAAGGTTAGAGATGGAATAAAAAATATGGAATGGTTGAAGCAGGAGCATTCCTTGGAGGCTGTAAATAATTTGGCACATTCAAAAACTTCAAGTCATTCAGTATACCAGTCACATACAATGTGGAAAAGGGTATGGTTTATTTCAGTTTAGCAAAGGCCAAACAGTGATCCTTTATATGCTATGTCAAGAAATTTGACCTTCCTTCTATATGGAGCTTTTGCTTGTGGTTGTGAAGTTGTAATACACTGTATTATGATGTGTGGATTAGAAAATACAGCTGAAGGAGGAGGCTGGAAAAAAATGATTAAGAGATGATAAGCAAATGTTATAAAACTGAATTTTTAAATTTTCCTACCTTTCTCAAATTTATGAGAAGGTTTATGATACTGCAGTTTGAATTACTGTGTTTATTCCTTCATTATACACTGCTCTGTAATGTTCTGAAATAGTATCTCAGTGGAAGTCTTTTCTCTCTGATCCACCTTTATAGAGCTTTCTGGACAGGGACTATAATATTTTTCTCTGTAATTGCCCATGCAGTGTTAACTCTATAGATACGAACCACAATTACTATGTTTTTATTGATCAGTGAGTCATGGGACAGGCAAGATTGTGGACAATAAATGTGTATGCATGTGTGCAGTTTTTGTTGTTATTTGTACTGACATGAACAGTTTGTGTTAAACTATTCTGAAATTGAAAGTAGACTTAACCTTGAATTGTTAGAGTCAAAGCAAAGAAAATAGTACTTATCATTTCATTGCAATTATAATAAAATGAAAAATACTAATTAACAAATGGCAGGACTTATACAGTAAACATAACCCTAAAGGATAATATTATCCTGATCCTTTTATTCAACTCATTCAACATGTATCTGTTTATCCTCTTAGTGTTATAAAGTTTAGATATTATTGTATATTGATCCAGTATTAAAAATAATAACAATTTAACAAAGGACACTATAGTTGATTTGGCTTAGGGCATTACACGTCCATAAATCATGAAATACTTGGTAGACCACTGGTCTATGACGCTGAGGTCTTTGTTTTATTTTCATGTTAGGTTGTAGCTGTCACCATTAGGCAAGACATTTAATCTCTATGCACCTTAAATGACACGTTTATAAGAGAAAAGGGTTTAAACTAGATGACTTTTCAGTTTTTCTCTTATTTGAATATTCAATGGTATGTTCAACACATAAGACAAGAAGGATTTTCATCACTATAGTAAGAGATTTGTGTTCTTTTACAAAATTTTTGGCCAATTTTTAATACATGTAATTTTACAATCCCATTTAATTGATAGATTTGCATCATTGTCTAGTTTCATAAGGCTTGATGAAATATAAATATTGAGTTTTTTTCTGTAATTTAACTTATTCATAGTCTAATTTCCCAAGTCCATTGTAACTACACTTGATCAAGACAATGAAAGGCTCCATGATAACAAATCTAAGCATTTTTTTTTGGTGCAAAATGTTCTCCAAAGGTTATTGGTTGACTGCTATGGAAGATTCAATGTTAACAGAAATGCAATATTGGTAAGAAAGTAGCAAAAGAGTATTGTAAGTAATAAGAAAATAATGCAGTAAAATGGTTTTTGTAATTATACACAGATGAGTTTACATTAGAGGTTTTGTTCATTAAAAACAAATTAAGCTTAACTTGCTTTCCTGAGTGGGCAAAAAAATATTTAAAGCAGTCATTCTAGCTCTGGAAGTGTTAGAATTTTTTCTTCTGACCAGGTCTTGCTCTGTAGCCAAACTGGAGAGCAATGGTGAGGTCATAGCTCACTATAACCTTTACTCCTGAGCTCAAGTGATCCTCCCACCTCAGCCACCTGAAGAGCTGAGACTACATGTGGACCACCACACCTGGGTAATTTAATATGATTTTTTTGAAAGACAGGGTCTTCCTATGTTGGCCAGTCTAGTTTCAAACTAATGGCCTCAATTGGTCCTCCCACCTTGGCCACCCAAAGGGTTTGGATTGCAGACGTGAGCCACTGCTTTGGGCTGGAAATAGCCTTGGAAATATTACTGTAGCACTGCTATGGGTTAATAATGATGCTTTGAAAAAAATATTTTTAAAATCACTATAATTAAGACAAGATAAGAATGTAAACAGAATAATAAGGGAGTGTATCTCTCTCATCCTTTCTCTCAGCTCTTTCTTACAGAATGGCCTATATTAATGTACAAAGCTAGCTGCCATTCGGATGTTCCAAATAGCAAGCAACAGATTGTGGGAAGGAGTCGAAGTCATACCATTTGTAAACTGATTAAAAACAAAGAGTAAATTAATCGTGTATTCTTCAAACTTAGACAAATGCTAGAACAATTTTCATAGTACTGGATGTCTGTTTGTCTCTTCCTACTCAGTTTCCATTTCACCTTTGACAAAAAAACCTATCATAGTTCAGAGGAACCATCCTGATCACTCAGAGTCCAGTGTTGCTTGTGGAAATGTCATTGACTCCAACTTCACCTCAAAGTTTGGGATAAAGAGCCAGATCTGGGCCAATGGCTTATCCTTGTTGCCCTGATTCATGAATAGGTGCATGATATAATTTGGCTGTGTCCCCACCAAAATCTCAATTTGAATTCTCACATGTTGTTGGAGGGATCCAGTAGGAGGTAATTCAATAATAGTGGCATGTCTTCCCCATGCTGTTCTTGTGATAATGAATAAGTCCCATGAGATCTGATGGCTTTATAAGGGGGAGTTTCCCAGCACAAGTTCTCTCTTTGCCTGCTGCCATCCATGTCAGACATGACTTGCTCCTCCTTGTGTTCTGCTGTGATTGTGATGCCTCACAAGCCACATGGAACTGTAAGTCCAATAAACCTCTTTCTTTCATAAATTGCCCAATCTCGGGTATGTCTTTACTAGCAGCATGAAAACAAACTAATACAGTGCATGATCTAGTTTGGGCCACCTGTTATCAGACTCACTATTGCACTGAAACTTTTGGTAAAGCAAAATATATTTTCCACATGGATTGCTGGAAAATAGGATATAAATAAGATAAAAATAGGATATAAAAAGTGGACTACAGCCAAATTCCTCTAGGAGGTGATAATGACTTGTCTAAAAATGAAGTACAGCCCAGCTAGGCTTGGACTTCTTAATTAAACAGAGAAATAAACTTTTTTTTCATACACTCATTTAAGTAGAGTTGTGCTATTGGTTTACAAATAAAAGTCTTCACCAATCGCTTTAAATTACTGATATTTACAACTTCATGTCTTTGTCCTTGTTTTGTGTTGTTTTGATCTTATTGACCTTGCTTTGATTGTGTTGATCATTGTCAAGTAAGTAAACATTCCAAAGGCTCTTATGATTACACTGTTACTGAAGTCATATGAAAAAAAAAGTTCAGTTGGTCATGCTGGCTAACACTTTGAGAGGCCAAGGCAGGAGAATTGCTTGAGGCCAGGAGTTCAAGATCAGCCTGGGCAACATAGCAAGATGCTGCCTCTATTCAGAGAAAACAAAACAAAACAAAAAATAACATAAATACAGATGGTATATTGTTACTAAGAGATTTTTATATTTTTCAAGTCATTTGGTATAGAATAGTTTAATAAAACATCAAATGAATTATGCAAATTTTAAAAATTATAAATATTAAAGATTGATCAGCAAATAAATTGGTTTACTGGTGGATTTAAGTTGTATTGTACTTAAACTAATAAAAAATAAAAATTCTATGGAATATTCTGAGGTCGGTTATTTATTTCTAAAATATATGAGCTTGTTTGGTAAGGTTTTACTTTTATATGGAAGAATACTAAAAAAAGAGAGATGTATACAACATAGCTGGTGAAATATTAACATTTCGTATGCAGTCTCCAGAGGAATGACTCTGACTGATTTTTTCGGTCTTGAAAAATAACATTTTTATTATAATATAACATAAGTTGAGCTACAGCTAATTATATTAAAACTTCCAGCTACAGAGAACCTTTATTTAACATTGAACTTGAAATAGTACTTTAGTCCTGCCAAGACAATATTTTTCCCATATTTTAACTGCTGTAGGTGTTTCAGCTTCAAAGAAAACACATCCTCTGCAGCCCTCATCTGGGTCTTTTCCGTGAGATGGAAAGAAACTGACACACTAATGGAAGGAATAGTTATAAGTTGGTACCGGGTAGCCTAAGGCTAAAAAAGTCAGTGCTAGACAAATTCCTATTATCTACACCCTCCAAAAGTAAGTATAAAGGCAAAAGATTATTCATGCTCCTCATTTCAGGAGATTAAGGAGGTAAAGCTGAGGAAGTGGATATCTTTGAATGAAGTTTCTGTTCAATGAGGAAGCAAAAGTAAGTCTTTGAATTATGTCAATAAGCTTGAAGCACCAAGGAAAATGGAATATAAATAATGCACTAAGACAATCAGAAACCCAAAATATATGCTTTATCATATTTTTTTCTCATACATGATGTGTTTCTTAAAGTATCAGGCATCATATAGCAGGAGCATGTAAGTTTTTTACTAAAAACTCTAAATTTTGGTCTATTGTGAATACAGTGACTCAGTATCTAGGGGTAGAGGAACGTCAATTATTGTTATACACTCTTAACGAAATTCTTATTTTATTGACTTAGATCTTAGAGGTGCCTTAGTCAGCTGTATTGCTCCAGTTTTATACGAACGTTACCTTCAACTTGTATACAGCCCACACTCTCACACCCTGCTGGTAAAGTTCTGTCCTTTAGAAACCAAATTTGGTCTTTCTGCATCTGCTGATGAAAATTAAAAGTGATGACATGATGAGATTGCTTATGAGGAAGAATTCTGCTCCAGTAGCATCAACATCTTTGTCTTTGTGTGAATGTATTGAAATGTATTCAATATGTACTTGAATTTTTCTTTTCATTTCTCTCTTATTTAGTAAAATAATAGAAAAGAAAGTAAAAGCTGATATTTGAGAAAAGTGCTGTGCTTGAAAATATTAAAATAGAACAGTATCCATGAAAAGTAGTGGCATTTTAACCTTGTTCTGAATATTATATTTGTTGAAAAATAAAAATCAGTGATATAAATGCATCCCTAAAATATAACTTTCATGCCGGTGTCTAAAAAGCAATATATTTGATGAATTCCAAAAGCATTTAAGTTCTTGGTATTGAAAAATGCTTTTCTTTTATTTTACTTTTGGATAAATTAATTTCATATATCTTTTTCTTCAAAAAGTGTATTATGCAAGAAACTAGGGGATCATCCATATATTGAATATTGAGAAAATTAGTTCAATTATTTGCCCATTGGAAAACACTGGTTAAGTACATGTCTCAGTTCTAGAAGTGAGACATATATATAGTAACAACTCTCCAAAAAGACCCTATACCAATAGAGTTTGCGTTCTAGTTAGAAAATGTAGGCATTAAACAATTAATTGACTGCATATTTATAGGAGGAGACTCATTATATACTAAATCAAAAACAAATTACCAAATGGGGTTTAGGCTACTCCTGATGAGGCCACTTTGAGTAGTGACCTTAAAGAAGTGAGGGATGGGATCATGTGACTACAGGAGAAAGCCCATTTCAAACACAAGAGTAAAAGCTGTAAAACAGGACCTTTCAAGCATGATTTCAGAACAACAAGGGGGTCAGTGTGGCTAGAGCTAGGTGAGTAGGAGGGTAGAGAAGAAGGTCACAAAGTTAGGGAGGTTACAGGAGACCAGTTTACACAGTAATTAACTTTTATTTTTCTGCGTGAGATGGAAAGCCAACAGAAAATGTGGGGCAAGTGTCAATATTATAAATTAGATATCTTTTTGAAAGTATTTCCTTGATACCTGAGTAGAGAATAGCCTACAGAAGTCCCAGGAAGGAAGTAGGGATACCTGTTATAAGAATATTGAAATACCTCATGGTAGAGATAATGCTGGCTCACATGTGAATGGTTAAAGTGGAAACTCGTAGAAAATGATTGGATTCTTATTTCTATAGTTTTTGGGGTACAGGTGTTTTTTGGTTAAACATGGATGAGTTCTTCAGTGATGAATTCTGAGGTTTAAGTGCACCTGTCAAATGAGCAGTGTACACTGTATCCAATATGTACACTGCCAATCCCCACAGCAAGTTCCCGAAGTCCATTACATCACTCTGTATCCTTTTGTATCCTCATAGCATAGCTTCCACTTGTAATGAGAACACAGTATTTGTTTTTCCATTCCTGAGTTACTTCACTTAGCATAATGGACTCCAGCTCCATCCAAGTTTCTGCAAAATATGTTAGTTTCTTTTATTCTTTTTATAACTGAGTAGTATTCCATACCACATTTTCTTCATCCATTCATTTGTTGATGAGCACTGGGTTGAATCCATATCCTTGCAACTGCAAAGTATGTTGCTATAAACATGCATGTCCATGTGTCTTTTTCATATAATGACTTATTTTCCTTTGGGTAGATACCCAGCAGTGGGATTGCTGGAATGAATGGTAGATCTAGTTTTAGTTCTTTGAGGAATTTCCATACTGTTTTCCATAGAGGTTGTACTAACTTACATTCTCATCAGCAGGTTACACTTTTACAGTGTTCCGTTTTCACCACATCCACACCAACATCTCTTGTTTCTTGAATTTTAATTACGGCCATTCTTGGGAAAGTAAGATGGTATCTAATTGTGGTTTAAATTTGCATTCCCTGTTGATGAGCAATTTTGAGCATTTTTTATTTGTTTGTTGGCTGTTTGTACATCTTTTAAGAAATGTCTGTCCATGTCCTTTGCCCACTTTGTGATGGGATTATTTGCTTTTTGCTTACTGATTTGAGTTCTTTGTATATTCTGTATGCTAGTCCTTTGTCCGATGGATAGTTGGTGAATATTTTCTCCAACTTTGTCTGTTGTCTGTTGCTCTGGTGATTATTTATTTTGCTGTGCAGAAGCTTTTTGGTTTAATTGGGTCTCATTTATTTATTTTGTTTTTTGTTGCATTTGCTTTTGGAATTTTAGTCATGAATTCTTTGCCTATACCTATGTGCACAAGAGATTTTCAAATGTTGTTTTCCAGATTTTTTATGGTTTCAGGTCTTAGATTTAAGTCTTTTATCCATCTTGAGTTGATTTTTGTATAAGCTGAGAGATAGGGATCCAGTTTGATTCTTTCAAGTGTGGCTTGCCATTTTTCCCAGCACCATTTATTGCATAGGATGTCCTTTCCCAATTTACGTTTTTGTTTGCTTTGTTGAAGACCAGTTGGCTATAAGTATTTGGCTTTATTTCTGTGTTCTCGAAGTGTCTATTCTATACCAGTACTATGCTGTCTTGGTAACCATAGGCTTGTAGTACAATTTAAAATCTGGTAATGTGATGCCTCCAGATATATTCTTTATGCTTAATATTGCTTCGGCTATGCAGACACTCTTTTGGTTCCATATGAATTTTAGGATTTTTTTTCTAGTTCTATGAAAAATGATGGTATTTTGATGGGAATTGCATTGAATCTGTAGATTGCTTTGGGCAGTTTGATTGTTTTCACAATATTTATTCTTCTTATCCATGGACATGGGATGAGTTTTCATTTGCGTCATCTATGATTTTTTCAGCAGTGTTTTTTAGTTTTCCTGGTAGAGGTCTTTTGCCTCTTTGGTTAAATATACTCCCGGGTATTTTTTTCCAGCTGTTGTAAAAGAGATTGAGTTCTTGATTTCATTCTCAACTTGGTTGTTGTTGGTGTATAGAAGTGTTACTGATTTGTGTATATTGATTTTTTAACCTGAGAGTTTACTGAATTTGTTTATCAAACCTGGGATCCTTTTGGATGAATCTTTAGGGTTTTCTAGGTATTCAATTCCGTCATCAGTGAAAACTGACTATTTGATTTCCTCTTTTCCAATTTGGATGTCCTTTATTTATTTCTCTTGCCTGATTGCTCTGGCTAGGACTTCCAGTACTATGTTGAATAGAAGTGGTGAAAGTGAGCATTATTCTCTTATTCCAGTTCTCAGAGGGAATGCTTTTAACTTTTCTCCATTCAGTATGATGTTGGCTGTGGGATTGTCATATTGGCTTTTTTGTTTTTACTTTGAGGTAAGTCCCTTCTATGCCTGTTTTGTTGAGGGTTTTTTTAATCATAAAGTGATGATGTATTTTATCAAATGCTTTTTCTGTGTGTAGTGAGATGATCATATAGGTTTTGTTTTAATGTTGTTTATGTAATGTATCATGATATATTATCTTTTTGCTCTGCTGTTGGATTCAGCTAGCTAGTATTTTGTTGGGGATTTGTGCATTTGTGTTCATCAGGGATACTCTTCTGTAGTTTTCTTTTTTTTTTTATTATGCCCTTTCCTGCTTTTGGTATTAGGGTGATACTAACTTCATAGAATGATTTAGGGAGAATTCCCTCTCTGCGTTTTTGGAATAGTTTTAGTAGGATTGGCACCAATTCTTCTGAATCCTTCTGGTCCTGGACTTTGTTGGCAATTTTTTTTTTTTTATTACTGATTCAGTCTCACTGCTTGTTATTGGTCTGGTCAGGGTTTCTGTTTCTTCCTGGTTTAATCTATCAGGGTAGTATATTTCCAGGAATTTATCCATTTCTTCTAGATTTTCTAGTTTGTGCATGTAAAGGTGTTCATAGTATCCTTGAGTGACCTTTTGTATTTCTGTGGTATTGGATGTAACATTCCCAGTTTCGTTTATAATTGGACTTGTTTGGATCGTCTCTCTTCCTTTCCTGGTTAATTTCACTAATAGTCTATCAATTTTGTTTGTCTTTTCAAATAAAATCTATTTGTTTCATTTACCTTTTGTATTTTCTTTGTTTCAATTTAATTTAATTCTGCTCTGATCTTTGTTATTTCTTTTATTCTTCTGGCTTTTGGTTTAGTTTGTTCCAGTTTCTCTAGTTCCTTGAGGTATGACATTAAATTGCCAATTTGTGCTTTTCAAACTTTTTGATGTAGACATTTAATGCTATGAACTTTCCTCTTAGCGCTGCTTTTGATATATTTGAGCAGTTTTGATACCTATTATTGTTCATTTTAAAGAATTTTAAATTTCCATCTTGATTTCATCATTAATGCAAAAGTTAATTCAAGAACAGATTATTTAATTTCCATGTATTTGTATATTTTTGAGGGTTCCTTTTGGAGTGATTTCCAGTTTTATTCCACTGTGATCTGAGAAGATACTCGACACAATGTTCATTTTCTTAAATTCGTTGAGACTTGTTTCATGGCCTATCAAATGGTCTATCTTGGAGAAAGTTCCATGTACTGCTGAGAAGAATGTATATTCAGAAGCTTTTGAGAAGAAGGATCTGTAAATATGTGTTAAGTCCATTTGTTATAAGGTATAGTTTAAGTCCATTTTTTTTCTTTGTTGACTTTCTGTCTTGATGGTCTGTCTAGAGGGTCAGTGGAGTGTTGAAGTCCCCCACTATTATTGTGTTGCTGTCTCATCTCTTAAGTCTAGTGGTAATTGTTTTATAAATCTGGGAGCTCCAGTGTTAGGTGCATGTAAGTTTCAGATTGTAATATCTTCTTGTTGGACTGGTCCTTTTATGATTATGTAATGTCTTCTCTGTCTTTTTACCTTTAAAGCTTTAAGGTCTGTTTTGTCTGATCTAAGAATAGTGACTCCTGCTTGCTTTGGTTTATATTTGCATGGAATATATTTTTTTTTACCCTTTAACCTGGCGTTTATATGAATCCTTATGTGTTAGGTGAGTCTCTTACAGACAGCAGATAGGTACTTGATTTTTTTTAAATCCATTCTGCCGTTCTCTATTTTTAAGTGGAGCATTTAGACCATTGACATTCCACAGTAATGTTGAGATTTAACACTATTATTTTAAAAAATATTGCGAGGAATTAGATATGGAGACAAGAGGAAAATGCCTTCAATAATTTTGCTTGGAACATCTCACGGAATTGCCAATTACTGAGATGAGCAACAACAGCATATAACGAGAATTTGGGGGATGGGGAGTGTGGCATAAAATATTTCATTGAAAACTTGTGACATGTGAGTTGTCTATGCAACACTCAGTGGAGATGCCAGGTAAGCTAGCAGGTTCATGAGTGGTTTTTCAATGTAGAGAATAAAATGAAAACATAATTTTATAATCAGCAGCAAATGAATTACGTTTGAAACCAAGAAACCGGATATGATAACCCAAGCAGTGAATGAAGACAAAGTCTATCAAAGAATAGATTCTTGGAAGAAATTAGCATGGGAAACAGAAAATTTTGGAAGAAATTAGCACAGGAAAAAGAAAGAAAAAATAAATACTGAGTTGAGAAAGACAGAAAAAAGTAATGTTTCTTAGCAGTCAACAACATGGGTGGTGAGAGGAGAGTGAAAATTGTTGTTGAATTTTCTATTTCTAAGTAACAGGACGGCTGGCGATAATTTTATCAATGACATTGGACAAACAAGAGGAACAATCTGCAGAATTTGATGCAGAACAAAAACACAATATCTTCCTTAAAACTCACAACATATTTCCTTTGATGTGCCAATACAACCTAACATGCAGAACAGTTATTGATTATCAAAAACAGCTTATTAAGAAGTATCAAGAAAGTGACTGTTCCCTTGATAACTGTAGGCCATAATTTATACAACAGATGATGGGCAGTGGTAGTTTAGTTAATATACAAATTGAATTTTTACACACTCTATTACTCTTGTTTCTTTCTCATCCTATTATTTTCTCTTCCTTAGATCTGTTTTATAAATAGGATTATTATTGATTATTCTGCTTTGAATTAGAATGCTATTTGTACTAGTCAAGATATATAATACCAATACTATAATAAATATTGATATTTTAAAAGGTAAACTTTTAAAGTATACAGCAGTTAAAATATTTTGTCTTAATTGCTAAAATTTTAACAATATTTAATTGTAAAAGGATAGGAACATGTCAGTATTTAGTTAATAAAGAAGATATAAGCTACCTGTGACATATAAGACTTTCATTTTTCCCTAGTTGTACTGAATTGGTTCACTTTTGTACTAAAAATGTACATTTTGATTATAAAACCTCTGAGATTAGAAGATACCACTTTCACTTCAGTTTACTGATTATAACACTTAAAGCAGCAGAGACTTTCAAGTATTATTTTGGATTTTTTAAATCAAATCTCCAAGGATTGTATTTAGGATGATCACATTTCAGTGCTTTCCACAAAAGAAATAGAGATTTTTAAATGAGAGTAACAGATTAAGTTTACTAAAACAAGCTTTGGCATAACTCAGTCTGTGCACCCATGCATCTGCAAGCTGTCTATTACTCAAGCATTTTCCAGCAAAACTCATTCTGTATTAAGCTCTGAAGCAGCATCTTTAGTTCATTACTGACATTTCCATATAAAATTTCTACCTAGAACCCAATTAATTAACCAAACCAAAATAATTATTTTCTTCAAAATGTTCTCATTTTTTGTCAGTCCCAGATAATGACATCACCAACATGCCTACATCTTATACTTCAAATTTTAACATCATCTTTGAGACCTCGATTTCCTATTGTTACTCTAGACATCTTCTAATTCATATCAATTATTTCATTCAGCTTCTGAGAAACTCTCTTTAACAAATAATTGTAATAGGTTTTTTCTTACAGAAGTATTATATATTCATTATATAAGATTTAGGAAATGTAGACAAATCTAAAAATTAAGTTAATACTTACTCATAATCCTATATACTGGAGAGAATTACCATTACTATTTTATCGTGCATACATATTATATATAATGTGCAACATAATATTTAATATTCACATTAATGCATGTAATTTACAAAATAGAAATCATTGTATGTATTTTGTTTAACCTAGATTTCAATGTCATGTAAATATGTTTCATTGCATTAATTACTCTACCAAAACAGTCTCTCCCCATTTTTTGTTGTTACCTAGTTAAAAGGAACCACAATCTCTTCATTTGAAAATTATGTTTATTTAACTTAAAATTTGTTTTTTTACTAGTAACATAATATTCCATTAACTGGACAGACCATAATTTATTGAAGTCTTTCCTATTGATAAGCTTATAAGCTATTTATAATTTCTCATCACTACAAACAGTATGCCTAAGATTATCAATTTCACTAAATCTTTCTGCTAGTATTTCCTTATCTGTTCCTAAAAGTGGATTGGTAAGGGTGAGCGCCTATTGTGGCATTTGATATGCACTGTGCAGAGACCTGTTCTACTTTTCATTTCCTGCAGAGAAATCTCACGCTCATTAGCATGACGTTTGAAGTTTTCAACCATTTGGTTTTAAATAGTCATTATCTATTCTAGTTTTTTGGCCTGCTAAAATTACACCCACTCACACAGCTACACTCTAACTATAGTAAACCCATTTGGTTGTTTTGATTCAAGTGCATATTTCTGCCTCTTGTTTAAACATGTCAGAGTTGTTTTTGTTTTTTACATTTCCTCTTTGTTTATTTATTGGGTAATTTCTCAGAAGCAAGGTTTTCAAAAAGAGGAGAGAGATGAGAGATTCTGTAAAGAGAAATATGAAGCCCCTCTTTTTGAGGAAAGGGGAACATGTAAAAACCAGCTGAGGGAAAGGACCAAGTTTTTGGAGGGGAGAGATTAGAGAACATGGAAAAAAATAATTTCTCCGAGAACTGGATTTATCCACAGTCAACTTTCAACTCCTTTTGTCCTGTTCCAATTGTTTGAACACAGACTTAAAATAACTTTATCTTTTCTCTAATTTTGGTATATAGAGTTGTATCCCTTTTTCTATGCACACATTCTCATGTACAACATGCAATTATAAAAATGGGATTGGTTCCAATGCTGTTATGCTGTCTGTAGCCTTCCTCCTTAACAGTCTGTCATGGGCCAATCTTCTCATGTCAGTTAGTTCACATATTCATCAACGTTTTAATAGCTGTATGGTAACTTCTTTAACTGTTCTTCTAATGGACAATTAATTTGTCTCTATTTTTGTATTTTTAACAACATGTATTCATGCTTCTTTTCAGCCTTGAATATCAGGATTTTTGGTATCCTATATAAAGACACTTGTAGTGTGAAACATCTGTGTCTCCTTGGATAACAGTTTTTCTCCCCTTTGTGCATTTTATGGTATTATGTGTCTCCGATATATACTATGGATGAAACTTCGTGTAATAAAAGTGTGTGTGACGGTATCTTGATTTTGACCATTATGCCTAGCAAGTGGCTTAAGGTAGAGTGTATTTCAGTTATGTGGCTTAAGGTAGAGTATATTTCAGTTATGTTTGTATATACTAAAATACCTTGCTCAAAAGAACAACAATACGTGATTTGTATTATATTAGATATCTTATATAATAAGTGTAGCTTGTACATTGTTCAGCACAGCTTAGATGTTTGTGGTATACACTAGGTATTATATCATAAAGTGTTTTAAATACCTACAGTAAAGATGAACTCTGATAGTGAAAAGCGAAGTGGGAATATTTAATCTTTCTGGCATGGATGATGGCCATGTGCACCTATGTATCAGAGAGATGTCTATTGCTCAAACATTCCCCAGAAAATCTGACTCACTATTGAATTCTGAACAACATTTTAATTGAGTTTAGGGCCAATATTTAAATTAGTGAAATCTTTAATTATCAACCTTTATTGCATACTCTTTCATTTGTCCTTAATACTAATACATTTTAAATGTTCCATAAATATAAGTAATTGCATAGAATTTTTATAGAGATACATGAGGAATTTAATAGTTCAAAATTCATTAAAACGTTGAGAACTTTGAAAACCTATAGTAATGTTAGTGTTGTATGCAACAAAAGGTTTTATATGATACTTTACTCCAGATTACACAGAATGAGACCTAATGTTAAAAATATTATATTCTCACACAATACACTGGATACATCTTTTTATGAGAAGCAAGTTTCTTTTTAAAAATATATGATTAGATAATCTATAAGATTTGCATTCAGGTCTAACAGTGATTTCAGCAATATAAATATAAATTTGTGACAGATCTTCACAGCAATTACTTAAACAGAGCTGTTTTAAACTTTTTGGTGGTTTCAAGTATAATTTTCCCATTATGCTTTGTTTTGAAAATGGAATTTTACCAAATACAATCTTTTCTAAAATTTTATTAAAAAATGTTTGTGGGTACATAGTAGGTGTATATATTTATGGGGTACATGAAATGTTTTGATATAGGCATGCAGTGTGAAATAAGCACCATCCCCTTGAGCATTTATTCTTTGAGTTACAAATAATCCAATTACATACTTTATTTTAGAGGTTCCTCAAAAAGCTAAAAATTGAGCTACTAAATACACTCTTCTCATTTGATAAGGCAGGTGTCCAAAGTAGCCAAAAAGTAAATGCACAATAGACACATCCACCTTTGATTTTTTAATAAATTGTGTGATGTGAATGGTCCATACAAACATTCAGAAGCAAATGGAGTCATTTTAGTAATAATTTCATATATTTATTCTTATAATTTTCTTTTCAAAATATTTTCCACGAACATGAAAATAAAATAATTTAAAAAAATTAGCCAGGGCAGTGGTATATGCCTGTAGTTGTAGCTACTTGTGAGGCTGAGGTGGGAGGCTCACTTAAGCCCTGGAATTCAAGGCCAGCCTAGGCAACATACTGAGACCACATCTCTAAAACACAAACAAACAAAACCAAACGTATCATTCGTACATACATTTTGTTTATCTTTTATGCCAAGGGAGAACATATTATGATTGCAAAGAACAAGAAAGTATAATTTCTGCTTCAAGTGGAGGGAAAGTGTCAAGAGTTAGGTCTTTTTTTATTCTTTCAGCCCATCGATTCTCTACCAGCAGCAGTTTTGTATCCTAGATGACAACTGGCAATATCTGTGGATATAATTTTTTGTCACAAGTGGATACTGCTACTGGCATTTAATGGGCAGAGGTGAGAAATGCTGCCAAATATTCTATAATGCACCACATAAACATGCACAACAAAGAATTATCTGGCCCCAAATGTCAATAGTGCCAAGGCTGAGAAACACTGGTTTAATGTCTATCAGCCCTTTGCCTCCTTTTGTGGATGTCTCTGCCTTGTACTTATAACCAAGCTTTAGTCCTCAGTCCTTGTGGTCAAGAAACACACACACACATATATACACACACATACATATATATATTTGTTCCAAAGGTACTCAAACCTCAGTCATAAATGTAAAAAAAAAGTAATCTTAAGCCATTTGCCATGCTCATGTATCTCTCATATATTCATACACTCATTTTATTTTTTTTGTCTTCAATACTGCATTTTTAAGAACGAAATAAACTGATCACATATGAAGGATTATTAAAACATTTTAATTTAATTAGACATTCACTTTATTGCTGAATGTTCTTTATTGCTCTTGCTATATTAAATGAGAGTGAGAATCTACAAGATTAATGAGTGTTGCTTAAAGGCCAATATTTTCATGCAATTTTCTAGTCACTCTACATTACATCAACCTCAAGATTAAAGCAGCCAGGTTGGCCAAGATTTAGATAAAAACGAAATTCTTGTCTTAGAGCAGGGGTTGGCAAACTACAACCCATAGACCAAGTTCAGCCAGTCAATCTGATTTTGTATTGAAGACTTAAATCTAAGTCCTGAAATTATGAAAAGACTACAACATAACATTGGGAAAATGTTTTAGGACATTAGTCTTGGCAAATAGTTTTTGTGTAGACCTCAAAAGCACAGGCAATAAAGCAAAAATAGGCAAATGAGATCACATCAAGCTAAAAAAACTTCTGCACAGCAAATGAAACAATCAACAATGTGAAAAGACAACCCACAGATTGGGAGAATTTTTTTCAAACTATCCGTCTGATAAGGGATTAATAACCATAATATATAAGGAGCTAAGATAGATCAATAGTGAAAAACAAACGGATAATTTAATTTAAAAAATGGACTAAAGATCTGAAGACATTTCACCAAAGAAGATACATAAATGGCCAACAGGCATATGAAACAATGCTCAAAATTACTATCATCAGAGAAATGAAAATCAAAACAACAATGAAATATCACCTCACCCCAGTTTAAATGGTCATTAAAAAAAATATAAGGAATAACAAATGCTGGTGAAAATGTGGAGAACGGGAAACCCTTGAACATTGTAGGTGGGTATGTCAATTAGTACAGCCACTATGGAAAACAGTACGATGGTTCATCAAAAGAATAAAAGTAGAACTACCATGTTATCCAGCAAATTCACTACTTAGTATACAAAAAAGAAAGGAAATCAATATATCAAAGGGATATCTGCATTCCCATGTTTATTAAAACACTATTCACAACAGCCAGAATATGGAATCAACCCAAATGCCCATCAATGCATGAATGGATTAAGAAAATTTGTATGTATACACAATCGAATATTATTCAGCCATAAAAATGAATAAAATCCTGTCATTTGCAGCAACATGGTTAGAACTGGAAGTCATTATGCCAAATGAAATAAGTCAAGCATAGGAAGACAAATATTGCATGTTTTCACTCATATGAAGGAGGTTAAAAATTTATCTCATAAAGATAAAGGGTAGATTGGTGGCTTGTAAGTAGTTTGTAAAACAGCTAAGTTGTATTTTTTATGTATTTCCCATGGCTACTTTTGTGCTACAATGCATTTGAGTAGTTGCAGCAGAAACTATATAGCTTACAAAGTTTAAAATCTTACCTCTGGCCTTTTTCAGAAAAAAAATAACGTCAACTCCTGTTGTAGAGCAACGATTTCTAAACACTAAAGTGAGTTCTTGTGGCCACAGGGAGGGCGAAGCAATAGGTTTGAAGCTAGAATAGAACCTTCTTCTCTTGAAATGTCTCCAAGTCTATCTGCATAATCTAATGAAACTTTTACAGAGTTTAAAATCAGTGACTTAAGTCTTTAAATACTCAGTAAATATTTGTTTTGATGATGCTGATAATGACAGTAATGATGTTAATAAAGGATATAGTTAAGATCAACACAAATTGAGTACATATTATGCACCATATATGTACAGGAGGAATGATATGATTCTTTCTCTGGGGGTGGCAATAGGATTTTTTTTCTCTAGGATTTGTATTATCTTTGTTGAATTTAAGGGCACACATTGTAATATGTAGTAGTTACATATATACAATGTATATATTACACTGTAATATATATTAGTTAAATGTACAGTATTGACAAGGGTTTATCAAAAAGAGGTGAATTAACTCTTTTCTTTCTCTTTAGTTTTACCATATATTTTTAAAATATCTTTTAGATGTTTCCACGTTAAGAATCTTTAAAATAGGCATGCAGGTTTATCCTGTGGGGATTTCTAGATATTCATTTTGTCCTTTTTCTTGTAATTTATTTTGCCTTCCTTTTATTGAGAGAAAAGTGTAAATTGTAAAATCAATTATATATTTTGAATAATTTCTGTCACTGGTTATTTCTGTATTTAAGTGGAAATAAGAGGAAAGGGGGAAAAGGCAATATAAATTGAGAGCAAGGGTATATCTAAGTTACAGAAAAACCAAAACAAAATTCTATCCATAAAGAGGATTTTCTTCTGACCTAAAGTGGTATGATTTCCTACATAAGAGGATAAGTGCTCAGGTCTAAGGTCTTAACTGTACCCCCTTCCCTTAAAGCCCATTCCCACTCCTTGTGTTCTCAGCTCAGCAATTAGCAACTGTATCTCCCCAGTCACTCAGGACAAAAAGTCTGGCAGCATCTTTAATTTATATTGCTTTCCACATCCAGTCTACCATAAGTCATATTAATTTACCTCCTAAACAATTAACCACTACTACTACTTTGATCCAACACTTTTATCACATCTTTCTTGGTCTACTATGATTGTCTGCCAATGGCTCTCCATGTTTACACCTTTGCTTTCACACAATCTGCTGTCTCCAATGCAATGATTTTTTTGAAACACAAATTACACAACTCAGTCGAGTTTATAACCCCTCTCTCCACCTTCACAATTAAAATAAAAATTGAGTATTTTATTCTGAATTATGAAGCTTTGGTGATCTGAACTGTGTCTGCTCTCCTGATTTCATCTGATGCACCTTCTCCCTTGGCCCACACCAGAGATTCTGGCCTTCCCTTTCTTCTTGTAAGGTGACTCACTCATTTCTACTTTTTATTCTTTTCTCTGGGGATTTGCTTTCTTGTGATCTTTGCTGTATGTGTTCTTTCTAAAGAGTTTAAATGAGGCTGGAGAAATACTACTATTATTTTTGATGTGGAGATAACAATAGGTTTAGCATTTGCACTACCTTGCTGGATTTATTCACAAACATTTTAGTATATTGTTAGCTTAAATATTATTTTCTCAGAGCTGTCTTCCCCTTCAGTCCCCTAGTTACTCATTAAAGAATGGCATGTTTTATTTTTTTAACCTGCTTCATTGAGGTATAATTTACTTAAATTATGTTATCAATTTAATTACTTTTGACAAATATATAAAGGCATGTAAACACCACCATAGTGAAGATAGAGAACATTTCCATCACCCCCAGAATATTCCTTTTGGACACTTGCTACCAATAAGCTGCCCACCCTCTGCTTTCCTGAATAGACATTTCTCAAAAGAAGACATTCCTCAAAAGAAGACATTCAAATGACAAACAAATATATGAGAAAAAAAGCTCAGCATCTTTAATCATCATGGAAGTGCATATCAAAACCACTGTGAGATATCACTTAACACAGGTTAAAATGACCATTACCAAAAGGGGAAAAAATGTTAGCAAGGATATGTCAAAAGAAAAACTTCAGCCAAATTAAATTTTTAAAAGTTTATTTGAACAATGAATGATTTGTGAATTGGACAGTCCCCAGAATCACAGCAGATTCAGAGAGACTCCAGGGATGCCTCAGTGTCAGAACAAATTTATAGACACACACACTTTCCTCACACACCTTGCATGTAAAATTATGTTTTCAGTAGTCTCAGTTACACGTTACAATGGTAACTCTGAGCAACTTTTACTTTCAGTGCATACATTTCGTTTCATGAATTCTCTCATGACTTCCACAGACATGACATGCTTGGACTTTCTGACTTGTCCTAAACATCTCTTTTTAAACAACCAGGTATTTTACTTTAGGACATGAATTTGCCATACAAGATCCTCTCTTACATAAAATCCCTTTATTTATAACCTTCTTTGCATAGCTAGGGCACATGGCTAATTCCACATGTCCCCAGGCTTTCTTTAGAATCTAATGCTCCAGAATAAATTGAACAATTTTTAAAAGTCAAAGAAGCAGTTTATGACCTTAAAGCAATTAGCAAACCTAATATCTGGCCTGCATAATTTAGACCAAATGTTTTTATTTTGCTAATACTCTTTAAAACTATTTTAATTTTCCAAAGATTACTAAAGTTATGTGAGCTATAGAACATTATAGTATTAATTTTTCTTTCAATATATTTGATTTAAGCACTTATTTTTCTTTAAGCCAATTAATTAGAGCTCTTTTATATAAACATCACACACCAAAACACATATAAAAATACAGACAGACAGAAGAAGGTTCAGCAGTTGTAAGATATTTCATTTACCAGTTTCTAAGTTTCTTAATGGGACTACTGACCTTAAAGTGCAGTCTGGAGAAGAAATGGCTAGGAAAACTTTCAGTTTCTAGGGCCTAACAAGCAGGCAGAGCTGGAAGGCAAAACAGATCTTCAGAAATCGAAGGTCCCATTTTTGTACCAGATCCTGGATCCCAGAAAGACAGAATCAGCCCATCCCCATGGGAGTCTTCTCCCTCAGTGTGGAGTGGGGACATTTCCATAATGTTCAGGTGCCCAAGAGCATGCTTCTCTAATCCAAACATGCAAAGAGCTAGTATTTCCCCATAACTGCCACCAGCCATCACTAAAAGTACATTTCCTACCTAGTTATTACACATCAAAGCTCTCTCATAATGTGAAGTAATTTTGATTACTTCACAAAACCATCAGATAACACAATGCAAAACAGAACAAAGTCTTAGATGTTTAAAGGGATCTATCTGCTTTTAATTCCTGGGGTTTCATGATGAAAACAGACTGGTTTTTGTTTGTTTGTTTGTTTGTAGACAGGTTCTGTGGTGCCTCCTCTGTTTTTCCCAAAGAGTCCTAGGCTATCAGAAGTTATCTTAGGTCCTCTCATGTGTGCATGAAGACTGGCAAGACAAAATGGATAGAAATAATTCAGTGGACTGAGAAGAAAAAAATATATTTTCCTAACAAGATTCAAGAAGGGAGAAAAAAAAAAAAGGGCCTTTTAAATATTTGTATAGCTTGGATATCCACTTTTAATTAAGCTGACTTTTAACCATAGTTCTCTTTAAAAAATCCTTTTAAATCTCTTATTACCTGACTTTCGCCATGCCAAGCAGCCAATATTACTGGCTTTTGAACTTTACCAAAGGTAACCTCTCAAGTGCTCAGAGAAAGGAAAATTCAAGAGAGTTCGTGGAGGGGAAGAGAATCAACAAATTGTAAAGGTCACACAGATATCAAACCAGAAGGGACTCATTCCTTAAGCCAGGAATGGAACCTGGATGGCCACTGTGAAAAGGCAAAAGCTTAGCTATTGAGCTACAGCACTGGGCAGTCTTCATTTCCCTTCCCAGAAGGAGTCTAGAGTAGTTAATTTTGAGCTTGAAAAGGCTTTTACCTATTCAAGATAATTTTTAGAGCTAACTCTGGCATAAACCCTAAAATTCCTGTTCCCTGGAAGGTGGAGACCACAAGAAAGTACCACCACGTGGTTACAATGTCAAGCTCCCAAGGACATAAAGCAAGATGGACATCTCATCCAGTTTGTTTGTTTGTTTCAGGGACCTGTATCAAAGTTTGTTACTGACCAGATTGCTGGGCCTTCTTGAGCCCCAAGCTTATGGGGTCCTAAATCCATGTTCTATTCCTAAGGTACCCATCAAAACAGGAAAACAAATTCATAGCACAAAATACACCAGATTTGCTAGAGCTTAAGACTGGCCTCAGAATTCTTTTTCTCATTAATCAAAACTTTACAGAGGAGATAAACAGTGATTTTTACCATTTGTTCAGCAGGTTTGCGCAGAGAGGGAGAGGCCAGAAGTCTGACTGGTAAGAAATTCTTACCGTTTTGTCAGCATGCCAGGCTTTCCCAGTTCCCTTTCCCTGAGCAGCCCTAGTGACCCAGTTCACCATACCACAGCCATGAAGGCAAAGCCGCAATACAAAAGACAAGTTTTTCTTTCCTTCTTTCTTTTTTTTTTTTTTATGTACTTCAGTGTGGTGTTGTTCATTTGGAATGTTCCACTGTAAGTTACCTTGTTTAGTAACATTTCACTATTTCTGTAAGACTTTGCTACTTCCCTGGCCTAATGTATCAGCTGGAAGGAACTCAGTTTTCCAGAAATTAAGGATCCTATTTTTACCTAAAATGGGAAAGCTTTGCTTTCAGGTTTCCTAGATGAACTTAAGCAACGATTTTTTTTCTAGGTAAGCGGGCAAGAGAAATGAAACAAAGGGGTAGAATACAAAAATCCCCGCGAATTTCTAAAAGCCAAACTTACATCCCCTGCGATATTACTGTTTACTACCAGTTTATTTCACACCCAGTCAGATGAAGGAGGCCTCTAACTGGATCTAAGACAGTTAATTACAGGATCAAATTTCACCTTGGACACAGTCCACTTTCTGCCACAACTTCCAAATCCAGTTTGGAACAGAAATTTGCTCAAAAAAAAACTTGGAGAGCTCAAAACACAAATTCGTGGAGCTCCGAAATTTGAGAACAACTTCCCATGATCCCCAGCTGCTCTGAGACATCAAAAGACATAAGTGGGTATAGCAGTTTGCTTGCTTGTTCACTCAGCACTCCTGCAGGTCTTTAGAAGGTCTACTTCAGACCCCATTTCTGACACCATCTGTTAAAACTTCAGCCAAATTAAATGTAAAATAGTTTAATTGAGCAATGAATGATTCATGAATTGGGCAGCCCCCAGAATCACAGCAGATTCAGAGAGACTCCAGGGATGCCTCATGGTCAGAACAAATTTATAGACAAGGAAAGGGAAGTGATGTACAGAAATCAGAAGTGAGGTACAGAAACGACTGGATTGGTCACAGGTTGGCATTTGCCTTATTTGAAAACAGTTTAAACACTTGGCAGTCTATGAGTGGTTGAAGTACGGCCGCTGGGATTGGCCAAGACTCAGCTATTGTTACAGGTGCATACTCTTAAGTTAGGTTGTCAATCTTGTCTGCCTATTAAACTAGGTTGCAGTTCATCCACAAGGACTCAAGTATGGAGGTACAGAGTCTTTCTCAGGTAGTATTTAGTTTGCTTCAACAATTGTAAAGAAAAGGGAACCCTTGAGTGCTGTTGGTGGAAATGTAAATTAGTACAGCCATTATGGCAAACAGCATAAATGTTCGTCAATAAATTCAAAACAGAATTACCATGTAATCCAGCAATCCCATTTCTGGATATATATATCTAAGGTAAATAAAATCATTATCTCAAAGAGATATCTGCACTCGCATGTTCTTTGAAGCATTGGTCACAATAGTCAATATGTGGAGTCAACCTAAGTGTCCATAAAGGGATTAGTGGATTAAAAATATTATATATATATATATATACACACACACACACATAAGAATATCATTAAGCCATTAAAAAAAAGAATTCTGCCATTTTTGAAAACATGCATAAACTTGGAGGCCATTATCCTGAGTGAAATAAGCCAGGAGCAGAAAGACTACTGTATAACCTCACTTACATGAAGTATCCAAAATAGTCAAACTTATAGAAACAGAATATAGAATGTTGGCCAAAGGGTAAAAAATTTCAGTTAAACAAGAGGAATAACTTTTTAGAGCTCTGTAGTATGATGAGTATAATTAATAATAATGTATTATAAATTTCAAAATTGCTAAAAGAATAGATTTTAAGTATTCTCACAACAAAGAAATTATATGTATGTGAGGTCATAGATATGTTAATTAGCTTCATTTAATTATTCCACAAAGCATACCCATATTAAAACATCACGTTGTACTTCATAAATATATTTAATTATTTACAAATTAAAATCTAAATAATAAAAATAATTTAAAAAAACTAAAATAGTTTTTAAAACTTCCCCTACCTTGAGCTCATGGCAATCACTGATCTGCCTTCAAATACATGAAATCATACCATATGTTGTCATTTGTGTCTAGCTTCTTTTATACATTATTATTTTTTAGATATTCATCTATCATGTGGAAATAAAGCTGGGGTACATTTTATTTTGTTGCTTTTCATTTATTGTATGAATATACCACGAATTTGTTTATTCATTCACAAAGTGATGGTCGTTTTACTTGTTTTCTGTTTTGGGATATTACAATTAAAATTGCTATGAACATTTTAGTCATTGTCATGTGACACAAGTTTGATTAAATATATATGTAGCTTTGAAAGAATCTGCCAATATGTCATATATTCCATTTCATGTTAAAATTTGTGCATGGTATGTGAAAATTGCCCAGATAAATTATTTCCCATGAGGATATGGGAACTCATATTTTGGAGATATACATATATATATATATATATATATATGTATATCTCCAAATATATATATATATGCATATATATATATTTAACCACTGAGTTACCTTGCTACCATTGTGAAGAAACAATTAATTACCTTGCTACCATTGTGAAGAAACAATTATCCACATATGTGCAGGTCTATTTCTAGATTCTGTGTTCTGTTCATTGCTCTATATGTTTATCTTTTCTTTATTAATATACTTCAATAGTGAGTCTCAAAAGCACATATTGTGTGCCTTCATTTTAGTACTTATTTTCTTTTTTTTTTATTTTTTTTTTTTTTTTTTTTTTTTTTTTTTTTTTTTTTTTTTTTTTTTTTTTTTTTTTTTTTTTTTAGCATTATATTTCTATGTGTCCTCCCCTCCCCCCCACACATCCCGATGTGATGTTCACTTTGTCATGATTTCATTGTTCTTATATGATTTTCTAAATTTATTTTTGCTATTCTAGACCCTTTACACTTCCATATAAATATTTCATTCAGCTTGTAAATTTTTATGAAAACCCTTTTGGGGTTTTTGATTGGAATTTTATTAAATAGATAAGTTGGGTGGAATTGACATCTTAGCAATACTGAGTATTCTGATCCAGGAGGATGGTATATATCTTCATTTATTTAGGTCTTATAATTTATATTAAAGTTCAATGCTGTCATGGTTCTGAGTGTACAGGTCTTACACATATTAAATTATTTCTAAGAGTTTTGTATTTTAATGCTGTGCTTAATGATATGTTAAAATTTCAATTAGCGTGTTTTAATTCTTCATACAGATCTTATCACCATTTGTTATTTCTGTGTTGATGTATTTCAAAGCCTTCAGTATATTTCCTTTTTTTATCTCCACTGAAATTCATTAAGTAGGCTTCATCAGTACAAGTACCTTTTGTATTTTGATCACTACTATATCCTCAGTTCTGTAAAAATACTGGTGCACAGTAATTTCTCAATAATAATTTATTCCTGAATGAATGCATCATACATGAGACCTTGTAAAAATTGTCTAATCTTTCTGGGACTTACGTTTCCATATATACATGTATACACACACACACACACACACACCTATATATAGAATATAGATATAGATATATGTAACATACATATTAATAATGTAATATTGTATTCTAATATATGTGGAATAAAATATAACAATAGTACTTACCCTCCCTGGGTTTTATTACTGTTAAATCATATGATTTTTAAAGAAAATTCTTAGCATGGCCTGAAAGATGGCATTTTACAATTTCTAATTTTTAAAATAATATTATCAAAGACATCAGGATTGCTATGGCTGATTGACTAACAGATATAACATATTTATTGTAGTTTAGCTCTTTCTAGAATGACATGGTGTCATTATTATTTATGTTCTCTGTTGAACTAGATTGAAATCGATTGTTGAACGAAATTAATTACAGATTTAAAAAGTGCTATGCAAGTCAATTTTTAAAATTAGATTTCATAGCATATGAGTTCACTCTATCACTAATAACTACCCCCAAATTTATTTGTTAAATATATGAAAATAATTAAGCTCATATTTTAAGTAAACATTCCAATTATAAATTTGGGACTAGTTCTCTGGGACTCTTCATCCTGAGTCCAGCGTTGTTAGTATTTTTTCATTTTGTAAAAATACCTCATTTTTATTTTAAAAATCATTTGAGTTAGTGATCTTAGAAATATAGGTATTAGACCAATCTACCTTCTCACCTCAGCAAAGATATGCAGAAAATATGTTTTTTAAATCAAGAAACAAGCGGTATTTCACTAAACAAATTACAAAGATTTGTAATCTGTGAACTACACATTTTGAAAAGCAAACTCTGACTCTGTTTCACAACTGCAAGGGTGTACCCTAAGTATGTACATATGCACACATATATATGTGTGTGGATAGATAGATAGATAGATAGATAGATAGATAGATAGATAGAGTTGTTGCTTGTTTGTTCAGAGCTAACTTCAGCTTGGAAAGAAGTGGAACGTTTGGAATGTGAAAGCAACCACTAGATGGTGCCGTGTATCCTGAACACGAGAAATGTCAGAAACTAGGAGAATGACAATTTGGAATCTTGCATTACTATGGTGACCTACTTGGCTTGTTGTGGTTGTTTTTCCCTAGGTCATTTTTCCCCTCTCTGTCCTTTCTAAATACATGAATTAACTGTTTTATGCACATGGTTATACATTATGCCAATGGAAAAATAAATAAGAAATGCACTGACTACATTCAGCATCTCTTTGTGTAATGTCCTATGCATGTAGCTTCTAAGGAGGATTAAAAAGGAAGTTTAAGCCATGCGATTTGTCATGACAGAATCTACAATCTAGGTTAAGACATAATATAGGACAAGTAAAAAAAAACCAAAATAAACTAGCAATATCAGGAAACATTTGCTTGTATATTGAATTGGAGCTTTTCTTGGTAAATGTGATTGGATATGTAGAACTCTATATGATGAATTAAGAGATACAGCTCTTTAATGTAGTGTCATTAATTTGCTGTATTTCTTGAAACATTTTTTAAATTTTTCCTGTTTACAAATGTGTGTGTGTTGGATAGAGTAATCTCTGGTGTCACTCAAATCGAATATAATATGATTTTTCCAATGCTATAGGAATAGCTTAAAATATAATTTTAGGCCATAATAGAAAAATTATCATCACTGTTTCTTAAAACGTATTTCATATTTGAAAATGTAAAGTTCTGAAGAATAGGCAGTATTTGGATCGGAGAAGAGAAAAGAAAAACATGCTTGTCAAACCTAAGTTCTGACATGGACCTTTGGCAATTTACATTAAATGTGAGGTGAATTTCTTCAGGTAAAAATATTTTAAGGGTTTGTTTGGAAAATAGAATGAGAACATGGGAGAGACAGTGATCATATATCCAATATTTTAAATAAGGTTATGATCCTGAGAGTTGTACTGATAAAATAAAAACAAAGTTGAATTCTGTAGAGAAATACCCTACAAATTTAGGTGTCTCATAAACCAAAATGAATGAGAAGTGTTTGGAAATCTTGCTACAGCATTATTACATAAAAAAACATATAGCTCACTTTTTCTCAGTGTGTGTGAAAACCCTCTGCTGTGAACTAAATGTGCATGCGCCACCCCCCACCCCCAAATTCATATGTCAAAAACCGAATCCTCAGTGTGATGGCATTTGGAGGTGGGACCTTTGGTAGGTAATTAGTGTTAGATTAGGCCATGAGGGTGAGGCCCTCCTGGAAGAATTAATGAATGACTTCATGAAAAGAGGAGGATTAACCAGGAAGAGGGCCCTTACCAGAACTTGACCATGCCTGCACCCTGATATCACAGACTTCCAGCCTCCAGAACCATGACAAATAAATGTTTCTTGTTTAAGCCACCCAGTCTGTGATATTGTTACAGCAGTCCAAAGTGACTGATGTAGTTCCTGTTTCAGAATCAACTGAGTTAGAATTGGAGCTTCATTGGCTTCACCTGATGCCTGTGGTAGACATTCCATACCTAAATTTCTAATGAAAGACCAAGTAAGTGAGTAAATGAAGAAGGGAGTAATAGATGAAGACATAGGGACAATTTAAGCCTTCTAGTATTAAGAAGGTTGATTTCATGGCAAGCCAGTGGAGTAAGTATATTACATAAGGTATAGTCCTCATGTTCCTTTCACAAACCATTATACAATTCGGCATATAACTTCTTTTTAAATTTTTTTCCAGTCTCATATTTTAAACTCTCAGAGAGCCATTCATTAACCCTATCTTAAGTAGTTCACTCTTTCTCTCATACTACCTTACTCATTTCTCTTACTACCTATGACACTGAGTGATTTTCTCACTTGTTTTTGCAGTTTCTTATTCCCCACCCTCCCCACTAGATATTAGACCTCTAGAGGACACATTCAGTGATTGTGTTTTTCAGTTAGTCACTTATGAAGCTTGGAGCTGGAATGTAAAGATTCTCCTTCCCAGGTAAACATGAAGCTCCTCTACAAATTATTCGTGCAAAATGACTGTAGAAAATGGAATATTGCTGGAAAACAAATATCCATTAAACTGTGAATATACTAAATGATAATGAATTTACTTCTTTACCCACAGAGACTTTTTAATAGTATGCATTTTAAAAACAAAAGTATAATACGCTTAAGTCACATACTTCAAATAAAAATGTAAATGTTTCCATCCCCTCAGATATTTTCCTAGTGCCCTTTCCCAGTCAGCACTCCTCAAAAGTAACTATTATTCTAACTTCCATAAACAGAGATTAGTTTATACTGACTTTGAACTTTCTGTAAACCAAATTATAAAATATCAAGTTTTTGAGTCTACTTTTGTTGAAGATGATGTTTTTGAGATTAAACAATATTGTTTTGAGTATCAGTGGTCTATTCTTTGTTACAGCTTAATAGTGTTCCAACTTATGGATTTTCCATATTTTGTGTATCCATTGCGTGTAGATAAACTTACATGTTTCACAGTTTAGGGATAGTTTGAGTAAAGCTGCTATGAATGTCCTTGTACATACCATTTTAATCTGCATGCTTTTCATAATTTCTTTACATATTCGGTTTTAGACATACATATTAAATATTTTAACTATGTTACCTATCTTTCCTCAAATCCATGCTTTTTATTCTTTTTCTGCTTTTTGGCAGAAATTTGATTGAATATTTTCTATTACCCTGTCTTAGAAATTACTAATCCTACTTCCTACTCTGTGTAGGCTGCAGTTAAATTCAAATTCATCTATTGAGGTCTTAAATTTACATGTTGCATATTACATTTCTAAATGTTTGATTGTGTGGGGGGTGGTGCGGGTGGTTGAGTGGGTTATGCTCTCCTTTGCATTCCTCCACTTTTAATGTACCATTTACTCTTTCGTAGTTATCTGAAGGCTCTTGTTGACTTACTCCAAACCTGGATCATTTCTGGTTATTAGTACTTTATTCTGCTTCTGTCATAGGCTTGGTGTTAGGTTTCATTAGGGTAGTTCCATAGGAGTTTTGTTCTTATTGGAGGGTACAGATTTTATCTCAAGGTGTTAACCTTATGCTCAGGGCATGGTATTTCTGGAGTCTTATCTTAAAGCCAGTAGCGTTCACAGAGATTTCTCTACTTTGATTGGGTTGGAACTTCAGTGTCTCCCCAACAATTTGAGACATTTTTCTGCTTTTAGCCTCTCAGCACTATTCTCTGCTAAGACTTCCAGAGATACGCTTTGCATGTTAACAGTTTAGAAGTTGGTCCAGGATTCAAAGTGAGCTTTCATTCAGATCGTCAATGTTCCTTCTCTATATGTTTATTCTCAGCATTCTACCTCCAAATCCCAATAACTTCTGTAACCCATGCACACATATTTTTCCACATGCTAATCTCTGATTGGGGTCTGTTTCCATGAATTATGGTTTTGAAAATGTCCTTAAGGAAACAGCAAAGGAGAGTGAATGCTTCCCTGTGTTGTGTGCTAATACCTGCAAGGAATTGTTAACAATATTTTGTCTAGCTGTTGTAGTTAGTTACAGCGGGAGGTTATGTCTAATATTTGTTAGTCTATCATAACTGGTACTAAACATTTTCTGAGAGATCCTAATTTGTAAAGTACAAGCCACAGAAAATGTATTATATCTTTTTTATTATCTGTTCAATATTTCGTAACAAATATAATAGCACCTTTATTTGCAAGTAACTTTTAAGCACTGGGGATACATATGTAGAAAAACAAGTATAGACCATACCTTCATGTAGCTTGGCTAGAAAAATATCAATTAAATAAAAATGTGCCGAAAAATATTTAATCCAAGTATTATAAGTGGAACAGTTAAAATTAGAGCTTACTTAAAATGTATAATACACAGACTCCCCAAATCAGTGTATAAATACAGGTAAATTAGTCAAGTTAGCCTCTTGAGATTTCCTAAAGTTACTATAGAACTGCGTGCATTTACAATAGTTTGGAGAGCAGTCATTTAAGTGAAAGTGGGCAGTATATTTCTTGCAACTATCAAGAATACATTTTTAAAGTGGCTTGAAAACATTTTCATATTTGTAATGTGAAATGCCAACATATAAGCTGAAAGAGAATTATACACTTAAATTATGCAGTTTTCTTCAGACTATGAGTTCAGCTTTATCCAATTGAAGGCGGCAAGTAAACGTATTTAGGTGAAGTGCAGCTATAGGGACCAAGTATGACATAAGAGTTTCTAGTTGAACATTGCTTCTCTTGGGGGATAAAACAGTTTCATGAAAACATTTTTTTGTAAGTTGTTTTTCAAAAGTCTGTGTTCATTTGAAAAGTGCATTTTATTGTATGAAAATAATAAGCCTTTCTCACAGCAACTAACCACAAACCCATTTTCCCACAGCCTCTTCTGAACTATTCACAAAAGTAGAAATTTAATACGAGGTTCACATGATAGTCAGAAGACAATATATGTAATTTAATTACTCAAATTAAGTGTTTTAAATAATATTTGGAGTATGATCCAAAAATTGAGTCACTATTTCTTTAAGCACTATTCTACCATCAAATGGTCAGACTTGACCAGGTAAAATTGAGATTCCAATGAGTGAGGTTTGTGGCCCTGGAGAAAAGAATCTCAATTTCATCCTTAATTATCATTAAGAGACTTGGAACTCTTTTTACAGTTCTTCAAAAGCAATATTAAAACTAGACTTTTGATGTTATTATGCATTATTTTATGTGTTAAAATCAGGGACAAAGGAAGTATTTTCAAGAAACTGTGGAGAATTTTTTTGCAAATAATTTGTAAAATGTTTAGTCTTTCCTAGGCTTCTGGAGTCAATTTCTTTGGTTTAATAAAATTTGTAAACTCTGAGAAGCTGTATTTAGTTTTCATCCATAGTTCAATAGAAATTCCTTATCCATAGACAATTGAACACAGCATAAAATAGCAAATTTACCTACACATATACAATATAGGAAATTGACGAATAGCACAAACATCAAATCAGAGCCTGAAATTGATTTCCTTTTCTGTTTTTGATTTAAAAGTCTCCAAATACAGAGTGAAACAGAAAGAGAAGGAAGAGGAGAAGACAAATTTGACAATTAAAAAAAAAAAAAGGTGCTTCCTGGAGGACAGAAGGTTGAAACTCCAGCTTTCTCATTGGTGACAAGGGGTGAAGACTGCTGTATCACCCACTGCTCAGTGTTGTTTGGGGCTGTTAACAAAGCAGAATAAAGCCAACACGGAGGCTTTTCTCTGTGTTGTTCACAGAGCCAAGCGTTACTAAATAGCACCATGTGCTGGCAATGGGGGTGGGTGTCTTGGAACTTGTTTCTTTTTGTCGATTTTCTTTAAATCTGGATTGTCAGCTGAGTAAATATTTGACCTGTGAGGCAAATCATTGAACATGCAGGAATGAGAGTGGGTAAGTGGGTTTATGTTCCTCATTTTCAGCAATTTGCTTATCTGCATCAGAAGAGACAGAAAAATATTCCAAACTCTTCTGGAGTCTTCATACCCATTAGCAGAATCACCACAAGTCACTTACTAAAATTTTTCAGTATTATAACATACCCCTCAGCAAATATCATAAAACTTTGATGTGCACACCCATATGTAACCCTATCCTGAAAACTGCCTGCAAATAGTTATTACAGGTTAGTTTTCAGATTATTTTCAAAGTGAAATACACATACACACACCACCACCACCACCAAGAACTAATTCTATGATAAGTGGAATCTGGTAAAAAGTCTCCCCTTCATTCTGTTTCCCATTCCTCAGTTCCCTTCCACCATAACCACTTGTACCATTTTAATGTATCCTCCAAAAGATCTTCAATGCATATGCAAATATAATCTTGTTATATAAATAATAGCACCCATTTTGATTCTTTTATTACGTTATCATACTTTTATTCTTCATTTAACAATGTAATTTGAAATTAATCCCATAACAGTACAAATAGAGCAGTTTCACATTTTAATGATGGCATATTTTCTGTTATATCATATATGGATATATCATGACTTTTTCAGCCAGTACCATATGGGTGAGTAGATGGATAGCTTCGACAATTTCTTGTTTATTTGCTTTGACAACTAATCATAAAATGAATATACTTTATATATATATTTGTGCCAGTATGTGAATATATATGTCAGGTTTTTCAGGTTTAATCTCCAAAGATAGTATGGCTAATTTATACTGTTACTAGTGAGCATGCAAAAACACAAAACTACTTATAACTGCTTTATATTGGCTAATTGCACATTCCTTCATCCCACCAAATTATGTTTTACTGGTATGACTTCTACACTTTTTCTCTGGCTACTAACTCCATCTCAGCATCAGCTCTCTGGATCTCGATTAAATAGGTTGTCTTAACATACTTTGCCCCACTCTCAGTGGGAATAATCACTAATACCTCAGAAAGCCAGAAAGCCCTAGTGTAGAATTTTGACAGCATCTCCCTTTCTGTTCTGTTGCTTAAAATATTTCTAAATCATGAAAAACGGGGATAAATTCATCTCTTCAGATTTAGTTTAGTTCACTCTTCAATGCCATTTTAATATTTATATTATAATCATCCTTTGGGTTTTAGGAAAAAAATAATTTAATAATAAGTTTGTCACTTGTATTGTGATATGTAAATTGAATAATTACTTGCTTTTTAATGCAGCACATTGACATTTGTTTCAACCACCTGTTCTTCCTTGAGGTTGTATTAATTTTAGCATTACATTCTCTAGGTGGGAAGAGGAATAGTTTCTTTTAGCCTGGAAAGATGACATGTGACAGTTTACACCTTTTGTATCAATTCACATAAGTAACTAAAGCACATAATTAATCTTTTTTGTTGTTGTTGCTACCATTAATGTAAAATGGTAACCACAGATGAGGAACTACATCCTCTCCTCTAAAAATTGTAATTTTTATAAAAATTATAATATTTCTAAATGTCAAAGGAACCAAATGCTTGATTACTCAAAATCCACATGCAAATTTTATTGACTTAATTGTGTGAAACAAAGGGGAAAGATACTTCAAAACTTGATATAATTGCATGTAGTTATCAATAACAGTAGATTGATTTAGCTCTGCCATTTTAAATTTGATATAGTTTGGCTGTGTCCCCACCTAAATCTCATCTTGAATTGTAGCTCCCATAATTCCCTCATATTGTGGGAGGGACCCAGTGAGAGATAATTGAATCATGGGGACAGTTTTCCCCATATTGTTCTCATGGTAGTGAATCATGAGATCAGATGGTTTCATAAGGAGAAACCCCTTTTGCTTGGTTCTCATTCTCTTCTTTTATCCACCACCATGTGAGATGTGCCTTTTGCCTTTCAACATGATTATGAGGCCTCCCCGGCCAAGTGGAACTGTGAATTCATTAAACCTCTTTCTTTTGTAAATTGCTCAATCTTGGGTATGTCTTTATCAGCAGCGTGAAAACAGACTAATATATTAAATTGGTACCAGGAGAATGGGGCACTGCTGAAAAGATACCCAAAAATGCAGAAGCAGCTTTGGAACTGGGTAACAGGTGGAGGCTGGAACAGTTTGAAGGGCTCAGAAGAAAACAGGAAAATGTGGGAAAGTTTGGAACTTCCTCAAGACTTGTTGATTGGGTTTGCCTAAAATGCTGATAGTGATATGGACAATAAAATCCAGGTTAAGGTGGTCTCAGATGGAAATGAGGAACTTGTTGGGGACTGGAGCAAAGGTGACTTATTATGTTTTAGCAAAGAGACTGGTGGCATTTTGCCCCTGCCCTAGAGATTTGCGGAACGTTGAACTTGAGGGAGATAGTGGAATAAATTTCTAAGCAGCAAAGCATTCAAGAGGTGATTTGGGTACTGTTAAAGGCATTCAGTTTTATAAGAGAAGCAGAGCATAAAAGTTTGGAAAGTTTGCAGGCTGACAATCCTATCTATCTATCTATCTATCTACCTGTCATCTATCTATTATCTATCTATCTATCATCTATCTATCTCTATCATCTATCTACCTATTTATCTGTCTATCTGATTTATTGTAATGGATTGGCTTACATGATTAAGTGAGATACCTGGCTCAGCAAGTTCGAAGTATAAAAAAAAATAATTTTTGTATTTTTAGTAGAGAGGGGGTTTCATTATGTTGGCCAGGCTGGTCTCAAACTTCTAACCTCAAGTCATCTTGTTGGCCTCCCATGTTGGCCTCCCAAAGTGCTGGGAGGAGTAAGCCACTGCTCCTGGCTTCACTTTCTTTTATTCATTTAATTTGTAATTTACCTAGAATTTATATAGAAAATAAGAAAGTTACTTCACTTCTTTTCCTAAATAATTAACTGTGCCCCATCAACTTTTGTATAATTCTAAATTCTCCCCAGCAAAAATTTCGATGACACATTCATTGTATTCCATGTTATTACATACATTTATTTTTATGATGTTGAACCTGTCATTGCCTTAGTATTTTTCAATTTAAAATTGTAGCTCCGCATAGCAATATCCAGTATCTTACAGGATAATCATTCCTTAAACTTCTTCAAAACGTTTATAGAAATTATTTTCTTAAGTTATTGGGGTACAGGTGGTATTTGGTTACATAAGTAAGTTATTTCGTGGAGATTTGTGAGAACTTGGTTCACCCATCACCCGAGCAGTATCCACTGCACCATGTTTGTTGCCTTTTATCCCTCGCCCCACTCCCACTCTTGCCTTCAAGTCCCCAAAGGACATTGTATCATTCTTAGGCCTTTGCATCCTCATTGCTTAGCTCCCACATGTCAAATTTTTACAATCTACCCATCTGACAAAGGGCTAATATCCGGAATCTACAAAGAACTTCAACAAATTTACAGGAAAAATCAAACAACCCCATCAAAAAGTGGACGAAGGATATGAACAGACACTTCTCAAAAGAAGACATTTCTGCAGCCAACAGACACATGAAAAAATGCTCATCATCACTGGCCATCAGAGAAATGCAAATCAAAACCACAATGAGATACCATCTCACACCAGTTAGAATGGTGATCATTAAAAAGTCAGGAAACAACAGGTGCTGGAGAGGATGTTGAGAAATAGGAACACTTCTACACTGACCCACGACTGTAAACTAGTTCAACCATTGTGGAAGACAGTGTGGCGATTCCTCAAGGATCTAGAACTAGAAATACCATTTGACCCAGCCATCCCATTACTGGGTATATACCCAAAGGATTATAAATCATGCTGCTATAAAGACACATGCACATGTATGTTTATTGTGGCACTATTCACAATAGCAAAGACTTGGAACCAACCCAAATGTCCAACAACGATAGACTGGATTAAGAAAATGTGGCACATATACACAATGGAATACTATGTAGCCATAAAAAAGGATGAGTTCATGTCCTTTGTAGGACATTGATGAAGCTGGAAACCATCATACTCAGCAAACTATCACAAGGACAGAAAACCAAACACCACATGTTCTCACTTACAGGTGGGAATTGAGTAAGGAGAATACTTGGACACAGGGTGGGGAACACCACACACCACGGCCTGTCATGGGGTGGGGGAGGGAGAGGGATAGCATTAGGAGATATACCTAAAGTAAATGATGGGTTAGTGGGTGCAGCACACCAACATGGCACGTGTATACATATGTAACAAACCTGCATGTTGTGCACATGTACCCTAGAACTTAAAGTATAATAATAATAGTAAAAGAACTTGTTGTTTGTTTTAATTTGATGTACTTGGTAACTTGGAAAACTAAAATATAAATTAAAATGATTCTGTCAATTAATTTAACCTATCTTTCTAAATTTTATTTTTAAAGTGCAGGAGCATAATGTGACTTTCAATTATGTTTATATATTCTTCTAATCACCTTTCTAAAATTTTAAAGTATATTCCATAGAGCCCTTATGAATTATTATGAATATATATGTATACATACATACATACATATATAGCTTTCTTTGAGAGCACCAAATAAGTAGTTAAAGCAATATAATCTGAAAATATTCCATTCTTAAAAAAAAGTGTGAAGTATTTAGGAAAGGTGTGAGATATTTATTTCTTTGTTTTAAATAAATAGGTCTTCTGGTTGCTAGAGTTTGATTTTGTGTCTTTGTATATATTGAACTATTTGGTTGTTTGTAGTTGAATAGTTCTCTCCTTTTTATTTCTAATATGTTGCATCATTTGTCAGCCATAACTTTTCATAATTTTTATCATTTTCAGTAAGTATACCTCTTTTATGACATGTCTATTTGCTAGGTTTCACTAGGAAATGTTAATCAACAGTCACAATAATACTTGAGTTTTTCTTTTTTTCTTCACTTTGCCTTCTTTGTTATTGTTTCTCTGTTTCTTTTTGATTCTTTGTTAATTTTATTTACCAAAGTTTTCTCATATGATTATTATTAGTTTCAAATCTTGTCTTAATTCAGGTTTAATTTTCTTAGAGTTCCAAGATTTATTATTTTCTAGAGTCTACAATTATAACTTTTAATTCCTCTTTGACTAAATATTTAGAAGTGTTTAAAATAAAGTGTTTGTTTATTTGTTTTTTCTTTGCTTTTTCTATTCCTTATTAATAAGCAACATTATCATTTCACTGTAGTCAAAGAAGGAGGCTTATAGAAATTATACTTTCTGCATAATTTAAAAAGTCTATTTTATGCTATGGTCATAACATAAATCAAATTTTAATGGTAACACATACAACATTGAGTCTTTATATAAAATACATACAAACCTATATAAATAAGTTATAAGTACAAACATCTGTGTTTATGCATTTTACTACTGAAATATTATCAGTGTGTATTTTTTCATTTTGTATTTGATTGAGACAAGGAATTGTTTTGATTGAGACTTATCAGCCTGAAAGATAAGTCTCAATGAGAATCATTTTTTATTTCAAACTAAAACAAACTGCTTAGTATCTTTTAAATTTACTTTTTTAAATTTATACAATTATTTATTTAAAATTCAATGGTCTTGTTTTATTTTTCTTTGAATTTTTATGGTCATTTATATTTAAAGATTATGTGTCGGCTTATCTCATAATCATACAATGGAATTATTTAATCTTTTCTTTAAATATGAGAGTTTAAGTATTTTCTGCTTGTCATATGTCCTTGAACAAATTATTACTCTCTCTAAGCTTGATTTCTTCATCTATAAACTAGAAGACCTAATACTAAGCAGTTATTTTGAAGTCAGATATTCAATTTTAAATTTACCTAGTGCTCTCATTGAAGTTTTCTAATATAATTTAATCTTACATTGTGAGCATAATTAGGCACTGTTTTACTATTTTATCTCTAATATGTAAAGCTGGGGAATTATCATACTTCAAATGTCCTTTAACTTCCTCACACTTTGCCACTCTCAAGTCACATAACTAGCATAAATTTTATTCAATTATTTAATATGTACTATCAAAAAAGGATGCTAAATAAGATTATTTCTATTTCAATTTTATCTATAATACTAAAGCAGAAAAATTTCAAGTAACAACCCCATTTCTAATTAAAGAGTTAGATCTACTTAAAGAGTTAGATCTCCATAATTTTTATCATTTTCAGACTGAGTTCTAGCCTCTCCCCTTTTCCGATAGTCTTGAATAAAGTCTCCCTAGTATATTTAACTTTGCCCAGTGCAATTTATGCTTTGACAAAATCAATGATATTCAAATCTGTATTCTAGTTTTTGTTTCTCTCATGAGTTCTGTTTCAAATTTCCAAATGGCTAGATGTCTTTGTGACAACTCAAACTCAACATGTCCAATCATGAATTCTCCTTTTCCGGCTCCTATTTCTATTTTTCCCTATGATAACTTCATATATCTCCCTTCTGTAATTTATAGCAGACTCATCATGCTTCCAACATAGTGCTAATATCAAACTTCCATTGATTCATTCAAGTTGACCTAGCAGCAGATCCAAGCATGTCTTTTTATTCTCTTCTTTCTCTTTAACTCTAAATTGCATCTCTTTTTGGACTATTTGCCATTTAAGAGATATATCGGGTATGATCTTCCTTCTTGTCCTATTTATCTCTTAAGCCCAAGAATGCTATTTCCACTTATGAAACAATTAATAACATACGTATGGCCATCTGTTAATTCCTAGACAACATGCTATATCTTCTCTGAAGTTTTTTGTTTCTTAATGAATAAAATCTCTTTTTCCATGGTACTCACAGTCACATTTGCTTTATAATGTGGGTGTTTTAAAAATCATCTTGTATTTTAATTCGTAATATGTATCTACCTCACAAGATTGTAAATCCCCAAAGGAAAATAATCATATTTTATTCATTTTCCTTTTTGAAATTCTAACCTTTTTACATTATTTATCTAATTCTACAATATGCAGTAGCACTATGAAAATTGCTAAGTATTCACTTATGAACAAACTAAAAATAGTCTTTACCCTGGAATCTACGTATAGATAGGGATAAAAATCATTATAAATAATTATGAAAATAAAAATCATGCCTTGAAAGAAAATAACAAATTAACCACATATATTTGATATAGTAGTCAAGATTAGCACCTCTAAAAATATGATTTTTAGCCTGACATGTGAATAAAGGACAAAGACCAGCAATGGGAATAGAGGTATGTACATAAGACTAAAAGAAGGTATAGGGTTATGGGTTGATGTGCAATATGCAAAAGACTACATAGATGGGAAGAGCTTGGTATAATCAATAAGAAGAAAAAAAAACTTAGTGGCTGCAGCTTTGTACTATGTGCAGTATATTCTTATGAAAGGTTAGTTAAAATGTAATTTAAAATACATATTGAAGAATGTGGATATTCCTGTATAGTTAAGAACCAATTTGGAATACAGAACCTGGTGGCTTAATTGAGAGAATCTAACATAGGGAACTAGTTGGTAAAATGTTTGGAAGAACTAAAAGTGCAAACAGTGTACTCTGAGTCAACAAAAAAGAAAAATTAGCACAGCAGATTAGAGACCAACCCTAGTGCTAAAGAGAGAAAGGGAGAAAGGAGTGTAAGAAAGAGAAACCCTCAACCTAGAGGACATACTGTGAGCAAAAACTCCCAAGGGAGCTGGAACTTTAGAGAACGCTGAATTACGGTACTGCTGCAGCTCTATTGGAAAGAAAGAAGGAGATAAATACTCTGACATTTCCTCTCTGCCCTTCAAAATTCTTCCAGTGTTTCATTAGCTAAACCTAGCTGAAAGTCATTTAGGAGGGACTGTGGAATGTGTAGTATGTCAGTCATTTACAATCCAAAGCAGAACAAGGGTAGATCTGGCAAGGGATATGAAAGTAAAGAAGTAACTGACCAACACAAGGCCTAATGAGAGTATTAGACATTAAAAATTTCAAATTCATGAATGCTTTCTTTTTTTTTGTATTAATTTTTTTCTTTTTTTAAAATTTATTTTTATTATTATACTTTAGGTTTTAGGGTACATGTGCACAATGTGCAGGTTTGTTACATATGTATCCATGTGCCATGTTGATTTCCTGCACCCATTAACTCGTCATTTAGCATTAGGTATATCTCCTAATGCTATCCCTCCCCCTCCCCCAACCCCACAACAGTCCCCGGAGTGTGATGTTCCCGTTCTTGTGTCCATGAGTTCTCATTGTTCAATTCCCACCTATGAGTGAGAACACGCCGTGTTTGGTTTTTTGTCCTTGCGATAGTTTACTGAGAATGGTGTTTTCCAATTTCATCCATGTCCCTACAAAGGACATGAACTCATCATTTTTTATGGCTGCATAGTATTCCATGGTGTATATGTGCCACATTTTCTTAATCCAGTCTATCGTTGTTGGACATTTGGGTTGGTTCCAAGTCTTTGCTATTGTGAATAGTGCCGCAATAAACATACGTGTGCATGTGTCTTTATAGCAGCATGATTTATAGTCCTTTGGGTATATACCCAGTAATGGGATGGCTGGGTCAAATGGTATTTCTAGTTGACTGTTTCAGTTTTGTTCAAAAGCCTAGTCTTCAGGATTTATCTATTAACCTTTTCATTTACTTGCAAGAATATTTTGTAGCAACATAAAAAGTGATGCATGCACACTAAGACCACAATTTCAACAGGTGTAATAAAAATAGTGATAAATATCCATTTTGAAAATGGTATGATGTGTATTAAACAAAAAGTTAAATTATGCAGATTGGAAATCCTTGGGCATGAGGATGTTTTAAAAACTTAGAAATAACAACACAAACAAGGAATGATAGACCACCAAAAGAGGTGTTAGAGAGTTTATGTGTTTATGTGCATATTTGAATACACACAAATAGAGTCATTCATAAGTAAATATCCAATCAAATTTTATATTTTTCTTTAAGCATAAAATTTATGTGGAAAACATGTATATTAAAATAATAGGTGTTTTCTTTCTTATTAAATTTAATATGAATTTAAGATAGACACATTCATTTTTTATAGATTCAAAGTTCTAAATTACTGAATAAGAATAAAAAAGATTGAAAACTTTTGACAAGTGTAAATAATTACAAAACAGCCAGGAAAATATTTCTTCAAAGATTTTATGCACTTCTAACACTTTCTTAACAAAGCAGTGACTTTGAATTGTCCATATTAACTGACAACAGTAAGCTGTATACATGTACTAACAATTTATACTGTTTTATGATAATTAATACTGTTTTATAAGATTTATACAAATAACAATATTAAATAAGTGTCCAGTGACCAAAAAATATTGTTATTTTATAACTAAAAACAGAAAACATAGTAAATAGAAAAAAAATTGAGATATTAATACTTTAATTCACAATTTAAAAATCACCCCATTAACAAAGAATGACCATTAACAAAGAATGGCCAAGGAACCCAACAAGTCATTAAACAATAATTATGATTTTCTTAAGATGTGAATTAAATTTTAATTAAAGGAACATTCCTGATAATTTTGAACTTCATATATTCATACATACACACACACACACACACACACACACACACACACGCATATTTATCTTGTGTATAGGCAGACTGTCCATATAGACACTACATAATGTGCCAAGTATTATTCAAAATATTTATTTGAAATAATAAATGAGCATAATGGGTGCTGAATAATCAGAAACATTTTTCTCAAGGCAAAATGTCATAAAATGGCATTTGCCTCTACTTATGGTTAATAATCCATAGGTTTTAATAGAAGTCTGAAACATGAGAAAATTGTAGAATGAATCATAGGATATTTTTAACCTCATAAAACATAGCCTGAAAATATCATCACATATACAGTAAGCATAGAACCATTACTGCTCAAAATTGAAGACTGTGTCCCTAAAGAGAAAAAATAACAAAAGCAGTATGTGTTTCCTTGTAAATTTAGATACTAATGGGAAGTTAACCATATTTTTAGATACAGATACAGATTTTAAATCATTTATCTAATACCAAAACTATATGAGACTTAAGTATCATGATTTCTATACTCTCCTGAAAATTAAGTTTTCAAAACCATCTAGATTAGTGACTGACTCAAATACCACTTTAATCTATATTAAGCATTACTGTATGGCCTTCATAGTGGTTAGAAACATTATAGATTAAGAATATATAAACAGAGTGTAGGCTTCAGTTTATTTCATTTTTAATCTGGCATTATTTCCTCATAAATCATATTATAGGTTTTTGATTTCTTTCAGAGGGAAAATTTGTGCCTTGTTTTCAGACAGATGGGGGAGGGCAGAAACTTGCCCTATGCCTGCTTTTTCTTAATTGCCTTCAGCTCAAAATAATCCTTATGCCAGAGTGGCATATTTTTTGGAGGCATATTTTAATTTCCTACAACAATAAGATCTTTCAAAGAGTAGATAAATATCTACTCTTTATTAAAATAAAATGAACAAATTATTCATAAAGTACTTTAGGCTAAAAGCAACATACTCTATACTAAAAACCAAACTAAATCATACAAATTAACCATTGGAATACTTCTAAAGAGCAAGGAGGTTCTAAATATGTCATGTATTCATTAAATATAATAAAAGGCAAACTATATTATTTAATATAAAAGTTAAATAATTCTGACATTGGATAAAATCAATGCAAACAAACCATGCTTATCTTACCATAGAATATTTACATCATTGCTTGTGAGACAATTTTAAAGACATCAGCTGATACTACGTTCATTAAAGACATTAATAGGATGACTTTAGTGAGAATACTCCTAAATTGAGAGCCAGAGGCAGTATGGTGTCTGTGTACGGTATTTTCATAAAGTTCTCTTGTAAAGGGCTTGGAACCTTTGAGAAAGATACATATTAATAACTATAACTGTGAAATAGATATATTTTTCTCATTGGTAGAAAATTGAACTTTACACATGAAAACTATGTGTAGAAAATAATGCAATAATTTTGGAGAAGTGTACCAGAAGTTTTGTGACAAGACACGTACAACCCAGATTTCTAACTCCATACTTCATTGATTATCTTATAGTACTTCATACAAGGCTCAGTGAAGCTTGAAAGACAGTTCTGTTATTTTCCTTCTGAGGAGTACCCACCCTTGCTGATGAGTCCCTTCAGCATGAGATTGCTTTGCTGGCCTGTGACCATCTTTTCTGCCCTCTGGAAACTGGGCCTCAGGGAAAATTATTTTCTATGCTCTTGGTTACACTATATATAAGAAGGGGAAAAATTGAAAAACAAATTCAGTGTCTGCTCTTCAAAATTAACTGACAGAAGCAGATTAACAAGAGAAAAGCTTATAAATTGTATTTGATGTTGTAAATTTTCCATGGCATTGTGGGAGGGGTCACTCATGAAGAAAAAAATCAAAGCAGCAGCTAGTCTTTGAGGCTTTTATGCCATCTGGACAAGGAGTGATAAATTTATAGAGAAGTAAGGAAAAGAAAGAGGTTTCTGGACTTCTTAGGGCAACAAATTATGGGAAGGTAGATACCTGGGAGTCGCTAGTGTTATTTAAGGGTTAGTCTGTAAGGTTTGTTTTTAAGCCATCTTCATCTCTGGTGATATGGATTGTTCTCTTCTTCCTTGATGGGAAGTGGGAGGCACCTTCAGAGGGAAAGTTTACGCCTTGTTTTCAGGAAGATGGGGGAGGGCAGAAACTTGCCCTATGCCTGCTTTTTATTAATTGCCTTCAGCTCAAAATAATCCTTATGCCAGACTGGCATATTTTTGGGAGGCACATTTTAATCCCCTACAACAGTAAGATCTTTCATTACTTACTTTTTATTAATTACTCTTATTTTCATGTTAAATAAGACTCATAAGGTGATTTTTTTCCACCTGGAAAGACTTTTTTTCTTACCCTGAATATCTAATTCCAGCTGATTTCTGTGCTGGTAAATAGTGAGAAAGTCAAATTTCCAAAATTCAGGAGATTCACTGGCATCAATGTATGTAATTGAAACTAAGCTAGAGATCTGAAATTGGAAATGCTTTCCTAACTTTGTGATGATTTGGAAATCTGGAACAGCCACGTATCTAAACTTGAATATTTAGCTGTAAAACCAATACGCATGAGGGTGTGTTGTTATGCAAAAAAGCTAAGGGTATAGTTTGGTTCCTCCATCACCATACATTTTAATCATTATTGTTTGTTAAGGAGTGGGGGGGTCCCACAACTAATTTGGTTATTGGTTGGATTAATATACTTCAACATAAAGTTATAATCAGGTAAATATTTATTATAGCAAAATATACAGTGCAATAACAGCAGGAAACAGACATGGACAAAAGCTAGAGAAGTCACACCTAGGCTTTCAAGTTCTCCCTCTCTTTCTGTGAGCTTAACATAAAATATAATTTTCTCTTGTGAGATATTGCCACCCCAGTAGATTCACCTGAGTATTGGGGTCCAGAATTCTTAAAGATGCAAACTTCAAGCCAAGAACCAAATTTATCACTAATCTTTATGTTTCCTTAAATATGCTGACAGCTTGTTTCATCTTGACCCATCACATTACATGGTCACAATGAGAGCCTGAAGGTTTAGTATTAACTGTTTGACTAAGGGCTATTGCTATGGCTACAGAACTAAGTGAGACCTGAGTAAAATTGCCCTGCTAACTATTTGTCTCATCTACCTACAAGTAGACTTAACAACAGCAACAAAAATTGATGTAGTAGAAGATTTTTGTGTTAAAGAAAGTTTTCAGTAATGAGACAATGTGGTGTAACAGTGAGCAGTAGTTGTTTTAGAACACACACGGCCAATGCATCGCTTAATGACCAGGATACCTTCTGAGAAACGTGTCATTAGGTGATGTCTGCATTGTGTGAATATCAGCGTGTACTTACACAAACCCAGGTGGCACAGTCTTCTACACACTTAGGCCATATCATATAGCCTGTTGCTCCTAGGCTGCAAACCTTTACAGCATGTAATATCTAAACATATCTATAATATAGGTGTGTGTATAATGTTTGCATAATATAGAAATATTTAGATACACACATGGTTACCATTGTGTTACAATATTGAGCAACACCTGTTACTGCCCTGAATATTGCAGGTAATTGGAAAACAATGTTAAGTACGTGTGTACCTAAACATATCTTTATTAGAAAAGGTACAATAAGTAGACCGGGCGCTGCGGCTTATGCCTGTGATCCCAGCACTTTGGGAGGCCAAGGTGAGCAGATCACCAGATCAGGAGATCGAGACCATCCTGGCTAACATGGTGAAACCCCATCTTTACTAAAAAAAATACAAAAAATTAGCCGGGCAGGGTGGCAGGCGCCTGTAGTCCCAGCTACTAGGGAGGCTGAGGCAGAAGAATGGTGTGAACCCTGGAGGCGGAGCTTGCAGTGAGCCAAGATCACACCACTGCACTCCTACTCCAGCCTGGGCGACAGAGCGAGACTCCTTCTCAAAAAAAAAAAAAAAAAAAGAAAAAGAAGAAAAGAGAAAGAAAGAAAAGGTACAATAAATATATGGTGTTATCTTATGGGAGCATTCTTATATATGTGGTTCTTTGTTAACCAAAATATCATTATGTGGTACACGACTGTAATTCCTGTCTTTACCGTCTAACCCCAATACCTACTTGATTTGTGATGATCCTAGGTGAAGAATTTATCTCTTCAGAAATCTCAGTTTCTTCCATAATATCTACCTCATAAGAGTTTAAAATAAATCAATTTGTGGGTTTCTTTGGCACTTTGTATGTACTCAAAAATTAATGAAAAATATTAAATTTTTAAACAACTCAATTTGTTTTCCTTTTTTATTCAGACTAATTTCCTTTCATTCTGATTGCAACATTCCTGCTGAAGCTCTTGTTCCTCTACAGACTAATAGAATGACATGGGAGATGTCAGGAGGATTGAATATTTATCCTGGACTCATCTGACCTTTGCTCACATACTGTGTCACATGTTAACCAAAATGACCTCAGAATCTCCTTGGCAGCCACTTCAGAAAAGAGGACTTTCTTGTCTGGCCCTGAATTTCAAATGTGTTTTCAATAAGCACAAGGTGTCTTTCCAGTTCTGTTGTGCAGCCGTGCAGGCGATCATGTGCTTCCTCTTCTGGAAGTCAGGGCTGGCTGTTTGACAAGCCTTACCCTTCCGTTAGTATTTCTTTCCTAAATAATTGGTTTGTTGAAATAAGCCACTTTCCCTTCAACTTTTTGTTGTTGCTGCTGTCCTTAATTTTTACTATGCTTTGACAAATGCCACAAACATTTTTTACACAGAGTATATCAGGTTATCATAACACTTATAGTCTTATGTAGAAAGTAGAATCTAGGAGGCCACATTTAATTTGAGCATATGTATTTAGATTGCTAGTGATGAACACTACAGTCATATGCACTTTCCTTTTAGGATAATTATCTTTAGCTGTACATTTTATTTTGTAATTTTTAAGGGCTACCTGGCTAAAGGACATGTCTACAAGTAGTTAATTATGAGTTAATGTTCTTCTCCATTCAGATTGAATAAATAACTATACTTTTCCACAACGTACAATAACTGTATGTGCTAGATAATTTTTTAAATGTGATGGATATTCAATTCATTTTGAACTCAGGAATCAAATTTTTAGGACTTAATCTTGCAGCTCTGAGTAGCACTAGAGAGAGTAGCTGAAATAGAGGGTAGATTCTAGTCATTTTGTAAGAGTATGCTATGTGGAAGAGAAATTTAAAATTTTAAATACACACATAAAGTATTTATTTTATCTACTTAAGGAGAAATGCAATAGAAAAATATTAGAAATAATTATTACATATACATCACTATTAAAATTCATAAATATTACTTTACATGTTTTCTTCTAAATCTTGTTTTTGTTCCAGAGTACTGCAGTTTACTTAACCATTTTATTAATATATGGTATTTAGGTTCTTCCTAATAGTATTCGTATTTTAAATAATCTTAGGCAAACATCTTCGTGCATAAATTATTTTCCTTCTTTTGGACTTTTGTAAGATAAATTATCAAAAAAAGGATTAACAGATTAATTTTATAAACATTTAAAAAATGTTTTATAACATTGTTTCTCCTTAACTTTGCATTAGTCTCTAATAATATCTTTAATAAGTGTTCATTACAGAAAAATTGGAAAAAAATATAAACAATAGAAAGAATATGAAAGTGATTAACACTTAGTGGTAAGTACTCATAATATTTTAAGGTCAGTTTATAAATACATTTAATGCTTTTAAAACATTATCAAAACTCTTGCATAAATACTTCTAAAATTTGCATTATTACTAATAGAAAACTAAGCTAAATGTTTATTTGCACTGGGGACTATCATTATTTTTGACTTTTGTTAATTTAAACTTGAAGCGTGGCGTCTATTAAGATACCTTTAAAAACACATTTTTTTCTTAATTACTTTTAACTCTTTGATTGTTTCCTCCTTAACTGTGTGATTAACTTTTAGTTCCCAGAATAAAATGGTCTTGGCCTAAATTCTAAAGTTTTCAAATTAAGAAAATTTGCTTTCGTACTTATTTAAAGTTGTTTAGATTGAATGTGCCTTAGTTATTTTGACGTTATTCCTAATGATCTGTAAAGAATTGCCCAGGGAAATATAATAGTGCTTATTTTTAGAAATAGGGAACTGTAGTGAGTAAAAGAAAAATGTCAGTGAAGTGTTACTCTCCTATGAAGATGTAAATCATAACTATCTAATAATGAGGAATCTTCTAGTAAGGGGTTATGAGGTCAGCTTTCGTAGCTTCATTAGGATGAGTTAAAATGGAAACAACTTAAATGTTTAAAAAAGTGTATGTCTATAACTATCTAAAACAAATGTGCATACTATATACATTTTTCTTATTTTAAACTCAGGAGAACTCTGAATTATTTAGATGAACAATACATTTTTTCTTTTGTTTTTAGTTAGCTAAAACTTTAATGCTTGTAAACCCATTTATCCTATCTTTGATGATTCTGATAGAAGATAAGCATAATGGAAATGTGTCTGAAAGCTGCATAGGGACAACTAGCCCCTGCCCTCAGAAAAAAAAAAAATGTTGAGGCAAATATGAAAAGGTAAAGATGACAGAACAAAAGGGCTATTATTTGTTTAATTTATTTCCAGTTATCAGGAAGATACATTTATCCAACTATTTTCATAACAATTTTTTAAACACTATGAAGGATAGGAAAGATGTGTGTTTGTGTGTGTGTGTGTGTGTGTATGTCTATGTTTGTATACTTAATCATTTCCAAGTCATTAGGAAGTAATTACCTAATCATTTCTTCCTAGCTCCTACCTCCCAACACTGTTGCATTGTTTTCAACATACGAAATTTTGGGGACACGTCCAAAGCATAGCAAGTGTCAACTTGAAGTATTTAGAGGTAGCCAGCAGAGGGGACTGCAGATGCTGGCAGCAGTGTTAGTATTTGCTGTGGAAGAAAAAAGTCAGATGCAAGGAGAAATATGGCCCACACTTATTAACATGACACTTCTAGCTATTTTTAATCATTCAAAGGGGGATGTATATCTTGATGTTTAAAAGAAGAAAGCTTGTAAATTACATAAGCCATGAGCCAAGAAAAGATTATGGCATTTTAAGTGTTTCCCTGATTTTGCAAAAGACTATATTGACTGTCTTTCAAAAGTAACTTTAGCTATTAAAACATGAGCATTTCCTAGGACTACTTCATTTAAGAAAGCATGTGTTAAACTGCGTGAAGAACTAAATAAATGAGCATAAGTAGATAGCCATGAGGAAGGGAGCTTGCAACACTGGCTTTAGGAATTACTATCGGTAGAATTGTGTTCCTCAAAAGATGCTGAAGTCCTAATCTCTAGTACCTGTTACCCTGACCTTATTTGAAAACAGAGTCTGTGTAGATGATCAGGATAGTGTGAGATCATTAAGGTGGGCCCGAATTTGATATGACTGTCTATATATAAAAAAAGGTAATTTGGTCACAGAGACAGATGTACACAGAAGAAAAATTATGTAAATCGTCATAAAAGAATGCCATGTGAAGATGGGAGTTTTGTTGCCATAAGCCAAGTAACATTTTAGACTATCTGAAACTGAAAGAGAGAGAAAACAATCCTTCCCTACTGCCTTCAGATGGAGCACGGTCATGCTGAAACCTCAATTTTGAACCTCTATTCTCCAGAACTGTGAGGAAATAAATTTCTGTTGTTCTTAGTTATTCATTTTGTGGTACTTTGTTACAGTAGTCCTAGGAAGTTAATACGGGAATCCCTCTAAAAATAACATAATAAAACACTTTTAATAAAAACCACTACATTTATTTTGAGCAACATAGTTAAAACTCTGTTGTAAGTTTTTTGTTTCAGTTTTTCTATTTATATTTTGGCATATTAAGAGAATGTTAGCTTCATAAAGGATAATCTATAAAATACTCTAAGGATCTATGGAATTCAGGCAACACATATGATATATACTCAAAGTAAATAGCAAAACAGAGTGAAGAAATGAATTTGCCTAAGGCTTATCTCTAAAAGTGGCACCTAGGCTATATAAGAAATAAAGATGGGTTCTCTCCGTATTTCTGACCTAAAAATATCATATACCATGATATTTGTGCTTATTCATATAACATCCTTCTTGCTCTTATGATAATGACACTGGTGTTTCCATAATATTTTTACTCACTTGCAAATAAATGACCTCACAAAAATATAAATACTTTTTCTCTATCTAATCTACTCTTTTGCACTATCAGATCTCTTCTCCCCAACCTGCCTATACACACAATTTTACCATGGTATTTTTACTCTGAATCATGCTCTGAAAATACATGGATTAGATGATAGATAGACAGATAATATAATGGACTAAGAATGCTAATATAAGATATTTGAAATCCAACCTGATATCACTATGCATGATGTTAGAATATGCTGGCTTTTAAATTTATATATTCACCAATTCGTAGAAGTTTCTGTTTATTTATTGTCTGTGTGTCTGGTTTTTGTCATACCAGTTGGCTAATTTGAGTCTATAATAATTATCCTGTGATGAATCAATATAAATATTTAATATTGACACCTGAAAGATCATAGAATTTTTTTAAAAATTAAAATTCCTATTTTGCATAGAAATATGGGGAAATATGAGGTAAGAGAAAGTTAAAATTGAAAGGAACTGCCAAGATGAAAACCTGATGGGTAACTTTTTTAAAAGCAGCATAAATGTATACTATTTTCCTAATTTCCTAAAAGTCCTTGAGGAAGTGTTATGGCATAAATCACTTTGTTCTAGATCCAGAATAATAAAAGGCCTTTTATCTAGAGTAAAAATTAACTGCTTTCTGTTATAAATTCCATTATTGTAAGCATCTGGTGTCCCTTCCTGCTAATGAAAATAAAATTAACACTTTCCGGGTAAACAGCATTTCTCTTACCTGTGTTGAAAAAGTCAAATAATCTTGTCACAACTTTTTTTTCATCAAGCATTTTACTTCAAGGTTTCTATTCTTTCTTAATAACCCTTAGAGTTTAATTTTGGTCTTCTCCAGTTCTAGCATTTTGTATTAGCAGGAAATCACATTGTGCCAAGTATTTTGAATTGACATCTGTAAAGTGTCCTGAAATTCTTCCCTCATCTGTCAAGTAATTCAGCTTTTGTAGTCGTGTTTTTAAATTGATGAATAAAAAGAATGTTTTTTTTCTCTATTGTGAAACTGAAAAGACAAACTTAAACGTGGATAACACAGGGGCACAAGCAAATGCTCCTTGTCACCCTCTTCTTGGCAAATTCTATAGATGTCCAAAGAGAGGCATGCAATTATCAAAAATATTAAAGTGCAAATGTATGATTTTGCTCAAAAACAAAGGCTTTGCTTTTGCCTTTGTCTTACTGTCACAAATTATACTAAATGTAAAAGTTTGTGGGTGTTTTTTTTTTTCAGCATGATTTAGCAACATTAGTTATACCTCACGAGATCTCCACAGGCAAGATTTAGATTGTCTGTGTCACTTTACAGGTGAATAAATTTAGAAAACAAATAAGTTCACGAGATTGAGATGCAGATAGCATTTTTCTTTTTCCAAACTGTTTCACTCTTTCTCAAGAATCCATGATAGTGTTTTTAATTGCATCATGTAAAAGTGAAATACATTTTTTTCTGACACCAAAGTGAAATGTTTTCCTAACATTGATCTATTCTTCAAAACTGAATACACTGCCTAAAATGATCTCTTCAGTGATTGCGTTATTACAATAATAACTATCTCTAAATAACTTATGAGGATGCATGATGAGATTTGGCTTTAACAAAATAGATCCAACTATAGGAGACCATCATAAATAAATGTGGAAGAACTACCAGTGAAGCAAAGCAACAGAGAATATGAAGGAAAGTCTGAGCAATAGGTCAGAGGTAGCAGCTTAGATACAGGATAGTTGTGAAGCATTGATACGGTCGGATTTAAGTCCAGAGAAAGGAAGGCAGACCAGAGAACTGGATTTGATTAGTTTCATAGCACAGTAAAGTCCAATTACAGGCATTTAATGGGGCCTAGAACAGTCACAGGTAGTGCAGTAAAGCTACTCTTTACAGAAAGAAGAGTTTGGGATGAACTGGAAAAGGTTGTTTTAGTTTTTACTTCTTTCTCAGGGTCAAACAGCATGTTTCACTATTAAGCATATGATAAATTCTAATTCATGAGTAGCAATTTATAATATAGCTACCTATGATATAGCAATATAATGGGACCTTTACAGGCCTAACTTGTATGCTTAATTAAGGTAATGTTTATATTGAACCCAGAATGCTGCCATAAATATGTGTCACTGCTGTAGCTCTTGTTATGGCAATTCTAAATATGAAATTTCTCCTAATTAAATGAAACTTCTGTTTAATAAAATAAACCCTTGTTTTTAAAGTTCCAAATGTATAAATAACTTTTCCTGTTGTATTACACCAAGAAAAAGATATAGTCATGTAAAAAAAAATTGAGGCCAAAAACAACATGAAAGAAATTATTGATCAATTTGATATAAAACTAAATTGTATTAAAACAATATAATTACACATTTCAATTACATTACCTGAATTATTGCTAAGTTATTTTATTATTATTATTATTTTGAGGTCGAGTCTTGCTTGGTCACCCAGGCTGGAGTACAGTGGTGCGATCTCAGCTCACCGCAACCTCTGCCTCCTGGGTTCAAATGATTCTACTGCCTCAGCCTCCTTAGTAGCTGGGACTACAGGCATACATCACCACGCCTGGCTAATTTTTTTGTTTGTTTTTGTATTTTTAGTAGAGACCAGGTCTCCTCATGTTGGCCAGGCTGGTCTTAAACTCCTGACCTCAAGTGACTGTTCGCCTCGGCCTCCCAAAGTGCTGGGATTACAAGCATGAGCCACTACTACCGGCCCACTAAGTTATTTCATAAATTTAAAATTATGAATCCATTTTCTCTGATTTGAAAACAGTGCCTCTAACCAATATGTAATTAGGTAGGTTTTCTTAAAACTGAGATAGTATATTCATATTGTGGACATAGTAATATTTATCCTTTTGTAGTTTTGTGACCTATTTATCACTGTATTTTTAATTACAGTTGGGAAATCTGTGATTTCCAGTAAAATAAATGTTAATATCTACTTTTTGAACTTGTGTTTATAATTGTGAAAGAAGCAAAGATATGTTTTTATGCTCATTCTGCTATTAATTAACTATGTATGTGCATAGTTAATTTAAGAAAAAAATTTACTTGATCGTAATGTATCTCTACATTCCTTGTGTTACCATGAGGATATAGAGGAGGGATGGTGAAAATGAAAGTAAAAACACGAGAAAATAGGCAAAGTATATAAGCATATCACGAGATTATTGTTACTGTTTGACCATTACTACTTCCTAGTTTGGTTCTGCCAACTGTACATTTCTAAAGTGCTGAGCAGTCTCTGTGTGTCTTTTCAAATACATTTGAAGACAGTACAGCTGTTATCAAGAATATGATACTTTTATCTCAAAATATTTCAAATGTGGCAACACATCAGCCACTGTAGTTTATAAAAATAGGAATTTAATGAAACACGTTGGGCAAGTCTGTTGGATTTAATTAAGGTGGTAATGAAGATGGTAAAATAAATACAGTATTTAGGGAAATTACTATTCATATTGTCCGCTCTTAAAAGTTAATTGTATGAATGATGCTGGCGAAAAAGAATATTTGCAATATGACTTTAAAGTTACACTAAGGAAGTCCTGCTTAGACTGAAAAGTCATTATCTAGGAAGTATTAGAAGAGACCAAATTTTAAGTTATTATTTAAGTGTTTTTATGACCTAACTATGATATTCTTTCTTTTATAACCACTGACGTGTATCTCTCTTTTTTTTTTTTTTTTTTTTTTGGTGTGAGCAACCCATGTGATAAAACCATTATGCAACTGACTGCTTCAAGAGGGCTTTTTCTGCCTGGACTTAATTAGCTATTCCATACACATATTTACTCAAACTAAATAACAGGAGAGGGTGAAATTTTGTAGTAGACACACGTAGAATGGGACTGGGAACAATTATATTGCATACCAGGTAGTTTTGAATCATATTGCTGCTCTTGTTTTTGTTAATTATACATATCCCTTCATATTCCCAATTCAGGTATTTGGTTAGTCAATTTCTTTTTCCAATCACCAGGCTGTTTCCCCAAATAATTTAAATGTGTTCATTAGAATGATGGTAGAGGAGTTCTTTCTTTATTTTTTTCTTCTTTTTATTTTTAATATCTCAGTCGTTAAAGATCAACTTAGTATGCAGTCTTAAAATATTGGGGAAGCCATTCAATTAAGTTTGACAGCAATAGTAATATGATAGCATGCTCACTGAGGAGTGGAGTTCTGTAATTATAATAGCTAAGGTTGGTTTGAATCTTAATGGTGATTGCACTGTATGGTTCTGCTAGTTACTTTAGAAGTAGAAGTTCTCTCAGTTTTCTTGAATCAATAAATTTTGACTTCCAAATGAAAGAAAATCTAATGAATATTGCCTGTGCCAAAATATACATGGCTGCCATAGGATAGAGGCCAGGGTATAAGCAACTCATTTATACAAGGGTGATAGAATGCCTTACTAAGCTTACTGGAAGAACTTTCTGACAGTGTGAAAATACAATGTGAGAAAGAAATTTCATTAATTTAAGGCAGGCCTTTTGCAAGTAAACAATGTTTCAGAGTTAAAGAGAGAAACATGCTTATGAATTGAACAAATTACTGGCATGAGGTTAGACGTTATACACAGACATAAGTGATATACAAGTTACCTGTTGGTGAGGTCATGGCAGGGCTGAAGATAAGAAGTGTTCATGGGGCAATACCTCTAGATTCAAGTGGGTATATCTGTCAACTCATATCACTGCTAATGAGGTGAAGATCTTCAGAGATATTGATACTACTGCATTTACCATTAGATAAAGCTGACCAGAATTTTTTTAATGGAAATAAAAGACAATAAATAGTAAATAAATGTGATACTTTTGTAAGCTAAACATTTGTAGGCAGAGGAGGAAGAGGTATTAATTCATAGGTCTTAGGACAGCTGGTGACCTTGAGATGTCAGTAACCACTGCAAGAGTAACTGCCCATGCAAATATACGTCACTCAGCGAGATGCCTAAATGGAAATAAAAAGGATATTAACCATCTCTACATATTTGTGAGCCTGCTGGTTTCTCCTAGAAATGTGGAGCAATAAGATGACATAGGTATTCTGTTGTACAATAACATCATTGATATAAATGGATATTCTTCTAAAAGAAGGATATTAGTGTCCAAGAAGTTGGGGATACATTGGAGTAAATAAAGTGTTTATTGAAAGATATCTCAGAGTTGTTAGCAAGTGAATGTCCAATAAAACATTTGGAATATGTGCATAGTTATCAGACTTTTCCTTTTTTGTTATTAATGAACTTTATTTTTAGAACAGTTTTATATTTACAGAAAAATTGGATAGATAGTACAGAGTTCCCATATACAACCTCTGTCCCTCTTCCAGCTTCTGTTAGATTAACATCTTGCATTAGTGGGGTACATTTGCAACAATTAATGAACTTAATATATATTATTACCTAATGTCCATAGTTTGTGTTAAAAAAAATCAGTCTTTCTGTTTTACAGTTCTGTAGGTTTTGACAAATGGTCAATGTCATAGATCCACCATTACAGTATTGTACAGAGTAGTTTCATTGCCCTAAACTTTCCTTGTACTTCACCTATTCATTTCCCTTCCCACCTCACCCCAGATCCCTGGCCTTTATTAAAATGTCACGTAATTGGGATCATTTTGTTAATGATTTGTAATATGTAATATTTTTGCATTGTTTTCTTTCACTTAGAAATATAAATGTAAGGTTTCTTTATATATTTTTGTGGCTTGGTAATTCTTTTTTTTCCACTGAGTAATATGCCACTGAACAGATGTATCACAATATGTTTATGCATTTACCTCTTAAGAAACATCTTGATTGCTTCTAATATTTGAAAATCATGAATCAAGATGCTATAAACACTCATGTGCATAAAATGTTTGTGTGTGTACATGGTTTTCAGCTCACTTTGTTAAATAACAAGGTGTGGAATTGTTGGATCATGTAGTAAAACTATATTAGCTCCGTACAAAACTGTCAAACTGTCTTATAATGTGGCTGTACCATTTTTTATTCCATCAACAATGAAAGAGAATTTCTATTGCTCCGCATAGTTACCAACATTTGGTGTTAAAACTGTTTTAGATTTTAGTTACTCTAATAGATACATAGTGGCATCTCACTGTTGTTTTAACTTACATTTCCTTTATTACATATGATATAAAATATTTTTTCAAATGCCTGTCATCTGTATAGATTTTTGGTGAGTTGTCTGCTTAGATACTTTATTCACTTTTTACTTGAGTTGTTTGTTTTCTTATTGTTGAGTTTTGAGATTTTTTAAAAATTCATATTTTGGATACAAGTATTTTATCAGATACGTGTTTTGCAAATATTGACTTCCAGTCTGTGGCTTGTCTTTTTATTCTGTAACACTGTTGTCTTTAGAGCAGAAGCTTTAAATTTTAATAATGTAAAACTGATCAATTTTTTTTCTTTCATAGATGATGATTTTGTTGTTGTATCTAAAAACCCATTGCTGCTAAACATAAGACTGCCTAAATTATTTTCTTATATCTAAAAGTTTCATAGATTTGTGTTTTAAACGTAGGTCTGTGATCCATTTCAAGTTAATTTTTGTGAAGAGTTTAAGCCCTGTGTCTAGCTTAATTTTTGTTTTGGGGAAGTGAACATCTATTTGTCCCCAAAATCCTGTTGTTCAACAAATTGTTGCAGACATTATCTTTTCTCCATTGTTGCTTTGCTCCTTTGTCAAAAATCAGTTGACTATATTTTTATGGATCTATTTCTGGATTCTTTATTCTGTTCCATAGATTGGTTTATTTTTGTCAACACTGTGCTTTCTTAATGTAATTTTATAGTAAGTCTTGTAGTTGGGTAACGTCAGTCTTCCAACTTTGTTCTTCCTCAATATTTTGCTCTGGATCTTCTACCTTTCCACGTAAACTTTAAAATCAGCTTGTCAATATCACAAAATAACTTACTGGGATTTTCACTGGGATTATGTTGAATCTCTATATAAACTTTAGAAAAACTTCCATCTTAATATATAATCTTCCAATAATTAATATGACATAATTCTCAATATATGTAAATCTTCTGATATTTTTCCTGAGGCTTTGTAGTGTTAAGTATATATATTCTGTATTTTATTAGATACATAGAAAACATGTACTTTTGTGCTACTATATATACTTTTTAAATGTTCCATTCAGTTGTGCATTGCTGGTATATAGGAAAGAAATTTGCTTATATGTTTCCTAGACTGTGCTATAATCCCTTTTAGTCCCAAGAGATTTTTTAAAAATTGTATTCTGTTTTAGATTAAGAGGATACGTGTGTAGGTTTGTTACTTGAGTATGTTGAATAATGGTAGGGTTTGGGCTTCTTGCATGCAATGTGCCCAACAGGTAATTACTCAACATTTACATCCCTCCACCCACCTTCCCCCTTTTTGGAGTCCTCAGTGTCATTTCCATCTTTATGTCCATGTGTACACATTGTAAATGAGAAGATGTGATATTTGATTTTATTTATCTGAGCTATTTACCTTAGGATAATGGCCTGCAGATCCATCCATGTTGCTGTAAATGACATTATTTCATTATTTTTTATGGCTGCATAGTATTCCATTTCCATGGTACATATATATATATATGTATATTTACACACACAGATAACATTTTCTTTAGCCAAACAACCATTGATCAACACAGGTTGATTCTATGACTTTCGTATTGAGAATGTTGCTGCAATAAACATACACGTTCAGATTTTGTATAATTTTATACAATGATTTCTTTTCCTTTGGGTAGATGCACAAAAATGGGATTGCTCTGTCAAAGGTGGTTTCAATTTTGGTTCTTTGAGAAATCTCCATGCTGATTTCCACAAAAGCTGTACTAATTTATGTTCCCACTAACCATTATAATAGCCATTATGACTGGCTATTTTAAGATGGTATCTCACTGTGGTTTAAATTTGTGTTTCTCTGATGATTAGTGATGTTGAACATCTTTTCATACATTTGTTGGCCGCTTGTACATCTTCTTTTGAGAGGGTATTTGTTCATGTCCTTTATAATGAGGTTATTTGTTTACTGTTGTTGTTGAGTTATTTGGCTTCCTTGTAGTTTCTGGATATTAGTCCTTTGTCAGAGGCATAATCAGCAAGTATTTCTCCTGTTCTGTAGGTTGTCTATTTATTCTGCTGATTATTTATTTTGGTATGCTGAAGCTTTTCAGTTGAATTCAGTCCTATTTGCATATTTTTTATTTTGTTGCATTTGCTTTTGTGGTCTTAGACATAGATTCTTTGCCTACAGCAATATCCAGAAATGACTTTCCTTGGTTTTCTTCTAGCATTTTTATAGTTTTATGTTTTGTTCAGGTCTTTCATCCATCTTGAATTGACTTTTGTATAGTACATAGTGAGAGATATGGGTACAGTTCCCTTCTTCCGCATACAACAAGCCTATTTTCCCACTACCGTTTGTTAAGTAGGGTGTCCTTTGCCCATTTTTTATTTGTGTCAACTTTGATGGAGATTGATTGTCTGAAGGCTTTCATTTCAGGCTCTCTATTGGGTTATATTTATCTGTGTGTCTATTTTTGTACCAGTACCAAGCTGTTTGTTTTACTTAGTCTTGTTTGTTAACTAAAGCCTTGTAGTAGAATCTGAAGTCAGGCAATGTTATTCCTCCAGGTTATTTTTGCTTAGGATTACTCTGGCTAGTCTGCCTCTAATTTCATTCCATATAAACTTAAGGATTGTTTTTCTAATTCTGCGGAAAATGATGCTGGTAATTTGATAAAAATTGCATTGTATATACAGATTGCTTTAAGTACTATGGTCATTTTAATAATATTGATACTCGAATCTATGATCATGGGCTATATTTCCATTTGTCTGTGTCACCTACAATTTTTTTCATCAGTGTTTTGTTGTTCTTCTGTAGAGATCTTTTACCTCCTTAGCTAAATTTATTCCTAGGTAATTTTGGGGGCCATCGTAAATGGGATTGGGTTATTAATTTGGTTATCAGCTTGAAAATTATTGGTATATAAAAATGCTACTGATTTGGGGCCAGGCACAGTGGCTTATGCCTGTAATTCCAGCACTTTGGAAGGTGGAGGCGGGTGGATCACTTGAGGTCAGGTGATTGAGACAAGCCTGGCCAATATGGTGAAATCTTGTCTCTAGTTAAAATACAAAAATTAGTCAGATGTGGTGGTACATGCCTGTAATCCCAGCTACTTGGAAGGCTGAGGAATGAGAATTGCTTGAATCCAGGAGGTGGAGGTTTCATTGAGCCAAGATAGTGCCACTGCACTCCAGCCTGGGTGACAGAGCAAGACTCTGTCTCAAAAAAAAAAAAAAAAAAAAAAAAATTCTACTGATTTTTGGACCATTGACTTTCTATCCTGAAACTTTACTAATGTTGTTTATTATGTCTAGGTGTGTTTTAGAACAGTCTATATGGTTTTCTGTAACTATGGTTTTTATTATCAGATATATAATCATGGCATCAGAGAACACAGATAGTCTGGCTTCATCTTTTCCAATTTGGATGCATTTTATTTCCTTCTCTCACCTGTTTGCTGTGGCCAGTACTATGTTGAATAGGAGTGATAAGAGTAGACATCCTTGTCTTATTCAAGTTCTTAATGGGAATGTTTTAAACTTCTCTCCATTCAGCATGATGTTGACTGTGGGTTTGTCATAGACAGTTCTTATTATTTCCAGGTATGTTCTTTCAATGCCTAGTTTTTGACGGTTTTTATCAGAAAGGAATGTTCAATTTAATCAAATGCTTTTTTTGCATCTATTGAAGTGATCATTTTGTTTGTTTGCTTTTAATTCTGTTTTTCTGGTAAATCAGGTGTATTGATTTGCCTATGTTGAACCATCCTTGCATTCTAGAATAAAACCCTCTTGATTGTGAGAAATTATCTTTTTGAAATGCTATTGGATTTGGTTTGCTAGTATTTTGTTGAGGAATTTTGCACCAATGTTCATCAGGGATATTGGCCTATTGTTTTCAATTTTGTGTCTCCTTACTTGATTTTGATTTCAGGGTGATATTCGTTTCACAGAATAAGTTACAGAGGAAACCTAACTCCTCAATATTTTGAAATAGATTCATTAAGATTGGTACTAGCTCTTCTTTGTATGTCTGAAAAAATTCAGCTGTGAATCTGTCTGTTCTGGGGCTTTTTTGTTGTTGTTGGAAGACTTTTTTATGACTGATTTGATTTTATTACTTATTCTTGGTCTATTTAGTATTTGTATTTCTTCCTGCTTTAATATTGGGAGGTTTTATGTTTCCAGGAATTTATCTATTTCCTCTAGATTTTCTAGTCTGTTCATACCAGTTTCTGATGATCATTTGTATTTTTGTGGTGTCAGCTGTAATGTCACCTTTATCATTTCCAATTGTGCTTGTTGGAATCTTCTGTTCTTGGTTGATCTAGTGAGTTGTGTATCAATTTTGTTTATCTTTACATAGAACCAACTTTGTTATTGTTATTATTATTATTATTATTATTATTAGGGTCTCAATCTTATTCAGTTCCTCTCTGATCCCTGTTATTTATTTTCTTTTTTTAGCTTTGGGTTTTTTTTTTTTCTTGTTTTTCTATTTTCTTGAGTTAGGACATCAGGTTGTTAAATTTGAGACCATTCTATTTTTTTGACTTAGGCATTTAATGCTACAATCTTTTCTCTTAGCACTGCTTTTGCTGTGTCCCAGAAGTTTTGGTATATTGTGTTTTTATTTTTGTTCATTCAACATAAAAAAATTTCTGCCTTAATTTAATTGTTTACCCAAAAGTCATTCCATAGCAAATTATTTAGTTTCCATTTACTTGCATAGTTTGAAAATTCCTCTTTGTATTTATTTTTAATTTTATTCCACTGTGGCTTGAAACAATACTTTGTACAATTTTGTTTTTTTGAATTTATTGAGACTTGCTTTATGACCATGCATGTGGTCTATTTTGGATAATGTTCCATGCCCGTATAATAAAAATGTATATTCTGCAGTTGTTGGCTGGAATATTTGTAAATATCTGTTAGGTCCATTTGGTCTAGAGACCAGTTTAATTCCAGAGTTTCTTTATTGATTATCTCCCTTAATTATGTGTCTAATGTTATAAGTGGGGTGTTGAAGTCCCCATTATTATTGCATTGCTGTCAATTTGTTTTCATATGTCCAGTAGTTTTATGAATCTGGGTGCTATGTTGTTGGGTGCCTATACATTTAGGATAGTTACATATTCTTAAATATTCTTATTGTATTAAAACCTCTAGCGTTACATGATGGCCTTCTTTTTTTCTTTTTACTGTTGTTGGTTTAAAGCTTTTTTTAAATCTCGTATAAGAATGGCTACTCTTGCATACTTTGTTTTCCATTTTCATGTTATATCTCTTTCCACCCCTTTACTTCTAGTCTATATGTATCTTAAGCTATTAGGTTGGTCTTTACAGGCAGCAGATGGGTGGGTCTTTTTTTTTTAAATCCAATTTGCCACTTTGTATCTTTTAATAAAAAACATTAGGCCACTTATATTCAAGGTTAATATTACTGTGTGAGATTTTATTCCAAACACAGTGTTGTTAGTTGCCATGGAGTTTCAATCATATAATTGTTTTATAAGATCTGTGAGCTTCTATAGTGAAAAATATAATCCTACTCTTTTCATGTTTAGAAATTCTTTGAGCATTTTTTGTAGGTTTGGTCTAGTAAAGAAAAATTCCCTTACTGTTTGTTTGTCTGGGGAATACTATTTCTCCTTCATTTATGAAGTCGAGTTTGGTAAGACATAAAATTCATGACTTCCATTTTTTTTTTCTTTAAGGAGGCTAAAAATAGCACCCCAATCTCTTCTGTCTTATAAGATTTCTGCTCAGAAATCCACTGTTAGCCTGCTGGGATTTTCTTTATAGGTGATTTGATGCTTCTGTCTAGCTGCTTTTAAAAATTTTTTCTTTCATGTTGGCCTTGGATATTCTGATGACTGTATGCCTTGATAATGTTTGTCTTGTATAGTATCTTCCAGGTGTTCTCTGAATTCCTTGTATGTGAATGCCTACATTTTTAGTAAGGTCAGGAAAATTTTCCTGAATTATTCTTTCAAATATGTTTTCCAAATTTCTAATTTTTTTATATTCTCCCTAAGAAATGCCTATAAGGGCCTGGTGCGGTGGCTCACACCTGTAATTCCAGCACTTTGGGAGGCCAAGGAGGGAAGATCACGAGGTCAGGAGATTGAGATCATCCTGGCTAACACAGTGAAACCCCATCTCTACTAAAAATACAAACAAAAAAAAAAACTAGCTGGGCGTGGTGGTGGGTGCCTGTAGTCCCAGCTACTCAGGAGGCTGAGGCGGGAGAATGGTGTGAACCCAGTAGGCGGAGCTTGCAGTGAGCTGAGATGGCACCTGGATGACACAGGGGGTCTCCATCTCAAAAAAAAAAAAAAAAAAGAAATGCCTATAAGTTGTAAGTTTGGTTGCTTTACATAATCCCATATTTGTCAAATACTTTGTTTCTTTAAAAAAAAAACTCTTTATTCTTATTGGGTTAATTGTTAATTCGAAAGACCTGTCTTCAAGGTCTGAAATTCTTTTTTTTTTTTAATTTGTGCTTGCTCTGGTCTATTGTTAAAGCTTTCAACTATACTTTTAAATTCATTCAGTTTTTTTTAATTTACAGAAGTTCTATTTGCTTTTTATCTATCTCTTCTTTCATTGCTAGCATTGCTTTTCTGATTTCATTGCATTTGTTTTCAACATTCTTTTTGACTTCATTGAGCTTCCTTACAAAATACACTTTGAATTCTTTATCTGTCATTTCTGAATTTTCATTTTGGTTAGGGTTCATTACTAGAAAACTTGTGAGACCCTTTGTGGCTGTCACAATATCTTGATTTTTTATTGTGCCAAAATTCTTACACTGATTCTTTCTCGTCTGAAGAAACTGACACTTCTTATTTCTGATTTTACTTTTGTTTTGATGGGAACTTCCCCAGTCTCTGCCTTTTGAAGATATGACTGTAGAAAGTGATAGGTGGCATTGGTTAGGTTTCCTTCTAAACTCTGTGGAATTCTGTCAGCAGATTTTATATTGGTTTGTGCATTTCATGCTGTAAACCAGTAGATGGAATTTATGGATAAGAGCCAGCTGCAGCAAAAGCAGATGGGTATGTACTTGATTTCTGTTTACTGAGAGGTGCCCTCTTTTGTTTAGGGTGATGGACTGGACAGTGAAATGTCCAATGCCCTTAGCTTCATGTTCCTTGTTGGGGGGTTGGGCATAAAAGCTGGGCAGAGCTATACCACCTGGCCAGTATCCAATGATGAGCATAGGCACCAGCCCTGATGCTTGATGGGAGTGGCTGGGGGAACTTCTGTCGAAATACTCTGATATTTCTGCAGAGGGTGAGGGTCTTTCATGCCCAGCTCCATGCTCCATATCCTAGACAATCAGGAATATGATCTGTTTTTGTATTACATCCCTCTTTTGGGGCTCATGACTCTCCATTCAGGTACACACTTATGTCTATCTCCAGGCCACAATGTAGCTGAGAGACACAGAAAATGCATCTCACAGCTCTCCACTCGATTTGTTTTAAGGTGGATGCTCTCCTTTCAGCCCAATATGGGCAGGTTTGTTGTTTGACTGTTTTCTGATGTGGTTATGTTGCTGCTTTATGTAGATGGAGAAAGAGCTGTGACTTTTAACAAATGCAGCTGGGTGTCAGTGTGGTTGTGTCAGTTGGTTGTGTCACCCCCATCTCAGACCCTGGGGAGAGTCATCATGTGCCAGCAGTATTGAACTGAGCTAGGCAATTCTCCAATCTGTAGGTCCCTGGATGGCCCACTGGACGGCACGTATGAGTCCTGAAGGGGCTAGACTATGAGCGGGCCAGCAGATTTGGTCTTGAGATCTTAGGATTCAGGTGCTGGCTGTGGTAGGATGAAGTAGGTCATTCTACAGGTCACTGGTAGAACTTTCACATGGGAGTAGGCAGAACATTAACGTGGTGTGAGCTTAAGGGTGGATCATAGGCCTATGATGGCTGAATTCTCAGAAGGGCTCTGTGCCACAGATGAAATTGTCAGGCATGAGCAGGGTGGCTATACTTATGGTCTCTCATTGGGGAAGGCAGGTCACCCTCAACTGGAGCAAGGGAGGCTGACAGCTGTGGGCCACATGGCCCGCTTGCACTTTCCTCCCATGGAAGTGGTCATGGATTTCAATGTTGGGGGTTTGCAAAGGTGCCGTTTTTACTCACTCTCTTCCTGGCCCATAATGGCAGGAGTAGATGGTGGTGGTGGCAACTGCTGAGGAACTGAAAGGCAGATTGCCGGTCTCCGTGGGCTGGTTGTTCAGAAGAATGTTCAGTTTCAGTGAAGTGCTCACGTTGCAGTGTGGTGGCTACACGTCACCTGCAGTGGGGTGGTGGTGGGATGTTGAAGACATACCTTGTTTAGCAGGAAGCAGTGGAGGCAAGTAGTCATGCAGTACACAGTCTTCTCATTCCTTCATTTCCACAGCTATGCTATCTGTCTTTGGAGTATGTGAAAGTGCCTGGCCTCTTAGCTATTTTGCTAGCTGTGTGGTGGTAGCTGGAACTGGGCTGCTCAGGTACCAAAATCCTGTGAGATTCCAGGCATTGAGCAGTGCAGTCTCTGAACAACTCCTGCTGTTACTTTGGAGGTCTGGGAGTGCGAGCTGGGGGAGCTGTCCAGGTAGTTCTCCTGTGGTTAGGATCATACGGTCCACGGTGGAATTATGGAACCCCAGGAATCTCATTTACTCACCCTTTCCCTGCATTAGGGAACCTCTCCCAGCTTCATGCTGGTCCTAGCTCAGCAGGCTGCCTGGCTTCACTCTCCTCTGCCTTCCATGATTCCTGAATTCCAGCATGCTGTCCTAGAAAATCCATTCAAAGTGTTATGTTTACTTGTTATTTTGATTTCCCTCTGTGAGAGATGCACTTAGTAACTGCTTCTAGTCAGCCATCTTTAACTAAAACCCAAGAGACTTTTGATAGATTATTTGAGGTTTCTACATAGACAATTGCTATCTCTGAAAATAAGGCCATTTTGTTTATTTATATTTTGACCTGTATGTTTTCTTGGTTTGTTTGTTTGTTTTTGGTCCCATTGCACTAGCTGGTACTTACAATAAAATGGCAAATAGGAATGGTGAGAGAGAACATTCTTGGCTTGTTTTTGATCTTAAGGGAAAACACCTATTCTCTCAACACTAACAGTTGTGTTAACCCTAGGTGTTTATAGACATTCTTTATCAAGGGAGAGGACTTCTCTTTATTCTTAGTTTGCTAAGAGTTTTAATTACAGATTGGTACTGGATTTTGTCAAATACTTCCTCATCAATTGATGTGATTATATGGTTTTCCTTTCAAGACAATTGACATGATAAATTATATTGGTTTTTTTGTTGTTGTTGTTGAATGTGAAGCCTTCCTTTCTTCCCTGGAATAAATGTCAGTTGGTCATGGTGTATTATTCTATTCATACAATTTTGGATTTTTTTGCAAATATTTTATTTAGAATTTTTGGGTCTATGTTTATGAGAATTATCATTTTGTAGTTTGCTTTCCTTGTGAAGTCTTCATCTAGTTTTGTATTATGGTACAGCTAGCCTCATAGAATAAGGTAGAAAATGTTCCTTCTGTTTCTATTGTTGATTAATATACTGTAGTCACTTCCTAGGGCTGCCATAGCAAATTACCACATACTAGGTGGTTTAAAACAAATTTATTCTATCACAATTTTTGGTAACTCCATCTCTATTTCTGACTTCTGCTGAGATGGTTGATTGGCTCCAAGGGTCATATATGTAATCTCTTTAGCTAATGGTTATCTAGCCATACTCTTGGCCTCGTTTCCAAAGCAGATTATTTGGATTTTTCTAAATTAACAAGTGCTGTTTCTTTTTTGCTTACTTATTCACTCTTTCCCTCACATTTTGCTATAAAGAGCCAAGAGAAACCAGGCCATGTCCTCAACACTTTGCCTAGAAATATCCTAAATTAAACATGCAACTTCATTACTTACTATTTCTATTTTCTACCCAACTTAAAAACACAATTCAGCCAAGTTCTGTGGCATTTCTTAACAAGGATCACTTTCCCTCCAATTTCCAATTGCATGTTTCTACCTCAGACCTCACTAGAAGAACCATAATGTTCATATTTCTAGCAACATTCTGTCACAACAATCTATGTATTCTCTTTGACTGGAAGTTTTCTCTGCAGTGGTCCTCAATTTTTTGAACCCTAACCAGAATCAAGCTTAACATCCGTAATTCTACCTATAGTCTCTGCCTAAATGTAATATTTTTCTAATGTGTGCCTCAAATTTTTTCCAGATTCTATCTATGACCCAATTCTACAGCCAGTTACAGAATTTTAGCTATTTGTTGCAGCAGCAATCCACTTTCCAGTACCAAAAACCCATATTCATTTTCTAGGGGTGCAGGATCAAAGTGCACGCAAACTGTGTGGCTTAGAAAAATGAATATTTATTGTCTCACAATTCTGGAACCAAGGTGTTGGCAGGACTGTGTCCCCACTAATTCATGTAGGGCAGGATGCTTCCTTGTTTCCTTTAGCTATTGTAAACCTCAAGTGTTCCCCTTGGTTTGTAACAGTGTAACTACAATCTTCCTTTATCTTCATATGCTCATCTTCTCTGTTTCTATCAACATGATATTCTGTTATCTGTCTCTGTCCAAATTTCTCTCTTCCTATAAGGATATAAATCTTATTAGATTAGGGTCAATCTTAATACCCTGTACTAAGTTGCTTATTCATATCTGCAGATGCTATTTCGAAATAAGGTAACATTCACAGGTACTGGGGATTACAACTTCAACATATATTTTGGAGAATACATTCAACTCATACTAATATTTAACACATTTTTAATTGTTTCTTATTCATTGGAATTGGGTGTTGTTGTTATTATTATTATTTTCTGCTTTCTTTGGTTTTAATTCAGCATTTTAAAAGATTTTATTTATTTATTTGTTTTTTAGTGGTAGCCCTACACTAAATACATTAACAACTAATCTAAATCCATTTTAATAAAACGAAGGTTTTTCAGAAGTAGTTCAGGTAATTTACAATATTTTTAATTCCTCTCTCCTATCACTTCTAATACCACTGTCATACAGAAATTTTAATTTCTGTAAAAGATAATTAATGCATTGTTGTAATTATTACTTTGAACAGTTACCTATTAGATCAATAAAGAATAAGAAAATAAATAATTTTATCTTAATTTAAACCTACTCTATCATGTTTTCTTTATGTAGATCTGAGGGATTTTTTAATTAATGTTTCAAAAATAGACAAATAAAAAATGGATATTTTATATGTACAACATGTTGTTTTGAAATATTAAATGTAAGTAATTGTAGAGTGGCTAAATCTATCTAATTAATACATATGTTACTAAACATTTACCTTTTTTGTCGTGTGTCCTAAAGATGCTTAAAACCTACTCTTAAAAATTTGAAGACTACAGTACATTGTTATTAACTATAGATTTTTTCTCAAGAGAAGTTCAAATGTATTCTTATAACACATTTTTAACTGCACAGTACAATATAGTTAAATATAGGCACAATATTTACAACAGACCTCTAGAACCAAATTCATTTTCTATGACTGAAAGTTTACACTCATTGAAGAGCAACTCTCCATTTCTCCCTCTCCTTATCTTCTGGCAATTACCATTCAATATTCACTTTCTGTGAGTCTGATTAGATCCTTATACAAGTGGAATCATGAAGTATTTGTCCTTCTGTGAATGACAAATTTCACATAATAAAATCCTATCATGTTGTTACATAAGGCAGGATTGTCTTTTTTAAATGCTGGATAATAATGTATTATATATTTGCCATATTTTCTTTGTCCATTAATATGTTTCTTTGTCCATTAATATGTTGTGCATTGTTGCTATATCTTGGCTATAGTGACAATGATTTCATAAACATGGGAATGTTAATTTTGAGATCCTAACAATATTTTAAACATATAATCATAAACGAGAATGCTATTTCATATAGCAGTCTTAATTTTAATACTTTGAGGACTCTCCATAGTGTTTATCATAGTGAATGCACCATTTTATGTTCCCTCCAATAGTGTACAGAAGTTTTATTTTCTCTATATCCTTGCCAGCACTTAAATTTTTTTAAAATAGTAGCCATCCTAACAGATGTGAGGATATATCATTTTGAGGATATCTCAATGCATTTCCCTGGCGATTAGTGATGTTGAACATATTTTCATATACTTATTAGCTATTTTGGCATTTTCTTCATAGAAATGTCTATTTGCATCTTTTGCTCATTTAAAAATTTGGTTTGTTTTTGTTTTTGTTTTTTTCTAAGTAGTAGGATTTACTTGTATATTTTGAATATTAACCCCATATAAGATATAGATGTACAGGAATTTTTTTTCCTTATTCCATAGGTTGTCTGTTCACTCTGTTGACTATTTTCTTTGATGTGCAAAGCTTATTTAATTTGATTTAGTCTCATTTGTGTATTTTTGCTTTTCTTACTTGTACTTTTGGTGTCATAGTCAAAAAATTATCACCAAGACAAATGCCATGAAGATTTTTCACTGTGTTCTAAGCTATCTAATTTGTTGGTGCATAGTCGTTCTTATGAAGCAGGCTCTTATATCTATGACATCAGATGTAATGCCTCCTCTTTTATTTCTGATTTTATTTGAGTATTCTCTGTTTTTCTAATTTAGTTTTATATATAGATTTTGTTATTTTCTTCCTTTGTCTAGGAATTTTGAGTATTCTCTGTTTTCTTAATTTAATTTTATATATAGATTTTGTTATTTTCTTCCTTTGTCTAGTTTTGGGCTTGCTGTATTCTTTTTCTACTTCCTAGAGTATAGATCTTCAGTGTTAGAGTTGAGTCATACAATAACCAAAATGAAAAGTTCACTAGGGGATTTCAACACCAGATTTGATAAATGCAGAAATAAATAAATAAATAAATAAATAAAAAGCATAATTGAAGACAGAAAATTTGAAATTATCCAAAGGAACAAAAAGAATAAAAGAATAAAGATGAGTAAAGAAAGCCTAACAAATTTGTAGGACACCAACAGAAATTGCTCAATTAAACAGTGTTTAACTAAACAATGTTTAATTGAGATCTTCCTTTTTTTTAAAGTATATGTGTTAATTGCTATCAACTTCTCTCTTAGTACTGCTTTTGCTGCATAACATAAGTTTTGGTACGTTTGTTTTAGTTTGTCTCAAGATAGTTTATAAGTCATCTTTTGGTTTCTTTGATTTATTGTTTGTCCATAAGTGTGTTGTTTACTTTCCATTTATATGTGGATTTTCTAGTTTTAATTTTGTTATTTATTTGTTTGGATATTTTAATCCATTTATGTTTAAATAAAATGTTGATAGTTAAAAATGTAATATTGTTAGTTTGTTCATTCTTGTCTGTCTAATAGTTCTTATAGAGGCTCCCTTGTATGTGATAATTTACTTTTTCCTTGCTGCTTTCAAAATTCATCTACAGTATTTTCTGCCTACCTGGCTTCTGTCTAGATTTTGTGTTCATCTTCGGTTCTCTACAGTTTGAATATGATATTCCTAGTTGTACATTTTTTGATATTTATCCTTGGTGTTCTCTCAGCTCCCTGGTTCTGTAGTTATTTTTTATATTCCTAATTTTTCAAAACCCTCATCAATTATTATTTAAAATATATATTCTGCCCATTTTTCTCTTTCTTCTCATTCTGGTACTCCCATTACATGTATGTTACATCTTTATTAGTTGATCCACAGTTCTTGGATATTCTGGGTTTTGTTGTTTGTTTGTTTTCTTTTTGGTTTTCAGTTTGAAAATTTTCATTGACATGTCCTCAAGTTCTTTGATTATTTTCTTAGTAGCCATATACTCTACTAATTAGCCCATTAATGCATTTTTAATTTATGTTACAGTGTTTTAAAAACTTCTGTCATTTTTACATTCCTTCATAGAGTTTCCATCTCTGTTTTTTCACTTCCCATCTCCCTTTTTACACTTCCCATCCATTTTTGTCTCTGCCATATTTGACCAGCTCCAGTTTCGATGCTTGCTTTACATTCTTGGAATGTGATTTTATTTTTCTTGCCTTTTAGCAAGCCATTTTGTTGTTGTTGTTGTGGAAATACAGATACGATGTATTAGCTAATATATACTTAGGTAAGTTAACCACTATTGTGAGGATTTCTGCTTATCTATCTAAAGGTAGGCTATCTTTAATGTTTGCTGGAACTACAGGTGGCAGAGATTTCAATTTTCTCTGGCATTCTTATTTTGTCTGAACTTTGGATTTCCCTAGAAACTCCATCTTAACCAGAACCTACGACTTGCAGTCTTTTTCCATGGTAAACCATTGCTATTATATTGAAACCCTGTTGATGTGATGATAAGGTATTTAGGAAGGAGGTAATCTATAATCTTGTCATTACTATTATCATTATACTCTTGTCTGTTTTTGATGAGCCAGTGTCTTTAGTTGTGGCCTTCAGAAAAGCTTCCTAACCCTTTTTTTTTCTTCTTCTTCTTCACTTGCTTGGGAAATACAAGAAATCTAGATGAAACTCTATTTGTTTTATTTCTTTTTCCCTAGATCAGATAAGGTTCTGGTAAAGCTGCTTTCCTTCAAGGCAAGCCTTTGTTATGATAAACAGAAAGCTATGCCTATATTTTAAAATGGTTACTTTTCTTCTCTCACTGACCTAAGCGCAACTCAATCTTTATCATGAAAATATAGTGAGACTTCTCCAGGTAAATCTCATGATAGTGTCAGGGATACCTAGGATTGGGTCCTTAACAGATTTTACCTCTGTGATTAGCTGACAACCAGGTTCCAGCAATTTAGCAATTAACCTTTAAGTGTTCCTAGCAGTGACTTGCCCTAGCAGCTTCTACTCCATAAAAAGTATTCAACGTGTTCTACTGCCTCTTCAGTTTTCTAAGCTGAAGTTTGCCCTATGATATCAATCTTCTGATGGATCGAAGATGAATTGTTGATTTTGAGTTTGCTCTGATTTTTTTTTCTTGTTTTGAGAACAAAAATGACACCCAAGCCATTTGTCTGTTTTAGTGTAAACTGTAAATTTCTAATCCTTTGTATTTATTAAGCAAGAAAAATGCACACAAACTATATTCCAGAGGAAGACAACCTGGGAAATGCCAAATTAAATATAATCTCTTTAAAAATACAAAATAATGGCCAAAATGTAATCGGCTAAGGGTCAAGTATCAAAAACAATCAACTCCTAAACCATTTCGGTCTTACAAGACTATACTTGTTAACAAACCATGGATCTTCCATTTACTACACGTAGGAATTTTAGTAATTAAGTTGGACTTTTTTAGTATATTCGTTATATTTAAAATTAAAGTAATTCTCAGCTATCTCAAAGGTCATCATGAGATTCAATTAGCTAACAAACATAATAATAACAGCTAATATTTACTGGTAGAGTAAGATATGCTGGTGCTAACATATTTTACTTCCCTTAATCTTCCACTGAAGTTGTATTATTTTAACATTCCTTAAAAAACAGAAACATATACATTTAGATAATTTATCTTAAGGTACACAGGTATAGATATCAGGGTCTAGTACTATCTGACAATAAAGCCCAAAATCTAAAGAACATAATAACTGGCTATTGGTTTGGATGTGGTTTGGACCTGTGTCTCCAATCAAATCTCATGTTCAATTGTAATTCGCAGTGTTGGAGGTGAGACCTGGCAGGAGGTGATTGGATCATGGGGGTGGATCCTTCATGACTGGTTTAGTGCCAACTCCTTGGTGCTGTTCTCTTGATGGTGAGTGAATTCTCACGAGATCCGGTTGTTTGAAAAGTGTGTAGCACCTTCTTTCTGCCTCTCTTCCTTCTGGTCCAGCCTGCTTCACTTTGGCCTTCCTCCATGAATGTAAGTTTCCTCAGGCCTCACTGGAAGAAGAGCCCCTATGATTCCTGTACAGCCTGGAGAAAAGTGAGCCAATTAAACCTCTTTTATTTTTTTTTAATAAATTCCTCAGTTTCAGGTATTTCTTTATAGCAATGCAAGAAATATAATAACATTCTACATAAGTGTAAGAAATTATCAGTTTCTTTACAAGCCAAATCTGACTCACTGGATTTTGTTCTAAGACCAAATGATAATTTCTTGTGAAGTTTATGGATTCATTCAGAATAGGAAAGGGCTTAAAGAGAAGATTGTGCATTTTTGAATGGTTAAAATTCAGGTGTATATGAGATCCTTTTTTTTTTAGTGTAAAGATAGATTGTTTTTCCTTATTGGCATTTCTTTAATTTAGAATTTATTATTATATGTGTTAGGCTTTCTAGTAACTACTTTAAAAAAGAAATAAATTGAACAGTCACTGCCTCCAAAAATGCAAATCAGAATATATATATGCAAATCAGAATATATATGTATATATCCATATATATTATATGGATGCGTGTGCACATATGAATGAGTGTCTGTGTTGCAACACAGGCTATGATCAGTGTCTTGGCAAGCTCATAATGTTTACTGCTAGCTCATTAAGCAGCGACTATAACAGATGCCTCTACTGCATTCACATTGGTTTGTCAGTATTTCTGAGTGAAAATCACTGCCTTGTATGGAGTGCAATAAGAATATTTACACTCCAGAACTGAACTTACATTACACCTGTGTAGAACTACATAAATTTAAGTATTATGGTGCAGTCTGGTCATCAGCGGCTCTCTGGCCAGTCAATACAATGTCTCAATGGGTATGCAGTAGGGGACAGTACAAAGGTGCTACACAGTGTAGGTATTTGCAGGGGTCTCTTAACATTTTGAGAATTTCTCATCCTTATTGGCTAGAATAAGTGTAGTCTCTCAAGGATAGACGTGTACAGTTGCAGCTACAGCTTAGAAGGCAAACATTTGGCCTCATTATATCTGATGTTTGTTGTTTTTGAAAATTTATTTAGTGGTTGTGAAAGATACCAGATTGAGAAAGATACTAAAAAAAGAAATTCTAGTTTCTTTTAAAAACTGTTTATTCACAGTTGGCTCATTAGCAGTTCAGTTTTCTCAAGAGCCTTGTTTCCTCTAGGCTTCTTATCAGTCTAATGTAAGGTTCTTGCTGTATTTGTATGTTTATTTAAATTTGTGGCAGAGTGTGAATGGGAAGATAACCATGAATCACCGTGAAGCAGATCAGTGATCACATTCTACTATCTGACTTCCTACAAGCAAGTCACTTACTTTCTGTGTGCTTCAGTCTCTTCATCTATAAAATAAGAATGCATAGCAGTACCCCACTTATTGTGACATTAAATTAGTGAATATGTGCAGTATTTGCAAAATTAGAATGATACCTTTCACATACTAAGTGCTGTATAGGGTGTTAGTTATCTTTTGGGTTTAGGTGAACCCATAAAATGTTGCAAAAAATTCACTAACCTATTTCAATTTTTTTAAATCACGTGTCAGTGTTCACTCTCTGATTTTCTATTCTGTTCTGATAGTGATTGCACTTGAATTAATGAGCAGTGACACTATGAACAGGACAGATTAGTTCATTAGATCTCATCATCTATTGCATTAGTTAGTGATAACATGTTATTATTTTTCCTATTATACTTCTGTCTATTCACTGTATTCTATTTACCTAATTTATTCTTAGCTTATATCCTTTTCAAAACCATGTTTTCTGTAGTTGCTTTTGAGACAATTCAGCCAGGACTCTCTTTCCCTTTTACTCATGGGAGAGTGAATTCTGCCATTCTTTTCAGCTCAAAATACCCTCTGAAGATTTACTGCTTTGTTCCCAGTAATTTGAGGCAGAAGTATTAGTTGTTTTTTTTTTTCCAAAAGTAGATGAGTCTTTAAGAAGATCGTGCAAAGCTTGGGGGTCAACACAGTCCCATCTCTAATCATTGCAATATGAATATAATTTCTATCATTTTTAGTTAAAGTTTATGATAATTTATCAAGGAATATCTTCTGTAGGTTCTCAAAGTCATGAATAAAATTTTCATCTAATACCAATTTTAGCTACATATTTCAAAAGTTTTAGGATTTATCAACTTGCTAAGGCATGTAGGCCTAGAGTTGAGATATAATTAAATGCATGTGGTAGAAATCTAGAAGACCTGAAACTGTGCTCCTAGAATTAAACATCTGAATAAAAAATGTTGTCTAATCCATGAAAATCAACAAAATTAAATAATTTTTAGAAAAATTGTAGCGTGTACATTAGAGATTAGAGAATAGGATGTATATATATGCACAAGTGATTATCATAAACTTTATTGCATATCATATATACCTCCATGTATACTATATGGTTAAATCTTGTTTTTCTCATATTGTCTCTAATATTTCATCATTAAATGTTTTTCTTACCTGTTAACATATAGCAGTACATATCATGTTTATACTCCCAACTGTGGCATCTATAATTATCTGTGCAAATAGTATTATTAACCATAATTTTTACCCTCTTGCCACAATATGTGTGATCTCGTATAAAAAAGTTGAGGGAGCAGATTAAAATCATCATCATCATCACTCATTCACTCATTCATTCAATCACTTTTGTTGAATACTTACAAGGTATTAAGCATTTTTTTGACCACCTTTTTTAAACTAAGTGAATCTTCACATCCTCTCTATAAAATATTTACAAATGTTACTCCTATTTACATTTGATGACTGTAAGACATGGGAAAGTAAATAAAGTTGCCCAAGGCCTTTGGGCCATTAGATGGTAAGCCAGGATTTAAATCCAAAGAGTTTGGCTCCAAAGTGAACAATGCCAAATTGCCATAATAGTCAATGGTGGGTAAGAATGTAATTCCTGTCTTGCAGAGCTTATACATGTGCTATGCTGTGAGGGAAGGCAAGAAGTTTTCCATGTTTCCAGAACTTCCAAAGGACATCATATTCTTCAGAAATCTAATGTAAATTATAGATGCTAAAAGCACAATTTGGAAATTTTGGCTGTATTTTTACTTTGAAAGTATAAAGCACATTTGCATAAATTTATGCCCATTAATTTCTATAAGAAAAGATATGTACTTTTCCATGAAATGATATAAAATTTTCTTCTCAGCGATTTAAATGTATAAAATTTACTCAGAAAAATATAACATTTAATATTTAGGTAAATATACTATCAGTCACTGTAATAACTAACCTTGCTGAGGAGGTGGTTTTATGACAAATTCTACTTTTAAACTGTCTACCTTAAAAAAGGCAGCTTGTATTCATAAGTGCTGGTTTTTGTATACTCCGACATCAGGTTAACTTAGGGAACACATGTAGGTTGAGGTTGAAAAACATACTCCTTTTTAACTTGGAAAATAATTTAAATTTTATTTTAAACTGATTACAATATTACATAGTGCTTAAATTTTTATGTTAACATATAGCAGTTATATATAGGTCTTACTATTACAGGTCTTACTATTCTCTAAGCATTTATCTAGGCCTAGCAGGGCATGATTTTTTTCCCCTCTATTATTGAACTTAGGGCACTTGCTGACACACATAAAAATAATATGTTTATAGTCATTACTATGGTCTGAATGTTGGTATTTTCCCAAAATTCATATATTGAAACTTAACCCACAAGGCGATGGTACTAAGAGTAGTGCATTTGAGTGGTGATTAGTTTATGAGTGTTCTACCCTTACGGATGGGAATAGTGTTTTTGTTAAAGGGCATGAGGGAGCGACTTTGTTCTTTACATTCTTTTGTACATGTGATAACTCAGTGTTTGTTCCTTCTCCACCGTGAGGAAGACACAAAAAGCCATGTATGAGGAATGAGCCTTACTAGCATCCAGAAATGTGAGAAATAAATTTCTGTTGTTTATAAATTACCCAGTCTAAGGTATTTTGATACAGCAGCCTGAAGAGACTAAGATAAAAATATGCTGAGTCATTAGGCAACCCAAAATTAGAACTTCTACGTCTTAATTTACAGTTTTTTAATGAAATATCAAATTTTCAGTTTATATACTTTTATTTAATTATTATTGCCTCTCCATGTTCCAGAATGCACACATTTATGTAATACGGTTATATAAATAAAATCTGCATTCTTGAGATCTTTTCTTATGATATTATTACTTGCTCATAAAATGTGTAAGTGGCAATTGAATGGCTCCTGTCTACCTTACTAGTTGTTTCTTGTTTTCGTTTTTTCAATTTTAGGTTCAAGGATACATCTGCAGGTTTGTTATATAGGTAAACTTGTGTCATGGGGGTTTGGTGTACAGATTATTTTATCACTCAGATGCTAAGCAAAATACTCAATAGCCATTTTTCTGATCCTCTCCCTCCTCCCACATTCCACCCTCAAGACGGTCCCAGTGTCTGTTGTTTCCCTCTGTGTGTCCATGTGTTCTCCTCATTTAGCTCCTCCCATTTATAAGTGAGAACTTTCAGTGCTTGGTTTTCTATTCCTGCATTACTTTGCTAAGGATAATGACCTCCAACTCTATCCATGTTTTTGCAAAGAACATGATCTCATTTTTTTTATGGTTGTGTAGTATTCTGTGGTGTATATGTATCACATTTTGTGAATCCAGTCTACCACTGATGGGCATTTAGGTTGTTTACATGTCTTTACTCTTGTGAATAGTGCTGTGAAGGCCATATGCAAGCAGGTGTCTTTAGGGTAGGACAATTTGTATTCTTTGGCTATATAATCAATAGTGGGATTGCTGGGTTAAACATATACCTGCTTTTCACAATGGCTGAACAAATCTACATTTCCACTAACAATGTTTAAGCGTTCCCTTTTCTCTTCAATTTCACCAGCATCTGTTATTTTTTGACTTTTTAATAGCCATTCTGACTGGCGTGAGATGTTGTCTCATATGGTTTTGATTTGCATTTCTCTAATGCTTAGTGATGTTGAGCATACTTTCATATGCTTGTTGGCTGCCTGTATGTCTTGTTTTGAAAAACATCTGTTCGTGTCTTTGCCCACTTTTTAATAAGATTGTTTGTTTTTACTTTGTTAATTTGTGGAGTCTTATAGATGCTGAATATTACACCATTGTCAGATGCATAGTTTACAAATATGTTCTCCCATTATGTAGGTTTTCTATTTACTCTGTTGATAGTTTGTTTTTTGCTGTGCAGATGCTCTTTAGTTTAATTAGGTCCCACTTATCAATTGTTGGTTTTATTGTAATTGCTTTTGGCACCTTCATTATGAAATACTTGCCGGGGCCTATATCCAGAGTGGCATTTCCTAGGTTTCCTTTAAGGGTTTTGTAGTTTTCGCTATTACAGCTTTGTCTTTAGTTCATCTTGAGTTAATTTTCTTATATAAGGAAGGGGTCCAGTTTCAATGCTTTGCATATGGCTCGCCAGTTATTCCAGCACCAGTTCTTTAGTAGGGATTAATTCCCCATTGCTTTTCTTTGCCAATGTTGTTGAAGATCTGATTGTTGTAGATGTGTAGTTTTATTTCTGTGTTCTTTATTCTGTTCCATTACCAGCCTGTTTTGGTTTCTGAAGCCTGGTAGTATAGTTTGAATTTGAGTAATGTGATGCCTCTGGATTTGTTCTCTTTGCTTGGAATTGCTTTGACTATTCAGGTCCTTTTTGTTGTTGTTGTTTTTTCATGTAAATTTTAGAATACTTTTTCTAACCTGCGAAGAATGTCTCAATAATTTAACAGGAATAGAGTTGAATCTGTAAATTGCTTTGGGAGGCATGGCCATTTTAACAATATTGATTCTTCCTATCTGTGAGCATGGAATGTATTTTCATTTGTTTGTGTCATCTCTAATTTCTTTGAGCACTGTTTTCTAATTCTCACTGTGGAGATCTTTCACCTCCCTGGTTAGCTGTATTCCTTTTAATTTTATTTTTTTTGTGGGTAATCAGAATGGGATTCCATTATTGATTTGGCTCTCAGCTTGAATATTCTTGGTGTATAGAAATGCTACTGATTTTTGTAGAATGATTTTGTATCCTGAAACTTTGCTGAAGTTGTTTATCCAATCTAGTAGCTTTTGGGCAGAGACTATGGGTTTTCTGTGTATAGAATTATATTGCCTGCAAACAGAGATAATTTCACTATCTTTCTTCTTATTTGGATACCTTTCATTTATTTCTCTTGCCTGATTACTCCGTCTAGGACTTCCAGTACTATGTTGAATAGGAGTGGTGAGAGAGGATATCCTTGTCTTGTTCTGGTTCTCAAGAGGAATGCTTCCACCTTTTGCCCATTCAATATGATGTTGGTATGGGTTTGTCATAGATGGCTTCCATTATTTTGAGGTATGTTCCTTCAGTGAGTAGTTTGTTGAGAGTTTTTAACATGAAGGATGCTAAATTTTCAGGAAAGCTTTTTCTGCATCTATTGAGATGATTGTGAGGTTTTTGTTTATAGTTCTGTTTATGTAATGCATCACATTTTTTGATTTGCATATCCTGAACTGACCTTGCATCTTAGGGATAAATCCTAGCCTATTGTGTTGATTTAGCTTTTTAATGTGCTACTGGATTCAGTTTGCTAGTGTTCGTTGAAGATTTTTGTGTTTATGTTCGTCAAGGATATTTACCTGAAGTTTTTTTTTTTTTTTTTGTCTCTGACAGCTTTTGGTACCAGAATGTTGTTTACTTCATAGAAGGCAGTAGGGAAGAGTCCCTCCTCCTCAACTTTTTGGAATAGTTTAACTAAGAACACTACCAGCACTTCTTTAAATGTAGACTAGAATTTGGCTATATATCTGTATCTATCTGATCCTGGGATTTTTCTGTTTAGGAGGCTTTTTATTACTTATTTTATTTCAGAACTTATTATGAGTCTATTCAGGGTTTCCATTTCTTCCTGGTTCAATCTTCTGAGGTTATATGTTTCCATGAACTTATCCATTTTGTTTTGCAGGTTTTCTAGTTTGTGTGCATAGAGATGTTTTATTCTTTATTTCTGTCTGACTGGGTTAGCTCAGAAAACCAGTCTTCAAACTCTGCAATTCTTTCCCACCTTGGTCTATTCCACTGTAAAGACTTGTGATTACATTCTAAAATTCTTGTAGTGAGTTTTTCAGCTCTGTCAGATTAGTTTGGTTCTTTCTTAAAATGGCCATTTTGTCTTTCAGCTCCTGCATCATTTTACTATATTCCTTAGATTCCTTGAATTGGGTTTTGACTTTCCTCTAGATCATGATGATCTTTGTTTCTATCCATATTCTGAATTCTGTAATTTTAGGCATATCAGCCTTGTTAAGAACCATTGCTGGGGAACTAGTACCTTCATTTGGAGGTAAGAAGACACTCTAGTTTTCTGATTTGCCAGAGTTCTTACGTTGGTTCTTTCTCATGTGTGTGGCTGATGCTCATTTAATCTTGGAGGCTGCTGTACTTTGGATGGATTTTTTTGCTAACTTCTTTGATGCCCTTGGAGGTTTGATTGTGGTGTAAAGTGTGTTCAGTTTACTGGATTTATTTCTGGAAGATTTTAGGGGGCCATGGCTCAGCTCAGTACACCTGGGCTCCCTGCTCTAACCCTTAGGTGCTTGTACTGGCCTGGCATTGTACTCTGGCCCCACAAGGTTAGAAACATGTTGCATTGGAGGGGCCGAGGTATTCCTGGTCTGCTGACCACAACACTCCATTGGTCACGCTGGCCAGCGTGTTACACTGACATAGTGGCAGCAGGATACATGCTAATGCACGGGTGCCAGCAGCCCTGGTGGTGTGACAGGGTGCAGACCAGTCAGTTGATGCAGGGCCCCTGTGAGTGCAGATTGGCAACATGGCCCTGGCAGGTGCAGAGCTGCAGGTGGGCTAGTGTGCATTAGTGGAGGCCAGTCTGCTGGAGCATTCCAGTGGTCAAGCACTGTCTGCCTGCAAAGTAGCTACAATGAGGGCTTCCAGGAAAGGCTGCACTGCCCATGGGCATGGCATGACTAGGGCCCCAGGAGAGGTTGGCAAACAGGGTATGCTCACACTGGACCGGCCCCATCCACAGCAAGACTGCTGTGCTCTGTTCAGATCAGACAGTCACCCAAAGTCTAAAGCCTCCTGGAGGAGCATAACAAGCCTTCAGGGAAAGATATTCCTGGCCGTGTTCTTATGTAGCCATTCAGGTGCCAAACACCCTGGTCTTTGCAAAGGCTGGAATCCTTCCCCTGCCACCTCTCTTAGCAGATCACGATGGCAGCTCAAGTGTCCATGGGGGTCATGGGTTTTCCTGCTGCTAGAATTCTCGATATCCATGGTAGCAACAGGCCACTCCTTACTTGTTCAACTCATCACTTCCCCAGGAGTCACTGGGTGCCAGCAATAAGTCCCAGTTTTAGGCAGCCCCATGCAGAGTTCCCAGTTTTCTCCTCCTTCAGCCCAGCATCTGTGTTTTCCCTCCATCCACTCTCAATGCCTTCCCTCAAGATCTGCTCAAAGTGTGCCAATCTTCCTGATGTTCCTGTCACTCGGTGGGAGATGTGCCTCCTGGCTGCATCAAGTCAGCCAGTTTGGCTCTCCTCTCCACCTTACTAGTGCTCTCAAAGGGTGATTACCTACACCGTATGATTTTAATGATCCTATTGAGGCTCCAAATCCAACTGACCTCCTCTCATCCATCACTAAAGAGTTATTTCTTTGAGCTTGATGAATAGTCTTTCCATTTACATAAATGCTGTCTATATGAAATGTATGGATTTATATAAATTAAACTTGTGAATTATTTCACTGATTTGAGTCTATTGATTCAAACTAATCTTATGAGAGACATGAAAAAAAATAGCTCTTTTTGGTAGCTACTGACTGAGAAGGGGCAGGAGGGAATTTTCAGGGGGTCTGGAGAAGACTATACAAAGATCAAGGCAGAGATTGGGATGGTGTGGCCACAAGCTGAGAAAGGCAAGGAATGCTGACAACTACCAGAAGTGGGAATAGCCAAGGAAGCATCCGTCCCCAGATTCTTCATGAGGAATGAGGGTTAGATTTTAGATTTATGACTTTCAAAATTATGAGAAAAAAAGAAATTCTGTTGTTTTATGCCACCTAGCTTTTGGTGATTCATCATAGAAACCACAGGAAACTAATGCACCCAATTAAAACTTCCTACCCTCTTCTGGCCTTCCTGACATTCTTGATTATGTTTTTACTGAGATTATACTGCAGTTCATAAAGACAGTCCTTTTGCTCTTATCTCAAAATCACATGGATTTTCCTAAGTATCATCACACACATCTTTTCTTCTGTCTAGTAATTATTTTGATCTAAACTGTAAAGCCTTGACCACAGAAACACAAGTAAAACAGAAGTTCAGCATGCAGGGAGATACTGAAAGAAATAGTGAAGGAAAAAGAGAGAGAGGGAGCAGTTAAAAAGGACCTTCAAATAGGTCAGAGTCATGATTTCTTAGAGGGCTAAAAAGGAGAGGAGAGAGAAAATAGTTGGAATTCAGTGCCAAACAGGTTAAAGAACATGGAATTAGAGAGACATGGATTCAAATCTCAGCTCTAAATTTTAATATAATAATATTGGGCACCTTTCCCAATTTTTAAACTAAATAAGAAATAAAAGTTAAATAGTCAGTGCAATTATTGATACAAAGAGTTTTTAATAAAAATTAACATTACTATTTTCTTTTGCTTATTACTATCATTCTTCTGTATTACTTGAATAAAGGAGGTTTCCTCTGGTTCTGTCCATAAACCTTCTCACAAATAAGTACTCATGAAGTAGAATTTAGTATAATAATGTTCTTATCTAGCATGCTCAAATGAGATTTACTCATAAGTGCTAGTCTGAAAATAGTCCCATGTTCATTAATGAAACCTCCCAAGGCAATTATTTATTTTAATATAATATAATATGAATTTGCATTAAAAATCTAAATTTGAACTCAGGCGTATCATGTAGAGTTAAAAGGGAAATACCCTTTTCTGGTTGCTAAATAAAAATTTTTGGGAGAAGTTGTCAAAGGGTAATAGGGCTCATGAAGAACTGCATCTTTCAGGGTTCTTGTGTTCTAAAATTTGTGCGTCTTATATACTTCTATTGGTCATTTTTCTCAGATTTCTCTATAATTTTATTTTTATAATTTTTTATCCAGTTATGCCTTGATGCACTAGTTACTTTGTCCAATTTGTATATACTTTTAAATCTTTTGTTTTATCTGATGAATGAATTATTAAAATATGAGAATGTATGAAGAATTATCCTCCATAATTATTTTTATTTCCTAGATATAAAAAAGAAAAACACTATTGTATGTGTGTGTGTATTGGAGATAATTTTTTCCAATTACTTGAAAATGAGCTAAGGATATTTTAATTGTCAGCTCAGGGTATTTTTTTTGATATAACACTAAAAATGCTAAAATGCATAGTTTTACTTTAATGAGAAATAATTTATTGCATACTTGTTCTCATTTGTGTTAATGGGGATTACATGAACAAAACACTGTACATTCAGATAATAATGCATTCTTTATTATTTACTTTGAGAGGAAGTTTTCCACAAGCAGTTTCTCAAAACATTTGAGTTAATTAAGTGACATAGTTGCAATATCACATAAACAACTAGATTCTAGTTACATATGGCTAGCAAGAAATATTACTTTCCCTTCAAATGACAATCCCAAATACATCAGCATTTTAAGGTGATACTGTTTTGTTTTATGATGTTGCCTGTCATGTCCTGCGGGTGTCTGTTGTCTTATCCTTTCCCTCCAGGTCTTGTGGGAAATGATAGTACATTATTATATTTGTTATGGTAACAACATACACTATAACATATATGTAATAAAATAAATGGCTGAAATCAGTGTTTAAAAAACCCAATTTCTTAGGTGACATTCCAAGGATAGGCGAGCAGCATTCTGTTCCACATAGTTTTTGGAGTTCCAGATTGCAAAGGATGTGCCATATGGAGAAAAACAACTTCCAAAATTGCTCTGGGTTTTGACATTCAGTCTGAAATGAGAAAGTGTGAAGTCACATTTCTTTCTTAAATTCTGGTTTGAAATTTATATATTTCACTCTGCTGCCATTTTATGGGCTAGAATGAGTCACACAGTCCTATTTTGCCAGCTTGAGGGAAGCTGGGAAATGTGATTCCAACTGAGTAAGGCTTCCCCCAAATTTTGTTCTGTGAAGGCTAAACATGAACCTGCCACAGCTGTCCTCTAAGGACAAAATATCCGTGGACTTACTTTTCCAAACACACAGAACACAGCTCTGATGGATTTTCATTCTTCTTAACCCTGCTCCATATTCTGCCATTTCAGTCACTAATTTTTTAAAGCTTTTTTACTTTCATGTTTAAACTTTAATTTTGAGATAATTGTATATTTATATATAACTGTAAGAAATAATATGGAGGTTCCATGACCACTTTATCAAATTCCCTCCAGCATTATTTTTTAATTATTTTTAATTTCTATAGATTACAGGTACATGTGAAGATTTCTTACATGCATATATTGTAGTAATGGATTCTGGGCTTTTAGTGTACCCAGCCCCTGAATAGTAAACGTTGTACCCAATAGGTAGTTTTTCAAGCCTCACCCCACTCCCACCCTTTCACCTTTTCTAGTCTCCAATGTCTATTATTCCACTCTATATGTCCATGTGTACTCTTGTTTAGCTCCCACTTATAAGTGAGAACGTGAGAACATGCAGTATTTGACTTTCTGTTTCTCAGTTATTTCATTTAGGATAATGGCCTCCAGTTCCATCTTCAATGGTAATATTTTACAAAACATACAGCCAAGATATTGACATTAATACAATTACAATAAAAAAATTTCCATCACTATAAGTTTTCTTTATGCTACTTTTATAAGCTACACCCACTTCTTTACCTCCGTATCTTTTCTTTAAATTCCAGTAACCAGAAATCTGTTTCTCATTGTCTTTTTTTTTTTTAATTTTAAGAATGATGTATAGATGGAATCATACTGTATGTAATCTTTTGGCATTGGCTTCTTGTGCTTTTCACTCAGAATTATTCTCTGGTGATTCATCCTGGTTGTTGTATGTATAAAGAATTTGTTATTTTTTATTGCTGAATAGTATTTCATGGTATGGTGGTATGATGGAAAATACCAGTTACATCAGAACCTTTCATTATGTACTGGTGAGAAAGAAAAATGGTCCAGTCACTTTAAAAAAATAAAATCATTTGCAATTTTTTTTAACCAAGCAAAACATTGTTTTACCTTATATTTCAGCAGTCATTCTCCTACGTATTTACTCAATTGGTTTGAAAGTCATGTCCTCACAAAAACTTGCATGCAAATATTTATAGTAGTTTTATTCATAATTAGGAAAAAGCTGTTATTAACCAAAATACCCTTCAATAAGTGAATGAATAAATTGCAGTGCATCAATAAATGGAATTATATTTAGAGGTAGGAAGGAATTATCTATAAATGTATGCAAAGACTTGGATGAATCTAATTGCATATTGCTAAGTGAAAGAAGAAGCCAAACTGAAAAGGATACATACTATACGATTTCAATTATGTGATTTCAATTCTGTGACATTCTGGGAAAGCAAAACAACAGAGACTATAAAGAGATCAGTTGTTGCAAGGGTTTAGCAGGGGATAGGGGCTGAGTATGTGATGCACAGAAAACTTTTAGGGTAGTTAAACTATTCAGTAAGATTCAATACTGGTTGATACATGTTAAAACCTATAGAATTTACAGCAGAAAGAGAGAAATGTAATGTGTATTAATTAAACAACAGCAATAACAACAACAAAAAACATTCAGGAGGATAGTTGTTCACAGAACAAAAAGTAGAATGTGACAAAACAATTTAATAGCATTAAAATGCACAAAACAATCTGACGTAATTGGATGGGGGAAAAGTACTGGTCTAAGAAACTTTGGAAAGGAGTGGCATCTATATGATTAAAGAAAAAAAGAGCTGTATTTAAGCACTGGTGTTTAGTTGATAAAGTTGTTTCCCATAGGGGTATGGGTTAATAATTATGAATCCACTATGCATGTATATTGGAAATAAACAAATAAATTATGAATAAGCAAGAGAAAAAGGATAGGATGACCCATGTGGTAATAGATTTTGAAACAACAGTATAAACTCATGTTTAACTTTATATAGATACAGACAGACACATATAGAATATTTATAAATGTGTATGTGCATGTGTGCATATATGTGTCAGAATACACATGTATATTTTCTTGTTCTGACAACTGAAAGAGCCTAGAAGTAGTAAGCCCTAGTAACAACATAACAACATGCACATTTGGTGTCCAGATTCTATTTTATATATACATATATATATACTATATATATTTATATATAGATATAAATATGTTCAGCATTCAGGATATATAGAATATATATGCGTATATGTATGTTTATTTCATATTACCTATTATATATTTCTCTATGTATTTTTAGATATTTTTATATTATCCAGGGGAAAAATGAAACAAAACAAGAATCCTAAGGCAAATGGCTGATTCTAGGACTGAAGCAGAAAGGCACTACTAAAACATACACAGACAGACACACACACACACACACTCACAGTCATGAAAGCATTTCAGAGACAAAGCAGTCAAATAGTATTTTCAGATACTCGTATTCTGAAAATACGAAGGAGGCTATTCATATTTTCTTACTCCTTAAAAATGGGTGGCTTGGAGGTGTTAACAAAAATAACAAACTCCGTAAAATATTTAAAGATGTTTATTCTGAACCAAATACAAGTGACTTTGGCCCAGGGCACAGTCCCGAGAGGTCTTGAGAACATGTTTCCAAGGTGTTACAGCTTTGTTTTACACATTTTAGGGGGATAGAAGTTACAGGCAAAGACATAAATCAACACATATAAGATATACTTTGATTCAGCCTGGAAAGGCATGGCATCTCAAAGCATGATTTGGGGGCTTACAAGTCATAGGTGGATTTAAAGATTTTCGGATTGACAATTGGTTGAAAGAGTTAAGCTTTGCCTAAAGAGTTGAAGTCAGTAGAAACAAATGTTTGGGTTTAGATAGAGGGGTTTTTGAAAGCCAAGGTTCTTGTTATGTAGATGAAGACTCTGAGTAGCAGGTATCAGAGGGAATAGATGGTAAATGTATCTTTTTGGACCTTAGGAACTTACAAGGTGTCAGACTCCTAGTTACATCTCTCTTGGATCTCAAAAAGACCTAGAATGGGAAGGAAAGTCTCTACAAAATACAAATTTTTGCTACAAGAGATATCTGTGCAGGGCCATTTCAAAATATGTCAAATAAATATATTTTGGGGTAAAACACCTTGATTTTCTTCAGAGCCTGTTATCTGTCATATGATGCTATACCGAAGTCAGGTTAGAATTTGGTATATTATAGATACGAAGAGTCTGTTTTGTCAGTCTCATGATCTTTATTTTAAAGTTAATGCTGGCCAGTTGTGTCTAAACCCCAAACGGCAAGAGTTAAAATGAGGCAGGTCCAGCCTACTTTCCTGTCATGGCCTCATCTACTTTCTGAAGTTTCTTTGTGACCCCATCTGTCAAGAGGGGCATCCACTCAGTCTGTTGGGGGGACACAGAATCTAATTTTTGGTTTACATAGGCTACTCTCTAAAGAGTACTGTATGGAATTGAAGAAAAAAAAATAACAGTAATTTTAAAGTGGAGAAATTTGATAAACACTACCTGAGCTAGATGACTGAGATTAACTTCAATAGTAATATGTCACATTATGGTGTGTTTCCTTAATAAGATGCGATGTGTGAGAATGGCACTTTACTTCTGTGGTGTTCTTCCCCAGAACCCTTTACCCTAGTCTAAGAAAATTGTCAAACAAATAAAAATTGAGGAGCATTCTACAAAACACCTGACCAGTATGCCTCAAAACTGTTAAGATCATGCAAAACCAGGAAAGTCTGATAAATTGTCATGGCCAAGAGAAGACTAAGGACATGACCGCTAACTGTAATGTGGCTATCTGGATACGATCCTGGAAAAGAAAAGAACATTAGATAACAACTAAGGAAATCTGGAGACAATATAAACTTTATTTAACAATAGTATTAATATTGGTTTATGATGAGAAATGTATCATACTAATATAAAACTTTAATAATAGAAAAACTGAGATTGAGTTCTGTTAGAATGCTAAAAATTTTTACTACTTTTTTGTAAATCTAAAGCTATTTTAAAATTTCTTTTAAAAATTCTCAAAATTGTGTTTCATTTTAATTAGTTCTGAGTGACATCATCTGGAAAATTATCGCTGGCCTGAACTGAACTGCTTTCCAATGAACAATGTGACCTTCTTTAATCAAATGTATACAGACCAGTGATTCATTTTGTTCTATCTAAAGTAGTTTAAATTATTAATTAAGACAATGATTATGAACTCCTCCTTTCTAGCATTTAATATTTCCTGATGTTTCCCCTTCAGAGAACGTTTATGTTTATTTCTTTTTTGGTATTTGTTGTTTTATTTGTAATTGATATATTCTTCTTCATTGGTTTCTTAATTTTTCTCTGTTAGTGTTTATCCTTTGACATCCCTTTGTCTCTTTTATTTAATCAGCCACTATTTACTTTTATTGTGCAATGCAACAAGTGCAGAATGTATTCCTATATTGGATTATTATTATATATTACAATGGAGTAATAACATACCTTTTCTTTTCTCCTTTTTTTTTTTTTTGAGATGGAGTTTGCTCTGTTGCGCAGGCTGGAGTGCAGTGGCACGATCTCAGCTCACAGCAACCTCCACCTCCCAGGTTCAAGCGTTTCTCCTGTCTTAGCCTTCCTAGTAGCTGGGATTACAGGCACTTGCCACCACACCTGGCTAATTTTTGTATTTTTAGTAGAGACGGGGTTTCACCAATGTTGGCCAGGCTGGTCTCAAACTCCTGACCTCAAGTGATCTGCCTGCCTCGGCCTCCCAGAGTGCTGGGATTACAGGCGTGAGCCACCGCGCTCAGCCTACCTTTTCTTAATCTGTCTTAAATTCACAAAGAAAATTAATATAAAGTAGGGAATGTTATCTTCAGTGGTCTTTTCAATTGTCAAAATTTGCATGTTTCTTCAATTAGTGCTATGTACTGTGGATTAAATATTATTAATATATTGTAATAACCTATCTTAAACCTTCATTTGATGTAAATGAACCCAGTTCTGTTGAGGAAATTCTGACATTGTTTTGAAAGAATTACATTTTCCTGGCAAGTGACAGCTGCCTCTCTTATCAAACACCCTACAATCTCTTTTATTTCTGAAGCTTATCAAGATTAGAACATCTTACAGTTCTTTTTCAGTAATGATCTATATCTTGGCTTCAGCTAACATCCTAGTAGGAGAGAAACGACCTTAGGTAAAATTGTGTTGTGAGCCATTTACTTTGCTGCTGTCCTATTTTTTTGTGCACAGGTGTCAAATTGGTTCCAAGTGTACATTTTAAAGAAAGATAAAATAAGGCTAAAATCCTGACTATGACAAAAATAAATTATTGAATATTGTATTTGTGGAAGCAACTTCTCTGTCCCTCAAATGTGTAACTATAAAATAGGAAAAATAATTTCTATCTAATAGCTTCTCATGTGAGCATTAAATTTGATAATTTGTGTAAAGCATCAGAAGAATGCCTCTGTACATCACAGACACTCAAAAAATAGCAGCAGTCTTAGCTACAGGAATCTTCAATATAATGCCATACAAATGTTCTGATGAAATCTCCTACTAAGCCATTATAGGCTATTCACACTCTTAAATTCATTCACTTGTTCCTATGGCACAGCTAGTGAGAAATAGAGTTATGTATAAAACTTTAACAACAAGTTTCACATGTAAAGCAAGACCTTAGTAAAGCGCTCCTTTGTAATGGGGATCATCAATGACAACATACAAATTCAGGAGAGAATAATGAGGATATGTCATATAACGTTTGTAGAGTACAACACTGTAGACTTGACTGTGCTAACTTACCTATAATTGGATTCAGATACTCTAGGGCATATTTAAGTATGTGTTGGGGAGAGGTGAGAGGTGGAATCAGAGAAGTCATGTATGTTTAACATCAGACTTGGCTGAGGCTGAGAATAAAAAGTAAAGAAATAATATAAGTTTTAATAATACATAAATTATAGGTCCAAAATATAACATCAATTTTGAATAATAGGCAACAGTGTTCTTGCTCAAAATTTTGTCTGTGTCACTTGACATTATTTTGGTTAGTATTCAGATTTTTATATGTCATTTCATTTTATTATCAGTTATTGGAAACAAGGTCTTAACATCCTAAATCCTGGTAACTTTTCAGCTCTCTACAAACATCTTTGCCTGAATGTATAAGCAATATTTTTCTTTATTTCTTTGCTTATGCTCGTTCTTATTATATTACCTCACAATTTTTGTGTGTTAGATCATTATTTAAAATAATTATAACTAAGCTTTCTCCTAATGTTTTAATCTAGTCAAATAATTCAGTATATTCTATTTTTACTTTTTTAAGGACTTACCAATAGCCTGAATTTCCTATTAATTGCATATTTTGTTATCTCGTGTCACTTCCCTGTCCTCAGTCACTAACAGTTAAATTGTCTAAATTTAGATCACTATCTGAGTAACCTTTCTCTCAGATGCTATCCATTTTAAAGCATATTTTCTGCCTGAAGCCCTTTACCATCTCAACTTTTCCTAGATTGTTTTCAGTGCTCATTCTATGATGTACACTTCCTGATCCTGTGAATGAGGCTTTTGTGTGCTGTACCGTGTTCAAAGTGTTCTCAATCCAAAGGCAGATTAGTCCTTAGATTTCTCCTGCTGATTCTTTACGCTCTGTCTTCAAAAATTGTCAGATTTATTAGGCTCTGGACATGCCTTTTGTGATTCCGAACTGTGACTATATTTAATCAACCTTTTTTCTTATTAAGAGCTCTGTGACTGTGGCTATAACTGGCATTTCTACAATTCTCCCCTTCAAAAATTCCTTTACATTTTAAATGACCTATCAGTGATAAATTGTTATAGCATAATGGATTCTAATTTTCCCTTCTCCAATATGAAAATGGTGGGTTTGGTCAAGGGTGATTATTCTGCAAGGAAAAAAACTGAGGAGAGAAATGTGGTCTTATCATGAGTGAACAGAGAGAGAATCCTGGGAAGATCGATGTTATCCTGAATCCATTTCTTAGGGCAACAAGACATCTGGGAGAGATTTGAAGCTGTGTCCTCAAGAGAGGCAAGACAAGATTCACCAATAAGGCAGAGCTGAAGCTTGGAGAACTGGCCAGATTCGTAAGCACTTAAGAAAGGGTTTCCAGACTCTTTCAAGAATATTTTCTAGCTCCTAGTTTCACTCACGTCTGTGTGAAGAGACTACTAAACAGGCTTTGTGTGAGCAATAAAGCTGTTCATTTCACCTGGGTGCAGGTGGGCTGAGTCCAAAAAAGAGTCAGTGAAGGGAGATAGGGGTGGAGACGTTTTATAGGATTTGGGTAGGTAAAGGAAAATTACAGTCAAAGGGGGGTTCTCTGGCAGACAGAGTGGGGGTCACAAGGTACTTAGTAGGGGAGCTTTTGAGCCAGGATGAGCCAGGAGAAGGAATTTCACAAGACAATGTCATCAGTTATGGCAGGAACAGGCCATTTTCACTTCTTTTGTGGTGGAATGTCATCAGTTAAGGCAGGAACCCGCCATCTGGATGTGTAGGTGCAGGTCACAGGGGATATGATGGCTTAGCTTGGGCTCAGAGGCCTGGCATTCCTGTCTTCTTATATTAATAAGAAATATAAAATGAAATAGTGGTGAAGTGTTGGGACGGTGAAAATTTTTTGGGGGTGGTATGGAGAGATAATGGGCGATGTTTCTCAGGGCTGCTTCGAGCGGGATTGGGGCGGTGTGGGAACCTAGAGTGGGAGAGATTAAGCTGAAGGAAGATTTTGTGGTAAGGGGCGATATTGTGGGGTTTTTAGAAGAAACATTTGTCATTTAGAATTATTGGTGATGGCCTGGATACAGTTTTGTATGAATTGAAAAACTAAACGGAATAAGAGAAGGAGAAAAACAGGTATTAAAGGTCTAAGAATTGGGAGGACCTAGGACATCTAATTAGAGAGTGCCTGAGGAGATTCAGCATAGTCCTGTCAGCAAAGATTATTTATTTACTTCAAGAGTTAAGAGTGGCAGTTTGGGGATAGCACCAGGAAATATCAGCTGTGATGGCTTGGAGAAACAGTGTAAACCAGCAGTGTAAACAAGAGCAGGGCATGTATGAGTAGTTGAGAATGGTGAATAGGAGTATGACTAGACAGAAGATAGTAGGGATGACAAGTTTTTTGGGGCACAGTCTAAGTTGGTCTGGTGTCTGGAATGAGACTGGGGCCTAATAAAAAGGAGCGTCTCTACAGGAGCTTAAATGGGCTGTACCCTGTAGCATTCTGGAGGACAGGTCTGACTTCTGAGAAGGGAAAGTGGTAAAAGTATTGTCCAGTCTTTTTTAAGTTGGTGGCTGAGCTTGGTGAGGTGTGTTTTTAAAAGACTTTTAGTCCGTTCTACTTTTCCTGAAGACAGAGGACCGTAAGGGATATAAAGGTTTCCCTGAATACTAAGAGCCTGAAAAACTGCTTGGCTGATTTGACTAATAAAGGCTGGTCTGTTATCAGACTGTATAGAGGTGGGAAGGCTAAACTAGGAATTATGTCTGACAGAAGGGAAGAAATGACTGCAGTGGCCTTCTCAGACTCTGTGGGAAAGGCCTCTACCTATCCAGTGAAAGTGTCTAGCTAGACTAAGAGGTATTTTAGTTATCTGACTCGGGGCATGTTGAGTAAAGCTAATTTGCCAGTCCTGGGTGGGGGCAAATCCTCGAGCTTGATGTGTAGGGAGGGAGGGGGCCTGAATAATCCTTGAGGAGTAATAGAATAGCAGATGGAACACTGAGAAGTTATTTCCTTGAGGATAGATTTCCACGATGGAAAGAAAATGAGACGTTCTAAGAGGCGGGCTAGTGGCTTGTACTATAGCATAGCCTGCCTTTGCTGGTGTGTGGCGATTAGGCCTGCTGGAACTGCCATCAATAAATCAAGCGTGATCAGGTGGAGGAACAGGAAAGAAGGAAATATGGGGAAATGGGGAGAATGTCAGGTGGATCAGAGAGATACAGTCATGGGGGTCAGGTGTGGTATCAGGAATAATGTGGGAGGCCAGATTGAGGTCTGGGCCAGGAACAATGGTAATTGTGGGACTTAACAAAGAGTGAGTACAGCTGAAGGAGCTGGGGAGCACAAAGTATATGCGTTGGGTATAAGGAAGAAAATAGATTTTGGAAGTTATGAGAAATGTAGAGAGTGAGTTGAGCATAGTTTGTGATTTTTAGGGCCTCTAAAAGTGTTAAAGCAGCAGCAGCTGCTGCACACAGACATGAGAGCTAGGCTAAAACAGTAAGGTCAAATTGTTTGGACAGAAAGGCTACACGTTGCCGTCCTGGCTCTTGTGTAAGAATTCGGACCACACTAACCATGCCTAGGAAGGAAAGGAGTTGTTGTTTTGTAAGGGATTGAGGTTTGGGAGATTAATTGGACACGATCAGCAGGGAGAGCACGTGTGTTTTTATGAGAATTATGCTGAGATAGGTAACAGATGAGGATGAAATTTAGGCTTGACTGAAGTAATGGGAGTTGTCTGTGAAGCCTTGCAGCAGTACAGCCCAGGTAATTTGCTGAGCCTAATGGGTGTCTGGGTCAGTCGAAGTGAAAGCAAAGAGAGGCTGGGATGAGGGGTGCAGGGGAATAGTGAAAAAAGCATCTTTAAGATCGAGAATGGAATAATGAGTTGTGGAGGAAGGTTTTGAGGACAAAAGAGTGTACGGGTTGGGCACTACAGGGTGGATAGGCAAAACAATTTGGTTGATAAGGCGCAGATCCTGAACTAATCTGTAAGTCTTGTCTGGTTTTTGGACAGGTAAAATGGGGGAATTGTAAGGAGAGTTTATAGGTTTTAGAAGCCCATGCTGTAGCAGGCGAGTGATAACAGGCTTTAATCCTTCTAAAGCATGCTGTGGGATGGGATATTGGCACTGAGCGGGGTAAGGGTGATTAGGTTTTAATGAGATGGTAAGGAGTGCATGATCGGTCACCAAGGAGGCAGTAGAGGTATCTTATAGTTGTGGTTTAAGGTGGGGGAATACAAGAGGAGGACGCAAAGGAGGCTTTGGATTGGGAAGAAGGGTGGCAATGAGATGTAGCTGTAGTCCATGAATAGTCAGGGACGCAGATAATTTAGTTAAAGTGTCTCAGCCTAATAAGGGAACTGGGCAGGTGAGGATAACTAAAAAGGAGTGCTTAAAAGAGTACTGTCTAAGTTGGCACCAGATTTGGGGAGTTTTAAGAGGTTTAGAAGCCTGGCCGTCAATACCCACAGCAGTTATGGAGGCAAAGGAAACAGGCCCTTGAAAAGAAGGTAACGTGGAGTGGGTAGCCTCCCTGTTGATTAAGAAGCGGATGGACTCTCTATATACAGATAATGAGTTGCGTGATGATTTTTAATTTACAGTTTCATAGCATTTTTTTGTATTCAAGACAATATTCTAAGTAATTTTAAAATGTTGACTCAATTAATTCTCATCACCGCAATTGTGATATGTTCTCCCATTATTCCACCATAGAAACTTAGGCACAGAAGGGCTAAGTAACTTACCCGATGTCCTGGCATTTATGGATGGTGGAATTATATTTAAGCCTGTGTATGTGACTCCAGACATTTAATGTTGATTACTATGAACACCTGCTCCTCTTTATGAGTCATCATTTCTCAGCCATATGACAAGCTATCCTGTAATGCCCCTCTTCTTCTCTAAAACCAGAATTTAGCATTCCTCTTTAAGACTGATCTCTATAGTTGAGTACTTTCGGAGTGTGTCCAGAAAATGATCTAGCACAGTTATTACAGGTTTGAAGACTAAAACTCAGGAAGCCTGTGTCAGTTTGAATGAAAAATCCTTGTGGTTTTTGTTTTCTTTTGTTTGTTTGTTTTTAGTAAATCATTCTGTCAGTGGCTTTGTGTCAGCAGCTGTAAGATATCTTCTGAATTTAGTGTCAATGTCCAGGGATATAATGCATCAGATTTAAGGGACTGATATCCACTGAGTTTAATCTCAGAAAATCCCCCTCCTTGACACAGAAGACTAAAGCCGCACAGGCCCCAAGTAATTTCTCTCTTTATTATTTATTTATGCAACACAGGTTCATTGTTCATCAGAGCTAGGTCACGTTTACTCTCTGTATGCAGAATATGGCTCAAAAAGCTCACTTTGTACAAATTTGTTTTTCTAAAAACGCCAACTCATTCAATTTTGACAATTTTGGTTGCTCACTGCTTCTTTTATCTTTTTGATGTTTCCTTTAAAGTCTTATCCAAAAACCAATTAGATTTAGATTTATCGGTTTTATTTTGTTACATTTCTGTTTTTGTTGCTTTAATTTTCCATCAGTTATTTGAATGACTATATTTACAGAGGTGAATCCAGGATTTTTTTGTGATGTCTAGCTTATAAAGTTAGGAAGAGTCATTTTTAGACACATGATACAAAAATTGTAGTTCAAAATAAAGTGCAAAGTGAATGCATAGAATAAGGAAAGAGATATGGACAAATTGAACATTTTACAAGAGTTAGTTTACACAAATTGTCCACAATTTAGCAAATTAAAATACTTGTCAATTTCCTGCTTATTTTTATAAACTTTACCCTATGTGTTTTTGATGGTGCATTATTTATCTCTTTATATGCTAATAATTTTTATGTATGTTCTTTATAGAGTAAATAGAATGACAATTCAAACTATCCTCTGAATGGTCATGGAAATATGTGTTAATTATTGACAACAATAGGTTAACACTATAAGGAAGTGACTGTGAACCTCATCAATGTAACAAACATAGTAACCCATTACTATCACTAAGCTCTAGATTCTATTTGGATTTCATGAGATTTCCCATTGATACTCTTTTTTCTATTCTATAATTCAACCTAGGATACCTCACTGCAGTTAGCACTACTTAAATTTTATTGAGAAAAGTTACAGCCTAAAAGTCAACCTTATACTTATGATCATTGTGCCATTAATGAACCCTTTCATTTGTACACCATCTTTACATGCTTAACATATTATATAATCCAAGGTCCGACTCATATGTTACTAATTCAGCAAAGTCTTCCCCCTGTTCACCGGGGCAGTTTGTCACATTGTTATTTATCTTCTGATGGTAATGTGTTTTTGCTGTTAGCATTCTATTCACTGTATTGCCAAAACAGTGCAATATATTTTTACAATGAGCCCCTTGAGATGATAAAATGTTTTCTTTATTTTAATTCCCAATGTATAGCACAATAGAGGGTAAATTACCGATATTTAACAAATTTTTGTTGATTCTATGTTGAAAACATTGTGCTTGCAAGACATAGCTAATGATGAAATCTGATCCATATTATGTAACGTAGAAGTCTTTTTATGCTTAAAGTTATGAGTTTAACTAATTTTATCCATTTCACTGGATATGCTTTTCCATGAATATTTAAGTAAGTAATGCCAGCGATTTTTGCTTTGTAGTATTTTGAAAATAAAAACACCTGGCATTTCAATTTCAAGAATCACATGTATAATTAAAAATAGAAAAGAAAAATTGTTTTGAAATTCATATAATATAAAATAAAATTTAAAACATGACATAATGTCCTTCAAATTACTAAACCCAAAATCCCAGTTTTCTTCATAACTATTAAAATTAAAAATTCAAAATCATTTTGTATTTCTGAGCCTGTGTCCATGTAGGCCAAGAGATTTAAGAATGATCCCATACAACTCTTTTACGTAATCAATTTAATAATTTAATAATGTGTCTTTGTAATGCTAACCTCGACGTGAAGTGTCACTATGATCTATTACACAAAACGTATTTCTCATTGTTCATATTTGTTTAGCCTGCAGACTGTCATCTATATTTAGAGTGTATTTCTGGTATTTATAAATAAATTAAAAAAAAATCTCTTCACTAAAAATTTGAAAAAAAAATTGGAATACTTTGAAGACCTGTGACACATTACAATCTGGTCTTCAGGTTTGTGGAAAATTTTTTGGTAGAATTTTCACTTACTTTATCAATGATTTCTATGAGTAATCATTGATTGGTGTAATAGCTTGAAAATTGAAATTGTCAATATGCAGATTATTAATTACTTGCCTATCACATATTATTCCTTTATTTTTTCTCTCTCTGTTTCTCTGTGTGTGTGTTCATGTGTGTGCCTAAGCAGAATACTTTGCTTATAATTCAGCTAACTGAATTTAGCATATTCCATACCTCAATATTTTATCATTCTTTAAGTCCTCATTTATAAAATAGAACTTATAATTAGTTTGTCCCATTTCTTTGACAATGTTTATGGGAGAGGGACTATGAAAGTTTGATATGAAACTTTTAGAAGAACTTTATTTTTTTAAATTTCTATATTTGATAATAATTGTTAAAATACTTCTTCGTGGGATAGATTTTTTAAATAGAATAAGAAAATATAGTCATAATGTAAATTTTATTTCCTGGCAGTAAATCAATCTCAAATGAGTTTATACTTCAGCTACATTTAATTTTGGCATTGAACAAATTTGAAGGCATTTGGTCAGATTATAAATCACTTTTAACTTCTCTCCTGAGTACATAAAACTAGATTTTTCCTCTACGATTATCCTTAATTGCAGAATGAGTTGAACAATGGAATAGAGCAAAATCTGTGTATGGTTACAATAGACAGGATGTATAGAAATCATGTTTCTATTTGAGAAGGGTGATAAGAGTCACACAAGTTTTGCAGGATATATGCTTTTTATGTAAGTCCTCCAAGCTTCTATAATCAAGCCTGGATCAGACCAAACATATTTTATGTCAGTCTTATGCTTGGAAAGCCACAAGGTTCATATGATTGTTCTGAGTGTCTACCGAGATTACTTAACCACTCTTGGTTCCTATAGGTCTGCCATAACCTGTAATTTTTCTCTTAGGCAGGAATAAATTTTATAATAGTGAGGGTATTACTCAAGGAGTATTTTTGTAAAGATATTATTTTTTCTCTGAGCAAATAATAATGATAAGGATAACGGTTAATTTTTACTGAGTACTTCTATTTTCTAAATGATTGCCTGGAATAAGATTATATATTTCAATAAATATAGAAGTCAGATACTGTTATTATTGCTATATTAAAGATGTGAAAAGTGAGTGTTAGATAAGTTTAATAATTTGTCAGTTGTTACAGAAAAATTGTGGTGCTGGATTGAAAGAAAGGCTTTCCTCAGATATCTATATTTTTAAAAATTGTATTATCTTCCACTGTAACAGTTGATTACTAATTTAATTAAATAACTTGTTCAAAATTCAACTTTATTTCCAAAACAATTAGGAACTATCAGGTGATTTTTAATTCCTTTATATACTGGATGCAAGAAGCCAGTATAAATTATATTCATGCATATATTGGATCCACTTTCCAGGAAATTTAAATTGTACAGTAACTCAATTTATTTTTCAGTTATGCTTTTACAGGTGAGATGGTTACTAACTGGAAATTAGAATTTTTTCATTTAAAAGGCTCAGTCAGTCATTCATTTGAATAACTAACATAGACTCTACTGTTATTATTTATTATATCTTTATAAAATAGGCCAATGAGGCACTTTAATTTTTTTATTCAGAAATGAAGAAAAGTAGTTGAATTTAACTTGTCAGCAGCTTCTGATATTTCTTTAAACTTAAGAGAATGATCAGTGTTTTTCTAAATCAAGTCAAATTTCAAAAGCATTATTTAAAAGCACTCATTTGCAAATTAGAGCTAATTCACTACATTCATTAAAGCTACACTTACCTAAAATTATTTTACTTGATCATGAATATTATAATTAAATGAGTTAGTATGCAAATATCACTTAAGTTCATTTACATATGTTACTTAAATCATAAAGTCTGATAATCACAGGAAAGTAACTCAAAATACAAAGACTTCTACTATATTAAGACTAGAAATTGCCATCCTGCAAAATGTATAAATAGAAGTCATTTTTACATGACTTACTTATCTGCCTTACCTTAAAATATAAACATACAATAAAACTTTTTAAAAATTATTCCCTCAAAATTGCAATAAGACATATAAAATATATGTGTCTGTGGAATTAAAAATATATATGTATATTTATGTAGTCTAACAGAAAAATTAGAATAAAACAATATATTTAAGAACTAAAATAATGATAATAATAAGACAGTAGAGTTTTTCAAGCTCATGGTGGTTATAATTGTATTCTTCTTGAGGTCATATAAAATAATACTAATAGCTACCATTTTCTATCATTTAATATATAGCAGGTTTGATAATAAGCACCTATCTGAACATGTCTAAATCCTCACAAAACTTCTGTCAGTCTGATGTTATTGTTGTCCTACAATAAACAAATGAGTAACTCAGGCTTCAGAAACAAATGATATTTGCAGGATTACATGTGTGAGAAGGGGATAAGTAGGAGTCTGACTCTAAAGTCCATGCTTATAATCTCTGTGCATTATTTGCTTCTATCACAGAAAATAGTAACTGGCAAATTTAGAAACTGAACTTCTGTATTCATGTCCATATTTAAAATTGTTTATGTGAAAATTCAAGTGTATGTTCATTCTGACACCCAGTTAAAAACCATGGAGATTCTGATATATGAGTAAATGTGTAAAAATGAAAACATAAATCTTATTAATAGTTTTTCTCTTTTTTACCTTTGTGTGCTTTGCTCAGCAGAATACTCACAAGAACGGGTGTCACCATATGGGAAATGGACATCAAATATCTGTTTAATTTTGTCAGTGATGTAATCACAACAAAGTTTTAACTATTGTCTAGTTTTAAGTCTATGTGAGGCTTACCAGGTATTCTCCAATTGTGTACAATAGAATAATGTGATTGTCCAAAGGCACAAAACAAATAAGTTAGGATGTGAGTATATAAAATCTCAAGCTATTTCCCAATTCATCACAATATTTACTAAAGTGTTCATGTAAATGGTAAGTTCTCTTATAGACATTGAAAATATATTTTGACTTATTGAATACAATCAATTTAAAACCATTTTTTTCAAGTATGCATCTACTGCTTCAACTTACGTAAACTTGATTTCTGAAGAAGCCATGACAATGGCCTGAAAAAAGCACCAATGCCTGACACATGTACAATAAAGCCTGTGATTTCATGTTGCTAATGGAAAAGAGATGACACTCTCTGTTTTCCAGAGGACCCAACCCTGCCCCATCACAGCACTTCCAAACTCTTAGATGAGTATCCTTGTAAAACTGAAACAGCACTTAATGCATTAAAGTGCATTTGATGGGTTCACCTCTTATAAAGCCTATTTCAGAGAACAAGAAAATTGCAAGTTTTGAAATGGTGTTATTTAAAAATAGTTTTCAAATTGCTTTTTGATCACTTTCTGTATTTACATCCTCCTCCTCTCTGTAATAGACTTCTATTTGAAAATGAGATATAACATTTGAAAGTGTCATTTTATATATTTACTCCACATCCTCTTGATTTCTTTCGTCCATACTATTTCATGCCTTCCTAAATGAAGAAAGGAAAACATATTTTATTTCTTTGAAAAACATAAGAATATTGTAAAACTCCAACTGGACTTGATCTGCACTTAATATATTTTTCAGAAACAAAGTAACTATTTTTGAGCTTAATCCTAGGAAAAGTTGTCATGACACTCTTCACATCAAAAACGTCAATATTTTCAGAGTTATTCACCTGAATATCTGGGTTTCCTTCTTGGGATTAATACAATCAATAATAACTATAATGATAGCAAATGCAAAACAATGAATAATCAACTACTTACCGCCTTGCTATGTACTGTCCAAAGTGATTTATGTAAGCTATTTATTTTAAACCTCACCAAAACCTTGTAGGTAGATATTTATGTCCTAATGTTACAAGTAACAAAAACTAAATGAAAAAGTCAAGCAACTTAATTCATTCTTAAATATGTACTATAGAGCACCTTTGTTCACTTGTTCACCTTTACAGCAGCAAACAAATCAATAAAAAATATCTAAGAGAGATTACAATGTAACTGAGGAGACACACACACACACACACACATACACACTAGGGTGGCCAGAAGTATCTTAAAACATACAAAATTCCTAGTTAAATTTAAATTTCAGATGACATAAATTCTACTGTCTCAGATACTGCATGTTTAAAGGATGTCGCTACATGTCATTTTTTAAAGTATATCCCATATATCACATATTAAAATGTATAATTAAATGTAAATTTCTGATAAATGGCAAAATGTTTTTATGATACATATGTTGCAGGCTCTGTTTGATCATACTTATATTTAATTTCTAATTTAACTGAAATTTCACACACACACACATACACACACAAATCTATATATATTGGACCATGACAAATGCTATGGAGAAAAAATGTGCTTGATAATTAGAATACAAAATATCAGGGTGAGGGAACTGAAATTTTATATAGGATAGGTTAGATAGGGAGAGTTTACTGGGAAGATTTGAGCAAAGAGCTGAATGAAGTAAGTGAGAAATCAAGTCAAGATTAATGTAGAAAAAATCTTCCTTGGCACAGGAGATGGCAAGTACAAAAGACTAAACCAGGACTAGGTCAATTTACATGGAGCTCAGAGAGTGAAACAAAGAGCTGCATGAGATGGGGTTACAATAATAACTGCTAAAGCAAGAATATAACTCAAGTGGATTTTTGCTAGAATTCTTAAGCACTATGATGGATAACAGATACATAGATATATATCTAGTTTCTTTTTTTAAATTTTTTTATTTTTTTTTATTATTATACTTTAGGTTTTAGGGTACATGTGCACAATGTGCAGGATTGTTACATATGTATCCATGTGCCTTGTTGTTTTGCTGCACCCATTAACTTGTCATTTAGCATTAGGCATATCTCCTAATGCTGTCCCTCCCCCATCCCCCCACCAGACAACAGTCCCTGGAGTGTGATGTTCCCCTTCCTGTGTCCATGTTCTCATTGTTCAATTCCCACCTATCAGTGAGAACATGTGGTGTTTGGTTTTTTCTCCTTGTGATAGTTTACTGAGAATGATGTTTTCCAGTTTCATCCATGTCCCTACAAAGGACATGAACTCATCCTTTTTTATGGCTGCATAGTATTCCATAGTGTATATGTGCCACATTTTCTTAATCCAGTCTATCGTTGTTGGACACTTGGGTTGGTTCCAAGTCTTTGCTATTGTGAATAGTGCCGCAATAAACATACGTGTGCATGTGTCTTTATAGCAGCATGATTTATAGTCCTTTGGGTATATACCCAGTAACGGGATGGCTGGGTCAAATGGTATTTCTAGCTCTAGATCCCTGAGGAATCGCCACACTGACTTCCGCAATGGTTGAACTAGTATACAGTCCCATCAACAGTGTAAAAGTGTTCCAATTTCTCCACATCCTCTCCAGCACCTGTTGTTTCCTGACTTTTTAATGATGGCCATTCTAACTGGTGTGAGGTGGTATCTCATTGTGGTTTTGATTTGCATTTCTCTGATGGCCAGTGGTGATGAGCACTTTTTCAGTGTTTTTTGGCTGCATAAATGTCTTCTTTTGAGAAGTATCTGTTCATGTCCTTCGCCCACTTTTTGATGGGGTTGTTTGTTTTTTTCATGTAAATTTGTTTGAGTTCATTGTAGATTCTGGATATTAGCCCTTTGTCAGATGAGTAGGTTGCAAATTTTTTCTCCCATTCTGTAGGTTGCCTGTTCACTCTGATGGTAGTTTCTTTTGCTGTGCAGAAGCTCTTTAGTTTAATTAGATCCCATTTGTCAATTTTGGCTTTTGTTGCCATTGCTTTTGGTGTTTTAGACATGAAGTCCTGGCCCACGCCTATGTCCTGAATGGTATTGCCTAGGTTTTCTTCTAGGGTTTTTATGGTTTTAGGTCTAACATGTAAGTCTTTAATCCATCTTGAATTAATTTTTGTGTAAGGTGTAAGGAAGGGATCCAGTTTCAGCTTTCTACATATGGCTAGCCAGTTTTCCCAGCACCATTTATTAAATAGGGAATCCTTTCCCCATTGCTTGTTTTTGTCAGGTTTGTCAAAGCTCAGATAGTTGTAGATATGTGGCATTATTTCTGAGGGCTCTGTTCTGTTCCACTGATCTATGTCTCTGTTGTGGTACCAGTACCATGCTGTTTTGGTTACTGTAGCCTTTTAGTATAGTTTGAAGTCAGGTAGTGTGATGCCTCCAGCTTTGTTCTTTTGGCTTAGGATTGACTTGGCGATGTGGGCTCTTTTTTGGTCCCATATGAACTTTAAAGTAGTTTTTTCCAATTCTGTGTAGAAAGTCATTGGCAGCTTGATGGGGATGGCATTGAATCTATAAATTACCTTGGGCAGTATGGCCATTTTCACGATATTGATTCTTCCAACCCATGAGCATGGAATGTTCTTCCATTTGTTTGTATCCTCTTTTATTTCATTGAGCAGTGGTTTGTAGTTCTCCTTGAAGAGGTCCTTCACATCCCTTGTAAGTTGGATTCCTAGGTATTTTATTCTCTTTGAAGCAATTGTGAATGGGAGTTCACTCATGATTTGGCTCTCTGTTTGTCTGTGATTGGTATATAAGAATGCTTGTGATTTTTGTACATTGATTTTGTATCCTGAGACTTTGCTGAAGTTGCTAATCAGCTTAAGGAGATTTTGGGCTGAAACAGTGGGGTTTTCTAGATATACAATCATGTCATCTGCAAACAGGGACAATTTGACATCCTCTTTTCCTAATTGAATACCCTTTATTTCCTTCTCCTGCCTGATTGCCCTGGCCAGAACTTCCAGCGCTATGTTGAATAGGAGTGGTGAGAGAGGGCATCCCTGTCTTGTGCCAGTTTTCAAAGGGAATGCTTCCAGTTTTTGCCCATTCAGTATGATATTGGCTGTGGGTTTGTCATAGATAGCTCTTATTATTTTGGGATACACCCTGTCAAGACCTAATTTATTGAGAGTTTTTAGCATGAAGGGTTGTTGAATTTTGTCAAAGGCCTTTTCTGCATCTATTGAGATAATCATGTGGTTTTTGTCTTTGTTTCTGTTTATATGCTGGATTACATTTATTGATTTGCCTTTGTTGAACCAGCCTTGCATCCCAGGGATGAAGCCCACTTGATCATGGTGTATAAGCTTTTTGATGTGCTGCTGGATTTGGTTAGCTAGTATTTTATTGAGGATTTTTGCATCAATGTTCATCAAGGATATTGGTCTGAAATTCTCTTTTTTGGTTGTGTCTCTGCCAGGCTTTGGTATCAGGATGATGCTGGCCTCATAAATTGTGTTATGCAGGATTCCCTCTTTTTCTATCAATTGTAATAGTTTCAGAAGGAATGGTACCAGTTCCTCCTTGTACCTCTGGTAGAATTCGGCTGTGAATCCATCAGGTCCTGGACTCTTTTTGGTTGGTAAGCTATTGATTATTGCCACAATTTCAGAACCTGTTATTGGTCTATTCAGAGATTCAACTTCTTCCTGGTTTAGTCTTGGGAGGGTGTATTTGTTGAGGAATTTATCCATTTCTTCTAGATTTTCTAGTTTATTTGCATAGAGGTTTTTGTAGTATTCTCTGATGGTAGATTGTATTTCTGTGGGATCAGTGGTGATATCCCCTTTTTCATTTTTTATTGCATCTATTTGATTCTTCTCTCTTTTCTTCTTTATTAGTCTTGATAGCGGTCTATCAATTTTGTGGATCTTTTCAAAAAACCAGCCTCTGGGTTCATTAATTTTTTGAAGGGTTTTTTGTGTCTCTATTTCCTTCAGTTCTGCTCTGATTTTAGTTATTTCTAGCCTTCTGCTAGCTTTTGAATGTGTTTGCTCTTGCTTTTCTAGTTCTTTTAATTGTGATGTTAGGGTGTCAATTTTGGATCTTTCCTGCTTTCTCTTGTGGGCATTTAGTGCTATAAATTTCCCTCTACACACTGCTTTGAATGTGTCCCAGAAATTCTGGTATGTTGTGTCTTTGTTCTCCTTGGTTTCAAAGAACATCTTTATTTCTGCCTTCATTTCATTATGTACCCAATAGTCATTCAGGAGCAGGTTGTTAGTTTCCATGTAGTTGAACGGTTTTGAGTGAGTTTCTTAATCCTGAGTTCTAGTTTGATTGCACTGTGGTCTGAGAGACAGTTTGTTATAATTTCTGTTCTTTTACATTTGCTGAGGAGAGCTTTACTTCCAACTATGTGGTCAATTTTGGAATAGGTGTGGTGTGGTGCTGAAAAAATGTATATTCTGTTGATTTGGGGTGGCGAGTTCTGTAGATGTGTATTAGGTCCACTTTGTGCAGAGCTGAGTTCAATTCCTGGATATCCTTGTTAACTTTCTGTCTCGATGATCTGTCTAATGTTGACAGTGGGGTGTTAAAATCTCCCATTATTATTGTGTGGGAGTTTAAGTCCTTTTGTAGGTCACTCAGGACTTGCTATATGAATTTAGATGCTCCTGTGTTGGGTGCATATATATTTAGGATAGTTAGCTCTTCTTGTTGAATTGATCCCTTTACCATTATGTAATGGCCTTCTTTGTCTCTTTTGATCTTTGTTGGTTTAAAGTCTATTTTATCAGAGACTAGGATTGCAACCCCTGCCTCTTTTTGTTTTCCATTTGCTTGATAGATCTTCCTCTATCCCTTTATTTTGAGTCTGTGTGTGTCTCTGCATGTGAGATGGGTTTCCTGAATACAGCACACTGATGGGTCTTGACTCTTTATCCAGTCTGCCAGTCTGTGTCTTTTAATTGGAGCATTTAGCCCATTTACATTTAAAGTTAACATTGTTATGTGTGAATTTGATCCTGTCATTATGATGTTAGTTGGTTATTTTGCTCGTTAGTTGGTGCAGTTTCTTCCTAGCCTTGATGGTCTTTACAATTTGGCATGTTTTTGCAGTGGCTGGTACCAGTTGTTCCTTTCCATGTTTAGTGCTTCCTTCAGGAGCTCTTTTAGGGCAGGCCTGGTGGTGACAAAATCACTCAGCATTTGCTTGTCTGTAAAGTATTTTATTTCTCCTTCACTTATGAAGCTTAGTTTGGCTGGATATGACATTCTGGGTTGAAAATTCTTTTCTTTAAGAATGTTGAGTATCAGCCCCCACTATCTTCTGGCTTGTAGAGTGTCTGCTGAGAGATCAGCTGTTAGTCTGATGGGCTTCCCTTTGTGGATAACCCGACCTTTCTCTCTGGCTGCCCTTAACATTTTTTCCTTCATTTCAACTTTGGTGAATCTGACAATTATGTGTCTTGGAGTTGCTCTTCTCGAGGAGTATCTTTGTGGTGTTCTCTGTATTTCCTGAATCTGAATGTTGGCCTGCCTTGCTAGATTGGGGAAGTTCTCCTGGATAATATCTTGCAGCGTGTTTTCCAACTTGGTTCCATTCTCCCTGTCATTTTCAGGTACACCAATCAGATGTAGGTTTGGTCTTTTCACATAGTCCCAAATTTCTTGGAGGCTTTGTTCGTTTCTTTTTATTCTTTTTTCTCTAAACTTCCCTTCTCGCTTCATTTCATTCATTTCATCTTCCATCACTGATACCCTTTCTTCCAGTTGATCGCATCTGCTACCGAGGCTTCTGCAATCTTCGTGTAGTTCTCGATACTTGGCTTTCAGCTCCATCAGCTCCTTTAAGCCCTTCTCTCCATTGGTTGTTCTAGTTATCCATTCGTCTAATTTTTTTTCAAAGTTTTTCACTTCTTTGCTATTGTTTTGAATTTCCTCCCATAATTTGGAGTAGTTTGATTGTCTGAAGTCTTCTTCTCTCAGCTCGTCAAAGTCATTCTCTGTCCAGCTTTGTTCTGTTGCTGGTGAGGAACTGTGTTCCTTTGGAGGAGGAGAGGTGCTCTGCTTTTTAGAGTTTCCAGCTTTTCTGCTCTGTTTCTTCCCCATCTTTGTGGTTTTATCTACTTTTGGTTTTTGATGATGGTGATGTACAGATGGGTTTTTGGTGTGGATGTGCTTTCTGTTTGTTAGTTTTCCTTCTACCAGACAGGACCCTCAGCTGCAGGTCTGTTGGAGTTTGCTAGAGGTCCACTCCAGACCCTGTTTGGCTGGGTGTCAGCAGCGGTGGCTGCAGAACAGTGGATTTTCATGAGACCACAAATTCAGCTGTCTGATATTTCCTCTGGAAGTTTTGTCTCAGAGGAGTACCTGGGCAAGTGAGGTGTCAGTCTGTCCCTACTGGGGGGTGCCTCCCAGTTAGGCTGCTCGGGGGTCAGGGGCCCACTTTAGGAGGCAGTCCGTCCATTCTAAGATCTCCAGCTGCATGCTGGGAGAACCACTACTCTCTTCAAAGCTGTCAGTCAGACAGGGACATTTAAGTCTGCAGAGGTTCCTGCTGAATTTTTGTTTGTCTGTGCCCTGCCCCCAGAGGTGGAGCCTACAGATGCAGTCAGGCCTCCTTGAGCTGTGGTGGGCTCCACCCAGTTCGAGCTTCCTGGCTGCTTTGTTTACCTAAGTAAGCCTGGGCAATGGCGGGCACCCCTCCCCCAGCCTCACTGCCACCTTGCAGTTTGATGTCAGACTGCTGTGCTAGCAATCAGCGAGACTTCATGGGCATAGGACCCTCCGAGTCAGGTGCGGGACACAGTCTCCTGGTGTACCATTTTCCAAGCCCATTGGAAAAGTGCAGTATTAGGGCGGGACTGACCCGATTTTCCAGGTGCCGTCTGTTACCCCTTTCTTTGACTAGGAAAGGGACCTCCCTGACCCCTTGCGCTTCCCAAGTGAGGCAATGCCTCTCCCTGCTTCGGCTGGTGCACAGTGCGCTTCACCGACTGTCCTGCACCCACTGTTTGGCACTCCCTGGTGAGATGAACCCGGTAACTCAAACATAAATGCAGAAATCACCCATCTTCTGTGTCGCTTAGTCTGGTAGGTGTAGACCGGAGCTGTTCCTATTCGGCCATCTTGGCTACAACCTAGTTTCTAATGAAAGTTTAATAACTTTCTAAGAGCGAGAATCCATGTTCATATCCAGAAACACAGATAATATCTGTGTGTAGAAACCAAGACACAAATAATTCATGTAAGTATCCCTGTATTTCATTTAGTTTTAATATCATATATATATACACACACGCAGTTTAATGTTCTAGAAAAATCATTAGATCAACAGATAAATCATATCCGTGAATTATTTACTTCTAAAAACAAAATATTGCACAGCACATGTATACACTAAGTGCCTCACCCTACCTTGAAGTACAAATGGGTTTATAATGTGAGACATTCTGTTTATTAGTGTAATTTCCTTTCTCCTTTTCAGAAACCTTCTAATTGAATGTAGCAAACATCTTCATGGAAAAATTAGACCTCTGATTAAAATATGTTGTGTACTAGTACTGTACCTTATATAAGAAGAAGTGCAATTTGTAATTATTTGGTGGGATGGCATGAAGGAGATCTTGTGAAATCCAGAATGAAAACCAAAACACCAAAGAATAACTGATTGAAAAATTATGGGAAAAATTATGTTCCTCATAGTTCATGGTCACATTGAGAGAAAGAATCAAAACACAGGGGAAGAAGATCCTACTCAAGTAGAAGAGGCATAGACAGTGATGGTTTACTCCTAAAGGAAATGTATTAATCCTTATAATAAGCATGTTGAGCAGAATAGGAACTTCTAATGAAATGAAATAACTGGAGGGCTGGCTGAGGTGACTTACTGTAAGCTTTCAATTATTTACTGGAGAATTTAGCCAATTGAATCATTTGAAATTTTAAACAGTTTTAGTAATGTTAATGCATTGATATATCAGTCATCCACTGTAATTTTTAACATGAAACTCTCTAAGCAAGAAAATTAGTCTACATATTACAGACATATGTAACTGCTAAACGATGTAAATTATAGGAAGCTTTCTAAAAGTACCCTACTCTATGAATAAACAGATGGAATAAAGGTTATTCACCATATATGTTGAGCTGTCTAATGAAATCTTGAAGTGTTTTTAATTTTATGTATATAGTTTTAATATGATTGAACTTCTTCCAAGTATCAAACTAATAATTGTTACTCTGTTGAAAACACCAACTCCCATCTTGACGGTACATAGCATGGGAGATGGGAGAAGTAGTAACTCATGGACAGATGTAGATTATGGTCATTTCTTGTGGATGCCAAATATGAGTCTTCTGTATATAGGAGTGATTACAATTCTGATAAAACAATCTTATCATCCTGAAAAATTTAAATGATAGAAAAGGTGACACTAAGTAGATAATAAAGTTTATATCACTGATTTACTTAATATTTCAAATGTAATTATAAATAAAAGTATTTTAAGGGGAAATATTACTTGTTACAATTATAAAGCCAGAATTGTAAAAAAAATAACAAAAATATACCAATTTAAAATGGTTTTAGTTGCCTTTAATTCTGAGAAAAATCAAATAATAAATTTAATAGCTTCGAAAAGAGATAGTAACATAATCCAGATGTATATACAAGTGAATATCTGCTAGATATGTAAGTGTTTTGATTAAAAATAGCCAATAAAATCATAAAAGCACAAGAGGCAACTAAATGGATACACTTTTTTTTTTCCCCTGGGAAAATAAAGAATATATTTGGGAATTTGATTTCTGGGAAAATAAAGAATATATTTGGGAAAAATTTGATTTTTTAAAAAAAACTATAAAATTCAAAGTCTACGACATCTAAGGCATCAGAATGAAGGTGTTGACAGTAACACCAGTAATATAAAAAATATCCGTAGTCCAGAGCGCAAAAATTAACTCTGGCTACTAATGGATCACTCAGAGGAAGAAAGAAACAAGCCAGTCACACATTCTCATACAAAACTAAAATCAAAACAAAATCTAAGCTTTCTAATAAATTGAATACTTAAATTACTCTACTTAAAGAGATACAGCTCAGCCTGATTAATGCCTGTATGGTATAAATATTTAAATGCAAGACTTTTATATTTTACAGTTAGTGTATTTGAACAATAAAAATGCGAAACAAAACCCTAGACAGACCTACTTTTAAGGTATTACCTCACAATATCTTAAATGTTTTAATTTTATTATACCAAGGAAAGATTTAATTCTCAGTACACTTAAACAACTGTGAAAAGTACTCTATTTGTTAAGTAATGTATATCATGTTTCAAGTGGCTAAGGGCAAAGGCGAGTTTAAAAGGATAGCTCCAGAGTTTTCTTTTTTTTTTTTTAACTAAAAAGTAAACTTTAATGTCGAAAGTGCAAACTTGGGGAAGACAGAAAAGATCACACACAAGGCTGTCACTTCACACTTGGAAGGTTGCACAGCGGCCGGGCAGAGGTGCTCCTCACTTCCCAGACAGGGCAGCAGCCCGGCAGAGGCGCTCCTCGCTTCCCAGACACCGCGGTGGCCGGGCAGAGGCGCTCCAAACTTCCCAGACGGGGTGGCGGCTGGGCAGAAGTGATCCTCACTTCCCAGACGGTTGGGCGGCCGGGCAGAGACACTCCTCACTTCCCAGATGGGTTGGCGGCCACGCAGAGGCGCTCCTCACTTTCCAGTCAGTTGGGCAGCCGGGCAGAGACGCTCCTCACTTTCCACACGGTGTGGGGGCCGGGCAGAGGCGCTCCTCAGTTCCCAGATGGTGCTGGGCTGTTGGACTCCGTTGCTAGACGTGTGACTTGGGTTTAAGCCTCTCCCTTCTGCTCTCATCCGGAAATGCTGACAGCCTGGGCATTTCCTCCTTTGGCACTGGATGGAGACTGAAGCCTGGCAAGGCCCTGCCCTCAGCAGGAACTCCCCCTGGGCCCCATTCTGTGACCCCCAGCCCAATACAGGATTTTTCCTTTACCTTCTGCAGCCACTTTGGGCCTCCTGGTTCTCTCAGAGCCCTGTTAGGTAGGTGACAACTCTGTTCCCACAGGTTTTTTTTTGTTTTTTTTTTCGTGCATGTTTAGTAGAGATGCGGTTTCACCATGTTGGCCAGGCTGGTTCGAACTCCTGACCTCAGGTGATCCACTTGCCTCGGCTGCCCAAAGTGCTGGCATTACAGGTGTGAGCCACCACGCCCGGCCCCCCGTTCCCACCTTCTTAAGTGTATGTGTTGTCATCACGTTTCACCCCAACCAAACTTTGGGTGGGCAGCCTCTGCAGGGGACCACTCACAACTGGCCTGTAGTCATGGTCCCCTGCAGAGCCCTCCCAGGTGGTCCAGATGTGCCCAGTGGCCCTGCCCCAATGCGTCTTCCCTGCCCGTGGCCTGCTCTGCCTGATGTGTGCTGTGCACTCCCGGGGGCCTCCTTCACACACTGTCACACACACACGCCGTCACACACCAAGCCAGCCTCATCAGCTGTCTCAGTAGTTGGTGTTCAGGGGCAGGGATCCAGCCTTTCCTAAAGTGTACCTGGGCTGAGACTCAGAATGGACGTTCAAAACAAAGAGATGGAGCTATGAGTGACATGGGGCCCCACGGGCCGTCTGTCAACCAGGCCTTGGCCCTAGTCCGTTGGGCACTCACCGCCTGTAAGATGTTGACCCACTAGTGCCCAACATGTGAACAAGTAGCTGGAGGCCTCACCCTACACTGCTGGCATGGCCTGCCTCTCTCCTACCCAGGTGTGGCAGCTCCTGGTGCCAGTTTTCCCGGAGCGTGGCCAGGCCCCAGGTGTCTCTCCATCACAGCTGCGACTCTGGCTTCTTCCGGGAAGTGAGGTGGGGTTGCTCTCCGTGCAACCGCCGCCACCGCTGCTGCTTCAACTCTCTGTAGGCTTGCACGGCCCGCTCTCTCTCCCACACAATCCGCTGGCGGGCCAGGGAGGCAGTCAGAGGCTGGGACACACCGCCTGGGCTCAGAAACATCCTCAGCATCTGCTAAGTAATGTATATCATGTTTCAAGTGGGTAAGGGCAAAGGCGAGTTTAAAAGGATAGCTCCAGAATTTTCTTTTCCACTTTGATGTTGCTCTCTGGCAAAAGGAATTTGTCTTTCTGAAGGATTTCCTGTGCTCTTCTCCCACACTGGTAACAGGACTTCCCTGCAATGGCAACTTCCCCTGCACCCCAAGATTCCAACTATTAAGGCGAGCTTCAATGTCACTATCATCCAAAGAAAAAGGAGATTTTTTTGAATAAACTTCACAAAACTTTGGGATATTATTTTGTCCATCTCTTTGAGTTGGACTCAAGGAATGTGATCTCATTCGGAGCTTCCCAGTGTACTGTTCCCTGCTGTAGACATCATTTGGCAACCGTACCAAAGTGTTATCTTCTCCAGAAGAGAGTTTCCATGGTTCGTTTAATTTGTGTTCACTTGTCGCTGGCTCACCCAGTACCCAGGCTGGAAATCCCTCTGGGCTTGAACCTTTTGCTCGTGCTGGATTTGGTTCATCAAAATACATGCACATGTATGAAGGTAGAATTTTTAGTGTCCCGGGTTCAGGTCGGTGTGTAAAAGGGCCTTCAAGCACACCTCATTTAAGCATATGCAATAACAATTTTGCATACAGGTTCCGATTCTTCCTCCCCATTATTCCTGCACCTGTTCCTGAAAGTTCGCACAGCTTTCTAATCCAAAGAGCACATCTCTGCCGTTCTGTCCTATGAGGTAATTTTAGAACAAAGGGCTTCATATCAACCACAAAGTGATCAAATTCTGCATCCAGCTTCTCTCATTTTTCTTCTTCACTTCCCACTTCCATAATCCAATCTTGTCCAGGACACAGATTTCCTCTCCCAGTTGCAAACCCTTGGGTCAGACTCCTGGACCACGTCAGACCGATCAAACCGGCTGATCAAACTTTGCTTAGAACTTTGCCAAGCCGTCCCGGCCTGGATCGCGCTCTGCCTGCTGGGGACACCACAGCGGGCAGCGCCGGGACCCCAGGGGCGCATGCCCCCCAGGCCCGGAGAACGGGCCCAGGGCCTGAGCATGGATACACTTTTAAAATGCATGGTAATTTGGCCTATTTAGCACTGGGTTTCTCCTAGGTACTTTAGGTGTGTGCATGTAGCTTTGGGACTCAAAACAATCTTTTTTTAAAAAACAAATATTCTTTTGAAGAAAATTGTACAATGTTATGGAGGATGGGCAAGGGAAGAATAAACTTAGGACATTAATTACTTTTTTGAATTTATTAATATGTTTAGCTATTAGCACAGTTCTTCAAAAAGTCAATGAGGAAATACAACTTTTCTCCAGTAATTTTTATCTTTTCTCATGGCTTCTAGATGATGGGCTCAGGCTAAACAGAGTTCCATGGCCCATTACGTATTCTTCCAACAAATATGTGTTGAGTGCTCCCTGTGAAGATTGAAAAGTAAGACAGAAAGAGAGAATCTAGAATTTTTGAAAGTATACAATAGACTAAATGTCTGTGTTTAAACACATACTGATATCAAACAAGACATTTGCTCCAAAGCCATGGAAACTCATTAGTATGCCTAGCATGTAGATGCTACCCTTAGAATGAAGGAGAGGGAGGACAAATTTATGGGAAAAAAAAAACCCCTATATTTTAAATTTAAGCAAATGCCTCAGATACTCTCATTTGACAAGTTACACTTATCTGTCCTATATGAATTGAGAGTTCTAGCACTTTGAGCACAATCAAGAGAGAGAAGCCACACAGTAGGCTTACCAGAGGAAATTTAATATAAAGAATTATTAACTATGATTTAGTAAGTAATTGTCATTTAGAGGGAAACTCCAGAGTAATACATTTATTTGTAAATAATATGTTCAGAGAATCAATCTTTGGTGGTTATTATTTTTTAAGAAGTATTGCTTGTTAAACAAGGTGTTATCATGGAAAATTATTTCAAAAGGAGTCAAAAGAACTAGATTAATGTTTTTCTTTGTTAGTATTTCTTTGAGAGCTTTTGCAAATCTAAACGGCTGATTCCCTTCCACATTTAAATAAATTTTCTTTATTTTCTCAGGGATATGATGAAAACCTAATGAAATCATGTGGGGAAAAACACTTGGAAAGAATAAAATGTTAACAAAAGTGAGATTTCATTAATGTCATTGACCAAATTGGTCACTTACATACTATCCCCAAATAAGTAAACGTCCCAAATCCCTCTGCCTGTGAAGTGACAATGAGAAGACATATACCAAAAGTAACCATTTCATAAGAACTCTTGCTTTAGTATGTGGCAAGCATTCTCTTACTAACATTGTATGGCAGTTTCATAAAAGAGGCAAGAAGGATAAAGGATAAAGGATAAAGGACAATTCAGGAAGAAAGGAGATCCATGTGGGAGCAGTGCTCAGTTTACATGTTATATCTGGCTCTGGTCTGCTATAGCTTGTAAGAGTTGAAGAAAAAAGAAAGAAACATAAAAATCGGCTCAACAGTCAAAGACAGGTTTCTTTTGGAGAATAAACCTGAGAGGGGCTTCTGGCCAATTTTGGTCAGGAGCATTCTTTCTTACAGACTAAGGATATTTAAGGATTTAGGGAGGGAGAGCTTATCGCAGGCTTGGAATGTTTCTGGGTGGAGTAGAGTTTTATTGGGGGGTTGGAGTGTCTCTGGTTGGAGGGGGGTTTATCTCAAGGTTGGAATCTTTCTGGTCAGAGGTGTCATTTGTGGTTTATGGTCATGCTGACATTAGCCATTATGGTGTTTTTTGGGCTGGATTTAGGTGATTTTTAATTAAGGGGAACTTAAAATGGTGGTGTAATCAAGGGGAACTTAAAATGGAGGTGTTTATCCAATATGGCGATGCTCCTGCTCTGTCAAAGCTCCACATCTGAACTTTAACAAACAAGTCTGCAAATGTTTTATTTTGCTTTGTTAAATAAAAAAGAAAAACAATTTTGATTTCAGTGTGAATTAGCCATTAATATAATACTGTGGGATTAATGTGATATTTAGTTCTGGCAATAATCAATGATAATTTTTCCCAATTGCTACAGAACCTGTTAGAAGCAATCAGTGGGTCATCCAAGTCATACATGGAATCAGTGCAGAAAGTAGGAGAATAAGTCATTTTATTACAACCTGTCATGCTCTTCCTGCTTGCCAGATTTCAGTTTGTATTAAAATTTAATTTTATCAATTGCTGTTGAGTGTATCATCCAAAGGAAAAACTTACTTTTAGCTTTTTGATATTTGCAATACTTAAATTTGTATGTTAATCTCAATCTTGTGCACATTTGCATATTTAGAACTCAAATTTTTTCCATGCTATCACAGTTACCTCAGCTTTTGTTGCAGTAGAGTTGTTTGTTTTTTGTTTTTTGTTTTTCTCTAGAGGCAGAGACTAGTTCTGTTGCCCAGGCTGGTCTCAAACTTCTGGCCTCAAGTGATCTTTTCCCATTGGCTTCCCAAAGTGCTGGGATTACAGGCATGAGCTTGGCCTAGTTTAGTTTTAATTCATTTTAACCAAGAGTCCCTAATTATTACAGGAAAAAAAAAATAAGTTACAAGTAAGTTATAAGAATTATTCACAAGTTATTTGATTGTTTTAAATTTCAAATAACTTTTCTTTAAAATGGTCATTATTAGTTTAACTTCATATGCTAATGCCATACTTTAAAGAATATTTTGTCATTTTAATCTACAATTCTGTGTAGATATGCATATGTATAAATAAATGTGTGTATGGATAGTAACAAAGTGAGAAATACAAAGAGAGCTCTAATGTTTTTCATTTAAAATATTCTGGAATATTGTATCAATTCTATAGATGCTGCAAATATGCAGCATTTTTATCTATTTGCTGTCTCAGTTTTTTATAATAAGTACAAATTTAATTTAAAAATTTCTTCAATAAATATCTTGAGGTCATGTGATAGACTTTTCCTAGAATAAGTATTGTTTAATATGGCCTCCATTGGCTCTCTGTGATTCCTTGATTCCCTTTCCAGAGAATAACAACATCAAAACTATTTTAATAATAATATTAATACATCATTTACCTGTTTCACCATGTTGATGTATCAGTAATGCAAAGGCAATCATGATTTAAACTCTTGGTGCCTTAGTATGAATCAAGAGAGTGGCAGTACATATAGGAAAAGTCATTATATTTTTCACTGCCACACACTTACAAAATAAGCCAATGCCACTTAGTAGTAATTATTGCTAATAATTAATAAATAAATTTTATCAAATCTTGACTTGGATATCCTTTTGAAAATTTATGTGAGAAAATGGAAAAAGTGCTAAAACACTTCTATTCCAAACTAAAGTATAATAATTGTCTTGGCTGGGCATGGTGGCTCACGCCTGTAATCCCAGCACTTTGGGAGGCCGAGGTGGGTGGATCACGATCACCTGAGGTTGGGAGTTTGAGACCAGCCTGACTAACATGAAAATGTGACTGAATTGCTGTAATCTAATGATAAAACTTGAACAGATGACAAGATGCTTCTTATGGATGAGCCAAGGAATTTATTTGCTGAGACAAAATATATTCCTGGTGAGGATGCTGGGAATGTTGAAATGACAACAAAGGATTTAAAATATTACATAAATGTATTTGATAAAGCTGCAGCAGGTTTTTAGAGGATTGATGCAAATTGCCAAAGAAATTCTGAATGTAAAATGCTGTCAAATAGTATCGCATGCTATGGAGAAATCTTTAGTGAAAAAAAAAGTTGGTCAATGCAAAAAAAGCATCATTGTTGTCTTATTTTAAGAAATTGTCACAACCACCCAACCTTCAGCAACCAGTACCCTGATCAGTCAGTAACCAACAGCATTGAGGCAAGACTCTCCGCTAGTAAAAAGATTACCACTTGCTGAAGGGTAATCAATGCTCAAATGATTGTTAGCATTATTTTGTAAAAAAGTATTTTTTACTGAAGATATGTACAATGTCTTTATAGACAGAATGCTATTTACCACTTAACAGACTACCATATAGAGTAAACACAACTTATATGCACTGGGAAACCAAAAATTTGTGTGGCTTGCTTTATTGCAATGTTTGCTTTATTGCTGTAGTGTGGAACAGAAGCCACAATATTTCTGAAGTACACTTGTATTTCTTCAATCATTTTCTTAATGATTATTATTATTACATTATTTACAAGAAAAAATTAAAGCAAAAGCAAGTGAAGCCTTCTTCACATAGATCTTAAAACAAAGAATCAGAGATTTCAAGCCAGAAGGGTGGGTAGAGAAATGATCTTCTTAAATTATTTCTATATACTCTTAATTCTGTGGGGTAGAATGTAGGACCTGGCAGAGATGTCTTACTTGTCTGCCATGAAAAAAGTTTATCCTAATTATTATGTTTTCTTAGTTCTTGGTTTGCTGTGTTGTTTCCCATTTCAGTAGGATCTCAGGTATGTGTTCTTTACATATTTTTCCTAACAAGTTTAATTTCTGTAATTTTCTTTCCAGGTTTCCAAAAACTCCCATTTTAGATCTTTAAACAAAAATAATTAAAAGGAACCATAAAAATCTTCTCATTTGTTCATTCATTCAAACAGTATTTATTCAACATGTACTTTGTGCGAGATTCCTTGTTTATTTCAAAGGACCAGACAGAGCAAAAGCTCAACTCTCATAAAGCTTTTATTATGGAAGTGGAATACATAAATATTAGGATAATTAATAAAGCAAATAGTATGATAAAATTTTATAACTGTTACACAAAAGCAATACAACTATGGAAAGAGGATTGGGATTACAGGGTGGTGAATTGGAGTTGTGAAATAAGTGAGGTGAATCTAGACCTTATTTTGAAAGTAATATTTGAACAAAGATTTAAAGAAGGTATAGAAATAAGTGGTGTAGATACATTGGCCAAGTTTGTTCCAGGCAGAGAAAACAGCAGTAAAATGTTTCTCAGGTAGAAGTATACCTGTTTAGATTCAAAAATGTGCAGCAGTCAATATAGATAAAACAAAACAAGTGAGAGGGAGGATAGTAGTCATACCTTTATTAAGAAACACTGTCCATTAGGCCTTCTAGGCACTTGTAAGAATTTTGACTTCCATCCTGGATCCTCCAAGGGTCCATTGATGGTTTGAGTAGAGATGTGACCTGATCTGACTGATATGTTAATAATTTTAGCTACTGTATTGAACATAGATTCTAGGAGGCAAACATGGAAATAGGAAGGCCCCTTAGAGGGCTTTTACAAGATACTGCATGATGAATGAGACTGGCTTGGTCAGAGAGTTACCATTGTAATTATTTTTCAGCCAATGCTTTCTATAAGATAGAAGCTATTAATCTCATAAATTATTTTAAATTTCCTGATCAGCTACTTTTGGCATAACTGAATGAAGTGTTTTATTTCAAGACTATATTTCTCCTTGATTTCTTGATTATTTTTATCCAAAGAGCATTTATATTTTCAACTTTAAAGTTTTTACTTGTAAAAGTTTGTCCTACCACATTTCCTTAGATTCTACATTGTTTTGCAAAATAATGTTTCTCTATTTGTTAAGATCTTAAGGCAAAACTAATGATTTTTTATCAACTTTTCTGGAAAAGATACTATACAATTGTATCGTTTTAATACTATTACTGATATGTACTAACACATTGATTAATAGTGTCAATATGAAAGTAAGCTGAAATACCGTACTTAGTCACAGAAACCCACCATCAAAAATAAGGATAAGACATAATTTCAATAGTAGCACAGTTTTCTACAAGTGGTTGATGATTAAAGAAATCATGTAAAAACTGACAACAAAATGTTCATGTATATGTAAATGTACGTATATATTCATGTACAAATGGGGTGTGTGTGTGTGTGCATGTGTGTGTGTGTGTGTCTGTAGCTTCAGAGTTATTGTCTGGAAGGCCCTTTAGAAGGCTTTGACAATTATACTAAATACATTTTACATTAAAAGTTAACACATCTTCTATCTTCTGTATTTCAGTTTTAAGACTATTACTAGTAAATGAATATGCCCATTGCTGTTAATACATTAGTGAATTACTGTTTGAAAATGCTTAAATCTTTTTAATAAATCCAGGACAAGTGATGAAATCTGTGTGCTTATAACTCATGGTACTTTGAACTCTCCATTTTTGAATCTCTGTTTCTACGGAGTGATGGTTCTAGAGATATGCTTTATTATTATTAAGTAATATACTAATTGGCAAGCAATCTAAATGGGATGAATAACTACAAGATCAGAGAAGGCTGTGCAGCTGCACCTACAATGTCAACTTTTGGGAATAGCTTAATTTTTAACAATTGTACAAGTAATTCTTGTATGTGAATAGTTTTAAACAATATTTAAGGTATTTAGTATAATTTTAATATTATCCTAAGTTTTCAAAAATTACCTGAAGTTCACACTTTATTCAGATTTCCTTAGCTTTTACTTTACAAACTTTTCCTGCTCCAGTATTGAATCCAAGATAACACATTACATGTAGCTGTCAGCATCTCCTTAGGCTCCTCTTGGTTCTGACAGTTTCTTAGACTTTTATTGTTTCAGGCAGCCATGGCAGTTTGAGAAGCACTGGTCTAGCATTTTTATGGAATGTACATACCACAATTGAAACTTGTCTGTTGTTTTTCCAGAATTATACTATGATTATGAGTTTTTAGAAGGAAAACCACAGAAGTAAAATGTCATTCTCATCACATCCTATCAAGAGCACATACTATCAACATGAGTGATCACTGATGATGTTGAATTCAATTGTCTGACTGAAGTAATGTTTCTTGGTTCCTCCAATGCCACATAACTTTTCTTTTCCTCTATTTGACACTCTTCTCTTTGGAAGGAAGTCACTACGCTCAGGCCATACTTAATGGAGAGAGGCTTATGCCTCACATCCTTGAATACAAATATCTAAATAAATTATTTGAAAATTTTCCTCAGAGGAGATATGTGTTTTCTCACCCATTTATTTATTTACTCGATAATTGATCCATGTAAATATGGACTCTAGCTGCTGAGGTTTTTCTTTAAGTATGACTGAGTTTCTGTGGATATGGATATTTTCTGATAGAATTTAATCATAAAGTAGAAAAATAAATATAGGGTAATGAATTCTATACTCGATTACCCAGAGCAGTATGTAGAGTAATATGCAGTAGTTTGCTATCACAAGGAACTCATAAATTAAAATATCTATGATCTACTTGGTCTCTATGGTCCCTGGGCCTTAGAATCAGAGATGTGTTAATTGATTTGCTAACCACTATTCAATAGCTCGTCCTTGGCCTGGGACCTATTAGATTTCAAATTTAGGATTTTATTCCTTTATCTCAAGGTTTAAATTCTCTTATTACTCAGGGAAATATCTTATTTCCTGTTTTTTTTAATTTTGTCATTTATTCCTTACTCTGAATGATTTCTAGAATCTTTCTTTCTTGATAATATATTGATAAATGGGTTGAAGTCTATTTTTCCATTATCATCTTTTAATATGAATTCTGAACACTTATGTCTGGATGGATTTTATTCCTGTTTCAAAAGAATCTCCTCTACCACTTTGAAAGTTTTTGATTTGATGTTGGCCACTTTTATTCCTTTAATTTTCTAATAGTTATTATGAGGTTTAAGTTTTATCTCTCTGATCCCCTTCAGCAGCTGTTTCAAGATAGACCTTCTTTGACATCTTTGTGCTTATGAGAACTTTGAAGTCCTTTTCTTTCTAATTCTTTCTGAATGGCATTGAACTTACATGGTAAAAGTGAATTGCTTATTGTGATAGTCACCTTGATTTCTCCTTTGAACTTTCAAAGGTCTATTTTTTCAATCTTTTGACTAATAACATATTTTAAATGATTTTTTTTCTATCCCAATTACCACTTAACTAATGCAAGCACATTAAATGTTGATTATTTGCTTGAAACAGAAGATGACTTTTTCTATTGCAATATTGTCTTCAGCAAGATTACAAATCAGCATCGGTCATATTGAATTTGTTGCTTTCACAATCTACACATAATAGTGTAGTGTATGATATTATACACGTCTAAAAGATAAAAAGAAAACATTGTATTTAGAATATACATCATAATTAAAGCATGCATTGTATAAATGTTATGTTATTTATGCATATATTTAAAAATTTCATTTATATATGCACTAAAATATATACAATATTTTATAATACATTTTACATTAAGAGATACGTGTTTTTCCACTTTGATTCCAGAAACACTCTCGTTGTCTACAAAGAATTATACTTACTAGTTATGCTGAATTGCTTCTTCTCTGTGCTATAATAATGGTTATATTTTATATTACATGTTTTTTTTCCAATTATGCAGAATAGTTAGAAAAATAACATTTTTAAAGTAAAATTAACTGGCTCACATAATTGTGAATGTTTTCAGTATGAAATATTAATATTAGCATGAATTCTGGGTTGTTTAGCAATATGTTGTAAATATTGGAAGTTAAATTTATACTATTTTTTATTCCTAACTATATTATCTTTTACATATTTGTTGAATAAATTTTAACATTTTTTTTATTGTCATTCTATACATGCTGTTCAAGCAACTAAAGCAACAAATGATTCTATCACATATCCCTCTCCCCTAGCTAAAAAAATGATCAAGGAAGCCAAAATCCATGGAGCATTACTATTTTTTCAAAAAGTGGTGTTAAGCATATTAGGGAAAGCTATACCAATTTAATGATATGGAAACTTCAAACATGTCTTTAAAGGCAACAGATGTAAATTTAGTTTTGCTTATTTGTCATGTTTAAAGGAAGTGAGTTGGTAACTGAATGTGTACTTTCAATATGCCTTAGGAACTCCCATCAATGCTAATGATCTGTTAATGGTCACGAGAGTGCTAAGGAGAGCAAAAAAGAAAAAAACAGCAGCAGCTCTGTGGTAGAATTATTTTATCTCTGAATCATATAAACATTAAAACATAAAACATGGATTGATATATCAAAAAAATTCTTTCTACCAGAAGAAAAATTGCATTACATTTTTTTCCAGGGGTGTCATTGAAATAATGTGTATTTTTAAATGAATTATATTCCTTTAATGATTACTCATTTAGCTAAATATTCATCTTCTTATGATTTCATTACTAAAGCCCTACTAAGTATATAACAATCTCCATAGTGCTATAAAAAATAAAGATACATAAATAAAAAGACAAAAAACCTTTAAAAGTGTTTACCATATTCCATGCATTGATTGTTGTATAACATAACGAAAACTATATTACTGAAATAAAATAACAAGCTTAGAAGCGTAAATTATTAAACCAGCATCAGACAAGTTAACTTAGGTCATGAAATTAGTGGTACAATAAAAATTTGAATCAATATATACTGTCAAGGAAAATGTTATAATGACGATAATAACAGTTATTATTATTATTCACATTTATTTTCTGTATGCTAGATATGCCACTTGTTTCACATGTATTCCTTTATTTACTAACTTCAAAAAATCTTAGATTTAAGGCCGTTATTTCCATTTTATAGATGAAATATTTGGGCCTGAACAAATTAGCTAAATTATTAGGTAATAAAATTTGAGTTGGGATTTAAATCAAGATTTGCCTGAGTCCAAACCATGTGCTATTAACTTTCATGACCAACAACTCAAATCTATATTGTATTTTTGCAGGAGAAAAATTCCATATGAGAAGATAGTTTGTTCCCTGCAGTTAAGAGGAGTGCTTGCTGTTTTCAGGCAACCCATCATCTTAACTTACACTATTAGGTGATAGTATAATAAATTACTTTGAAGGTACTGCAACATTAAAATCAAAATGTAGCAAATGTACAGTGTGACCTGACATAAGGGAATTCCCTGTGTGAGGTGGGTTTTCAAAGTAATGACATATTATGAAACTGTGCAAGATGCTCTATAGAGCTTAGGCACCTATCTAGAAAAGTTAGCTGATATTATCCTGCTTAATGGCAACGGTGTAGATGCATGGGTGGGTCAGCCTTATGCATCAAACAGCACATTTTCAACAGAAAGAAATGTGTATAATCATGATTGAAATATTTGGATAAATGTAGGTTCCAATGATTTATGTGGAATGTTATATATTGCTATTATCACTTGATGTCTTTCAGGTTTCTGTTTTTGTTTTATTTTGTTGTTTGGGAAGTAACTTTGTTGTTGTGGAAATTTCACATCATGTTAAAGATAAATATAGCCTGGGTGAAATAAAGAAAACTTTTCTGCTGGAGTTTTCATGATTGAATAGCTTATAAGTTAGAAAGGTAGTATCTATCACATATACCTCTGAACCCAAACTTTTCCACCACCCAATCACACCTATATTTTCATGGGCACCTTTGTAAAATATCTTCAAGGATCCAAGGACATGGTGCACTTCCTCTGGGTATATAATTATATATATCTCAAGTGTCTATGTTTGCATTTTTAGGAAGCATTTTATGGATGTAAAGAATTGAAAGAATTGAGAACTAAAGTAACAGTTTCTTAATTAACAGAGTTCGAGAAAAGGGATTCAGATATTTTGAGTATTCTCTTCAAAAAGAATATATAATTTAATCAGTATAATTATGGCATTTCCAAGGTAATGTAGATAGAAATTTTAGGTCAAGGAATAAGACTTTATGAAACATATTATTTATAAAGGAGAGAACAAGGGTTTAGTCACAGTAAGTTGAAATAAGAAGTCAGATTTTAGTAGACAAGGGATACAACTCAGCAAAAAAAAGAGAATACCAAGAGCTACCAGGTACACTACATGCAAGAGCTCCTTAAAACTCACTTAAAACCCACTTAAAATCCTGGATAACCCTGTATAACCCAAACCACTTAAAACCCAGGCTACTGATGCAGAGACCCAGCTACAAGAGCAGAGTAGGTTGGATAAATTATACATATTGAAGTATGGCCAAGATACAAAACACTTAGATGTGAAAACATGCCACCTGGACATTATAGAAGATCGTTGATTAACTATAACTTAAATCTGATGGACTTCAGCTGCTTCTTGTTATACTTCACAACCTACCTTTGCATAAACTCCTCTCTGACTGAAATGAGCTAAACTCAACAGAATAAGATACTCACTTCAAAATTGTGGCTAATTCTAAAGTTTGGACAACCCAGTAGAGATGCCAGTGCCATGCTCAGAGGCTGGCCATGCAAATTAAGTCATAAATAGTGCCATTCAGCCTGGTGCTTGACATTATACAACTCTCAAATTCTCAGACCCTAATTTCGTTATTTGTGGGTAGAAATTGGTAATAGTACACAACCTTCAGATTTGTTCAAATTTGTTGTCAGGACTGAATTAATTTTTGCAGGTATAACCCTAAGATGTAACTGGTGTTTATTATTATTGTTACTATTGTGAACAAGGAGGCCTTTGGGCATCCATAAATCATCTAAAATTTTGGTCATGGAAGATCTGCTCCTTTTTGCCTTGTCTAAAGAAAATAATTATTTTAGAAGGATTGTTAAATGCACCACGTTTGAGGTAGCATTAGTACTTCGTATTCTAGATGAGTTTAAGTAACTTGGCTTAAGTTACACAGCTAGTAAAATGGAAGAGATATTTAAAAGTTAGACTACCAGGGAAAGGCTCTGAGTTCAGAATAAAGAAATCATTGAAATCAATGAAAACTAGCAAGGAGTAGAGGCACTTTTGTTGGTCAGTGGCGTGTGTAAGAATGTTCACATCTTATACTTACATTAAACCAAAGGCATTTATAATTTATTACAATGCCTTTTAAACAAATGCTTTTTTATTTCAACAGGTTTTAAGGAAGCAGGTCTGCTTGGTTACATGAAGAAGTTCTTTAATGATGATTTCTGAGATTTTGGTGCACCCATCACCTGAGCAGTGTATACTGTACCTAATGTGTGTAGTCTTTTATCCCTCACCCCCTCCCACCCTTTCCCCTGGGTCCCCAAAGTCCATGTATCATTCTTATGCCTTTGTGTCCTCATAGCTTAGTTCCCATATATGAGTGAGAAAAATAGATGTTTAGTTTTCCATTACTGAGTTACTTCATTTAGAATAATAGCCTCCCATTCCATCCAGGTTGCTGTGAATGCCATTATTTCATTCATTTTATGGCTGAGTAGCATTCCATTTTTTTAATATATATATATATATTATATATATTTATATTATATATATTTTATATATATTATATATTATATATTATATATTTTATATATATTTTATATATATATTATAAATATATATATATTATATATTATATATATTTATAAAATATAAATATATATATATTTATATATATATATTATATATATAAAATATATAAAATATATAAAAAATAAAAAATATAAAAAATATAAAAATATATATATATTATATAAAAAATATAAAATAAAATATATAAAAAATATAATATATATAAAAAATATATAAAAATAAAAAAAAAAAATATATAAATATATAAAAATATAAAATATATAAATATATATAAATATAAAAAATAAAAATATATAATATATATATATATAATATATATTATATAATATATAATATATAAAATATATATATTATATAATATATATTATATATATATATATATAAAATATATATTATATATATTTTATATATTTATATATTATATATATATATATATATTTTATATATATTATATATATATATTATATATTTTATATATATTTTATATATTTTTTATATATATTTTATATATATTTTATATATTTTTATATATATTTTATATATATTTTATATATTTTTATATATATTTTATATATATTATATATATTTTTACATATAATATATATATATATATATTTTTATATATATATATTTATTACTCATTGACTGATGGGCATTTGGGTTGTTTCTATATTTTTTGCTATTGCAAATTATGCTGCTATAAACAGGTATGTGCAAGTATATTTTTCATATAAAGACTTCTGTTTTTCTGGGTAGATACGCAGTGGTGAGATTGCTGGGTGAAATGGTAGATCTACTTTAGTTCTTTAAGGGATCTCCACATTGTTGTCCATAGTGGTTGTACTAGTTTACATTCCCACCAAGAGTATAAAAGTGTTTCCTTTTCACCACATCCACACCAACATCTATTATTTTTAGATTTTTTGATTATGACCATTCTTGCAGCAATAAGGTGGTATTGCATTGTGGTTTCAATTTGCATTTCCTTGATAATGTTGAGCATTTTTCAATATGCCTGTTGGCCACTTGCATATCTACTTTTGAGAATTGTCTATTCATGTCCTTAGCCCACTTTTTTTTTTTTTCTGAGATGGAGTCTTGCTCTGTCACCAGGCTGAGTACAGTGGTGCGATCTCAGCTCACTGAAACATCTGCCTCCCAGGTTCAAGTGATTCTCCTGCCTCAGTCTCCTGAGTAACTGGAACTATGGGTGCACACCATCACACCCAGCTCATTTTTGTATTTTTAGTAGAGATGGGGTTTCATCATATTGGTCAGAATGGTCTTGATCTCTTGACCTCGTGATTTGCCCACCTCAGCCTCCCAAAGTGCTGGGATTATAGGCATGAGCAACCGTGCCCAACCCTTAGCCCACTTTTTGATGGGATTCTTTGTTTGCTTGTTTTGCTGATTTGAGTTATTTGTAGATTCTGGATATTAGTGCTTTGACGAAGGTATAGATTGTGAAGATTTTCTCCTACTCTGTGGGTTGTCTGTTAACCCTGCTGGTTATTTCTTTTGCTGTGCAGCAGCTTTTTAGTTTAATTAAGTCCCATATATTTACCATTGTTTTCACTGCATTTGCTTTTGGGTTCTTGGTCATAAAGTCTTTGCCTAAGCCAGTGTCTAGAAGGGATTTTCCGACGTTATCTTCTAAAATTCTTATCGTTTCAGGTCTTACATTTAAGTTTTTGACCTATCTTGAGTTGATTTTCATATAAGGTGAGAGATAAGGATCCAGTTTCATTCTTCCTGCATGTGGTTTGGCAATTATCCCAGCACCATTTGTTGAATAGGGCATCCTTTCCTCACTCTATGTTTCTGTTTGCTTTTTTGAAGATCAGTTGACTGTAGACCCATAACAAAACAGCGAGACTGAAATGGCAATAAAAAAAAATTGCCAAGAAAAAAAAAGTCCAGGATCAGATGGATTTAAATCTGAATTCTGTCAGACATTGAAAGAATTGGTACCTATCCTATTGACACTATTCAAAACGACGAAGAGGCAATCCTCCCTAAATCATTATATAAAACCAGTATTAACCTAATATGAAAAACAGGGAAGGACATAACAAAAAAAAAGAAAACTACACCAATATCCCTGATAAATATTGATGCAAAAATCCTCAACAAAATACTATCAAACCAAATCCAACAGCATATCTAAAAGATATTCCACTGTGATCAAGTGGGTTTCATACCAGGGATACAGAGGTGGTTTAAGATACGTAAGTCAATAAATGTGATACAACACATAAACAGAATTAGAAACAAAAATCACATCATCATTTCACAATAGACACATAAAAAGCATTTGACAAAATCTAGCATTTCTTTATGATTAAAATCCTCAGAAAAATTGCCATAGAAGGGACATACCTTAAGGTAATAAAAGCCATCTATGACAAACTCACAGCCAGCATTACAGTGAACTGGGAAAAGTTGAAAACATTCCACCTGAGAAATGGAACAAGACAAGGATGCCCACTTTCACCACTCCTGTTCAACATAATACTGGGAGTCCTAGCCAGAGCAATCAGACAAGAGAAAAAGTAAATGGCATCCAAATCGGTAAAGGGAAGTCAAACTCTGTTTGCTGATCATATGATTGTATACTTAGAAAGCCCTAAGAGTCATACAAAAAGCTCCTAGAACTGGTAGATGAAACAATGTTTCTGGATACAAAATTACTGTACAAAAATCAGTAGCTCTGCTATAAACCAACAGCAACCAAACTGAGAATGAAATCAATAACTCTGCCTCTTTTACAGTAGCTGCAAAAAAATAAAATAAAATACTTAGCAAGATATCTAATGAAGGAAGTGAAAGACCTGTACAAGAAAAACTACAAAACGCTGCTGAAAGAAATTATAGACAACACAAACAAATGGAAACACATCCCATGCTCATGAATAAGTGAAATAGTGAAATCAATATTGTGAAAATGACCATACTGCCAAAAGCAATCTACAAATTCAATGCAATTCCCATCAAAATACCACCCCCATTCTTCACATAACTAAAAAAAAAAAAAATCTTAAGATTCATATGGAACCAAAAAAGAACCTGCATAGCCAAACCAAGATTAAGCAAAAATAACACATCTGGAGGCACCACATTACCTGACTTCACACTATACTACAAGGCCATAGTCACCAAAACAGCATGGTACTGGTATAAAAATAGGCACATAGACCAATGAAACAGAACCAAGGACCCAGAAATACACTGCCTTTTTCCAACATACTATAGTTAAACCTTTGAGCCAGTGGTTTAAATTCTCTTAAAAGTATAAGAAAAGTGCCTTGTTTTTAGTAAATAAGTGTATTTTGACCCTCTTTGTACTTGTTACTTCTCTTACGAATAGGGAACAGAGAGCAAAGGCTATGTACCTCAGAAATGATGAGGAGATAAAGGAATACTTTTTGTTGTTGATAGAAGGCAAATGCGTTCTGTTAAGTATACTCTGCTAAATCACTCTTTACATGATCTTAAAGAGTGTTTTAAAATCCATAAAATGCCTCAAAAACTACCGTATGAAACATACAAAATATTGTTATCATATGTTCTGCACATTTGAAATAATATTTTCTTAAGATGGAACATAAAAAAACTGCTATTCTAAGAAACTTTTCAAAGTAATTCCAGAGTCCCCAATGGCAAAAAAAGTTATTTTCTCACATGAGAAAACTGACCAATTACGTATGACCTTTTCTCATAATATGACCCTTTTGGCATCAACGACTTCTCTTCACTGAATCACTTTATTTCATGGTTTCTATTAGGTTGGTGCAAACGTAATTGCGGTTTTTTTCGTTAAAGTAATGAAAAAAACTGCAATTACATTTGCACTAACCTAATATATAGTTTCAAATTATTTTCTTGTTTAAGCGGTTTATAGACACTTTAAACATTTTGCTAAAGGAAATTTATTGAGAGGAATAAGAAGACAACGTGAATAAATGTATATATGGATGCTAAATTTAAAATAACATAAATGGGGTATACAAACATTTTAATTAAGAACTTTGTCAGGCATCGTTATGTCAGGCATTGTAATATATCTATATTTTATCTATCTATCTACAGATGTATGTGTGTGTGTATGTGTATATGTATAAAATGCATGTACACACTTACATAATTTTATCTCCAATCATACAACATTATCGCTAAATTCAGGAAGAGTAAGTAACTTTCTCAAGATCTCAAAGCTATTAATTTTGGAATAAAGATGTGTAATCCAGATGTCTCTGGTTCCAAAGATCATTAGGCTCCAAAGTCTGTACTATTTTATGAACTTCCTAAATGATATATTCTAGTTCTAGCCACGTTTTTCTCCATAATACCTTACTTACTACCACCAGAATCTTAAAATAATTATACGCAAATTTATTTCTCAAACATCTTTTGTGCCTCTTATTTCATCTAAATAAGACTACATTCCTTCACTATAATTTAAAGATTGCATATCATCTGGCCTCTCTGTACTTCCCTATTTAACTATATTTTCTTTGCATGGACGGTGTGTTTTATTCAAATTGGTGTATTTATCAGCCACCGCTCATGCCTTGCATGTATGTGCCTCTGCTTTACTTCCAACATATCATCTCTCATGTATCTTTTAATTTTACTTATCCATTTAGACCTAGCTCATGTTCCACCTTCTACAATCCAGATTAGTTTTTTGTTTGTTTATTTGTTTGTTTGTTTTTGTGATGAAGTTTCTCTCTTGTTGCCCAGGCTGGAGTGCAATGACACAATCTCAGCTCACTGCAACCTCTGCCTCCCAGGTTCAAGCGATTCTCCTGCCTCAGGCTCCCAAGTAGCTGGGATTACAGGCGCCTGCCACCACGCCTGGGTAATTTTTGTATATTTAGTAGAGACGGGGTTTCACCACGTTGACCAGGCCGGCCTTGAACTTCTGACCGCAGGTGATCCTACCGCCTCGGCCTCCCAAATTGCTGGGATTATAGGCGTGAACCACTGCGCCCGGCCTGTTTTTTATTTATATCTTATCTTCAGGGTCTACATTGCAGGCTCCAGAAACTGATTACATTTTTTTCTCTTGACTAGCTAACTACTATCTCACTTGATGTTTCCTCCTGCTTGGGATATGAAACAGTGTCTCCCAAGACATAGCCATTTATCTATCCCCAATATTTAGGAACCTCCAGAGGAATATGCTTGGGTTCCTTTGATTTTAAACATTTTATATAACTTTTCACAGAAAAAGTATTTGACACCAAAGTGGCATTTTTGTAGACTCCTGATTTGCGAAAGGTTTTTTGTAAGACCTAATAAAAATTCTCACACTTGCATCCACAGACTAGCATGTAAATTCTCACTCCTAACTCCCCTTTAGGATGGAAGTGCAATAGAGAACAACTGGTGGATCCTGCAGCGTTACACCATCATCATATTCAACATTTGAAGTTTCGCTTGAACAAAAACGATTGCTTTCTTATATCATGATGAACTATAATAGCTAGTTTTCTTTTACCAGCAATTTTCTCTTCAGGAAACTAACATTTATATACCCTAACATTTATCACTTCATTAATTATTTAAAAAATGGTGAATCGAGACAATGTCTGGGCTAGGAAACCATGCTGAGCAATAGGTTGTTCAAAAGTAAAGCAACAAACATGACTGCAAAAAAAACCATCCCAAGATGGTAAATACAATCACATTTCTACTTTTATTTTCTGTTTACTTCAAGCTCAAAATAAAGCTGAATGCATGATCCTTAAACAAAACCAAGCCACCATATATCAAGTCATGAAAGTTTTTAATATTTACATAATATTTATCTGTTTTCGTCTGTATAAATGATCAATCTTGAAGTGTTTTATGTTCACTTTTCCTAATATAATCTACACCTAAAATTTCCTTTCTATCCACATGGTGGTTTCCATGTGTATGCATTCCATATGTATTCCACTGTGGTGCAAGACCCATCAATTCCATTCTAACCACCTAAGTAGTTTATTCATTCACTGAAATCCTGCATTTTGCAGACAGATTAAACCATAATAAAACATTACTTTCCTCATTTCATTCTCTCTCTCACATACACACACACACACACACACACACACTCACACACACACATACATATCAATAGCAATCCAATGTTTTGACAGGAAAGGTCATGTTACTCAGTTTAGAATTCAAGATAACTTTTAACATGTTCCCAAATTTTCCAAATTCTCTCTTCTGTTTTCCTACCTGAATGCTCCAATCATCACATTCAATAAGATCTATTTGTAGATTTCCGTATATGCAAAATCCATTTTCATTTATCCACACTTGCTTATAACATGCCTCCAGTCTGTAATGTCATTCCCTTACCCTCTGTGTATATATATCTTACTGATTCCTTTGTACTCAGTTCACCACCACACCACCACCGGCCAACAACAACAACTCCCATTGCCCTCACATCCTTCATGGGTTTCCCCTCTGCTCTCTGTGCTATTGTCTGTAACTTTAATATTTCCTAGTGATATTTAGTTATAATTGTATGGATATGTGTATAATTCTCTTTCTGCTTAAAATTATAACCAAATATCTCTGTAAGAAGAAATGGTGTATTTATTATGCTCTTACTGAATTTTATATCTAATACATCTTTGATTTCGTGTTTACAGTGTCTGAACAAAAAGCCACATTAATATAAGAAAGTCTACCTTGAATTATTGACAAAGGAAAACTATGTTTTCATCTACTCTGAATGACAAAATTCTTCCAGGATTTGTCATATTTGTTGTATATAAATGTTGTTAAGTGAATTAAATATATACTTGAATCAAATGTCAGCATTCAAACGATTATAGTGGCTGGCATTCAATACTGTATATGGCCGATAATTAATAACTACATAAAATTTTATCACTGTATGAAACTTTTGATTTATATGATTCATATATTACATTTTAATATAATTTATTAAAATTATAGATTATAAAATATTTTGTATTATCAGGTAAGAAAATCACCTTGAAATATATACACATATTTGCACTATTTAAAGTTGTCACATTTTTATTTATCATTATATTTTAAAGTAACTAAGACTGGAGAGAATTTATAAACGTACATACTTCCATATGTGTGTATGTATGTATATGATAAGCCTTATATTTATTATGTTGTGAATAAGGATCCAAGTAACAATGCCAGAGTTTTTCAATTTAGTTTTGATGGTCTTGAATCTGTGCAAAAAGTTTATTAAGAATGAGGAATTGTAAAGAGAGATTTTAAAAGACTTCTAGGTATGCACACTGTATTTTTTTTTTTTCTATCTTCATGACCAAGGATGTCTTGACCTAGCTTTTCTGGAAAAGTCTGCCTCTAATACCCATTTGCATCCGGCCCTTTTATCAGTGTCTATCTCTAGGGATTTCTTTTTAAGTTGCTGCACAGCAGCATCTCAGTGGTGCCACATCATTCTCTCCTTGAACTGTGTGAAGGACAGTAATCATACAATATTCATAGGGACACCAACAATGAGAACTGTGCTGAAAATAAGGGATAATGTTTTAAAGATACAGTATATCTATTTTATGTTCATTTGGTGCCAAGATTCCTGAAGCCTACTTACAAATGCTTTTCTTTGTCACTATGCTGACGCTCAAAGTACCTATTTTCAAATAGCAGAAATAAGACAGTGAATGTATTATGCAATGGTCTGACCTCCTGTTTTTAGAATGGGCTATATATGACCAATAAATAACTCTCATCCTGCTGCCTAAACAAAAGGCCTTCAGGGGTACCACCATTTAATTGAAAGCAATCTATTGTGAGTATTCTCAAGTCACCTGAAGTTTATTGCTGTTATTATTCAAAATAAAGTGGCTCCTACAATGTTACGGCATTTATTTGGGCCACAATTAAATGTTCAGGAGCAATAGTCCAGAGGGTGAAATGGTGCTTCAGGTTATATAGAATTACATTTTAAATGTCTAAAATTTGAAGAATTTTATCATTTGAAATTGAGGTTATTTTTGTTTTGAAATGCTTGTAGAAGGAATAAAGCTTCTTGATAGTGTTTTTGGCATTATTTTTTCTTCTGACTTAAGAGTAAGCATTCTAAAATTAAGTATTATTTTTAATAGGTGAGAAATTTCATCTAAAGGTAGTAATAGGTATTTTTTAATTAAGATAATAATTTCCATTAAAAAAGATTTTATTTTTTTGTGATATCAAAGCAAAAAAAATTAAAAAATTTCAGTAGAAAACCACCCTATTGATTCATTTGACTTTCAGTATTCATGGAACTTCAGAAAATGAATTTTTTTATACTATATACCCAAAGGATTATAAATCATTCTACTGTAAAGACACACGCACATGTATGTTTATTGCAGCACTATTCACAACAGCAAAGACCTGGAACCAACCCAAATGCCCATCAATGATAGACTGGATGAAGAAAATGTGGCACATATACACCATGGAATACTATGCAGCCATAAAAAAGAAGGAGTTCATGTCCTTTGCTGGGACATGGATGAAGCTGGAAACCATCATTTGCAGCAAACTAACACAAGATCAGAAAACCAAACACCGCATGTTCTCACTCATAAGTAGGCGCTGAACAACAAGAACACATGGACACAGGGAGGGCATATCACACACTGGGGCCTGTTGGGGGGTGGGGGGCTAGGGGAGGGATAGCATTAGGAGAAATAAAATGAATTATTTATAAATTATTTTTGATAACAAGATATGCAACTTGGAATAAAGAAATCACTAGTTAAATTACCATTGTAGTTAGCCAAAGGCATTTTATTTGTCATCTATTTCTTTACCTTTAAAGTTTTTCTACAGAATCTAAAATATTGTAACCTCACAGAAATATGGGCTCCCCCCAACAGTAAGGAATTTGTTTACAGACACATTTTATAAAATTTGTTCTTTACCTGATTATTCCATCAGCACAGTCTTTTTTTTTTTTTTTTTTTCCGACGGAGTCTCGCTCTTTCGCCCAGGCCGGACTGCGGTGGCGCCATCTCGGCTCACTGCAAGCTCCGCCTCCCGGGTTCACGCCATTCTCCTGCCTCAGCCTCCCGAGTAGCTGGGACTACAGGCGCCCGCCAAGGCGCCCGGCTAATTTTTTGTATTTTTAGTAGAGATGGGGTTTCACCGTGTTAGCCAAGATGGTCTTGATCTCCTGACCTCGTGATCCACCCGCGTCGGCCTCCCAAAGTGCTGGGATTACAGGCGTGAGCCACCGCGCCCGGCCCATCAGCACAGTCTTAATGAAAATATAAAGTGAACTTATGCTGTTCAAATATCTATCCGTCAAAAACATAGACCATATATATTGTATTAATTAAGTATCTGGTCTGAGGATGGGTCTGAGTTCAGCATTGCTATTTCCTCACAAGGTAAGTTTTGGCAAATCACTTAATCTCTTAGGGTTTGAGGCTTCTGATCTATTAAATGGCTGTCATAATATTTAAATAAGGTTATGCCCTGAAAAATGATAAGCAGTATATAAAGTGACTATTATTAATGTTATAATGCTCTGTGGGTAAATTGGTTAAAATATGTATGAGGCTACATTCCATTTCTTGGGATACATAATTGGCAGTGAATTGTTTCCATTTTAGATATGTTCATTATTTTTAACTCAATGAGTAAGTATAGTCATTCCCAGTTTAAAAAATAATATTGGCCCATAGATGATTGAAAAGGGATTAAATATAATACACCTTTAGGTTGAAGAAAGTGTTTTATATATTTAGTATATCTATATTTATATTAAAATTGTCATAAAACATAGTTTCTAGTATTTCTATGAAGACAGAGTTCCAGGAAGTTAAAGTGCCTATTAGTAACAAAAGTCAAAATGCAGCTCTCCATTGCCAGATTTGTAAAGCAAACTAAGATTTTCCAAATGGTTAGGTGGATAAGTTTACTCTATAAATCCAACATCAGGTCTTAATATTCAGATTTTGGAGTAAACAGCAGACAACTTCATTTTGGCCTTAGACCCTAAATATTATTTCTAACAAAGTATACCAAAATCTTTCTATTTGCAAGGTAGTAGGCACAATATGACCACTAATAAAACCAATGCTATTATTTGACCCTTTTCTATTTTGTTGTGACATAAGCCTGAGGGAGAGAATTAATAAATGATTAAGTCCTCCACGCTTTCATAATTACCATGATGTGGTAACTGTAAATTCTTGAACCACTGTAGCTGGTGATTAAGTATGTACTGTGACACTAAAATGTATTATGATATTGTGATTTCTGCCAGATCAGAGATATGATGATTAATTTTATCTGTCAGCTTGAGTGGATTAAGCGATGCCCAGATCAATGGTAAAACATTATTTCTGGGTGTGTCTGTGAGGGTATTTCTGATGGAAATTAGCATTTGGATTAGTAGATTGAATAAAGGAAATCTGCCCTTGCCAATGTGGACAAACTCCATCCAGTCCATAGAAGGCCTGTCTGAATAAACAAAAAGGATGAGGAAGAGTCAATTTCCTGCTTCCTTGTGCTAGGACATTCATCCTCTTCTGCCCTGGTGATCCCGGTTTTTGGGACTTTGGCCTGGGACTGGGACTTAGATCAGCACCCACTCTCCCCGCTGTAAGTAACACCATTGGCTCCCTTCGTCCTCAGGTCACTGGACTCAGACTGAATTAAATATGGCTTCCCTAGTTCTCCTGCTTGCAGAAGGGATATTATGGAACTTTTTGGACTCCATAATTGTGTGAGCCAATTCCCATAATAGATCTTCTTTTTATACCTCTCTATATCTTAATGGTTCAGTTTCTTTGGAGGATGCTGACTAATACAGAGATTTATATTCATTGTGAACACATTCTAGATCTATTTATATTTTCTTCTAGGAACCAGGAAAACCAGAGTAATCCATAATAGAACAGTGTTCTTTCTCCTCATGACACCCTACACAAATATGTACAAATATGTATGCTTCATACTATAGCAAGGGAATAGAGAGACAAAATTCCACAGCAGCTAGGAAAAGGTAAGACTCTAATGAAATATATAGAAAGTAGCAGGTTAACCACAAAGAAAAATAAAATATTTCCCTCATAAAATATAGTAAGCAAGATAGCAAGACGTGGCAGGTGTTGAACAGGATAACTGAGAGAGCAAAGCCTTCTAAAAAATGGAATTGATTTAAAAATAAAATAATTGAGTGTGAAGTCTTAATGCACACAAGATTTTAAAAATAATACTGTGATTAGTAATAATGGTCCCGCAATAACAACAACAACAAAACAACAACATCTATTTTTGCATAGACTAATATGTAAAAAGGAACTCAGAACCTAAAGGAAAGGCAGAGCAAACATAGCCTGAATGGTACAAGAAAATAAATCTAACCCAGATAAATAGTGCTTTTAAGTATATCTGATTTCATGTCTAGAAGTATGAAATTAGAAATTGATATATACTACTTGCAAAGCAGAGGTGGCAGGGTGACTTGAGCCCAGGAGTTGGAGGCCAGCTTGGGCAACACAGTAACATCCTGTGTCAAAAGAGATAAAAGGAAAGAAATTGACATAAGCAACTGAGGAATACTTAGAGTCTGTGATAAAATAACTATACTTATGTTAATAGAGGACAAAACAATTTATATTAATTATTTGGTTGTTTCTGTGAAGTCCAAAATTAAGTAATTTGAGAAGTTGAATTTTGATGCATGGAATGTTGCTACTCACACAGAAAATGTCCATAATAGGAATTACTTTAGAACAATTTTTAAAACCTCCTAAAATGATTTAGATTTTTAAAGCAAATTGACCACAGAAAAATATTACAAATACAGTATTTTTTCCTAGATATATAATCTCACTTTGAATGTCCTTGAAGGATACTTTAAAATAGGGAACAAATTCATCCCCATTCACTTTATTTCTTCAGTTCCTCATTAGAAAATGTATAACGTGAGCTGTTCTCAGTGACTATCACACACACACAAACACACAAACACACACACGAACACACACACGCACAAACACATAAATAATAAAACTAGTTCCATTTGGACCTCAGAACATGTATCTATGCATAGTGGCAGCTGGTCTTTGGCTTTTGACATCGGTGACTAATTTCTGCTTATTTATTACTTGCTGTTCTGCAAATGCACCAAGACAAAATAAACATTCAGTAAACACTTGGTAAGTAGCTAAGTATTGGTTAACCATCATAATCTAATGTACTCATGAGATTTCGCTAAAAAAGTAACACAAAATATTTTGCCTTGTGTATGCAGAAGTTTTTTTCCAGGTATAGCTCTCTTACTAATACAGAGTTCAGACCTGTAAACCAGCATCTTATAGAACTCACTGAGTAATTCCAGTAGTTTATCAGTGATCTTCATTAGCATTTAGTTTTTTGAGAAAATTATTATCTGCCAATAGTGACACCTGTAATGCTTCCTTTAAAAAATATACATGTCTCTGATATACAAATGCAACTCTAGGGTCACGTGTCACATTTTTGCTCATGGAAGTTTTTTAAATTTTTGTGACAAATTTTAAGCAAGTGACGGTAGGTGTTTTGAGGAAGGGGCTGATTTTCCTTATCTATCCAATTTGTTTGAGGCTGGTCTGAACGATTGGGTGGGTTTAATCTCTTTTTCTTATTTCCCTTTACATTTTATTTATACTATTTCATCACTTTTATATTCTTCTTTGAGTAATATTTATTTGTGAACTTTTAATTTTTACTTATAAACTAGAAGTTTGAGTGTAGAGTTTGTGTTTTACTTTCCTCTATATTCCCTGAAATCTTGGTGACATCAGTTTTACATTTTAGAGGTAAAAAATTTGGATAAGCATAATTGAGTGCATTTCAGTTGAAATGGATGTTGGCTGAGAGAAAGCAATGCATCCTATTAGCTACAGCCAGACCATTTTCTCAGATCAGATTTGTTTCCAAAGCTCCCTCATTTTTCCCTTTTCCTCTCTCTGCAAGATAAAGAGAGGAGCTAATGAACCCTTAGCAGTCAAAAGACAAATTTCTTCCTCAAAAAGGATAGCACTGCTTATTCACAGGGGCACACTGTGTGAACCAACCCTACTCAACCCACCAACAACTTTGTGGACCGGAAATACCTCTGTTCATTAACACATAGGGAGGCTTGGGCCAGTGCTGTTACTGGCACAAGCATTCCCATAATGATGAACTTTCTTATTCTCACAGCATCTTTTCAGTAAAGCTTGTTATTTCATATATATATTTTTATTTTCAAATTAGTTTGTTGGCCAAAGCCTCAGAACACATGAGTGTTCCAACAGTGGCTGGCAGAGATATTTTTGGATTAGAAATAAGTGAGGTATTTTTTATGCGCAAAAAATGTTTGTTTTCAATTCCAGCAACTACACATGCTGTAGTCTATTTTATACTCACATTTATTTCAGATCAAAGTGTCATCTGATGTAGAGCAGTTCAGTGGGCTGTGCTCTTTTCAGCCTGACAAACAGCAGTTTGGTGCAGTAGGAAGTTCTTATTAAGCTGTGGTGGGTTAGGGACTCCAGGGATAAGAGAATTTTCCTAAAAGATTGGTTGAAGCATTTGTGGTAGCTTAATTGTACATTTGCCCTTTGACTAAAATTAGGGATTAAGTCCCCTCCCTGGGAACTGCATCTTAAGTTAGTAAGAAGCTAGATGGCACATTCTAATTAGATCTTTTATATTTCTTGCCGCCATGAGGTTTTTACGTTGACAACAGCACACCGTTCCATTATGCTCCGTTTTAGAAAAGATTTTCCCTTCATACTTTATATAAGGCTGCCTCTGTCTTATATTAATAGTGGCTCACCGGTTGTGACTGTACATTGTGTAGGAGGCTGGCTAGCAATTGAGTTGTGGTTATGCTATATAGCACCTTTCCCTTTCCCTTATTTCATTTTGTCAATTTCAACACAGCATGGCTTTGCTTATCAAAAAACTTTCTGAGGGTCTCAAAGCTGGTCAGGTGGCTCATTAATAAGTCTCTCAATGTTTGCTTGATCCAGTTTGGGTAATACTTCAGAATTCTCAGCATCACCTGAAAACATCTTCAATTTTTGCATTGTTTTGTCAAAATAACATTCTTGAACAGAAATATCTGTTACCATAGAAGCTAAGATTATATGGTGCAACAGCATAAAAAGAACTTAACTAAAAAAATGGTGATGGTATTCAAAACTACATATAATATTATGTTCCACTGTAATATATGTTTTTTTCTTAGTGAACAATGGAGTACTGATTATTAAGGATTATTTGTGGGAGCAGTACTCATTTTGTCTTTTTTTTTCCTTCTCTCGGAATTTTTATTGTTGCTGTTGTTCTGGATCCTTTGTAACCTGTTCCCAGGAGAAAAAGGAGAGCCACATTCTCATTGAGTTATAATCTCATGTTTCCTAGGTCCCCAAATCCTCCCACTGATGCTTGCTTGTACTTCATGACTGAAAAATGAGTCACCTGTACACATAATTAAGAAAATGACATGCTGTTTTGCAGTTAGGCAAGGTTTCCTGCATAATGGTCATGTAGAAACAAGAAATTGTTTCCTCCTGCAGAAAAGAATTCTGTATTTGTTTTTAGTTTAATTTCTTTTGAAACAGGGTCTCACTCTGTTGCCCAGGCACAGATCACTGCAGCCTTGACTCTTTGGGTTCAGGTCATCCTCCCACCTCAGCATCTTGTGTAACTGGGACTACAGGCACGTGACACCAAGCCCAGATAATTTTTTGTAGAGGTGAGGCGTTTCATCATGTTGCCCAGACTGGTCTTAAACTACGGGGCTCAAGTGATTCACTAACCTTGGTCTCCCAAAGCGCTAGAATTAAAGGTATGAGCCACCACTCCCGGCCTAAAATAATTCTTTAACTTAAAATCTGTAAAATAAGGAAATGAGAAAACTAAGTTCTAATAGCCCATTTGGAACAAACATTATATGAACCTATAATTATGTCTTTCTCTAAATAAGAATATATTACTAAATTGTATTTTTTCTGGGAAACAGAAAGGCAGCAGGCTGAAATCAGAAGGAAATAGAAAGAAAATATAAAATGTCTGCTTCACTATTAATTAAAATGAACACTTAAAAATCTTTAAATTAGACGTTTTCTTAAATGTGTGAAGGCAGCATATATCTCATTCTCTTTCCTGAGGCTTTCTATGGCAGTTCTCCTCTATGAGGGGCAACGTGAAATGCATCAATGCTGCTAAACCCTTTAAGCATATTCCCAAATGCAGGGCTTATCTTCCAACCAGGCTATGGAATTATTTCCCTTTGTATTATAATAATTTATATAGAAACTTTTATCTCTTTGAGTTTTAATAAGTTGAGTTTATGACTGATATTTCAGACTCTAAAATAGAATGCATTTTATGGCCTTCAGGCATAGTTCTTATACAGCAAGATGAATAACAAAATCAAATACTTGTCATACATTAAAGTTGAACCCAGTTAAGAGTGCTTTAGATACTCAAAACTTACCAGAACTGAAGTTAGCACAACAGTGGAAGTAAAAAATTGCATTCCTTCAAATTCTTATTTGTGATGTTAGGATGAATCTATATTTCTTAACTCTCTCATACCCTTTTATATCAAGGGATTTTGCAATGTGTCACTTACATAGTGATGGAGGTCTCAAGAATTTCCGGTTGGTAAAATAATTCACGTTATTACCTAGAATTGCAATCTTCTTATCCAATTTTGTACAATTCCTTTAAAGTCTATGTAAGAAACCATCATAATAGGTTTACTGTGACTTACAGAATAAAAGAAAAGTAACCCAACATGTAAAATACTTCCAGGGATACTACCTTCTTTGCAATAGTATTTTTTTTCTTTTCAACTGTCAAATGGATCTAGAATTTTGACCTGTCCTTGAATAACTGCAGTTCCAGATGAATGAAATTATTATAAGAAAAAATAACATTTTAAAACGTGTTTTTTAAAAATGTTTCTATAATTACTCAAATAATAGAGGAATACAATGTGGGAAAAATGTCAAACCTTCCCAATAAAGTGAAAATACCATTGTACCTTCATATAATCCTATTTTCCTCCCTGGAAATAACCACTGGTATAGCCTAGTTTATACATGTCCAGACCTTACTGTAGTAATTTACAAACACCACACACACATAAACACACATGCTTTTTGATACCCTGTTGCTAGTAGAGATTTTAATGAACCAAATTAGATATGTAAGTTTCTCTGAATTGCATTTGATAACAATATGACTTGGAGATTTTCTTGTGTCAGTCTGTTTAAATTTACTTATTTCTTTTAAAATATTAAACATAATTCTGTGGTATATGTGTACTTTATTTTACTCAACCATCTTTTTTGATGGCATTTTGTTTGACTTCAAGTTTTTGAAATTAAAATGTATTTTTAAATCTTAGAGTTCTAGAAGTATTATATTTTATTTTCTTCTAATTCTTTGAAAATATAGCTTTTCTTGCATTTATTACTTGAAATTTGTGTTTTTAATATTGCTTGAGAAAGATTTCTGACTTTTAAAATGAATATTCAATTTCCTTCACACCATTTATCGGGTAGCCCATTTTTAACTATTTGAAACTTCATCTCCATCCTACACTATTTTTCAATGTACACAAAAACCACTTTCGGTCTTGCTGTAAACCTACTAACAAAAGCTCTTTAACCTAAATTATCATTAGCTACTGTCAGAACTCCATTAAATGCTGTGCAGGTATCAATGTCTCAGTGCCACATGAAGAATATACTTTCTTATAATACAAGTCTTAAATTTATCTCTTTATGGTTCAGCTACTGAGACCTGCCCTCCTCAATTCTTTCAGATATTTGAAAATGATTTGAACGTGGGGATAAGCTTAGGGTAATTAGGCATCCAAGAGCAGTTTTCTTTAAGGCCTGTACTTTGCTTTTTTGAGTCTTCTCAGCATCACTTCCTCTCTCAGAAATTAAATGCTCTTCTACTGCCCCCAGCTACCTAGAAATATGTGTGAAATCCATAGAGACCTCCTACAGGCCGAGTTCACTTGTCCATGCATCCTTCGTTTAATTAAACATGTATTGTTCTTATGCTATGTCTAAGGCACTTCATAGTAATAAATGTTATATGACATGTTGATGCTACACTGCCCCACTGGTGAGGAAGGGAATTAAAGGGCAAATGAGAAAGATAGAGAAGCAAGGATTGTAACACTCCTGGGTCTAGCAGCATATCTAATCATTACTGCATTGTTAGGGTTGGCTCGCCAAGGAACAGAAATTACAGAATCCCTTATATGGGAAATAAAATAAATTTTAGAAAGGAGGAAAAACGCGCAAGAAAATTAGAAAAATAATATCCACGATTGAGTATTAGAGAAAGCACATGTTAATTACTTATTTTCAGGATGGCAGCTCTGCCTTTAAATCTCAGGATTACTAGAAAGATGAGATGTAAATGCTAATACATACGAATTTAGGGGGAGAAGATGGGATTCATCAAAACCAGTTAGAAAAACTGACTAATGATTATATTGTAAAAAAAATTCAAAAGGATTGTAATGGAAAAAAAATGAGGGTTCTTATCTCTGGGAGCCCTTATATTCATTCTATTGAAAGTTTAAAACATAATCTAAATTAAGGAACATGCATTCTATACATATTCTTCTGATTTTCTCTAACTTCAAAAAATGCCTTTAATTATCCTGTAAAATTTCCTGTGATCACTTTCCACATCTTGTCAATTTTACCAAGGGGAAGGGGAATTATAAGAAAAAGAAAGAACTGGAAGAAATTGGAAGGCAAGAAATGACAATTCTACAACTTGATTCCCTCTGACTAGAGACATTCTCATTTATGCAGCAAATTTATGTGTGTGTCTGTGTGTATGCATATATACATAATTAGTTGTCTTCTTGTGTTAGGACTAATTTAATGCTCTAGTTTCTGCTGATTTTGGAATGGTTACTATTCATGTGTTATTTCTCATATTTGCTTTCCTATATTTATTTGAAATTTTTTCTTATCATTGAATTTTGAGTTTTTTTTATATTTTGATACAAATACTTTTCTAAAATATGTGATTTGCAAATAGTTTATCCTAGTCAGTAACTTATTTTTTATTTTCTTAACAGTGCCTTCTGACAAGCAAAGTTGTTAGTTTTTATGAAGTCTAAGTGGTCGATTTTTATTTTTAATTTATTCAATGTATATCAACAGAAATGTATTCAATTTAAATAACTTATGGAACTGAGCTTATGATGTATTATCTAAGGTTTACATACAAAGCCTAAGGTCATAAATACGTTCTCCTATGTTTTACTCTAAAAGTTGGGGTGGTTTCAGTTTTTGCTTTGCTTCTAAGCCTATAATGCATTTTGGGCTCATTATTGTACATGCTGTAATTTTGGGACCAGCTTAATTTTTTGAATGTGGATATTCAAATTTTCAGCAAGATTTTTTGGTAAGAACTATCCTTATTTCACTAAGTTGCATTTGCAACTCTGGAAAATAGACTTATATGGTTGTGTCTATTTTTGTTCCTTTGACTTATTTGTCTATTTAGACACCCATACCATCCTTCCTTTCTTAGAGAAGCTTTAGAATAAGTATTGAAATCAGGCAGTGTAATTTCTCCAACTTTGCTCCTTTTTTTTCAAAATTGATTTTAACTATTCAATTTCCTTGTCATTTCCACATGAATTTTAAAACCAGCATTATTTTATTAAATATCTGCTGCAATGTTGAATACAATTGCCTTTAATTTATAGATTGATTTGGGGAAAATTGATATCTAAATAATATTAGTCATCCAGTCCGTAGACACATGAAGTTATTCATTTATTTTTCTTCAAATTTCTCTCTGAAACATTTTTCAGTTTTTACTGTGTATGCTTTTCAAATATTTTGTCAGCTTTATCTGTAAGTATTTCATTTTTTGATGCTGTTGCCTATATATGTAGAAATAAAAATGTCTCCATGTGTGTATGTATACACACACAAATATATACACACACATAGAAACATTTTCATTCCCAGTTGTTCATTTCTCTGTGTTACTTTTACATAGGTTTAAACTCCATGTAAGATTATTTTGTTTCAATACATTAATTATATTTATAACATTTCATATAACAAGGAAAGTGTCTTTATATTTACCTATGTAGTTTCAATTTCTGGTGTTTTTCATTCCTTTCTGTGGATCTGGAATCCCATTTGGTATCATTTTCATCTGTCTTAACGTCTTTGGCAGTTTTTTTGTGACTATGAGGGGTGTGGCAAAACCTTCATCAGGAACTACCATCTGTCCCTTGATCTTGATTCACACCAAAGAAAAGCCATTTCCGCAACTATTGGCTGTGGTCAAAAATGCCAACGTCTTTGGCATTTCAGGTAACCTAGATCTGTTAGTAATTTAGTCTTTAAGTATTTGTATGTCTGAAAAGTCTTTATTTTGCCTTTAATTTTAAAATGAATTTTTATAGGAGACATAATTTTAGGTATATCTCTTTTTTTCCCCTCAGCACTTTAAGGAATATATCTGATCCATTGTTTCTGACAAGAAATCACATTTGCTGTTTGTTTTTTGTTTTTTTTTTACTGTAGCCCATAGCTGCTTTTAAGATTTTGTCATCACTCTTTAGGAAATTTGCTTATGATATATCTTCAGGTTTTGTCTAGTTTTGATTTCAGACTTGTGCTTGAGGTTCTTTGAGCTTCTTGGATCTGTGAGTTTATAGTTTATATCAAATTTCAAAAGTATTCAGCATTATTTATTAAGATTTTTAAAAATTCAAAATTTATGAATAGCTTAATTTTACGTTCTCAGTCTTGCAGAGTTGTTCCACAGTCTACTGATGCCCTTTTATTTTTTCAGTCTTTTTTCTGTCTGTGTTTCATATTGGATATTTTTAATTATTTATGTATAAAATTTATCAATTTATGAATCTTGTATTCTGCAATATCTAATCTTATGGAATCTTTTGCTGTGTATTCCAAATTTCAGAATGTTTTTTAGAATCTCTAGAAATGTCCTATGGGTTTTATTTTCTACGTCAATGATTTTATTTTTATTTATCTTTTTTTTTTTTTTTTTTTTTTAGAGACAGGGTGCAGGGCAGGGGCGGATGTCACTCTGTCACCCAGGCTGGGGTGGAGTGGAAGAATTACTGCTCACTGCAGCCTCAAACTCCTGGGCTCAAGGGATCCTCCCACCTCAGCCTCCCAGGTAGCTGGGTTTAGGTGTGAGCCACTGCAATAGTGATTTTATAAAGGAAAAAAACATGCTTCTGTCAGGAAATAGCTAAGCTCCTCAGTCTATAGTTCTTTAAACAAAGCAATCTGAGATTTAGCTGGGGGTAAGTATCACAACTGTGCAGAGCACCTTGTCTTCATACAGTTCAGTGACACTCCATTTGTAGGCAAAGATAAGCCTTGTTCTTGTTTTGTTTCGGAGGGATGTATGCAATGACATGAGAAGCAAAACTATTTTCCATAAGATTGTTTTATTTTGGCCATTTTATTTTCCTGTCAGAATCACGCACATGCATGACTATGGAGACTTTGTTTCATTGCAAACCTTTGCCACCCCCAGCATGTTCACACATAAATGAATGCTCCACTTCATGAAAAGAGAAAATATGGTTCTGGAGTTTAAACAGTTGTGAAGGTTTTACCACAGCCTTCTCTTCACCATCAGCATACATCCGTTTTGGAGGCATGAGTTTTCATGTGCTGCTTAAGACAATCTTTGCATTTGAATGTTTTCAGAGACATATTTCACACGTTTCCTCTCATGCTTCATGTGATACTCTGTCTTTGGGTTTCTCTTACATTTCAAGAAGCTCTATCCACGGTTTTACCTCAGAGGAAAGTCTTGTCTGACACACAGAACCCTCTGAACCTTTCTCCTTCCTTTCAACCTGCTGGGTGAAGCAAAGTGTCTCCCACATCCTCCATGGTTTTCTTGAAGAGTGTTTCACCAATATACTGGCACTGAAAAATTTTCAGCTGCTAATGTTTCTTAAAGCTCATGTTCCAAAGTTCAAAATTACGTACACATTATTTTTACTGATTTGATTCTGTTTTGAAGTTTTGACCACAGCCAACAGCTGCAGAAATGGCTTTTCTTCTGTGTGAATCAAGATCAAGGGACAGATGGTAGTTCCTGATGAAGGTTTTGCCACACCCCTCATAGTCACAAAAAAACTGCCTCTTCCTCACCGTGTGTGTTTGCCCGGCATGCTTTTAGCTTCTAGGTCTTGTAATTGGCAATGACATTGGGGAAGGAGGGGAACATCTCTCAGGAACTGCAGAGGTGATACAGGTTACGGCTGGGCTCTCACAGTCTAAGGGGAACTGCACTGCCTGGATCGCCCAAGCAGACAGCTCCAGGGCAGTAGCTTCTGCACCAAGGATGGACACTGCCTGCTCCAGCCCCCAGGACGAACTCCAGATGCAACCTGAGTGCACTTTCAGGAGTGGCCCAGGGTTGGGTGTGTGGGAGTTGGGTCTTTTTTATATCTTCCCTAACTCTACATAACATAAAGGTCTAATTCGGCCTTTCCTGTAGCTTGTTAAACATATAGAATACAATTATAATACAAGATAAAACATTGATTTATAATACTCCATCTGTGTCTTTTGGGGGTATTTTTCTGTCAGTTGATTTTCATTTTATTGTGGATTGTACTTTTCAGCTTATTTGCATGACTGTAATTTTTCTTCGAAAACAGACATGAGGAATTTTATCTCGTACTGCAAATTTTTGTATTCCAATAAATACTACTGAGCTTTGTTCTGGGGTGCAGTTAGATTTCATGGATATTGTTTAACTCTTCAGGACCTTTATTTAGAGCCGTTTTAGGTGGAGGCAGAGAAGCCTTTAGATTAGGATTAATTGTGACTCCTACAGATTCAAAACCTTTATGGATATTATTCTGAACAAATTTTGAAGCTTTCTAATTTAGTTCTTGGGAATAGGACTGATTCCCAGTCCCATGTGAGCTTGGGGCTTTTTCTCCTTAATCCTTTCATAAATTTCTTACTAGGAATTGTTCCTCCTAATCTTTTTTGTTGTTGCTGGGGAGGTGTTACCTCCCCTGGCCTCAGATCATTTCCCTTTGTGTACAGATTATGCACTATTCAACTCTATCTTGAAGGCAACCTTTTGTCATTATCTCAAGATGATTCTCTGTGCCTCTCTCTCCTCTCTCATATTCTGCCCTGCTAACAATTGCTGCCTTGGTCTCCTTGGTCTCCTAGATTTATCTTCTTAAAGAGACAAGAAAACTAAGTTCCACATGGATTCTCCATCCTCAAATCGCTGGCTGGGTACTTTCTCCATGCAGTAAGCTGGGCCGACATATGACTCACTTTGTTCGATTATTTTCTCTCTCAGATCACTAACCTTAATTGTGTGATAACCTATGTCTTAACAACTATGGTTTCACATGTGGTAATGGTTTTATTGTTATTTTGGGGTAAAGGATAAATCTAGTCCTATTATTATATCTTAGCTAAAAACATTTTTAAAGTTTTTAATTTGTTTAAGCTTTAATTAATTTAAGTTCATCTGTCTTTTTTGTTGTTTATAAATATTATGTCCTATCAAAAAATATTTGCTTACTATAAATGTTTCTGCTCAGTTTTTTTATATTTTTTTGTAGTTGTAACCCTTACACTTAGATCCATTATTTATACTGATTTAGTTTTGTGTACAGAGTTTGGTAACAGGTAGTTTCATTTTTATGCATTTAGATATTTAATAGTTTCATCAAAATGTCTTGAAAGTTCATCCTTTATGCATTGAATTACCTTGGTAGTTTTATGAAAAATTAATTTACCCTATGTGTGTTTTTCTATTTTGGCCTTCCTATTATTTTATACTGGTCTATATTTCTACCATTATATCAATACCACACTGCTTTTGTTAATATAGCTTTGCAATAAGTCTTGAAATCAGGTAATTTTAGTTATCCAACATTGTTTTTCTATAAAGTTTAAGAGAGGCTTGCTGATTTCCATTTTGGTTTAGATGACTTTAAAATTGTAAATAAATTTAGAGAGATTTGAAATCTGTACAATATTGGGTCTTCTGATCCATAATGATACTACTGTTTTTAATTCACTTAGGTCTTCCATAATTTCCCTTAGCAATATTTCATACTTTTCATTGTGCAAAACTTTTACACTTCCTGTTAAATATATTCCTAAAAATTTCTTAAATTTGATACTGCTGTGTAGAGAGTTGGTTTTCATTCTTTTAAATACTCATTTGTTTATTGCTTGCATTCATCTACATGATAAAAGTATTTGATAGTTCTCAAAGCTTTTTCGTAGATTTTTTTAAGATTTTGTACATAGAACAACATATCTGTGATTAAAAAAATTATTAAAGCCCTTATTTATTCAACTTTTCGTACTCTCCTACTTCTTCTTCTGAGACTAGTAGACAGTATTACACAATTTGATATTGTCACACTAGCCAACAAGGCTCTGTTTGTTTTTAACTCTTATTTTTGTCTATGTTTCATTTGGATATTTTATATTGTTTTGCTTTCAATATCACTAGTCTCTTCTGCAATGTCTAATATGCTGTTAATCCAATGCAGTATTTTTCATTTTAGATATTGTTTTAAATGGATGGAACTTTATTTGAGCCTTTCTACATATATCCTATGCCTCTTATCATTATACTCATCTTTTTCTCTACCGTCTTAAATGTGGTACCTATTTATAAAAGTTTTTTTTAACATCTGTGGTTGATAACCGTATTACCTTGATAATTCTTGGTTCTGTTTCTAGTAGTTTATTTTTTTCCTGGGTAAGAGTCATGTTTTTCTGCTTCTTTGCATGCCTGTTGAATTCTTGATTGGGCAATGAACACTGTGGTTTTACATTATTGGGTCCAGAGTTTTATTGTATTCTTTCAGTGTTGGACATTGCTTTGGTATCCATGTAAATACTTTGTCACCAGTTTAATTGTTTCTAAGCATGCTTTTAAGCATTTCTCTCAGATGTAACAGTTTTTTGCTGCCTATTGTTTACTGTCTGAAAACTGTGCTTTCATATTTTTTGCATACTTTTGTTTTTATTTTTTAATTTTAAGATTGGAGGGAAAATCTATTCTCTCTTACTGTAGGAGAGGTGCAATTTATTGCTGTTTTAAAGCATTTTTTTCACTTAATATGAGATAAATATTGCTTCATGTAAATGTGCATTTATGGCATCACATTCAATTAATGATTACGTCAGAATGTCTGGGTATTTTAACAATTATCAATTCAGAATTGATTTATCTCTAGGTTATTTATAATTTTCCAGAATTAAAAAAGTTTCAAACAGCATCATCTATTGAGAATGAGGTAGAAGTTGTTATGACTTTGTAGATATTTAATTATTTCCTATTTATTTAAAATTCTAATAGCACAATTTGATGGAAATAGTCACTGTCATCTTATTTCTATTTTCAGGGTATTCAGATAGCACATTGGTAAAACTGGGTAACTAATACATTGGCTAAAGTGTGATAACCAGATGAGTTAAGTAATGTACAAAGTCTTAACATGTACCTAAAGCCACTAGCATCAATTAAGAGCATGGAAATGAGGAAATATTTAAAAATATATTTTTTAAAATTTTAATTCAGCTTTTACTTGACTAAGTATATGACACACAGATATTAGAGAAAAATTTAATACCATTTACTGACACCATTATTTAAGTATTCTTTATTCCTTTCTGTCTGTAATCTGTGATGTCAGAAGCCAGGGGAGAGCCAAGAAAATATCTCGTAAGTGTAGATTATTCTGAGTATCAAGTCACCACAGAAGTGAAAAGAGAGCTAAGTTTAATACTTCCTTCCTCTTTTTATAGCACCTCTCAATTACTTCCATGTGCAAGTGATACTTTAAAAACTTTTACCTTCAAGTATTCACTTCTATTTTAGCTTTTGAGATTTGAAGTTGCTGCATGTCAATTTTCAGGCACCAAGAGGCTAATAGTAGAGGAATAAGAACATGATGTAAATGAAGGTCATGTTTCCTAGATGTGTTATTATGTCATCTCCAAATTCAAGCAATTTTTGTAGTTTCTTACAGTGAATCTGTGGTAAGGATGAAAAATAGAATTTTATAATCTGGGCTCCAATGTCTCTATGGCTTGAAACAGATACTGCAAATCTTGCCTAAGGTTTTAAAAGGAAAAACATAACCCAGAAATGAGATAATAGTCTGCAGTTATTGCACCATTTGAGTAGCTTTTCTTATTTAAAATACAGAGAATACAATATTGACTTGCATATCACAGCTAAAATTTTTTCTGTCAAAAGACACCCAAACAATAAAGCAAGTTACCAGGAAACTTGCTTAAACGAAAGACTTCAGAAAGATAATTGACTAGGTGTAAAGTTGTTAAGAAGAAAATTAAGGCAAGAATGGAATACTAAGGTATCAGGGAGGTAGCAATTGCAGAAAACAGCCACCATCTCTAGGGGTAAGGAGAACAAGTGAATAAGTTGAAATTATTAACATTGAGAAACTTAGAGGAGGGACCTCCAGTATTGAAACTCATGTCTCTGAGCACAGAGTATGGTTCATCTGATACCGTGAGCTTGGAGGAGGGACCAGCTGGGGCTGCGACCAGACTTCTGGCAGGGAGCACTGGTTGGCTGGTGATGGTTCTCTGAGGGGAGAATAATCAGGCTCAATCTACAAGTGGTGGAAAAAGTGCAAACAGGACTCAGCTGCTTCAGTGGCTGAGAACTGATGCTGCATGCAGGTGAAAGAATTTGCTGAGGTGAAATTGACAGGAACAGGAAGCGGACCGGGAGGAATAAGTCCCGTTTTCCTCTTTCAGCTTTCCTCTCTACCTCTTGTACCTCTCATTGGCTGAGCCTACCATGGAGCCAGATGGCAATGATGAATGTGGGGTGCAGAGTGCCAGCACCAGCAACACAGGTTCAGAAGGTGGGACTGGAGCTGAGGGACAATAACTCTAAAACTGGCAGAGCAATGTGGTGAATTCTCAAACTTTTGCTCTTTGATAATGCAATAGATGAAAACTTACAGCTCATTGTAGTTTTGATTAACATTTTTAAAAAATAAGGACTGAGATTGAATACCCCTTAATTTTTATAATTGCTTGATTTTCCTTTCTACAAATTGTCTTTTGCTATTTCTTCCTGTTTTTCTTTGAATCATTGATTTTGTTTCTTATTCGTTAAAGAAATTAAGTCTTTGAATATGAGTTGCAAATACTTTTTCACAGTCTGTCATTTATGTTCTGATTTATACTGGATGTTTTATGTATGCATTTTTATTTCTACAGAGTTGGATTTATCAGTATTTTCCTTTGTGACTTCAGGGTTTTCCTTCACGTATAGAAAGACCTTTCCAACTTTGAGATTAAACAAAATTCTTCCATTTTTTTTTTCTTAGTGCTTTTATGGTTTTGGTGTTAGGATTCAGATATTTGATCAACTTGGACTTTTTCTTGATATATAATATAAGGTATTAATCCAAATGTGTTTCTTTTTTCCTGCTTTACTAGTCAGATGTTTCAATACCATTTATTGAATAATCCATATTTTCTCCATTGATTTGAAAATTCATTTTTTATTATAATTCCTGTATGGTTTTTTTTGTGTCCATTCCTGGACTTTCTAATCTGTTTCATTGGTATGTCTATTCATGTGATAGCAGCACAGTGTTTGTTTTTTTTTTTTTTTTTTTTTTGAGACAAAATCTCGCTCTTTTGCCCAGGCCGGACTGCATTGGCGCTATCTTGGCTCACTGCAAGCTCCGCCTCCGCCTCCCGGGTTCATGCCATTTTCCTAGCAGCACAGTGTTTTAATTACATTCTTTCCTTATTATCTTCCCTGTTTAGAATTCTATGTTCATTCTTGAATTTTCTTTTCCCCATAGATACATTATAATCAGCTTGTCTAACTTTAGTTCCTGTTGGCCATTTTATCAGGATCACATAAAAATAGTAGATTAATTAAGGAAAAGCTGACATTGTTATACTGAATTTTTCTATTTAAGAACATGATATACATTTCAATATGTTTTTCTTCTTTTACATATTTCTTATTAAGTTTATTACAAGATGTTTATTCTGCCTTTTAAAAAATTCTTATTTGTAACCACGTGCATCTTGACTTGGTATCTTCCCCATACCCCAATTAAAAAAAAAACTTTACAGGCACATGTTCTCAGGACCACCTTGAGGGCTGTGTCACCGGCCATGGTCACTCATTTGGATCAGAATAAATCTCTTCAAATACTAAAAAAAAAAGAAAACTATGCAAAACTCTTTTTTATTAATATAAACAACTCAGTTAAGTACACTGGGTAAGATAAGAGTTTTGACAAATTTAGCTGTTGATGAAACTAAAGCCTTTGAGGTACAGAAAGATTATCTCAGGATAAAAGACAGAGAGACAATCATAGACACTTCTATTTTTCAGGATTTTAAGATTTAAGGCTATTAGTTGGAACAAAATGTGGTGTATCCAAATGCAGTAACTGTCCTATAGATGATTCTAAATAATTTCCTTTTTCGGTTACCTATGGATGTAAAACAAACTATACCAAAACAATGACCTAAAACACTAGCTATCATTTATTTTGCTCATGAATATGGAAGTTGCCTACACTCAACTGTGCAATTCTCATTTGTTAACTCATACATTCACATCAAGAGGTGTCTGCAGTCCTCATGAAAGCTTCTTCTCTCACATGTTTTGCACTAGAATGAAAAGATTCAAATATCTGGACACTAAAACCAGTGGAATTATTGAGTCTCCCTCTCTTTCTCTTTTTGTAGTCACTTCCTGTGGTCTTTTCATATAGTGATCATTTGATAGCTGGCGTTTGTACATTGTAACACAGACTCCCAGAGAGAACTACTAGAAGATTCATGGCATGTTATAACCTAACCTCAAAAGTCACTCAGAGTCATTTGCACAGCATTTTATTAGAGAATACAGTCATAAATACCCATTTATTTTTAAAAGAGCAAGCTTTATTTAAATCTTTTTATGGGAGGAGGATTAAAGGATTCATAAGACTAATGTTCCCCAGTTGGATCAGTAAAAAAAAAAAAAAAATTAACAGACACATTTTTAAACCAAGAAGTTCACACTGAAATTGTTTTGCCTTAGAGAAACTTTATGGTGTTGGGGAAAAATATAGTGGATGTAAGCAAACAAACATATTCACATTGACCAGACAACGAAAAAATGCTAAACTTTTAAAGATAATGAGCATCAACTTCTGTAGCTAGCCTGCACTTTACCAGCCTAATCACCTAAAGTATAACTAACAATCCAGTAAGAGAAAAAAAGTTAAAGTAGAAATTATTTCCCAGAAATTTATATTTTACAAAAATAAAGTACTTTATGAAATGTTTCTTACACGATTTGGACCTTTGGGTCATATGTTTCAAAGCATACAAATTTTAATCAATGAACATCAGTTTACTATTACTCCAGTCTATCTTAATAGATAAAAACAGTATGCAGTGTTATATAAGGCTTAGGAAAATAAAAATATATTCCACATTTCTAGAAGAATATGGAGTGTATGTATTTTTTTAATTTTTTAAAATTTATTTGTATACATTTAAGGGGTACAAGTGTAGTTTTGTTATACTATACAACATGGATATATTGTGTAGTGATGAAGTCAGATATTCTAGTGTAACCATCACCCAAATAATGTACATTGTACTGATTATGTACTTTCTCATCTCTCACTCCTCACCCACCCTCCTATGCTTCTGAGTTTCCATGTCTAATATTCCTCACGCTATGTCCATGTGTACACATTATTTAGCTTTCATAAATGAGAACATGTGGGATTTTACCTTCTGTTTCTGAGTTGTTTCACTTAAGATAATGCCTTCAGTTCTGTCCAACTTGCTGCAAAAGACGTGATTTCGTTCTTTTACATGACTGAATAGTATTCATTGTATACCATAATTTTTTGTCCAATAATTTGTTCATGGAAACATAAGTTGATTCCATGTCATTGCTATTGTGAATAGTGCTGTGATAACCTACAAGTGTAGATGTCTTTGTGATACAATGATTTCATTACCTTTGGGTAGATAAATAGTAGTGGGATTGCAGGATTGAAAGGTAGTTCTACTTTTAGTCCGTGAGAAATCTCCATACTGTTTTCCATAGAGTTGCAATAATTCACTTCCGCAACAGCCATGTATAAGTGTAACTCTCTCTCCACATCCTCACCAATATCTATTATTTTTTGTCCTTTGAGTAACAGCCATGTTTACTATTATAAAGTGGAATCTCCTTGTGGTTTTAATTTATACTTTTCTGATGATTACTTATCTTGAGCATTTTCTATATAATTCTTGGCATTTGTATGTCTTCTTCTGAAAAATGTTGAACATGGAAAGGTGAGGATATGTAGATTTTTTTCTATTTATTCACTTTTTGGTCATTTAGATTTTGGCTTCATTTTAACTATTTATTTTGAGAGTAATTTTAAATTATAGAAGAGTTGTAGAAATAGAAGGAAGTACCTCTATATATCCTTCACCCAATGGCTCCCTATGTTAACATTTTACATTACCATGAGTATCAACACAAGAAAATAACTCTGGTACCATACTCTCAGCTAAACTAGAGAATTTATTCAAATATCACCAGTTTTCCCACTCATTGTCTTGTTCTTTTCTTGAATATAATTAGTTATTCCACAGTACATTTAGTTATCATGTCTTCATAGCCTCCATATTTGAAACAGTATTAATTTTTCCTTATTTTTCATGACGTAGTGTATTAATCTGTTTTCAAACTGCTGATAAAGACATACCCAAGACTGGATATTTATAAAGGAATAAAGGCTTAATGGACTTACAGTTCCACGTGACTGGGGAGGCCTCACAATCATGGCAGAAGGCAAGGAGGAGCAAGTCAAGTCTTACATGGATGGCAGCAGGCAAAGAGAGAGCTTGTGTGGGGAAACTCTGCCTTATAAAACCATCAGATCTCATGAAACGTATTCACTATCAGAAGAATAGCACAGGAAAGACCCAATGCCATGATTCAATTATCTCCCACTGGGTCCCTCTGACAACATGTGGAAATTCAAGATAAGATTTGGGTGGGGACACAGCCAAACCATTTCATTCTGCCCCTGGCCCATCCCAAATCTCCTGTCCTCACATTTCAAAACCAATCATGCCTTCCCAACAATCCCCCAAAGTCTTAATACATTTCAGCATTAACTCAAAAGTCCACAGCCCGAAGTTTCAGCTGAGACAAGGCAAGTCCCTTCCACCTATGAGCCTGTAAAATCAGAAGCAAGTTAGTTACTTCCTAGAGATGATGGGGTATAGGCATTGAGTAAATACAGCCATTTCAAATATGAGAAATTGGCAAAACATAGGGGCCACAGGCCCCATGCAAGTCTGTAATCCAGTGGTACAGTCAAATATTAAAGCTCCAAAATAATCTCCTTTGACTCCATGTCTCACAGTCAGGTCACACTGATGCAAGAGTTGGGCTCCCATGCCCTTGGACAGCTCCACCACTGTGTCTTTCCAGGGTATAGCCCCTCTCCTGGCTGCTTTCATGGGCTGGCATAGAGTGTCTGTGGCTTTTCCAGGCAGACAGTGCAAGCTGTCAGTAGATCTACGATTCTTGGGTCTGGAGGATGGTGGCCCTCTACTCACAGCTCCAGTAGGCAGTGCCCCAGTGAGGACTTTGTGCGGGGGATCTGACCCCGCATTTTCCTTCTGCACTGCCCTATCAGAGTTTCTCCATAAGGGCCCTACTCCTGCAGTGAACTTCTGCCTGGGCATCCAGGCATTCCCATACATTCTCTGAAATCTAGGCAGAGGTCCTCAAATCTCAACCCTTCACTTCTATGCATGTGCAGGATCAACACCATGTGGAAGCTGCCAAGGCTTGGGGCTTCCACCATCTGAAGCAATAGCCCAAGCTGTACCTTAACTGCTTTTATTAATGGCTAGAATGGCTGGGACGCAGGGCACCAAGTCTCTAGACTGGACAGAGCAGACAGACCCTGTACCCAGCCCATAAAACCATTTATTCCCCCTAAATCTCCAAGTCCATGACGGGAGGGGCTGCCACAAAGGTCTCTGACATGCTTTGGAGACACTTTTCCGATTGTTTGGTGATTAACACTTGGCTCCTCGCTACTTATGCAAATTTCTGCAGCTGGCTTGAATTTCTTCTCAGAAAATGAGATTTTGTTTTCTATCCCATTGTCAGGCTGCAAATTTTCTGAACTTTTATGATCTGCTTCTCTTTTAAAACTGAATGCCTTTAACAGCACCCAAGTTCTCTCTTGAATGCTTTGCTGCTTAGAAATTTTTTCCACTAAATTCCCTAAATCATCTCTCTCAATTCAAATATCTAGGGAAGAGGCAAAATGATGACAGTCTTTTTGCTAAAACATAACAAGAGTCACCTTTGCTCCAGTTCTCAACAAGTTCCTCATTTCCATCTGAGGCCACCTCAGCCTGGACTTTATTGTCCATATCACTATCAGCATTTTGAGCAAAGTCATTCAACAAGTCTCCAGGATGTTTCAAACTTTCACAAATTTTCCTGTCTTCTTCTGAGCCTTCCAAACTATTCCAAACCCTGCCTGTAAACCAGTTCCAAAGTCGATTCCACATTTTCAGGGATCTACAGCAGCACCCCACTCTACTGGTACCAATTTACTGTATTAGTCTCTTTTTGTGCAGCTGATAAATACAATACAAAGACTGGGTAATTTACTCAGGAAAAAGGGTTTAATAGACTTACAGTTCCATGTAGCTGGGGAGGCTTCACTATCATGGTGGAAGGCAAGGAGGAGCAAGCCACGTCTTACATGTGTAGGAGATCAGTCAGGGTGGTGGGAAAAGTTATAAGAAAATTTCTAGGACAAGACGCAAACCCTCTTGGAAGGCCAGGAGGTTTTGCAAAGCTTCGGGAGAGAATAAAAGCTGAATGCAGTTAATTCCCTTACCCTGATGCAGAGGGTGAGAAGTAGATGCAAGGGAGTGTAAAGGAGTTTATCTAGATAAGTTTATTTACTTATGTTGTCCAGAAACTGACCTTTGATCATCCCCACGCAAGACTGCTCCTTGAAAGGGAGGATGACAATGTTAATTATCCACAGGTTGTGTTAGCTCCAAGCCTTTGTCATAAAATCTGTACTGAATAAATACAAGCAGCTCAGGCTTATCGAGACTGCACTCTCTCTTCGGCATCTCTAAGCTGAGCAGTCCCCTAGTCACGCTCACGCTAAATAGCTGCGTACTCCTTTCATCCATCGCTTGTCCAGAGTCTGCAGGACAGACACAGTATACATGGATGTCAGCAGGCAAAGAGATAGTTTGTGCAGGGAAACTCTGCCTTTTAAAACCATCAGATCTCATGAGACATATTCACTATCAGGAGAACAACATGGGAAAGACCCACCCCCATGATTCAATTACCTCCCACCAAGTCCCTCCCACAACACGTGGGAATTCAAGATGAGCTTTGAGTGAGGACACAGCCAAACCATATTACCTAGAAACTTTTGAAGAATTCTGGTCAGTTACATTATAGAATGTCCTCCAATTTGTTTTCTTCTGAAGTGTCTCCATTATTAGATATACCTTATATATTATTGGAAACAGTGCCACAACTCTGATATGTCCTTCCTACTCTCTTGTATCAGGTAGTTCTTGGTGAAGATATGTGTTACTGGTGATGTTAACTTGATCATTGGTTAAGGTACTGTCTGCAATGATTCTCCATTGTTACTTTTTTCCCCTTGTAACCATTTAATATTTTGAGAAGGACATTTGAAGCTATGAAATATCTCTTTCTGCTTAAATTTTACCCACTAACTTTAGCATCATCCCAATGGACATTGCTTGTGAAAATTATTAATGTGGGGTTTTAATACTAATCTTCTATTTTTATCATTAATTTTACATTTGTTACTCAGACTTATTCTGTCATGAAGAGATACATTCCTGTCCTCCATTTACTTATATATTTAGTTGTTTCTATCACTATGATCCTAGAAATTTCTCTTTTTCAAGTATTTTGGTTATTTTAGTTCCTTAGATTTCCTATATAAATTTGAGTATAGTATTATTGATATCTACCAAAAAGCCTGAGAGAGTTTTGTTTGAGATTCCATTTAATCAGTGGATTATTTGGGGAAGAACTGACATCTTTATAATACATAAGCACGTACATCTTTACAATATATAGGCATGTATATCAATTCATAAGCACGTATATCTCTTCATTAATTTAGGACTTCTTCAGTATATTATTTCATTTTCATGCCTCTGATAAAGACGTACCCAAGACTGGGAAGAAAAAAGATTTAATTGTACTTACAGTTCCACATGGCTAGGGAGGCCTCAGAATTATAGTGGGAGTTGCAAGTCACTTCTTACATGGTGGCAGCAAAAGAAAAAATGAGAAAGATGCAGAAGAGAAAACCTCTGATAAAATCATCAAATCTTGCAAGACTTACTCAGTATCATGAGAACCGTATGGAGGAAACCATCACAATGATTCAAATTATCTCCCACCAGGTCCCTCTCACAACATGTGGGAATTATGGGAGTACAATTCAAGATGAGATTTGGGTGGGGACACAGAGCCAAACCATATCATTCTGACCCTAGCCTCTCCAAATCTCATCTTCTCATATTTCAAAAGCAATCATGCCTTCCCAACAGTCTCCCAAAGTCTTAACTCATTTCAGCATTAACCCAAAAGTCCACAGTCCAAAGTCTCAAATGAAGAAAAGGCAAGTTCCTTCCACCTGTGAGCCTATAAAATCAAATACAAGTTAGTTACTTCCTAGATACAATGGGGTACAGGTATTGGGTAAATACAGGTCTTCTAAATGGGAGAAATTGGCCAAAACAAAGGGGCTACAGGCCTCATGAAAGTCTGAAATTCAGTGGGGCAGTCAAATTTTAGTTCTCCAAAATAATCTCCTTTGACTCCATGTCTCGCATCCAGGTCACGTTGACACGCTGATCCAGGAGGTAGGTTCCCATAGTCTTGGGAAGCTCTGCTCCTTTGTCTTTGCAGGGTATAACCCTCCTCCTGGCTGATTTCGTGGGCTAGCTTTGAGTGTCTGTGGATTTTTCATGCTCATGGTTCAAGCTGTCGGTGGATCTACCATTCTGAGGTCTGGAAGATGGTGGCTGTCTTCTCACAGCTCCACTAGGCAGGGCCCCAGTAGGGACTCTGTGCGGGGGCTCCAACCCCACATTTCCCTTCCGCACTGCCCTAGCAGAGGTTCTCCTTGAGGGCCCTGCCCCTACAGCACACTTTTGCCTGGGCATCTAGGCATTTCCATACATCTTCTGAAATGTAGGTGGAAGTTCTTAAACCTCAATTCTTGACTTCTGTGCACCTGCAGGATCAACACCACATAGAAGTTGCCAAGGTTTGGGCTTGCACCCACTAGAACCATTGGCTTAGCTATACCTTGGCCCCTTTTTGCAATGGCTGCAGCAGCTGGGATGAAGGACACCAAGACCTAAGCTACACACAGCATGAGGATCCTGGGCCTGGCCCATGAGATCTTTTTTTTTCTCCTAAGCTTTCAGGTCTGTGATGTGAGGGGCTTCCATGAAGATCTATGACATGTTGGAGATATTTTTCCCATTGTCTTGGGGGTTAACATTTGGCTGCTTGTTACTTATGGAAATTTCTGAAGCCAGCTTGAATTTCTCCTCAAAAAAATGGGGTTTTCTTTTATACTGCATCTTCAGGCTGCAAATTTTCTAAACTTTTATGCTGTTTCCCTTTTAAAACAGAATGCTTTTAAAAGCACCCGAGTCACCTCTTGAATGCTTTACTGCTTAGAAATTTCTTCCGCCATATAGCCTAAATCATCTCTCTTTAGTTCAAAGTTTCAAAAATTTCTAGGGCAGGGAAAAAATGTCGCCAGTCTCTTTGCTAAAACATAACAAGTGTCACCTTTGCTCCAGTTCCCAAAAATTCCTCATCTCCATCTGAGACCATCTCAGCCTGGACCTTCTTGTCCATATCACTATCAGCATTTTTGTCAAAGCCATTCAACAAATCTCTAGAATGTTCTAAACCTTCCCACATTTTCCTGTCTTTTTCTGTGCCCTCCAAACTGTTCCAACCTCTGCCTGTTACCCAGTTCCAAAGTTGCTTCCACATTTTTGAGTATCTCTTCAGCAACACCCCACTCCTATTACCGATTTACTGTATTAGTCCATTTACATGCTGCTGATAAAGACTTAACTTGAGACTGGGAATAAAAAGAGGTTTAATTGTACTTACAGTTCCACATATCTGGGGAGTCCTCAGCACCATGACAGGAGGCAAAGGCACTTCTTACATGGCGGCAGCAAGAGAAAAAAATGAGAAAGATGCAAAAGTGGAAATCCTGATAAAACCATCAGATCTCATGAGACATATTAGCTACCCTGAAAACAGTATGTGAGACACTGCCCACATGATTCAAATTGTCTCCCACTGGGTCCCTCCCACAACATGTGGGAATTATGGGAGTACAATTCAAGGTGAGATTTGGGTGGGGATACAGAGCCAAACCATATCATTCAGTTTCTCCCATAAGTAGTTTCTTTTCCTGTTTTATTGGATTTATTATATTCTGGCTTGTATGGTATCAGACCATAATTTATGTATTTGTTCATCTGTATTTAATTTGCCTTTTTGCCGTGTTTGCTTTATTATTCTTTGTTTAATGTTTTCACCAGTTTGAACATAATGTACATACTTTTATTTAAAAAACACCAATTATTTTGTTCTGAGATTTGTGTTTTTATAGTTCGATGGTTGTCATTAATTCTGAAATATTCTCAGCCATTCTTTTTTAAACAATTTCTCTTGCCCTATTCTCTTTTATTTTCCTCTAGAATTCTAATTACACATAAGTTAGACCATATGGTATTTCCAGACAACTCTTGAGTGTTTTATATTTTCCTTTTGGTTTTTCAATTGGTATAGTTTCTATTGTCTGATTTTCTGATTTGAGTTGATTGTTCCCTCAGGTGTGCCAAGCATACAAAGACAGTCTTTATGTCTCTGTTAGTATATTTTTAATTCCTAGTATTTCCATTTGAATTTTTTTTCTTTTGTTTGATTTGTGTCCTGTACTTGTATTCTTTCAATAATTTATTTTTTATTGGTATAAATTTTTCTACTGAAATTCCCAATATGATCCTGCATATTGTACACCTTTTCCATGGGATGTTTTAACATATCAATCGTAACTATTTTAAATGCCCTAGCATAAATTCTAATATCTGTGTCATTTAAAATATGGTTTTGATTATTACTTGGTCTCTTAGCAGTGTGCTATCTCAGATAATTTTGTTTGTCTTATAGTTTTTGTTGAAAGCCACCTGCGATCTGTTTAGGACAATACACACTGAAGTAAACAGTTTTTTAATGCTGAAAATGGTTATACCTTTTCTCTTGAATGCCTTCAGTGCAAGAGTTTAAGCTAACTAATTAATTAATTCAGGTGATGAGCTGAGAAGAAATATATGGTAGTTATAGCTATTATCAATGCATAATAGGATGCACATTCCTGTAGCAATACCATGTTTTAGTGTATAGATTGGTTTGACCCTGAGTATTGGCCTTCCTTTTACATTGTGCCTCAGAGAGTGTTATTTTTTGCATGTTGTTATTCTTTTCTTATACTGCTCTCTGCAGTTCTCAATCATTACTTGTGTTTCAGAGCTTGGTGGCTTGGCTCCCAGTGCTTGAGAAGCATTCTTAAATGGTTTGATCAAGCTTTATGTCTTAGGCAATCACAGTATCCTAGGTTTGGGGAATGGCTCCTACTTATTTCTTTTCACTTCCATTAGCTTAGTTGAGAGTCCAGTTCATGGATCTTCACCTGATTTAGGAGTAGGTATTTTTCCCATGTTTTATTCTAGATGCAACAAATTTTCTCCAGTATCCTAAAGGCAATGGTGTATGTTGCCCACCTCTGCATAAATTAAGGCTTTTGTTCTATAGTGGATTTAGAGGAGAAGGGCTCAAGTGGGAGTCTTTCTTCTCTAACAGAACTGCTATTGCCCTCCTCTACATTTGATCTACAATGGAAACTTTCTTAGGACTCATTTTGATAGTTTTTGTGAATACTCAGTGAGATTGTTGATAAATGCTTTCCACAGAGTGTAAAATACCTCAATATCTATGACACCCAGGGCATTACAATGTCCCACCAACTCAAATGCAGCCTTCAAAAATTTGCATTATATATGCTGAGCTCCTGTTGCAAGTACCCATTTATGTCTTCAATAAGTAAGCCAGCACTCACTTCTCTCTCCCTCCAGGTTTCTCTGCTCTCTCTGCAGGTTGCTGTCTCTAATGAAATTTTGGGGCAGTGGGTTGATCTGAATGAAAAACATGCAAGCTGTTTTTCCTAAACTTTCACTCCACAATCAACACAGAAGCCTTGTGTGACTAAATGTGTAGGTATTTTTCCCCCACATGCCAAGAAAGCAATAAATTCTGCAACTGGATGTGTTCTAACTCAAGTCTGGCACTGTCTCCCTGGAGATATCATCAGATCCTACAGGTTGAAGGCTTAGTCCCACAAAATTGCCTTCCACTTCTGATGCCAACCATAAGCCCCAGGATTTTTACCTGTGTTTATGATTGACCCACTATAAATTGGGGCTTTCACAGCACCTCTCTGGGTTCAGTTAATTTGCTGGAGTGGCTCACAGAACTCAAGTAACTCAAGTTTATCAGTTTATCATAAAGAATAATACAAAGGGTACAAATGAAAAGATGCATAGAGCAATGTATGGGTGAAGAGGCATGGAGCCTTCATATGTTCCTCATGCATGCCACTCTTCAAAAACTTCTACATGTTCAGCTATCCAGAAGCATTCTGAATCCTATTTTTTGAGGGGTTTTATGGAGGCTTTATTACATAGGCATGATTGATTAAACCATTTGCTGTTGGTGCTCAACTGAACTTTTAGCCCCTCTTTCCCCGCCGAAGGTTTAGGAGTGGTACTGAAAGTCTCAGCCCTCTAATCCTGCCTTAGTCTTTCTAGTGACCAGCCCAATCCTCTGGCTACCTAGAGGTTGTCAGCCACTAGTCAAGTCAGTAGCACAGAAAATTTTATAACACTGGATATTCCAAGGATTTTATGAGTCGTATGTAACAAAATGGGGACTGAAGACTAAATATATGTATTTCACAATATCACAGTTGCTCTGTCAACTTAGCTTTATAATGGGTTCAAAACTGGTCATGAATTTACAGTTTGTTGCATTTTATTTTACTGTAAATATGGGAATAAAGTACCTTCAACGTCTCAACATCTAGAGATGAAGACAGAAGTCTCATTTATTCACTCTTGTATGGTTTAGAATTTTAACAATAGCATACATATATGACATTAAAATAGCCTAGATATGTTTAAAAATATATACCTACCATAAATGCATCTTTTTAATCCTTTGTAAAAATTAAGGTACAATAATCAATGATATTTCTTGATTTATAATGAGAAAAAAGTATTTTAAAAGGATAAATAAAACAAATATTTTAAGAGAACTCCTAGTGATGACAGTGTTTCTGACTAAAATATGATGCAAACTAGTACATGTGTATGTGTACCAAGGGCAGGACCAGATAAAATATGTCTGCTTAGGTTATTGCTACATTTTGTGTAGATTTTCTGTGAGAAAGTTTCCTAAACTTTGCAAAAAAAAAAAAGAATCTGGAGAATGGAAGAGAGATGAAAGGACAAGTTGGAGAAAAAGGGTGAATTTCCTGATGAAAGGAAATGTGTGTATTGTTAAGAGTAAAGGTTGGGAATGGTGGCTACAGAATTTCAAGTAAATTGTGGAATGAGAAGAACTAGAGGAAGAGCATTTTCAAAGTGTTGTGAATTACAAGAAAAAGAGTAATAAAATGTTATTTCTGTGTAAATATCTTTTGGCTGATGATTGATGTTTCTTTGACTGTAAGATTGCTTTCTGACTAGGCAATAGAGATTCCAGGATCTAATTTCAGAGTTAAGTGTGTATGTGTAAATCCACCAAATATTTACAGTTCTTTTATAGAGTGTTAATTAGACTTTTCATTTCTTCATTTTACTGTTTTTATTTAATAATTTTTTGAGATAAAATATAATATTTTTATGATGAGAAAATCAGTAAGAGCTATTTTTAGAAGTCAGTCTTTAAATTGAAGCCCAGCATAGTGTAGAAAAGTAATAAAGAAATAAAAGAATAATACATGCCGAAGTGAGAGGTCTGCCACCATCTATCTGGATGACCTTATATAAGAGAATAAAGTTCTTTAAGCTTCAGTTTTCACACAAATTAAATAATAACTTTAAATTGGGTTTGTTATTTTTCACAACTGTGCATCAAAAAACTCTAAGACCTAGCAGGTGGCACAGGGGCCTCACCAGAAAGCCCCTCAGGACTGCTTCCTTGTTTGTTTGTTTGTTTGCTTTAACATTAAGTTTCCTGTTAATTTTAAAGTAATGCTGCTAATGTACAAGATTAAACATTAAAAATTTGTGAACTGAAGCAATTTTAAATCCTAAATTGATAAAACACTCTGAGACATTTTGTTAGTTTCCTAGAACAGCCATAACCAAGTACTACCACAAACTATGTGTTTTAAAAACATATATTCTCTCAGAGTTCTGTAGGTCAGAAGTATAAAATTAAGGTATCTGTAGGCCTATGATCCCTCTAAAGTTCTTAGTTAAGAATCATTTCTTGCAACTTCTTAGCTCTGCTGGTTGCCAGTAATTCTAAGCATTCTTGGACTTGTAGATTCCTAAATTCAATCTCAGACTCCATCTTCACATGGCATTCTTCCCTCTGTGAGCCTGCATTTATTCAACTCTTCTTATAAGGGCATGAGTCCTATTGGATTAGGACCCACCTTAATCTAATATCACTTTATTTTAGCTTGGTTACATCTGCAAAGACCTTATTTCCCAATAAAGTCACATTACAAATATGAGACATTAGGACTTCAACGTATCTTTTAGAAGGACACAGTTCAACCCACAACAGACACTAATGGGGTAAGCATAACATAGCATGGCATGGAATTGAATGGCATGGCATAGCATTTGTTTTGAAAGACCTACAGTAATTGAGATGTTTAAAAGATATATACTTTTCTGAGCCTGACACTTTTTAGCTATATGAGCTTGAGCAAGACTCTTAACTTTTCCAAAACGAATACCTTTTATCTGAAAAATGCAACTAATAATTTTACCTATCTCATAAAGTTGCTTGGAGATTTCATGAATTTATATATGTAAAACACTTGGAACAGCGAATGATGCATAGCAGATGCCCTGTAACTATTTGTCATTATTATATTTGTAATATATAATAAGGCTGTATAAATTAACTGCCAAGTTAGAGACTAACTCTTTAAAAAGGAAGTGAATTCAGTGTGGAATGAAGTAACACAGATGTCCTCAAATAACACTGAGCTTGAGCCTTCAACTACCACTAGAGATTGGATAGATGAAAAGAAGTGTTTCATTTTTGTGAAGTGATGTAGATGAGCAAAAGTAATTATTTTCTGTTCTCTTTCCCTCTATATTCAAAAAGAAACAATTATTTCTACTTGACTTCAATGTTTTTCAATATGAAAACATTTACTATTTCTTGTTAGAATTTGTCTTTAAAATATGTATTACAAATCATGAGTGTTTTATTTCTAATGTTATGTGAATATACTCTGCAAAAGAACATAATGAGCTGGGTATTTCTTGTCCATTCTTTAAAAAATTCTAGAAAATACAGGGTGGAGTCACAAAGACAGTCAGCTTTATAAACTAGTGTAATATCACATGTTGAGTAAATTAATAATTATTACATATGCATATAATTATGATATAATGTACACATACTTATATATCATCATATAATATACATATATAATTTCTATTATCTAAAGAAAGATTATGAGTAATTGATTGTATACAATGACTTAATATTTTTCCATTTTGAGATTTAAGCAAATGCTCAAATTTTAAATTATTTTTTGAATGTTGATCAACAAGTGTTCAGAAATGTGCAAGCAAATATGAGACATGGTTGTGTTTCCAAATCTTATATTCAAGTAGAGGGATATTTAAACACATGAAAATACATATCACTCACGAATTCAACAGCAATGCAAGTACTGACTGGAGGCATCACAGGGCAAAATAGCACTTCATAAAATGTTTAATGAGAGTCTTAGGGATTTCTGTCAAAATTATATGAATTGCTTTTTCTTTCTTCGTCATGGTAAAATACATATAAATTCTGCCACTTTAATTATTTTAAGTGTATTATTAAGTGGCATTAATTACATTCACAATGCAATTCCAATATTGTCCAACCATGTCCAACAATCTATTTTCAAAACCTTTTTAACACTCCAAGCAGACACTCTTTAAAGAAGTAAGCACATATTTCCAATTCCCCTTTCCCCAACTCCTGGTAACTTCTAAACTACTTTCTCTCTTTATCCATTTACCTATTTTAGATATTTCAGATAGATTGGCATATACAACATTTGCTGTTTTGTGTCTGTGTGATTTCACTTACTGCAATGCTTTCAAAGATAAATCGTTGTAGCATATATACAAATTTTATTTTTTATTATGGCTGAATAAATATCCCATTGTGTGAATATACCACATTTTGTTTATCTGTTAGTGGAAAGTGAGTTGTTTGCTTCTTTTTGTTACTGTTAATACTGCTGCAATTAACATTGGCATGGAAATATCTGTTTGAGTCTGTTTTCAATTATTTTAGGCATATATCTAAAAGTGGAATTGCTGGGTTGTATGGTAATTACATGTTTAAATTTTTGAGGGAATGCCAAACTGTTTTCCACAGTGGCTGCTTTATTTTACATTCCCACCAGCAATATAAAAGGGTTTCAATTTCTTACATCTGCACTAACACATATTTTTTATTTGCTTTTTAATAATGGCCATTCTAATGGGCATGAAGTGACATCTCCTGGTTTTAATTTGCATTTCCCTAGTGATTACTAATGTTCTTGTGCATTTCTCTTTTGATTAGTGAATATTTGAAAATCTTTTCATGTATATATAGCCCACTTTTATATCTTCATTGAAGAAATTTTTATCGATTTACATTGCCCATTTTTAAATTGTATTGTTTATTTTTGTTCTTGAGTGTAGGAGTTCTTTATATATTCTGAGTAAAAGCCTTTCTCAGATACATGATTTGCAAATATTTTTTCATATTCTGTAGGTTTTTTTTTTTTTCTTGACAATGTCTTTTGTGGCACAAAAGATTTTAGTTTTGGCGAAGTCCAACTTGTCGATTTTTCCTTTGTTTTTAGTTTTTGTTGCTTTTAGTGTCATATATGAGTATCTGTTTTCAAAACCATGAACATAAAGGCTTATTCATGTTTTGTCTGAGGTACTTTATAATTTTAGCTCTTACATTTAGGTCACTGATACATTTTTAATCACGTGGTCTAATCGTGTTCTTTTGTATGTAGAAATTCAGTTGTTTCAGCACCATCCATTCTGATAAACTATTTTTTCACCATTGACAGACTTAGCACCCTTGTCAAAAATCAGTTTGTCATAAAGACGTGGTTTAAACTCTTAATTACATTCCATTGGCCCATATGTTTATTCTTCTGCAAGTATCATACTGTTTTGATTATGGTAGTTTTGTAGTAACTTTCCACAATAGAAAGTGTGTGTCCTTCAACTTTGTTCTGTTTTTCAAAATTGTCGTGGCCTTGAGGGACCCTTGCAATTCTGTATATATTTGAGAGTTGGCTTTCCTGTTTCTGCAAATAAAGGCTTTTGAAATTTTGATAAAGAGTGTGTTGAATCTGTAAATTGATTTGATTTTTTTTGAATTGCTTATTGCTGTTTTAGGAACCACAACTAGATTTTGTGTGCTGATCTTGTGTTATATTTTTTTAATTTTTAATTTTTAGCTCAAATGCTTTCTGAATTCTGTGGAGGTTTTTTTTTTTTATTATGTAAGATCAAGTTACCTCTGACTACAGACGATCTTATTTTTTCCTTTCCAATTTCAATGCTTTTTATTGCTTTCGCTTGTTTAATTTCTCTGGCTACAATTTCCAGTAAACTGTCAAATAACAGCAATGAAAAAAAGCATGTTTGTCTTGCTCGTTATCTTAGAGGGAAAGCTTTCAGTTCTTTACAATGGCATAGATGGTTATTAGTGTGAGATCTTATAAATGTTCTTTGTTATTGTTTAGGAAGTTCCTTTGTATTCCTACTTTTCTGTTTTTATCATGAAAGAGTGCTCAGTTTTGCCATTTTTTTTTTCTGAAACAACTGAGATAATCATTTTTTTCTTTTTTTTTCTACTAATGTAAGGTATTATGTAGATGGATTTTTCTATGTTGAACCACCCTTGAATTCCTTAGATAAATCCTGCTTGGTCATAGCGTATAGTTCTTATATGTTGTTTGATTTGGTTTGCTAATGTTTTCCTAAGGATTTTTGCATATGTATTTATAAGGGATATTGTTCTATGTTTTTCTTTTCTGGTGATGTTTTTATCTGATTTTGGCATTGTTAGCCTCATAAACTGAATTTTAAAATACCTCTTTATTATCAAGTTTTTTTGGTAACAGTTTGATAAGTTTTTTTTTCTTTTTTCAATATTTGTCATGATTAACTACTGAAGACATCTGGTCCTGGACTTTTCTTTTTTAGGAGATTTTAGGTTACTTATTGAATATCTTTAGTTGTTACAGGTCTATTGAAATTTTTTATTTCCTTTTGAGTCAGTTTGGAAAATGTGCATATTTTTAAGATTTTGTAAATTTCATCTAGGTTAACTATTTGTTGCTGTACAATTGTTCTTAGCATTCTCTTAACATTCTTTCCTCTTTCTATAAAGCTAGTAGTAATGTCTCTATTTTTATTTTGGTTCTTAGTCACTTGCACTACTTTTTTTTCTGGTCAAACTAGCAAAAGTTTGCCAATTTGGTTGATCTTCTCAAAGACCCAACTCTTGGGTACCTTGATTGTATTGTTTTTCTATTCTCTGCTTTATGTCTCCACTTTAGCCATTATCATTGTCTTGTTTCTGAAAGCTTTGGCTTTAGTTTTCATTTCTAGTTCCTACTTTGTTAGTATTTTCCCTAGTTCCTTAAGCTGTAAATTCCTTTTTCTAATTCCTCATGATGTACATTTGGGTTACTAATTTCAGGTCTTTTTTTTTTTAAATATAGGTATTTGCAGCTATAATTTTCCCACTGAGCACTGCATTTGTTACATCTATTAAGATTTTACATGTTGTGTGTTATTTTAACTCATCTCTAAGTATTTTCTAATTTTTTGCAATCTTCATTGACACATTCATTGATTAATATTCATAAACAAAAACAAATTTAGGGTTACAAAACAAAATTACAAAAATATTAGCTTTCTATATTTGTCCATATATTTACCTCTATTGGTGATATTTATATCTTTGTATTGCTGTGAATTACATCCAGTTTCCTTTCATTTCAACCTAAATAATTCCTTTTTGCATTTTTTGTAAGGAATGTCTAGTAGTAATCAACTTTCTCAGATTTGGTTATCTGAAAATGTTTTAATTTTACTTTATTTCTCAAGAATAGTTTTGTCAGGTATAGAACTCTTGGTTGGCATTCATTTTTTTTTTTTCATTCAGCATTATAAATATATAATACCCATGCCTTTGGCCTTCAAGTTTCACTTGAGAAATCAGCTCCTAATCTTGTTGAGGATCCTTATATATGATGATGAGTCATTTCTCTCTCACTTCATTCAAGATTATCTTATCTTTGGCTTTTAACAATTTGACTATGCTGTGTCTTAATGTGGGTCTGGTTAATTTTTATTATACTTGGATTTTGTTGATCTTCTTGGATTTGCATACATATGTACTTGATTAAAATGGTAGTATTTTTGTTTCTATTACCTTAAATATTCTCTCTGCCCCTATTTTCTATTTCTTCTAGTTCTGAGACTTTCATAATTTGTATGTTGTTGAATTGATAGCCTTCATCGGGTCACTTAGGCTCTGTTAAGTATTCTTTATTATTACTTTTTCTTTCTGCTCCTCAGAGTCAATAGCTTTAACTGTCCTATCTTCAAGTTCACTGATTCTTCTACCTCCTCAAATCTGCTGTTGAGCCCATATAGCAAAACATTCACTTTGGTTATTGATTTTATCTCGAGAGGTTTTGTTTGGTTTCTTTGAAGATATTCATCATTTTAATATTATTGTCATTTTGTTTAGACATTGTTTTGTTAATTTGTTTAGTTTTTTATTTCTTTCTGTCTCCTCTCTTAGCTGTTTATCATATTTAGAAGAGTTGCTTAAAGATTTGTCCAGTCAATATCATGATTGGGCTTTCTCAATCAGTTTCAAATGCTGTTAGAGAAAACCATGGAATGGACATCTTAAACAACAGAAATTTATGTATCACAGTTCTGGAGGCTGGGAAGTCTGAGGGTAAGGGCCTGATGGATCCAGTGTCTGGTGAAGGTGTGTCTCCTGGTGGATCCAGTGTCTGGTGAGGTATGTTTCCTGGTGGATCCAGTGTCTGGTGAGGGTATGTTTCCTGGTTTGCAGATGGCGGTTTTCTTATTGTGTCCTTTCATTTTAACCTAAAGAAGTTCCTTCAGCATTTTTTTATGGGGCTAAAATTGTGAAGAGCAGAGAGAATGAGTGAGAGAGACAAAGAGAGAGATCAAGCTCTTAGGTTTCTTCTTGTAAAACTTGTAATCCCACTCATGATGGCTCCACCCTTGCGACTTAATCATCTTCCAAATGCGTCACCATTTAGCTCCATCACATTGGAGGTTAGGATTTCAACATATACACTTGATGGAGAAACAAACATTTAGCTCATTGCATATTTTGTCAATTTAATATTTTTTCCTTTCAATGGGCAGGTTTTTTTCTGTTTATTTGCATGTCTTGTGATTTTGTTATTGTTTTTAAAAAGTAGACTTTTGAATGCTTTAATGTGGCAACTCTGGAAGTCAGATTCTCCCTCTTACTCAGGATTTGCAGCTTTTTTATTGTTGAAGGTTTAATAGTCCATGTTTAGCGACTTTTCCAAATGATTGTAAAAATTGTATTCTTTGTCATATGTGGTCCCTGAAATCTCTGATCTTTTATCTTGTGTTTAGTTAATACTTTGACAGAGATTTTCTTGATTGTTATGAGCTAAAAATAAGTAAATAAACAAAACAACAACTATAGAACAGAAAAAAAAAAGCAAACCCAAACAAACTTCTCTATCAATCATTGCAGATTGGCTCTATGCTGGGGTGCTTCAAATCTGGGGTACTTCAAATCTTTGCCAGGTTTCCAACTTAGTCTAGTTCCCAAGGCAAAATATTAGGACCTTCTCAGTTTTTTCTGAGCATATATCTTGCCCTGGTTATGCATGTGGAATTCTAAATTCTCTTGTATACACAGATGTTCCTAGTTTTCCAAAGAATCTATCACAACTTTACCTATTGAACTTTAGATGGTATATAAAAATGAACGGCTTTTCCGTACTACCCACAGAGGGGTCCATATGGCATTGTTCTGTATTCCCGTCAGTCCTAACTTAAAGTGAAATCTTCACAATGTCTGGAGCCCTTCATGTCTTGCAACTAAAGGAGGAGGATGTCCTTAAGTTCCTTGAAGCAAGAACACACTTAGGAGGTTTGTTGTATTTATATCAATAAAATATAGTAAAACAGTTTTAAAAAAGAATATATATATATACATGTATATATGTGTATATATATGTATATATGTATATATATATATACACACATATGTCTTAAAACATACACACACACACACACAGAGACACACACACATACACACTGAAAGTTGAACTAATAAGCATCTGGGGCAAAAGTTACTCTCTCTCTCTCTCTCTCTATATATATATATATATACACACACACACACCATATATATATATATATATATATATATACACCCTATATATAGAGAGAGAGTAACCATATATATGGCATATATATATACATAGAGATATGCATATATACTGCACATATATATGGGTGTGTGTGTATATATATATATATATATATATATATATATATATGCAATATATGCCACTTTTTTTGGTCTGATTTAGGAAAAACAGAGACAAGTACCGTATGTTAGTTCTTCAGGTAGCCTATTTGACAGCTCGGAACACATAAACAGAATTCTTTATATATAAGGTTTGCTCTGCTTTTTCAGGAACTGGAGACCAAGGTCCCACACTGAAGACACCAAGTTGCTACCACTTCAAGACTGCTACTGTACCAGGGAGGTGGTGTGATAAAGGCAAGTAAAAAAACTGAGAATTTTTTGTCAATTTCAACTTGCCTTTTTCTTAATTTAACATTCACTTGGTTGACACAAACATTTGATTGTTTTTTAGAATTTTGTCAAAGTTGTTTCTAACGATTTATGCTTATTTGTTGCTACTTCTGGGGATGAAGGAGAGATTGGTACTGCCTACTCTACCATTTTGCTGATGTTACTTTGAGATATCATAAATTTGTTAAAAATAATTTTTTTGCTGTATTATGCCTACTTAAAATCTAGTGGGTGAAGATAAATCCTGCTCGGTCATAGTGTATAGCTCGTATATGTTGTTTGATTTGATCTGCTAATGTTTCCCCAAGGATTTCTGCATACGTATTTATAAGGGATATTGTTCCATGTTTTTCTTTTCTTGTGATGTTTTTATCTGATTTTGGCATTGCTAGCCTCATAAACTGAATTTTAAAATACCTCTTTATTGTCAAGTTTTTTTGCTAACAGTTTTATAAGCTTTTTTTTCTTTTTTTGATATTTGTTATGATTAACTACTGAAGACATCTGGTCCTGGATTTTTCTTTTTTAGGAGATTTTGTGGCTCTATGTTTCCATGTATATATACAGATAATAACTATATGGAATACAGTGTGACATTATGATACATGTATACATTGTGGAATGATAAAATCAGGAAAATTAATATATCTATCCCTTTAAATAGTTCTTTTTGTTGTGGTAAGAACATTTGAAGTCTGTTCTTTAGCTATTTTGAAAGATACATTACATTATTAGGCACCATGTTATATAATAGGTCCCCAGAATTTATTTCTCCTAAGAAATGATTCCCTTTCTTTCATATAGTTGCCAACACTTGTTATCTTTCATTTTTTTAATGGTAGCCATTCTAGCAGGTGTGAGGTAATATCTCGTTGTTGTTTTAACTTGCATTTCTCTGATGACTAGATATGTTGAACATTTTTTTACATACCTGTCAGTATAACAACAACTCACTGAAGCCTCAACTTCCTGAGCTCAAGTGATCCTCCCATCTCAGCCTCCCAAGTAGCTGAGACCATAGGCCTGTGCCACCATGCTTAACTAACAATTTTGTCTGCTTTGTATAGAGGCAGATCTCACTATGTTGTCCAGGTTTGAACTTATAGGCTCAAGTGATCCTCCTACTTTGGCCTCCAAAATTTCTGGGATTATAGGCATGAGCCACCATTCTCAACCCTTTTGTCCATTTTTATTGAAATTTTTTTTCTTGTTATTGACTAGTTTGAGTTTCTTGTATATTTTGGATATTAGCCCCTTATCTGATGTATAATTTGCAAACATTTTCTCTCTACCTGTAGGTTGTCTCTTTACTCTGTTAATTGTTTGATTTGCAGTGTAGAAACTTTTTTGTTTGATGGAATCCCATTTGTCTATTTCTGCTTCTGCCATCTGTGCTTTTAGAGTTATATCCAAGAAATCACTGCCTCGTCTAGTATCATGTAGCTTTTCTCCTATATTCTTTTTAATAGTTTTACAGTCTCAAGTATTACATTTAAGTCTTTAATTCATTTTGAATTGAATTTTGTATAAGGAGTGATACAAGGGTTCAAGTTTATTCATATGCACGTGGATATTGGGTTTTCCCACAACTGTTTATTGAAGAGACTGCCTTTTCCCCATTTTGTGTTCCTGGCACTGTTTTGGAAAATCAATTGACCATAAATGTCCATTTTATTTATTCACCCTCTTTCCTATTACATTAGTGAATGTTTCTGGGGTTTTTTGTTGTTGTTGTTTTTTATTGTTTTGTTTTGTTTGTTTGTTTGCCTGTACAATGCTGTTTTGATTACTACAGTTTTGTAATATATTTTGAAAGTTGGAAATGTGATAGCTTGAGCTTAGTACTTTCTGCTGAAGATAACTGGCTACTTGGGGTCTTCTGTGGTTCCACACAAATGGTAATTTTTTTCTATTTCTATGAAGAAAGACATTGGAAATTTGGTAGGAATTACATTGAGTCAGTATATCACTTTGAGTAGAATAGACATTTTAACAATATTAATCCTTCCAATGCATGAGCACCAGATATCTTTCAATTTGTGTCATTTTCATTGTTTTACATCAATATACAAGTTTCAGTATAGAGATCTTTCACCTCCGTAGTTAAATTTACTAATTTACTGATATTTCATTTTTTGATGTTATTGTAAATTAAATATATTTTTTCAAGTCTTTTTTTCTTAGTGTATAGAGACACTACTGAATTTTCTAAACTAATTTTGTATCCTGCTACTTTACTATGTTCCTTTATTAGTTCTAACAGTTTTTTGGTGTAATCTTTGAAATTTTCTCATATAAGATTGTTATAAGATGTGTGGAAATCAGAGAAAATTTTACATCTTTCTTTTCTATTTAGATGTTCTTTTTCTTACCTAGTTAATCTGGCCAGGACTTCCAGTACTACTTTGAAAAGAGGTGATGATAGTGGGCATTTTTGTCTTGTTCCTAATTTTAGAAGGTATGCCTTCAATTCTTTATCACCTAGTATAAAGTTAGCTTTGAGCTTGTCATGAGCTAAGAAAGGAGAAAGAGAAGTGCAAAATAAGTGAAATTTATATACCAAGAAAAATGTTTACATTACAAAGTGATATGTGAGACAAAAAAATAATGAGGATCTTTATTGTGCTGAGAAACATTTGTTAACTTATCTTTATTCTTTTTTATTTTTTTCTGTATGCTCTTCAGATTGGATGATTTCCAGGGACCTGTCTTTGAGTTCCTTCATTCTTCCTATTGCTTGAGCTAGTCTTCTGTTGAATCCCTCTACTAAATTTTTCAGTTCAGTTATAGCAATTTTCAGCTCTACAATTTCTGTTCAGTACTTTTTTACGGTTTCTATCTCTTTGTTGAAATCTTCAGTTTATACATGCATTGCTCTCCTAACCTCAATGAGCATCTTTATGACCATAATTTTGAGTTTCCTGTTAGGTAAAAAACATATCTTTGCTTCACTTGGGTAAGTTTCTAGAGATTTATCTTGTTTGCTTATTTTAAATATATTTTCCTGTATATTCATTTTTTTTTCACTGTCTTGGTCTCTGTGAATCAGATAAGACTACTGCCTCTCTCAGTCTTGTTAGACCAGTCTCTTGTAGAAGAAGCATCTCAACTATCTGTCTGGCTAGAGATTTTAACGTACCTTTTAAATTTTTGTGTTTGACCAAACTACTGTCTATGTTTTTGGTGGCTCCCTGGAAATTAGAATAGGCCACATCCTGTCAGTACCCTCTGATAAGTAAGGTAAAAGCCAACACCTCTAGATGCAGCTGGAAAGTTGGAGATGTATTTCAGTTTTATCTATCCTCATGGTAAAGCTGAGCACAGGCTCTTATCTCCCTCTCTTTCTGCAGTAAGCCTGAGCAAGGATCTTTGTCAAATGCCTGTATTCATAATCAGTTTGTATGCTCTGATCTTGGGGAGATAGCTGCTGGACGTGGGCCCATTATATCTACTTCTTTATTTTTTGTGGTCTAGGGCCACTCACGAACACAAATCCATTGAATCCGGAGTTATGTTTTTAAGAAGATAGTCCCTTGAGCAGAAGCTATGGGAGTTATGGCACTATGTGCTTCAACCATCTCTTTTCAGGATGAAAAGGTAGACCTGGATATATCACTGGAGCAAGCAGGAGGAAAGGCTCAGGAAGTTTCAAGCCCTGGCTAAGGCTATCAAAGGGTTACTATTTTGGTCTATTATGTTAGCTCCTTGATACAAATCTATTAGAAACAGGACATTAAGAAGACACTGAAAGAGAATACAAGAAACCTCTTTCAGAGAGAAAATAGAAACTATACATTCCAACCCTATATCTGCACTGCTTTAAGGGGGCATAGCAGCTAGAAGATATTGCACATCATTTAAAAACTACCTCTTTGTTCTGTGATCCAGAGAGCCTTGGATATGCCTAGTTCTTTCTGCCCCCAGAGATAAGATGCTTAGGAGTTAGCCCATCTGGTGGGATCCATAAAAGTTGGGGCACTTAATGTGTGGCTTAAACATTTTCTGGGAGAAGAAGGAAACTTAACTTTTAAAGCCCCATTATCTTCACCACCCTTAAGGATGAAGCGTCTGGAAGTACTTGAATGATTGCTCACAACTGTACTTTTTCTTCTGTGTTCTAGAGAGACTTACATGTGCCTAGTCTTCTCTGCTCCCACAGCTAGGAGGATTAGAATTCAATACCTTGGGTGGAAGCTGTAAAAGTTGGAGTGTTTGCTATTTGGGCAAACTCTTTCCAGAATGAATTGATAAACTTGATGTTATCACTGGGGCAAGCAGGAGTAGAAGGTTTGGAAATTGCTGATCTGCTTCTCAGACTGCTGGAGGGTCACTGTTTGTTTGATCTTTAAGTTCTCAATGTGTGTTAGGTAGAAGCCAGGCTACTAAGTATCCACTGCAACAGTGTATCATAAACCCCTTCTGGGGAGAAACAAGGAGCTATTTTTTCAAGCCCCTTCTCTGCACTACTGCTGGAGGATAGAGTCCCTCGAAGTGCTTGCACATGTATATAAAACCACTCATTTTTTCTTCTTGTGGACAAGATAGACTTTTACATGGTTAATCTTCACTCCCAGAGTTAGTGAATTAAGAACCAAATTAAAAGGAACCTTAGAGTGAGGGCATTATATGTGAGGTCCAAGTCCACTTCTCCACAGGCAGAGCTGAGTGTTTGGGATTTCTTTCCTGTCTACATGGTGCTGTATCTGAACAGGGCCTGTGCCTGGGTGTGCCTCAGCTTTTACTACCCATTCCATGTGGATGTTTTCTTAGCTGCTCAGTGAGTAGGAATCTCAACTATTTCTGAGTTTCTCTCAGATGGAACTGATACATGAATAGATGTTTATTTGGTACATCCATGCTTGGAGTGTGAATCAGAAAGCTCTTTTTCCACCATTTTGTTGACATCTCCCATAAAGTCATTTTAATAAGACATTCACTTCGTGAAAATATAGATAGACCTAGAAAATAATACAAATAAGGGTGACTTTTTTCTAAGATGTCAGATTGGAGGGACTGTCAGTGTGTCTCTCCCACTTGGAAGGACAGAATAGTGTGTAGAAATTCACACTGTGAACTGTTTTCCAAGGAGCAATGCAGGAAATTAATAGGAAAACTTAAATAATCCATAGACCCTTTGAAAGAAGTAACAGTCTGAAGCCTCCTCTCTGAGACAAGAGAAAAACTGAAAGTCCACAGAGTGTGAGGAGAGAGAGACTGCCTCCAGGATATACATTCCCACTTGGGAATCTGAAAATCCAGGTCACAGGAGACATTAAACCTACCCAGAGCTGGGACTGATTTAGGGAATGACAAGAAATGTGAAAGTAGAAGCAGCAGCAGGAAATACTTTGCAAGTATTCCCAGTCTCCAGTGTGAACTGAAGGAAGCCATTCCTGATTATATCTCATAAGAGACTTTGGGGAAGTCAGTCAGCTAGCTCAGGGATGGGTCACTATGATGAGAATGAAGCTCCTAACTGAATTTCATAATATAATCTCAAGTGGGGATGAACTCCCTTGACCAGAACCCAGGGGCTGAACGGGAAGTGTGCTCCAGAAACAAGCACAGGAGCTGGGCACCCAGCCTAGTGAGGAGACAAGGAGGCCATGGTTGCTATCTCTGAAGGGTAAGCTTATGGCCTGGGCAGGTCTGAGTTCTGTGCACAGACAGCCTGGATCTTAACCTGGTGATGTTAGTGGAACACTGTGGGACTGAGATTGTCCTTGCCAACTGCATGGAAGCTGGGTGAAGCTTACAGCTGCCTATAACTCCCCACTCCCTTTACAAACTTTTCTGTGAAGCAGAGGCAGTTATACTCACCTTGGGAACACTGCTCCAGCGACCATAGAACCACCCCCTGACCCTCACAGGGGTCATAGCTTGCCCTGCTCAAGGAGAGTCAGAGTACAGACTCGACTAACCTTGCTTCTACCTGGTTGTGCCCATCCACCCACCCTGGTAGCTTAGCACAAACAACATAAACTTTTGGGAGCCTTATAGCCCTGCTTATTGCCCAAGAAACCAGAATACTGAAGAGGTGCCACGATGGCCAATTAGAAGCAGCTGCGATCCAAGATACTAACAGAGAAGAATGAAAGGGGAGAGTGAATACAGTACCTTCAACTGAAATATCTAGGTTCTCACATTGGGACTGATTAGGGAAACAATTTGACTGTGGACAATGAAGAAAAGCAGAGTAGGGTGATGGCCCACTCTGGAGTGACATAGAGCCAAGGGAACCCCCAGCCCTAGCCAGGGAAACCAGGAGTGATTGTGTAACTCCAGGAAACCATGCTTCTCCCATGGATCTTTGCAAACCATGGATCAGGAGATCCCCTTGTGAGCTCATGACACCAGGACCTTGGGTCTGACACACAGAGCTGTATGGAGTCTTCAGCTGCTCATGCACACACAGAGACCATGTAGCATACTCTAGCCCAGGGATCCCCAATAAACATGTCTGCAACTCACCTAAGGCTGTATGTCTGCATACAACCCTAGGAAGAGTATAGAATTCAGAGAGCTGAGCGTCGTTCCACTTACATGACACCTCACGGGATAAGAAAACCTGTTTTGGAATTCCAGCCAGGCATTGGCAACAGGATGGAGCCTGCCTGAGATCAGACGGAGCCCCTGGGGTTCGGCGGCGGGGAAGGTGCACCATCTCTGCTGTTTGGTTGACTCAGCCATTCCAACTTGTGGGCTATGGAGAGTCCAAATGGTCCAGACAAGAAAGGGTCCCCCCAGCAGTGTAGCACAGTGGTTTTGCCAGATCATGGACAGACTGCTTTTTTAAGTGGGACCCCAATCCATTCCTGCTCGCTGGGCAGGACCTCCCAGCCAGGGCCTCTAGCCATACCCATCTGCAGGTATTACAGAGAAAGCTCTGATCTCTCTCTGGGACAGAGTGCCTGAAGGGAAGGGACAACAACAACAACAATAACAAGACCACAAAAAAAACCCATCCAAAGGTCTGCAAACTCAAAGATTGAAGGTTGTCTATAAGCCCACAAAGATGAGAAAGAACCAAAGCAAAAACGCTCAAAACTCAAAAAGCCAGAATGCTTTATTTTCCTCCAAATGACTGCAACACCTCTCCAGCAAGAGCTCAGAACTGGGCTGTGTCTGAGATGGCTGAAATGACAAAAGTAGGCTTCAGAATGTGGATAATAACAAACCTCAATGAGCTATAAGTGCATGTTGTAACCCAAGGCAAAGAAGATAAGAATGACGATAAAACAATACAGGAGCTGACAGCCAAAATAGCCAGTTTAAAGAGAAACATAACTGACCTGTTAGAGTTGAAAAACAAATTACAAGAAGTTCACAATGCAATCACAAGTATTAGTAGAAGTATAGACCAAACAGAAGAAAGAATCTCAGAGCTGGATCACCGGCTTTCTGAATTAAGACAGGCAGACAAGAAGAGAGAAAAAAGAATGAAAAGGCAAGAACAGAACCTCTGAGAAATATGGTATTATGTAAAGAGACTGAATCTACAACTAATTGGGGTACCTGAAACAGATGGGGAGAATGGAACCAAGTTGGAAAACATACCTCTGGATATTATCCAGTAGAATTTCCACAACCTAGCAGGACAAGGAAACATTCAAATTCAAAAAATGCAGAGAACCTCAGTAAGATACTCCATGAGAAGATCATCCCTAAGACACATAATTATTAGATTCTTCAAGGTCAAAAAGAATAAAAAAATGTTAAAGGCAGCCAGAAAGACTAGGTCATTGACAAAGAGAAGTCCATTAGAATACCAGCGCACCCTTCAGCAGAAACCCTATAAGCCAGAAGAGTTTGGGGACCAATATTCAACATTGTTAAAGAAAAAAAATTCCCAACCACGAATTTCATATGCAGCCAAACTAAGCTTCATAAGCAAAAAAAAAAAAAAAAGTTAAGATCCGTTTTGAACAAGCAAATGCTGAGGAAATTTGTGACCACCAGACTGGCCTTCCAAGAGCTCCTGAAGGAAACACTAAATATGGAAAGAAAAGATTATTACCAGCCACTTCAAAAACACACTGAATTTCTCAGACCAGTGGAATTATAAAGCAATCACATAAACAAATCTGCATAATAACCAGTAAGATCAAAATGACAGGATCAAATCCACACATAACAATACTAACCTTAAATGTAAATAGGCTGAATACTGCAATTAGAAGACACAGAATAGAAAGCTGAATAAAGAATCAAGACCAATTACTATGCTGTAATCAAGAGACCCTATCTCATATGCAGAGACACACATAGGCTCCAAATATTTACCAAGCAAACAGGAAACAGAAATAAAAGCAAGGGTTGCAATCCTAGTTTCTGTCAAAACAGGCTTTAAACAAACAAAGATCAAAAAAGACAAAGAAGGGCATTCCATAATGATAAATGGTTTAATTTACAAGAAGAAATAGCTATCTTAAATATATATGCATCTAATACAGGAGCACCCAGATTCATAAAGCAAGTTCTTAGATACCTTCAAAGAGACTTAGGCTCCCACACAATAACAGTGGGAAAATGTAATACCATGCTGACAATTTTAGACAGATCACTGAGGGAGAAAATTAACAAAAATATTCAGGAACTGAACTCACCTCTGGATAAAGTGGACATGACAGATATATACAGAACTCTACACCCAGAAACAACAGAATATACATTATTCTCCTCACCCCATGGCAATAACTCTAAAATTGATCAAGGAGAACTACCAACCACTGCTAAAGGAAATAAGAGAGGATACAAACAAATAGACAAACATTTCATGCTCATGGATAGGAAGAATCAATATTGTGAAAATGGCCATACTGCCCAAAGTAACATATAGATTCAATGCTATTCCCATCAAGCAACCATTAACTTTCTTCACAGAATTAGAAAAAACTCCTTTAAATTTCAAGTGGAACCAAAAAAGAGCCTGTATAGCCAAGACAATCCTAAGCAAAAAGAAGAAAGCTGGAGGCATCACACTACCTGACTTCAAACTATACTACAAGGCTACAGTAATCAAAACAGAATGGTGATGGTACCAAAACAGATATATAGAAGAATGGAACAGAACAGAGGCCTCAAAAATAACAACACATATCTACAACCATTTGATTGTTGACAAAACTGACAAAAACAAGCAATAGGGAAAGGATTTCCTATTTAACCAATGGTGTTGGGAAAACTGGCTAGCCATATGCAGAAAACTGAAACTGGACTCCTTCCTAACACCTTATACAAAAATTGACTCAAGATGGTTTAAAGACTTAAATGTAAGACTTAAAACCATAAAAGCCCTAGAAGAAAACCTAGGCAATACCCTTCAGGACATAGGCATGGGCAAAGACTTCAAGACTAAAACACCAAAAGCAATGGCAACAAAAGCCAAAATTGACAAATGGGACCTAATTAAACTAAAGAGCTTCTGCACAGCAAAAGCAACTATCATCAGAGTGAACAGGCAACCTACAGAATGGGAGAAAATTTTTGCAACCTATTCATCTGGCAAAGGGCTAATATCCAGAATCTACAAAGAACTTAAACAAATTTACAAGAAAAAAAAGCAAACAACTCCATCCAAAAGTGGGCAAAAGATATGAACAGACACTTCTCAAAAGAAGACATTTATGTGGCCAAAAAACATATGAAAAAAAGCTCATCATCACTGGTCATCAGAGAAATGCAAATCAAAACCACAATGAGATATCATCTCATGCCAGTTAGAATGACGATCATTGAAAAGTTCAGAAACAACAGTTGCTGGAGAGGATGTGGAGAAATAGGAACACTTTGACACTGTTGGTGGAAGTGTAAATTAGTTCAACCATTGTGGAAGACAGTGTGGTGATTCCTCAAGGATCTAGAACCAGAAATATCATTTGATGCAGCAATCTCATTACTGGGTATATACCCAAAGTATTATAAATCATTCTACTATAAAGACATAAGCACACGTATGTTTATTGCAGCACTGTTCACAAGAGCAAAGACTTGGAACCAACCCAAATGCCCATCAATGATAGACTAGATAAAGAAAATGCAGCACATATACACCATGGAATACTATGCAGCCATAAGAAAGGATGAGTTCATGTCCTTTGCAGGGACATGGATGAAGCTGGAAGCCATCATTCTCAGGAAACTAATACAGGAACAGTAAACCAAACACTGCATGTTCTCACTAAGTGGGAGTTGAACAATGAGAACACATGGACACAGGGAGGGAACATCACACACTGGGGCCTGTTGGGGGTGGGGGCTAGGGGAGGGATAGCATTAGCAGAAATACCTAATGTAGGTGATGGGTTGATGGGTGAATCAACCACCATGGCACGTGTATACCTATGTAACAAACTTGCATGCTCTGCACATGTATCCCAGAACTTATAGTATAAAAAAAAAAGTAGCCCATAAAAAAAATATAATGAATCACATATTTGGAAGTAAAGCACTCCTCAGCAAATGCAAATTCTGAAATCATAGAAAACAGTCTCTCAGACCACTGCACAATCCAATTAGACCTCAAGATTAAGACATTCACTCAAAACCACACAACTACATAGAAATTGAATGACCTGCTCCTAAATGACTCTTGGGTAAATAATGGCATTAAGGCAGAAATCAAGAAGTTGTAATGAGAACAAAGAGACAATTTACCAGAATCTCTGGGACACAGCTAAAGCAGTGTTAAAAGATAAATTTATAGCACTAAATGCTTACATCAAAAAGCCAGAAAGATACGTAGTCAACAACCTAACATCACAACTAAAAGAACTAGAGAACCAAGAGCAAACAACCCCCAAAGCTAGCAGAAAACAAGAAATAACCAAGATCACAGCTAAACTGAAGGACACACACACACACACAGACACACACACACACACACCCTTTAGAAAGTAAACAAATCTAGGAGCTGCTCTTTTGAAAAACTTAATAAAATAGATAGACCGCTAATTAGACTAATGAAGAAAAGAGAGAAGATTCAAATAAACACAATCAGAAATGATAAGGATGATATTACTACTGACCCCACAAAAATACAAACAACCAACAGAGAATACTATAAACACTTCTATGTATATAAACTAGAAAATCTAGAAAAGATAGATAAATTCCTGTACACATACACCCTCCCAAGACTGAACCAGGATGAAGTTAAATATCTGAATATACCAATAATGAGTTTTGAAATTGAGCCAGTAATAGGTAGCCTACCAATGTAAAAAAGCCTAGGACCAGATGGATTCACAGCTGAATTCTACCAGAGGCAAAAAGAAAAGCTGATACCATTTCTACTAAAACTATTCCCAACAAATTGAAAAGAAGGGACTGCTCCCTAACTCATTCTGTGAGATAAGCATCAACCTGATACCAAAACCTGGCACTGAGAGAGATTAAAAAAAAAATTAAGCTAACATTTTTGGTGAGCAAAAATCCCCAACAAAATATTGGCATGGCAAGCCTAATCCAGCAGCATATTAAAAAACTTACCCATTACAATTAAGTAGGCTTCATCCCTGAGATGCAAGTTTGGTTCAGCATACACAAATCAATAAATGTGACCTATCATTTGAACAGAACTAAAGACAAAAAAAACATGATTATCTTAACAGATGCAGAAAAGGCCTTTGATAAAATTCAACAGCTCTTCATGTTAAAAAATCTCAATAAACTGGATATTGAAGGAACATACCTCCAAATAATGAGAACCCTATATGACAAACCCACAGCCAGTATCATAATGAATGGGCAACAGCTGAAAGCATTCCCCTTGAAAACCAGCACAAGAAAAATGTGCCCTCTTTCACCACTCCTATTCAACATAGTATTGGCGATTCTGGCCAGGGCAATCAGGCAAGAGAAATAAATATAGGGTATTTCAATAGGAAGAGAGAAAGTCAAACAATCTTTGTTTGCAGATGACATGATTCTATGTCTAGAAAAACCCATCATCTTGGCCCAAAAGCTTCCTAAGCTGATAAGCAACTTCAGAAAAGTCTCAGGTTACAAAATTAATATTCAAAAATTGTTAGCATTCCTATACACCAACAACAAGCAAGTCGAGGGCCAAATCATGAATGAACTCCCATTCACAATTGCCACAAAAAGAATAAAATACCTAGGAATGCAGCTAACAAGTGAACTAAAGGACCTCTTCAAGGAGAACTACAAACCACTGCTCAGAGAGATTAGAGATGACACAAACAAATGGAAGAACATTTTATGCTCATGAAGAGGAAGGATCAATATCATGAAAATGGCCATACTACCCAAAGAAATGTATAGATTCAATGCTATTCCCATTAAACTACCATTTTCTTCACAGTATTAGAAAAAACTATTTTAAAATTTGTATGAAACCAGAAAAGTGCCTGAACAGTCATGACAATCCTAAGCAAAAAGAAAAATGCTGGAAGCATCATGCTACCTGACTTTAAACAATATTACAAGGCTACAGTAACCAAAACTGCATGGTGCTGGTACAAAAACAGACACATAAACCAATGGAACAGAATAGAGAACCCAGAAATAAGACCGCACACCTATAGCCATCTGATCTTGGATGAACTTCACAAAAACAAGCTACAAGGAAAATTCCTATTTAAGAAATGGTGCTGGGAGAACTGGCTAGCCATATGCAGAAGATCAAAACTGGACTCCTTTTTTACACCCTATAAAAAATCAACTCCAGATGGATTAAAGGCTTAAATGTAAAACACAAAACTATAAAAACCCTAGAAAAAATCTATGTAATACCATTCAGGACATAGCCATGGACAAAGATTTCATGATGAAGACGACAAAAGCAATTGCAACAAAAGCAAAAATTGACAAACGTAATGTAATTAAACTAAAGAGCTTCTGCACAGCAAAATAAACTATAATCAGAGTAAACAGACAACCTACAAAAGAAAATTTTTGCAATCTATCCGACAAAGATCTAATATCCAGCATCTACAATAAACTTATATAAATTTACAAGGAAAAAAAATCTCCTTAAAAAATGGACAAAGAACAGGAACAGATACTCCCCCAAATAATACATACATGTGGCCAACAAACATATGAAAAAAAGTTTAACAGCACTGATCATTAGAGAAATGCAAATGAAGACCATGATGAGATACCATCTCACACCAATCAGAATGGCTATTATTTAAAAGTCAAGAAACAATAGATGCTGGAGAAGTTGTGAAAAAAAAAAAAAGGAGCACCTTTATACTGTTGGTGGGAAGCTAAATTTGTTCAAACATTGTGAATGACAGCATGACGATTCCTGAGATCTAGAGGCAGAAATACCGTTTGACCCAGCAATCCCATTACTAGGTATATACACAAAGGAAAATAAATCATTCTATTATAAAGATACATGCACAAATATGTTCACTGTAGCACTATTCACAATAGGAAAGACTTGGAATCAACCTGTGTTCTCATCAACAGTGGACTTGATATAGAAAATGTGGTCCATATACACCATGGAATACTATGCAGCCATAACAAGGAATGAGATCATGTCCTTTGCAGGAATATGGATGCTGGAAGCCATTATCCTCAGCAAACTATCGCAGGAACAGAAAACCAAATACCACATGTTCTTATAAGCAGTAGCTGAATGATGAGAACACATCAACACATGGTGGGGAACAACACACATTTGGGCCTATTGGAGGGCAGGGAGTCAGGGGAGGGAGAGCGTCAGGAAGAATAGCTAATGGATGCCTGGCTTCATACCTAGGTGATGGGATGATCTGTGCAAAAAACACCTTGGCACACCTTTACCTATGTAACAAACCTACACATCCTGCACATGTACCTTTGAACTTAAAATATAAGTGGGAAATAAAAAAAAGAAACCAGAATACTTACCCTGGGCAACTTGGGGCAGGCTCCAATCCCACTGTTGCTACTGCAGCTGGTGCTCTTTTGCAAGTAACACCTCCTGGCTTGAGGCCAACCAACGCTGTCCATTAAAATATCTCTAGGTAGAATAACATGGCACTCAGGAAGGAGAAAATGACTGCATAGCCTTAGCTATCACCACCACCCACAACACCCTGGATCTCCAAAGATCCTGATTCTGTCCACCTGACAAGTTCACTACAATTACAAGCAGCATTTGAGTAACCCAGCACACCAAGACTGGCTACAAACAAGGAATCTCACAGAGTCTATATCAATCCCCACCACCCCCGTTAGAGCTGGTACTGGTATCCACTGCTGGGAGACTTGAAGACAGATCACGTCACTGGATCCCTTGCAGATATTTTCCAGCAACAGCCCAGAGTGTGGAAGCCCCACCGGGTGGCTAAACCCAGAAGAACAGCAGCAATCAATGTAGTCTGGCTCTCATTAGCTCCTACTCCTAGGGGAAGAGGGACAGCACCACATCAAGGGAACACCATGTGGAACAAAAATATATGGACAGCAGTCCTTGAGTCCCAGATCTTTCTATTGGTGGGAAGTTTCTTTCAGCAGAGGCACAATGACAGGCTGGAAACAGGAGAGAAAGTCTGCATCTCTATCCCAATAATCAGGCGGTCTTCATGCTCACAAAGGGTCTTGGTGAAGGGGTCCTTGTTCCCCTCTTTCCACCACTGCAGGCACAGCTGGGGCTACTCCCATGGCAAGTCAGCATGGATGCAACTGTAGACAGCTTTCCTGGAAGAATTAAGGGTGATTGTATCCCCACAAGAGGAGCATGCCCCAGTTTCAGGCTCGAACAAGGACTGTGTCACAATTTCTCTCTACTTGGAACATCAACATTCCTACACATTAAAAAAAAAAAAAAAAAAAAAAAGGTGTCTGTCTGACTTGAATAGCTGGAACACTGCACAGGAGGGAGGTGGATAGCTTTCCTGTTAACCAGGCAGGGGAGCTGAGGTAACTCTCACCCCTCTTTCTGATAAAACCTCAGTGCATCTAATTGTGAGCTCTCACAGACACCTTTATCAAGGCTGGGACTTCTGCCCATCATCGGGTATTGCATCTACCCATGTGCTTTAGCTACAACTATTTTTTTACCCAGGGGTACATCCCCTACCGGTATGAAGCCTGAAGCATCAACTTGGTAAACAGAAAACTGAGGAAATATTAAATAAATTTAAAAGTGCACATAATGGAGGAATGATACAAGCTTCAAGAGATCCTTGCCATTCTAACCTCACAGCAGACAATAAGCTTGCCCGTACATCAAGTACATAACTACTACAATCAGCATTTGAGAAAGCCAGCACACAAATACTCTGTATAACCAAGGAAATCATAAAGTGTTTTCAACCCTAAAAGCACCAAGAACCAAATTGAGCTATAATAAATTATAAACATTAAAGTCACATCCTTAAGAGAGAGAAAAAAAAACATAGTCAAATCAAAAACAAATTCAAGAATAATTTGAAGAAATAGTCTACTCAAATTAGAAGAAACAAAAAAAAAAGCAATTCTGGTAATGTGACAAAATAGGGTTCCATAACACCTCTAAATGATCACAGTAGCTTCTCAGCAACATGTCCAAACCAAGATTAAATATTTGAAATACCAAATGAAGAATTCAGAAGGCTGATTATTCCTTATGTTGTTTTTCACCTTTCTCTGCTACCTACTCAAGGAGGTACCAGAGAAAGGTGAAAAACAACATAAAGAAATTAAAAAGCAATTTAGTATATGAATGAAAAATTTCCAGAGAGATAGAATTCATAAAGAAAAACCAATCAGAGCTTCTGTAAATGAAAGATGCAAATAGATAAATTTTTAAAAATGCAGTGGAACATTTAAACAATAGACTAGAACAAGTAGAAGAATATCAGAGCTCAGAACAAGTCTATTGAATTAACCTAATTAGACAAAGATAAAAATAAAGAAGCAAAAAAAAATATTCTCCAAGAAATTTGGGATCACATTAAACATCCAAGCCTAAGAATAATTGATGTTCCCGAGGGAGAAGAGAAGGCTAAATGTCTGGAAAATTTACTTGAGACAATAATTGAGGAAAACTTCCCTGGCCTTACTAGAGATTTAGATACACAAATACAAGATGCTAAAAGAGCTCCTGAGAAATTGACTGCAAAAAATAATCACTAAGGCACAGTCACCAGACCGTCTAAAGTCAAAATGAAGGAAATAATTCTGATAGCTGTGAGATAGATCATTAGGTTACCTGCAAGGGAAAAACCTATCAGAGTAACAGCAGACTTCTCAGCAGAAACCTTACAAGCTAGAAGGGGCTTGGAGTCCTATCTTTAGCCTTCTTAAACAAAATAATGGTCAGCCAAGAATTTTGTATCCTGCAAAACTAAGCTTTATGAATAAAGGAGAGATAAGTCTTTTTCAGACAAACAAATGCTAAGGGAATTTGCCAATACCAAAGCAGCAATACAACAAATGCTAAATGGAGTTCCAAATCTTGAAACAGAAGCTGCATGTGCACCAAAATAGAACTTCCTGAAAGCATAATACTCACAGGGCCTATGAAACAATAACACAATGAAAAAATAAAGTATCTAGGTAAAAATTAACATGTATAGAACAGTACCTACCATCTGGATGTTAATGTTGAATGTAAATGGCCTAAATGCAACACTTAAAAGATACAGAACGGCAGAATGAATTTTAAAAAACCACCAACCAACTATCCCTTGTCTTCAAGAAACTCACCTAACATGAGGATTCATATGAACTCAAAGTAAAGGGGTGGAAAAAGATATTCCATGGAAATTGAAAGCAAAGTGAGCAGGATTAGCTATTCCTATATCAGATAAAACAGACTTTAAGCAACAAGAGTAAAACAACAAACAAAAAACCAATACAGAAGAACATTATATAATAATAAAAGGATCAGTCCAAAAAGAAGATACTACAATCTTAAATTTAGATGCACTTAACACTGGAGCTCCCAGATTCACAAAACAATTACTACCAGACTTAAAAGATGAGATAGACAACAACAGCAAAATAGTGGGGAACTTCAGTACTCCACTGAGAACACTAAATAGGTCATCAAAACAGAAAGTCAACAAAGAAACAATGGACTTAAACTATACCCTAGAACAAATGAAGTTAATGGATATTCACAGAACATTCTTCTCAACAACTGCAGCTTATACATTCTTCTTATTGGCACATGGAATATTCTCCAAGATAGACCATACAATAGGCCACAAAACAAGTCTCAACAAACTTAAGTAAATTGAAATCATATCAAGTATCTTCTCAGACCATAGTGGAATAAAACTGGAAATCAACTCCAAAAGGAAACCTCAAAAAATGCATGACAATTATATAATCTGCTCTTGAATCATTTGGGTATAAATAAAAAAATCAAGATGAAAATTTTAAAAATTTTTGAAATGAATGATAATAGTGACAAGTCATCAAAACCTCTGAGGTACAGCAAAAGCAGTGCTAAGAAAAATGTTCATAGTGTTAAATGTCTACATCAAAAGTCTGAAAATCACAAATTGGCAAACTAATGTCATACATCAAGGAACTAGAGAAACAAGAACAAACTAAATCCAAAATCCAGTAGAAGAAAAAAAATAAATATTAGAGCAGAACTAAATTAAATTAAAACAAAAAAATACAAAAGATAAATGAAACAAAAAACTGGTTCTTTGAAAAGATAAAAAAAAAACGATAAACCTTTAGTGAGATTAAACAAGAAAAGAGAAGAGAAAATCCAAATAAGCTCAATTAGAAATGAAACTGGAGCTATTACAACTGATACTACAAAAATACAAAAGATCATGTAAGGCTACTATTAACACCTTTGCACACACAAACTAGAAAATCTAGAGGAAATGGATAAGTTTCTGGATACATGCAACTCTCCTAGATTAAATGAAGAAGAAATAGAAACCATAAACAGACCAAAACAAGCAGTGAAATTTAATCTGTAATTTTAAAATTGCCAACAAAAAAGTCCAGGACCAGATGGATTCACAGCTAAATTCTATCAGACATTAAAGGAAGAATTGGTCCCAATCCTACTGAAACTATTCCAAAAGATACAGAAAGAGGAAATCCTCCCTAAATTATTCCATGAAGCCAATATCACCCTAATGCTAAATGCAGGGAAAGACATAATAACATAACAACAAAAAAAGAAACTACAGCCCGATGTTCAAACTGTGAACATAAATGCAAAAATCCTCAACAAAATACTAGCTAATTGAATCCAATGGCAAGATAATATATCATGATCCAATGGGTTTTATTCCAGGAATGCAGGGATATTTTAATATATGCAAGTCAATAAATGTGATACATCACATATTATAACATTTCTAGAAGATAATATTGGAGAAACTTTTCAGGATATTGGCCTAGGAAAAGCATTCATGACTAAGATCCAAAAATCAAATACAACAAAAACAAAAATAAATACATTGGACCTAATTAAACTAAAAAGCTTCTGCATAGCAAAAGAAGTAATTAGCAGAGTAAACAGATAATCCATACAGATGGAGAAAATATTTGCAAACTGTGCATTAACAAAGGACTAGTATTCAGAATATACAAGGAACTCAAACAAATCAGCAAGAAAAAAAAATAATCCCATGAAAAAAATGGGCAAAGGACATGAATAGACATTTCTGAAAAGAAGATATACAAACAACCAATACACATATAAAAAATGTTCAACATCACTAATCATCAGCAAAATGCAAATTAAAACTACAATGAGATACCACCTTACTCTTGCAAGAATAGCCATAAATTAAAAGTCAATAAACAATAGATGTTGATTTGGATGTGGTGAAAAGGGAACACTTTTGCATTGCTGGTGGGAATGTAAATCAGTACAACCTCTATGGAAAACAGTATAGACATTCCTTAAAGAACTAAACATAGATCTACCATTCAATCCAGCAATCCTACTACTGGATATCTACTGAAAGGAAAAGATGTCATTACATGAAAAGACACATGCATACGCATATTTGTAGCAGCACAGTACACAATTGCAAAGATATGGAACCAACCTAAGTGCTCATCAACCAAAAGGTAGATAAAGAAAATGTGGTTTATACATACCATGGAACACTACTCATCCATAATAGGAATCAAATCATGTCTTTGCCACAGCTTGGATGGAGCTGGAGCCCATTATTCTAAGTGAAGTAACTCAGGAATGCAAAACCAAATACTGTATGTTCTCATTTATAAGTGGGAGTTAAGCTATGATGACACAAAGACATACGGAGTAATATAATGAACTTTGGGGACTCAGGGATGGAGGCTGGGAAGGGGGTTTGGGATAAAAGACTACATATGGAGTACAGTGTATACTGCCCAGTTGACAGGTGCACTAAATATCTCATAATTGATCACTATAGACCTCATCCATGTAACCTAAAATCATCTGTACTTTAAAAACTATCAAAATAAAAAATAATAATTAAAAAAATAAGGGTGATAACATGCACAAATAGACTGACAAGAAATGTTAAGTTGCTAATAATAACCTGAAAATTGAAACTAAGTCAATGAATTATCATATCTTGCCTAATTGCTCTTTATTTTATATACATTTTCCTCTAAGAAAACATTGAGCTAGTGCAGAGTTTAATTATATAACAAAATTGGGCCTAGAATTGAGGTCTGCTGGTTGACAATATCGTTTTAGCAGATCCACATCAAGGAGAGGGATGAATTTAGGGCAGAAGGGAATATTACAAATATGGTAAGTATTTTTTTTCTTGAGTTATGAAAATGCTTTGTTTTTACAGTCTGTATTTGTTTGCGAGGGCTACCACAACAAATTAGCACCAGCTGGGTGGCATCAACAACATAAATTAATTATGTCATAATTCTAGAAGTCACAGGTCTGAGATCAAGGTGCCATTAGGTTTGGTTTCTTCCGAGACCTCTCTTCTTGGCTTGTAGATGGTCATCTTCTGCCTGTGCCTTCACATAGGCTTTCCTCTGTGCGTTAATGTCTTCTTCTTGAAAAGAAACCAGTCATACTGGAGCAGGTCCTACCCTACTAACCTTATTTTGGCATAATTACCTCTTTTAAAAACTCTATCTCAAAATACAGTTACATTCTGAGATAATGAGGGTAAGGACTACAAGATATACATTTTTGAAAACACAATTTCGCCCATATCACAGTCGTTCTAACAAATGTCTCTATTACTTTAGTAACAATTCTGGAAATTATGTAGTTTATACAACATTTTTTTTTGAAATTTATGGAATTATTTCACTTGAGTTAGTCCTGGGATATCTAGGTCTCACTGATAAGACAAAAATAATTCAGAATATATATGATATTTAGATTCTAGTCCCATTTAATCACCTTTTTATTGATCTACATAATAAGATTAAAATATTTTCAGGGTTCCCTTTATTATGACCATTTTGAACTACAACAAATTTCATTGTGACCTCTCTTCTAAATGTATGAAAATCTTGAAACAGTACATAATGATTCTAAAGGCCTTGGGTTATAAATAGTCTAGTGTTACTATATTTTTCAGCAATCTGTTAGTCTTGTTTTGTAGTATGAGTTCTAAACACTTTAATATGAGAGGTTTAGATGATTAAGTTGTTATAAAATGGTTAACTACTATGAACTATGATTAAATATAAGGGATTTTCTGAGAAAATGCCATTTTGTTTTTTTGACTTAATTTCTGTTTATAGAATTTTAAAACAGGGATAATTTTGAGTTAGTAGATTATTAATATTATGCAACCGAAGAGTAAAAAGTAGGCTAAATGTTGACTCATTCAGCAATTAAGAAATTTCAATTCACCCCTTGAATGGCCTCCAGTATTATGACATTACTATTTCCTATAAACAGACATGTGTAAATTACTTACAATGTTAATATACTTCTTTAATTAATTATGCAGAATTTCTGAACTGCATTGTCTTTTTGTGAATAAATAATTTAAGAAAAAGAAAATATTACTTATTAGTTTTCAGAATGTCTTTTAGATAGAAAAATACTAACATATTCTTGAAAAATTTTTTCTTTGTGTTGTTGGATGTTTTGAGGAGCTAGATAATCAAAATGGTATTATGAATATAACAAGACATATCTATGAAACTCTGAGAGTTTAAATCTGAAATTCTCCAAAATCTGCTTGTAATCCCAGCTACTCGATGGGCTGAGGCAGGAGAATCGCTTGCACCCAGGAGGCAGAGGTTGCAATGAGTTGAGATTGCGCCATTGTATTCCAGCCTGGGCAACAAAAGCGAACCTCCATCTCAAGACAAAGCGAAAAACAAAAACAAAACAAAACAAACAAAAAAACATACTACTTTTGTGCATTATATGTTTCTTCTCCCTTTAACTCCAATAAGTTTAATTTCAAAACATGGCAGAAAATGGCTCCTATGAAACCTTTATTGTGTTTATCGGTGCAAGGTTTTTTGTTTTGTTTTGTTTTGTTTTTCTTACACTCCCTTTTGGCTACAATTTTCTATGTAACTAATTTCTAGCGGTAAGACATATAAAACGTTCTCCTGTGGAATTCGTTATTATAGGGAAAGTGACAACTGATGCCAATAACTGCCTTATAAACAGATATGGCGTTTGAAACTAGGGCAGCAATTTTGCAATCGTGTTGCATAAAGTACGAGAAAGACAGTCATTCCTTTGAGGTTGGTAGGTGGGCCATGTGGTAAAAAAGTGTAAGAGAACATGCATTAGCTCTTTTCCCTAATGCTCTCCCACCCTTTCCCCACTCTCCCCCGACAGGCCCCAGTGTGTGTCATTCCCCTCCCTGTGTCTATGTGTTTTCATTGCTCAGCTCCCAAAAGAGATAAACAAATTATGATACACTGTATATTATATAGAATAGATTATGTTAACAGGAATAAAAAAGAAGGAACATTTTTACTACACACAACATGGACAGATGTCATAAATATACTGTCAAGTGAAAGAAACCAAGCACAATAGAACACATATGTATTACCCTACTTAATAGTTCAACATCTGGCAAAGCTAATCCATAGTGTTTTAAGTGAGCCGTTGTCTCTGGAGAGAATAGGAAGTACCAACCAGGGAGGACATAAGGATAGTTTCTGGGGTGCTGGTAATATTCTATTTCTGTAACTTGGTGGTGGATAAACAGATATGATCAATCTATGAGAATTCACCAAACTGTATATTTATGATGTAATTTCCATCATTGTAAGTATATTATAATTTTTTTTTTTTGAGACAAAATCTTGCTCTTTTCGCCCAGGCTGCAGTGCAAGGGTGCAATCTCAGCATACTGCAACCTCTGCCTCCTGGGTTCAAGCGATTCTCCTGCCTCAACCTCCCGAGTAGCTGGGATTACAGGTTCCTGCCACCTTGCCCAGCTAATTTTTTAATATTTTTTAGTACAGACGGGGTTTCAGCATGTTGGCCAGGATGGTCTCAAACTCTTGACCTCAGGCGATCTGCCCACCTTGGCCTCCCAAAGTGTTGGGATTACAGGCATGAGCCACCCTGCCCAGCCATATTATACTTTTACGATGTTTAAAAACATACAAGTTATTACACCTGAAGAAAAGGAGGAGAAGCCTGGAGGGGATGGGCTTGGAAACAAGCTTTCTTTGATTCTGTCTTGTTATATAATTTTGGCTTTGGAATTATGTGAATATTTTACATATGCAAATAAATAAATTGTGTAAAAATCAAATATAAGACAGAGTCCCCGGTAGTACTTTTGAGGACCTGAATCAAAAGAAGTAACTCCCTTATTCCAGGAATATTTGGTCATGCATGGACAAATAAATACTTGTTTTTTTAAGCCATAGTCAACAGGGTTTTCTGTTTCATACAATGGGATGCATTCTTAACAAATAGATAGTTTAACAATAAATAGTTTCATACAATGGGATACATTCTTAACACCTCATTGTGTAAATTATATAGAAGAAAGTAGGAAAAGAAAGAAATATATCTATCTTGCCCAATAATCAGGAGGCCACTGGAATATGTAGGGCCAATGTGTCTAATTAACTGGGCATTTCTCCCATGACTGCAAGATGTCTTCTGCAGCTTTAGTCATTATATAAGAATGCACAGCTGGAGAAAAAGGGAAATACAGATAATGATGCCAGTGTGCCTTACCTTTAATAATGATTAATTTTATGTTAACTTGAAAGGGCTAAGGGATGTTCAGATAGCTGGTACAACACTTTTTATGTGTGTCTGTGAGAGTGTTTCTGGAAGAGCTTAGTATCTGAATTGGTAGACAGAGCAAAGATGATCTCCCTCACTGGCATCCAATCTGGTGAGGCAGAGGAAGGGCAAATTTGCTCTCTCTGTTTGATCTGGGTGATTCATCGCCTCCAGTCCTTGGACACTGGCACTCCTCCTTCTTGAGTCTTCAGACTTGAAGTAAATTATACCACCAGCTTTCCTGGTTCCCCAGTTAGCAGATCATGGGATTTGTTGGCCTCCATAATTAATTAATCTCTCTCTCTCCCCTATTACTTCTGTTTATCTGGAGAACCTTGATGAATACACCTTTCTTTCTAAGAAAAAACGAAAGATTTTCCTGATAGATATCACTTTTCATTTGTTCTCATTGGATAAATCCATGCCTCATGTCCACCCTTTGCTATAAAGTGTGAAATCAGAGTGGACTTAACATGATGGATGTATATTTTGCCACAATAAACTAGATCAAAATGTTGTATTTAAGAAGAAAATAGAGGTGGATAGAGTTAAGATGGATAGAAGTGTCTGCAATGAACATTTAATAAAACAACAGGAATTTCCAGTCATTTTTGCTTTCTTTATAACGTTTGACAAGTAAAACATAAACAAATGTCAAGAATACTATGCTAAAACAGATATTGTAGGCAAACTGGATCAGGAAAAAGAAATGTGAAACAGAATAATATATAAGCCCATCAATAAGTTTTTTTTTACAAAAAAATAAAAAAGAGAACAAAGTATATATAGTATGTTATGTAAGGTCTTATTTAAATGCTTTTTCTATAGTTACTGAACTGTCCTTTTCTCTGACAAATTATAGAGGACAAAAGCTCAGATATTGAATATTTAATATATTTTTAATTTCATATTTCATAATAATTGCTAACTTCCTAGTAAAAATGTCACTATGTAACTAAATTGTTTCATATTCTCAAGCATGCTGAATAAGAAAAACCAATAAAAACAAATATTTTCTAATTTACAGAGTCATTAGCCCTGATACCATCGACTTCAGTTAGCATACATAATAACACAAAAATTACAAGTAAATAATTCTGCAAATTTATTTAACTTTGAACATGATATCTGATATTTTTCATAATTATAGGGGAAAAACATTGCTATAGGGAGATTCAGGAGTTGGGCATAGTGGCATGTGTCTGAAGTTCAGCTACTCAGGAGGCTGAGGTGGGAAGATTGCTTGACCCCAAGAGTTTGAGGCTGCAGCGAGCTATGATTGTGCCACTGCACTCCAGCCTGGACAACAAAGCAAGATGTCGTCTCAAAAACACAAAAGTATATAAATAAATGAATAGTTTTTTAAAAAAATAATAAATAGGTTCAGGGATATGAAGAAAACTAATCTCAATCCTTGAAGTTGTTAGGATAAAGATAACAGTTATGAAAATGACAAGGATGATATATTGCATGTTTATTATGCTTCTGATAAAAAATCTTTGTAATATGTTTTATATTTATTTGCCACAAAAGTTATCGTTTTACATGTGAGAAAGCTGAATTCAAAGATGCCCAATAAATCACTGATAGATTGCAGGTAACAAGAGACAGAGATGTAAGCATTCACTATTGGTTACTGACATCACTTCTGAAAAACTTTAGCCATCAACATTTCAGTAATCAGATGTGTTGAACTCTTTCAATAAAAGTAATCATTTGGAGTGGGAAAAACATTCAGACTTAATATCATATAAACAATACAAGTGGAATTTCAGTCAGAAAAAAAGAAAAATAACTTTGAAACCTACAAAAAGTATTTCTTCTTTTGTTACAGTTTAGTATTTTGTCACCATGAAATACTTGTGAAAATATTATAACAATGAGAATTGGTTCAGTACCAAAGTTTTAGAAATTAAATTTTTATTATTTTTTGATATTTACTTGACTCAATTTTAGTAGTTTATTATTATTCTGACCCCCACTAGACACTAGATAAACACAAAATGAAGTGGATTAAAATAAAATTTTAAATAAAAGGAAGTATTTAAGTTTAACATATTTAATGTCTAAACTGTTTGAGAAAACCCGCATGTCTCCCTTTATTCCAGTGAATAAGCACTTTGATTCATCATAATAAATCAAGAAATCACTTAAGGTAAATTTCAAGTCCTTATCTTTGTGATCTAAAAATATAATAATAGGCATGTTTACAAACAATTACTTCCATTACATACTGTGAATTAAAATAAGTTATGCAAATGATATATTATAAAAGTGTGGAGTTCTAGAATTGCAAGATATTACAGAAATTACTGAAACATCTTCATTTTATAGTGAAAAATTCAGACTCAATAAAATTAAATAATTTATCCATGTCCCCAATGCTACGTAATAAAATTCAAAATAGAAAGTGCCCTTTCTAACCTTTGGGTTTTTAACAATTCTCTGTATTTCATCTGGAATGTCTGCCTAGCATATGAATTTCAAAAAATATATCCTAGTTAATTTAACAACAAAGTTTTACTGTAGATTTAAGGAAAATATTTTATTGTATATTTTCTAACATACCCACACACACGTGCATGTCCTTAGCAGCTCAGAATAAGACTTAGATAAGTATTTATTTAAAAATAATATTACATTGCCAATGAATGTAGATTCTCTAAGATTTCTCATGTTTAATTTTTTATTCTACCATATGACTGGCAAAAAAAATCACTATTTTTGCAGAGGGTCCTTTTACATGTTAGATGTTGTCAGTAGTCTAGACTGAATGGGTATATCCAATAAGCAGGCTATTTTAACTTCTATTTTTATACATACTTTTTGTAACTATTAATTGTGACTGTTTGGATGTACACACATGTAGATTCTTGCTATGAAAGAATAATAAATGGCACTAATCTCAAAAATCACAAATGGAGAATGATGTAATGAAAATGATTGATCAATTGATTATCTAGAGTTAACTGATTATGTTTAGAATAGAATAGAATAGAAAGAATTAATTTCCTTTTCCCAAGGAAAATTGCCAATCATTGCAGTTTCATTTTACAAAGTAGGCAAGACATGTGCATTTGTGCTGGCTTTTTTTTTTTTTTCAGTCTATTTGCTTCGGTTTTTCCCTCTTAAATTACCTGACAGGTGAATTTGATATTTTTTCAATTTTATACAATTATTATAATTAATTTAAATTTTGTACTAACTAATATAGTGTTGCTTATTTTCTAATATCTTTATTAGGACTCTATTCATTTAGGCACCAGTTATTAGAAAATTTAAGCTTTGATCATAGAAGAGAATGTTATCAATTTATTAATACTCTAATCAAAACTCCCACTAAATATGCTGCCATTTACTTAGCACACAAGTTAAAAAATTGGCTACATAGGAGACTCAATTTAATTAAAATTGATGAGTTAAAATGAAGTTACTCATGCACGTTTGTTTTCTTAAAAACAAGTTCCTGATGGCACACATTCCTCTGCAGACCACATTTATAGAGGCATCTAATATTTAATATTTATAGATGTATTCTGTGTTGCTATAAGTGAAAGCAGAGCTATGTTTCCTGTCCTAGTGATCACTTACCTATATATAAATTTAGGATGACCCTGCATCAGATAAATTAAAGAGAATAATGAACAAAGTAGTTTAATAGTTTAGAAGATAATAAGAAAATAAAAGTGTTTTTATTTCCATTTATCTTAAACATCATGAACATAAAATTATTTATCTCAACTTCTAATCAGTCATTTGAATGCAGTTAAAATTATTTGGTCAAATATAAATAAATATAAATATAGAAATACAAAATTTGATGGTATGACATCCAAATATAATATCATCATAAGCATTGATTTTCTGAGGGAAGTAAAGAAATTATGATACTGATCTCAGTAAATTTTAGCCTAATATTTTATCTAATTTTGTTTCATATGCAAATTTTACCCTGAAAGATAATTTCAAATATTTAAAAGATAATAATGTGGGAAAGTAGTAGAATTAGTCTATATTATTCCAAGGACAGATATTGAAATAAGCATCTGAAAGAAAATCAGATTGTAATTCAAGAAAAGAAGTGTATTTATGTATTAAAGTTACCATCAATTAAAAAAAAAAAAAAAAAGCTGAAGCCCTGAGATAGAAGCATAGATCACAGGGGATCATAGTTTAGTATATGTAAATCAAGAAACTGTTTAAATGAGTTCACCAGATAACTAACAGTTATGTGATTATTTTCAAAAACATAAAATGTAGAATTCACGAATAGGCCATAATTCATCAAGAAAAGACAAAGTAAATTAGGTACAACAAAAAGGCCACAGAATGAGAAAGATGAATAAACTTTCAGACAATGTTAATTAATAAAAGTAATTGTTACACTGAATTAGGCAAATATACAGCAACCTATTATAAATAGCACACTGGTAAACTGGAATGTCCAAGGTTAGAGTAATTGGGATGGCAAGTGACTGGAAATAATCATATATGAGAAGTCACTATATTAATGAGAATATATACTTTGGAAAAGAGAATATTATGAGCTATATACAGCCAACTGCAATATTTGTTATTTAAAACAAATGGGTTTGTTCTTGCAATCTTATAGAAAAATAAGAATGAAGATCAAAAGTACACAACTGCAAGTAAAGTTTGTTTCATTAAAGAAAGACTTTTGTAATGTTTTCAGTAATGGAATGTAATGTTTTTGAAATAGTATTTCTACATTGTTAGAAATGTTCATTAAGGTTTATGTTGTGGGGTAGGTGGGTGCTATTAGGTGATGGTATTAGGATATGAGGTTTTTTGTGAGGTGATTGGGCCAGGAGGGCAGATTTATTATGAATGTGATTAATGGCTTTATAAAACAGGCCAAAGGAGCTTATTCTCTTCTTTCTCCATGTGGGAACACAATGAGAAGGCATCATCTATAAAGCAGGAAGCAAGCCCTTACGAGACTCTGAATCTGTTGGGAACTCGATTTTGAACTTCTCAGCCTTCAGAATTGTGAGAAATAAATTTCTGCTGTTTGTAAGTTAACCAGTTTATTATATTTTGTAATAGAAGGCTGAATAGATTAAGACAACAGTTTGTTTTGAACAGATTTTGTTATATAGAATCTCTGATGCCCCATGTAGTTCTCTAAAGTCATCTTTAATTGTAAGTAGCAATGCTTGCTCATTTACATCATAAAAATCAAGGCCATAGTAGTCTTTTGTAGCTCTAGAGGTAAGAATTGAGTTTTCATGACAGATATTTGTTCAATGTAACATCCTAATGTAAGTATACAAAATAGCTAACATGTTTTGTAGGAAAATCAATCAAATATTTAAATGGAAATCATGCAAAATCTAAAAGAAAACACTGTAAGACAAGAGTGAGGAAATCATTTATTGTTATGACTGAACCCCATGCAATAATAGAAAATATAAATAAGTTTGCAACATACAAAAAGAAAAACTCCATGAAAAAAATAATACTGTAAGCAAAAACAAAGGATACAACACTAGGAAAAACGTAGCAAAGAACCAGTATCATTAATATATAAATATCTAAAATATGGGATGCACAAACAATAGCATAATAGAAAAAAGGGAAAAAGAGATAAATCAACAGTTTAAATAAAGTAAACGTAAATAGCCCTGCAAACATTAGAGTGCTCAACATCCTCATCATTAGAGAAATGCAAATGGAAACCATATAGTTAGAAGCTAGCTTTATTGACAGATGAGCATGTTTTATTTGGGTGTTACTTATATAGGTATATACATTTTCAAATGTTCACTGAAGACTTACACATTTTAATCTGTACAATTAAACTTGAATTAAAAACAAATCAAAACACAAGCAAAAAATAGAGACATTTGGGGAAGGATTTTTCACTTTGAGGAAACACAGAGCATCTCATTGCCAAACCAGAATTAATTTAATCATAGATACTACCCAGTACCAACCTTTACCCTGATTTGAAAATATACAGGCCATTTGAGCTTGTAAAACAATATTTTCTTGAGGAAGTTCAAGACTGTCAACAAAGTGTTATAAAGATTCTTTCTGTTCTGTATTAGAATGAATTCTGAATGTGATTTAAAGTGCTGTATTTAAGCAATTCATGCAGAATATTACCTTCACATAGATGTTTTATTGATGAACATATTCCTGTAATTATCCTATTAAATATACAACTTACATGAAAGGGTCTAGCCAAACATGCCCAAATTGCTGCACCATTTTACATCCCCCCCACTGAATAGTGCACAAAAGTTTCTCTTTCTCCATATCTTTGCGAACATTTGTTATTTGTTTTTTTGTTGTTTGATGGCTCTTCTAACAGGTGTGAGGTGCTATCTCATTGTGGTTTTGATTTGCATTTTCCTGATAATTGGTTATTTGAGCATTTTTTCATATATATGTTGCCCATTTGAAAGTCATCTTTTTCAGATTTTCTGTTAGCATCTAGAAATACAATGAATATTTGCATGCTGGTTTTGTTTTCTGCAATTTTATTGAATGCATTTATTAATTCTGACAGTATGTTCATGTATGTGTGCATGTATGAATCTTTAGCATTTGCATCTGCTAACAGAGATACTTTTAGTTCTTCCTTTCTGATTTGTCTTTTTTGAAGTTTTTATTGTATAATTACTTAGCAAGGACTCCAACTACCACATTGAATAGAACTGGCAAGAATGAGGTATTCTTACCTTGTTCTTTATGCTGGAAAAAAATATTCAGTTTTTCATCATTTATAGTAATATTAGTGTGGGCAGTTCCTACATGGCCTTTACTATGTTGAATAATTCTTTTTTTATTCCAGGTTTAAGTTTTTTAAATCCAGAAAGGGTGTTGAATTTGTAAAATGATTTTTCTGCATCTATTGAGATGATCACTTGATTTTTATCCTTTGTTCTGTTAATGTAGTATATTACCTTGATTGATTTTTATATGTTGAATCATCTTGTGTCTAAGTCATTAATTCTAATTGGTCATGGTCTATGATTCTTTTAATGTTCTATTGAACTCAGTTTCCTAGTATTTTGTTGAGAATTTTTGTATATGTATCAGTGATATCAGCCTGTACATTTCTTTTGTTATAGTGTCTTTATTTTGCTTAGCTATCACAGTAGTGTTGGCTCCATTAATTATTTTTTAAATGTTTGGTAGAAATCTTCAGAGAAGCCATCTTGTCTGGAGTTTTTCTTTACTGAGAGGAATTTGACTGCTGATTTAATCTCCAAAACAGCTATAGGTTTGTTCAGATTTTATATTTCTTCATAATTCAGTTTTGGTTGGCTGTATGTTTCCAACAATTTATCCATTTTTTAGGTTACTCAGTTTGTTAGTATATAATTCTTTCTAGTAGACTCTTAACAATCCTTTATATTTCTGTGGCATCAGTTATAATGGCTCCTCCTTCATTTCTGATTTTATTTACTTGAACCTTCTCTCTTTTTTCTTTTCTACCTCAAGGTTTGCCAATTTTGTACATCTTTAGGAAGAAAAAGAAACCTCTAGTTGATTTTTCTACTGTTTTTCTGCACAGTTTGTTTCTGTTTTTCTAGTTGAGATATCAATTTACATTATTTAAGATGTTTCTTTTGTTTTAATGTAGGCATTTACTGTAATAAAGTTCCCACTTAATACTGTCTTGCTGAATTCCATATATTTTGATAAGTTATGTTTTCTTTTCATTTTTTTCAAGATTTTTCTAATTTCCTTTTAAAAAGGAAAACATTCAAATAATGGATTTATTCTTTGACTCAATGATTGTTAAAGAGTGTCTTGTTTAATTTTCACATATTTGCAAATTTTCTTGTTTTTCTTCCTTTATTGATTGATTTGCTTTCATTCCATTGTGGTCAGACAGAAGATATTTGGTGTGACTGAAATTTGGTATGACTGAAATAATACCAAATAGGATTCAATAAGTCTTATTAAATTCAGTAAGACTGGTTTTGTGACCTAACATAGGATACATCCTGGAAAAAGCTTTATGTGTGTTTGAGAAGACTGTATAGTCTATGTTGATAGAATATTCTGTATATGTCTCTAAGGTCCATTTTGTCTACAGTGTTGTTCAAGTCATTTGTTACATTATCAAACCTTTATCTGAACGTTATATCTATTTTTGAAAGTGAGGCATTGAAATCTCCTATTTTTGTGTTGCTGTCAATTTCTCCCCTCAGTTCTGTCAATATTTTCTTTATGTGTGTGGGTACCTTAATTAAAGCTGGGTATACACACACACACACACATGCACACACACACGTAATCATTGTTATGCCTTTTTTTGTGAATTGATATTTTTGCTATAATACCTTTCATCCTTCCATTGTCTCTCATGGCAGTTTTGACTTAATGTCTATTTTGCCTCATATAAGTACAGCCACACCTGCTCTGTTTGTTTATATTTGCATGAAGTATCATTTTCCCTCCTATCACTTTCAGGCTCTGTATGCCCTTAAATCTTACATGAATCTCATGTATCTCATACAGTTAGGTCTTATTTCTTTTTATTCATTCAGCCACTCTATGTCTTTTGTTTGAGAAGTCAATCTATTTACATTTGAAGTAATTATTGTTAAAGAAGGTGTTATTATTGTCATTTTGATCGCCATTTCCTGTCTACCTTGTAGGAATTTTTTTTCCCTTTCTTTTCCTCTCTCACTAGCTTCATTTGTGTTTAATTGATATTTTGTGACGGTATGCTTTGTTTCTTTTTTCATATTCTTTTGTGTATCTTCTATAGGTATTTTCTTTCTGGTTATCATGAAGTTTTCATAAAACATAATTTATGACAATATAACAAACTATTTGACGCTGATAACGACTGAACTTCAGTCACACACTGTATTAGAGTCCTCCAGAGGAACAGAACTAATAGGATATATGTATTAATATATACGAAGAGGACTTTATTAAGGAGAATTGACTCACACAATCACAAGGCGAAGTTCCATGATAGGCCATCTGAAAGCTAAGGAGCAAGGAAGCCAGTAGAGGCTCAGTTGAAATCCCAAAGCCTCAAAAGTAGGGAATGCGACAGTGTAGCCCTCAGCCTGTGGCTGAAGGCCTGAGACCCGCCCCGCCCCGCCCCCACCCGCGGCAAACCACTGGTTTAAGTCCCAGAGTTCAAAGACCAAAGAACCTGGAGTCTGATGTTAAATAGCAGGAAGTATCCAGCACTGCTGAAAAGTTGAAAGCCCAAAGACTCAGCAAGCCAGCTTATTCCACCTTCTACCACCTGCTTTTTCTAGCCATGCTGTCAGCTGACTAGATAGTGTCCCCCTCCCACATTGAGGGTGGGCCTTCCTCTCCCAGTCTGCTGACTCAAGTGTTAATCTTCTCTGGCAGAGGAGACTAACACCCTCACAGACTCATCCAGAAACAATACTTTGCATCCTTCAATCCAGTCAAGTTAACACTGACTATTAACCATGACACATTCAAAACCTCTACTGTGTTGCTTCTCTTTCTCACATACTTAATGTTTTTGATGTCATAAGTCATATCTTTATACAAATATATCTATTAATGTTTTATAGTTATGGTTATTTTAAATAATTTTATATTTAACTTTTATACTCGAATTAAAAGTGATTAATGCACCACTGTTACAGTATCACAGTATTCAGTATTTGTCCATATATTTATATTTACCAATGAGCTTTATTTTTGTATGATTTTGTCTTGCTGTCTAGTCCATCTTTAGTTTTAACTTCAAGGACTCCCTTTCACCTTTCTTATAAGGCAGAACAAGTGATGATGAACTCTCTCAGCTTTTGTTAATCTGGAAAAGGCTCTATTTCTTCTTCATTTTTGAAAGACAGTTTTGTCAGATAAAGAATTTGGAATTGACAGCTTTTTTTTTCTGCTAGCACTTTGAACGTGTCACTCATTCCCTTCTAGCCTTCAAGGTTTCTGCAGACAAATCTACTGATAATATTATGGGGGATCCCTTTTATATGAAAAGTTACTGTTGCTGCTTTCAAAATTCTCCTTTTGCTTTCTGCTTTTGACAGTTTACTTGTAATGTGTTTTGATGCAGACTTCTTTAGGTACATGCTACTAGTTGTCCATTAGCCTTGTTCAATCTGGATACCCATTTCCTTACCCAGATTCGAGAAGTTTTTGGCCATTCAAATAAGCTATCCACACATTTTTATCTCTCTTATTCTTCTGGAATTACTATACTGTGTATAATTATTTTGATTTATGGTGTTCCATAAGTCCTTTAGGATTTCTTTATTCTTTTCCATTGTTTCTTCTTTTGGTTGTTTAGACTAGAAAATTTCAAATGATTCATGATTGTTTCTTCTGCCCCTTGAAAGGTGCTGTTGAATTTTTCTAGTTAAATTTTAAATTTAGTAATAACAGTATACAGTTTTCAGTTACAAAATTGTTGTTTGGTTATTTTGTAATGTTTTCCATCTCTGTTGATATTTTAATTTTGTTCATGTATTCTTTTTCTGAACCTGTTGAGCATCTTTTGGTGGTAATTTTGAACTTCTGGTGTCTTCAGGCTCAATTTCTAGAGGTGTATTATCTTCCTCTATTTGAGTAATTTTTCCTTGTTTCTTTGTGTGTTTTGTGTTGGACACTACACATTTAAGAAAAAAACAAAAAACAAACAAACAAAAAACACTTCTCCCAGTGCTACAAACTAACTTCAAAACTGAAATACCTTCACCTATTAGCCTGGCTCAAGATTCTGAGAGCTTCTCAAATTTTTTCTATGAATGTATTTTTTCTCAATTTGTGCTCGTAAATTCCAAGTAGAGGGTTTTGCCAGTTTCTTTTTCTCAGGAGCTTATAATTTTTTTGCTTTCTCTGTGTCTGTCTGTAGTACTCCAGATTCTCTGAATCTGCTGGAAGATGCTCAGTTCTCCTTTGGTCTCAGAGTTCCAGGCTTGTGGAGTGTGCCAGACTCCATCAACATTCTAAATTGGACAAGACAAAAACTAGTCCATTAAGCAGCCCCCTAACAAATTATAATATTATGCACATACTCAGTTCTTCTCTTTCTTCTTTCCTTCAAAAAGGAGTCTTCTGAGATGTGTCAGCTTCTGTCTGCTACAACACAGGTCCTCTGGAGCAGCAGCAAGCTGCTTACCTCTCTCTTGTTTTCAGTGACCCTCAGGCATCTAGAATATGCTGGGACTTAGTACTCTAAGACAAGTGAGATAGAAAACGGTCCCTTGGGAACCAGCTTGAAAAGCCAGAATGTTAGAATTATGTTTCAACTCTTTCTCTCACCAGGAAAAAAAAATACAGGAGTTAGGAGTTTTCTTCTCCTACTTCTGTAGTGAGCTGGGGGGAAGGACTATGGCTAGTGAGTAAATGCTAATCTAAACCACTCATTGCTTTTGTTCTTAGTGAGCATTAAACATATATCCTTTCCTGTCAGTGCTGAAATGAAAGCAAGGTAGAAGCTACCTTTTCAGGTATCCCCCTAGAAAAGTCAGAATGTTGGACATATAGTCTAGTTTTTTTCTTTCTCTCCCCATTGTGTAGCTGGGAAAAAGGGTTTTTTTTTTTTTCCACTTACAAATTATACTGTGATATGAAGGAGGGAATGGGCTATGGTGAGTGAGTCCCCTGAATTTCCCTATCATCTTTGATGTGACTTGTTTCAAACACACCTCGGATAGAGAAGCCTCTGAATTTGTTTGTGGATTTCTCACAAAGTAAATTGGTCCATGTATTGTTGTTAATTAAGAGTCTACATGCATGGAAGAGGCTCTGAGGCTTTCTATTTTGTGATCTTGCTGACCACTAGTTTACCTTCTGAATTTAGACAGTATCTCCTTGCAAAAGACTTCTCAGATTTTTTTCATAATTTGCTTTAGAACATTTTCTGTAATATTTTATATAAAATAGTAAGAATAATAATGCTCAGAAGACTACAGAAAGTATATTGTTTTAAAGCAAACATACAAAGTAATATTGACACTTTTTGTTGTACAGATCTGTATGTTTTGATCCAAGTACAGATTTGTATAAACACCACCAACATCGTGATACAGAACAGTTGTATCTCCCCCAGAAAACTACCTCTTGCTACCCCTTTTAATCACATCTTACTCTCACTTCATTCCCTGGCAACTGATACAATAGATTGTCTTTTCCAGCATACCATGTTAATGGAATGATATGGTACATAACCTTTTGAGACTGGCTCTAAATTGTTGCTTTAGTTTATTTCTTTCTCTTTTGATTAGTATTTCATGTATAGATATTCTACAGTTTGTTTATCCACTCACCCTCGAGTGCCATCTGTATCATGTATGATTTTTGATAATTATGATTAGAGCTGCTATAAACATTTGTGTACAGGTTTTTGTGTACACAAATGTTTTCGTTTCTATAAGATAAATATTTATATTTTGTGTAAAGTTAACATAATGTGTACAATATGATCCAGCAACTCTATGTCTAACCCTAACCATAAGATATAGGGTTGCTGGATCATATTGTACTCATAATGATAACTTTACCCAAAAGGTCCAATCTGTTTTCCCAAGTGGCTGTACCATTTTTAATTCCCACTGACAATGCACAAGAGTTCTGTTAGTCAGTATCTTTGTCAGCACTTTAAATTGTAAGAATTTTGTATTTTAGTTATTCTAATAGTTGTGTAGTAATATCTCCCTGTATTATTTCATTTTGACACTGCTATAAAGATACTACCTGAGACTGGGTAGTTTGTAAATATAAAAGAGATTTGATTGACTGACAGCTACACGTGACTGGAGAAGCCTCAGGAAACTTATAATCATGGCTGAAGGCAAAAGGGAAGCAATGCACATCTTACATGGCAGCAGGAGAAAAGGAGAAAGCACAGGAGAAACTACCACTTTTAAACCATCAGATCTCATGAGAACTCCCGCACTATGACAAGAACAGCATGGGGGAAACCACATTCATAATCCAGTCACCTCCTACCTGGTCCCTGCCTCAACACATGGGGATTAATTACATTTTGAGATGAGATTTGAATGGGGACACAAAGCCAAGCCGTATCATTCTACCCCTGGTCTCTCCCAAACATAATGTACTTTTCACATTTCAAAACCAATCATGCCTTCCCAACAGTCCTTCAAAATCTTAACTCATTTCAGCACCAACCAAAGGTCCAAGTCCAAAGCCTGATCTGAAACAAGGAAAGTCTCTTCTGCCTAACAGCCTGTTAAAAAAAAAAAAAAAGTTAGTTACTTACATTATACAATAGTGATACAGACTTTAGGTAAATGTTCCTATTCCAAATGAGAGAAATTAGCCAAAAGAAAGGGGCCACAGACCCTATGAAAGTCCAAAACCCAGTGGGGCAGTCATTCAATCTTAAATCTCTGAAATGATCTCATTTGACTCCATGTCTCACATGCAGGGCACACTACAGCAAGTGGTGGACTCCTAAGGCCTTGGGCAGCTCCACCCCTGTGGCTCTGCTAGGTACAGCCCCGATGCCTATTTTCATGGTGTTGAGTGTCTTTGACTTTTCTAGGTGCATTGTGCAATCTGTTGGTGGATCTACAACTCTGGGGTCTTAAGAACGGTGGCCCTCTTCTCACAGCTCCATTAGGCAGTGCCCCAGTGGGTACTCTGTGTGGGGGGTCTCTTCTGTGCTACCCTAGCAGAGGTTCTCCATGAGGGCTGTGCCCTTGCAGCAGACTTCTGTCTGGACATCCAAGTGTTTCCATACATCCTCTGAAATCTGGGTGGAGGCTGACAAGACTCAACTCTTGACCTGTATGCATCCACAGGCTCAACACTAGGTGGAAACCACTAAGACTTTGGGCTTGCACCCTCTGAAGCAATGGCACAAGCTGAACCTTGGACCTTTTTAACAATGGCTGGAGCTGGAGCAGCTGGGAAGCAGGGCACCAAGTCTCAAGGCTGCACAGAGTAGCAGGGGCCCTGGGCCTGGCCCATGAAACCATTTTTCCCTCCTAGGCTTCCAGACCTGTGATGGGAGGGGCTGCCACAAAGATCTCTGACATGCCCCAGAGACATTTTTCCCATTGTCTTGGCTATTAACATTCCACTCCTCATTTTATGCAAATTTCTGCAGCTGGCCTGTATTTCTCCCCAGAAAATTGGATTTTCTTTTCTACCTCATGGTCAGGCTGAAAATTATCCAAACTTTTATGCTCTACTTCCCTTTTAAAGAAAAGATCCAGTTTCAGAAAAATTTCTTTGTGAACCCCTATAACCACATGTTTTCAGAAAACAAGTTTCCTCTTGAATGCTTTGCTGCTTAGAAATTTCTTCTACCAGATACCCTAAATTATCTCTCTCAAGGTCAAAGTTCCCCAGATCTCTAGGACAGGGGTAAAATGCCAACAGTCTTTTTGCTAAAGCATAGCAGGAGTAACCTTTTCTCTAGTTCCCAATAAGTTTCTCATCTTTATTTGAGATCACCTCAGCCTGAACTTCATTGTCCATATAACTATCAGTATTTTGGTCAAAGCAATTCAACAGGTCTCTAGGAAGTTTCAAACTTTTCCAAATCTTCCGATCTTCTTCTAAGCCCTCCAAACTGTTCCAACCTCTTCCTGTTACCCAATTCCAAAGTTACTTCCACATTTTCAGTTTATCTTTATAGCAGTGCCCCACCTCTGGTGCCAATTCTCTGTATTAGTCTGTTTTCACACTGATATAAAGATAACCTGAGACTGAGTAATTTATAAATAAAAAAGGTTTAATTGACTCACAGTATGCATTGCTGAAGAGGCCTCAGGAAACCTACAATCATGGTGGAAGGTGAAGGGGAAGAAAGGCATGTCTTACATTGTGGCAGGAGAGAGAGCACAGAAGAAACTATCACTTTTTTTTTTTTTTTTTTTGAGACGGAGTCTCGCTTTCTCACCCAGGCTGGAGTGCAGTGGCGCAATCTCGGCTCACTGCAAGCTCTGCCTCCCGGGTTCATGCCATTCTCCTGCCTCAGCCTCTCTGAGTAGCTGGGACTACAGGCGCCCGCCACCACGCCCGGCTAATTTTTTTGTATTTTTATTAGAGACGGGGTTTCACCGTGGTCTCGATCTCCTGACCTCGTGATCCACCCACCTCGGCCTCCCAAAGTGCTGGGATTACAAGCGTGAGCCACCGCGCCCGGCCGAAACTATCACTTTTAAACCATCAGATCTCATGAGAAATTCCTCACTATCATGGAAATAGCATGGGGGGAAACCACCCCCATGATCCAATCATTTCCCACTAAGTCCTTCCCTTGACGCATGGGGATTACAATTTGAGATGAGATTTGGGTGAGGACACAGAGCCAAACCACATCACTCCCCTTGATTTTTCTCTGCATTTCCTTGAGGGATTTATTGGTTGAATATAGTTTGATATGCTTATTTGTCATCTGTGTATATTTTTTGGTGAAGTGTTGGTTCAAGTCAGGTAGTAACTTTTCTGTTGCCACTGGGTACACTTTATTCCTACATTTGTGGTTGTATTGTATGTGAAGGAAGTATGTTGTTATTTAGTACATCTGTACATAGCCAGGAATCCCACAGATTCCCTTTTTTCATTAACCAACATGGGCAATTTTAGGTATCTGATTAAGGTATGTACTTCATAATTCAAATCCTCTTTTAAGGTAGCCAGTGGGTCTTTGAGCGAGCCTCTGTATGATTCACTTCAATTATTTCTTTAAATTATCATAGAGGCTTTCAGAGTAGTCCATAGATGACTATTTTCTCCAATTATGTTGGGTCCATTTTCTTCACTCTACTGCAAGGCCAGGACAAAGGCTCAAGACTCAGAAAATATCAAAAAACACCCTTGAAGGAGTGTCACTAAGCACTTTTTTTTTAATCATTATCTAAATATTACTCAACTTTACCCATTATGCAGATATTCTATTACTTTATTCCTTTAGGGCATATGACAGCTGTCTCCAAATAATGTCACATTCAATCCAGGAACTCTCGATGGTGATTCAGCAGTGTGCTTTGTCATGGCTGGGAAAGAATGCTGGGAAACAAAGCAAGGGAGAACTGGAATATTTCATGTTTGGCATTGTGGGGGGATGAAGCAATGTACTGTTACCTGTAACTTCCCCTAAGCTTCCCTCTGATGCATGTAATATAACACAGCTTTTCCATTTTACAGATGATCTCTCTTAAGCTTCTCCTTTTATTCAAAATTGTATCTGCACACTCAAGATATAATAGCTATTTTCATTCTCAAGATTAATTGATGTCTTTCCATGGTGACACACTTTCAAGCAAAATTCAGTGATCAATAGCGATTGTCTTTTAAGTATTCTGCAAGGCAGCATTTAATTACAGAACCATAAAAGTCTCTTCCGAGTAGTGGTGTAATAGTCCATTTCATGCTGGTAATAGACATACCTGAGACTGGGCAATTTACAAAATAAAGAGGTTTAATTGGACTTACAGAATGCAAGGAGGAGCAAGTCAAATCCTTTTTTTTTTTTTTTTTTTTGAGATGGAATCTCGCTCTGTCACCCAGGCTGGAGTGAAGTGGTGAGATCTCAGTTCACTGCATTCTCCACCTCCTGCGTTCAAGTGATTCTCCTGCCTCAGCCTCCTGAGTAGGTGGGACTACAGTGCACGCCATTACACCCAGCTAATTTTTTTGTACTTTTAGTAGCGACGGGGTTTCACCATGTTGGCCTCAGCCTCCCAAAGTGCTAGGATTACAGGTGTGAGCCACGGCGCCTGGCCGCAAGTCACATCTTTCTTGGAATGGCAGCAGGCAAAAAGGGAATGAGGAATACACAAAAGTGGAAACCCCTGATAAAAACATCAGTTCTCGTGAGACTTATTCACTACCACAAGAACAGTATGAGGGAAAACTCCCCCATGATTAAGTGATCTCCCACCAGTTCCCTCCCACAACAGGTAGGAATGATGGGAGTACAATTCCAGATGGTGTTTGAGTGGGGACACAGAGACACATCATGTCATTCCACCCCTGGCCTCTGCCAAATCTCATGTTATCCCATTTCAAAACTAATCATGCCTTCCCAACAGTGCCCCAGAGTTTTAAATCATCTCAGCATTAACTCAAAAGTCCACAGTCCAAAGTCTTATTTGAGACAAGGCAAGTCCCTTCTGCCTATGAGCCTGTAAAATCGAAATCAAGCTAGTTATTTTCTAGATACAATGGGGGTACAGACATTGGGTAAATACAACCCTTCCTAATGGGAGAAATGGGCCAAAATAAAGGGGCTACAGGGCCATGCAAGTCCAAAATCCAGCAGCGCAGTCAAATCTTACAGCTCTAAAATGATCTTTTTTGACTCCATGTCTCACATTTAGGTCATGCTGATGCAAGAAGTGGGTTCCCATGGTTTTGGGCAGCTAAACCCTGTGGCTTTGCAGGGTACAGCCTCCCTCCTGGCCACTTTCATAGGCTGGCATTAAGTGTCTGTGGCTTTACCAGGTGCACGGTGCAAGCTGTCAGTGGATCTACCATTCTGGGGTCTGGAGGATGGTGGCCCTCTTCCCACAGCTCCAATAGGCAGTGACCCAGTAGAGACTCTGTGTGGGGGCTCCGGCCCTACATTTTCCTTCCACACTGCCCTAGCAGAGGTTCTCCATGAGGGGTATCCCCCTACAGCAAACTTTTGCCTGGGCATCCAGGCGTTTCCATACATCTTTTGAAATCTAGGCGGAGGTTCCCAAACCCCAATTCTTGACTTCTATGCACCACCAGGCTCAACACCAGGTGGAAACTGCCAAGGCTTGGGGCTTCCATCCTCTGAAGCAACAGCCCAAGCTCTACCTTGGCTCCTTTTAGTCACAGCTGGAGTAACTGTGACACAGGGCACCAAGTCCCCTAGATTGCACACAGCATAGGGACCCTGAGTCTGGGCCACAAAACCATTCTCTCCTAGGCCTCCTACACTGTAATAGCAGGGGCTGCCATGAAGACCTCTGATGGGCACTGGAGACACTTTCCCCATTGTTTTGGGGATTAACAATCAGTTCCTCGCTACTTATGCAAATTTCTGCAGCCAGCTTGAATTTCTCCTCAGAAAATGGGTTTTTCTTTTCTATCACATTGACAGTCTGCAAATTTTCTGAACTTTTATGCTCTGCTTCCCTTATAAAACTAAATGCCTTTAACAGCACCCAAGTCAACTCTTGAATGCTTTGCTGCTAAGAAATTTCTTCAGCCAGATACCCTAAACCATCTTTCTCAAGTTCAAAGTTCCACAAATCTCTAGGGCAGGGGCAAAATGCTGCCAGTCTCTTTGCTAAAACATAACAAGAGTCACCTTTGCTCCGGTTCCCAACAAGTTCCTCATCTCCATTTGAGACCACCTCAGCCTGGACTTTATTCATATTACTATCAGGCTTTTGGTCAAAGCCACTGAACAAGTCTCTAGGAAATTCCAAACCTTCCCATATTTCCCTGTCTTCTTCTGAGCCCTCTGAACTGTTCCATCCTCTGCCTCTTACCCAGTTCCAAAGTTGCTTCCACATTTTCGGTTATTTTTTCAGCAGTGCCCCACTCTACTGGTACCAATTTCCTGTATTAGTATGTTTTCACAATGCAGATAATGACATACTCAAGACTAGGCAATTTACAAAAGAAAGAGGTTTAATTGGACTTACAGTTCCACATGGTTGGGGAGGCCTCATAATCATGGCAAAAGGCAAGGAAGAGCAAGGCACGTCTTACGTGGAATGGCAGCAGGCAAAGAGAGAATGAGGAAGACGCAAAAGTGGGAACCCCTGATAAAACCATCAGATCTCATGAGACTTATTCACTACCATGAGAACAGTATGGAGCTAACTCACTCCTTGATTCAATTATCTCCCACAGAGTCCCTCCCACAACATGTGGGAATTATGGGGTTACAATTTAAGATGAGATTTGGGGGGCAACACAGAGCCAAAGCATATCAAGTTTTTTCTAATTTTGCTAATGACTAGATTTTATATTTTTTCTAATTTTATATTTTTTCTAATTTTGCTAATGACTTGATTTTATATGCCATGTAAAATCATCTGAGGGTTAGTTTATAGCCGAGGCCATAGACCATTGTAAGTCCTTTAATGCTTATTTTTGCTTCATCAATCTTTCAATTTTAAATTTTGGTGAATTAATGAATGGGGCGGCCTAACTCATGGAAAGAATGAGGTTTTATCAAAATGAATGAGTATCATGAGTTTCTAGGCTTCCTTTTTAGTGAAATATCAGTAAAAAATAATTTATTTTTCTAATTTGAAGGATATTTCTCATTTCTCTGGTCCACACAATTCCAAAAACTTTCACTGAGCCAGGTCTTGCTAGTTTCATTAGCTGGCCTCTCCTCATTATATAGGTTGCTATACTCTTTATCTACTCCAGATATATTTCTTGAGGAGAAAATTATAATACCATCAATAAGTGCACTGAATTACCCATAATTGTTATTAATCTCATCATCTGCAATACTATATTATGATAGTATGCCAGTGAACTTAAGTATCTCTGTGGGAAAACCACAAATATGTATTTTGAATGACTCCATACATGTTAATCCATGAAAATGCAAATTATACCTATCTGAGCAGCAAGGTGGAAACCAAAAAGATGGAATCAGCCAAGTCTTTCTGGGTTGTTAATGTCTGAGCTATTCTTGAATAAAAATCTGCTATAAATCTGGTATATAAGAAACACTACATTTGAGATAATTTAAATTAAAAATTAAGATTCTGAACATTTTTGATGAAAAATCAGGTTGAAAATTCATTTTTGAAAAACTAAACTGCATGAGCTAATTTAAATGATACAAATCACATTTCTGAGCTATTTTGATACAAAATCAGCTATAAAATTATAGTTTCGGAAATTACTTTGTGATAATTTTAATGAAAATCCTAATTCTTAAAATTCCTGATGAAACACAATGTATAAAAAGCAGTGACTAATCACATGATTTTTAAACTACTAGTTTGGTTTCTGGAAACATTTACTCTGCATGAGTTTTTGCTCTTGGCAAGGTAATAAATGATGAATAGATGGCATTGATGACAAATAAGTGACAATGATGACTTGTCAACAGTATTTGAGACAGCTTTTCAAAATTGTTGCCGAAAGTATTTTCTCTACTTCAGCATTTTAAATATTCTCTTGGTTGGTACTCTGCAACCACTCTAGTCTAACCTATCAAAATCTTTCTCCTGTATTACTCAAATACACTTCAAAATAGTACCTCTACTCCTTCCTTTATTCACCATCCTTAGTTCCTTCATAATACAGCCACCAAAGTGAGTCTGTTAAAATATGTCAGATCTTGAGATTTCTGGTTTCAAAACCTAGCAGCTTCCATCTCTCTAAGAGCAAAAGCCAGTATCCTAAAAATGATCCATAAGCAAATATATTTTCTAGCCTTCTGTTACCTCTTTGACTTCATCTTCTACTATTATCTCTGCTTTGTCTGTTGAAGCCATAGTGGCCTACATGCTGGTTTATAAACATACCAGGCAAACTGCTACCTCAGAGCTTTACACTTGCTGTTTTCCTTCACTACAATTTTATTTCTCCTGGTATTATTATGGCCTGGTCACATACTTATTTCATGTTGCCACTGAGATGTCATTTCTTTAATTAATTTATCTTTCTCTAGGTATCCTGTTTTTCTCCTTTGTTTGATTATTCTTGCTCTCCTTTCCTTGTTTAGTTTCTTTGTATTTATTGTTCTTTTGAAAACTTTCATATTTTGCTGATTTTGTGTTGTATTGGTTTCCTATCTAATTTATGTTTCATGTGAGTAAAAGTTTTTCTTTACATGATCACTGGTAAATTAGCACTGCCTCGAGTAGTGAGTAACATATATAATATACACACTTGTTTTATACAGAAATTATTTTAAGACATTTTGACTACACCATAGAAATGTGTATGAAAGAGTCTTAGTGGGGGAACATTAATGCTTAGAGAGGGTAAAAGATTTGAAAATTATTTCTACTCATTTATAATTTATGCACTAGCAGAAATAATGGTAATTGTAATGGAAATTTATGGATGTATGGTTCACTGTATGCGTTACTTTTCAAAGGCCTCTTAAGTCTATTATATTACTAAGGAATCAACAAAAGTGTTAAAAGGTAACACACCCTTCAAACAAAGAAAAACAGTACTCCCCACATTTTGCTACATTCAATGTGGTGGGCTGCCTTCCCCTTCTGAATACCTCTCATGGCCAGTTGTTTAATGGTAAAGATTTGTTCCATTCTAACCATGAAAGGATATTTTTTGTTTGCTTAGTTTATTAGCAATATTTATTAAGGTTGTTATAAACATAGCCAAAAATTAAGCATGTAGATTTGATTTTTTTTATAATCACAGGACTGCAGGTTAGGGTATAAATATAATATTGTTTAACTAGACACAATTATTAAGAATATTAGCATAAAAAGTACTCTTTGACTTGGGAAAATTTCGCAATGTGCTAGAAACTGGTTTCTAACTTTCATATGATTATTCTGTAATTATGAAAGCATTTTTATGCATATTGAAAAACGCTTTTCAAAAAGTTTTAAAGTAATTTATTGCTTAATATTAGGTAACTGTATCACTATATCCAACTGATATTCTAAATAATTGAAACAAATAAATATTTAGCTCATATTGTCCATATAATGAATAAAAACAAAAATATTAGGAACTGATTGATAATAACCCTCTACAATGTAATACATTTATGGGACTCGACGTGAATGTGTGCATTGGTGTAGAGAATCTCTTTGAAGTTTATGACATACATTAGTTCCTATTTTTGTATGATTTCAAAAACCTTAAGCAGTACTCAGTTCTATGTGGGATATAAATGAACAAATATTTTAATTTATCTGACTCTGTTCCAGATATTCTTCATTGTATTGTGTTCAGACTACCAACATATTTGTTAGCGTTCCACAGTTGCTCCTGTCACCAGCATTATGCACTTGCTCTTGCCACTGTGTGCCTTTCTGTTATTTAAGAGTGGAATACAGGTTTTTTTTTTTTTTTGCCCTGTTTGTTTTGGAATTGTATTTACAGCACAACATTATGACAATGATTTAACATTTCTGAAAGCCTATATTCATCAGAAGTATTCTTCATCAGTTTATGTTAACAAAGCTCAAGGAAGGTAAACGTTTGATCTGGTACAGATAAATGATAGGACAGAGAGTGCTATCTATAAATAAGAGTCCAAACGTTTCTGTTTTCTAAAACTTAAATGGCATAAGCCATTTTTAATAGTAATGCCATAAGAGATACAATACGTGAAGTCATATTTTTATTTATCCTTGGACATTAAAAATTGTGCTAGCTGTAAACTTCTCATTTTAATACTCTTATATTTTCATTCAGCTATCTGATACCAGCACTCTGAAACAGTGCTAATACCAAATTAATGTAATAGTCTCTAGAATTGTAGAAAAATAATACCATGGGATAGGGACAGTGTCTGTCTTGCTTATTGGTTTTTTTTTTTTTTTTTTTGAGACGGAGTCTTGCTCTGTCGCCCAGGCTGGAGTGCAGTGGCACAATCTCGGCTCACTGCAAGCTCAACCTCCCGGGTTCACGCCATTCTCCTGCCTCAGCCTCTCCGAGTAGCTGGGACTACAGGCGCCCGCCACCATGCCCAGCTAATTTTTTTGTATTTTTAGTAGATACGGGGTTTCACCGTGGTCTCAATCTCCTGACCTCGTGATCCGCCCGCCTCGGCCTCCCAAAGTGCTGGGATTACAAGCGTGAGCCACCACGCCCGGCCAGCTCATTGTTGATTTTCTATTCCCTAAGCCAGTACATGGTACTGTGGAAGAGACAGATAAATTTTGATTAATAATTAAATACCACCAACCTGTATGTTAAAAGATGTGAGAGAGATAAGTATCAGTCAAAAACACAGAAAAAGTTAGAAAGCAAATTATCATTTTAAAATGCATTTAATACTGCACAAATCAAATGGCTGAGTGTGGAACATGATTAGAAGTGTCTTCACTAAGAAATATTAGTTGTATTCACTTTATGTTCCATGGAGAGTAGGACAGTAGGAGAGAATTAGACAATATATGATCTTAAAGCCAAATACAGTGAGAAAACTTACTATAAACTGTCAGAAGAATTTGGTAGTGTTAATACCAATTCTGATTTATAACCAGGATGTTTTTTTTCCATTATAACAGGGTTGTGACTGAAGCCCTATGTTGAGAGAAAAGTTCTTAATAGCCAAAATCAACATTTGGAAAGTTTCTAACCATTGGGCTCAGCCACTTTCATAGAGGTCCCCTTTGAAAGGTGCTCACGCTAGTTTTACCATCATCATCATAAACACTCCTCAATCAATAGAAGGGAAGGCTAGAAGAAAGGTAGTCACATTTTGAAGAGGAATTTCAATCTGTACAGAACTGAGGTAGGCATAGAGAAGATGAGTCGAAGCAAGTTCTTCTACATCAAAAACTGTGCAAAGTGGAGTCCCACATAGGGTCTTCCAAAGTAATCACAAATACATTTGAAAGTGAAAACAAATTCAGAATTCAGCCCTTACAGATTTTTGAAAGCCAATCCTTGTCACAAAGCAGCAACAGCCTTAAAAAGGATTAACTACTTGCCAAACAAGTAAAGGAACCTTTATCCTTTTCACTTTCCCTCTTATGCCCCTCAATACTAGTGGATTTAACACATTAAAGAGAGGTGATTAGATGAATTTCAAATACTAACCACGTCTCCCTTGCTGTCTGGTGAGCTCTAACAGTGTATTAGGGGTGAAGAGAGAATCATTAAAAATAGATTCAATTTAGTCCTAAAAAAATGTTTAAGGTCATTTTAATAACCCAAGGTCCTAAAAAGGAGTTTGGACAAGATGCAAAGTTAAAAGTGTCTTTAACTTCTGAGGAAATTTAAAAACAACACAACAAAAAGCTTCACGTATAATTTTATAAAAATTATTAGTAAGATAGATACACTTTTTTGCATAATTGAACCTGTTTACACAAAGCAAGAAGCTCGGTCTGCATAAATAGTTTTCTATTAAAGATGTTTCTAGGAGGTGGAGCTTGCAGTCAGCCAAGATCGCACCACTGGAAAAGATGTTTCCGAAATCACAAGTGGGTAAACAGAACACAGAAAGTGAATGAATTGTAGGGGTCTGAGACATTCTATGAGATTGTTTTTTGATACTTGTGTACTTATTTTACTCTATAGTGAAATATATAATAATAATATCAACATTCTACAAATGTTTTAGAATACTATCTTATCCCTAGGTTTTGTCGTATCTTTTAGTACCTGTGTATTCATTTTTCTATGTAACTGCATTGATGCCAAGTATAACTTCTCTTGTTACTGCAAGCAAATAAGAACAAGAATTATTTTAATATTTAAAAGATAGGTCAGCCTCTAATACTTAAATGATAGTGATGCTGAAATTAAAGGTATTTCAATAGTTAAAATATAGAAAATCATTGGGAGAATTAAGTCATCACAAACACACATGGTAGTACAGGCATGCCAGTTGTAGACAACCTACAGAAACACAAATCAGAATTATGTTCATGTTACCCACAATGATTTGGTATCTACAAAACATATATTACCTAATTTTATTATTTTTTTTTTTTTTTTTTTTTTTTTTTTTTTTTTTTTTAAAATGTATTAGCAATTTCTCTGATATTTACTTTTATTCCTGAACCACACACATACTCATAAGTAATTAATTTTAAAAAGTTAAAATTAATTTAATTTTAAATTAAAACAACTTGTATTTGGTGTTGCAAAGATAACAAATCTTCTTCAGTAGGGTATTTACATCATAAAAAAGTTGTTTGTTTCAAAAAACAACTTGTAAGTTCTATCTTAAATTTTAAATTTAAAAAGTTTGCATATATACCTACCTACATACTTACACAGACACACACGTACACATATATATGCACTTAATTTATATACAAGAACATTCATGAAGAACATACAAAATGATTTTTGTCATTATGATATATATTAGTATTATGACACCAACAAATCTTCATGTCTTAGCAGAAAATGGCTAATGTATGGCAAATAATGGAGTATTCCATAAGCCTGAAAATGAAGGAATTTTACAGGACGTAACATGGATCCATATACAAAATACTATGAGTAAAAAAATATATATACTGTATGTGATCTTATTTATTTATAGTTTTAATACAATGAAAGTAAACTTATGGCTTTGAAATTCAGGATATGATTATTTTAGGGAAGGAAAGAGGTTGTAATAATTGAAGTAGGAAAGAAGACATGGTTCTAGGAAGCTAATGATATTATACTACTTATTTTATGTTCAGTTAGTGATACTGTATTGACTTTTGCACTTCTGACGTGACTTTTCTAGAAATGTATTTTAAAAGTATGTTTTATAAAACACAAAATCTACAGAAGATAATAGCTTCTGAATTCCATTAATGTATTAGAAATAGAGCATAATAAATTAGAAATGTCCATTGTTTTGCATTTTATGGATGCAACTTTTTTCAACTTTAGTAATCAAATGACATATTTTGTTAGTTTACCAAATGACATCAACAAAAATAACAAACCAGTTCTAAAATATATAAAGTAAGGACAAATAATGGTGTTTAAAAATGGTAAAGTCTCTGGCAAAACAAATAATCAATTCCAAATTAAATGAGAAAAAGCTAAAAATATTGTCATTATAATTATCTACAAAATAGGAATATACACTATCCCCATAGTTATTCAACATTTTAAAGATGTTTAACAAAATATGTGATAAATATTGGTAAAGTATTCATCATTTCTAAATTTAAAGATGATCTAAAACTTCAATGATACCCTAATAAGCATATTAAAATTATTAACAAAATTTGATAAAGTGGCAGTTATAATGTAAAAATTAAAAAGTCATAAACTTTCATTCTAGGTAAGAAAATTTAATTATGTTACTCTTGTGTTATTAACTTTTTCAAAACAGATTGTGATATAGTTATTTTAAAAAAGAAAACGAAAACATATATGTAAGCCCCTAAATAACATAGTATCTACATATAGAAGTAAAAAAAACCATAAAACACAGGTTTGTTGAGCTCTGTGTTTAGAAATAGACAGTGGAGGTCAAGAGTTTGTTTTCTTCTAGGTAAAGTGGAGCGGAAGTGTTTCAACCTCATGCCTAAAGCAAGGCACTGTGGAATGAGAGCTTCGTTAATATCCAAATACTGAGCTTTGCTGCTTTCTGCTGAGTATTTTGACAGAAGAAAAATAACAGGTTAACAAACAAAAGGAGAAGATATTCATGCACTGAATGTGGACTGTTGTTTTGGTTCAATAGATATTAAAAAGCATAGATATGGGCTCATGACCAAGAGCTGTACCAAAGTATCTGGCTTTTGAATATCTCCTGGATAAGCAAAGACAGAATATCTAAACTTTTTATTACCACACTGGAGTGTGGAATGAATGGTGGAGGCAACCAAAAATGATAAGAGGGCAGCCAACATAAGCAACAACTAAAACAAATTCATTTTGGACAAAGTTGTCACAGTGGAAGATATTTAGAGATGATATTACATCAAGTTAATTTGGGATGTTCAAAGTACTAAGAAAAAAAAAAAAGGCCCAAAACAAAAACCAGTATACAAGTACGCAAAAAATTTTATACACATATACAAGCTCATTCCAGAGAATGGACAAATATGCAAGATTATCAGTCACAGACTTTCCTAATAGAACTATAAAATCATGTTAATTATAGCAAACCTCTTAGATTTACTAAAAATCATTTTTAATCAAGAGAATTCATGAATTAAAAAATTAGAAATCACAAATGAGTACAAAAGTTGAAATAATAGTAATAGAAATATAATTAATAAACCACCATATAATATAAAGTTAATTTATCCCTAAGAAAAAGCAATTCTAAAATAAATAATAATGGGAGAGTTGTGCATTCTAAGTTTTTTTCCTTATGTGGGGAGGAAAAATGGAAAGAATAAGTACATATTTAGTTAGCAAATTAATGTATAAATAGCAATGTTAATAACTTAAAATTAACAAATAATAAAGTTGAATATAAGGTTTCTAAACTAGCAGAAACAAAAATAAAAAATGAATATTTTAAAATTATGAATTTAGTGAATGGAAGATAACAATAGAAGGAAATAAAATATGATATTAAACGTAACATAAAAAGGGCATGGTAGAAATAAACTCAAGAAAAGTATGCTTGTGCAATGGAATACTATATGCCAGTCAATATGAAAAATATGTATAGATAAAAATACAGCCAAATATTCAAAGTAATATTATAAATAAGATTTTCAAAGTTTCAAAGAGTTTCAAAGAGTTTCAAAATATTATAAATAAGTTTAGAGACAGTATGACAACAGTTTTATAAAGATAAAATTTTAAAATGACAAACAGAAACATCAAATTTACCAAAATAATTACATCTGAGGACAAAATAGGAGGAGGAATTAAAAATAAAAGGAGAAATTGAAACAGAAACTTCACCATACCTAATGTTTTATATTTATATAAAATTTAAAGATCTAAAGACTAAATGACAAAGTTGTTGAGATTTAATAATGGATGACGAGTGTTTTAGTGTTAAACATATTATTTTTATACTAATATTGATAGTGAACAAATATTAAAAATAATCATTAGATTTCTCTATTCTAATAAAAGCTAATTCTAGAAAAAATAATTTATTCAACTACTAAAATTTATTTTTAAATATTTTGATATAAATAATTATTTAACTTTTGTTGACTGTTATATGAATTGTCTATATTTCTTTTTCTCAGGTGGATATATAATTCATTATGCCAAAACCAATTAAGAAATAATTTTCTCCCATTAGTTTTGAATGGTATTTTAAATGTGGTATATATAGTTCTCATACATTCTTGAGTAAATTAGGAGAATATTTTTCAAGTCTTTACGAGCAAGGGAAGAAACCAGAAAGACCTTAAGAAAAATAGTGTAATTAATTTCATAAAACATACTATTTTTAATATTAAAATAATCTATGAAGTAAAAAGAAAAAATCTCAAAATAAGTGAATTATATTTTAAAGTACAGTCTAAGGTTTCATATTACTAATTTGGAAATAACCCTACAAAATGATAAGGAAAAAAACAAGCAATCCAAATCTTCTTCGGTAGGGTATTTACTTTGCAAAAATTACCAAATAAACAAATCAGGGCTGAATTGATTGTGTTGTTGATTTTCCAGGCATTTAAAAGTGACGATAACGCAAATTCAATTGAAGTGTGGCAATGTTTTGAAAAAAAATGTTCTTCCAGTATTTAAAACTACCATTAGATTAGATTGAGAAAGAAGATGCTCACTACATTGAAAAATAAGTAAAATTTTGATGTATATGTTTATTATTTCACTTTTGTCTTTCTCAGAACAGAAACAAAAATATGGTAGAACAATACTCATTTATCATTCAAAATCATAATTTGACCACAGAAAACAACAGTTTGACAAAAATTAGTGAAGGCATTCAGTAAGATTAAATTGACTATATGAAATTTATTATACTGTATCATTTAATATTATAATTCATTAGTATTTTTAAATTATATGCTGCACATTCTGCCTATCAGTAAAGTTTATAAAAAATATGTTTGTATGTGTATATGTATATGTATATGTACACATAATGTTTTGAAGAGGTTATTGTTTAACATTTACCAGCACAATGATGACTAAACCCAACTATGTTAGTAGACACATAAGATGTGAAAAAACATCTCAAAAGTTAAAGGTGATGAGAGTCGATTAAAAAATAATGCAGAGCCTATTATATTCTACTTCTAAGAGATTAATTTTACAAATTGAGATGCAGAAATATTTAAACACATATGTATATATATTATATATGGTCAATACATATCATATGAATACTAAAGTATAATAGTGTTAGATAGAGTAGACTTGAATGCAAGATGTATTATTTGAGAAAAAGAGGGAATTATTATAATTTGGAAAAAGTCCATCTTCCAGAAATTAAATACACAATGAATATGCAACGAATAACATACACTTAAAATATATTTAAAAATTTGACAAAACTAAACAATAATAACAACAAAATAGAAAATCTGGAGGTATTTTGAGATATTCTTCTCAAAAATAGTTATTTAAAAAGTGAAAAAATATAGTAAGAATATAAGACATTTGAACAATAACATGGACAGAATTGACACAATGTCTGTATAAAGGGCACAGAATTTATCAATAACAGAATAAACTTTATTTAGGTACATATGGGACACTTAATATTGTTGACTATACCCTGGGCTAAGAAGCATGTTTCATCAAAAGGCAAAGGATGAACATTTATAGAACGTATTTTTTTACCAATACAATTAATTTGAAAATTTGTAATAAGGATTTTTAAAAACTCATCAAATACTTGGAAATTTAAGAAACACAATTACAAATCAGGGGCTAAAACATGGAAATTATCTAGAAAAAAACTAAATAAATCACAGAAGTAAAAAACTGTGAACTTTAGGTTACAATGTGACCAAAGGAAAAAAATTACATTGCAGAACATAAAAATGTATTTAAAAGAGTTGGGGGTACATAGCCTCAGGGACATGAACTCTTCCCACAGCTGAATCTCACAGACCATTTCCAAGATCCATCCATGGACCTTCATGGATTTCCTGATGTTTAGTAGCTACACCTGTCTGGTTATTGATATATGACCCTCCATGAAGTATTAAAGTAAAATCATCATGACCACAAAATTGTTGGTTGCTTTCATTTAAGAATAAAATTTAATCTTACAGGTTGACACTGTATATTGTGATGATGATGACTTGTTTATTAGTTCAAACGGCAGACTTGGATACTTTGTTTGCATAGTTCACCCCCTTGGAAAGAGCAAAATAGTGTGTAGAGAGTCACACTTTGAACTTTTATCTGAGAAGGAACATGGGAGCTCAGCAGAAAAATTGAAAGCATATTTGAATACTTTGAAAGGAGCGGCAGACAGCAGCCAGGTGGAAAATTGCAAGTTTTCAGAGCATGAAAGTGGAGAGGGACTGTCTTCATCCTACACATTCCCGTTGGGGAGCCAGGCAATCCAAGCCACAGGGAACTCCTTGACCCAACACAGCACTTGATCTGACTTGATGAACAGAGAATAGTTTTTAAGAGGTAATGGTATCAGGAAATGTTTTGCATGCACTTCCAGGCCCTTGTGCCAATAAAAGGAAGCCATTCCTGATCCTAATTCACAGGAGACATCAGGGAACTTTGCCAGCCACCTCAGGAGGTGGTCACATTAGATCCCAACTGAGATTTGCAATCTAATTGTTCGTGAGGATGAATCTGCACAGCCAGATAAAATTCGCTAAAAATAAAGAAGAAATGAAGTCTTTCCCAGACAAATGCCATGGGAATTTGTGAATACTAGATCAGCCCTGTGAGAAATACTCAAGGGAGTTCTAAATATGGAAATGAAAGGCCTATACTGACAATCATAAAAACACATGAAACTATAAAATCACAGGTCTTATAAAAATTACACAAATTAGACTGCAAAAACCAGACTACAGTTAACATTATGACAGAAACAAAACTTCACATATCAATATTAACTATTAATGTAAATGGATTATGTTCTCTACTTAAAAGATAAAGATTGGCAGAATCAATTGCAAAGTGTGATCAAACCATATGCTGCTTAGAAGAAACTCACCTAACAACTGGTAAAAAATTTAAAAAAAAAAAACAACAATAAAATAAACTTATAGACTCCAAGTAAAAGGTAGAAATTGATATGCCTCACAAATGAAAACCAAAAACAAGTAGAAGTAGCTATAGTTGTGTTAGATAAAACAGCCTTTAAATCAACAACATTTTAAAAAAAGACAAAAAAGGTCATTATATAGTAATAAGGGGCTCAATTAAATAAACTTATTTGGACCCAACACTGGAGCACCCAGATGTATGAAACAAATACTACTCAACCTAATAAAATAAATAGATAGTAATACAGTAATAGTGGAAAATTTAATAGCCCACTGACAAGACTAGACAGATTATTGAGAAAGAAAATCAACAAACACAGAACTTAAATTGGACTTTAGTCCAAATAGACCCAACAGTAATTTACTGAACATTCTATCAACAACCTCAGAAAATACATTCTTCTCATCAGTACATGAAACATTCTGCAAGATAGACCATATGTTAGGCCACAGAATAATTTTCAGTAAATTAAAAAAGTGAAAATTATATCAAGTATGTTCTCAGACCACAGTGAAATAAAATTCAAAATCAATTCTAAGAGAAACTCTCCTAAAACCATAAATTAAATAACCTAGAATACATGGAAATTAAACAACCTGCTTCTATGTGATCTTTGGATCAATGATGATATCAAGATGAAAATTTAAAAATTTTTAGTAATAAATGAAAATTGAGACACAACAGATAATAACTTCTGGGATACAGCAAAAGCAGGCCTAACAGAAAAGTTTAAAGCATTAAATGACAACACTTTAAAAAAAAAGCAAGCAAATAAATTAACAACTTAATGCCACACCTTAAGGAACCAAAAATGAAAAATACAAACAAGGTCCCAAGTTGGTAGAAGAAAATAAAAACGAAGACCAGAACAGAACTAAATGAAATTGAGACAAAAACATACAAAGGATCAATTAAAAGAAAAGTTGGTTCTTTGAAAAGTTAAACAAAATTGTTAGACCACCACCTAAACAAACCAAAACAAGAAGAGAGAAGATTAAAATAAGCACAATCAGAAATGAAAAAGGAGACATTATAATTGATACCACAGAAACATAACATGTTATTAGTAACTATTGTGACCATATCTATGCTCACAAACCAGAAAACCCAGATTATATGAATAAATTCCTTAATACATACAATCTCCCAAGATTGAATCAGACAGAAGTAGACAACCTGGGCAAAATGATAACAAGTTTTAACACTGAACCAATAATTAAAAATTATCCAATGAACAAGGGGCCCAGGACTAGATGGGCTCACAACCAAAATCTGCCAGATGTACAAAGAAGAACTGGTACCAATCCTACTGTGAATGTTCCAAAAAATCAAGGAAATGAGACAATTGGTTTCTACAAAGCCAACATTTCCCAGATATTAAAGCCAGACAAGAACATAACAAACAAACAAACAAAACCACAAACCAATATTCCTGATGAACATAAAAACAAAAATGCTCAAGCAATCAGGCAAGAGAGATAAATGAAATCCTTACAAATTGGAAAATAAAAAGTCAAATTATCTGTTTGCTGACAATATCACCTTGTGCCTAGAAACTATTAAAGATTCCTCCAAAAATTCCTAGAGAGATTTTACCAATGCATCCATTAAAGTTTTAGAATACAAAATCAACATACAAAACTCAGTAGCATTTCTACACACCAGTAATGATCAGGCTTAGATATAAGTTAAGAAAAAATCCCATTTACAATTGTTAACAAAATGCCTAGAAATAATGTAACTAAAGAGGTGAACGATTCTACAAGAAAAACTACAGAACACTGAAAGAAATTATAGATGACACAAATGGTAAAATATCCCATGCTCCTACATTAGAATAATTAATATTATTAAAATGACCATACTGCCCACAGCAATCTACAGATTCAATGTAATTCTTATCAAAATACCAACATTATTTTTCACAGAATTAGAAATTAGAAAAAATAATTCTGACATTCATAGGGCACCAAAAAAGAGCCTGAATAGACAAATATATTATTGCCACAAAACAACAAAGTTTGAGGCATCAAACTACCTGACTTAAAATTATACTATTATATAGTATATAAATGAAGATGCATAGACCAATGAACCATAATAGAGAAAACCAAAATAAAGGCTACATCTAATTGATCTTTGACAATGTCAACAAAATCATATCCTGGGGAAAGGGCACACTATTCAATATATGGTGCTGGGAAAATTGGATAGTTATATGCAGAAGAATAAAACTGGACCCCTCTCATTATATTAAAAAAAAAAAAAGATGGATTAAATACAGATGCAGGACTTGAAACTGAAAGTTCTAGAAGAAAACCCAGGAAAAACTCTTCTCAACAATGGCCCAGGCAAATAATTCATGGTTAAAACCTCAAAAGCACATGCAACAAAAACAAAAATAGACAAATAGGACTTAATTAAACTAAAAAGCTTTTGCACAACTAAAATTATAATCTACAGAGTTGAGACAACCTCAAGCATGGGACAAAATATTTGCAAACTATGCATCTGACAAAGGACTAGTATCTAGAATCTTAAAAAACTCAAACAATTCAACAAGTAAAACCAAATAACCCATTTAAAAATGGGCAAAAGATATGAACAAATATTTCTCAAAAAGGAAATACAAATGACTAAGAGACATATGAAAAAATATTAAATACCACTAATAATTGGAGAAAGGCAAATCAAAACCACAGTGAGATACAACTTCATACCAGTCAGAATGGCTATAATTAAAATGTGAAAAAATAACAGATGTTGATAAGAATGTGGAGAAAAAAGAACACTTACACACTGTTGGTTGCAATGTAAATTAGTACAACCTTTATGAAAAACAGTATGGAGACTCCTTGACTCCTTAAATAACTAAAAAGCCGTTTAATATAGCAGTTTCACTACTGTGTATCTATGCAAAGGAAATCAAAGTTAGTACGTAAAAAAGATACGTGTAACCCTATGTATATCACAGCACTATTCATAATAGCAAACATACAAAATCAACCTAAATGTCTATAAATTAATTACTGGATAACTAAAATGTGATACAGACACACAATGGAATGCTACTAAACTATATCAAGGAATAAAATGATGTCTTTGACAGCAACATGGATGGAACTGGATGCTATTATTTTAGTGAAATAACTTGGAGAGTCAAATATCACGTTTTCACTTATAATTGGGAATAAAGAATGTGTTTACATGAGCACAGAAAGCAGAATAATAGATTTTGGAGATCTAGAAAGGTGGGAGGATGGTAGGAGGGTGAGGAATGAGAAATTTTCTAATTGGTACAATGTACACTATTCTAGTAATGGTCACACTAAAAGCCTGTACTTTCCCACTATGCAATATAACCACGTAACAAAACTACACTTGTACTCCCTAAACTTATATAAGTATGAAACAAGTTGATAAAAAGCAATCATCTAAGTATCTGTCTCAAAAGCTGTAAGTATCAAGCAAATCCAATGGAAATATTATAAAATTAAACAATATTGAGCAATTAATGCAACAGAAAAAAGTTTCAAGAATGTACAAAAGTGAAAACTTAGTTTATTTTGAAAAAGTAAAAATGTTAATTTTCTAACAAGGTTTATCAACTAAGCAGAATGAAAGAACAATTAATATTTATAGAAATGCAAAAGATGACAAAGCAAGTGATTTCACAGAAATAAAGAAAATTAGACTCTATGAGATTTATACTTAAAAATTTAGTACAAATATATAAAATACAACTTACCAAATTGAAATCTTAAAAATACAAGTTGTATTTTAAAGTTTAAATTAATTGAAACTTTAAAATACAACTTACCAATTTGAAATCTTACAACTTTTGTGTTACATCACAAAAAATTTAAGATACAACTTACAAGTTGTTTTTTGAAATCTTTGTTGCAAAGATAAGTGCAGTAGCAAACTAACATCATAGTTCCACCAAACATTTACAATAAATACAAATAAGCAAATGGTTATAATTAAACTATATTAAAATATAGTAAAATAATTTGAATTAGGGAGCTTAAGTTTTAGTAATATCTGGAAGTGTTTGTTTTGCTGTGTTTTACATATTTAAGTTTTTATGGTGCACCCACCATAAAAGGAAAGAGGGAGGATATTGACATTTTCATAATATAAATTTTTTTCTCTGTATGTTTACATGATGTGTGTCATAAAGAAAATATTCAGGTATTCTGAATTTTTAATGAACGTCATATTATGCTTCCACTCAGGTGAGAGAAATTTTTATGCATCTGTGATGTACTACCTCATGAATTCAATGCAGTCTGTCACAGAGCATGCTGAGCACCTTTAAAATTTACTAACTACATCCATATTTCTTCCTTTTGTTAAAGAAGACAACCTTCTTTTGCTTTTGAATGGCATTGAATTCTGAGTGACACAACAGACACATTATTATTTTAGGACAATAGTGCATTTGTAAACTGTTTTAGTCTACAAAATATTTTAGTAGCACTCTGTCAGTTTAGTCAATGATATTAGACATTCAATTTTATGACTATTACTTTTCTCAAATAAACAAAATAAGTAGAGGAAACTGTGAAGTCACAATCTACTTAACATTCATAAAAACTTCTGTTGATGTAGGTTTAAAACTAGGCAACTGAAGTAACTATCCATCTTGCTTTTAGAATAATTGCATTTTAAATGTTATTTCAGAGCAGAATAACCCTAGCAATTAACCACCTTGCTTTGTGAGCAAGCAGTGTCTTTGCAAGCAGTCTATCATTGAAGCAGAACTAAGGAAATAAAATAATTTTCAGAATACTATTTATTTTCCTGAAGCAGTTTGTCCCAATTAATTGGCTGAATACAGGATGTTGAATGAACCAAAGTGTTTGTGTATTTTAATGGACTAAAAACATGATTCTGTTTGCCCACTTTATATTCCTTTCAGCAAATAGAGAGTTATTGCTATCAACTATTTTCATGAAACTTGTGCTTTTCTGAGTGTTTTAGGGAAGATTTGGTTATATTTTACTCTTACCAGTCTTGAGAATCAGGTTAATGTATTATTCCCATTCATCTGAATGATTCAAATTTTTTTCTTTGTCTTCTCTGAAAATAAATAAATACTAAGTTTTGATCATCACTTACATGGCAGTGGTTAAATAGGCCAAACTTGCTGAGACAAAACAAATGTTACAACTCTGACCATATGGGCACCCTGACTGCTTGAGTTTTTTTTTTTGTTTGTTTTTTTTTTAATTCATTGGTAGCACCCTCCAGCTACTCCATGTCAGGTGTTTTGTCTAAAAGTACAATTCTGAATCATGGTCCCCAAAGTTAATAACTTTGACTTTAAATGAACTAATAAATATATTAAAAACCATTGAAAGGATTGCTTAGGGCAAATTTTAAAATAAGAGTTAAAAGAAATTACCTTTTGCCTGCTATAATATATACCAATAATAAGTATTTTTAAAATAAGTCAGTACATAAAATGTTCACATTTTCTAGAGAGAATATTCAATAAAGTCTAATTCAATAAAATTAATATTTATTATTAATTATTGCTTAATTTGTTATATTTTAAAATGTCATATTGATTATTTCACAATGAGCACCAATTTACTGAGAAAATTCTCTGTTTAAATGTTTTAGGAATTAAAATGAAGTTGATAATCCATCGAGTCAAACATAAACTTTCAAACTGAGGATTTTTTTTACTCCAAAGTGCTCTGATCATAGGAATATTTAACTTCTAATTTTAACATTGTATTGGTCTGTTCTCCCACTACTAAAAAGAAATACCTGAGACTCGGTGATTCGTAAAGATAAAAGGTTTAATTGCCTCATGATTCCACAGGCTGTAAAGGAAGCATGACAGGCTTCTGGGGAGGCCTCAGGAAATTTTCAATCATGACAGAATGTAAAGGGGAAGCAGGCATGTCTTACATGGCCAGAGCAGGAGAAAGGTGGGTGGGGGAAGGTGGTACAGACTTTTGAACAACCAGATCTTATGACAGCTCTATCGTAAGAACAGCACTAAAGGAATGGTGGTAAACCATTCATGAAAGATGCACCTCCATGATTCAATTACCTCCCACCAGGCCCCATCTCCACCATTGGGGATTACAATTGAACATGCAATTTGGGTGGAGACACAGATTCAAACCGTATCATTCCAACCTTGGCTCCTCCCAAATATCATGTCTTCACATTGCAAAATACAGTCAACCCTTCTCAACAGTCCCCAAAGTCTTAACTCATTCCAGCATTAACTCAAAAGTCCAGAGTTCAAAGTTTGTTCTGAGTCAAGACTATTCCCTTCTGCCTATGAACCCGTTAGTTACCTCCCTGAGTTACCTCCTGTTAGTTACCTCCATGTACTACAATGGGAGTACAGACATTGGGCCAAATATTCCCATTACAAGAAGGAGATTTTGGACAAAAGAAAGGGACTTCAGGCCCATGCAAGTCTGAAACCCAGCAAGGCAGCAATTAAATCTGAAAGTTCAAAAATAATCTCCTTTGACTCCATGTACCACACCCAGGGCACACTGATACAATGGGTGGGCTCTTAAAGCCTTGGGCAGCTCCACACCTGAGACTTTGCAGGGTATAGTCACCACAGTTGCTTTCATGTGGTACGGTTGAGTGCCTGCAGCTTGTCCCAGCACACGGTGCCACCTGTCAATGGATGTAGCAGTCTATGGTCTGGAGGATGGTTGGCCCTCTTCTCATAGCTCCACTGGGCAGTTCCCCAGAGGGTACTTTGTGGGTGCTCCAACCCCACATGTCCCCTTTACACTGTCCTAGTACAGGTATCCATGAGGGCTCCACCCAAGCAGCAGACTTCTGTATGGACATCCAGGCTTTTCTATACATCCTCTGAAATCTAGGTGGAGGCTCCCAAGCCTCAGCTCTGGTGCTCTGCACACCCACAGGCTTAATACCACATGGAAGCTGCCAAGGTTTATGGTGTGCACCCTCTGAAGCAGCAGCTTGAACTGTACCTGTGCCCTTTTGAGTCATGGCTGGAGTTGGAGTGGCCAGGATGCAGGGTGTCATGTCCTGAGACTGCAAAGAATAGTAGGAACCTGGGCCTTGTTCAAAAAACCATTATTCCTCCTAGGCCTCTGGGGCTGTGATGGAAGGAGCTGCTGTGGAGGTCTATGAAATGCCTTGGAGAACTTTTCTCCATTGTGTTGGCTATCAGCATTAGTCTTCCTTCTACTCATCTAAATTTCTGTAGCCTGATTGAATTCTTCCCCTGAAAATGGGTTTTCGTTTTCGACTGCATGGCCAGGCTGCAAATTTTCCAAACTTTTATGCTCTGCTTCTCTTTTAAATATAAGTTCTAGTTTCAGTTCATTTCTTTGCTCATGCATATGAGAAAAGGCTTTTAGAAACAACTAGGCCACATCTTGAATGCTTTGCTGCTTAGAAATTTCTTCTGCCAGATCATCCCTCCCAGGTTCAAAGTTCCACAGACCCCTAAAGCAGGAACACAGTGCTACCAGTTTCTTTGCTAAAGCATAGCAACAGTGACCTTTACTACAGTTCTCAATAAGTTCCTCATTTCCATCTAAGACCTCCTTAGCCTGGACCACATTGTCCGTATCACTATCAGCATTTTGGTCACAATAATTTAACAAGTTTCTAGGAAGTTCCAAACTTTTCGTCATCTTTCTATCTTATTCTGAGCCCTCAGAACTGTTCCAACCTTTGCCCATTACTCAGTTATCAAGATGCTTCCACATTTTCAGGTATCTTTATAACAATACCCTTTCCTGGTACCAATTTTCTATATTAGTCCTTTCTCGCACTGCTATAAAGAAGTGCCTGAGGCTTCTGATAATTTATAAAGAAAAGAGGTTTAATTTTCTCACAGTTCCACAGGTTGTATAGGAATCATGATGACTTCTGGGAAAGCCTCAAGAAACTTTCAATCGCAGCAGAAGACAAAGGGGAAGCAGGCATGTCTAACATGACCAGAGCAGTAGGAAAATGGGAGGGGTGCTACACACTTAAACAACCAGACCTCATGAGAACCTTATCTCAAGAACAGCACCAAAGTGATTGTGCTAAATCATTGATAAATGATCCACTCCCATGATCCAACCTCTCCACCCTGGGGGATTACAAATGAACATGAGATTTTGGTGCAGACACAGAACCAAACCATATCAAACATGTATTAAGTAACTATCAGATTTAACCTGCACATTTATTTAGTTATTTAACATGCCACTTTCCTTCAACAGTTAAAAATAAATTTGAGCAGTGATTTTTAGAAATTCTGTTATGCTCTAACCATAGTGCTGATGTAGGATTGTCAAATACATTTAATTAGTTTTCCCCCTGTATGTGAGGTAATTTGCCTCCCTTCTTTTTATATTGTGCAGTTGGCAGGAATTATAACTAGATACAATCTCTCTTTTCACATGGAATTTGAGAGGGAGTATCTTTTACTCCAGAGGTATTACAATGTAGACTTGTTAAACAGGCTCTTTGAGTGATGGTTAACTAGTTCTTGTATACAAAGATAAAGTAAGCACTGCCACAGGAAAAAGGAATAAGTTTTTGGCTTAGCAAACAGTTACACAGAGGCTATGAAACCTAGAGAGTCATATGTATAATCCATAGACATTAGAAAAATCAGTTTTTCTCAACTCGTAAATTATTACCTCCTTCCAAATATCTCAGATTTTCACTTTTCCATGTCCAGAAAATCTACATTCCAGTCCATATTATCCCAGACATCTAAACAGTTTCATCTCACCCCACTAAACATGATTCACTCCTATACCTCCCTTATTTCAAGAATCTCTAGCTATTTTGCTCGCTCAAATTTTCTTTATAGAATATACCAATACTCTTTTTTAATTTATCTTCCTTTCATTTCTCTTCCATTTCTGCACCACATTAAGCCCAAATTTCCTTAGCATAGTTCAAAATAGAAGAAACTGAATAGAAAGTTTAGACAATAGAAAAAGGAAAATGCATTTGTTAATAAATGTGTTTCTTATGAAGGTCGTTTTTATTGGAAAGGGGCAGTTCTATGTAGTATAATTTGAAATTAAGGAAAAAATGTCAAGACTTTTTATTTGGTGACTTGTAGACAAAGGAAGAGTTCTGAAACTAGCAATTTTGGGAATCCAAGTAGCTGTGCATAATGTTTATACTGCTAAAGAAAAGAGTGTCAGGGTTACTGTACTTATGTCACTATAAAAATGAGACTATAGCTTCTAAATTCTGTAAACATATACTAGACTTTGGAAAGCTTGTTTACAACAAAAGAAACTAAAACAAAACATTCATTATCTCTTCTGACTCTTATCACCTGTTAGTAACATAGCACAAGAGAATGAACTGCATTTTGGACCAGAAAGACTTGGTTTTAAAATGGCTTATTTTTTATGTTAACTGTGAGCTCATGTGCATTTTTCTTAACCTATGTTTTCTTGTATGCTGAGATAATTTTCATTATCCTTAAAGTGTTGCTGTAAGAATTAAGCATAATGTATATAATCACCCAATCACCCAACAGAGAGTACCTGGCACGTTAGCATGTACTTGAGAAATGGCACTAAAAATTTATTTGTATATTTAGTTTTATGATTAAAGATTGACATATATATAGGCAAATGTGTTTTATTTATTCACTAATTCATGATGGATACATTTAGCTGACACAAAACATAGGCACAAATATTAAAAATACATTTATCTCCCATTATTACATTCACAGAGATTTTTGCCTTTTATTCTTGCAAGAAATTCCAAATGTCTGATAGTACATGAAAACAAAGAAAAGAATAAAAAGAGCTTGTTAAATATTACTAAGCAAACATTGCATGAAAGACGGTGTCTGTGATAACTTTCAACACCTTGGCAAAAGCTGACAGCAAGATTTTCTGAAGTTAAATTATATATGTGATTAATTCAGTGATCAATGTAAGAACATTAATTAAATCTGCCACTTTGGGCTATATGATCCAATTTTTCTTTAATAAATTTCATAGGTCAAAAGTTCTCAAATAAACTAACTAGAAATTCTTGAGCAGGTGATCACAAGAACACTCAAGGTCAATCAAGCAGTACAGTATGAAATTAAATTTCATATTTACGCACACATCTTTTATTAGACATGTATTTACTCACATCACATACAATTATTGAAAAGTTTGAATGAAACTACGTGTGTTATCGCCACTTAAAGTAAAAAAAATTTACATGAATTTTTGTGGTAAATTTGCTGTCTTTCTGAGCTCTAGTAACTTCGAATTATCGTCACTCTTTTATATTTGCAAGAAGCTTTTGCTCAGTTATAATTTTTCAATATCATATTTAATGAATGAGACAAAACAATTTGAATTTTTAAAGTTGTTTATCTAGTCAGTCAAGCAAACATTAAACCTATGTCCTGAAGTACTAGAGTGTTGAAAATACAGAAATGTTAGATGTTTTAAGCGAGAAATAGTTGCATAAATGTCCCAAGATGAAATTTTATTGGGGGGGTGTTGTTTATATGCCTCAAATTGTTGGAATTGTATACCATGCTTAAACTCATGATTAAATTTATGGCTAAATGTATTACAAAAATGTGTTTGAATAATTTATCTAGAAAAAATAGCTGCTTGGCACAGTGGCTCATGTCTGTAATCCCAGCACTTTGGGAAGCCAAGGAGGACAAGTCACCTGGGGTCAGGAGTTTGAGACCAGCCTAGCCAACATGGTGAAACCCCGTCTCTACTAAAAATATAAAAAGTTAGCCAGGCATGGTGATGCATGCCTATAGTTCCAGCCACTTGGAAGGCTGAGGCAGGAGAATTGCTTGAACCCAGGAGGCGGACGTTGCAGTGAGCTAAGACTGCAACACTGCACTCTAGCCTGGGCAACAAAGCCAGACACGTTCTCAAAAAAAAAAAAATCACCACTTGGCTAATAAATTAATCATGCTTATGTTTAAGAATGAACAAGGTTCATCTTATTTACACTATGCTCTCTACTAGCTGAAATCTAGGACCCAAAACTATAGGTGAGCATTAGTAAAGTGCTCAGTTAATATTCACCATTAATTTATTGTTGCTTACCTGTCTTTCAAAATGTCATATTGATTGTCTCCTCATATTGAGCATCAGTTTTTAAAGACAAATCTGTGTTAAGTGTTAAAGAAAGAGAAGTTCATCATCGATAGCTCTTATTTTGAGGCATGTTCCTTCAATACCTAGTTTATTGAGAGTTTTTAACATAAAAGGATGCTGAATTTTATCAAAAGCCTTTTCTGCGTCTTTTGAGATAGTCATATGATTTGTGTTTCTAACTGTGTTCATGTGATGAATCACATTTATTGACATGTGTATGTTGAACCAATCTTGCATCCCAGGCATAAAGCCTACTTTATTGTGGTGGATTAGCTTTTTGATCTGCTGCTAGATTTGTTTTGCCAGTTATTTTCTTGAAAATTTCTTATCAATGTTCATCAAGGATACTGACCTGAAGTTTTCATTTTTTATTGTGTCTTTGCCAGGTTTTGGTATCAGGATGAAGTGGGCCTCATAGAATGAGTTGGGGAGGAGACCCTCTTCCTCATTTTTTTGGAATATTTTAAGTATAGATGGCATCAACTCTTCTTTGCACATCTGGTAGAATTTGGCAGTGAATCCACCTGGTCCTGGGCTTTTTTGGTTGGTAGGCTATTTATTACTGATTCAATTCTGGAGCTCATTATTATTATTAGTCTGTTCAGGGAATCAGTTTCTTCCTTGTTCCATCTTGGTAGAGTTTATGCATGCAGGAATTTACCCATCTCTTCTAGGTTTTTTAGTTTGTATGCACAGAGCTGTTCACAGTAGTTGCTCCTGGTTGTTTGTATTTCTGTGGGGTCAGTGGTAACATCCCCTTTGTTATTTCTTTGTGTTTGTTTGGATCTTCTCTCTTTTGTTCTTTATTAATCTAGCTAGTGGCCTATGCTTCTCTATAATTTTTTTCAAAAACCAAAACTTGGATTTGTTGATCTTTGGAATGGACTTTTGCATCTCAAATTCCTTCAGTTTGACTCTGATTTTGATTTATTTTCGTCTTCTAGCTTTCTGGTTGGTTTGTTCTTGCTCTCTAGTTCTTTTAGTTGTGATGTTAGGTTGTTAATTTGAGATCTTTATAACTTATTGATGTAGGTATTGAGTGCTACTAATTTCCCTCTTAACACTGCCTTCACTGTGTCCCAGAGATTCAGGTATGTTGTATTTTTGTTCTCATTAGTTTCAAAGAATTTCTTGATTTATACCTTAATTTCCTTATTTGTCCAAAAGTCAATCAGGAGCAGGTTGTTTAATTTCCCTGTAATCGCATGGTTTTAAGTGATGTTTTTAGTCTTGATTTCTATTTTTTATTGCACTGTGATCTGAGAGTGTGTTTGGTATTATTTCAGTTTATATAGCAATTTTTGAGGATTGTTTTATGTATGATTATGTGGTTGACTTAGAACATGTGCCACATGGCGATGAGAAGAAAATATATTCTGTTATTTTTGGATGGAGAGTTCTGTAGAGGTCTATTATAGCCACTTAGTCCAATGTTTAGTCCAGGTTCTAAATATCTTTGTTAATTTTCTGCCTCAATAATCTGTCTAATACTGTAAGTGGAGTGTTAAAGACTCCCACTTTCATTGTGCAGAAGTCTTAAGTCTCTTTGTATGTCTCTAACAACTTGCTTTATGAATCTGTGTGCTCCTATATTGGGTGCATGTGTATTTAAGATAGTTAGATTTTCCTTTCGAATTGGACCCTTCACTATTATGTAATGCTCTTCTTTGTCCTTTTTTATCTTTGCTGGTTTAAAGTTTGTTTTGTCTGCATTTAGGAGTGCAACCCCTTCTTTATTTCTGATTCCCTTTTGACTGGTAGAGTTTCCTACATCCCTTTTTTTTGAACATATCAGTGTCACTGAGTGTGAGATGGGCCTCTTGAAGATCCATAGCCAACCTCACACTTAATGTGCAAAAGCTGGAAGCATTCCATTCGAAACCAGCACAACACAGGGATGCTATCTGTCTCACAACTCCTATCCACATACTATTGGAAGTCCTTGTCAGAGTAATCAGGCAAGATAAAAACTAAAGGGCATTCAAGTAGGAAATGAGGAAGTCAAAGTATCCTGTTTGCAGATGACATTATTCTAAAGTTTCAGGATACAAAATCAGCGTACAAATATCACAAGCATTCCTATACACCAATAGCAGGCAAGCTAAGAGCCAAATCAGGAATGCAATCACATTTACAATTGCCACAAAAACAATAAAATATCTAGGAATACAGCTAGTCAGAAAGGTAAAAGATCTCTATAATGAAATTTACAAAATACTGCTCAAAGAAATCAGAGATGACACAAACAAATAGAAAAACATTGTAAGCTCATGGACAGGAAAAATCAGTATCATTAAAATGACCATACTGCCCAAAGCAATTTACAGATTCAATGCCATTCCTCTCAAACTACCAATGACATTCTTCACAGAAATAGAAAAAAATATTTAAAAATCCATGTGGAACCAGAAAAAGCACCCAAATAGCCAAGGAAATCCCAAGCAAAAAGAACAAAACTGGAGGCATCAATTACCTGACTTCAAACTATATTTCAGGACTACAGTAACCAAACCAGCAGGGTTCTGTTACAAAAACAGACACATACACCAATGGAACAGAATAGAGAGTTCAGAAATATGGCCACAAACCTATAACTATCTGATTTTCAATAAAGCTAACAAAAGCAAGAAATGGGGAAAGGGCTCCCTATTCAATAACTGGTGCTGGGATAATCGGCTGGCCATAAGCAGAATATTGAAACTGGTCCCCTTTTTTCTTTCTTTCATGAACACAAATTAATGATAGTGATCAATCAGGTTTTTAATACACAAGGCACCAATTAGTACTCTCTAGTGAGCAGGAAAACTTTTAAAACAAAAACGATGAGATTGAACAAAATCAGAGGTCCAATCAAGAGCATTTTACCAAATCAACTAGCTCCTACAGTAGCTATTTGTGAATCACATGTTTTTGTCTCAGTCTCATCCAGATCCTCATTTGCTCTGTAAAGTCTGAATCCAAGATAACAATAGTAATAATAATAATGGCTAATAACTTCAGGTACATTTACTCTTCACAAACTCTACAATTATAATACAGAGAAACTGAGGTCTAGACACTTAACTTGTTGAAGGATTCACATTTAATAACTGGTGGAACTTTGGAAATTTGTGTCTTTCTAAGTTGTTACGTTTATGGGCATACATTTATTTATAATATTGTCTTGTTATGCTTTTAATATCGTAGAATTTATAGTAATAAAACCATTCTAATTTATGTTATTGGTCATTTGTCTCTCTTCTCTCTTTTTTTTTCTTGTAACTATGGCTGGAGATTTATTGATTTCATTGTTGTCAAAGAAGCAGCATTTTATTTCATTGGATTTTTCTCTATTGTTTTGGTTTTTATTGTTGTCTCACATTTCATTTATGTCTGCTCTGATCTTAACTATTTCCTTTTATCTGCTTACGTTGAGTTTAATTTACTCTCCTTTTTCTAGTTTCTTTTATTATTATACTTTCAGTTCTAGGATACATGTGCACAACGTGCAGGTTTATTGCATAGGTATACATGTACAATGTTGGTTTGTTGCACCCACTAACTCGTCATTTACATTAAGTATTTCTCCTAATGCTATCCCTCCCCCTGTCCTCCACCCCACAACAAGCCACCGTGTGTGATGTTCCTACCCTGTGTTCAAGTGTTCTCATTGTTCAATTCCTACCTATGAGTGAGAACATGCGGTGTTTGGTTTTCTGTCCTTGGGATAGTTTGCTCAAAACGATGGTTTCCAGCTTCATCCATGTCCTTGTAAAGGACATGAACTCATTCTTTTTTATGGCTGCATAGTATTCCATGGTGTATATGTGCCACATGTTCTTAATCCAATCTATCACTGATGGACATTTGGGTTGGTTCCAAGTTTTTGCTATTGTGGATAGTGCCACAATAAACATACATGTGCATGTGTCTTTATAGTAGAATGATTTATAATCCTTTGGGTATATATCCAGTAATGTGATTGCTGGGTCAAATAGTATTTCTAGTTCTAGATCCTTGAGGAATCACCACACTGTCATCCACAATGGTTTAACTAGCGTACACTCCCACCAACAGTGTAAAACTGTTCCTATTTCTCCACATCCTCTCCAGCACCTGTTGTTTCCTGACTTTTTAATGATGGCCACAGTGAGATGGTATCTCATTGTGGTTTTGATTTGCATTCCATATGAACTTTAAAGTAGTTTTTTCCAATTCTGTGAAGAAAGTCCTTGGTAGCTTAATGAGGATGGCATTTAATCTATAAATTCCCTTGGGCAGTATGGCCATTTTCATGATATTGATTCTTCCTATCCATGAGCATGGAATGTTCTTCCATTTGTTTGTGTCTTCTTTTATTTTGTACAGCAGTGGTTTGTAGTTCTCCTTGAAGAGGTCCTTCACATCCCTTGTAAGTTGGATTCCTTGGTATTTTATTCTCTTTGTAGCAGTTGTGAATGGGAGTTCAGTCATGATTTGCCTCTGTCTGTTATTGGTGTACAGGAATGCTTGTGATTTTTGCACATTGATTTTGTACCTTGAGACTTTGCTGAAATTGCTTACCAGCTTAAGGAGATTATGGGCTGAGATGATGAGGTTTTCTAAATATACAGTCATGTCGTCTGCAAACAGGGACAATTTGACTTCCACTTTTCCTAATTGAATACCCTTTATTTTTTTCTCCTGCCTGATTGCCCTGGCCAGAACTTCCAGCACTATGTTGAATAGGAGTGGTGAGAGAGGGCATCCCTGTCTTGTGGCAGTTTTCAAAGGGAATGTTTCCAGTTTTTGCCCATTCAGTATGATATTGGCTGTGGGTTTGTCATAAATAGCTCTTATTATTTTGAGATTACATTCCATCAATACCTAGTTTATTGAGAGATTTTAGCAGGAAGGGCTATTGAATTTTATTGAAGGCCTTTTTTGCATCTATCAAGATAATCATGTGGTTTTTGTTGTTGGTTCTGTTTATGTGATGGATTATGTTTATTGATTTGTGTATGTTGAACCAGCCTTGCATCCCAGGGATGAAGTCAACTTGATTGTGGTGGATAAGCTTTTTGATGTGCTGCTGGATTCTATTTGCCAGTATTTTACTGAGGATATTTGCATCGATGTTCATCAGGGATATTGGTCTAAAATTCTCTTTTTGTTGTGTCTCTGCCAGGCTTTTGTATCAGGATGATGCTGGCCTCATAAAATGAGTCAGGGAGGATTCCCTCTTTTTCTATTGATTGGAATAGTTTCAGAAGGAATGGTACCAGCTTCTGTTTGTACCTCTGGTAGAATTCAGCTGTGAATCTGTCTGGTCCTGGACTTTTTTTGGTTGGTAGACTATTAATTATTGCCTCAATTTCAGAGCCTGTTTTTGGTCTATTCAGAGATTCAGCTTCTTTCTGGTTTAGTCTTGGGAGCTTATACGTGTCCAGGAATTTATCCATTTCTTCTAGATTTTCTAGTTCATTTGTGTAGAGGTGTTTATAGTATGCTCTGATGGTAGTTTGTATTTTTGTGGGATCGGTGATGATATCCCCTTTATCATTTTTTATTGTGTCTATTTGATTCTTCTCTCTCTTTTTCTTTATTAGTCTTGCAAGTGGTCTATAAATTTTGTTGATCTTTTCAAAATACCAGCTCCAGGATTCATTGATTTTTTTTTGAAGGGTTTTTTGTGTCTCTATCTCCTTCAGTTCTTCTCTGATCTTAGTTATTTCTTGCCTTCTGCTAGCTTTCGAATTTGTTTGCTCTTGCTTCTCTAGTTCTTTTAATTGTGATGTTAAGGTGTCGATTTTACATCTTTCCGCTTTCTCTTGTGGGCATTCAGTGCTATAAATTTCCCTCTACACACTGCTTTAAATGTGTCCCAGAGATTCTGGTACTTTGTGTCTTTTTTCTCATTGGTTTCGAAGAACATCTTTATTTCTGTCTTCATTTTGTCAGTTACCCAGTAGTCATTCAGGAGCAGGTTGTTCAGTTTCCATGTAATTGGGCAGTTCTGAGTGAGTTTCTTAATCCTGAGTTCTAATTTGATTGCACTGTGGTCTGAGAGACAGTTTGTTGTGATTTCTATTCTTTTACATTTGCTGAGGAGAGCTTTACTTCCAACTATGTGGTCAATTTTGGAATAAGTGCAATGTGGTGCTTACAAGAATGTAAATTCTGTTGATTTGGGGTGGCGAGTTCTACAGATGTCTACTAGGTCTGCTTGGTGCAGAGCTGAGTTCAAGTCCTGGATATCCTTGTTAACCTTCTGTCTCATTGATCTGTCTAACATTTACAGTGGGGTGTTAAAGCCTCCCATTATTATTGTGTGGGAGTCTAATTCTCTTTGTAGGTCTCTCAGGACTTGGTTTATGAATCTGGGTGCTCCTGTATTGGGTGCAGATATATTTAGGATAGTTAGCTCTTCTTGTTGAGTTGATCACTTTACCATTATGTAATGGCCTTCTTTGTCTCTTTTGATCTTTGTTGGTTTAAAGTCTGTTTTATCAGAGACTAGGATTGCAACACCTGCTTTTTTTGTTGCTTTCCATTTGCTTGGTAGATCTTCCTCCATCCCTTTATTTTTAGCCTGTATGTGTCTCTGCACATGAAATGGGTTTCCTGAATACAGCACACTGATCGGTCTTGACTGTTTATCCAACTTGCCAGTCTGTGTCTTTCAATTGGGGCATTTAGTCCATTTACACTTAAGGTTAATATTGTTATGTGTCAGTTTGATCCTGTCATTATGATGTTAGCTGGTTATTTTGCCTGTTAGTTGATGCAGTTTGTTCCTAGCAATTGATGATCTTTACAATTTGGCATGTTTTTGTAGTGGCTGGTACCAGCTGTTCCTTTCCATGTTTAGTGCTTCCTTCAGGAGCTCTTGTAAGGCAGGCCTGGTAGTGACAAAATCACTCAGCATTTGCTTGTCTGTAAAGAATTTTATTTCTCCTTCACTTATGAAACTTAGTTTAGCTGGATATGAAATTCTGGGTTGAAAATTCTTTTAAGAATGTTGAATATTGGCCCCCACTCTCTTGTGGCTTGTGGAGTTTCTGCCGAGAGATCAGCTGTTAGTCTGATGGGCTTCCCTTTGTGGATAACCCGACCCTTCTCTCTGGCTGCCCTTAACATTTTTTCCCTCATTTCAACTTTGGTGAATCTGACAATTATGTGTCTTGGGGTTCCTCTTCTCAAGGAGTATCTTTGTGGTGTTTTCTGTATTTCCTGAATTTGAATGTTGGCCTGCCTTGCTAAGTTGGGAAGTTCTCCTGGATATTATCCCGAAGAATGTTTTGCAACTTGGTTCCATTCTCCCCATCACTTTCAAGTACACCAATCAGACGTAGATTTGGTCTTTTCACATAGCCCCATATTTCTTGGAGGCTTTGTTCTTTTCTTTTTACTCTTTTTTCTCTAAACATCTCTTCTCTATTTCATTGTTTTGATCTTCAATTACTGATACCCTTTTTTCCACTTGATCAAATCGGCTATTGAAGCTTGTGCATGTGTCACGTAAACTTCTCGTGCCATGGTATTCAGCTCCATCCAGGTCATTTAAGGTCTCTTCTACACCTTTTCTTCTAGTTAGCCATTTGTCTAATCTTTTTTCAAGTTTTTTAGCTTCCTTATGATGGGTTCAAACATCTTCCTTTAGCTCAGAGAAGTTTCTTATTACCAACCTTCTGAAGCCTACTTCTGTCAGCTCGTCAAAGTCATTCTCCGTCCAACTTTGTTCTATTGCTGGTGAGGAGCTGCAATCCTTTGGAGGAGAAGAGGCACTCTAGCTTTCAGAATTTTCAGATTTTCTGCTCTGATTTCTCCCCATCTTTGTGGTTTTGTCTAGCTTTGGTCTTTGATGTTGGTGACCTATAGATGGAGTTCTGGTGTGGCTGTCCCTTTTGTTGATGTTGATGCTATTCCTTTCTGTTTGTTAGTTTTCCTTCTAACAGTAAGGTCCCTCAGCTGCAGGTTTGTTGGAGTTTGCTGGAGGTCCATTCCAGACCCTGTTTGCCTGGGTATCACCAGTGGAGGCTGCAGAAAAGCAAATATTGCAGAACAGCAAATATTGCTGCCTGATCCTTCCTCTGGAAGCTTCATCCCAGAGGGGCACCTGCTTGTATGGTGTGTCAGTCAGCCCCTACTGGGAGGTGTCTCCTAGTTAGGCTACACAGGGGTCAGGGACCCACTTGATGAAGCAGTCTGTCCATTCTCAGAGGTCAAACACTATGCTGGGAGAACCACTCCTCTCTTCAGAGCTTTCAGACAGGGATGTTTAAGTCTGCAGAAGTTTCTGCAGCCTTTTGTTCAGCTACGCCCTTCCCACAGGGGTGGGGTCTACAGAGGCAGCAGGCCTTGCAGAACTGTGGTGGTCTCTGCCCAGTTCAAGCTTCCCAGCCACTTTGTTTACCTACTCAAGCCTCAGTAATGGCAGACACCCCTCCCCCTGCCAGGCTGCTGCCTCGCAGATTGATCTCAGACTGCTGTGCTAGTAGTGAGCAAGGCTCCATGGGCATGGGACCCACTGAGCCAGGCATGGGATATAATCTCCTGGTGTGACATTTGCTAAGAGCATTGGAAAAGTGCAGTATTTGGGCGGGAGTGCCCCGATTTTCCAGGTACAGTCTGTCACAGCTTCCCTTGGCTAGGAAAGGGAAATTTCCTGACCCCTTATGCTTCCCGGGTGAGGCGATGCCCTGCCCTGCTTCAGCTTGTCCTCTGTGAGCTGTACCCACTGTCCAACCAGTCCCAATGAGATGAACCAGGTACCTCAGTTGGAAATGCAGAAATCACTGTCTTCTGCGTCGATCACGCTGGGAGCTGCAGACCAGAGCTGTTCCTATTTGGCCATCTTGGAACGGACTCCTCTCCTTTTTCTAGTTTCTTAAAGTGAAAACTGAGGTCACTGACTTAAGACCTTTCTCCTTTTCTTTTGAGACAGAGTTTCACTCTTGTTGTCCAGGCTGGGGTGCAATGGTGCGATCTCGGCTCACTGCAACCTCCGCCTCCCAGGTTCAAGTGATTCTCCTGCCTCAACCTCTCAAGTAGCTGGGATTACAGGCACCCACCACCAGCCTGGCTAATTTTTTTGTATTTTTAGTCCAGACGGGGTTTCATCATGTTGGCCAGGCTGGTCTCAAACTCCTGACCTCAGGTGATCCACCCCCCTCAGCCTCCCCAAGTGCTGGGATTACCCCCTTTTGTTATACTATATACAAAAATCAACTCAGGATGGATTAGACTTAAATGTAAAGCCAAAAACTATAAAAACCCTGGAAAACAAGCTAGACCATACCATTCTGGACATAGGAATGGACAAAAACTTTATGATGAAAATGCCAAAAGCAAAAGTTGACAAACGGGATTTAATTAAACTAGAAAGCTTCTTCACACCGAATGAAACTATCAACTGAGTAAACAGAAAACCTACATAATGGAAGAATATTTTTTCAAAGCATACATCTGAAAAATGTCTAATATTCAGTATCTATAAAGATCTTAAATTTAGAAGAAACAACCCTATTAAAAAGTGGGCAAATGACATAAACAAACACTTAAAAGAACATACATGCAGGCTGCAGGTATATATATAAAAAATCTCAATATCACTGATCATTAGAAAAATGCAAATCAAAATTACAAGATACCAACTTACACCAGTCAGCATGGCTATTATTAAAAAGTTAAAAAAAAAAAAATACAGATGCTGGTGAGGTTGCAGGGAAAAAGGAACACTTCAACACTGTTGGTGGAAATGTAAATTAGTTCAACCATTGTGGAAAGCAGTGTGGCAATTCCTCAAAGACCTAAAAACCAAACTACCATTTGACCCAGCAATCACATTACTGGGTATATCTACAAAGAAATAATAAAATATTGTATTATAAAAACACATGCAAATATATGTTCATTGCAGCACTATTCACAATAGCAAAGACATGGACTCTACTTCAATGCTCTTCAATGCTTGACTAGATAAAGAAAATGCAGTACATATACACTATGGAATACTATGCATCCATAAAACGGAATGAGATCATGTCCTTTTCAGGACCATGGATGGAGCTGGAGGCCATCATCCGTAGCAAACTAACACAGAAACAGCCAGTCAAATACCACATGTTCTCACTTATAAGTGGGAGCTAAAGAATGAAAACACAGAGACACAAGGAGAGGAACAACAGATACCAGCGCCTACTTGAGGGTGGAGTTTGAGAGGAAGGATAGGGCCAGAAAAAATAACTATTGCCTATTAGGGTTAGTACCTGGGTGACAAAATAATCTATACAACAATCCCCCATGATATGCATTTACCTATGTAACAAACCTGCACATGTACCCCTTAACATAAAATAAAAGTTAAAAAAGAAATAAAAATTAATAATTCACCAAATAAAATATAAACTTCCAAAATGTCCTAATTTTTACCCCAAAGTGTTCTGACCATGGAAATATTTAATTTCTTAATTTTCCACAATTTGTATAGGCTGTCATAACATGGTTTATAAAACCTTAGTTAGAAAAAAAGATATTTGGAAGAGGGATTTGTTAAAGTCACTTCAGAGTTTCCACCAGTGTTAATGCAGGGTTAAGTTCATCATTTTTGCTTTCTTCATTTTAAGTTTACTAGGACTTAATATTTTGAAACATATAGGATTTACACTTCTTATTCTCTCTTGGTTTTATATTGGTTTTATTATGGTCATTGAGCCTATCTCTATTTTAACATCTGCATAAACAGATTGTCCAAAGTAAACAGGTTAAGTGATTCTGAATAATGATTAGCATGGAAATTATGTTTAACACCAAATTCCAGTGGCACAATTTGGCCTCCACAACCCTTATCTTTTTTTATTCATATGTCAAATAACTCTTTTGGATAGAAATATGACTTATTGTAGAATATTTTACCAAAATGCCCTGAAATAAGGGACAATATTGTAACCCTTAATAATCTTAATTTTCTAATAGAAAAATTCTCTCAATATAAAATATATATACAGAAAACTTTGTTTAGAGAAACAGTGAACAAAAATAGGTTAATAGTTTGAAAGAATAGACTCTATATGTCAATTTCACAATAATAATGTATAGATTCAATTCAATGTCAATCAAAACAACAGACTATTTTGCAGAAATTGAGAAGTATTACTAAACTTTATTGTTAGAAATGCTTGCTCCCTCTCATTATTTCACTCCTTGGATTAGAAAACAATGAGAATCTTTGTTAAGTTTATTTGCACACAACAAAACAAAACTGAGATGCTGCCACCCCTTTCACAGAAAACTTGGAAGACTACCAGAATTTCTGTACAGCAACAGGAAAATAGCAGTAGCTGAGACACTTCACAAGTTGCTCATGACCCAGAATGCTATAAGAGATTACGTAACTATTTCTGTTAAACAAACAGAAATATCTGAGAGGTGATTAGGGAATCTAGGAGGACTCATGTCTGGCATGAGAATAAGGCATAGTGACTTGCTTGGATACACGATTTCACATAGAAATATCAATCAAAGGGAGCAGTGAAAGAAGATGACGACCACTTGTCAGTTGCCCCTCTGTATCCAAATCACCCAGAACTTCCACTCAAGCACAAGAATATGAAGAAAGGGAATAGCAAATCCCTAAATTTATTTAAAACAAAATAAAAACCCTGAGAATTCACTGATTCATTTGCATTGATAAAATTAAGTTTTGGCCACAAGATAAACTAGAACATAAAAGTATTATACTCAATTATAGAAGATAAAGCTAGTTTTACTTATTTTCATACTTTTTTCCTGGGGTTAAAAAAAATTTCTACAAGTGATACATAATTAATTGACTCTTTCTACGCAATCATATCTTTTTCACCAAAACAATTATTTATCTTATATACTGAGTTCATTCGTATGTTTTATTTGCCTCAAAGACCAACAAAATTAGTTCTTTTTTTCTTTCTTATAGGCTTTATTTACCAAGTCTTTAATCATAAGCACTATTTTTGTGGAACCTCATAATTGAATTTTATTTTTTAAAATGTACAAAACATACTTATTCATGACACATCATATGATATAATTTACAAAATATTATATATGGGTATATATACTTGTATGTGTATATGTGTGTGTGTGTGTGTGTGTGTGTGTGTGTGTGTGTGTGTATAGATACATATTTTTTTAAATGCAGGATCTCAAACTAGGCCATTACTGTCTAAGAATTGTCATGATAGCTAACGCACAGTTTGGCTTATTTCAGTCTTTACCAGCAGAAACGCCAGCCTATTTTTAGTTTTCTAAAGAACATGTCCAGTACTGACTCATACTCTCTGCCAAGATGCTGTATTTAAACCATCTGGACATTTTAGAAAGTATGGATCTTTTTACATACCTAAGTGTATTTTTTTTTTGTCCATCTTTCTGTTCTCAACTTGTTAAATTATTCCAGTTTAAAAATCACCTTTAATATTTTCTCCTGACCTGAACTTTGGTTTTTCTGCTAGTTGGATAAATATACCCTATTACCTTCAGAGAAAATTAAGAACATAATTGCTGCTTTGGATCAGGGTCAATCAATAAAATCCATGGCCTAAAGCCTGCCAGAATGTATACAAAAATTCAAACAAATGTCTGCTTCTTAAATAAAGAAAATGAAGATGTAGGAAAAACGTGTCTTTTAGATATATATTTGTTTTTGTATGGTGTTTAGATAATTAAATATAGAGTTAAGAGTAATTATCTGTGGGCTTGTTAAGCTGAAGAAAGATTTCTGAAATGCATTAAACAAAATAATGCTTTGTTCCTACTTCATTAATCCACTGTTAGAAGACAATGTTAACAACTCTGCTTAAACACAATTGAAATTTCTCAAAATAAAGAAACAGTAAACTAATTTTAGAGATGGTGATTGGTCACACATTGACCTCTGAGTGGCACTTACTAAATGCTCTGAGGCTCTTTTATTAGGAAATGAAAGTCCAGGGACACCTCCAGTGTAGTATTTCTAGTGCACTGTTTTCTACATATCAGCAAACAAGTTGAGGTTCTTGGACACTGGGCCACCAGAGTAATCATCCATTTCACCTGTTCTATGTTTCAATAATAAGTACTTGTGAAATATTGGACGGCTCAAAATAGCAAGTATATAACCTTTAAGATATAAGCTTGAGAACTAAAGCAACTTTAAGAGAATATAGTTAATATAGATTAAACATTGCATAAATAGCCAAGCAGCATCAATTTGGCCTTCTAGCAGGAAACTAGCACAGAATACTGCAGGCTGATTGATATCAGGATTCACTCTATGTATTTAAAAAGTTTTGCTTAACAAATAAACACACTTTAGATTAACATTTATTAAACCACTTAGGACAATAACAAAAGTCTAAATATTTTAGGGGGTTACATATCATATATAAAGCGTATGATATTTACTGATAAATACAATTGCATTAAAAATGTACTTTTTCAAATATCCTATAATTTAGAGCTTTTAGAATCACAGATATTTATGTTCTTCTTTCAGAGATCTTTTGCTATATTACCCACATTTTACCACATTTAATATATTTTATTTTGCTAACTGATGACAACTAATAACTCATTAACATTCGTTTACCATATGTGCATGTTTTGAAAATTACGTGGAAAAATAATTTATAATGCAACAGAAAGCAATATGACCACAATCCTTACATTTGATTTCATAAATTTTCAAGAAAATATATTAATAGAATAAACTCCTAGGCCGAGTGTGGTGGCTCACTCCTGCAATCCCAGCACTTTGTAGGCTGAGGCAGGCAGATCATGAGGTCAAGAGATAGAGACTATCCTAGCCAACATGGTGAAACCTCATCTCTACTAAAAATACAAAAAGTTAGCTGGGCATAGTGGTGCACAGCGTAGTCCCAGCTACTCAGGAGGCTGAGGCAGGAGAATCACTTGAACCCGGTAGGCAGAGGTTGCAGTGAGCTGAGATCGCACCATTGCAATCCAGCCTGGTGACAGAGTGAGACTCCATCTCAATTAAAAAAAAAAAAAAAAAGAACAAAGAACAAACTCCTGCATCTAAATATACTGTAGATGATACCAATTATTTAAAAGCAATGCCTTTGTAGCTTATTCTGTAATTTACTAACCTATTGTTAGAAACAGACTAGTCCTTTGATAATAATTCATGAAACTTAATTTGAATAATTCTCTTGCTAAGTTATTCATAAAGCAGAAAGATGATAATGATGAATCCTGCTTAGTGTTTTTTATATGCCATTCAATACTTTGATTTAAAAAGTAATGATGAAAATGGATAAATATTCATTCTGGTTTTGATCTCCTAAATACAGACATTTTCATATCATTTAAAAATGTTAAAAAGGGAACTGTGTTTATATATTATTTAGATTATCCTAACATAAAATAAATTTCAAATAACATGTAACTATTAAAAGGCCTAGAAATTTCCCCTGATATATAAAGCAAAACTTTAATTTAAAAAAGTCATAATTTTTTAAAATAAAAGCTGAAAGTTTAATAGGATGACCCAGTAAATTGCAAAGCAAATTAGAAATTATTTAAATCATCATATAGGGAAAAGATTATCCATGTTAAACATAGGCTTGTGGGTTCTTTAGAAGCAAATATTTCAAACTCAGTAATTTGATGATGGAACAACTTTCTGTTGCTCTTGTTAATTCAGCATCTACAAACAAGTATGGCAGTTATGTTTATTATACAGAGTTTCAAAAATTGAAGCTAATTAGCTAATTGTAAATGTATTAGAGTGTCTTCAGTCTATTTTGTGATAATCATTACATGTAAGTCTTTTGCGGTTTGGGTAAAACTCTATACATATTCTTCTATTAGCTACTTAAAACTGATCAGTGGCCTCAGTTAATACGAGTATGCTGTTTTTTGAGCAACCTTCAAAATCAACCCAGGACCCTGGCAAGATAAATGTCAAAGAAATTACTCCTTCTTTTTGGTGCCTTTCTGTGGTACATGCCTCACTTATTTTGAGCCTTACTTCTCATCACTCAGCCAAATGACGGCCATGGCAATTAAGTAATGTCAGGCCTCTGAGCCCAAGCTAAGCCATCATATCCCCTGTGACCTGCATGTATAAATCCAGATGGCCTGAAGCAACTGAAAAACCACAAAAGAAGTGAAAATAGGCAGTTCCTGCCTTAACTGATGACATTCCACCATTGTGATTTGTTCCTGCCCCACTCTGACTGATCAATTAACCTTGTGACATTCCTTCTCCTGGACAATAAGTCTCCGGAGCTCCCCACCAAGGACCTTGTGACTCCCACCCCTGCCCTCAAGAGAACAACCCCCTTTAACTGTAATTTTCCACTACCTACCCAAATCCTATAAAATTGCCCCACCCCTATCTCCCTTTGCTGACTCCTTTCTTGGACTCAGCCCACTTGCACCCAAGTGAATAAACAGACTTGTTGCTCACACAAAGCCTGTTAGTGGACTTTCATCACACAGACACACGTGACAATAACATATTTCCAAATGAATGGCAGGGTGATATGTTTAGGCCTTGTGTCCCTACCAAAATCTCATTTTGAATTATAATCCCCATAATCCCTATATTCCCCACATGTCAAGGGAAAGACAAGGTGGAGGTAGTTGGATCATAGGGGTGGTTCCCCCATGCTATTCTCATGATAGTGAGTGAGTTATCATGAGATCTGATGGTTTTATAAGTGTTTGATAGTTCGCCCTGTGTTCATTCTCCTTCCTGCTGCCTTGTGAAGAAGGCTCTTTGCTTCCCCTTTGCTTTTTGCCATGATTGTGTTTCCTGGGGCCTCTGCAGCCACGCTGAACTGTAAGTCAATTAGATCTCTTTCCTTTATAAATTACCCAGTCTCAGGCAGTTCTTTATAGCAGTGCGAAAACAGACTAATAAATATACAGGACAAATAAGAAATATAAATAGAAAATAATAAAAAATCATTTTCAACTGAATGTAAAAATGGCCTATCAAAACTGCAATTTGGCTAAATCTTTACAGTGAAATTTGTATCATCATAAGCAAATCCTAGAAAAGGAGGGAGACTTAAAAAATTAATCATATAAATATGTACACAAAGAGTCAGAAAAAAGTAGCAAACTCAAAGCAAAGAAACCAGACAAATTATATAACAAATCTGCCAAAATTAATGAAAGAAAAAACAAATCTACATAGAAAATTGTGCTTCCCACAGAAAAGCAGCAATCCCAAAATCTAAGAAAAATATAATTCATCAAAATTGTAAAAAGACGTGAATACTTTGAACAGTCGGATAAGTAATATAGAAACTATGACTGTGATTTTGAAAAAAAATCTAAAGACATATTGAGAACAAAATGCCCTCTCTGGTAAATATATATACAATATTAAAATATTTAAGAAATAACACCAATTTTCAAAAAACTCCTTCAGAGAATATAAAAAAAGTGACCTTCCCACCAGGCGCGATGGCTCACCTGTAATCTCAGCACTTTGGGAGGCGGAGGCGGGTGGATCACCTGAGGTCAGGAGTTTGAGACCATCCTGACAAACACAGAAACCCCGTCTCTACTAAAATTACAAAATTAGCCAGGTGTGGTGGTGCATGCTTGTAATCCCAGCTATTTGGGAGGCTGAGGCGGGAGAATCTCTTGAACCCAGGAGGCAGAGTTTGCAGTGAGCCGAGATTGTGCCATTGCACTCCAGCCTGAGCAACGAGAGCGAAACTCTGTCTCAAAAAAAAACAAGTGACCTTCCCAATTTAGATTATAAAATATTATAATAAGGATTTTTATCAGGAAATAAATAACATCTTTCATGCAGATAAAAGTAACAATAGTAAATAAGATATTAATCAAGTTATAACAAGAGAATATGCCATGGCCATGTGGTACTAATTCTATAAATTCAAAAATAGTTTAGTATTCAATAACTAAGTAAAAAAAGAGAATATAATAAAATTAATAAACTGATGTAAAATTTATTTTATTATATATATTTAATGTGTATAACATGATGTTTTGATATATGTAAAAAAAGACTAATGTAGCCAAGCAAATTAACATATCATCCCACATAGTTACCATTTAAATATAGTATTATTTTAATTGACAAATAAGAATTATATATAATTATGGCTAATAACGTGACATTTTGCATATGTATACATTGTGCAATTAATAAATCAAGCTTATTAATATAACCATAACCTCTCGTACTTATCTTTTTTTGTGAAGAGAACACTTCAAATTTCTCTTAGCAATTTTCAAACATGCAACACATTATTTTTTACCATAGTCAGCATGTTGTACAATAGATTTCCAGAATTTATTCCTCCTATCTAACTCTTAAAGAGTAACTTGTACCTTTTAACCAACATCTCCCCAGTACCCTCATTCTTCACCTCCAGGCCCTGGAAAACATCATCTACTCTCTGCTTCTATGAGTTCAATTTTTAAAATTCTACATATATGTGAAATTATGCAGTCTTTGTCTCTCTAGGCTGGTTTATTTCGTTAAGCATAGCGTCCTCCAGGTTCATCCATGTTGATGCAAATGACAAGATCGTCTTTTATATCTTGGCTATTTATTATAAATAATGCTGCCATGAACATGGGAGCACAAAAATCTCTATGAGCTGCTGATTTAATTTCCTTTGGTTAAACTTAGAAGAGGGAATCGTGAGTCATAGGATAGTTTCATTTTTGATTTTTTAAGAAACCTCCATACTGTTTTCCATCCTGACTATACTAGTTTACATCCACGCCAGCAGTGTACAAGGGTTACCTTTGCCCCACATCCTTGCCAAAATTTGTTATTTCTTGTCATTTTTATAGTAGTCATCCTAACAGGTGTGAGGTGGTATCTAACTGTGGTTTTGATTTGCATTTCTCTTATGATTAATGATGATATTTCTCAAACGAAAACATAAAATTGTTCAACTCATGTATGAAAAGGCATATGTAGGCCTTTCGTACACCAGATGAACATTTTTATGTCTTCATTCGAGAAATGTCTATTTAGGGCTTTTGACTATTTTTTAATCAGTTATTTATTTTTGCTATAGAGTTGTGTGACTTCCTAATATATTTTGGATATTAGTCTCTAGATATACAGTTCACAAATATTTTCTCTTATTCCATGGACTGCGTTTTAATTTTGTTAACTGTTTCCTTTGCTGTGCAGAAGTAGTTTGTTTGATGTAGTCCCACTTGTTTATTTTTGCCTAAGATTTTAGTGTGATATCTAAAAATAAATCAGCACTAAGGCCAATATCAAGGTGCTTCTCTCCTATATTTTCTTTTAGGAGTTTTATGGTTTCAGGTCTTAGAGTTGATGTTTGTCTATGATGTAATATAGAGGTCTAATTTCATTCTTTTGCATGTGGATATCCACTTTTCAAAATTCAAATTATTGAAGAGACTATTCTTTCTCCATTGTGTCTTCTTGATGCCCTCATTAAAAAATCACTGGACTGTATATGCTTGAGTTTATTTGTGGGATCTCTATTGAAAATTTAATCTTTTGATGTATTATGACAAAGAAATTGTAGGAAAGAAAAATAAATGTCAATTTCTTTTATGATCTTGCATGCCAGAGCTCTTTGTTGAAAAATCTCCCAAACTAACTATAGCAAGTCATACCTGATGACATATCAAAAAAGAACAGTACATAAAAACCAAGTTGGGTTTATTCAAATAAAATAAGGATAATTTAATATTCAAAGCTTGAACAACAGAAGTCACAAATTAATTTAAAAATGGGAGAAATATTTTGGTCACCAAAATAAATTTGGGAAACATGTTTGTAAAATCTCATTATATTTTTATGTTTAGAGTCTTAGAAAAGATCTCCCTTAAGGTCTGATAGAGTATATGTAAGACTATGCATAGGTACCATAAAGTTAAAATATTGAAAGTTATACTCCTGAAGTCAGTAATGACATAAGATGTCATTAGCATGCCTTCTAGTCAAAATTGTTCTAGACACCATAGCCATACCCCTCAAAAATGCATTACAAGATATCAACATTTAAAAACAGCAAAAAAGCTGTAACTTGGCAAAATTACTGCATATGCTGAAACCATAAAATAATCTACACATAAACTAAGAATTAAATAATGAACTTTTCAACATTGTTGAATATAAGGACAACCTATACATCTTTGTGGTATCTCTGTATGCCAGAAAGAGACAAAAAAGTGAATTAAAAATACCATTCATAATAGCATCAAAGGTATCAATAATTCATACTAAATGTAATGTAAAATGTGCACAACTACTTCCTTAATAACAATACTGAAAACCATTAGAGAAATTCTAAATAGAGGAGTGTGCCAAGTTTACAAAATATGCAAAATTATAAATATGCTTCTTCTATATAAATTGATGCAAAAATGTTGTGTAATCTGAGTCAAAATCCCACCAGTTCGTCCTATGGGAATTAAAAAGCTGCATTAAAAATTTAGGTGACAAATATCACAGCTGAAGACTTAATGCAATAGTAAATAAGGCAGTGATGTCTTGACACAAGTAAAGAAATTGAACAGTTTGACAGATTGAAGTGTACAAAAGCATATCCACACTTCTAGAGTCACTTGATTTATGATCTAGGTGATAACATGATGTAGTGCATTGGAGCAATCATTATTTTTTCAATAAATATTACTGCATCAAAAGGAGAAAAATATGAACAGAAAGTGGATTTTAAAAAGCTATCATATTATACAAAAAAAAAGCTCCAGGTGGATTATATATTACTATAAGTGCAAAACCTTTAGATGGTGAATAATGTTGAAAGTAAGAAAAATCAAGGTCGCCTTTTTTGCCATTAATGAATTGAGTAAACAAACAGAACTCAGCCTTCAGAAGTAAACCTCTATACTTTACCTCTCAGTTAAGTAAAAATGGAAAATCTGTGACCAAGGATTTATTTTTAGGAGGAGTGAAAAGACAAGTATGAGAACAGAGTAAATCCTGACGCCATAGGGAAAAGCCAAAAGGCACTGGACCAAGAGAAACATCAGAAAAAAAACTGCAATTTTGGGACAGAAGATGAAGACAAGAAATATCCGTACATAAGATAAGTCTTTTTCAGGGCACCTTTGAAGGGTCCTAAGTGCAAACATGTGTCTTCTAAGGAGGCTGAACTAGTTTTGACAACAATTTGCCTTAGTCATGTTATTGGTTAGTTAGTGGCCTATGTGGTAAAAGCAAAAATATTTTTCAAAATATGTATTTCAGCTCTGAAAATATGTGCTCATTTCAATGCTTTGATTCGAGTAACTATGACAGCAACTAAATAAGAGATGTAGACAGCTAAAGGAGAAAATATACCTCCACGTCATAAAGTCTGAAATATTTACAAAATACTTACATCTCAACCATTTAGTTTAATAATTTTTAAAAAGATAGGTATGCACAAAAATTTAATTGTGTCCTACCAGAAATATTTATTTTTAAGTAATAATTGCTTTAATAAATACATTTGTACTGCATTCTAATGCCAATAGACAAAGCTGAAGGGGAAAAAAAAACTAACTTCATAAAAATGCCTGAATGAAGAGGCAGACATGCAGAAGAGTCATATTAGAACATATTAGAACATATTAGCATATTAGAACAACTCAGAATTTTCCCTGTCATCACATGAAGCACAGGCCCAAAATAAAAAAGATTGACAATAGCAAATGTGACCAAATGGAATCCTCATATACTGCAGTTGAAAATGTAATGGTGATACTATACTTTGGAGCTGTCTTTTTGGCAGTTTCTTTTGATTATATATTTACACAGTGATTCTGCAATTAATCTCCACACCAAAAAATAAATAAATAAATAAACACTTGTGCAAGTATACTTATAGCAGCTTTGTTCCCAAAAGCTAACAAATGCAAAACCAATCAAACAAAAAATTTTCTATCTATAAGAGAATGAATAAATGACGTGTGTGATCATACAACAAAATACTATTCAGCAGCGTAAAATAATGAGCTGATGATGACTGAATCTTGCTACCTCAAGACATAATTTGAATGAAAATAAGCTAAACAGGCCGGGCATGATGGCTCACACCCAGCACTTTGGGAGGCCGAGGTGGGTGGATCACTTGACGTCAGGAGTTCCAGACCAGACTGGCCAACATGGTGAAACCCCGTCTCTACTAAACAAACACACACACACACACACACTAGCCAGGTGTGGTGGCAGGCACCTGTAATCCCAGCTACTCGGGAGGCTGAGGCAGGAGAATCACTTGAACTCGGGAGGCAGAGGTTGGAGTGAGCCGAGATAGCACCACTGCCCTCCAGCCTGGGTGACGACGGAGACTCCATTTAAAAAAAAAAAAAAAAAAAAGCTAAACATAAAAAAATTGGTGAAACGTATTATTGGTGATAGAAGTTAGAATGTTGTTGCCACTGGAGGGACCAGGATAAGGAGAGTACCTATACAGGGACACTGGAAAATTCTGGGGAGATGCAGAATCTTTATATTGTTTTATGTGGGACATATGTAAGTCTATTTAATCAGCAATTTCACCAAACTGAGCACAAGATCTGTTTATTACTTAGAAAATATTCCTCAATTACAAAAAATAATAATAAATTATAAGTCTTTCCAGTTTTAAAAGATAAGGGCACTATGTTGTACATTTTGGAAAAGAGAGTGGGTCAGGAAAGAAATCACATTGATATCCGTATCCATATTTATATACTTTGGGACTCTAAGAAGATACCTAGTTTGAGATCTGTAGATTATTTATTTCAGATATGGTAAGCTTTAAAAGGATAGCTAGAGTGGAAATATGACAAAACTATTTTCTTGAAGGAAACTGACAGAACTATTTTTCCTTGAGAGCTGATGATGGATATACTACATTATTTAACTTTATTTACTGTTGTTAGCTATTTTAAAGAAATATTGCCCTATATTATTGTTCAACAGTCTGCAAAGGTTCCAAGAATGGGACATCATAATTTTCTCAACAAATTTAGGTTCTCAATATAATTTGACAAAATGCCAACATTTTATCATTCAGGTACACTTTATTGGCAAAATTTTTGATATATCTCTATAATCTATTCAGTGTTGCTTATGAACAGAGAGAAAGAACTTAGCATGCTTCACTGTCTGTGTGGATTGTGCTTGCCTGTCTCATTTACCATATATCTTTACCAATGGGTAAATATTTTGAACTTCACCCAGCATATAACAGTTTAATGTAAATAAATAGATGAGTTATATAGCTAATGGAAATTGAAGGAAGATTTTTAAAAATGAAATTCAGTAAATCAAGGTGAATTACTGGTTTCCCACAAATTTGTTGTGTATTAAAGATTGTAAAAAATTATTATACACACCAAACTTGAGCCAGTCTATCACTAATTCTAAACTGATGACAGCTTTGGTATAAAAAGGCTTCAGATACCTTTGCTGATGGATCTCAACACTGGCTGAATTTTAAAGAGAGCTTTTGAAATCTATGGATATACAGGTCTTATTTCAGAAGAATAATTTCTGGATGTGGGCTAACCATATATAATTTTGAAAGTTCTGCCCAAGTGCAGTGGCTCATTCCTGTAATCCCAGCACTTTGAGACACCGAGGTAGCCAATTGCTTGAGCTCAGGAGTTCAAGGCCAGTCTGGGAAACATTGTCAGATGTCATCTCTACAAAAAATATACAAAAATTAGCCAGGTGTGGCAGGCACACCTTTAATCCCACCTATTCAGGAGGCTAAGGTGGATCACTTGAGCCCAGGGGGCAGAGGCGGCAGTGAACTGAGTGCATGACAGCCTTGGCAACAGAGGGAAAGCCTGTCTCAGAAATAAAAATAAAATAGATTCTCAGGTGATTCTAACATGCAACTAATTTGTGGAATTCCCTGGTAACTCTGAGGGCTTTTGAAGTGTCAACTCTAATCCCCAAGCTCAGGTAAAGAGAACTAAGATAAAGTTTGGGTGCTGCACTAGTTAGGTCAAAAACAACTCTGTGGCTTGTTTCCTTCATAGGCAAATGACAGTGTCAGATATATTGATCATTGGATTCTTCTCTCACTTTAATTTTTTTTTTACTAAATGTTTATCTTTCTATGATTTTTCATGAGATGTGAATAACTTTGGCTTTCTTCCTTTGTTTTTCATAATGTCATCTGTTCTTGGAAAGAGAGTACAAGAAAGCCAAAATTATCATGAGTATTGTCCTTTCATATAGAGGGACTACTTTCAATATTTCTTTTAATTAACTCCAGTAGAAGTAAAATAAAATGTCTAAGTATAGTGAATGTGCTTCCAAATATTAGTATGCTTAGGCTTACTATACATTTTTATTTAAGATACTTTCATCTTAAATTTGGGAATGTTTCTCACTTTTGTTTGGAGACAGTAAACATACTGAAGAGTTAAGTGGCAAACTTACGTTCCTGTATCCAAAAATCATAATTTTCTTTTAAATGTTCTGCTATTGCCTCACTGATGTTGAACAGGGATCTTGAAAGGCAGAAACCAAGCAGTATCATATGTAGGAAGCTTGATCTCAAGTTTGAGGGACAGTTATCCTAGTGACCTTGCTGGAAAACTAGTTCTTTTTTAAATTTCAACTACAAAGTCCCTTTTTTGTTGTCATAGACAATATACTGAGGTGACAATTACATATACATTTTTTCTATTACTTAAGCTATTGTTAAAAATATCTAAAGATGAGTCCTAGATGTGGAAGAAGGTAGAGAGGATAAACTTTCAACAATGAAGAGCAATATCAGCAGCAATTGGTGTGGCCAAAATGGTAACCCTTTGTCTAGTCTGAAAGCTGACAGGAGACACAGAATCAGATCACAGAACCGCATTGGTACACAAGTATTTAAAAGCCATGGTTAAAAGACAGCCAGTGAGGAGAAAAGATTGAGGATGTACAAGGATTTAAGTGACAACAGTTATGCCTTAATATAACTAGATTTGACCATACAGCTACAAAAACAAAAACAAGGTGCAGAAAACCGAATGCACAAAAGGAAAGGAAATGCTGACTTTGTTATCTTCACTACAGAGTATATTGCCTATACTGTTCTCAAAGAAATGTCTTTTTTAATAACCTTAATTTTATAATGCTGTATATGTTATTTTTGTTTTGGGTTCCTTTCTTTGAAGGATCACTGTTCACATCTAATGAAATGAATGCTAGATAAAATGGAACATAGTTATGCTCTTGAGAAAAGTGTTACAGATATCAGTGTAAACCAAAAACAAATTAAGGTGAACTTTTAGGTTAACATTTATATTGATTTACATAGAAAGTTGTGTGTGTATGTGTGTGTGTGTGTGTTCAGTCTTATTTCTCTTGTATTTGTTCCTGCTTTCTTAGTGCCCTCTTACACTTTGTTCTGGATCTTGAATAGATGAGGGTATTTATCAGACTTCAAAACAGGTGTATTCTTTCACTATTCTGCTTTTGGTTTCTAAGGAGAAAGTCTAGAGTCATTATTACTTCATTTGCTTCACAATATAACTCTTACATAGAAGAAAGCCAACAAGAGGAACAAGTCCCTCGCTGTGTCTTGGGTCCACTCAGAATTACCAACATTAAACTGAAAGGAATACTGCCCAAATTGAAAAGCAACAACTATTATTTTATCAATATCGAAAAAATGATGTCATTTTTCATCCCATAACCATAGTGCTGCTGCTTATAATTAAAATCATATTTATATCGACTCATGTTAGAAAAATGTATACAATCATTATTTTTGATTTGTATTATACATAGTTTCAATTTCAACATGAATTTTCATACTCGTTTAATACGGTTACAAATCAATTTTTTCTTTTCTTAGAACTTCAAATTTATCTTCTTCATTTACATGTGATACTGATAAGAAAAATAAAATCACACTATCAATCATTTTTTACTCTGTTGCTAGAATGTATTTGAAGGATTTATTTTGTTTTATCAAAGTCCTGAAGTGGAATAATAGCTATAAAATTATTTCAGACTCAAGCAAGGCATTGGAAAAAGCATAAGATCAGTGAATTCGTTGCTGTTTGTGATTTCAACATTTTCATTAACTGCCACCTATTCACAGCATGTGCATGCATAGACCGAAAAATTTTGACAGCTAGATCCATGAAACTGCTCATAAAGGTTGCTTTAGAAAACTAGGCACAAATATTTCCAAAGTCTATAATACGGTGGATTAATACAATAAAAGAAACATCAGTCTCTAGTTTTAAAATTTTGTTAAATCAGAATTTTTGACAAGGCCACCAACGTAGCCTGACCCCATTGATGTTCAGGGTCTGATTGAGGATATGGTGCAGGGAAGAGGGGAAGGAGGACACAGAAAGGTATGTCTTTACTGTGTATGTTGTGACCTTAATTTGACTCTCTAAATTTAAGGAATTGAGGGCATAAACTGACTGAAACGATTTTATGAATAATTCTGAAGAAATTCACTCCCAGTGCTATTGTATAACACAGAATAGTGAGAGGACCATGAGAGATAAAATTTTACTATGAATAATAATACATTTTATATTTTTCTGGTGCTAAAAGAGAAAGAGAACACTCCATTCCTTTTCGTATTTACTTGAGATAACTTGATATTCTGAACCTTTCCTCTGTCACCTTAAGATGTATGCAAATCTTTTTAAGAGCTAAATAAGACTCTTGCTAGTTTTGCATCCCAGAAATGTCTCACCTGGGGGACTTGGAGTCGTCTCTTTAAATGTGAACATCAAGGTGATAGACACCCCGTCTTCTGTCACTTTAGCTTAGCTTAGATGCCTGGCTCAGAGCCATAACCTGATCCTTGTCACAAAGATACAAGAAGTTTTACTTTTTCTTTGGATAAAGATACTTAACACGTATGTAATAGATTGTATCTGCCTAATTATATAAAAGGGCGAGATTTATTTTTCTCTTTGTAATCTCTTTAGTAAATGGCCTGTGATATGCATCACAGTCTGATTTAATGCTAATTTAACAATAAAACTGTTTTACTATTTGCTACATTTTTGTGGAGAGGTTTTGCTGGATTGCAGGAGATTTCATATTTAACTACTTCTTCAAAACCTACCCCTGTCAAATTTGCATATTAGCTCTAAAGGAACCCAGAGACAAAGAAATAGCTATAGTAAGAAAGAAAATGCACTGTCAAAGTTACCATAATGTAATGACCACAGCTGTCTTGTAGAAGTATGAACTGTCTTTGGGGACACTCCCAAATACAAGGGAAGCTTTTCCGTTTCGATAGTTTTAATTATAGAAGCAACTAGTTTCAAATAATTATAGTGTGCCTTATTTCATATTGAAACACAACCAAAATTATGCATATTAATCATAGATACAATAAGTAGATTCTGAATCAAAAGAACTTGGGTACATTTCTTCTGTTGTTCCTCAAAATTTAAGAAATCTCTTTTACCCCATTTGTAACTTAAGAGAGTAAGATAAATAATTTGAAAAGTACAATAAATCTTTCACACTACCTGAATTAAATAGTAGTCTAGCACTCAGAAACTTTTATTACCAGAGTAAATTTTATTTTGACAGATTTGCATTGTTATAGCTATTCTCTATTTCAATAACGGGCACCATTAAAATGACATTTACTTTCTATGACTTGATAATCCATAAACAGAGACATTCAATAAATGTAACTGACTGTCTCTTCTTTCTTTCATCATTTTTTTCTTTTACAACATAAGCTATTTGTGAAGGTGTAAGATGAAGGCATTGATAGAAAAGATGACAGAGGTATTAAATCAGTTATGTAATGTAACAATATTTTCAGATATCAATTTATAGTATAAAGAGATAAGATAGTTGAGTAAGCAAGAATTGAGAATGGAAAGCATACAGTTAAGCAAAAACAAAAAGAGTAGAAAAAAATCTGCTGTCAATTTTAAGGTAGAAGAAGAAGCAGATTTGGTGTGAATCAAAACCAGTGAAAATATGTTTCCTTCTTGATATTTTTTGATTGTCTTGTATATTTCTTTAAAACTCAATGTCTCTCTTTCAAGATAAATTGATAGACCAAACACAAACTATGATACAATAATTATAGTATTTGCAGCCATACACAATAATAATATAATCCTGTTACAGATTCTGAGGTACAGATGAATATCTAATTTCCTGCAGTCCAGCAATCCCCAGAGCAAATTAAATATAACTATTGGTAGATTGAAGTAGCCCTTGGTAGACCAAGGATTTGTGGTCTTGTAATTTGTTTGTATTATAATTGAATTTTACATACATCAAAAATGAAATAATCTGATTTATAAAAGTGGATAAATTGTATGCGTTAAATACTTTTATTTTTATGGAATAAATACATTTCCACATAAAGGGAAATGAATCAAAGACCTTAACTATTTTAATGTCAATTTACTGGAAAATGTAAAATTAACTACGAAATTTAAAAATGGCTTCTCCTAAAAACAATGTACGGTTATATGCTGACCAAAGCTGGCTGTCTGGATGGTATATGTATTAGCCCGTTCTCACGTTACTGTAAAGAACTGCCCAAGACTGGGTAATTTATAAAGGAAAGAGGTTTAATTGACTCACAGTTTCACATGGCTGGGAGGCCTCAAGTAACTTACAATCTTTGCAGAAGGGGAAGCAGGCACCTTTTTCACAAGGCAGCAGAAGAGGGAAAGTATGTGAAGGAGGAACTGTCAAACACTTATAAAACCATCAGGTCTCCTGAGAATTCAGTCACTATCAGGAGAACAGCATGGGGGAAACTGCCCCTATGATTCAATCACCTCCCACCAATTCCCTCCCTCAACAGGTGGGGATTACAATTAGAGATGAGATTTGCGTGGAGACACAGAGCCAAACCATGTCAGTATAGTACCTTCTTGCTAAAGAGACTAGTTACTATATGTTTTCACTTATAGTCACCGGATAGCATCCAATATTTTTAAAGATGCCAGCCAAATAGGTTATGAAAGATAGCTGTTTGATCTATTTTTCGGAAGGATAATTTGACATTATTAACAAGTACTATCTTGTTATCTTCTACACACAGACAGATAAAATGAATGAGAATACCTTCTTGCTTTTAAATAGTAACACAAATATTCCATCCTTTGAATATTTATGTCAATTGCCACAAATTAGTAAAAGGAAATGTGTATTTCCCAAGTACTGAACATAGTGGGCTCTTTGTCAATCAAATCGATACCTAGCTATTACACAGAATTACATATGAAGACATTTTCTTTAAAGGTGTCTCATTTTTTCTAACATTTTATTTTACATTTGATTGAAATGTACTAACTTTTTGAAATAAAAGCTTATGGGAAACCTGTATCAAAAAGTTCTGTAAATTTGCATTCACTTCCTCCAGATTATAATAAGAAATTTATTCTAATGCACAAGGAATATGTTGAAGTGGAGTACAAGATTCCATGCAGTTTCCAGAAGCATTCCATAATGACTTCAGGATACGCAACTCATTTTGATGAATTACTTTAAAAAATTTGTCATTAAAATTTCTCATACTCTTATCTAAATCTCCACACATCACCAGATAAAGTAAGACATAATCTTTTTTTGTTATTCATATATTGATTTCTTTATTTCTTTTTAAATAATTCTTTCTTTTCTCACTACTTGCCAGAACAAAACATTAACTTCTTAATTAAAATTTCTGGACTATGTATGAACTATAAAGAATCTGAAATTTGTTCTGTTAAGTCATCATAAGTGTAGTTACTGTCAATAAAAGTTTAATATCAAAGAAAGAGATTATTGTTCTAACAGATATCAGACTATGAAAGGCCAGGCATGGTAGCTTACGCCTGTAATCCCAGCACTTTGGGAGGCCGAGGTGGGCGGATCACTTGAGGTTTGGAGTTCAAGACCAGACTGGCCAAAATGGCGAAACCCCATCTCTACTAAAAATACAAAAATTAGCCAGGCGTGGTGGTGCATGCCTGCAGTCCCAGCTACTAGGGAGGCTGAGGCAGGAGAATCACTTGAACCCAGGAGGCAGAGGTTGCAGTGAGCTGAGATCGTGCCACCACTAATGGACGGTCGGAAATAGAAAAGTTTACTATGAATCACAGGTGTTACAGAAGGTTTTAGAGTAAGAGTTGATCTTAATCTTATTTGAGTATGCAAAGAATTTATGACTAAGACCTCAAAAGCAAATGCAGCAAAAACAAAACTAGACAAATGGGACTGGATTAAAATTAAAAGCTTTTGCACAGCAAAATGAATCATCAAGAGTCAACAGACAATCTACAGAAAAAAAGAAGACACTTGCAAGTTATGCGTCTGATAAAGAGCTAATATCCAGGATCTACAGCAAATTCAAACAACTAAATAAGAAAAAAAAAACCCTATTAAAAAGTGGGCAAAAAACATGAATAGACAATTCTCAAAAGAAGACGTACAAACAGCCAAGCAGCCAACAACATGAAAAAATGTTCAAAATCATTAGTCATCAGAGAAATGTAAACTAAAACCACAATGTGATACCATCTCACACCACTCAGAAAGGCTTATTAAAAAGCCAAAAAACAACACACGTTGGCAAGGATACAAAGAAAAGGTAATGTTTATATACTGTTGGTAGGAATGGAAATTAGTACAACCTCTATGGAAAACAGTATGTACATTTCTCAAAGAACGAAAAAAACAGAACTACCATTTGGCCTTGTAAATCCACTACTAGATATCTACCCAAAGGAAAATAAATCATTACATCAAAACAATGACTGCACTAGCATCTTTATGGCAGCACTATTCATGATAGCTAAGTCACGAAATCAATCTAAGTGTCTATTAGCAGATTATTGGATAAAGAAAATGTGGTACATACACACCATGGAATACTATAAAACCTTAAAAAGTTGTACTATATTAGCAACATTTTGGTGTTTTTTGTAGCAACCTGGATGGATTTGGAGGCCATTAACCTTAGTGAAATAACTCAGAAACAGAAAACCAAATACTTCATATTTTCACTTATAAGTGTGAGCTAAATAATGGATACAGATTGACATAAATATAAAAATAATAGACACTGAGGACTCCAAAAGGGGAGAAGGTAGGCGGGGGGCGGTGTGAGGCTTGAACAATTACGCATTGGGTACAATGTTCACTATTTGGGTGATGGGTGTACTAGAAACTCCAGCCTCACCATTACTTGATATACTAACGTAACAACCCTTCGCATACACCCCCTGAATCTATAATTTTCTTAAAAAATTGCAGAAGTAAAAAGAAGAAAGGAAAGTACTCTAGGTAGGATTAATGTCTTCAGAGTAATACAAGTTTTATTTTAAGAAGATACTAAGAAACTGGTTCTCTAAGAGCAAGGAATTTACTAGGAAATTTGGCAGAATGAGACCAGATTTTGTATTACCTCAAAAACATTCAAATTAGTTTAAATCTGAAGTGGGAAATAGGATCTCATTTCTCAAGTATGTTTTGTTTTGTTTTGGTTTGGTTTGGGTTTGCTTTATTTAAAACTCTAGTAATTTTTTTTATGAGAGAGGGGTTTCATGATCAAATAATCAGTTTTTGAGATGTTGACTATGATATTCAAAAATTCAACCAATAATAATTATGTATTTACATATACAAAAAACAAGTATATTTAAACTAATGTACTTGTGTTTACTCTAGACAATTATTAAGCTAAAGATTTCACATGCATTAACTATTTCATTTATAGCTAGAGTTATATGAAACAGGTAAATAATTATTATATCTATTTTATAAGTGTTTAGACCAATATATGGATCAAAATAATTTCCTCTAATTCATAAACATAGGAAATAATAGATACAATATTGACTGTCACATCCTTCTCTTATTCAGAATATGTTATTTCTAATTAGTATTATTCTTTTGTGGAGATTTGTATCTCCATATTTATTGAGCATGAATTTTTTGGTAGGCATTGGGTAAAATGACAAATTATTGAATATTTTCCCTGAGTTTGCTCATGTGACAAATATTCTTTCTACCCTCACTTTTTGAAGAAATATTTTACTATAGTAAAACTAGGTAAAGAGTCAGTATGTCAATAGGAAGAAATAAATTATTGACAGGGAATAGATAAAATGGTTATTATTCAAAGATGCTATAATTAAGAATGAAGAAATTCAAATGAAGCTAAAATATATTATAATTAATAAAGATGGAAAAATGGGTGAATCAAACAAAATTGAAAATTTAGAAGTAGATCATATATATAAAATCCCCTGATTTATGATAAAAGTACCATTAATATCTGGGAAGTAAGGATAGTCTTTCAAAAATTATTTTGTGTCATTTTGACATTTATATGAAAAAAGAGTATGGGAACCCATAGAACTATTTTCAAGTCAATTGTAGAAGGATTGCAAATCTAAACATGAATGTTAAGAGAATAAATATAGGAGAAATATTTAAGAATATTTTAGTTACCTTGAAATGAGCAAAACTCTTGCTATGAAGGAAAAAAAAGTTACCATAGTCTACATTAAGATTTAGAACATCTGTTCATCAAAAGACTATTCAATGAGAAAACAAACAACAGAGTGAAAGAAGGTATTCGCAATATGTATATTTGGTACAGAGAATACAACAGATTGGTATCCACAATAAAGAGAAAATTCTTACATATCAATAAAAAAGAATAAAGAAAATAGGAAAATAGACAAAATAACTTCTAAAAAATTCACCAAAGATGATAACCGATGAAAATTAACATAGTGAAACAATGTTTAACTTCATTCATCATTAGACAAATGTAAAATAAAACCACAATAAGAACTACTAGACACCTACCAGAATGGCTAAGTGAAAAAGACAGGCAATACCCATTATGGAGCAGCTCAAACCCTAGTACATTGCTGCTGAGATTGTAAATCATACAAACATTTTGAAAAACTGCTTGGTGGCATCGGCTAAATGTGAATATGTTAGCCTATGAAACACCTATTCTATTCATATGCACATGAATATGTTCATCTTTACCAAATTGTATATACAGTAGTCACATATTAATCATCTTTCCAAGGAAAAGTAAGCTAGAAATAAGCTAAATGTCATTACAGTATTAATAAACGAATCGTGATATATCCACATAACAATATTATTCAACAGTAAGCATTTACAACTACAAATACAACTGGCACATATATCAACAAATACAATAAGCAAAACACAAAACAGTATTTATGGCATAATTATCTATTTTTAAACTTTCATTTTAGGTTCAGGGGTACATGTGCAGGTTTACTATTCTTTTTATATAATGTTTAACAGTTAGCCAAATTAATAAATGGTGTTAGAATTTAGGAAGTCATTGTCCTTGGAACAGCAAGCCAGGCAGTGACTGAAATGTGGCAGGAGAGGGCTTCTCATGTTGTGCTATGTGTAATTTCTTAATCTGAATCTTAGTTATGTGGGTATGTTAACTTTGTTAATATTCAACAAGCTATCCAATTTTTTATTACTTAATTTATATCTGTTTATATGACAATATAAATGTTTACATTTAAAAATGCAAGATTCTGCAAAGTTCTTCAGGACAGACATGGCCTCGCTGCATAGTTTACCCATTAAGTTTTATCCTTATTTCACTTTGGCCTGAGGATTTCTTTCATATTGCCCAATTTTTGCTCCTAGGAGGAGTCTTTTTTATTTATATATATATATATACATATATATATACAAATGTATATGTATATACACATACACACACACACATATTTGCAAGTACCTATAGTTCATTATTCATTACTGTGAGTACTAAGCCATAATATTATTTCATTTATTATTGCTGGGGACTACATCACAATTTATTAATCCGTTTATTGCTTGATGGACATATAGGTTCTTTACAAGTTGGATATTATGAGTAAAGCTGCAATAAACATTCGTGAAGAGTCTTTATGGATATATATTTCATTTATCAGGCAAATACCTGGTTGTAAAATTGCAGTACAGGCATGATGGGAGATGTTTAACATCCAGTTTTCTGGATGGCAAGAGAAAGAAAACTTTGATTTGTCAGGGTTGCTGGTTGTCATAGTGTAAATATTTTAACCATGACTGATATCAATCTACAAATATTACATCCCTGAAGACAGAGTTGAGAAGATGTGTATAAAAAGCTCTCATAAGGCCAGCATGAGTGAGCTCTAGAACTCACATCATCAAACTGCTGATTTAAAGGGTAAAAAGGGCAAAGTCTCTGTCTTTAAGAAACTTCAAAACTGCTAAAATGATTGTCCATTTTCACATGTTCACAAGAAGTACATGAGATTTCTAGTAATAGTTAGTGGGGTCAGACTTTAAAAATTTTAGCCATTATAGCATGTAGTGTTATCTTGTATTTGCCTGATGACTAATGATGGTGAGCACCTTTCAATTAGCCTATTAATCATTTATATATCATCTTTAGTTAATTGTATTTTAGTTAATTGTATATCATATTTTTGCTTATTTTAAAGTTTAGATTGTTTGTATTTTAAGTTACAAGAATTCTTTTTAAACAGTCCTAAACCCTTGTTTTCAGCATGAAACCAACTCCAATTAATACATAGCCTTGAGCAGAGAATCTCAGCTGATCCCAGTCTTGACTGACTGACTTGATAGAATTCTGCACACATGTGAATGAAATAGAAATCTTGTTTTATCATTGCAATACTTGAAGTTCTGTATTTCACCAATTATTTTTGCAGTGATAAATTATTAATACAGGATTTGGCACTTAGAAATGAGATACTTAAATAATGAAAAAAATACTGTATTAAGTTTGCAATTAGATGGGCGTTAAGGAAACTGTTGTAAGAGTTTGAAAAATTACTCATATTATATAGTGTTGAAACAATTGGTAAAAATATTACCCGTGATAATTTAGAAGGAATAATAAACTTGTGCTAATGGACAAGTAAGTTTTGAAGCAAAATATCAGTGGGGGTTGACTTTTATCAAATTGTGTAAGGTGTTAAAAGAAAAGTGATGAGCTCTCAGAAGTGACCAGTTTGCAAATATAATTGTAAAATAGAATGTTAAATAATTCCCCAAATTTCAGTGTTAAAAAGTGAATATGCTTCTCACTAAATCAAACTTGCCTGAAAACACGGCTTTAAGACAAAGAGAACCCTAGAATATTGCCATTAAGAAAAAGCCTCATGACAAAAAGAGAAGTTAAGTGAGTGCTGTAACCTCATTGTTTAGAGCTCTGAAAGAATTATTTTGCTACTAAGTTATTTAAGCTCTTCAGAGAGATTCCAAATAGGGAACTGAGAGTCTATGTGCCCTACAGTCATCCCGCAGTATCCATGGGAGACTGGTTCCAGGACCAGGATATAAAAGTCCATGGATGCTCGAATCCTTTATATAAAATGTGCTACTACTTGTACATAACAATGAGGCTATAAAATAAACTAAAAGCATGGAAGTAAGAACAAAGAATACAATTTCTCCTTTATTTGCAGATTATTGGAGTAAGTCATTAAAAATCCCAAAGAATGTAGAAACAGTGCTGGAAAAAATAATTATATTAATAGAAAAAATTAATCTTAAAATCCCAGACATTACAAAAAGCAACTTGAATTGTGAACTTATGTAAGAGTTGAAATGATATACTTGCTAGAAGAAGACATAGGAGGAAATTCTTGTAAACTTGGAACATGCAAAGTTTTTAAGGAAAGAAAGAGCACATCTATTAAGGTGGGTAAATTGAACTTTAACCAAATTACAATTTTTGCTTTTCAGAAGACTAATAGTAAATTCTAAAAATAACAACATATCTTTATAAAATATTCACAATGTGTGTATCATACAAGGAACTCATACCTACAATAAAAAAAATTCAAACTCAAAAATTACAAGACAAAAATTTGGGAAATAAACATTTTACAAAAGAAGTTACACAAAACATAATAAGCATATAAAAATAATAATCAGAAAAAAATGCAAATTAGAACTTTATTTAGAAACCACTACAGAAACTTTAGAATGACTAAAATTTAAACATCTGATCTGTTTGTAGAGTACCTGGAATTCTTGTTATTTCTTAGTGAGAATGCACAATGGAGAATCAGTTGTGAAAAGATTAGACAATTTCTTGTAAAGTTAAATAAACATCCAACCCTAGGCATTTATAAAATGAGATGAAATTATAACTCCATGAGAATATTTGTTCAGAAATATTCATAAAAGTTTTATTTATAATTGCTAAAATTAGAAACAAACATGGAAATAAATTAATCAACATATGAAAGAACTTAATGCATCTCAAAAATATGCTTGGTAAAAGAAAGCAGACACTAAATAACTTACGCTATGTGATGGTTTGACTTTTATTAAATGATATAAAAGAAAAACTTAATTTATATTGAAATAAAGCAGAAAAGTGTTTATGTGGGTCCTGAGGCTTACGATATTTGGTGGCAAAGAGGAAAATGAAAGATTTGTGGTAATAGAAATGTTCTGTATTGATTTCACTGGCAGTTATACAAGTGTATGCATTTTGCAAACTCATCGTGTGCACTTAATATATAACTATAAATAACATCATAATAAAATTATTTTTAATTACTTTTTAAAATATAAGATAAGAATTTGTAAGCTGGCAGAAAAAATAGAAAAGTCATAGTACGAAAGCCATAATATAACAAATTTGACCTATGAGAATTGTTTTAATCTCTTAAAATATTAAACCCATTTCAAAAATATTTCCTCAGAAAAAAATCTCAAACCCTGATGGCTTTATCCATCAAGACTTCCAAATGTTAAACATTGAATTTGAATAAAATGAAACTTTCCCAAATGCTGTTATGAATCCATTAGAATCTTAAATCTGAAAATTATGTAAGAAAACAAATACTTAAAAATATAGACACAAATATCCGGTAGAAAATGTTGTCAAATTAACCCCAGTGATAAATAACAGTTATATTATGCTAAAATTAATTTGGGTTTATTCTAAAAAGTGAAGAGTTGTTACACAATAAGAAATTTTTAAAAACCGCAAAAGATACTGCAAGAGATAAAAATTTGATAATCTAATTAAAATATACTTGAGTTTAGTTTCAAATAATATTTATGATAAAAACTGTACAACCTAGTAATATAAGAAAATTCCTTTAATTTACCAAAGACTAACAACAGAACACTTGAAGCTACTTTATACTTAATCATAAAATGATGAACAATGAGATTAAAAATGAGACAAAAATATTTTTCTTTTACAGTATCCTGGAAACACTAGTTTGTGAACATAAGGGAAATAAAGTCACACCTGTAATCCCAGCACTTTGGGAAGCAGAGGTGGGCGGATCACCTGAGGTCAGGAGTTCGAGACCAGCCTGACCAACATGGTGAAATCCTGTCTCTGCTAAAAATAAAAAATTAGCCAGGTGTGGTGGCACATACCTGTAATCCCAGCTACTTGGCAATATACTTTTTCAAGGCAAAACATTGAAATATGTTTTTATGTTTATCAGGCAAATACCTGGTTGTAAAATTGCAGTACAGGCATGATGAGAGATGTTTAACATCCAGTTTTCTGGATGGCAAGAGAAAGAGAAAACTTTGATTTGTCGGGGTTGCTGGTTGTCATAGTGTAAATATTTTAACCATGACTGATATCAATCTACAAATATTACATCCCTGAAGACAGAGTTGAGAAGATGTGTATAAAAAGCTCTCATAAGGCCAGCATGAGTGAGCTCTAGAACTCACATCATCAAGCTGGTGTTAGATCATATCTCATTTTGGTTTTGATTTGCATTTCTCTAATGATCAGTCATGTTGAGCTTTCTTTTGTATGATTTTTGGCCACATGTATGTCTTCTTTTGAGAAGTGTCTGTTCATGTCTTTTCCCACTTTTTAATGGGGTTGATTTTTTTCTGTAAATTTAAGTTCCTTTTAGACTGTGGATATTATACCTCTGTCAGATGTATAGTTATCCTATTACTGGGTAGATACCCAAAAGAATATAAATCATTATATTATAAAGACACATGCACACGTATATTCATTGCAGCACTATTCACACTGGCAAAGACATGGAATCTACCTAAATTCCAGCTTACAAATCCTCTCCTGAGGCAGGAGAATCGCTTGAACTCAGAAGGCGGAGGTTGCAGTGAGCTGAGATTGCACCATTGTACTCCAGCCTGGACAACAAGAACAAAACTCCATCTCAAAAAAAAAAAAAAAAAAGGAAAAAAAACTCCAATTTTTTTAGAATGATTTTCAACATACTAAATACAGAAGTATTTATACAATATTAAAATTAATCCTTACTTTAACAAGGTCAGCAAATTCTGAAATTAATTTATTCCCATGTTTGTGTAAGAAAAGGTAAAATTAAAATACTATATACAATTATATTTAAAACATTGCATTCCTCAAAATTTTTTAAAAATGTGTAAGATATTTACACTAAAAATATCACAAAATATTATTGAGAAAAATTAGAGACCTAGATAAATGGGAAAATAAACCATGTTTATAAATTAGAAGATTTAGTAAATAAATGGTTATAACTCTCTCATAATTGTTCTTCAGCTCCAATGCAATTTCAATATAGATCTCAGCAGGTTTTTTCACAGATATTTTAAAATTATTTTTAAATGAATATGCATTGTAAAAGGCAAAAGTTGGCAGGACAGCCTTGAGGAGAGACATCAAAGTTGGAGTACTTACACTAACAAATATCAAAACTTACCATTAAAAAAAAATAGCTCTACTATGGCGTAAAGGATGGCATACTGAAGAACCAGTGGTTTCATTCATCCAGGAAGTCAACAAATACATGGTAAAATGGTAAAAATCATTTGTCATCAGAGAAATGTAAAACCATTATAAGGTACTAGCTCACACTAGTCAGAATGATTATTTTTAAAAAGTTGGCCAGGTGCGGTGGCTCACCCCTGTAATCCCAGGGTTTTGGGAGGCCAAGGCAGGTGGATTACCTGAGGTCAGGAGTTCAAGACCAGCCTGGCCAACATGGTGAAATCTCGTTTGTATTAAAAGTACAGAAATTAGGGCCAGGTGCAGTGGCTCATGCCTGTAATTCCAGCACTTTGGGAGGCTGAGGCGGGGAGATCACCTGTGGTCAGGAGTTCGAGACCAGCCTGACTAACGTGGTGAAACCCTGTCTCTACTAAAAATACAAAAATTAGCTGGGCGTGGTGGTGAGCACCTGTATTCCCAGGTAGTTTTGAGGCTGAGGCAGGAGAATCACTTGAATTTGGGAGGCAGAGGCTGCAGTGAGCCGAGATCGTGCCACTGCACTCCAGCCTGTGTGACAGAGCAAGACTCCATCTAAAAAGAAAAAAAAAAATTAGCTGGACATGGTAGCCCGTGCCTATAATACCACCTATTTGGGAGGCTGAGGGGGAGAATCGATTGAACCTGGAAGGTTGGAGGTTGCAGTGAGCCTTGACCTCACCACTGCACTCCAGCTTGGGCAACAGAGCAAGACTCTGTCTCAAAAAACAAAACAAAAAAACAAAATGTCAAAAACAGCAGATGTTAGGAAGGATACAGAGAAAAGGTAACATTTATACACGTTTGGTGGAAATGTAAATTAGGACAACTTTTATGGAAAACAAGATGCAGATTTCTCAAAAAACTAAAACTAGAACTACCATTAGACCTGGTAATTTCACTAGTAGGTATCTCCAAAGAAAAAGAAATCAGTATATTAAAAAGACACCTGAACTCATATGTTTATTGCAGAGCTATTCACAACAGCAAAATCAAAGAACAACCAAGTTCTATCAACAGATGATTGGATTAAGAAAATGTGGTATGCATACACTATGGAATACTACACAATTATAAAAAAGAATGGGATCGTCTTTGCAGCAACATAGATGAAGCTGGATGTTGTTATCTTAAGTGAAATAAGTCAGAAGCAGAAAACCAAATACCTCATATTGTCACTTACGTCAGAGCTAACCAGTGAGTCCACATGGACGTCAACACGGAAATAAAAGACACATTGGGGACTCAATATGGAAGAGGATTGGAAAGGGTGAGGGTTGAAAAAGTACCTTTTGGGTATAATGTTTACTATTCAAATGATCGGTACACTAGAAGCCCGAACCCCACCACTACACAGTATATCCATGTAACAAACTGGCACATGTCCCCCCGAATATGAACAAATAAAAATATATTTAAAAAGGAAAAAAGGAAAACACAAAATGGCATATTTGAAAACAAATATAAAGACCTGCCGAAAAATACTTGCTTCTCAGATACCTACAGCTGCAGTTTACTTGAGACATCACCCTATGATGGATTTATTTATTGGATATGTAGTTTTAGTCAATCTTATTGTAGAAAGATATATTCAACTAATATTCACCATGTGTATTCAAATTAGTTGAAGGATTCTATCATTTTACAATCTAATAAACCTAAGCAATCCAGTAGTTAATAATGAAACATCTTTTAGGGAGGAATTTGGCAAATAAGGCATAAGATTACACAGAATTTAATGTTTTATTTCAATGTTTTGCCTTGAAAAAGTATATTGCCAAACTCACATGTATTATGTGAATAAAAATATTTGCATAATTTTTATCACATATGGTAAATATATATCCAAATCCCCATTAATAATTTACAAAATCATTTTCAGTTAATATTCTGTAAGCTTCTACATAATGCCGTTATTGAAGGATTTTAATTGCCTGGGTTGTCAGAAGGCAGAGAGGTTATATATAGTTCTTCAAAAAAGCACAGATATGTATGAGGACTCTCAAAGTCCTCTGTCAACTCTATGAATCTGTAATGTGATGCTTTATTTTGGAAAATATTGGTGACAAATTATTCCCAACAAACCACTTTGCATAAATACAAGTGTTGACTCTTAAGTAGCAAAACCAATTACATTTGTCACTTGTATATTATTCCAAATGTCATTTCTTATTTCATAAAAATATCCTAGCATTCTAACTATGTAACTACATAGTTGCTACTGAATTAACAAATAAATTTATTTTTAAATAAATTAAAGTATCAGATATTTAATTTTCAAAAATATATATGCATATATTTATCTACATTAGTGTGCGTGCATGTGTGTATGTCAGAAGTAAGATAATTTTTAAGTCATAATTGAGTGATAGAGGATAGACTATCTACCAGTTATTTCTCATGTTTTTTGTCTGAAATATTGTCTATTAACAACCAAATAGATAAATGGACATAAGTACAGAAAAAGAATTTAAAATAGTGGTTTGGTTAACTCTTGCTGTGTAATTAACCACCACTATGCTCAATGGCTTTAAAACAACCATTTTATTTACTAGCTCATTATTATACAAACGTGTCAGGGTTCTATGGAGCTACCTTGTCACTGCTTCACTTTGCCTTATCAAGGGTGGCTCAACTGAAGCTGTAGGATCCACTTTCAAAGTGAGTTCACTCATACGGTTGACAAGTTGGTTCTGGCTGATGAGTGGGATCTAACCTTAGGCTTGTTCTGAGGTTCTTTTGCACAAGGACTATATATGTGGGTAATTTAAGATTCTCACTGCATAATTGTCCCTGGATAACTAAACTTATATTAAGTGGTTGCCCATAGAAAGCAAAAACAAGCTGCTGGACTAAGTAATTCTGAGTAAGTCTTTCTTAAGACTTACTTTAGAAACTTGAACAATATTGTTTGTGCTATTTGGTATTGGTTAAAGAAGTCACTTATCCAGGGGATGGTTTAAACTATTGTGTGAAGACCAGGAAGCATGTTTCCTTAGGGACCAACAAAACAAGTTTATTTCAGGCTAAGATACAGCCCCTAATGATTCATGTTTTTCTTACTTTCTTTCCAATATCCTCAAAGTACCATTTCATTATGGCATCAGCTCCAGCTTGAGGCCTGTGATATCATCTAAATCAAGTACAGGTATCAGAGAAAGTTTCTCAAGCACAGATTCTTTTGACTTAATGGCCAGCGAACTTAGGAGAAAATTAATCTGCCTTCCAGAAATACAAAATAAAATGGTGAACCAGTGACAAGGACAAAAATATGTAGTTCCATTCAAAATGGCAGACAACAGGGCATCTGTAGCAGTTGGTTCACAAGGATTCTGAAAAGCGGTCATCAGCTTTTTTTTTTTCAGGCACAGATCTATCGCCAGGGAATTGTTCTTCAAGATGACCAGCTTGACTTCTGAGTAATCCTTCATTTTCAGAAAGAAATGACCCATGTTTCCAGATGAATAGTAGCTTTCTTAACCTGTTTTTTACCTACAAAAGTACTGAAGAAAAATATAGGTGACAGTGCGAGGAAGTGGGCATAAATATTCATTCCATCAATTTCATGAATACATCAATACGTATTCATTCCATCAATTTCAAGTAGAGAGTTGAATTTTCAAATAAAATATTATGAAGAAAAATATAAACAGCAGGATAAAATAAATGTGGAAATTGCTAAAACAAGATATAAAGGTAAGTTATATTTAGCAAAAATAAATTCATTTTACAAATCAAATTATAAACTTAAAATAACGTTCTGGTAAGCAGAGGCTCTTATTATTGCACTTCATCAAGTGCTGAAGATGTCCCAGTGATTTGAGTTGAATAGAATTAAGAGGAAATTAGTCAAGGTAAAATAAATTCTAACAAGACAAAATAGTTCTCTTTATTTTGTCTCTAAATGAAATATGATAAGAATTTTTTGGTTTTGCTTTTATTTTTCTCATCAATGATACCAAAATGAAGTGCTGATATATTCCCTAGCTACTAGAAAAATTTGTAAGTGTTGACGTGCTTGCTTTTGACTGCTTCTAAAACACAATGAAAATGAAAATCTGCCTTTACAAACCTGATTTTTAAATTATTCAATAGACCTTTAAAATAGTATAATTTGCAGTTTTTTTTAACTTGTATTTGATGTTCAGGGATACATGTGCAGGTTTGTTACATAGGTAAATTTGTGTCAGAGGAGTTTGTTGTACAGATTATTAATATTTCATCACCCAGGTATTAAGCCTAGTACCTATTAGTTATTTTTTTCTGATCCTCTCTTTCCTCCAACCCTCTACTCTCTGATAGGCCCCAGTATGTGTTGTTCCCCTCTATGTGTCCGTGTGTTCTCATCATTTATCTCCCACTTATAAGTAAGGACATGCAGTATTGGGTTTTCTGTTCCTGTGTTAGTTTGCTAAGAATAGTGGCCTTCAGTTCCATCCATGCCCTGCAGAAGACGTGATAGCATTCTTTTTTATAATTGAATAGTATTCCACAGAGTATATGTTCCACATTTTATTTATCCAGTCTATCATTGATTGGAATTTAGGTAGATTCCATGTCTTTGCCAGTGTGAATAGTGCTGCAATGAATATACGTGTGCATGTGTCTTTATAATATAATGATTTATATTCTTTTGGGTATCTACCCAGTAATAGGATAACTATACATCTGACAGAGGTATAATATCCACAGTCTAAAAGGAACTTAAACAAATTTACAGAAAAAAATCAACCCCATTAAAAAGTGGGAAAAGACATGAACAGACACTTCTCAAAAGAAGACATACATGTGGCCAAAAATCATACGAAAGAAAGCTCAACATGACTGATCATTAGAGAAATGCAAATCAAAACCAAAATGAGATATGATCTAACACCAGTCAGAATGGATATTATTAAAAACAGAAAATAACAGATTCTGGTGAGGTTGTGGAAGAAAAGGGACTCATACACTATTGGTGGGAGTGTAAATTACTTCAACCATTATGGAAGACAGTGTGGTGATTCCTCAAAGACCTAAAGACAGAATTTGCAATTTTTTTTTTTTTTTTTTTTTTTTTTTTTTTTTTTTTTTTTTTGAGACAGAGTCTCGCTCTGTCACCCAGGCTGGAGTGCAGTGGCGCAATCTCGGCTCACTGCAAGCTCCGCCTCCCGGGTTCACGCCATTCTCCTGCCTCAGCCTCTCCGAGTAGCTGGGACTACAGGCGCCCGCCACCACGCCCGGCTGATTTTTTTTGTATTTTTAGTAGAGACGGGGTTTCACCGTGGTCTCGATCTCCTGACCTCGTGATCCACCCGCCTCGGCCTCCCAAAGTGCTGGGATTACAAGCGTGAGCCACCGCGCCCGGCCAGAATTTGCAATTTTTAAAATAAATTTGCTTGCATAAATATTTTGAATACTGATATTTATATGCATTTATCAGCTAGATATAGCCCTCCCAATAATCAATTTTTTACATTCAAAAGAAAGATCACATCCAGGCCAATCTTTACTAGCCATAATACTATTAAGATAAACAGGTAACCAGAGTTTCCTGTTCATTGATTTTGGGAAGCCTATGTATTAATTCAGGAAAATGAATTTCAACAGCTTTAGTTCATTTTTCTCAACTAATGATATATAATGTATTTCAATTTTCACATTTTAATTAAAGCCAATGATAATAATTAAACTCATATTTTAATTAGTCAATAATAATTACTATTTCTAATGTAATTACATTCTGCACCCTATACAATAAAATTACGTTTATTCTTCACTGTGTATAGTTTTTCCCTCAGTCTAGTGAAAATGGCCACTTTATAAAAACAAAGGAGAATTATTTATTTAGAGTCTCAATATTATTATCTCTAAAAACTCTACCTAACCAAACTGAATTCAGTAATGTCTACATCATCATCTCCAATTTGAAGGAATATATTTCCTTACCAAGTGAAGAAAAAAAGACATCCTTAGTAGTACACTGTTCTTAAAGATAAATACAAGTTGGAGAAGACTTGGTGTTGTTTTTTTTTTCTCTCCCATAGCCAGTAAGATGAAAAAACTGCTCACAAATGTCCCTTAAGATTTCTCCTTTACTAGTTATTCCAAATATTCAGAGTTTATATGAAGACAATTAATTACTCTCTAGATGCTTGTTTGTATCTCTACATGTGAATTGCTGATCAATTTCTTTTAAACCATGGTCTCTGACTCAAATATAAAAGTAGGTACGTTGGTTATGTTAATGTGACTGTGGTTATCATTTCACAATGTACACATACATCAAACCATCATGTTGGAAATCTTATATATGATTTAATTTGTCTGTAATACCTCAATAAAGCTGGAAAATAGAGTGTTGAAATTGCTATAAGGGTTACAGGAAATGTCATCCCTTGAAAAGGCTTACAAACTCTGGCAACAAATATATACCATTAATGAGTTAAACTAAGGAATAAGTACAATAGAAACCAGAGCATAAAGTGCAAAATCACATTAAATATGAAACTTTAAAACATTAATATATCTGTGTAGTATGGGGGAAAATAAAATATTAAAAAATATAAAACTTTAAGTGACTTCAAATTTAATATGAAATGATTTATATATCTTAATGAAGATTAAGTTATCTGGGAATTGAAAGGATTTAGTCAGGGAAAACAGCATAGAAAAGGCAAGTGTGCAGAGACAAATAATAGCATTTGCTTCCTGTACCGTGCAGAGGAGAGTCTGTGCAATGGGCATTTGCAAAAAACAAGACTCTAAGACTGGACACATTTAGATGTTGTACTTGGGGTCATTCCACACTGAAATTATGTCATTAAATCCTTTTGCTCTGCTTCTATACTCACCAAATGTGTCAGTTTCAAGTAAAAATAGTTTAATTCAACTGCTTTTCGCTAAAAAGAAAGAAGAAGGAGGAGAAGAAAACAATGTCTTAGAGAACAGAGCTGAATTTTAGTTTTCAGGAAAAGCTAGATCCAGTTGACTGTTCTCCAGTCATCTCCATTTAGCCAGCCTCTTACTGTGTGGCTGTAAGAACATTGGCTTATATTCTGTCATACAAACAATAAATGGAATGACCAAGGTCATCTTATTTTCCCATGTTTCCATGAGAAGTTTCAGGGTTTCATCTTATTTGCCTAGCTTGAATCAAATGCCCATTCTGGAAACTACAGCTAGGGTTGGAAATAGGCAAAAAGTGTACAATGCACATCTAATACAATACACATAATCTTCATGAGATCAGTGGTCATATCTTTTTACAGCACCGTACCCCAAACATCTTAAAAAACTGCTTTTCACATTGTAGGCACTCTATAAATATTTTTGTAAGGGATAAAATTTAAAATATTACTGTCCAAGTCTGGGTAAATGATTCACTCTTGAATCTGGGAAATTGGACTGGTCACTCTTACAATAATAGAAAAAGAAATGGTGGGATGTTCTTAAGGACTCAAAATATTGCTATGAAAAATAAAAAGTGTGCAAGGTTTACTGAAAAAAAAACAACAAATACTCATTAAATTAAGAATAGAGATTGTCCTATGCAGAGAGAATGGCTTGATCACTCATTGGTAAGAGAACACACCCATTGCTTATATTAAAAATTGCCTTTTACTAAAAAGCAAATGTAGGCATTCCATTTTCTTCTTTTACATTACATTATTATTTTTGAGATTAATTTATCTTGAATCAGTTTCTAGTAACTTTATACCATTGAATATATTAATGATAAACATGTTTCATTTAATAGAGTTGAAACACTGACACTGACCTATATACAGTAAGTAAGCCAAGGACCTGCTAGGTGATTAGGTAAGGACCAAAGTTACTAACTGCTTTGCAATTCAACATAAATAATGAAATGTAAGAAATCCAAAAGCAGTTAAGTTCAAAATGAATTATCAAGAATTTTAGTGAAGTTTAAAATTTCTTTGTATTTATTAATGCTGGATATAAAATTGTCTTTGAGTCCAAATTCTCCCTTTGTTAAGTGCACAGGAAGATTCTTTCATGACAGGAAGAGAAGCTCAGAAAAAAATAACTTTAAAATAAATATTTAGGCAAACACGTATGTATATAACTTTATGGAGAACATAATTGCCCAGTTGGGTAGAAAAATTATGGATATTTATACTCTGTATCAGAGGCTCATATTTATAAAGTTTGACAGTATTATCAGTTTTAATGTATATTCAGGGAAAATTACAGAAAATGTAGCATAGATACAGTTCCAGGTCTGGCACTGGCCCTTTGACCTTGGAATCATTTAGCCTCTCTTTCTTCCATTTTCCCTATGCTGTCAAGCACAAGTGAATTGTTACCCATCATCTTTTATTTTCAAAATATGAAAGAATATAACTAAAATGACATTTATAAATTGTAGAAATATTTGCAACATCAGCACAATTTTTTGTTGCAATAGGCAAAAAATTTTAAGTCATGTCTATCAAGGAGATGTCTAAAGTATATACATTTTTATCTTTGAAATTCTAATAAAACATTTGCAGTTATCTCAGTTAGGAATTGAAATTTCTGACCCTCTACTGTCAGCTTTGAACCATTTAAATTAAAATTTACCTAGGCACAAGAATGACATATCAAAAACTTGATATCTTACCAAGAAAATATGTACTGTATCTTTGATCATGTTACTTTAAGAAAAGTAATTAAGTCACAAATAAATCTTATTTTTCAAATATATAATTACCAATTATTTTGGAAAAAACAAACTAAAATGAAAATCAAATGACACAATCCCAGCATAGTTTTAAACTCTATTTTAAATAACCTAAGACTTTTTAAAATAACCTATAAAAGATAGATATTTTCCCAAGTGTTCTCTAATGTTTCTAGATTCATTAATATTTCTGATATTATGATTTTCTGTTTTAGGATCAAATTACTAAAAGGGTAGTCATATTATCCTACATTTATTATCGTATATTTGTATATACGTTGCAGTTTTAAAATAATTGTACAATCAGTTCTATGAAGCACTAAATTTTGAGCCAAAATAATGGCTTCAAACTTTGTCTCATAAACATTTATCTGTTGAGTCTTGATTAAAAGCCTCTGAGTTGATGAGGCTGTTTTGTTGTAATAAATTCAGCATTAAAAACAAAGACATTATGTCATTTGCAAAAATGTAGATGAAATCGGACATTTGCCAAATGAAATAAGTCAAACACAGAAAGACTAATACTGCATGCTCTGACTTACATGTGAAATCTAAAACAATTAAACTCATGGAAGCAGGGAATAGAATAGTGTCGATATGATTTGACTCTGTGTCCCCATCAAAATCTCATTTTGTAGCTCCCATAATTCCCACATGTTGTGGGAGGGACCTGCTGGAAGATAATTGAATCCTGGGGATGGATCTTTCCTGTGTTATTCTCATGATAGTGAATGGGTCTCATGAGATCTCATCATTTTAAACATGAGAGTGTCCCTGCACAAGCTCTCTTTTTTGCCTGCTGCCATCCACATAAGATGTGACATTACTCCTCCTTGCCTTCCACCATGATTGTGAGCCCTCCCTAGCCAGGTGGAATGTAAGTCCAGTTAACCTTCTTTCTTTGGTAAATTGCTCAGTCTTGGGTATGTCCTTAACAGCAGTGTGAAAATGGACTAAAATAGTAAATTGGTACCAGGAGTGGAGTACTGCTGAAAAGACACCTGAAAAATGTGGAAGCAACTTTAGAACTGGGTTTCAGGCAGAGGTTGGAACAGTTTGGAGGGTTCAGAAGAAGACAGGAAGATGTGGGAAAGTTTGGAACTCCCTAGAGAGTTGTTGAATGGCTTTGACCAAAATGCCAATAATGATATGGACAATGAAATCCAGGCTTAGGTGGTCTCAGAACATTTTGGACACTGGAGCAAAGGTGATTCTTGTTATGTTCTAGCAAAGAGACTGGCAGCATTTTGCCCCTGCCCTAGAGATTTCTGGAACTTTGAACTTGAGAGAGATAATTTAGGGTATCTGGCAGAAGAAATTTTTAAGAGGCAAATCATTCAAGAGGTGAGTTGGGTGCTGTTAAAGGCATTCAGTTTTAAAAGGGAAACAGAGCATTAAAGTTTGGAAAATTTGCAGCCTGATAAATTGATAAAAAAGAAAATCCCATTTTCTGAGGAGAAATTTAAGCCTGCATATATTTGCATAAGTAACAAGGAGCCAAATGCTAATCACCAAGGCAATTGGGAAAATGTCTCCAGGGCATGTCAGAGATATTTCAGGCAGCCCATCAAAGGCCTGGAGGTTTAGGAGGAAAAATTGGTTTTGTGGGCCAGACCCAGAATCCTTCTGCTGTGTTCAGCCTAGGGACTTGGTGCCCCCCATCCTAGCTACTCCAGCTGGGGCTGAAAGGGGCCAATGCAGAGCTTGAGCCATGGCTTCAGAGGGTGCAGCCTCAAGCCTTGGCAGCTTCCACGTGGTGTTGAGCCTATGAGTGCACAGAAGTCAAGAATTGGGGGTTGGGAACCTCTGCCTAGATTTCAGAAGATGTATGCAAACACCTGGATGCCCAGGCAAAAGTTTGCTGCAGGGGTGGAGCTCTCATGGAGAACCTCTGCTAGGACAGTGCAGAAGGGAAATGTGGGGTAGACCCCCTATGCAGAGTTCCCACTGGGGTACCACCTAGTGGAGCTGTGAGAAGAGATCCACTGTCCTCCAGACCCCAGAATGGTAGCTCCACCAACAGCTTGCACCGTGTGCATGGAAGAGCCACAGACACTCAACACCAGCTGGTGAAAACAGCTGGGAGGGAGGCTATACTCTGCAAAGCCCCAGGGATGAATCTGCCCAAGACCATGGGTACTCACCTCTTGCATTAGATTTGACTGCCCTGCTAGATTTTGGCCTTGCATGGGGCCTGTAGCCCCTTTGTTTTGGCCAATTTCTCCCATTTGGAATGGCTGCATTTACCCAAGGCCCATGCCCCCCATTGTATCTAGGAAGAAACTAACTTGCTTTTGAATTTATAGGCTCATAGGCCAAAGGAACTTGGCTCATGTCAGAAAACACATTGGACTGTGGACTTTTGAGGTAATGCTGAAATGAGTTTAGACTTTGGGGGACTCTTGGGAAGGCATGATTGGTTTCGAAATGTGAAGATCTGAGATTTGGGAAGGGTCAGGTGCAGAATGATATGGTTTGGCTCTGTGTCCCCACCCAAATCTTATCTTGTAGCTCCTATTATTCCCACATGTTATGGGAGGGACCTAGTGAGAGGTGATTGACTCATGGGGGCAGATCCTTCCTGCGCTGTTCTCATGATAGTTAATGGGTCTCATGAGATCTGATGGTTTGTGTATTGGGGGTCTCCCTGCACAAGCTTTATATTTTTGCCTGCTGTAGTCCATGTAAGATGTGACATGCTCCTTCTGCCATGATCGTGAGGTCTCCCCAGCCATGTGGAAATGTAAGTCCATTAAATCTCTTTGGTAAATTGCCCAGTCTTGGGTATGTCTTTATCAGCAGTGTGAAAATGGACTAATACAGGTGTTTATCAGAGACTGGGGCATGGGGAGAATGAGGATACAGTCAAATAGTAGAAGCCTTACTCAGACAGGAAAAATACATTTGATTTCTTTTCCTCTTTTTGAAATCAGTTACACAGCATGAAGAATAAAGCTAGCAAATGAATACTGTACATTTAAATTTCACTAAAACAGTGAATTTCAAAAGTTCTTATCATGAAATTGTTAAATATTTGAAGTGATGAATATGTTAATTCATTTGATTTAACCATTCAACATTGTATTCAAATATTATGACACTATTTTGTACCCCCATAAACATATGCATGTATAATTTATCAATTAAAACATGATTAGAATTGTATTCTTAGAATGAGTTGAACCTCCTTTGTTTCATTACAGAATTATCTTTGCTAATTTACTTAAGACACTTCATTCTCCTTTCACATAACTCAACAGGAGACATTTGTTATTGCTAGATAAATGTCATTTTTCTAACATGCCTCCCTTAATGCATGTATTTTTGTAGAAATATGTTTTCCTACAAAAACAATTGTCACCCATCAATTGGTTCTTTCACATCATAGTTTGCACAATTCCAGTTTAGATCAGATGTTCATGTTTTTATTTTGTTTTGTTTACATTAACCATTCAACACATTACTTATTTTAATTATACTGATCCCTCTTTCTGGTTGTATGTTTTTAAAAAGTGTTCATAAAATTTTCTCCTCATAGACTCAAAGGGATGGAGGAAGATCTATCAAGCAAATGGAAAACAAAAAAAGGCAGGGGTTGCAATCCTAGTCTCTGATAAAATAGACTTTAAACCAACAAAGATCAAAAGAGACAAAGAAGGCCATTAGATAATGGTAAAGGGATCAATTCAACAAGAAGAGCTAACTATCCTAAATATATATGCACCCAATACAGGAGCACCCAGATTCATAAAGCAAGTCCTGAGTGACCTACAAAGGGACTTCAACTCCCACACAATAATAATGGGAGATTTTAACACCCCACTGTCAACATTAGACAGATCAATGAGACAGAAAGTTAACAAGGATATCCAGGAATTGAACTCAGCTCTGCACAAAGTGGACCTAATAGACATCTACAGAACTCTCCACCCCAAATCAACAGAATATACATTTTTTTCAGCACCACACCACACCTATTCCAAAATTGACCACATAGTTGGAAGTAAAGCTCTCCTTAGCAAATGTAAAAGAACAGAAATTATAACAAACTGTCTCTCAGACCACAGTGCAATCAAACTAAAACTCAGGATTAAGAAACTCACTCAAAACCGCTCAACTACACGGAAACTGAACAACCTGCTCCTGAATGACTACTGGGTACATAATGAAATGAAGGCAGAAATAAAGATGTTCTTTGAAACCAACGAGAACAAAGATACAACATACCAGAATCTCTAGGACACATTCAAAGCAGTGTGTAGAGGGAAATTTATAGCACTAAATGCCCACAAGAGAAAGCAGGAAAGATCCAAAATTGACACCCTAACATCACAATTAAAAGAACTAGAAAAGCAAGAGCAAGCACATTTAAAAGCTAGCAGAAGGCAAGAAATAACTAAAATCAGGGCAGAACTGAAGGAAATAGAGACACAAAAACCCTTCAAAAAATTAATGAACCCAGGAGCTGGTTTTCTGAAAAGATGAACAAAATTGATAGACCACTAGCAAGACTAATAAAGAAGAAAAGAGAGAAGAATCAAATAGATGCAATAAAAAATGAAAAAGGGGATATCACCACCAATCCCAAAGAAATACAATCTACCATCAGAGAATACTACAAACACCTCTACGCAAATAAACTAGAAAATCTAGAAGAAATGGATAAATTCCTCGACAAATACACCCTCCCAAGACTAAACCAGGAAGAAGTTGAATCTCTGAATAGACCAATAACAGGTTCTGAAATTGTGGCAATAATCAATAGCTTACCAACCAAAAAGAGTCCAGAACCTGATGGATTCACAGCTGAATTCTACCAGAGGTACAAGGAGGAACTGGCACCATTCCTTCTGAAACTATTCCAATCACCAGAAAAAGAGGGAATCCTCCCTAACACGTTTTATGAGGCCAGCATCATCCTGATACCAAAGCCTTGCAGAGACATATTCAAAAAAGAGAATTTCACACCAATATCCTTGATGAACATTGATGCAAAAATCCTCAATAAAATACTGGCAAACCAAATCCAGCAGCACATCAAAAAGCTTATACACCATGATCAAGTGGGCTTCACCCCTGGGATGCAAGGCTGGTTCAACATACACAAACCAATAAATGTAATCCAGCATATAAACAGAACCAAAGACAAAAACCACATGATTATCTCAATAGATGCAGAAAAGGCCTTTGACAAAATTCAACAACCTTCATGCTAAAAACTCTCAATAAATTAGGTATTGATGGGACGTATCTCAAAATAATAAGAGCTATCTATGACAAACCCACAGCCAATATCATACTGAATGGGCAAAAACTGGAAGCATTCCCTTTGAAAACTGGCACAAGACAGGGATGCCCTCTCTCACCACTGCTATTCAACATAGTGCTGGAAGTTCTGGCCAGGGCAATCAGGCAGGAGAAGGAAATAAAGAGTATTCAATTAGGAAAAGAGGAAGTCAAATTGTCCCTGTTTGCAGATGACATGATTGTATATCTAGAAAACACCATTGTCTCAGCCCAAAATCTCCTTAAGCTGATTAGCAACTTCAGCAAACTCTCAAGATACAAAATCAATGAACAAAAATCACAAGCATTCTTGTACACCAATCACAGACAGAGAGCCAAATCATGACTGAACTCCCATTCACAATTGCTTCAAAGAGAATAAAATACCTAGGAATCCAACTTACAAGGGATGTGAAGGACCTCTTCAAGGAGAACTACAAACCACTGCTCAATGAAATAAAAGAGGATACAAACAAATGGAAGAACATTCCATGCTCATGGGGTGGAAGAATCAATATCATGTAAATGGCCATACTGCCCAAGGTAATTTATAGATTCAATGCCATCCCCATCAAGCTACCAATGACTTTCTTCACAGAATTGGAAAGAACTACTTTAAAGTTCATATGGAACCAAAAAAGAGCCCGCATCGCCAAGTCAATCCTAAGCCAAAAGAACAAAGCTGGAGGCATCACGCTACCTGACTTCAAACTATACTACAAGGCTACAGTAACCAAAACAGCATGGTACTGGTACCACAACAGAGACATAGATCAATGGAACAGAACAGAGCCCTCAGAAATAATGCCGCATATCTACAACTATCTGATCTTTGACAAACCTGACAAAAACAAGCAATGGGGAAAGGATTCCCTATTTAATAAATGGTGCTGGGAAAACTGGCTAGCCATATGTAGAAAGCTGCAACTGGATCCCTTCCTTACACCTTATACAAAATTAATTCAAGATGGATTAAAGACTTACATGTTAGACCTAAAACCATAAAAACTCTAGAAGAAAGCCTAGGCAATACCATTCAGGACATAGGCGTGGGCAAGGACTTCATGTCGAAAACACCAAAAGCAATGGCAACAAAAGCCAAAATTGACAAATGGGATCTAATTAAACTAAAGAGCTTCTGCACAGCAAAAGAAACTACCATCAGAGTGAACAGGCAACCTACAAAATGGGAGAAAATTTTTGCAACCTACTCATCTGACAAAGGGCTAATATCCAGAATCTACAATGAACTCAAACAAATTTACAAGAAAAAAACAACCCCATGAAAAAGTGGGCAAAGGACATGAACAGACATTTCTCAAAAGAAGACATTTATGCAGCCACAAAACACATGAAAAAATGCTCATCATCACTGGCCATCAGAGAAATGCAAATCAAAACCACAATGAGATACCATCTCACACCAGTTAGAATGGCCATCATTAAAAAGTCAGGAAACAACAGGTGCTAGAGAGGATGTGGAGAAACAGGAACACTTTTACTCTGTTGGTGGGACTGTAAACTAGTTCAGCCATTGTGGAAGTCAGTGTGGCGATTCCTCAGGGATCTAGAACTAGAAATACCATTTGACCCAGCCATCCCATTACTGGGTATATACCCAAAGGACTATAAATCATGCTGCTATAAAGACACATGCACACGTATGTTTATTGTGGCACTATTCACAATAGCAAAGACTTGGAACCAACCCAAATGTCCAACAACGATAGACTGGATTAAGAAAATGTGGCACATATACACCATAGAATACTATGCAGCCATAAAAAATGATGAGTTCATGTCCTTTGTAGGGACATGGATGAAACTGGAAAACATCATTCTCAGTAAACTATCGCAAGGACAAAAAACCAAACACAGCATGTTCTAACTCATAGGTGGGAATTGAACAATGAGAACTCATGGACACAGGAAGGGGAACATCATACTCCGGGGACTGTTGTGGGTTGGGGGGAATGGGGAGGGACAGCATTAGGAGATATACCTAATGCTAAATGACGGGTTAATGGGTTGAGCAAACCAACACGGCACATGGATACATATGTAACAAACCTGCACATTGTGCACATGTACCCTAAAACCTAAAGTATAATAAAAAAAAAAAAAATTTTCTCCTGTTACAAATTTTGGAATGCATTTCGTGGCTTATTGTTTTCACAGATGGTTAAAAAATTTCCTCCTACTACCCTTCATTATGCGACTTTGCTACACTTCCATTAGGAAGTGTAATCTACTTAACTCTCCCTTGAATCCAGACTGATTTTCTGTCTGCTTTTACCCAGCTGAATGTGGCAGAAGTAAAGTCATATCTTTTGGGCCCTGGCCTTACGATGACTTGTATTTGGTCTCTTGGAGAGGTGCACTGAGAGTGTTGTGTAAGGTAACTGGCTAATCCACTGGATCTTTACAAGCCACGTTAAGAAAAACAATCCTCTACAAAATTAATGTACAAAATCACAAGCATTCTTGTACACCAATAACAGACAAACAGAGAGCCAAATCATGAGTGAACTCCCATTCACAGTTGCTTCAAAGAGAGTAAAATACCTAGGAATCCAACTTACAAGGGATGTGAAGGACCTCTTCAAGGAGAACTACAAACCACTGCTCAATGAAATAAAAGAGGATACAAACAAATGGAAGAACATTCCATGCTCATGGGTTGGAAGAATCAATATCATGAAAATGGCCATACTGCCCAAAGTAATTTATAGATTCAATGCCATCCCCATCAAGCTACCAATGACTTTCTTCACAGAATTGGAAAAAACTACTTTAAAGTTCATATGGAACCAAAAAAGAGCCCGCATCGCCAAGTCAATCCTAAGCCAAAAGAACAAAGCTGGAGGCATCACGCTACCTGACTTTAAACTATACTACAAGGCTACAGTAACCAAAACAGCATGGTACTGGTACCACAACAGAGACATAGATCAATGGAACAGAACAGAGCCCTCAGAAATGATGCCGCATATCTACAACTATCTGATCTTTGACAAACCTGACAAAAACAAGCAATGGGGAAAGGATTCCCTATTTAATAAATGGTGCTGGGAAAACTGGCTAGCCATATGTAGAAAGCTGCAACTGGATCCCTTCCTTACACCTTATACAAAAATTAATTCAAGATGGATTAAAGACTTATATGTTAGACCTAAAACCATTAAAATCCTACAAGAAAACCTAGGCAATACCATTCAGGACATAGGCATGGGCAAGGACTTCATGTCTAAAACACCAAAAGCAATGGCAACAAAAGGCAAAATTGACAAATGGGATCTCATTAAACTAAAGAGCTTCTGCACAGCAAAAGAAACTACCATCAGAGTAAACAGGCAACCTACAGAATGGGAGAAAATTTTTGCAACCTACTCATCTGACAAAGGGCTAATATCCAGAATCTACAATGAACTCAAACAAATTTACAAGAAAAAAACAAACAACCCCATCAAAAAGTGGGCAAAGGACATGAACAGACACTTCTCAAAAGAAGACATTTATGCAGCCAAAAAACACATGAAGAAATGCTCATCATCACTGGCCATCAGAGAAATGCAGATCAAAAGCACAATGAGATACCATCTCACACCAGTTAGAATGGCCATCATTAAAAAATCAGGAAACAACAGGTGCTGGAGAGGATGTGGAGAAATAGGAACACTTTTACACTGTTGGTGGGACTGTAAACTAGTTCAACCATTGTGGAAGTCAGTGTGGCGATTCCTCAGGGATCTAGAACTAGAAATACCATTTGACCCAACCATCCCATTACTGGGTATATACCCAAACGACTATAAATCATGCTGCTATAAAGACACATGCACATGTATGTTTATTGCGGCACTATTCACAATAGCAAAGAGTTGGAACCAAGCCAAATGTCCAACAACAATAGACTGGATTAAGAAAATGTGGCACATATACACCATGGAATACTATGCAGCCATAAAAAATGATGAGTTCGTGTCCTTTGTAGGGACATGGATGAAAGTGGAAAACATCATTCTCAGTAAACTATTGCAAGGACAAAAAACCAAACACCGCATGTTCTCACTCATAGGTGGGAATTGAACAATGAGAACTCATGGACACAGGAAGGGGAACATCACACTCCGGGGACTGTTGTGGGGTGGGGGGAGGGGGCAGGGACAGCATTAGGAGATACACCTAATGCTAAATGACGAGTTAATGGGTGCAGGAAATCAACATGGCACATGGATACATATGTAACAAACCTGCACATTGTGCACATGTACCCTAAAACCCTAAAGTATAATAAAAAAAAAAAAAAAAAGAAAAACAATCCTCACTAACTGATAAATCAGCAACAATTGCCAGACAAGTGAGTCTCTCAGCTCAGCTGAACCTCTGATAAATGCAGGCAAAACAGGAGAGGAGTCATCCAACTAACCCTCAAAATCATGATAAATAATAGATTATTGTTATTTTAAGCCACTAATTTTAGAATGGTTTATTTTGCAGCTTACGATATTTAAAACAGAAATACTGATAAAAATATCACCATATCACACCAACCCAAAGAGACAATGACATTGGTGAACATAATGAATTTACATAGGCATTTACATATGAACATATATTTAGATGTTAAGGGATAAAGAATTTTAGGTAAATAAAATATTTTTAAAAGTTTCATTTTATTAATACATTTTGAATTTAATTTTTTAGTTTGACTCATGAAAAACAAAAATAATAAATATTAGGTAGTCAGGTCTATTATATATTATCTAAAAACTTTTATAAATTGACGTTTTTACTAAAGCATACCCTACTTACACAAAACTGTACAGCTCAAGGACTTAACGTATACTATAGCTAGGTTTAATGATGCCAATTAATCTTTCATTCCCAAGAGAGCCTAAGATCAGTGTAAACTTTATTTATTCTCAGTTTTTTATGCAAATACAAATGATGTTGGTTTAATTCATTAAATATACTATAGTCAGTTCTCCTATAACTCTAGATACGCGGTCTTAAAAATTAGCAGCTGTGAAGAAATGAATAAGGAAATATTCTGGGTTTATGGAAAAAATAGAAACCCATAAAAATGATAGTACAGTTTTGTATATGTTAAGAGGTTAATAACTGCATAAATACTATAATAAATATATTAATTTTCCTTGAAAATTACCTGAAGTTCAGTTGTATGAAATTAATAACATCGGATGTGAATGGATGTGGCTCATAACACACTTAGTGAATTGAGGTAGCTTGTACGTGTGTGTGTTTGTGTATTGCTATGCCATTGAGTTCAGCTTGGTACAGTTTTCAGCGATTACTTTGGGTTTCTCATGAATGAAATCACACAGAAGCAAATGCAAAATCTGTTATGCTTTAATTGTTCCTATGTATCAGTTGCATTGCAACAAATTTTATTTTCTAAATAAGCATTATAACTGATTGTGCCTTAAAATACTTATTTTTGAAACACTATTAATTATTTTATTAAGTTTAGACAAAAACTGCATTTTGCATTTCTGTTATTTTTACAGTTGAGGTTCAGAATCCATAATTCTAGAATAAAAACTGTCTAATGTGAAATCTTCCTTCAAATTAATGGAAAGTTACTAAAAAAGAACTGTTCTTTTATTTTAGAATATTTCAGATCATATAATTTTAATTTCTCCTCTAAGGAATAAATCTGGGGAATTGGCAAAGCAAATGAAGATGTATTTAATAATAGGTTAATTGTTAGAATGCATCATTTATTGCCCTCTCACTCCTTGTACAGATAAGAACCTAAGATCTTTCACTAACCTGCTGTAATACATTTACCAAATAGCTTTTCTTAGTCACTGTCCCAAGCATCTTAATCTCTAACAGTGTTTGAAACTTAATGCATGAAAAAAAAAAAATGCCCAGGTGACATTTTTCAGCTTTCTAATGAGTGGAGAGAAAAGATGAAAGGAGGTCTTGACCATGAACTGTGTCCATTTTATCATTGTCTACTATTTTTAAAATGATAATAGTAAATGAATTACTTTTATCAATTCATCCTAACATGTAAGTAAACTGTATTAAATAAAGGTTTTGTGGAACTCAATTTATTCTATTCACAACGAAGCTCTTGCCAGAATTTAAAGATACATGATGATAATATACTGTCAACATCCTTCATAATAACTGACTGCAGGGAAAACTGAAGACTTTTATAATGGTTGCTTTGGAATTTGGATTTGTTCTCATATCTGGCTAAAGATAAGCAAGTAAGACATTAAACATTATTAATATTTTACACATTTTTTCAATACTTATGTCATTTCAGGAGCAGGAGCAAACAGAGGCTCTGGCACTTTTATCATTTTTTTTTCCTTTTTATGTGATTATCTGACTTAAGCAGCTGGAACTTTGGTACTTGCCATGTACTCAAAGATTATCAATCCAATCCTCCAAAACAGGGAAATGTTAACTGTATCAAATCCAGTATAACTTACTTATATAGGTTAGATGGAATTTCATATAAATAGCACAACTGTATACTATATTTAGAAAGAAATCCTGAGTCATTCGTAATATAATAATTTAATAATGGGACGATACCATCTATTGCATATGTGGATTCTATAGATACTGACACCTGCTTAACTAAAAGGATTTTAACTCTAAGGTTAGAAGAAATTTGGGACACTCAAATATTGATTCAATATTTGAATCAAACTCTATTTTTTCCAATAATTATTATAAATAACATTTTGAAACCATGTGTTTTATTTGCACATACTTTTTAGTGGAGGGATGTGAAAAACATTCTTTTCCTATAAATTCTCATTTTCCATTGTAATGTAGACTAGTGATAAAAATAATATGTAAAAATCCTTAAACTTACCTGTATTAGTCCATTCTCATGCTGCTAATAAAGGCATACCTGAGACTGGGTGATTTATAAAGAAAATAGTTTTAATGGACTCAGTTTCACATGACTGGGGAGGCCTCACAATCATGGTGGAAGATGAAGGAAGAATAACAGGACATCTTACATGGCAGCAGGCAAGAGAGCTTGTGCAGGGGAACTCCCATTTTTAAAACCCTCAGACCTTGTGAGACTTGTTCACTACCACAAGAACAGTATGGAGAACCTCCCTCATGATTCAATTATCTTCATCTGGCCCCGTCCTTGACATGTGGGGATTATTACAATTCAAGATGAGATTTGGGTGGGGCCACAGCCAGACCATATCATTACCTATCCAAAACTGTGTGTTGATCTTGTATTTTAAAACTGGTATTACTTGCTCCAGGAGATAAAAAAAAGTTTACTGGACAGCAAACAATTAATTATTTTTAATTAGAATGTATTTCCTTTCAAATAAACAATAGTATATGTAGAAATATACATTACAGCCTAAAAGAAAGATACTGAGTATGTCACTGACCTATTAATATATTTAATCAGAGAGACCCTAATTTATGTAAAGTTTACTAAATTATATATTTCATAGTAGCTTACAATATTTGCCTTTTCTCTTTTCATAAGAGATACAAGCATTTAATATATTTTTAGATTCAAAATAAATTTAATGTTTATATTACAAACAAAATGTATATTCTGTAGAGAAAATGAAGAAAATAAGTTTAACAAAAAAATTTAAAAAAAACAAAAAAAGTCTCACAATTCAACACCTGCAAGTATCAACGTTACTATTTTTCTTAAATTTATTATTTCAATACATGTATAGATTTGAAAATAATAATCTATTAAAGATATATTTTACTCTGCTTTGTGAGCTTAATATGTAATGAATATTTTTAAACATTAATTCAGAATCATAACATTTTTATCTAAATCACACTTGTCTTGACTTTTAGTTTAGGCTGATTTTTTCTCCTCTAGCTGATTTCTATAGGTTGGAGTTTTCGTGTTTTGTTTTTTTTTTTTTTTCAAAACTTTATTCTGTTTCTCATCTAATGTTCCACTTGCTCTTCAAGATCTCATCTACTCCATAGCTTAGAATACTATTCATAATCTGACCATGCCTAAATTTACATATTTGGAATAGAATTATATAATTCTCTTCTATATTTTGTATTTTATTTATATAGTCATGCCCTGCATAATGACATTACAGTCAACAATGAACTATATACACGATAGTGCTCCCATAAGCTTATAAGGTTATCATATTTTTACTGTACTTTTTCTATGTTTAGATATGTTTAGATACACAAATACTTACCATTGTGTTACAATTGCCTACAGAATTCAGTACAGTACTATGCTATACAGGTTTGTAGTCTAGGAACAATAGACCATATCATCTAGCCTAGGTGTGTAGTAGGCAATACTCTCTAGGTTTGAATAAGTACACTCTATGATGTTTAAACAATGATAAAATTCCCTAATGACACATTTCTCAGAATGTTTTCCCATTTTTAAGCAACAGAAGACCCTCTCTCTATGTTTATGTACATATATGCCATCTCTATTGAATGTTATGTGTGATTTAAATTTAACTATCTAAAATTAAACTGAAAAATTTCAATTCTGCACCTCTTACATACAGTAAGTCACCACTGCATGCACGTTTTGAGTACCATAAATCTGGAAGTCACTTATCATATTACTTCCATTATGCCATAAATATTCAATTTATTACCATATGATACTATACTACATTCTTACTATATCCCCAATTTTTCTGCTCCCCCATTTTGAGTGACCATGCCTTCTCTGCTGGTCTAGGAGATGGTTTCCTAAGTTGTTTCTTTGCTTCCACTGTCCCATTCCAAACTATTTTTCCTTGAAAAACCAAAGTAATGAATTTAAAAATTAAATTAGTCATTTCTAATTCAGTCTTCTTTCAGGTCATTTAATATGCTTTAGTCTTTTCACCTTTGCACATGCTGATTACTATCAGAGCTGTTCTTTCCTGGAACCCTTCTAAGACTTCAACTCTGCATTTAGATTTCAATTTAGCTTTAATTTTCTCAGGGAACCCTTTGCTAATCCCACACTTTTTCTTACACTGGGAGTTTTTCATTTATTAGTATTTATTATACCAAATATAAATGAGCAACAATTAGCTCTCATTTGTTCACTTATATCTGGCCCCTAACAGTATCTAGAACAACAATTATTTATTTAATTAATAGTATGAGGTCATTATTTATTGAATGCCTAGAAAAAGACATCTAGGATGATTTCTCAGTCATTATTTGATACATAGTCAGATGGTTATCTGCTATAGACTGAATAGACAAATTCATATGTTGAAGCTTTAATACCGCCTTTGTGACTACATTGGAGACAGGGCCTTTAAAAAGGTGATTAACAGACCAGGTGCAGTGGCTCATGCCTGTAATCCCAAACTTTGGGAGGCTGAGGCGGGTAGATTCCCTTAGGTTAGGAGTTCGAGACCAGCCTGACCAAAAAGATGAAATCTCATCTCTACTAAAAATAGAAAAATTAGCTGGGAGTGGTGGCAGCCGCCTGTAGTCCCAGCTACTCGGGACACTGAGAAAGTCCCAGCTTGAACCTGGGAGGTGGAGGTTGCAGTGAGCCGAGATTGCACCACTGCACTCCAGACTGAGCGATGGTGCAAGACTCCGTCTCAAAAAAAAAAAAAAAAAAAAAAAAAAAGAAGTGATTAACATTAAATAGCATCGTGAAGGTAGAAACTTCATCTAATATAAAGATTGTCCTTATCAGAAGAGATGAACTTGCTGTCTCTCCTCATATGCACAAATATGTATCCAATAAGATGGCAGTGATGTGTAAACAAGAATGAAAAATTTCACTGGAACTTGACCAGGCTGGCACAATGATCTTGGAACTTTCAGTCTCTAGGCTATAAGGTAATGAATTTCTATTGTTTAGGCCACACAGTCTATGGTGTTTTGTGATAGCAGTCTGAACTAACCCAGATAGGTTTTGGTACTGAGAAATGGGTTACTGCTGTGGAAGCAGTCTTTGAACTGGATAATGGGTAGAGGCTAGAAGAGTTTTGAAATACATGCCAGAAATATGGATGTTAATGGTGATTCTGGTGAGGTCTCACATGGAAATGAAGAATAGGTTATGGAAACTAGAAGAAAGGTGATCTTTGTTATAAAGTGGCAAAGAACATGGCTGAACTGTGTTCTAGTGTTTTGTGGAAGTAGAACTAGCAAGCAGTGAAGTAGGGTAGTTAGCTAGGGAGATTTGTAAGGAAGTGTTGAAGGAGCAACTTGGTTCATTCTGACTACTAATAGTAAAATGCAAAAGGAGAGAGATGAATTGAAGAGAACATTGTTAGCAATGACAACAAAAGACAGAACATAAATATTTGGGAATGTTTCAGCCTATCTATATTGAACAAAATGAGAAAGCCTGTTCTGAGAGACAACACTAAGGTATGGCTGAGCAATCATTTGATAAAGACATTACGGGTTCAACTCATGGAGTAAACCATTTCAGCAGAAGCCAGGAATAGAAATGGGATTAACCACCGGCAAGTGCTGCCAGTTTGAACTAAAGAAGACAGAGAATGTGGGACAGAACAAAGAAAAACTTTCAGACTTTTTGGGTACTACCACAGTAGATCATACAGCTATCAGGCTGGAAACGCAGACTGTTCTTCAAAGAAAGGAAAAGTAATCCCCAAAAAACTCCAACCTATACAAATCAGCTAGAAGAGAAACAATCAGCCTAAACTAAAAGTCAAGAGAGGTGTGATTTCGATGAAAATGTTATGATTCTGAATTGAGGTTTAAAAATATTCATTATATATTAAGCTCACAAAGCGAAAAACTTTCAGTTTAATTTTAGATAGTTAAATTCAAATCACACATAAGAACATTCAATAGAGATGGCATATATGTACATAAACAGAGAGAGTCTCCTGTTGCTTAACAATGGGAAAACATTCTGAGAAATGTGTCATTAGGCAATTTCATCATTGTTTAAACATCATAGAGTGTACTTATTCAAACCTAGAGCGTATTGCCTACTACACACCTAGGCTAGATGATATGGTCTATTGTTCCCAGGCTACCAACCTGTACAGCATAGTACTGTACTGAATTCTGTAGGCAACTGTAACACAATGGTAAGCATTTGTGTATTTAAACATATCTAAACATAGAATAGGTACAGTAAAAATATGATATGATAACCTTATAAGCTTATGGAAGTCCCATCATGTATGCAGTTCATTGTTGACTGTAATGTCATTATGCAGGACATGACTATACAGATAAAATACAAAATATAGAAGAGATTTATATAATTCCATTCCAAATATGTAAATTTAGGCATGGTCAGATTATGAATAGTATTCTAAGCTATGGAATGGATGAGATCTTGACAAGCAAGTGGAACATTAGATGAGAACCAGAATACACTTTTGAAAAAAACATCCCGAAGGTGACTCTGAGAGCATCAGAGATACCATTCCTGCCACAGGCTTAGAGGGAAAGGCTGTTTCCTCCTTCATTTCAAAGGGAAGGATCAGGTTCCCTTGTTTCTGTGGGACAGCAGGACCACATCCAGGACTTAAGGAGTGGAGCTGCCCCATAGGAAGCCACATGGGTAGATTTCTCACAGAGGACCGAAGGAGTGAGGTTTCCTTGTACAGCTGTGGGGGTGACTCTGTCTCCAACAGTCCTGGATAGCAGAGTATGAAACCAAAGAGTATTATTAAAGCCTTAAGAACTATGGAAAATCATCTTTCTAGATTTCTGAGTTGGTTGAGACCTTTCACCCACGTTTTTCTCCTTATTTTTGCCTTTTGGAATAATAATGTCGATTCTATGCCTGACCAACCACTGCATTTTGGAAACACATACTTTGTCTGGTTTTACAGTTTTATAGCCAGTAAGAAATTTACATCAGAATAAATCATAGTTTGAGTCTTCCCTTCATCTGATTTGATGATATGTAGATGATGCTTTGGACTTTCAAATTTAGAGTTTAGATGGAATGACTAAAAACATCATGAGATTGTTGGGATGAAAAAAATATATCTTGCCCATGATAAGGACACGAATTTGGAAGAGCCAGGGGAAGAATGCTATGAATTTAATTTCTTATCCCACAACTCATATATTGAAGCCCAAACCCATCATGTGACTGTAATGGGCATAGGGACTTTATGTATGTGATTAAGTGAGATCATAAGCATGACATTGTAATCTGATACAGCTATGGTCCTTGTAAGAAGCAACACCAGAAATCTTGTTCTCTTTCTCTCTCCATGCACATAGACTGAGGCAGAGCCATATGAGTACACTGCAAGATGATAGCTATCTGCAACCCAGCAAGAGATCCTTCATTAGAATCAAATAATGCTGGCACTCTGATATGGTACTTCCAGCCTCTAAACTGTGAGAAAATAAATCTCTGTTGTTTAAGCTACAGTCTGTGGTGGTTTATTATGGTAGTCCAAGCTAACTGACATATTACCTGAAGTCCATGCAAATCATCTAGGCCCTAGCAGAGATTATTTTCAAGATTATATTGTTGAACCAGTAATTTGAAGATATTTGTCTCCTTAGCAAAGTAGGTTAAGCTTCTTCAACTATCAAATGATTTATAAGATGATTATAAAGAAAAATAACACAAAATTCACAAGATGTTACTATAATAAATGTAAAAGAGCATAAAGCTTAATGAGCTGCATTTAGCAGACATAAGAATTAGGTAAACCAATTAATTTAATGAGGGATGTTGGTTCATAATCGCCTAGTTGCTTTTTTTCCCAAGATTGAAGTTAACTTATTATGAATGTTTCCTCATTTTATTTATATAATAATGTTGAACCTGAAAACTGTTAGCTATCTGGTGTGATCATTTTTAAAAAGGTAATCAGCATAAAATGTCAGATATAATACTTTGCGATTTCAAGTTTCAAGTAAGATAACCTAAATATAAATGATATTCTACATGGGATTTTATTTTTTGAATAATTTTCTAAACATAAAATAGATCAATATTTTCAGTGTTTAAATTCTAATGAATTAAGGCAGTTCTGATAAATTTTGTTATTTTTACATTATTCCTCAGTTTCTTAAGCGTACCCAGATGAGAAAAAAATAAGTTATTGGTGAAATTATGCATTAAAACATAGTAACAAACAATTAATAAAATTAAATATTTTCTCACTTTTTTATTTCTTAAGACATGTTTATTATAAAAGTCTGAGAAATGAGGAATATGTTCAGTTGCTTATACACAAATAATTTATTATAGTAATAGGATCATTTAAGCATATTAAATAATTTTCTTTATCAATAAAGTAATTTATTAATGTGACATTATCCTAATATGATATTACTTAACAAAAAAGTAATAAACACATGATGAACCCAAACAGACTTTGCACTAGAGATTAATATAGTAAACAATGTTTTTGATTTAGTAAGTAACATGACACTGAAGCAATTTGCACAAGTTGAATTATTATTCCAAACTACAGGGTTTCACTGGCAAAATAATACATTTTATCAATCACATAAGGATTTAAATCGCTCTCCCACCCTTACCCTCTCTCACTCCTCAGGGTGTCTACCTCCTATCATGTCATATAGATAATATAGACAGACATGAAATAAAAATAGAAATAAAAATGTCATGTTTATGCAGTCAGCAATATTCATATTTCTCTTTCTATTGGTTGCCTCCCTTGCATACCTCAGATTACTACTTAGTTTTTATTATTACCTTCACATATCCTTCATTTATCTTTTCCTCTTTCTGTCCTCTGTCCAAGGTCCCAGAGTTCTTCAGAAAACTATTTAAATATGCTGTGCTACAGTAAGCCTATTTACTAGCTAAAGCTACCTTCCTGTCAAGTTGGTTTACACCATAGAAGAAAGTGTTAAAAAGCCACTGAATAAATGGGAATATTTGCATTCATAAGTTCCTTTTCTATTTTTCTAATTTATCTATTCAATTCTGTTGACTATTCTTTTTACTTCAGATTTTTTTTTCTCATTCAGAACTTGTTATGGCCTCTACTGTCATGATCCTGCTTACTTGACCTAGTGAACCACTAACTTTCAAATTATATATATACCCAATATATACATATATAAATTATATATATAAAATATATACATATGTAAATTATATAATATATACACATGTAAATTATATAATATATGCATATGTAAATTATATATAATATATACATATGTAAATTATATAATATGTACATATGTAAATTGTATATAATATGTATATATGTAAATTGTATATAATATGTACATATGTAAATTATATATAATATCTACATATGTACATTTTATATGTGATATGTGCATATGTAAATTATATATGTGCATATGTAAATTTTATATATAATATGTACATATGTGAATTTTATATAATATGTACATACATAAATTATATATAATATATACATATGTAAGTTATATATAATATATACATATATGAATTATATATAATATACATATATAAAAATTATATATATAATATATACATATATAAACTATATATAATATATACAAATTATATTTATATAATATATACCTATATGAATTATATATACACATATATAAATAATATATATACATATATATAAATTATATATATATATACACATATATAAATTTTATATATATATATATATATATATATATATATACACACACACACACACACACACACATTTTTTCTGTGCTACTTGTTAACATTCTGATCCGGGATACACTCCTATAAATTCTCATTCTCTAATTCCTGTCCTGATTTATGCCTAGCAACCCTTACTTTTGTTAGCTCAAAATTACCCCTTGAATTAAGAGTAAAGAGGGATGGCTGGGTGCTGTGGCTCACACCTGTAATCCCAGCACTTTGGGAGGCCAAGGTGGGCAGAACACCTGAGGTCAGGAGTTCGAGACTAGCCTAACCAACATGGTGAAACCCTGTCTCTACGAAAAATACAAAAATTAGCCAGGTGGCGCACACCTGTAATCCCTGCTACTCAGGAGGCTGAGGCAGGAGAATAGCTAGAATCAGGGATGTGGAGGCTGCAGAGAGAAACTCTCAAAAAAAAAAAAAAGAGAGTAAAGAAGGATACTCATAACCTCATAATATTGTTTAGTCCCAAGAGAAGATGTGCTTATGTGAAAGGCATAAAAGACATTTATATACTCCACATATGTAGAGTATATAATTATACTCTGATATAGAGTATATCATTAAATACAAATAAATGTGTGTAAATCTAGACGCTTATGAGCATTTTCTTAAAAATGATAAAGATGCAAATGAACAGTTGAATTTGTGTCTCTGAATAAATGAAACAACATAAATTTAATATGAAATAGACAATGATCTTATAAGATAGAATAACATAAATTTAATATGAAATAGACAATGATCTTATAAGATAGAATGCCTTATAATGAGAATGTGGAACAAGTTTTTCTCAATATTTAAGTAGGTTTATAGCATGTTCCTAATAAAATTGTTAAACATTATTCAAATACCGAAAAAATATAAAGTAGCCAAGTGAAATTAGTTATATAAAGTAGTTAAGATAGAAAGTTAAAATGCCCTCATGCCTAGGATATCTTTTTGGTAAATGCTCTTTGGAAAAGCTTTTATAAAATGTTCCTTTCCACATGAAATTTTAGTTATTCTTTTTTTTCTGCATAGTCTCATATTGCTCCATTTTACTTCTTTCTGTTGCAATTTGATTAACATGTTTTCGTTCAATGCAAAACAGCTAAAACAACACAGAATGCTTAATTTTCTTGATGTACTCAGAATTTACAGAAACACCTAAAAGACGTAAAAGAATAATAGATGAAACCAGAAATATTCTGTTTAACCGAAGCTGTTAAAATAGAGAGTTGGACACTGTTTAGCTACTGGAATAAAGGAATTTAGTATGACATATGAAAAGTATAGTACTTCCTTGTAACTATGTCTTCCCCATTTTGGAGACATTACTGGGCATGAAAATGAAGGTATTACAAAAGTTGTAAAATAGAAACAATGAAATGTAGTTATAAAATTTACTTGATAACAGATGGTCAAGAGAAAAATCATTGAATCCAAGGCATTTAAAATGTGGCATCTATAGACAAAATAATGTAATCTAAATTTCACAATTCATATAAAAGAAATTCTTACAATTTAAAATAAATAATGGGAGAAAAACTACAGTGTATAAAATGACAGTTCTAGCAGATACCTATTCAATTTTTTAAACAAATATTTATTAAGCATCCACTGTGAGTTAGCCACTGAGAGATGTGAAAATGAAAGGGATACAGTTTCATTTCTTACATAATTCAAGTAGGCTAGAAAAACACAAAAGCAAATAGGCAAATACAGATAAAGGATAAACAGGAGCCACATGCACACCATCCATTTAAGGATGAGGCAAGTGCAGAGGCAGAGGAATGTGAAAATCATGAAGTAAACAATGAACTGCAAGTCATTCAACTTGGCTAACATATACAGTATAAATGGGAATAAGGTAACCCTTGCTTCTTACTCTGTCTCTCACCTTGAAAAAAAAGGTACTTAGCTTTATTTGGCAGAAACAGGGCCTTTTCTGGGAAATGATGAAAATAAAAAAGCCCTTTAGAATTTCTTTCAGCTCAATTTTTACTATCTTATTCATTTCAAAATATTTGCTTAAAATTCTACCAGACTAAATCTTGCCCTTTTGATTATTTTGTAATATATAAAACATATGACATATAATTGCATGCAAATGTATTTATTAAGTATATATTAATATATCAATCACCTGTAAATATTGCATACATAATGTGTTTTTTAACATCTGTATGTTTTGTTCTTAACATCCTTTCCCATGGCTTTGCTTTATTTTTTCTTCTCCCAACCATGACTTCATATTTTCTAGATGCCACTTGCACAAAACCTCACTTTGCTGTGCCACTGATAATAGTATCTCCAAATCCTGACCTAACTTTCTTCTCTATCATAACATGCATACCCTTTAACCCATTCTCTCAAATCACTGCTAAATTAGTAACTAGCCAGTGTCAACTAAATACAGCAACTGTGTCGATGAGAATTCTCTGCAAAGTGATTGAACAAGGGATTTCTGAGTCAGTTAATTTAATCAATTGTATATTTCCCAGTGACGGAATAAGCTCTAGTGATAAGTGGTATGATACTTTTAAAGCATCAGAGTTTTTCCAAGGATTTCCTCTTAACATTCCATGAAAACATCCATTTATCGAGTTAAATGAAAAATAGGTCCAAATGTATATAACATGAAGAAGACAAGAAAGAGATATTTACAGAGGTCAGACCATCAGAAGACAGGGACTATATTTAGTTTCTAGTTTTATGGGGCTCTGTAATTCAGAGTAGGTTACCCTGTATTCCACATTCTCAGTTTCTACATCTGTTGGAGTAGAAACCCAACCAACTATAGAACTATTGTCAGGAATGCATAAAAACACTTTTGAAAGCTCTCTATAAAATCTACAGTACTATATAATTGAGACAGTTTAATATTTGATGATATATTACAAACACATAAAACATTTAAGGGCATTATATAAGGAGACATTAGCAGAAAGGTAATTTTATTTTATTTTTCTCTATCCAAGATGCCTTCTTTGAAGAAGTGTGATTTAAGTTATGAGCAGGATTTAATCTAATTGAGGGAAATAGAATTTTGCCACAGCCTGTCCCAAGGACAGCCTATGTGAATAGTGATGACTCAGAATGAGATCAAAGGAGAGGGAAAAATCAGCCTCTATTAAGGAGCAAGAGCATGCTGGGTCAAGCAGGTGGTGCTGAGGGTTGAGGAGGCACTTGGAGGCCAGATTGAATAGTTTAAACACTGTGTCCAAAAGAATATTTGAAAGGAAAATAGTACTTAGACTTTTTACAGAGTTGCATGCATTTATGATCAGTAATTACCATTGCCAGAATATTACCATTGCCAGAATGTAAACTGAGATTGCCATTAATAATTTTATAAAAGTTATGCTGTAATACTTTATATCACACAATTATTTGTAGTGATACATACTTTTCTTATATTGTTATAATCAAAAACTTTGGCTATTGTGAAATATAGATAATATGTTGGTTTTAGCCGGAAGAAATAATCAAATCTTTAAAAACTAAAAAATAAATAAATTCAACTGGACACTTGAAAACAATATAACAGTTTTTCCCTGTGCAAAAAGATCAGAAAGGACAAAATATTGTTATTTATTTTTATTTAGAAGCATCACTAAAAATATTACCAAAGAAACAATAAAGCTTTCTGATCTGAAATTCAAGGAGCTAGGAATCTGTCACTTGTACTAACAAAAAAACTTAAAACTGAGGAAAATGAAAAGTCAATAACTCTTCTTAGATTTGTAAGAGAAGTGAGGTCACAGATAAACTGGTGCCCTCGATCTTAGAGAGACAGGCAGAGGCAGAAAATCACAACTTATTGGAGCGGAAAACCAGGAGCAGAAACCTCTGTGGGGACCAGTCCTGGGGAACAGGCAGACCTAAACAGGAGCTCAGTGTGAATACTCCCAAACTTTGCATGGACCCCCACACTTTTGTCAGTTTAATCTGCAGGACCTTGACCAGGTTCTCACGGTAAATATCAGAAAAATCCCCTCATGCTGCCAGCAGGGAGAAAAGAAAGTAACCAGTTTGAAATTAATATACTGGAGCATTCTGTTGTTGTCCTTCTCCTCCTTCTCCTTCTCCTTCTCTTTCACTTTTATTTTAGGTTTGGGGGCAGAAACATGTATGCAGCTAGAGGCTATTATCCTAAGCATTCTGTTTTTCTTTAAAGAAAAAAAAGGCCTGCCCAGAAGAAAAACTATTTTACCAGAGCTAAAACTAGTTGTTATTGTTGCAGAGCCCAGCTGACCTGGGAGAAGGTAAATACCCAACTCCAGCTAGCTCTAGCATGTCATGTGCAGAAAAAAATTATCCAACTCTGGTTCACTCTAGCCAGGCTGTTCCAGGGAAAGGGGATGGGAGTGGAAATTGAGAAGTACTGTGAAGTTCATAATCTAAAGATATAGGGTCATTAAAAAACTGAGACTCTTCCTACTGCCATACCTTACCACTACATTACTAAAGGCCTATTTACTGCAGCTTCTTTTACCCAGGACATTATGTCATGCTACCAAGAAAAAATTACAAGGCATACTAACAGTCAAGAAACACAGTTTGAAGAGAGAGAGAAAACATCAGAAACAGACTCAGATATTGCAGATGTGTTAGGACTATGAAACAGGAAATTCAAAACAACTATGCTTACTGTGCCACAAACGCTAAAGAATAAGGTAGAAAGCACCCAAGAACAAATAAGAAATGTGAGCAGAGAGGTGGAAATCCTAAGAAAAAAAATCAAAAGGAAATGTTTTTCATCAAAAACACAGCAACAGAAATGAATACTGCTTTTGATGTACTCCTTAGTAGACTGGATATGGCTGAGAAAAGAATAACTAAACTTAAGGATACCTCAATAAAAACTTAGAGGAAAATTACTGGGAAAAAAAACAAAGAATGGAATATCTAAGAACTGTGGGAAAACTATAAAGGGCATAATACATGCAAAATGGAAGATAAGAAAGAAAAGACGAGAAAAAAATTTGAAGCAATAATGACTGAGAACTTTCCCAAATTAATTTCAGACACCAAGCCATGGACCCAGAAAGCTCAGAAAACACCACAGCACACGTATGTTTATTGCAGCACTATTCACAATAGCAAAGACTTGGAACCAACCCAAATGTCCATCAATGATAGGCTGGATTAAGAAAATGTGGCACATATACACAATGGAATACTATGCAGCCATAAAAAAGGATGAGTTCATGTCCTTTGTAGGGACATGGATGAAGCTGGAAACCATCATTCTCAGCAAACTATTGCAAGGACAAAAAACCAAACACCGCATGTTCTCACTCATAGGTGGGAATTGAACAATGAGAACTCATGGACACAGGAAGGGGAACATCACACACTGGGGTCTGTTGTGGGGTGGGGGAGGGGGGAGGGGGGAGGGATAACATTAGGAGATATACCTAATGTAAATGACGAGTTAATGAGTGCAGCACACCAACGTGGTGCATGTATACATATGTAACAAACCTGCACGTTGTGCACATGTACCCTAGAACTTAAAGTATAATTTAAAAAAAAAAAAAAGAAAACACCAAACAGGATAAATGCAAAAATAACCACAAAACTACAACTAGATATATCAGAATCAAACTGCACAAAATCATAGATAAAGAGAAACATTATAAAGAAGTCAAATGATGTTGGGGGGAAATACCTTACATACAGAGGGTTAAACATAAGAATTATACTCATCTTCTCCTCAGAAATCATTCAGGTAAGAAGAAACTGGAGTGAAATAGTTCTGAGAGAAAAAAATTAAAAACTACCACCCTAGAAATATGTACTGTGCACAATTATCTTTCAAAAGTAGAAGAGAAATAAAGACTTTCTAAACCAAACAGCAATGGAAAGAATTTGTTAATAGACCTGCCTTGCAAGAAATGTTGAAGAAGTTCTTCAGACAAAGAAAAATGCTGTAAATAAGCAACTCAGTCTGTGTATAAAAGAAAGATCATCAGAGAAAAAGTGAAGGTAAAATAATTATTTTATTCTTAAGTGAGCTAATAGATATCAGATTCTTTAAAATAATAAAATCAATGCATTCAAAAAGCTATGTTTATGTATATACATCTGCTTTTTTCTGTTTCTCTACATCTTTTTCTATTCTATTATGTATATATTATGCCTTCTGTATAATAGTTTCCCCACAGCTCTTTGATATTCTATTCCTTTTATAAAATATTTTTTATCTTTACTTTCCAGTTTTGAAAGTTTCTACTGAAATATTTCCAAGCTTATGAGAATATTCTAATTCTTTTCTCAGCCATATCCAACCTACGAATGAGTCCATAAAAAGAATTCTTTACTTTTGTTACTATATGTGAATATAATTTATATATATATAAATATGTCTAGAGAGAGACATCAATCATATATCAGAAGCATTAATATTGTTAAAATATTTATACCACCACAAGCAATCTACAGAGACTGTGACTACTATATATAAACATAATTTCATATGTTTATGTATAAAAATGAAATGAATGACAGCAACAGTACAAGAGACTATATGGAGAAATTCAGATTATTTTTTCATTATAAGTCATTTACACTACCCATAGAGCAGTATAGTGTTATTAGGAAGTGAACTTGACTTAGTTGTAAATGTATATTGAAAACTCTAAGAGAACAACTAAATTAAGGAGAAGGAAGAGGAGAAGGAGGAGAACTGATGTGCTAAGAAAGGAAAAGAAATTATATTACACAAAATTCACAATGAAAATCACAAAAGGCAGAAAAAAGCAGCAGACAAAAAATAGGAATAGAATACAAGGACAACAAAGAGAAAGCTTTAAAAAGTATGGTAGACATTACCCCAATTATATCAATAATCACTTCATTTTTTTTCTTCAACAGCTTCTGGAGTACATGTGGTTTGTGGTTACATAGATGAATTTTATAGTGGTAAAGTCTGGGCTTTTAGTGTACCTGTCACTTGAAAAGGGTACTTTGTACCCAATAGATAATTTCTTATTGCTCAACACCCCCCCAGTCTCCCCACTTCTGAATCTCCAATGTCAATTATACCACCTCTGTATGCTTTTTTTTTTATACCCATAGATTAGCTCCCACTTGTTAAGTGAGAACATGTAGTATTTAACTTTTCAGTCCTGAGTTACTTCATTTAGGGTAATGACCTTCAGTTCCATTCAACCATTCAAATGCTGCAAAAGACATTATTTCATTCTGTTTTATGGTTGAATAGTATTCCATGATATATACACACATATGCAAACACACACACATATATAACATTTTCTGTATCCACTCATCAGTTGATGGGCACATAGGTTGACTGCCCATTGGTTGATTTACAATTGTGAATTGTGCTGCAATAAATATATGTGTGCAGGTAGGTGTCTTTTTGATATCAGGACTTTCTTTTCCTTTGGGTAGAGACACAGGGGTGGGAATGTTGGATGGAATGGTAGATACACTTTTAGTTCTTTGAGAAATCTCCATACTATTTTCCATGGAGATTGTACTAGTTTACATTATTACCAGCAGTATATAAGTGTTCCCTTTTTACCACATCTCCCCAACATATATTGGTTTTGACTTTTTAATAATAGCCATTCTGGTGGGGGGAGGCTCTATCTCCTTGTGGTTTTAATTTGCATTTCCTTGATGAATAGTGATGTTGAGCACTTTTTCATGTGCTTGTTGGCTGCTTGTATGTCTTCTTTTGAGAAATACCTATACTTGTCATTTGCCCAGTTTTTAATTGGATTATTTGTTTTATTTTCTTGCTGATTTGTTTGAATTCCTTGGAGACTCTAAATATTAGTTCTTTGTCAGATGTACAGTTTGCAAATATTTTCTCCCATTCTGTAGGTCGTCTGTTTACTCTGTTGGTTATCATTTTTATTTTGTAATGTGCAGAAGCTTCTTAATTAGTACTCATTTGTCTGTTTTTGTTTATGTTGATTTTTTTTCTACCATAGCTACTAAAAAAAACCTAGGAAATTACTTAAACAAGCAAGTGAAAGTTCTCTACAAGAAGAACTACAAACCACTGATGAAAGAAATTGAAGAAGACACAAATGGAAATATAATCTATCTTATAGACCAAAAGCATTAATATTGTTAAAATGATTACAATGCCCCAAGCCATCTACAGATACAATACAATACCTATTAAGATACCCATGTAATTTTTCACAGAATTAGAAAAGCTATTCTAAAATTCACATAGCACTAAAAGAGGGCCTGTAAAAACCCCAGCAAGTTATTTTGTAAATATTGACAAACTGATTCTAAAGTTTGTATAAGAGAAAAAAGACCCAGAATAGCTAACATAAAACTGAAGAAGAAGAATAAAGTTGATGGACTGACACTACCCAATTTCAAGGTTTACTGTAAAGCACTTTGTTTAGAGTAATAAACAGAATGTGGTAGTGGCAAAACGAGAGACAAACAAATTAATGGAACAGGATAGAGAACCAAGAAATAGACATATACAAATCAAGTCAAATGGTCTTTCATACAGGAACAAAGGAATACTCATCCCTCCAAAAAAATCTAGACATGGATCTAATAACCATCACAAGAACTAACTCAAAATAAATTATAGGTAATAGAATTTACCTAAGTGTAAAATGGATAAAACTGTAAAACTCCTAGGAGATAACATACATAACAAACCCAGATGACCTTGAATATGGCAGTGACTTTTTAGATACACCAAAGACGTGATCCACGAACAAAGTAATGACAAGTTGTACTTTGTTAAAATTAAAAACTTCTGATCTGCAAAAGACTATGTCTAAATAATTAGAAGACAAGCCGATAAACTGGAAATAATGTTTGTATAAGGTATTCCTGATAAAGGACAATTATCCAAAATATATAAAGAATTCCTACAACTTAAAAACAAGAAAACAAACAGTATGTCTTACTCATTCTTTCTAGCTACTTTTGTACCCATTAACCATCTGCATCTCTCCATTACCCTCCTGAGCCTCTGAGAACCATCCTTCTACTGCCTTTGCCCATGACTTAAATTGTTTTGATTTGTAGATAAATGCTTGAGAGGATGGATACTCCATTCTCAATGAAGTGATTATTTCACATTGTATTCCTGTATCAAAACATCTCATGTATCCCCAAAATATACACATCTACTATACACCCACAAAAATTAAACATTTAAAAATTTGAGAAAAGAAGCCATTTAAAAACTGTCCAAAGTCCTGAATAGACACCTCACCAAAAAAAATGTATAAATGTCCAAAATAGTAAAAGATGATGATCATTAGGAAGTTGCAAATCAAAACATGGATATACCACTGCATATCTCATAGAATGGCCAAAATCTAAAACACTAACACCACCACATTTTGGCAAAAATATGGAGTAACATTGCCTGTCATTATCTGCTGGTAGACTATAAAATAATACAGTCACTTTGGAAGATGGTTTGACAGTTTTTTAAAATAAAACTAAACACAGTCTTACCATATAAACATAAACACATGCATATAGATATATATAAATATGGCTACATGTATGTGTATATACACATATAAATGTGTGTATATGGAGATATACATATATCTAGATGGATAGATAGATGATATAGATAGATAGATAGATAGATAGATAGATAGATAGATAGATAGATAGATAGACAGACAGACAGACAGATATATAGATAGATAGAGATGTACAGGTGGGGGCATATGTTAAGAAATTTGCCTATGTAATTGCAGAGGCTTGACAAATCCAAAATCTGTAGGGTGAGCTCGACAGCTGGAGGCACCGGGAAGAGCTACAGTTTAAGTCCAAAAGCAATCTGTTGGCAGAATTCTCTCTTGTTTAGGAAGGTCAGTCTTTCTCTATTAATGCCTTCTGCTGATTGGATGAGAACCACAACATTATAGAGAGTAATCTGCTTTACTCAATGTCTACTGATTTATATTTTAATCTCATCTAAAAAAAAATCCCTTCACATAAACATCTAGAATCATGCTTAACCACATGTCTGTGTAGTCTAGCCAAGCAAGTGGATATGTAAAATTCTCTGTCACATATACAATGAAATAAAATTCAAACATAAGAAGGAATGAAGTATTGATTCATGATGCAAAATGCATGAACTTCAAAAATGTTTTGCTAAGTGAAAGAAGCCAGTTAGAAATGTGATATACTATGTTATTTCATTTCATGAAGTATATAGAATAGATAAATACATAGGAGAGAAAAGAATTGATGGTTGGCAGTGGCTAAGAAGGAAAGGGTAATGGGAAATAACTGCTTAAGGGCTATCCAATTTCTTTTTAGGAGTGATGAAAGTGTTTGGAATTAAATAGATGCAATGGTTGCAGACCATTGTAAATGTGCTAAATATCACTGACTTGAGCACCTTAAAATGGTTTTATTTAATTTTATATGTATTATACCTCAAGTAATAACATATTTACATGCATAAAATTGCGGATATTTTATATTTTATGTATTTGAGAAATCCATCAACTATTTAAACAATACCCAAATCAAGAAATATATTTATTTAACCCCAGAAAATTCTCTTGGGCCACCTTTCAGTCAATAGCACTAAACCAACTACTGTTGTGCACTTTAAGCTATAGGTTAGTTTTGTCTGTATTTGATCATATACATGGAATTATACAATATATTTTTGTGTATATCTGGCTTCTTTCAAACAGCACAAAGCTTGAAAGATTCATCAAGGTTGTTGCATCCACAAATATTTTATTTCTTTTTATTGCTGAAGATTTTTTATTTGGATAAATATATCATACTTTGATTACCCCCTCTCTGTTGATGAATATTTGTTTTTCCCATTGTTTGGCAATTATTATCAAAGCTGCTATAAACAATCTTGTATAAATTTTTGTGCATTCTTTCATTTCCTTTAAATAAATACCTGGGATGAAAATTTGGGTTACATAATAGGAATAAGGTTTAACTTTATTATAAATTGTCAGCCAGTTTAAGAAGAGGTTTTGCACATTACACCACACAAGCAATATATGATATCTCAAGTTGCTCTACATCCTTGTCATAATTGTTAATATAACAATTATGTTTAATATATCTTCACATAACTCATGTTCACAAATATAATCACATAACAATTATATTTTAATATAATTGTCAATATAACTATTATTATAACAATAATAGTTTCAATTTACATTTCCATTATAACTAATACAAATATATACTTTTGTTTAGAGTTTATTGGCAAAGTGTATTTGTCTCTTTTGTGAATAGTCTGTTCAAATTGTTTGCCCACAATTTAAACAAATGTGCTTGTATATTGTATTATGATGAATTCATAAGCTTGCTTTATATATTCTGAGTACAAATACATTGTCAAATATGTATATGTATATGTATATGTGGTACTTCTTACGTTATTTGTCTTTTTAATAATAAAAAGATAATAGAATCTAATTTATATTTTTTCTTTATAGTTAATGCTTTTTTTCTTTTCTTTTCTTTTTTTTTTTTAGACGGATTCTCGCTCTGTTGCCCAGGCTGGAGTGCAGTGGTGTGATCTCCGCTCACTGCAAGCTCCGCCTCCCAGGTTCACGTCATTCTCCTGCCTCAGCCTCCCCGAGTAGCTGGGACTACAGGAGCCCGCCATCACGCCTGGCTAATTTTTGGTATTTTTAGTAGAGATGGGGTTTCACCATGTCAGCCAGGGTGGTCTCGATCTCCTGACCTCGTGACCCACCCTCCTTGGCCTCCCAAAGTGCTGGGATTACAGGCATGAGCCACCGCACCCAGCCAGTGCTTTTTTTCTTTATGGCTAACATGGCTACTACCTGGTACAAGAAATCTTGACGTAACTCATGTTCACAAATATAATCACGCAATTTTTAGTGGCTTTATGATTTTAGATGTTATATTAGATTTATTCTTTTAATTATTAATTTTGTGGGTACATATTAAATGTATATACTTCTGGGATACATGAGATGTTTTGATACAGGCATGCAATGAGTAATAATCACATCTTGGAAAATGGGGTATCCATTACCTCAAGAATGTATCCTTTGTGTTACAAACAATCTAATTATACTTTTTAAAAATAGTTAGAATGAATAAACCTGGCTTTGTATTTCACAGCACAACAGAGTGAGTATAGATCTATGTTTTATCCCCCATGAGAGTCAGAGAGCATGTGTGTATGTGTGTGCATGCATTTGTGTGAATTGAAATAGGAGTCAAAGTTCATTTTTGCAATATGGCTACGCAATTGTTCCAGTAATATTTGTTAAAAAGATTTTCCTTTCCACGTAAAATTCCATGGGTGCACTGTTTTAAAACCATATATACATTGGGCTATTTTTGAACTTGCTCTTGAGTTTCAAATATCTATATAGCTATCTTATCAGCTGCATAACTGTATTTTTTTGCAGTATCTTAAAAGAAGATCTTAAAGTCGGTTACTATGATTCAAACTAGTATTTCAACCTTCCACCTATATGAAAATTATATACCCAAGGAAAACATCCATCCAATGGTTCTGACATTGATTTATCAATTCCTGCTTTTTTTTCTTCTGTAATATTTTTGAGATTATCATTGGATTGTAACAGGAACAATATATATTAAAATATATTAATGTGTATTTATCCTTTGCATTTGTTACATAATTATGTCTCTGTACACATTTGTTTATCTTCTTGAAAGGCTGTGTGCAGTATTTTGTTATAGCATAAATGAAAATTAAGAAAACCAAGTCAAGTTTCTAATTTAATTGCAAAAATGAGATACTGGAAGAGTCTCAAAAATAAAGTTTCATGGAGAGGAGTATTTTCTTAATGCTTTATGCTACTTAGCTTATCATGAACCAGGGTTGAAGGTATAAAAGAGAGATTCACATTACGGTAAATCTTAAGATTGTGGTTTTAAAACTCGTCTACAAATATCTTGAAACTTGTCTTTCAAAGCGTGGAATTTAATTCCCCTTCACTTAAATATGGGTCAGCTTTTGTGACCTTGTGCTAATAGAATTACCAAAAGGGAATCTGCCTGATCTCTGATGCTAAGATAGGAAAGGCTTGATTATTTCTCTTGGGATGTTCATCTTGGGAAACCAACCATCATGTTATGAGATACCTAAACTATATAAAGAGACTACATGGTATAAAAACCAGCAGTACTATCTTAGGCAACAACTTATAGCCAGTATTGACCGGGAGATAAGTGACTGATACAGCCCTCACATAATTCCAGCATTCAGCTTCTAGGATCCAGCACCCCTGTGTAATGCTAAATGAAGCAGAGGTAAGCGGTATCCTCAAAGCCCTTCTCAAATAGCAGATGTGTAATTAAAAAAAAGATTTTGCTTTAAACGTTAAATATTGCACTAGTTTATTTCACAGCAATGCATACCTGGAATGTGGAATAGTTCTGGCTACCAGAAGTGGTGCTACTACAATAAAACATTTAAAACAGGTAAGAGTGCCTTAAGCCCTGGTGGTGGGGAGAAGATGGAAAGATGCTGACAACAGTGACAATGAGAGCCTAAAAAGCCTCAGAGCCTGTTAGTAGCCTAGTAGTACTTTGATAGGATGTTGGTGGTAGATTAAAAAAGAGTCATTGGTATGCAGAAATTTAATGATACTGTTACCTTTATTAACATGAAAAATAAGAACAAGGAACTTGATGATCTACTCAAGAATATTCCAGACAAAGTGTGAAAGTTGCCACCTGGCTTCCTTTAACTGCTTATATTAAAACGTAAAACAAATAAGATTAGAAAAAACATATTATTTATTTAGCATAAAACAGGATTTCTTATGTTATATATGTCTATTTATTGTCCAATACGTTGTCAAATTAAAGCCATTTTTCATCAACAGCTTCTTCAGTTAGTGAATGATTGTAAAAATTAAAAATATTTTCTAAGAGATCAAATTTAGGGTATTGTCAGGAAAATATAGTCTAAAAGAGGCAATAAGGGCATGTCTATAAAACCTTTTGTTAGGACCACAGAAATATTTATTATGGTATTTCAAACAGACAACAGTCTTTCTAACCATGCCTCACAAATCTTCATTAAAGAATGGGACGTCTCAAGGGCCTGAGGACTTTCTCCTCAGCAATCTTACAGGAAGCCAAGGAGATGGGTTTATTTTGATGAGATTTGTGAGTGTAGCTTTTGTCTAGTGGACAAAATCCTCATGGAGATCCTACAGAAATTTTAAGAGAACATATTGGCAGAAATTCGGCCAGCTTAGACTAAGAGGGACAGAAACAACAGAATTAAAAGTCTACTGAAACCTTGAACTAGCATAGGCAAGGTGCATGCTGAGAAAACTGTTCAGCTGTAAATACCGTTCATTTCTAATGGAAAATAAGTAACTCAGTCAGTAAAATCAAGAACCTTGAAGGTAAATCCACAAGGGTCATGAAGAATCATCCTTAGGTAGCAGGATTAAGCTCTAATCAAGAAGCTGGCAGCATGTTCTTGGCTAGATTTCAAATTTGCTATAAATATGTGATTCTTGTGTGCCCATTTTTCTCTTTTTGAATGGGAGAGTCTAGAGCAGTTATCCGGCGCAAGTCTCACTGTTGCCTAGTTGGAGTTTATTTGCATATGGGTCTGTGTGTGTGTATGTGTGTGTGTGTGTGTGTGTGTAGATAATTTGTCTGTGAAGTTCACAGGTCTTCAGATACAGAGGAATTTTACTCAAGGAGCTACACTGGAGGAACTGTACCTGGGATGATTCACCCACACTTGAACCTAAGTTGAACTTCAAGCTTACCATGATACCACAATAAGCAAGACTGTGTAGGAGGACATGGGAGAGGGAAGAGTTTATTTTACATGTGTGAAGAATATAAATAAAAGCAGATTATAGTGATTTAATAATATATCTGCAGCTTTTTTAATGCCTTTTCCATGAAATAACGGATTCTAGTTTGTTGTTTGTTTTTTGTTTTTTTTTTTTTGTTTGTTCCTTTGTTTGTTTTGAGACAGAGTTTTCCAAGTTTCGCTCTGTCGCCCAGGCTGGAGTGCAGTGGCGCAATCTTGGCTCACTGCAACCTCCACCTCCCGGGCTCAAGTGATTTTGCTGACTCAGTCTCTCGAGTAGCTGGGATTACAGATGTACACCACCAGCCAGGCTACTTTTTGTATTTTTAGTAAGGACAAGGTTTCACCATGTTGGCCAGGCTGGTCTCAACCCCTTGACCTTAAGTGATCTGCCTGTCTTGGCCTCCCAAAGTGCTGGGATTACAGGCGTGAGCCACTGTGCCCAGCCAGAATATGAAGGGTTTTAATCACTTGCTTTTAATCAAATGTCCTGGAAAGGATAATTAGTCAATTTCAAAGCTGGCCCCAAAAAGGCAAAGGTGCTCCTACATGTGCTTTCCCTTTTAGGATACCGAAACTTTGTATCTAGCCATGATTTTTTTTTTGGGGGGGTGCTGGGGATGGGGACGAGTCTGGCTCTGTCACAGGCTGGAGTCCAATGGTGCGATCTCAACTCACTGCAACCTCAGCCTCCCAGGTTCAAGCGATTCTCCTACCTCAGTCTCCCGAGTAGCTGGGATTAGAGGCGCCCACCACCATGGCCTGTCATTTTTTGTATTTTTAGTAGAGACGGGGTTTCACCATTTTGGTCAGGCTGGTCTTGAACTCCTGACCTCAGGTGATCCATCTGACTCGGCCTCCCAAAGTTCTGGGATTACAGGCATGAGCCACTGCACCTGGCCCCAGCCATGATGTTTTAATGAAGCTAAAGAAATGTGGAGCCCAGATGTAGGTGTTTTGACTGTCATTCCCTTTATTTAAGTTCCCAGGCAACAGCCAATACGAATCACCAGTCCTGTGATTCCCATCATATACCTGGCTGCCGTTTTTGAGAAATGGAAGTGAAACTCTGACAGATGGACTACATAACTAGTTATCAAAATGGACTAATTATAGTGAAATAACAATATCTGGATTAAAAGAGTATTTAAAATGGCAGACATTTTTTCCTACAGTGGAGCTCTTGTGATGGCTTAAAAAGAGATCAGCTTATCTCTGGGGGAAAAATTTTTTTTTTTTTCCTTATAACTGGTTCATTTCAGTAGAGCTGCAATTGCACAGCAATTTTTGAATCCATATTTTGAATGTTCAGTGAAGATTCACAAATCCATTTTGCAAAAATATGCCTATATCTTAAGCTATTTGAGACGTTATGTTTCCTTAAACCATAACTTAAAATCAAACTGTGCTATAATTATGCACCCTAAAGATTAAAGTTATGGCTTTAGTTAAGTATGTATGCTCCATATTACATAAACAAAGAATCAAAGGCTTCTTTTAGATTATTTATAATCGAAAAAGTGTAAGCAGGACATTAAGGACTGCATATTAGCACGGGAAATTAAAAAATTATCCCTTTGGGCTAATTAAGAGAAATATCCAGATGGATATTAGACAGTGTAACACAGAGAAAGAAAAGTACCGAAGAGGGCTTCTTGTTAATCATTAAAGAGCATGAAAGCTCTTTGATGGAATTTTAAAAAAGGTGCAAAAGGATAAGGTTATCTACTTTTTGTATATGTTAAAACACTGACAATTTTCAGTTCAAATGAAATATGAATATTGAAATCTAAACAGTCTCTCTTATTCATATCTGTGTTTCTTCGTATTTCTCTTGCCTTTTACCTAGTTTGTGGCCCCTCATTCTTCTGTTTTATTACTGTCTTAAGGTTATTAGGGAGTACAACAAAATATATACCATAACCTAAATAACTTGTGTACATTTAATCTCATAGGACACTAGGAAGTTCTAAACTTCTAATGCTTTCCATTTTCTGGAAAATTTATATGCAGTTATTGGTTGTTAATAAAAGGGTGATGAGTTTCAGTATTCTCTGAACAGTTGAGCTTTATTGTTTAAATAAAACAACTGTTTTGAATCCAGTGTGTAGACGGAAATTTATAGAACTAAATGCCCACAAGAGAAAGCAGGAAAGATCCAAAATTGACACCCTAACATCACAATTAAAAGAACTAGAAAAGCAAGAGCAAACACATTCAAAAGCTAGCAGAAGGCTAGAAATAACTAAAATCAGAGAAGAACTGAAGGAAATAGAGACACAAAAACCCTTCAAAAAATTAATGAATCCAGGAGCTGGTTTTTTGAAAAGATCAACGAAATTGACAGACTGGTAGCAAGACTAATAAAGAAGAAAAGAGAGAAGAATCAAATAGATGCAATAAAAAATGAAAAAGGGGATATCACCACCAATCTCACAGAAATACAATCTACCATCAGAGAATACTACAAACACCTCTATGCAGATAAACCAGAAAATCTAGAAGAAATGGACAAATTCCTCAGCAAATACACCCTCCCAAGACTAAACCAGGAAGAAGTTGAATCTCTGAAGAGACCATAACAGGCTCTGAAATTGTGGCAATAATCAATAGCTTACCAACCAAAAAGAGTCCAGGACCTGATGGATTCACAGCCGAATTCTACCAGAGGTACAAGGAGGAACTGGTACCATTCCTTCTGAAACTATTCCAATGGATAGAAAAAGAGGGAATCCTCCCTAACACATTTTATGAAGCCAGCATCGTCCTGATACCAAAGCCTGGCAGAGACATAACCAAAAAAGAGAATTTCAGACCAATATCCTTGATGAACATTGATGCAAAAATCCTCAATAAAATACTGGCAAACCAAATCCAGCAGCACATCAAAAAGCTTATACACCATGACCAAGTGGGCTTCATCCCTGGGATGCAAGGCTGGTTCAACATACACTAACCAATAAATGTAATCCAGCATATAAACAGAACCAAAGACAAAAACCACATGATTATCTCAATAGATGCAGAAAAGGCCTTTGACAAAATTCAACAACCTTCATGCTAAAAACTCTCAATAAATTAGGTATTGATAGGATGTATCTCAAAATAATAAGAGCTATCTATGACAAACCCACAGCCAATATCATACTGAATGGGCAAAAACTGGAAGCATTCCCTTTGAAAACTGGCACAAGACAGGGATGCCCTCTCTCACCACTCCTATTTAACATAGTGCTGGAAGTTCTGGCCAGGGCAATCAGGCAGGAGAAGGAAATAAAGGGTATTCAATTAGGAAAAGAGGAAGTCAAATTGTCCCTGTTTGCAGATGACATGATTGTATATCTAGAAAATCCCACTGTCTCAGCCCAAAATCTCCTTAAGCTGATTAGCACTTCAGCAAATTCTCAGGATACAAAATCAATGTACAAAAATCACAAGCATTCTTGTATACCAATCACAGACAAACGGAGAGCCAAATCATGAGTGAACTCCCATTCACATTGCTTCAAAGAGAATAAAATACCTAGGAATCCAACTTACAAGGGATGTGAAGGACCTCTTCAAAGAGAACTACAAACCACTGCTCAAGGAAATAAAAGAGGATACAAACAATGGAAGAACATTCCATGCTCATGGGTTGGAAGAATCAATACCGTGAAAATGGCCATACTGCCCAAGGTAATTTATAGATTCAATGCCATCCCCATCAAGCTACCAATGACTTTCTTCACAGAATTGGAAAAAACTACTTTAAAGTTCATATGGAACCAAAAAAGAGCCCACATTGCCAAGTCAATCCTAAGCCAAAAGAACAAAGCTGGAGGCATCATGCTACCTGACTTCAAACTATACTACAAGGCTCCAGTAACCAAAACAGCATGGTACTGGTACCTCAACAGAGACATAGATCAATGGAACAAAACAGAGCCTTCAGAAATAATGCCGCATATCTACAGCTATCTGATCTTTGACAAACCTGACAAAAACAAGCAATGGGGAAAGGATTCCCTATTTAATAAATGATGCTGGGAAAACTGACTAGCCATATGTAGAAAGCTGAAACTGGATCCCTTCCTTACACCTTATACAAAAATTAATTCAAGGTGGATTAAAGACTTAAATGTTAGACCTAAAACCATAAAAACCCTAGAAGAAAACCTAGGCAATACCATTTAGGACATAGGCATGGGCAAGGACTTCATGTCTAAAACACCAAAATCAATGGCAACAAAAGCCAAAATTGACAAATGGGATCTAATTAAACTGAAGAGCTTCTGCACAGCAAAAGAAACTACCATCAGAGTGAACAGGCAACCTACAGAATGGGAGAAAATTTTTGCAACCTACTCATCTGACAAAGGGCTAATATCCAGAATCTACAATGAACTCAAACAAATTTACAAGAAAAAAACAAACAACCCCATCAAAAAGTGGGCGAAGGACATGAACAGATACTTCTCAAAAGAAGACATTTATGCAGCCACAAAACACTGAAAAAGTGCTCATCATCACTGGCCATCAGAGAAATGCAAATCAAAAGCACAATGAGATACCATCTCACACCAGTTAGAATGGCCATCATTCAAAAGTCAGGAAACAACAGGTGCTGGAGAGGATGTGGAGAAATTGGAACACTTTTACACTGTTGGTGAGACTGTAAACTAGTTCAACCATTGTGGAAGTCAGTGTGGCGATTCCTCAGGGATCTAGAGCTAGAAATACCATTTGACCCAGCCATCCCATTACTGGGTATATACCCAAAGGACTATAAATCATGCTGCTATAAAGACACATGCACACGTATGTTTATTGCGGCACTATTCACAATAGCAAAGACTTGGAACCAACCCAAATGTCCAACAACGATAGACTGGATTAAGAAAATGTGGCACATATACACCATGGAATACTATGCAGCCATAAAAAATGATGAGTTCGTGTCCTTTGTAGGGACATGGATGAAACTGGAAAACATCATTCTCAGTAAACTATCACAAGGACAAAAAACCAAACACCGCATGTTCTCACTCATAGGTGGGAATTGAACAATGAGAACTCATGGACACTGGAAGGGGAACATCACACTCTGGGGACTGTTGTTGGGTGGGGGGAGGGGGGGAAGGACAGCATTAGGAGATATTCCTAATGCTAAATGACGAGTTAATGGGTGCAGCAAAACAACATGGCACATGGATACATATGTAACAAACCTGCACATTGTGCACCCTAAAACCTGAAGTATAATAATAAAAAAAAAAACTGTATCAGGAGTAAGAAAACTTGGCTGCTTTTTAAAAGGACATTCAGATTTCAGAATATAAGGAAAATGGAAGTATTATGATAAAGTGAATGAAATTTCATTACCTTCAAATCTCTGAATGCTCCTTGACACCCACATTCACCTTTGTGTTCTTGAGCAACTTCAGCTTCCCTATACTTACTTTTCCTAATTCCCTGTGTATGTAGAGCTTTTGTTAATTTGGGAAATGGTACTAGGATGGATTTATTTACCATTTTAACGTTCTTTGGATGCACTGTGTTTCAGATCCTCTAGATTCAGACACTTTAAAGAAGAAAAGAACAATCAACAAAATTGCTAAACTTAAAAGCAGAAAAAAAAAGGCTAATTAGCAAACAGTAAGGAATAAGTTTATTTACTTCAGGACCCTTGATTTCTTCCTGTTGTTCTTTAGCTTTCCTACACTGATTTCTACATCCATCATATTTCATTTCTCTGAAATCAGCTTATGCACTTAATGGTCCAGACTGGGCAATCAATGTTGATTGAAATCAACTTCATATTGATGTAAGAGGTCTACTTACTGCTGCACCAAGAAGCAGCTGTATAAACTTAAGGGAAACATAAATGTCAGCTTTTTCCTTAATTATATATTTCTACATTTTCTTAAGCTTGCTGTTGTTATAAGGCCGCAGTAGGCACTTGTATCTAGAAAATAAATTACTGGGTAAATTACCAAAGGTTAAATCTTCAAATCATACCATTCTGAGATGAAGTTTGACAAAATAATTTATCCCTGGCTTATTTAATTTCTTCTTAGCTTCTTAGAAATAATTTTGACAGTTAAAAGGACAAAGATGCATGACCCTTTGGTGCTTGTTGAAAGTGTATTTGTTCTCAAGGTAATCTATGTGAGAACAATGTACTTGTATGAAAGAGGGGCCCAAGTTCTCAAAATCTTTCAACATAATATACTTCTGATTTCAACTTGATGTTGGTTTTACAGAAAGAAGGCTCACAGCAGTGAAAGACAAGATTGTTTCATTTCTCTCACACTAGGGTATCTATGTTTGGTATTCAGAGTTGAAAGTAGGGAAGGCTGCACTACCAACCCTTTTGCTCCGTTGCCCTAATAAGGTTTAAATGGTCATGACCTTCCGTGAGAGGTCTTCATTTGCTCTGCATGTTTTCTTTCACTCTTCTACCCTCAACCCACCATGAAGTCTATTACACACACACCCACACACACACACACACACACACACAGTGATAGAAACTGTAAATAAGATATGAATAGTAGTTTAATTTTTAAAATCATAAAACCTTGTTTTACTTTATGTAGCATTTTCAATAGACTTCATTTTTTAGGACAGTTTTTGGTTCACAGCACAATTGAGAAAGTTCAGAGATTTCCCATATATTCCCTGGTCCCACACGTGCACAGCCTTCTCCACAATCAAAATCCCCCACCAGAGTGGTACATTTTTTACAATCAACAAAACTAAACTGATACATCGCAGTCACTCAAAGTCTGTAGTTTACATTAGGATTCATTCTTGGTGTTTGGACACATGTATAATAACAGTTTTCCACTATTACAGTATATCATGCAGCATAGTTACAGTACCATAAAAATTATTTCTGCTCCACCTTTTTATCCCTCCCTCTCCTTAACTCTAATCCTTTTACTGTCTTCATAGTTTTGCCTTTTTCAAAATGTCATAGAATTGAAATCATACTAATGTACCTAATAGTGTAGCCTTTTTAAATTGGCTTCAATTACCACTCCTATTCAACAAAGTTTTGGAAGTCCTGGCCAGGGCAATCAGGCAAGAGAAAGAAACAAATGGTATTCCAATAGGAAGATAAAAAGTCAAATTGTCTCTGCTTGCAGATGACATGATGTTATATCTAGAAAATGGATTATCTCAGCCCCAAAGCTTTGTAAGGTGATAAGCAACTTTGGAAAACACTCAGGATACAAAATCAATGTGTAAAAATCACAAGCAGTCCTATATACCAACAACAGACAAGCAGAGAGCCAAATCATGAATGAACTCCCATTCACAATTGCTACAAACAGAATAAAATACCTAGAAATACAGCTAACAAGAGAAATAAAGAACTTCTTCAAGGAGAACTACAAACCACTACTCAAGGAAACCCACCTCTTACATTCAGCGTGACCTGAATGTGAGACATGGAGTAAAAGGAGAACATTTTAGAGCTTTAAGATGTGACTGCCCTGCTGGATTTCTGACTTGCATGGGGTCTGTAGCCCCTTTGTTTTGACCAATTTCTCCCATTTGGAGCTGTATTTACTCAATGCCTCTACCCCAATGTATCTAGAAAGTAACTAGCTTGCTTTGGATTTTACAGGTTCATAGGCAGAAAGGACTTGCCTTGTCTCAGATAAGACTTTGGACTGTGGACTTTTGAGTTAATGCTGAAATGAGTTAAGACTTTGGGGGACTGTAGGGAAGGCACGACTGGTTTTGAAATGTGAGGACATGAGATTTGGGAGGGGCCAGGGCAGAATGATATGGTTTGGCTGTGTCCCCACCCAGATTTCATCTTGAATTCTCACGTTTTATGGGAGGGGCCCAGTGCGAGGTAATTGAATCATGAGGGCAAATCTTTCCTATGCTATTCTCATGATAGTGAATAAGTCTCACGAGATTTGATGGCTTTAAAAAGGGGGAGTTTTCCGCACAAGCTCTCTTCTCTTGTCTGTCACCATGTGAGACATGCCTTTCACCTTCCCCATGATTGTGAGTCCTCCCCAGCCACGTGGAACTTTGAGTCCAATAAACATCTTTCATACCTAAGACATATCAAGTCTTGAGTATGTCTTTATCAGCAGGATGAAAATGGACTAATACAATTGGTATATACCCAAAGAAATCATTCTATTCAAAAGATACATGCATGCATATGTTCATTGCAGCACTATTCACAGTAGGAAGGACTTGGAATCAACCCAGATTCTCATCAACAGTGGACTTGATAAGGAAAATGTGGTATATACACACCATGGAATACTGTGCAGCCATAAAAAGGATTAAGATCATGCCCTTTGTAGAGACATGGATGGAGCCAGAAGCCATTATCCTCAGCAAACTAACACAGGAATAGAAAACCAGACACTGTATGTTTTCACTTATAAGTGGGAGCTGAACAATGTGAACACACAGACACAGGGAGGGGAACAACACACACTGAGGCCTGTTGGGGGCTGGGGGGAGGGAGAGCATCAGCAAAAATAGCTAAAGCATGCTGGGTCTAATACGTAAGTGATGGATTGATAGGTGCAGCAAATCACCATGGCACACATTTATCTACATAACAAGGCTGCACATCCTGCACATGTACCCAGGAACTTAAAATTTAAAAATAAATAAATTTAATTTTTAAAAAATAATACAAAAACATTTATCCTATTCAGTTCTACCCCTTTTTATATTGTTGTATGACAAATTACATGATCATTCTTTTCACATTATTATATGTTATGACGTTGGGTTTATGTATTTGTCTTTTAAATCATGTAAAAAATAAAAAAAGATAACCTACAAATCAAAATTGCATTAATAGCATTAATATTTATTATTTATTTACCATTGCCAGAGTTCTTTATTTCTTCCTATAGTTCCGGATTTATTTCCCTGTGGTCTAAGAGAATACTTGATATGATTTTATTTTTTTTAATTTACTGATGTTATTTTGTGCTTTAACATATCATCTATCTTGGAGAATATTTGATGTGCTGATGAGACAAATGTATATTCTACAGTTGTTGGAGAGAATGTTCTGTAAATGTCTCACTGATTAACGTAGGTGCAACAATTTTCAAGAAAATTCTATCAAACCAAATCCAACAGCACATCAAAAAGATAATACACCATCATCAAGTGAGTTTTATACAAGGGATGCAAGGGTAGTTCAACATTTCACAAATCAATAAATGTGATATATCACAAACAGAAATAAAAACAAATCTATATGATTATTTTGCTGCATCTACAGCTTTTGCTGCAATAGATGCAGCAAAAACATTTGATAAAATGCACCATCACTTCATTATAAAAATCCTCAGCAAAGTAGGCATAGAAGAAACATGCCTCAAAAGAATGAAGGACATAGATAACAAATACACAGCCAATATCATACTGAATGGCGAAAAATTTAAAACATTCCCTCTAAAAACTGAAACAAGACAAGAATGATTACTTGCACCATTCCTATTCAACATAGTACTGAAAGTTCTAGTCAGAGCTTTAGGTAAGGGAAAGAAGTAAAAGCCATCTAAATTGGAAAAAGCGAACTCAAATTACTCCTGTTGACAGATGATATGATCTTATATCCAGAAAACCTTAAAAACTCCACCAAAGAACTCTTAGATTTTATAAACGAACTAAGTAAAGATTCCTGATACAAAATCAATGCACAAAATAAGTAGTGTTTCAATACAACAAGAATGATGTAGCAGAGAACCAAATCAAGAAGGTAATTCCATGTACAATTGCTACAAAAAAAAAAAAAAAAGTGCCCAGGAATATATTTAACCAAGAAGGGAAAGATCTCTACAACAACAAAAAAACCAACAATACAGTGATGAAGGAAATTAAGAAGACACAATTGAAAAGACATTCCACAGTCATGAATCAAAAAATTAATATCATTAAAATAACCACATTGCCCCAAGCAATGTACAGATTCAATGCAATCTCTATCAAAATAGTAACATCATTTTTTACAGAATTACAAAAAAATCCTAAAATTCACATGGACCCAAAAAAAATCCCAAATTATCAAAACAATACTAAACAAAAAGAACAAAACTAAATGCATCACATTGCCTGTCTTCACATTATACTCAAGGCTATAATAACCAAAACAACATGTTACTTCTATAAAAATAGACGCATGGATTAATGATACAAAAGTAGAGAAACAATAAATACAGCCACATTCTGAGAGCCAACTAATCTTTGACAAAATCAATGAAAAGATACAATGGGGAAAATGTACCCTTTTCAATAAATGGTGCGGGGAATATTGGATAGCCATATGCAGAAGAGTAAAACTGGACTCCTATCTCTCACCATATACAAAATTCAACTCAAGATAGATTACAGATTTAAATTTAAGACCTGAAACTATAAAAACACTAGAAGAAAACCCAGAAAAACCTCTTCTGGACAGTGGTCTAGGCAAAGAATCCATGACTAAGACCCTAAAGCACAAGCAACACAAACAGAAAAAAAAAAACAAATGGGACTTAAGTAAACTAAAAAACTTCTGCACAGCAAAATAATCAACAGAGTAAACAAACAACATACAGAATGGGAAAAAATATTTGCAAACTATGCATGTGCAGGGGACTAATATCCAAAATTTATAAGAAACAGAAACACCTCAACAAGAAAACCCACAAATAACTCCATTAAAAAGTAGGAAAGGGACATGAATAGACATTTTTCAAAAGAAGACATACAAATGTCCAACAAGCATATGAAAAATTCTCAATGTCAGTAATCACCAGAGAAATTTAAATTTAAACCACACTGAGATATTATCTTACCCAAGTCAGAATGGCTATTATTAAAATGACAGAAATTAACAGATGTTGGTAAAGATGTGGAGAAAAGGAGATGCTTACACACTGTTGGTGGGAATGTAAATTAGTACAGCCACTATGGAGGACTGTATGATATTTCTCAAAGAACTAGAAATAGAATTACCACTCAATCCAGCAATCCCGCTGCTGTTTTTTTACCCAACAGAAAAACAAAATCATTGTATCAAAAAGATACCTTCACACATATATTTATTGTAGCACTATTCACAATAGCAAAAATATGGAAGCAACTTACGTGTTTGTGTGTGTGTGTATACACCACATTTTCTTATTTAATTGTGGATAATTGAATTCCATAAAAGAGCCTGAATTACCAAAGCAATCCTAAGCAAAAAGAACAAATTTCATTTTTTTGTGGCTAAGTAGTATTTTATTGTGTGTATATATACCTTATTGTATTTATCCAATATCCATAATTGATTTTTAATACAATGATTTCCTCTCCTTTGGGTGGTGTATTAGTCCGTTCTCACACTGCTATAAGGACATACCTAAGACTGGGTAATTTATAAATAAAAAGAAGGTTAATGGACTCATAGTTTCACATGGCTGGGGAAGCCTCACAATCATGGTAGAAGGTGAAGGAGAAGCAAAGGCATATCTTACATGGTGACAGGCAAGAGAGCGAGTGCAGGGGAACTGCCCTTTATAAAACTATCAGATCTTGTGAACAGTCACTCACTATCGTGAGCACACCATGGAGGTAACCACCCTCATGATTCAAACACCTCTCACCAGGTCCCTCCCACAACACAAGGGGATTATGAGAACTACAATTCAAGATGAGATTTGGGTGCGGGCACAGCCAAGCCACATCAGGTAGATAACTAGTATGTGTGTGTGTATACACACACACACATATATACATACAGACATATGCAAATATGTGTGTATATATATATATACATATATATGTATATACGTATATATGTATATGTATATATACGTATATGTATACACACACATATTTGCATGTGTCTGTATGTATATGTGTGTGTGTGTGTATACACACACACATACTAGCTATCTACCTGATGTGGCTTGTGTATCTACCTGATACACATCAGGCAGTTATCTACCTGATGTGGCTTGTGATGTGTGTATATATATACACACACAAAGGAATACTACTTAGCTTACTTAATTGCAGTATTATTAAATAATAAACACGTTATTCTTAAGAATAATAAATACGGAATTTCATTCTTTTTGCATCTAAGTAGTATTCCATTGTGTGTATGTATGTGTATATGGGTATATACACATATGTATATTTATACACATGTGTGTATGTATACACACACACACACACACACCGGAATACTACTTAGCCACAAAGAGAATGGAACTCTGTATTTTGCAGCAACATGGATGGAACTGGAGGCTATTATCATAAGAGAAACAATTAAGAAACAGAAAGGCAAATACCGTACGCTCTCACTTTTAAGTAGGAGCTAAATAATATGTACACATGAACATCGAGTACACAATGACGGACTGGAGACTTTATGGGTGGGTGGTGGGAGGGCGGGTGGATGAGAAATTACTTAATGTGTACAATGTACATTATTCAGGTGATGGTTACTCTAAAAGCTCAAACTTCACCAATACGCAATATATTCATTGCACTTGTACTCCTTACATTTTTACAAATAAAAAAGATAAATGATAAAAATGAATATAGATATGATATATAATAACATATGTATTTATACAAATATCTACAGAAGCATATCAAAATAAAAATGCATATGTATAAAATAAACATAATCCAATAAAAATACACAGAGGTACACACATAGAGTCACACACACAGATATACCTACATTTACACTAGGGGCCATTGGGCCCTTTGCAACCTACTGTCAGGAAAGGAAGCCATTAGAGGCTTTTCTTGCTAGTTCCATGGTTTTACACCCTTGTGGCTAAAACCAGGCCAGCAATTTTACCAGACCCAGTAATAGTTCTACCACCCTCCAAAGGGAATTCTGCACACTTTTCCTCCACCTTTAAATCAGGAAAATTGTTTCCTATTGGTGCACATACAATGGGTGGAGAAGAAGCTTTCCATCAGAGGTAGCAAGGCTAGGCCTGAGTCCTCAGGACAGGTTAAGGGCAGCACAAGTTTGGTTTATGAAATACAGTACAAAGGATGGTAGAAGGAGCAAGCCATAGCCGGGCTGCACTGAGGACCACTGGGGTCTTTCTGAGTGCCACAACAGTGGGACCAGATGCTAAAGATTACCCAGTTCTGGAGTTAGCCTATTCTGGCCATTCTCATTTAAATTTAGAGAAACTCAAGGCAGGCTGACAGAAGACCTAGAGTAAAAACACCTGGAATACTCGGTGCCTGAGGCCTCTTTGACAAGTATGAGGAGCATGGAAAAAATGTGTCTGGCATCACAAACTCTTCTGAACTCCAAAGTAGGTGGCAAGAAAGAAAATCTGGATACAAGACACGCTGTTGAACACTACCAGCCCAGGTGAGTGGATGATCCCATTCAATAAGCTAGTGCCCATTTTGTGCTGTGATATATCTTTGCTTGTTCCCTGTATGCATGAAATACCAGACTGACAGATTATATCTAGATATATTTGGAAATATACACATTTATACATATGTGTATAAACACACATAAATGTGTATATTTCTAAATATACAAAGAAATATGTGACTTCTAAATGTATGCATCAACATATACAAAAATAAAAATGAAAACATATATATTATACTGAAAATAATAAAAAATAAAATAAAATCTAGCTATGCACAGTCCCAGCACTTGTTGATGAAGGCTAAACTCTATACCCCACGAGAAGAATGACCTAACCTTCTGCTTTGAGGCCTGTACAATCTTGGGACTGTAAAAGTATTGATTATACAACATCTTAAAATTATGTGAATTGTGCTAACATTGGTGGAATGGCTCTCTCTTTTCAAATGTATAGAATTGTATTAGGATAAATATCACGAGAGGTACATAGTAGTCAATGTAACAAACAAATGTCCTATTAGTGAAGGTGATTTCAACGCAGTGTTTCTGAAGAGATTAATGGTCTTGCATTCTCACAAACTCAGCACATCTTTATCTTTTCTTAATCCAGTTTTTCATAACTTGAAATTTATTTATATGGCCAATACATTTTATTTACATATTTTCTATACATATAAACATGTATAAATATATGTAAATATAGGAATTAGTATGCAAATAAGCTTGAGTGTGGTAAATACACACATTATTCAATAACATTGCTGACCACTAGAACCAATTCAAATATTTTCATCACATTTTCTTTACCATTGTTTTACTATTTTTAAATTACATAAATCAAACTGTAGAATTCTTGAACATCATAAATGCAAAAACACAAAATAAGATGTCTTAAAATGAGTTAAACCTGATGATTTTCAAAAGGTGAATGCAGTCATAGTAGAGGGCTCTTACAATGCTAGGTTTACAAAGAGGATTCAGAGTCAGCCAGTTGGTTCCCCTGCATGTCTGGAAGTAAGATAACTAAGGAGTGGTGTGGTGGCAGTTTCACTGAGATCTTCAAGAAGCAGGAAAAAAAAACAGTATGTAATGAGAATATTTGGAAAGAAAAAAGGCAAGAAAGCAGAGATAAAGCATACATAACATTTCTGATAAATTTCTTGTTAGATCCAGTGTATCTTAATGGATGGCTCATCTCTGCTCTTACATTCTAGGAGCTACCTCTCTGAGCATGTAATAATTCCCACTTTTTGAGTTAAACCAGCTATAGCATGTTTCGCAAATATTTAACCACAAGAGTCTAAATAAGAAGTGATGCTTTTCAAAGTAATAATTATGACTGCCCTGGGAAACTCTTGCTTGTTTGTGTGCTCTGTGATTTGGCCTTCATGATTTTAGGATATTTCTTCCAGGAAGATTCAGCTACTTTGAATGATCAACTTAAGATAACCTCAACTTTATTTCAGAAACTAAAAAATATTATGATATAAAATAAAATATTAGCAGGACAACATGTACTTTGAGTAGCTATAGAATTGCTGATATGGGCTCATGGGCTCTTGACTTTTTGCCACCCAGTAAAGTAATAAAATGATGAGGAGAAAATAAAGTGATAGGAAATATAAGGAAATACACTCTGAGCACCTATTTGCTACTGCTCTTCCCACTGGCTTTCTCTCATTAGTAAATCAAGAAGAGTACTGTATTAGCTCAGTATCTAAAGGTTATATTCCAGCATATAATGTTTAAGCTACAAATCTTCTTGAGTTTTCCATGTCATCCATAGGACTTCTAGATGACCAAGAAACTGGCAGGAAATTTAATACTACTGTGATTGCTTAGTATGAAAAGAAAACAATAAAAACATCAACAGTACATGGTACTGGATGGCATCTTTATAGCATGGCTAACAAAGATGATTTCAAACAGTCCCTTGACTTTTTCTATGGCCAGAACCTAGAGTAAATATACAATTTAATCTTGCTCTATCAGTTGAAGGCATTTTGCTTTTTTAAAATTATGATATTATTCATGCTGTTGAAGATATGGCGTGCCCCTGCTTTCAAGTTTTAAAGTTCAGTTAAGTTTGGCTTTATTAAATTTGGTGAGGCTTCCATTGAACTTTTCAAGTAAATGAGGGTGATTGAGAGATTAGAGATGAAAGTTTGGATCTCCAGTTACAAAACTGAAAGAAATAAAAATATGGAGCCAAAGAAATATGACAGTGATGCTTAGCAAATATAAACTTCAAAATGTAACCCCCGCTATATATCCCTTAATGTATTTTATAAAATTCTTTTGTTTATGACCCAAGTGGCATAATTGTTTGGGATTCATGTGAAATATTCAGCAGATAACTAAGCAACCGGTGGAAAGGAACAGCTGTTTTTCATTTCTTTGGTGACTTTTAAAGAGGATATTCAGGTTTGTTCATCAGATATTTATTAAATGCTTAATACCTATCAAACATAGATCGTTGTTTTTAGTGACAGGAGATATTATAAATATCTAGCCCATATAAAAAAATCAATCTGCTATATGGAAGTATATATTTATCTAGTGATATATTCTTATCCTCAAAGGCATCATAAAAAATATTATAAAGAAAAGCACATCAAACTTAAGGATATCTAAATAAATAAAAGTATCATGGGTGGATGATTCCTCCCAAATTAATGAAACAAAAATTAACATATATTTTATAAAAATAACTCAGCATATTTTTTATAATCCTAAGATTTGTTTTCTTATTCTGTAACCTAAATTGAACTAGCCTAAAGTATGATAAAGAAGATCTATGTAAATACAGAAAACGGCTGTCACAGATAAACAGTGAAACAACGACAAAGCCTAAACATTCTAGATTGCCTTGAGAAAACAGTTTATTGAGATAAGAGAAATGATAGAGATTATGGATATATAAGATCAAAATATTGTTTTAGGGAGGAAGGTCTGAATAATAGCATTATGCACATGCAAAGGTACTGATGGTGGCCATGAGGGAGCATGTAATTTGCTGTTTCATAGCATGGAGCAGAATGTAATAATGCTCTTCATTTGCCTGAAGTATGTTTTAATTTTACTATGCAAAAAAATCTTGACAATTCTTAAAATTCTAACTTGAGCTATACCTCTGCTTCCCTGACAAGCTTGATCCCAGGCACTTCTCCTTCCATTGAATTCTTCAGTATGTATTGTCCTGATTATTATTTGACAGCCATCATACATTGCATCATGAAAATTACCTTAATTGTGTTTTTGTTTTATTGTTTCTACTTATGAGATACAATACTTCTGAGTAATCACATGGTTTCATATTTATAATGCACATTGTATATCTTACACATCAAACAGTAATTGTTTTATGAATATATAAAATAATTTATTTCCTTGTTGTTTCAACAGTTTTGGATTAATAGATGACTCCTGAAATCCTTTGCCTGTCCAAATTTTTAATGATATTGTAACTTCATCGAATAGTATTTGTAGATTTTTATAATTTTTATTCTAATTTTCTAGAGAAGCATTTAACCTTGAAATTTGGCAAAACTATATATAAATAAACAATGGATTTCATTTTTGTTACCTATTTATGTTAGATAGATAACTTCAGGATTAATCTGCAAATTTATAGATGCTGTTTTTCTCTGTAATAATATGCTTTAGATTATGTTCATCAGATTCAGACTCCATAATTTTAATATAATCCAGTTCCCTTACATTATGTCTCCTCTGTTAATAATAGTTTCATGATCAGATACACCTACATTAGTTTAGAATTGTTCCCCTCTCTCACACCTTGTCCCTGGCCAAGTATCATATAGTAACAAAAAGGGAAGGAAGGAAGGAAGGAAGGAAGGAAGGAAGGAAGGAAGGAAGGAAGGAAGGAAGGAAGGAAAGGAAAGGAAAGGAGGGAGGGTTGGTTCTTATAAATGGCATCCATGAAGTGTATAATCTTCCCAGAAGCAACAAGCTGCTTTAAAGAAAAAAAAATCCAAATCAAGCAACATTAAATTTGAGGATATTTGTAGCACCATGATTTTGTCATTCTTTTGCTAGCAAAAATTCTCAATGAATTTGCACCTGCCAAATCACATACAGCAAAACTCATTCAGCATATCATTCTGTGTCCATAAAGAATCAGGTTATACATTTCAGTTATGTTAAAGTTTAAAGATAATATTTTTTATATTAAAAGTGTCTTGAAAGGCATGAAGATCTCACTTAGAGTTCGTGGAACTGAAAAAGTACCGTATAGATATTATCTATTCATCAATAGGCTTTCTACTAGTTATTTGGAGTACAAGCACTCCAAAATTAAAATGATTTTCAGGCATTAGGTTTTATTACTGGAATTGTATTATCCACTATATTATAGCTTATTTTTCTTAATATAAGACATTTATCCCTGGTAACAACTACACTAAAGACATTTTTCATGAAGCGGAGATTTTTCTCCTATAATATCTCAGATACTTTGGGTGTGGGGAAAATTATATTATTAATTATTTGGCAAATTTCCCTGGGATATGAACATACAGTAGCCCTGGCCTTAGGATTATAAATGGTTTACATGTCATATTGTTTTCACTTTTATTTTAATTCACCCCACTTCCAGGTCACTTCACACAAGCTAAGAGCATCAAACTCACCCTTTCCTTTCCCAAACCCTGTGAAACTGGCCTAGTTTGCTGAATATTTATGGAATATTACAACATCCTCTCTAGATGCTATTTTTTCTGATGTTTCAGTAGCTAATATAACTATTCGTTGCATAGTAGAGGAAGATTAATAGCAGATGTGCAGAATGTTTTAAATGGAATAGCATCCAGTGTGTGTGTGTGTGTGTGTGTGTGTGTGTGTGTGTGTGTGTTTCCTTTCCTGCATTTGTTTTTAAGCTTTCTTCATTTATATTGGCCTGAAATTAACATTTCAATCTGTGAAATATATGCTGATGACATGGCACTTTGTTTTGTATTATCCATTGATTTCTAGCACAATCCTGTCAAAACAGTACAACAACAGTGAAAACTCTGCCTTGCTGGGGCTTGCACAGATGGAAATGCATTTTTATTATAAAAAATCAGGGACAAACATTGGTTTTTGATTTGGAGGGCCAGTTAAAAATCTGTGGAATTAGTAGGATAATGTGCTGAGTCACTGCCAGAATAGAAAGTGGGAGATTTTTGTGGCCGAATTTGTCTTTGGTTAAATCTAATGATATAATCAAAGAGAATGATGCTCCCATAGCCCAGACTTCTGTTGCCTTCAGGTCTATGCATCTTGAAACTTTTCAGGTTTTTTTAAGTAATTTGTCAGTCTGATAATTTATTAAAAGCAAATCTGAAGCAGGAGAATGCCTGAGGACCACACTTATCTCTTCTGGTTCGAGTATGTGCTCACTTACTCTTCTCTCCTGAGAAGAATCTCTCTCTCTCTCTCTCTCTGTCTCTCTCTCTCTATATACACACACACACACACACACACACACACACACACACACACACACAACATACATATTACTGTGAGTGTGAATAAGCGAGGGATTAGTGGAAAGCTTTGATAGTATAATAGCGATGGGTTCTCACGCCTGTAATCTCAGCACTTTGGGAGGCCGAGGCGGAAGGATCATGAGGTCAGGAGATCGAGACCATCCTGGCTAACACGGTGAAACCCCGTCTCTACTAAAAATACAAAAAAATTAGCTGGGCGTGGTGGTGGGCACCTGTAGTCCCAGCTACCCGGGAGGCTGAGGCAGGATAATGGCGTGAACCCAGGAGGTGCAGCTTGCAGTGAGCCGAGATTGAGCCACTGCACTCCAGCCTGGGCGACAGAGCATGACTCCGTCTAAAAAAAAAAAAAAAAAATAGCGATGGGTTATACATTGAATTGTGCTCCTCCGAAAAAAAAAAAGTATGTGTTGATGTCCTGATTACAAGTATCTCAGAATGTGACGTTATTTTGAGATAATATCTTTACAGACGGATTCCAGTTAAAGTGAGGTCCTTGAAGTCATAGGGAGAAGATGGTCATCTACAAGCCAAAGATAGAGGCCTGGAACAGATCCCCCCCTTACAAACTTTGTGGGGAGCAAATCCTGCTGACATCTTAATTTTGGACTTCTAGCCTCCCAAGCTGTGAGACAATAGAGTTCTGTTTTTTAAGCTGCCCAGGCTGCAGTACTTTGTTACAATAGCCTTAGGAAACTAATACAATATCATTTGGAAATAATGCTGCCTTTTAGTTAGATCAATATAGAAAAAAAATCTAGAGCTTTTCACAAAATCTAGGAGATTATAATTTAATAATAGATAATTAAACATATTCTTCTGACAGGATTACTATTTGTTTAAAATAGTTCTATTTCAAAATTAAAATAAAATAATACAGTATGTGACTCAGCCTGTGCAAGAATGAAAAAAAAAAAACCTTACATAATAAATCCTCTTTTTAATGTTCATTTCTTTTTTGGTTACCACATAACAAATATAGATTTTCTAATATTTAATTACAAATAAGGGAAGATTTTATATTATTAATTGTATTTCCTAGAAAACCACATTCTAGCCTTTAGTTGTTTCTTTTTTTTTTAATATTGAATTACCTTGGAAAAAGTTTACTAAAGTATCTACTGTTATCTACAGTCAAGTATTTTAATATACTGGCATTTAAAACACAAGAAACATAAAACAATGAAATACTATATATAAATTGCTAATAGCTTTGCTACATGTTGCTGGAAATAGTTGATTTTAACTTATGCATAATTCATCACATGTAAGTTCAAATTTGGGTGAAAAAAGAATGAACTTCTAGGTATACTCTACAAGTCAGGCATATGTTAGTCAAGATTCTTCAAAGAAACAGAATCATCTCTCACTGACGTGTGTGTGTGTGTGTGTGTGTGTGTGTATAAAATGCTGGCTCAAATAATAATGGAGACTGAGAAATCCCACCATCTGTAGTCTGCAAGTTGGAGAATCACAAAGCCAGTGGTATAATTCAATCTGAGTCTCAAGGCCTGAGAACTAGGGTTCAGGGTAGGTGTGTGATAGTGGAAGTCCAGGTTTGAGTCTGAAGGCTTAAGACCAGGAGTGACAATGTCCAAGAGCAAGAGAAGATATATGCCCCAGCTCAAATAGAGAGAGAAAAATTGCCCTTCCTTTATTTTGTTCTATGCTGACCCTCAACAGATTGAATGATGCCCATTCACATGGATGAAAGCAACCTACTTTACGCAGTTTACCAATTCAAATGCTAATCTCTTTTGGAAACTTCCTTACAGGCACACTAAAATATAACGGGCTATTGGGCATCCCTTGGCCCAGTCAAACTGACACATAAAATTAACCATCAGAAGCTCACCCCTTTTTAACTTGGTGCCCATATGCATCTACTTAAACCGTACTTAACCTCCAAATAACTACAAAAACAAAGTCATAATTCTACCTACTATGGTACGATTATCATTTATATGACCAAAAATGCTCTAATGTCTTCCCAAAAAAGGAGTCTTTGAATGATGTTAACTATTCTTCAAAAGTCTTAAAATAATGTTAACCCTTCTCCTGATATTCCATACCTTAAATATTGGGATATAAAATTAACATGACTTAAATACTGATATAAAGTTAATACATTATTTTTTGAGACAGGGTTTCACCCTTGTTGCCCAAGCTGGAGTGCAATGGTGCGATCTCGGCTCACTTCAACCTTGGCCTCCCAGGTTAAAGTGATTCTCCTGCCTCAGCCTCCTGAGTAGCTGGAATTACAGGCGCCTGCCACCATGCCTGCAACGCAGGTAAGGAAGGCAAATTTATATCCAAAGCGTTTATTCCAGAAAGGACAAAATGCTATTTCTCCCATAATGGAAATGGTCCAATGTAATCAACCTGTCATCAGATAGCTGACTGATCACCCTGGAGAATAGTGCCAAATGGGGACCCAGTGTTAATCTCTGCTGCTAGCAGATTGAGCACTCAGTGGTGGTCATAGCCAGGTCAGCCTTGGTGAATGGAAATCTATGTTGCTTACCCTTCATCCCTGCTAAGAACTTTTATTTTAAATGAGCCCTTTGGGCAATGACAGGGGTGGCTGTGGAAAGAGGCTGAGTGCCATCTATAAACTGGTTCCTACTATCTACTTTATTATTAAAATTCTCTACTGAAGTCACTTTTTGGTGAGCATTCACATGGGACATAAATACTGTCACAGTTTTTCCCATTCAGAGAGTTCTCTATCCTCAAATATCTTTCCCCAATATTTTTGTCACCAATTTTCTAATCATGTTTCTTCCAAATCCCTGACCATCCAGCCAAACCATTGGTGAGAACCCATGAACTGTTGTATAATCACAGGTCTGGCCATTTCTCCTTTCAAGCAAAGTCCCAAAGCAGGTGCCCTGCCCAAAGTCCTACCCATGGGAAGATTTCCCTTCCTGCCTATCTTTTAGGAATGTCCAGACAGGGACTACAGTTCTACAGTGGTCCAGTTTTCAGTGGTATCTGCATATTGGGTAGAACCATCCATAAATCAAGCCCAAGTTTTCTCTTTTTTTGTCAACTGAACATAGGGTATTCCCCATGAGGCCACCGATGTAGGCTGGGAGAGAGAATGCAGGGTAGCAGGACTGAAGATTATGATCATTTGGGCCACTTATTCATGTAACTTATTTGTACCTTTAGCCCTGCTCAAGTTCAATAACATGTATACCACTTTCATTTGATAATGTAGTGTTACTACGCAAGCCCAACGTTATGGCTTGCTAAGTCATACTACGTTCAGTATGATTGGCAGCTCAGGTCTCATAGTAACTTGGTGGCCTATGGTCAAGCATTCAGTAACGCCCAATAGCAAGCCAAGAGTTGTTCCTCAAAAGGAGCTTATTTAATTGCAGATGATGGCAGGCTCTTGCTCCAGAACCCCAAAGACTTACACTGTGATTCATGCATGGGACCTGCCAAAGGCTTCAAACACCATGCCTGTTTGCACAGGCATTTCAAGCGCCATTGGCTCATCTGGATCATGTGACCCAAATGCCAGTGCAGCTTGCACAATAGCCTGGACCTGTTGCCGAGCCTTCTCTTTTTCAGGGCCCATCTCAAAACTAGCAACTTTTTGGGTCACTTGGTAAATGGGCTGAAGTAAAACACCCAAATGAATGATATATCACCTCTAAAATTCTGAAGGGGACCTCTAGGCACTGTGCCTCTTTTATGGTTTTAGGAAGGGATAGATACAATAAATAACTTATTCTTCAACATAGAAGGTGTATCTTGACATGTCCCACATCACTGGATCCCTAAGAATTTCTCTGAGATAGAAGGTCCCTAAGTTTTAGTAAAGATTATTTAACACTGTCTTACACATAAATGTCTTACCAATAAGTCTAGAGTGGTTGCTACGGACCACTCACTAGGTCCAGTCAGCATAATGTCTTGAGTGTATTGGAACAGTGTGTTATTTTATAGAAGGTTAAGATGATTAAGATCCTTCTTGAACTAAGTTATGATATAGGGTCATTGAGTTGATATATAATTGGAGTAGCTGAATATGTACTGATGGCCTTTCCAGCTGAAAGGAAATTGCTTCTGATGGGCCTTATGGACAGGGATAAAGAGGCACTTATCCTCTGGCTGTCTAAACAGGCAGCCAGATCAATAGCTGCGTAGCAGTACCAGGGTACGTGTTAATTCTCTCAAGCATGAAACCACAGCTGGTACATCAGATGCTGTTGGATTCATCATCTGGTTAAGCTTACAATAATTCTGTGTCCAACATCCATCCATCCTTTGCACAAGCCAAATAGGAGAGTGGTATAAGGATGGGGTAGGAATCACCATCTCTGCATCTTTCAAATCATTGGTGGTAGCAAGGATCCCTGCAATCTCTCCACAAATGAGGCACTGCTACTGATATACTATTTTATAAGTAGAGACAGTTATATTGGCTTCCACTTTGTCTTTCCTACCATAATAGCCCTCATTTCACAGGTCAGAGAACCAATGTGGGGATTCAGGCAGCTGCTAAGTATGTCTATTTCAATCATGTCTCTAAAACTGGGGAAATGACCACAGGATGAATTCAGAACCCACTAGATCCATTGTGAGATGGACTTAAGCTAAAACTTCATTGATTACCTGATCTCTATAAGCCCCTAATCTGACTAAAGAGCCACAGTGACATTTTGCATCTCCTGGATTCAATGTCACTTCAGAGCCAGTGCCCAGTAGTCACCAAAAGGTATGATTATTTCCTCTTCTTTGAAGCACAGTTACCCTAACAAAAAGCCATGGGTCCTTTTGGACAAGGCTGGAAGAAATATTTACAATCAAAATTTTACGTTGAGGTCCTTTCTCTAGGAGAACCAGTCTCCTCTTAATTCAAAGAGTTATGAGTCTGTAAACTCCTGAGGCCTGATAATTGATTGAGGGGTTGTGACTTTCTGTTTTTAGGATTTAAGTTAGGATTTAAGTGTATTCACTTAAGACTTTTCTATCTATATATATCAGGTAAGAATTTAGTATGGTTGCTATCTACTTTACTGCTAGGAACTCTATGATTAACTAGCCAAATCCATAGTCTGTGCACGTCAGATTTTCCTGATTGCTGCTTTGACTCTGATGTCCACTGTGGTAACCATGCCCATCTTGCCTTTGGCTGAGTGCAGCCACTTGGAGGTAGGTTGAGAGGAGAATCAACATTGTCTTCCATGGCAACTACTTTAGGAGAGACTGTTACTATTTTCCCAGGCACTATGTGTTAATATTCTCACAAGGAGGCAGGGAGACCAATACCACTGAAGATGGAACAGCCAATTTTGCTGGTGGTTGAGAGGCTACTTTGATGGGGTGTATGGAAATTTCACTGACAAAGAAAAACAATCTAAATTTAGGGGCTTTTACCAAGGTATGATGTCATGCACCTGCAGTCCTAGCTATTTGGGAGGCTGAGGTGGAAAGATAGCTTGAACCCAGGAGTTCAAGGCTGCAGTGAGCTATGATCACGCCATTGCACTGCAGTCTGGCTGACAGACCAAGACCCCGTCCATGTCAAAAGCAAAAATAATTTAGGGGTTCAAGGTCTTTCTTCACACCCTCTTTCAACTTATGCAATTCATTTTTTTCCTCAATCAATGCCCTAATTTTAATAGTAGAAACTCAAAGAGGCTGGAAATACAACTTCATTGTAATTCAGCCAATCACAGGATGAGCTTCTGCATTTTATTTTTGGCAATTCTAGCCTTGCAGCTAGAAAAAAATAGAGCTTGGAGCTGGGAATTTGATTCCTTGAACTCCCCCTTTTCTTTCACCACTTTGTACAGTGATAGTGGGAGCAACCACTGAACATCATTACAGTCCTTAGTTTAAAAGAAATGTTCAAAAGTGTCATATACAAAGTCACTGAGCTTCTTGCTTCTATAAGTGGTTGATAAGGAATATCAAGTGCAGATTTCCATTTCCCTATTCAAGCCATAGAACGTCATTGCCTTCTTTTCTAGTGGAAATAGTCATTCCCATCTTCAAATCTAATCAGACTAAGGAGACAATTTCTGAAACCTTAAAATCTCAGAATCAATTTACAAAAATCATCCTTAAAATTCTATTTCTTTTGAACACTCTTGGACAAAAATTTGTATTAGAGCCATTCAAAGAAGCAAAAACAATAGGATATACACACACGTGTGTGTGTGCAAAAGAAACAGAGAAAGAGATAAATTTATCTTTATCATAGTGTTATAAGAATTGGGTTGTGCACTTGTGAAGGCAAAGAAGTCCCATGGTCTGCTGCCAGCAAGCTTGAGAACTGGGAAAGCCATTACCGAAATTCAGTTCAAGTCCAAATGCCCTAGAATCGGCAGAGAGGGGTAGAGGTCGATGATAAGTCCGGGCCAGAGTCTGTAGGCCTGGAAACCAGGAGTGCTGAGGTCTGAGAACAGGAGAAAGTGAATGTCTCAACTAAAACAGTACATTTTCCCTCTATTCACTTTATCATTCTATCCTGGCCTTAAACAGATTGGATGACCATTCACACTGGTGAAGACAATCATCTTTCTTCAGTTTACCAATTCAGTGCTGATCTCTTCTGGAAACACTCTCAAGACACCCAGAAATAATGTTTTACCAGTTATCTGTTTATTCTTTAGCCCAGACCAGGCAACAGGTAAATTAATCATTACAGCCATTATCAAAGACATCTTTGGAGATTCAGGACTACAATGTAATGTCAGCCATTATAAGATTTCAAAGGTACTTAATGCTCAGTGAACTTGGGCAGTGACCTGCTGTCCAGATTGAAATACACCTTTAAATCTTGTTTTCTATTTGCTTTTAATTCTCACAGTAAGGAAAATGTTCTTCTCCTCAGGTATGTTGAGAGAATGAGTTAAATTTCTACGGATTTATGCTATATTATACATTTGGAAATGTTTAATAAAAACAAAACATTATCATTTTAAATTAATATCATTTTTATCTAAATCAGACTAATAAAAGTTTCTACAGTAATGAAAAATGTTCTATGCCTGTACTCTGTAATATGATAGTTACTAGCCATATGTGGCTCTTTAGCAATTGAAGTGTGACCAGTATAATAAAGGAACTGAATTGTAAATTATATTTAAATTTATACAAAGCCACATAAAGTTTCGTGGGTATGGTAGTGGCACTACAGCTCTAAATTATTATTCTTATCATTTTCATGTTCAAGTATTATAGGATTCTAGAATTGTATTGTTTCTGCTTGGAGATTTCTACTTTTTACTAGTTTTCCATTGGCTAGTTTAATTATCATATAGTTATCTATATGATAAATTTCTTCAGTATCCATATATAATAATATAGCTTAGAATTATGTATAATAAATCCAAAATAATCATCTTATATTGAGCCTACCAGTAATATAAAAGCATATAACCATAAACAAATAATATTAAACTTGAGACTGTAAATATTTCATTTGCAATGAAAAACACATTTTTTTCTTCAGTGTGCTTTTAACAGTGTCATACATTGTTTGTAAATAACATTTAGACTTTCAATTTACCCTTTTCACCTGTTCCACAACACAAGTCAAAAAAAAATTTAGTTGAAGGAATCTTGGAATTTTTATCAATTAATGTGAAATTCAGTAAATATTTAGAAAAGGATTAGAACCTGGAATTTAAAACTTCAACATTGCCCCGTAGTGGAATCAGGATGGGGAAAGCAAAAACACTCAACATCATGTCCCACATTGCAAGTTAGGTCAGTCTTAATAGACTTATTTAAAAAACAATACCATTAATTTCAGCGAAGTAGATATTTCATATATAAAGTCAATATGACAGATCTTTTTGACAAGAGAGATGAAAGTGCTTGTTTCTAGTGAAAGTGCTCATTTGTAGTGAAAGTGCTTTGGAGAAGTTAAAGGTCAGGGATAAGATGAAGAGGTAGGGTATATTGGGAAATGTGCCTCAGTTTGTATTTGTCTAATATTTATTTATAAATAGACAGATTATAGATATAAGGACGAATACTACAGAGATGATTCTCCCATTTCATTACATCCTTTCAAGGGTACATGATGTCGGTATGACTTACTCCTAGTATTGTTAACGTGATCATCTGGTAAAGGTAGTGTATTTCAGTTTTCTTCATTGTAAAATAAGTATGTTTTCCTTCTCATACACCATTCATCATAACCAAGTCCTGAAGTCCAGCCTCCACTTAGGGTAGGGAGAAATAAGCTCTATCTATTAGATAAGGGAATATCAAAGTTCTGTGGTTACATATAAAACACCACAGACTTTGTGGAGAGACATTTTGAGTCTATGTGGATATTCCGCTTCTTAGTTTCATCCACTGATTTTAACATTTATCAATAGATTTGGTCTGCAAACATTTTACCATGGTTTTCTAATTATGATTTTCAATTTACCTTTTTATTTCCACCCTTATTAATTAAGGTTCTACTATAAGACAGTTGTCCCTTATTTATTTATTTATATATACCAGTAGGAACATTCAATAGATATCTTATACTTAGGAGTATAATATATTATTTATTTTGTTCTTCAACTTGTTTCATTTCTGGCCATTCAGAGTTCTTTCAGGTTGACTTCTGTCTCCTTTTGATACATCCCCAGATATAACCCCATCCTTTTCTTTTCCCTTTTTTTTTTTAGACCTTCTTTACTTTGTGGCCCTACAAGATGTCTTGTATGTACCCTAAAACAAATAATTCTGCAAAAAGTAATGGTTTGTTTTATTGGAAATTATCTTTAGAAATCAAAATCTGGGCCCTAGATATGCTTCTCCCTACTGGAATGTCACAATTTTTAGATCCTATCAGAGGATAGAGGTAGCAAACATAACTATGTATTCCAGTCAGTCTCTATACACATCTTATTTTTTTTGGCTCTACTTCTATGTATATTACATATTTTAAAAGACAAGGGTTCTATCAAATATCTCTAGCTGTCGTCTAGCCCCATAGGGTTCATTCTAGGCTTCATTGTGCTCTTGCTGTATTTATTTATTTAGTAGCTTATTTCTCTGACAGCAATATGATTTGGCTGTGTCCCCACTCAAATCTAATCTTGAATTGTAATTCCCATAATCCTCGCATGTCGTGGGAGGAACCAGGTGAAGATAATTGAATCATAGAGGCGGTTTCCCCCATCCTGTTCTCATAATTGTGAATTAGTTTTCACAAGATCTGATATTTTTTTTATAAGAGCTTCCTCCTTCACTGGGCACTCATTCTCTCTCCTGCCAACCTGTAAAGAGGTGCCCTCCACCATCATTTTAAGTTTCCTAAGGCTTCCCCAGCCATGCGGAACTGTGAGTCAATTAAACCTCTTTTCTTTGTAAATTACCCAGTCTTAGGTATTTCTTCTTAGCAGCATGAGAATGGCATAATATAGTGAAAAACCTGACTCCCATTATCTATAACTTATGTACTTTCATCTCTACTATACATATGTATCAGGTTCACTTTGTAACCTCGCACCCTGTAAGAAATAAATTTACCAACTAGAGTACAGTGTGTACGTAGAGTGTTACTTCAGGGCCAATGCAACTAAGACTATTATGAATCTTCTATTCCTAGTTTTCTCTACTAAAAGCATTTGTTCCAGATGGCATAGCTACAAGAAAAGGGGCCTTTTGAACTGCCTCAGACATGATATAAGCAGGAAATATTTATTAATATTATTAGTACAGTAGAAAAAGCTAGCATTAATTTTTCTACTATCATAGATAATGGCATTTGTTTTCTTCAAAAATTATCCAAATAATTGCTTCAAATATTCTCCATGATTTGCATATCGGGACACAGTGTGAGTGTTATCTCCGATGTTTGTGTTATCTAAACTGAGCATCATTAAGCACTGTGCCATGAGATAATCCTTCTGATAACAGCCACTTTTTGTAAACCCTCCCCAATAATCTTAAGAAAATTAGCTCATTTTTGTCTTCCGAACTACAGAGGCAATTATTTAGCAGAAAGTTCTTAGACAGGCATTAGAGAATGACAAATCAGATCTTGTGCTCTGCTCTAGAAATTATATTTGACATGTCTTTGGACAAATATATAAAACTTACCTGTTAGAGCGTTTTTGAGGATTAGAGGTAATAGATATGAAACATTGTTGGCATGGGGCAGGTGCCCTGACACTGTGATTATTTTTTATTCTTATCCTTATTTTCACTCTTATATTTTGCTGAGGATACAACAAGAAGCCAGTATTTTCTTAGCACCAACGAATTTACTTGGTGGGCTAGGGATTTACATAACTGAAGAATGAATTTATTCTGCAGTAGGCAGATCCAGGTACTATGCTCATTAAAGGGCCACAGTCTGAATTCAGTCTCTGTATTGCAGGAATCTTGGGTAGGTATGGATCAAGTACTGTAAAAAATCTAAAGTCTCAGATGGTAAGGTGTCAGCTAAGTAATAATTACTGTCCCTTATATTTTACTTGGAAATTTATGGGGCATTTATTTGTATATCCTCATTTGACTGTTACAGTTCCATAAAAAGTATTATTAATGTTATCGTCTATTAAAATTAAAACAATCCAAGGTGTACATTAAGTAAACAGTAGAACTGGGTGTTCTGACTCCAGAACCAGTGCTCTCCTTAGATTTTACTCTTCCTCTGGGGAAAAAATATCCTTGGCTGTACATCTCTTTGAAGTACCATCTGAGGACCAGCCATGCTTTTTTCCTAACAGATACAGTGCAATCACTATGTATATCTATGTCTAGAAAAACAGAAAACAAATAGGTAGAAGGATAATCACCTCCTTAAAATGGGTAATGAGGAACAATTATAGTTACATACCTATCTATGTAGGGTATCTCAACAGTACTTAACAAAAGTGAGTTTTTCAAAATTTACTTTCTCATGTTGCATCTTTGCCTGACAGATTTGCATCTAGGTCATAAAATATGCATAAAAAGCCATGCAAAATAGCTGCTTAAGGACATTGATCCACAAAGTGAGAGAACATCCTTTCTAACACAGAGAGAGGAAGTTCTAACACAGAATATCTGACATCTGAGAGTCAAGTTTCCAGTCTTCCCAATTCTTGTAGAAATGATTTTTTCTTCTCAGAAAAATGACTCAATATCTGTAGTGCAGAAAAGATTATGTGTTTCAGGTAATAAGGGATAAAAGTGTTCCTCCTCTGTGTGTGGTGTGTTGCACCATGTGAGAAGGTCCTTGTCTTACCATTGGATGTGAAGATCGTGGACACAGAGATATGGTGGGAAGTAACAAGACATTGGTTTTCATTTGGGAGGTCAACTTTCACAACGAGTATCTTTCTACTCTATTCTGTTGGTAAATTAACACCTTCTCAGCCATACATGTGTAATATCGGGCAGCCTGATACACTTAATGTTAGAGCCAATCTACTTAGCTAGATGCCAATTTTCCATTTCTGCCTTTTAGTATCTTCATTATCATCGCACCCACATATTCCTGTTGAAATTCTTTGTGGGGTGGGGGGAAGGGGGAGGAATAGCATTAGGAGATATACCTAATGTAAATGACGAATTAATGGGTGCAGCACACCAACATGGCACATGTATACATATGTAACAAACCTGCACGTTGTGCGCATGTACCCTAGAGCTTAAAGTACATATATATATATATATATATATATATATATAAAGAAATTCTTTGCTGATGAAAACAAGAATTTCTACTAACTAAAACAAAACAAATGCAAATAACCTCTTAGGACAATATTCTGTCAGTTCCTTCTTAATGCACTTTGTCAGTGGTACGAGCAATGAGAAGAGAGTAGCATGTCATTCAAATGTAACACGAGAACAAGTATTATGACTATCACTGGTGTATACCTTATCATCTGAAGTAGTAGCAGGCTTTAGTGAGATCATCATCGTAGACTGGTGCAACATAAAACAATAGTTGAAGAATGAATTGAGAGATAGTAATTTTAGAATGAAAATGCCACACATATTGAGCCAAGATTCAAGAGATAGACCTGAGTTGAACCTAGTATAATATTGAAGACATAGTCACTGTCTTTAAGCACCTACAAAACTACGCAGGTCACTTAAATAACTGACCTGGGCCAGGTACAGACCAGATATATGTATATGTATATGTGTGCGTGTGTGTATATATATATACACATGTATATTATACACGTATATACGCATATATATATATACACGTATATACATGTGTATATATGTACATCTGTATAAATGCATGTATATGTATACACGTGTATGCATATATGTGTATGCATATACATATACATAAATATATACATGTGTATATATGTATATGTGTGTATGTATATATGTATATATTTGTGTATGTATATAATCTCCATTTAACTAGTTTTATCATACCATTTTGATTACAGTCAAAAGGGTATAAAGGACAAATTAACAAATCAAATATATTTAATGGTATATATATGTATATATGTATACTTATATATACACACACACACATACACTTACACATATATACCATTAAAGTCTTATCTAATTGATAAGAAAGCTTTATATCAATCATGTTTTAGCTCAAGGGCCTTTGGTGGAAACATGATTTACCATCTACAATGGAACAGTAGCCAAATTCATGAAAGCATCTGTACTGGAGACATCTGTTTATGCCTAAATACCAGATGCTGTACGTGTTGACAATTTATATTTACTGAAATTGCCTAAACACGTGTACTTAGCTGAGTCACAATACAGAAGCTAACAAAAACACAGAACTATAAATGTTCCTGACTCATGGATGGATTAAATGCGTTCCATCATATCTCTCAGGATATTGAGCATAAGGCCCTGGCAGGTAACAACAGAGTAGGGGAGATGTAATGAAACTTTATCTAAGCACCTAATGTGGTTGATAAAAGTAATTGAGTTCTGTGATTAGGGAGCAATAAATTTTTCCTCAACAGATAAGGAAAGATTCTTTGCATTACTGGTAACTGGTAAGAACTTTGATGAACATTTTCAGTATATTTATAGGCATTCTGTGGGGGTAATAAAATATGCTGTATTCAACACTAGTAGATTAGAAATTCAGAAAAGACTGATTCACATGGTAGTAGTCATTCATATAAGAAAGAAAAAGAAGTATTTAACACCTCCCCCAACTTTCCCACCCATATTTAAATACAGAGTTCATTTTCTCCACTAGTATCCTGAACAGCTATCCTAAGCTATTGATTTCTAATGGTGGTGACTTCAGGGCATTTATATCTAATTGTTCAAGTTTTAAATAAGTCAGCTTTGCCTTCAAATTTGAAAAGCTTTCACCTAGATAATGAAACAGGAGGTAGAAAAAGCAAGAAACTATGGAAGGGCCATATTTTGAATAATGTCTCCTGGGTTACATAAGAAAAAGAACTAACTCTTTACATCAAATAATTTGGTTTTGGAAGATTCTCAGGAGAATTATCTATTAAAACATATTATCTCATGCATCTGTGGAACTGAACATTGTGATTTATTTTAGTTATAAAGCTAGTTTCAATTAATCTGTAAATTGCTTAGAAAGCAACTGTTTTACAAATAATCCTTAACATGCCTCTCTAAAAAAAGCTGATGTACTTAACAATATCAGACAGGAAATTTACACTCGTTGAAGTGATATGTACAAATGTACAAAAATGTTATGTTATGTGTTATGTGTTATATTATCTCTAACTATATAACTACATGTATATTTATATTCATTTGTTATATATTGGATACAGGGAAAACGCCATTTATTCCAGATTTACCTTGTAAATTTTAAATAAAGTTAATTTGTTTTACCTGAAGTATAGCTTAACTTTTGCAAGTCTCTATTACCATAGTCTCCAAACCATGAACCAACAAAAAGCCTGAACAATATTCCTTCACTTGGCTTACTCTGTGTGCGTACACACGTATGTTATCATAAGCATGTACACACTAATGTTTTTCTAAGTACTCCAGGTACAATAACTTTGATTAAATAGAATTAAATATTGAGACAAAATACTATGAAGAAATTTAGAAATATTCCATGTTAAAATAGCAATGTCAAGAAACAAATGAAAATCATTATATTTTAAAACATATGGTCAAAAAAATGTTGTATCAACAGGCTTTTATACACTGACCACCATGCTCAGAAGAAATCCAGGAAAAACTACCCTAATGCATTTTGCTCAATCATGGTACATTTTTTGACATCCCATCTCTTCTCAAGAGGCTGAATAAAGAACAAAATAGCATATATGGCCAGAAAAGTGATTTTTTAAGCCTTTCTTTAGTTGTGTGGCTAAAAAATAAAAAGCACAAATATTTGACTTTTGCATCTCCAGAATTTTCTCCAAGTTGACTTATGAATAAAATGAAATATGAATTTAGAATTATTACAATTTATTTGTCTACCTTCTAAAATAAATACAACTGAGAAATGAGTGTATTTCTCTGCTTTATATAGCTGTTTCTTTTAGAAAAATAGAAATTCTGAAAACCTACATTTCCACACGATATCACAGTGTATTTTCTTTCAATCATTATCAGGCAAAGTGAAACTCTTGGCAATAATTCTGTCTTTTAGTTGTTTGTACTGTCACTGTGATGGCAGCTGAACTTAACACCCCATTTGTTTTCAGGAAAATGATGTCTTTTGCGCAACAAACTGGCTCAAACTCTTTTTCCCTGCTGTATTAATGTGTTTGTGTTCATACAAAAATCTCCATTAATGTGGTTGCTTTGAACATTTCAAGTGTCAGATTTTAGATGCTTATAAATTGACTGCAAATCAAAACATTACATCATGTTGAGCAGGATACAGATAAAGAGAATAGAAACCTGATTTTAAAATAGTCTATTGTGATATCAGATACATGGCACTGATTTTTATATACCAAAGCAGCACATCACTGCAATAGTTCATAGGAAATGACATTACCAGGACAAAAAGAGACATTTTATTTATATCAGAGAAGGAATATGTTACTCCAGATGTCGCGAACTATATAACATTGTCATTAACCATGAAGCCACAGTGACCAATCTGAGCTAATGAACTCAGTAAGATGTCTTTTTTGACTACTTTTATAATATTTAAATATATCTTTGATTAAGAAATCAGTCCCCCAAGAGAGAAATGAATATTGGTTGAAACATTCAGGTGCAAATACTAGAAGTACCTTAATAATCAGCCAACAATGCAGGCACGGGTGTCTCCATGAGAACTCCTTTTCTGTTTGTCCTTGTAAGTCAGACTTAGGCAATCTATCAGAGTTTCACAAGTTTCATTGGGACATTTTATAACCAGTAGTATCTTTAAAGATGCTAAAATTGTACAAATTGAAAATTTGTAGCAAAAGTGAGTAATGATGGAGACTGTGCCCTGGCAGCATCTGGCCACTTTAATGAAAGAAGCTTGGTTCCATAAGCAATGCAGATATTGGGCCCATCCAGAAAACACAAAATAGCTTGACATCCGTGACTTCATAGTAGCAGTGACATGAACAGATTTTCTAGGTCCACAGAGAAAACTCTTACTGGTGAAAGAGAAAGGATTGGATGAGTGTGCTAAAAAAAAGTGTGTGTGTGTGTGTGTGTGTGTGTGTCAGAGAGAGAATGAATAATATCAGCATCATCACAACAACCTTATTTAGTCACATTTCTCTTTTTATATTGGGAATATTTTGAGGAGGCCAACCTTATAATACTACCCTTGTAGTCTAAAATAAGAATGCTTTTAGAACAAGTATCTTTATCTTCACCTTGAATTTATGCCCTTGATGAAAGATTATTTTCTTTATCAACTTGAAAGCTTAAAGAAACAAATTAAACTGTGTCTTGAGACAGTGGTTCTATGTTTTAAATTATTCTTCTTCTATCTGTCAGAGTTCACACAATCAGATATCACAAACTGGTAGGCAAATGACTGAATTCAGGCCCGACAAGTCTTTGGCTTGACTGCCCATAAATTTAATAAAATAAAGCATTCCAATTATGCATTTTTTTATTTGTTAAGATGATACTTCTTAGCGGTATGCAAAGTGCATGGTATAAGAAAATTAGCAGATATAGAATTAAGTTAAAGCAGATTTGCATTGAAATAAATATCATTTACATAAAATTTGATGGTTGCCTGCAAAGTACACGACATCCAATTCCTCAGTTTCCCTATAAAAATATGTATAATTATCATTTTAGCTCATATTTTTACACAAATTGAATTTTAAAAGGAAAACAAAATGCTCTGCAGAGTCCGTACTCAAACTCAATTAACATTAGTAATCATGATAAAAATAATAATTATTTAGTGTTTACTAAGTGCCATTTGTTATTTTCAATGCTTTAGTGATTTATTATATTCTAATTAGGACATTACAATTAAAGAGATATATATAATTCTATATATATATATATATATATATATATATATAAAATTTGGAGATACATCTCCAAAATACAAATGTGAAATGTAAAGTAAAGATTCCTTAAGTTATTGTTGAAGATCACACAGCTAATACACAGAAAAACTAGAAGGAATCATGGAGAACAGGGTATCCATCCCCTCAAGCATTTAGCACTGTACTCCAAACCTTTAATCACATGCCTCTTCACTGTAATGCTTATTTCTCTACTACAATCTTTTCCTCTGGAAGTAACAAAAGTTGCAAAAATGTTAAAGGTTGTCACTTATAATAAATGATAATCCCTATTTACAAAACTTAAAATTTACTGAGGAAGATTAAACAAAATACAATATAAAAGAAATCAGATATTAGATTGGATTTGACTATTAAGATCTAGACACCATGTAATTATTTGTTAATCTTTTGAAATATTGCAAAAACAGCTCTAGGTTCTGCCCAATAATTCATCCATAGAAGGAAATGAAAAATTATATCGAAGAGTTTAAAAGTGCAGTGATGTTTAGTACAGCTGCAGTGCCAGGCGCGGTGGCTCATGCTTGTAATCCCAGCACTTTGGGGGGCTGAGGCAGGCGGATCACGAGGTCAGGAGATTGAGACCACGGTGAAACCCCGTCTCTACTGAAAATACAAAGAAATTAGCTGGGCGTGGTGGCGGGCGCCTGTAGTCCCAGCTACTTGGAGAGGCTGAGGCAGGAGAATGGCGTGAACCTGGGAGGCAGAGCTTGCAGTGGGCCGAGATTGTGCCACTGCACTCCAGCCTGGGCGACAGAGCGAGACTCCGTCTCAAAAAAAAAAAAAAAATACAGCTGCAGTGGCCACAAGCTTAGATCACAATACCCAATTCTCTGACTATGTGGACAGCCTTCTCAAGAAAGGCGAGTACAAACATTCTGAACTACAGAGATCAGTATATATACCTAAATCTACAATGCCCAGACATTCATGAGTGTCTACATGTTATTCAGGAAAACATGACCTCACAAAACAAACTAAACAGGGCAGAAATGATCAGTCTCAGTAATATAGATATGTAAACTTTCAGGCAGATAATTCAAAATAGCTGTTTTGAGGAAGCTCAACAAACTATAAGATAATACAGAGAAGGAATTCAGAATTCTGTCAGAGAAATTTAACAAAGATTTTGAAATAATAAAAATCAAGCGAAAATTCTGGAGCTGAAAAATTCAATTGACAAACTGAAAAACGTATCAGAGTCTCTCCATAGCAGAATTCATCAAGCATGCAAAAGATGTAGTGACCCTGAAGACAGGTAATATGAAAATGCACTGTTAGAGGAGAAAAATTAAAAAAGAATGAATTATGACTACAATATCCAGAAAACAGCCTTAAAATGGCAAACCTCAGAGTTATTGGCCTTAAAGAGGATGTAGAGAAAGAAATCAGAGTATAAAGTTTATTCAAAAATAACTAACAACATAGAACTTTCCAAACCTAGTGAAAGATGTGAGTATCCAGGTACAAGAAGGTCATAGAAGAAAAAGTAGATACAACCCCAAGAAGACTACTCCAAGGCATATAATAATCAAACTCTCAAAGTTCAAAGATTTTTTTTAAAAAAAGGATCCTAAAATAAACAAGAGAAAAGGAGCAAATAACACAAAATGGAGCTCCAACATGTTTGGCAGCAGACTGAAGAGAGAAGAATCAAATAAACGCAATAAAAAATCATAAAGGGGATATCACCACCGATCTCACAGAAATACAAACTACCATCAGAGAATACTACAAACACCTCTATGTGAATAAACTAGAAAATCTAGAAGAAATGGATAAATTCCTGGACACATACACCCTCCCAAGACTAAACCAGGAAGAAGTTGAATCTCTGAATAGACCAATAACAGGCTCTGAAATTGTGGCAATAATCAATAGTTTACCAACCAGAAAAAGTCCAGGACCAGATGGATTCACAGCCGAATTCTACCAGAGGTACAAGGAGGAGCTCGTACCATTTCTTCTGAGACTATTCAAATCAAAAGAAAAAGAGGGAAACCTCCCTAACTCTTTTTATGAGGCCAGCATCATCCTGATACCAAAGCCTGGCAGAGACACAACCAAAAAATAGAATTTTAGACCAATATCTTTGATGAACATTGATTCAAAAATCCTAAATAAAATACTGGCAAACCGAATCCAGCAGCACATCAAAAAGCTTATCCACCATGACCAAGTGGGCTTCATCCCTGGGATGCAAGGCTGGTTCAACATACACAAATCAATGAATGTAATCCAGCATATAAACAGAACCAAAGACAACAACCACATGATAATCTCAATAGATGCAGAAAAGGCCTTTGACAAAATTCAACAACCTTCATGCTAAAAACTCTCAATAAATTAGGTATTGATGGGACGTATCTCAAAATAATAAGAGCTATCTGTGACAAACCCACAGCCAATATCACATTGAATGGGCAAAAAATGGAAGCATTCCCTTTGAAAACTGGCACAAGACAGGGCTGCCCTCTCTCACCACTCCTATTCAACATAGTGCTGGAAGTTCTGGCCAGGGCAATCAGGCAGGAGAAAGAAACAAAGGGTATTCAATTAGGAAAAGAGGAAGTCAAATTGTCCCTGTTTGCAGATGACATGATTGTATATCTAGAAAACACCATTGTCTCTGCCCAAAATCTCCTTAAGCTGATAAGCAATTTCAGCAGTCTCAGGATACAAAATCAATGTGCAAAAATCACAAGCATTCTTATACACCAATAACAGACAGAGAGCCAAATCATAAGTGAACTCCCATTCACAATTGCTTCAGAGAATAAAATACCTAGGAATCCAACTTACATGGGATGTGAAGGACCTCTTCAAGGAGAACTACAAACCACTGCTCAATGAAATAAAAGAGGATACAAACAAATGGAAGAACATTCCATGCTCATGGGTTGGAAGAATCAATATTGTGAAAATGGCCATACTGCCCAAGGTAATTTATAGATTCAATGCCATCCCCATCAAGCTACCAAGGACTTCCTTCTCAGAATTGGAAAAAACTACTTTAAAGTTCATATGGAACCAAAAAAGAGCCTGCATCGCCAAGTCAATCCTAAGCCAAAAGAACAAAGCTGGAGGCATCATGCCACCTGACTTCAAACTATACTATGAGGCTACAGTAACCAAAACAGCATGGTACTGGTACCAAGACAGAGATATAGATCAATGGAACACAACAGAGCCCTCAGAAATAATGCCACATATCTACAACCATCTGATCTTTGACAAACCTGACAAAAACAAACAATGGGGAAAGCATTCCCTATTTAATAAATGGTGCTGGGAAAACTGGCTAGCCATATGTAGAAAGCTGAAACTGGATCCCTTCCTTACACCTTATACAAAAATTAATTCAGGATGGATTAAAGACTTACATGTTAGACCCAAAACCATAAAAACTCTAGAAGAAAGCCTAGGCAATACCATTCAGGACATAGGTGTGGGCAAGGACTTCATGTCTAAAACACCAAAAGCAATGGCAAGAAAAGCCAAAATTGACAAATGGGATCTAATTAAACTAAAGAGCTTCTGCACAGTAAAAGAAACTACCATCAGAGTGAACAGGCAACCTACAAAATGGGAGAAAATTTTTGCAACCTACTCATCTGACAAAGGGCTAATATCCAGAATCTACAATGAACTCAAACAAATTTACAAGAAAAAAACAAACAACCCCATCAAAAAGTGGGCAAAGGATATCAACAGACACTTCTCAAAAGAAGACATTTCTGCAGCAAATAGACACATGAAAAAATGCTCATCATCACTGGCGATCAGAGAAATGCAAATCAAAAGCACAATGAGATACCATCTCACACCAGTTAGAATGGCCATCATTAAAAAGTCAGCAAACAACAGGTGCTGGAGAGGATGTGGAGAAATAAGAACACTTTTACATTGTTGGTGGGACTGTAAACTAGTTCAACCATTGTGGAAGTCAGTGTGGCAATTCCTCAGGGATCTAGAACTAGAAATACCATTTGACCCAGCCATCCCATTACTGGGTATATACCCAAAGGACTATAAATCATGCTGCTATAAAGACACATGTACATGTATGTTTATTGCGGCACCATTCACAATAGCAAAGTCTTGGAACCAACCCAAATGTCCAACAACGATAGACTGGATTAAGAAAATGTGGCACATATACACCATGGAATACTATGCAGCCATAAGAAATGATGAGTTCATGTCCTTTGTAGGGACATGGATGAAACTGGAAACCATCATTCTCAGCAAACTATTGCAAGGACAAAAAACCAAACACCACATGTTCTCACTCATAGGTGGGAATTGAACAATGAGAACACATGGACAAAGGAAGGGGAACATTGCACTCCGGGGACTGTTGTGGGGTGGGGGAAGGGGGGAGGGACAGCGTTAGGAGATATACCTAATGCTAAATGACGAGTTAATGGGTGCAGCACACCACTGTAGCACATGTATACATATGTAACAAACCTGCACATTGTGCACATGTACCCTAAAACTTAAAGTATAATAATAATAAAAAAAGGGATGAATATAACTCTGTTACATTAACCAGAAGCAAGCATTTAAAGAAAAGCAAACTATAGACCAATGTTCTTCATGATCATAGATAGAAAAGTCATTAAAAAGTGTTTGGCAAATTGAATCCAGCAACATATAAAAACAACAGCATGTCACTACCAAGTAGAGTGTAGCATGGGAATGCAAAACTGGTTCATCATTTGTATCAATCAGCATAATTCACCATAACAATAGACTAAAGAAGAAATATAGCATCATCCCTATAGGTATAGAAAAGATATTTCATAATTTAACTTTCAGTAAAATAAGGACAAATATAACTTCCTTAACCTATTAAAAGACATCAATAAAATTATTCATTAAACATATATTAAAGTTGATGAAAGACTAAACATTTTTCTCCTAAGTTTGGAACAAGTTAGGATGTCCCTTCTCACTGTTCTTATTCAAAATTGAACTGAAAGTTCTAATGATTTCTCAGAACAAAGGATGTTACCACAATTTCTACTTTGGAAATGACGTTGACACAACCTAAAGTCTCTGTGGTTAGCTATATAGCAGGAGAAAATGAATTGTAATATATAGTTAATGGTCTCCATGGAGATAGATAATGGGAATTGAAGGACTTGTTCCAGTTTTGAATTGGAGTATTTAGAAATAATAAGTATAATAATAAGTATATGTGAAATAAGTGATTAGCTGTATGAGCTTATATAATATTCTGTATTTTATATCATATGTAAATTTTCATCAGTTGCTGGTGTATATTTTCTTTCCAAGAAATTGTCTTTTACATTAAATGAAAACTGTGGTTTAAAAATTCTGTAACTAGGCCGGGCACAGTGGCTCAAGCCTGTAATCCCAGCACTTTGGGAGGCCAAGTTGGGCGGATCACGAGGTCAGGAGATCGAGACCATCCTGGCTAACATGGTGAAACCCCATCTCTACTTAAAACACAAAAAATTAGCCAGGTGCCGTGGCGGGCGCCTGTACTCCCAGCTACTTGGGAGGCTGAGGCAGGAGAATGGCATGAACCCGAGAGGCAGAGCTTGCAGTGAGCAGAGATCACACCACTGCACTCCAGCCTGGGCGACAGAGCGAGACTCTGTCTCAAAAAAAAAAAAAAAAGTTCCATAACTGTTCTGTAATTATCTAAATTCGAAAAAAATTACATTTAACTACAGATGCTCCTTGACTGATGATGAGGCTATGTCCCCAAAAACCCATCCTAAGTTGAAAATACATAAATCAAAAATGTATTTAATACACCTAAGATTATAGCTTAGCTTAGCCTACCTTAAACATACAAAGAACACTTAAATATTAGCCTACATTTGGACAAAATAATATAACTCACAGCCTACTTTACAATAAAATGGTGAATATCTCAAAAATTTGTTGAATACAATATACTATACAGTACAGTACTGATTGTTTGCCCTTGTGATTGTGTGGCTGTGAGCTGTGGTTTCCTTCCACTGCCCAGCACCACAAGACAGTACTGTACCACATAACAAGATCTCAGGAAGAGGTCAAAATTCAAAATTTTGAGTATGGCTTCTACTTAATACATATTACATTTGCACAACTGTAAGGTCAAAAAGTCTATGTAAAAACATCGTAAATCAGAAACCAGCAGTACCATATACATACAGTTCATTAGCAACTGATTTTTGACTCTATAATCAAGGACAAATTTAGATAATACGTTTTGAAAGGGTTCAAGGAGACATAATTTTGAAAGACATTTCCAATCAACTTCATTATTTGCAATTTTCAGATTAAACAAGATAAGTTTATGCAAAACATATTCAGGATTCAAAGTTTTCCACTCATGACTTTTTTTTTAAAGGCAATAATTTGTTTTATAACAGGATGCCACAGTGAGTGGAGCTGGCCTACTAATGAATATGCACATGTAGACATTTACATAGATATAATCAATCTTCTTAGGCAGAAAACATTTGTATGCCAAAATGCTATTAAATGTAATAAATAGAAAAAATGAATTTGTAAGAATCACAGAAGAATTAAGAAAGCTTTTTTGTTGATTGGTAAATTTCAAGCATTTTTTCTATACTTACTATGCTATAGTAAGTATACTGTTGATGAGAATCAACAGTATTCCACATCATTTTAAATATTTACCCAGTTGTAAAGGCAGTAGAGACTGATAGTCACTTTTGAGAACTAAGGTAGTAATTCAGTTTTTCCTAAATTCTGGCTTGCCCAGGAGAGTCCCAATTTACACTTCTTGTTTCACTGTAATTATCTGCAGCTCCTTTACTCTCATGGTTTTATTAATAATTTATAAGGTCTCTTTAGGTGTCGACTTATATAACTTAGCAAGAGACCAATGGAGATCTCAGTATTGCAAAAAATATTCAAAGAATTTTCAGAGAGCTTGGTTGACTTTAATGTTTTTGTTTATGTTAAAACACTTCGAAATTTTCAATTATGTTTACATGACTGTTGTCTCCCCTAAACACAGTATATATTTTAAACAAAAAAAAATCAAAAATAATTTGCTTTTTTTTACAAAAAAAAAACTTTTAAAATGAAAAGTTAATATAATTAGGATAGAGCCTGTAAAATAGAGTCTACAGCCAATCAATGTTTTTAAATTATCTTGCTATTATCATTTTTCTCTGAAAGCTTCTGCCTACTACTTTCATGATACTGTTTTGAATGAAAAAATAAATGGATTAATATCAAATCTTTAATTACAGTTTTTATTATATTCTCAATGTTTGTCTTTATTTTTTCTTTTCTCCTTCCTTCCCTCATCTCTCCTTTCCTTTCTTTCTCTATTTTTCGATTGTAAACTTTTTAAGCTTTATTGAGGTATAACTGATATAAAAATTTTACATATGTTTAATGTATACATTTTGATGAGTTTGAACATATGTACACACCTGTAATAACATAATAAAGTTCTAAACATATCTATCACCTTCAAAAATGTTCTTGTGTTTTTTTTTGTATTTTGAGGTGTGTGTGTGTGTATGTGTGTGTGTGTGTGTGTAGTCAGAACACTTAATGTGAGGTCTACCTGCTTCACATATTTTAAGATGCAACATACTGTATTGGTAACATTAGGTACTATGTTGGACAGAAGAGCTCTAAAATTTAGTCATGTTGCATTAACACAATTTTATAACCATTGAGTAACAATTCCTCTTTTCCTCTTCCCATTAGCCCCTGGAAACTACCACCCAAAGAAAACATACAAGTAAATGATCATCAGAGGTTGAAGGGTATTCAAAATTACTATTACAGAATTACATAACAAAATCACAATGTGATATTACTTCATACCTATTAATATAGCTATTATAAAAAATAAAATTTAACAAGTGTTGGCAAGGATGTGGAGAAATTGGGATCCTTTATACACTGTTTTAAGGGACAAAAATTGGTGCAGTCAAGATGGAAAACAGCACAGAGGTTACTCCAAAAATTAAAAATTGAACTGTCAGATGATCCCGCAGTCACACTTCTGGGTATATATCCAAAGGAAATGAAATCAATATGTCACATAAGTATCTCTACACCCATGTTCATTGCAGATATTTTCAAAATGGCCAATACATAAAAACAACGCACCACTGACAAATAAGAAAGAAATGAAGTGTATACATATAATGGCATATTATTTAGACTTTAAAAAAGTAAGAAAATTATAAACCTGGAGGACATTGTGCCTCCAGTGACATAAGCCAATTACAGAAAGACAAATACTGAATGATTCTATTTATACTGAGTATCTAAAATAGTCCAAATGCATTTTCCAAATTTTTATGAATACACTAGATGTTTCTACTTTCAAATTTTTGTGAACACACTAGACGTTTCTAACTTAGATTGACAACTAGTACATTAAACTGAAAATTTCTTGTGAACGAACGCTCTACTGTAGTAAGATGCTGTTGATGCACCACCTAGGTCTTCTTTGCCTGGCTTATCTACCCATCCCTCTGTCAATATGAGTCTTTGCTGCTAGATCACAGATGCATGCCTTCTCTAGAAACTTGCTCTTGTGGAATAACTCTACACCAAGAACTGTGTTCCTGAGCACCCAAACCCCACTGCCAATCAGGCCAGGGACATATTTTATTTGACGTTATATCATTGTGGGTCTCCTTCTTCTGCATCCTGTCTACCTCATTCTGTTCCACATTTTCCTGAAGAGCACTGCTTTGGCAAACCACATGCTCCTGAATCCCTGACTCATACTCTGTCTGTAGGATACTCAAGCTAACATAGCTACCATTTTCTGAATCACAGAGGTTCAAAATCCAGATACATTTCATATTGTGTCTCTCTTTTCCTAAACTAACTCAAACCAGTCATAACATCGTCTTGCATCACTTAAATTTGTTTATTTCACTATTCATATTTATTAATCTACACTTTTTCATCACTTCTGGTTTATTTGTATAACCTGGTCTCAATAATATCATCTTTATCCACCATTTCTCCAGTACATTTTGACAGCAACACTAAGCTACTTTTATTTTTTATTATTGTTATTAATCTAAAAGCCCTACTACATTGGCTTAAAAAACAGTTTGTATCCAAATATTCTGTTGATTATGTATTTCTTTTGTTAGATTGATAAATTTTATATCACTCCTTATCTTGGCTTTCATAGTATCTACTGAAGTACCCATCACAAATCAATATGTGAGTATCTTCAGTACACTTCCCATTAAGAGATTGCTGTTTCTGGTATAACAATCTTGAAATAGTCACATCAGCACCCTCAGAGTGAAAATTTCCGTGTAAGGGTCTGGATGACTATTGGTTATAATTACAAGTTGTTAGCTTAGCACATTAAAGTGAGGGCCCTCAAATACATTAAATAAAGCAAGTGCGTCCAAATTATCTGGGCAAATTATTAAAAATACAGGTGACTGGGCACGATCATTAAAGGTTTCAGGTAAATTAATCTGTAATAACTGCTCAGGTAATTCTAAAACACAAACACACCAATGTTTTTTTAAAATCCTGGAATAGATCCCAAAGTTCAAGCAAAATTGGATAGGATCAGTCCTTGAGGCAGTGTTTGCAAGTTAGTTTAGATGTCATTTTCTGGTGATCTCAGTCCTGTTTTAATTGATGCTCTTGCTGCTGTTGTCATTTTATTTTACCTGAAATCCATCCTTTTTCTGCAAGCAAATTGCCTTATTTTTTATTTAAAATAGCTTTGAAATATCCTGATCACTTACTTTCAGAGCCAATGCTGCAATATGTCTTCTGTGTAAGGGAATCTAGGTTCTATTTAAGATAAGTTAAGCATATAGCTTGCACTTATTCTGGAGACATCTGTCACGCACTGGGGGTTTAGATAGAACCCAAACATTGGACCTGTTGGAATGTGATATGAGCCTTCTTTCTGGACACTTTGTATCCCCCGTCTCTCAGAAAAGTCAAAGTCCTTACATTATTTTGGTCAGATGGCTCCCAGGTTGGACTACACACAAGAAGGTCCTCTACATACTGCAATATACCTTGAGGGAGTACTGTCCAGGTGCATTTTTTTCTCTCCCATTAGAATCTTCCCATTCAAATACAACACTGTATTGAGACTCCAGGGCCAGAGGAATGGAGGAAAAAGGCATATAACCATTTTGCATTCCCCAGAACGAACCTGAGTCAGAAGAGTATATGGATCCACTACTAATGGGTGGACAAGGATCACTGCTTCATTAATTGCCCTGAGATCCTGTACCATGTGGTATTCCCCTGAAGGCTTTAAAACAGGTAAAATGGGGTATTACAAGCAGAATTACAGGGTTTTAGAAGTCCATGGACAAGCTACTCCTTAACTATGAATACTAGGCTCTTTTTTGCTTCCAGCTTAATTGGGTACTGGTTTCAGCTGGGAAAATGACTGGGGTCTTTAAGCTGTATTTTGACTGGTACTGCCATTCTAGCCTTTCCAGGCATCCCAGTATACCATGCTAGGGGGTTGATTTGTTTCTTGACATGTCCTGGAACATTGTCTGCATCACTGACCATTAGCAATCTTGGTGGGCTGTTCTTAAATCACACCAGTGCCCCTATTTTAACCATAGTATCCATCCCAACAGAGGGACAAGGCAGCTTGGTACTATTAGAAATTCCTACTAGAAAATTTGTTTTTCAAATTAGCCAGTTAAAGGAGGGGCAAAATGCCTGACTTTATCTTTCCCTTCCATTCCTATAACAATCATGGTCCTAATGGAGGGTTTTCCTGCATAAGCAGTGAGGACAAAGTAACTTACTTCTGTGTCAAAAAGAAACAATTTGTGTACCCATTGCAACTAGTAACCCCAGGGGCCCTCAGTAGTAATGGTGATGTTCTGGGACAGCGGCAGTGAGAAGGGCCCCAGGATCTTCCAGTATTCATCTAGCTCCTCCTTTTGCAGTGCTAGAGTCTTGACTGACTGAGTAGGGGAAGCCAATTCTCCAGTGCCGGGGGTCATGACTGGTCCCTTCACACTGATGGAAGGAGGCTGGTAGGGACTTAGTGCAATCCTTTGCCCAGTGTTCATTTTTCTTGCACTTGGAGCAAGAGCCTTTGCTGGCATTGTCTTTATGGCCCTTTGGGTTTCCCCTGGACATTCTCTGAGCATTCAGGGCATTGCAAATGACAGCTGCCATAATTTTGGCTTGCCATTTTTCTTAACTCTGTTCTCATTTTTCCTTCTCCATGTCACAATTTTTATATACTATAAAGGCTGTATCAATAAGCTGATTTTGATTACTTTGTGGCCCCATTTGCAATTTGGGGGGTTTGCGCCTGATGCTTAGGAAGACTGGCTGATAAAATGCTGTGTCATTAGCATCATACCCTAGGGAGATGAAGGGTATAAATTTACATATTTCCTGAAGGCCTCTTCTAACCTTCCATGAAACACACCTGCCATGAAACATAGCTGGATTTTCTTCCTTTCCTTGTGTGACTTCCCTGACATTGTTATAATTTATGGCCTTGGTTATCCCCTTTTTCATTCTTCCAAGGAGTCCCTCAAGAAACTGCTCCCTTGTTCATTCCCACAGGGGTATTATAAAACCAATTTGGGTTGGTGGTGGGCACCATGTCTGGGTCCAGGTGATTGCCCTGGGGTTTTGGACAAATACATGGTCCACCTCATGGTGGGAAGCCTCAAAAATCTTTTTCTTTTCCATAGGGGTGAAACAGGTTGCCAAAATGAATTGGACATATCTCCATGATAAATCAAAAGCCAAAGACAAAGTTTGGAACCTGTCTGCAAACCTGCCAGGGTCCTCAGAGTACCTTCCCAATTTTTCCTTACGTTGTTGGATATCAGTTATGGAAAACGCGTCTTGCACTTGAACTGGCCCTTCAACTCCTGCTATTTCCCTGAGAAGCAATTGTACTGGGGGAGCTGCTGAGTACAGTGTTACATTTTGGGTATGTTATGGGCTTAGGATAATTTTTTCCTCTTCTGCCTAGCCTTACATGGTTGGAGCATTTGGCAAAAGGTTAAATGGGTGCAGCTGTAGTTCCTCCTGAGAGACAAATGGCCTTTATAGGAGGGGTCATCTACAATGTTCAGCTCAGTCTTAGGATTTTCTTTTTGAGGGCCAGTCTTAGAAGCTGTACAGATGAAAGGATTCTGAAAGGTGTTTCCTATAGTGGTCTGCCCCAAGGAGGGCCTATTTGTTGCAGACATCTCTGAACTTAGAGTGTCTCTGACCTTAAGGTGTCATGCATCTCTGACCTTAGAGTGGGTGTATCAGGGCTGTTTTGAATGTTTTCCCACTATAGGCAATGGAATGGTCTACTATGATTTCCTCAGTGCTGGGATATAACACTCAGCTTTTTGCGTCAGACCAAGTGAGATAAGCTTTTTCAGCCTGTAACCCTTGTTAAACAAGGGACCTTGCAATATACCTTAAACTATTAATGAAATCAGAGGTATGTGTCAACAAACAAAAATTCTGGGTTCTCATGAAAAAAGAATTCATACTTAAAACAGGAGTCCTTTGCCCCACTATGAGAAAAGGAATATAAACCAGTCCCAAAATTTGGGCTTACCTCCTGGCTGTCTTGCCAAAATGCAGTACCGGATAGAAGGTCTTGACTGAGAGTTGCTCAGGTTCTGGGCGGGTCGAACAAAGAATTGAACAAAACGCACAAACAAAAAGAAGAAGCAATGAAAGACAAGCAACAGAAGAACAGGGTAATGAAGGCACAGATTTATGGAAGAAGCAAAAGTACAATTCACAAAGTGGGAACAGATTTGAGCAAGCGTCTCCAGAGCCTCTCTAACGCAATGCTCCTCAGGGTTTTTATAAAGCCAAAATAACTTGGCAGCACCCCAGGTGCCCTTTAGAGGCCTCCAATTGGTAATAGCCTATGAAGGATTGGCCTGTGACCAATCAGATGCTAAAGTAGAGGCTTGGCCCACAGTCAATCAGAGGCTAAAGTGGAAACTTCTGTCTTGTTATTGCAGGAAAGGACGTGGCCTGTATGCTGCCTAATCTTGCGTAGAACTAGCTGCACCTGTGGTTTTTTTGATACTGCCTTAACCCTTAGTTACTCTAATTCCCTATTGTTCTGCCTCAAAATCACATACAAACCATATTAGATGTCTATTAAGAGTTTTATTAAAAGTCTTAAGTAGCAATGATTATGAAGTTTAACCCATGCAACAGCCCTTTCAGGCTTCTTTTGTCCCCATCAACACCAATTTCTTAGGAGTCCTTTAGAACATTTCATTTCAAATGAGTGGGAACTAGAAAGTACCATGTAAAGAAATCGATTCATAAAGATTATTTCAGCATACATATTCACAATTACGGTGTGGATACTATAAAAAATACAATAGGTGTCAATATATGCCTATTTTTATTACATATTCAGAAAAAGAGATTGCCAGATAGCCAAATATACAGTATTTGGTCCCTATGACAACACAGCCTTCCAAATGATGTCATTTTCAAAATATTTAGGAAAAAACTATATAACATAAAATACTTTCTGAGAAAAATATGGATTACATTTCACAGGGTGTATCAAGGGTTAATGGCCTTACTACCTTTATCCTAGAATAAACAGTTGGTATATTAAGCCATTTTTGTTCTGCAGTTAACTTTACGTTGTATGGTCTTGGCAATAATGTGAGGATGGAAGCTGAGTATCTAACACTGTCAACATCAATTTTAATGATTTCTTTTCAAATATCAAAATCACAATGTCAAAAAATTACAAGAGTATGAATATCTTTGCAGGAAATGGGTTTGGGTCTTGTTTTACTTTATAGGAGTAATTTTATATCACTTCATGTTATAGTATTTCTTCCTGAATAATGTGCCCATGAATATAGACCTGAGGTATTTTTTTGACATAAGTTTTAGTAAGTTAATAAACATGCCACCTAGCACTTTAAAAAAAGTAGGTGGAGGTTCCTGTTTTAAACAATCCTAATCCTAACTTTAATCATTTGCTATCTTATCTAATTTTCATTTTGGATTCCAAGTTTGTATTAATAGAGGTTTCTGAAATTTTTGTTTTATGTGTTAAGAATCCTATTTCCAGCCATAACTTACATGTACAATAAAAGCAAAGCATTAGATGAAAATCAAATATGAAATAGTTTAGTACAAGAGGAAGATATATTTATGCACACTCTTAAGAAGTATCCTGTAAAATCTATATACGAACTTCTTGAAAAAAACAAAAATGTGCTAATGAAAAAAACATTATTTTGCGTGTCTAAATTAATAAATATGGGGAAATAAAGGTTAATGGTGCTCTAGGAATAAAGCTGTTGTTTGTGTTTGATTAAACTATTACTCCTATGATGTATTTAAATTAGCAATTTTATTCTACTGATTTGATTTTGAAACAAGAAAATAGTAGGAAACATTAAGAACAGAAGGTGGCAGGGTTCTCTTGGAAATGTGTTTCTGTTAATGAGTGAATGCACTGTCCTTAGATATTTTTCACATAATATATACAAAAAAGATCAGATTGTTACACTCAGTACTGCAGATATTAAAGAGACATTTTAATCACACTTGATTAATTATGTCTGTATAGCGACATTTTGTTTTCTAATTGTCAGATATACATTTTCCAAGTTTTAAGCTACTGGAAACCAAAAATATTTACATTCTTACTATTTTCTACTAAAACATTTGCCAGAGATGGCTTCATATTTGTGTTAGAATAACACACCATCTACAGAATTTCCTCTTATATACTTCTTAAGGTTCATTTTATGAACTTTGGCAAAATGACATCTTTTATATTACTTTCTATATTCATTTGAAGCAGCAAGAAGTTTAATTTCTTTCCAGCATAAAAATATAAAAATAAGTTTAAAATGAAAATATTCCTTGTTTCATTGATACTTGCCTTATATTTTAGTATAATTAAAGAAATGTTTGTAGTTTTATAGTAGATAAATAGATGGTATAAAATAATTTTAATGAAGGCTATTGGGAACTGATAGTCCTTCTAATTAATTACATTATTCAAGCTAAAGTAAATACAGGAATGTTAGTCTATATAGTTTTTCCATTAATTTAAAATTAAAAATAAGGAAGAAAAAATGACCAAAAAAATAAAATTCGGTTTTCATTAAGAGTCATCAGGCCCTGCCAACAGTGGTCATTAGCCACTGTTTTGAAAGACAGAAACCTCACTTTTCTTCATGTATGCTTAAAACCAAAATATTTCCATATTAAATGGCCAAAATGGCCAAACCTTCCATAAATTACTATTTTTTAAAGATATTATAGTATAAGCTAAAAAGAATAGAAAAAAACAATATAACCAAAATAACAAAGCCCCACTTCAGTTTTCTCATGTGAAATAGCTCTAAATATCTGAGGTGATGAGCATTCTGCAAGTCTTAGAGGAAATAATGCCTAATCTTTGCCTCAGCATGTGATTTCTTCATTGTCTAATTTCATTCACTCATTTTACAAATATTCAATCATAATTATTCTTCTTATTGCCAAAGTTTAACATTGTTAAACCATAATCTAAATATATGATTTAAGCTGAACTGACTCCATAATTTTGTTTTGAGGTTAAAAAAAAGTGCAACAAAGTTGAAGAATTTGTCACCTCCCAGAGACTACACATCTTCCCTTACCTAACATGTCCGGCAAGGTAATTTCAAAGATATGAAAACAAAATAACTAGTAATGCCTAAATCTTTCTAAAAGTTTGAAAGAAAAAAACATAAACAACATTGGTTTATGTTTATAAGGAAATAATTCTCATATGCATACAATTAAAGTATTTGTAACAATAGACTATTTATAGGACAGTGGTGAATTTGTGTTTTAATACCAACTATTTTCTTTTTCTTTTTATGTGATTGTAAAAGTAAAATATCTTCATAGGAAATGTGGAAAATTCATTGCAGGAGCAAAAAGTAATTAGAATTAATTGCAACCTTGTCAGAGACATAACTTACTTTTAATAATATAGTATTTTTTCATTTTATTTTGCTAACATTTCTACTAATCTGTACTTTTAATGAAATTAAAAAAATTTCTAGATGCCATATGCTGTTATATAAATTTAATACATATATGTAAAACAACAAATTTACATAATGTATATAATTAGTTTTTGTTTTATACAGCTAAGACATCTGACAGAGATTAAGCCATATAAGCAAGGTTTCTGAGTTAGTAAGTAGTCGAGTTCAGGATCGAACCAGGATGAAAGCCCTTAACTTTAGAATTGTCCCACCGCATGAATTAAGTCACAGTGAGCCAATCAAAAAAGTTAATTGTCAGAGAGACCCAGTAGCCACCTAGTTTTAATAAGAAGGTATAGTAGCAAAATTAAAATACTCAAAAGACTGATAAAATCTATATAAGTAATAATAACATTCTTAAGGAATTTAGGTGTTTAGGTACAACTAAGAAACATCCACACCCATACAACGTCAAACACACACACACACACACACACACACACACACATTTTCTAAAGCTAAAACATATTTTTCCAATTTAAAAAGTCAGTGGATAAGCTGAAGGAGGCAGTGCTCAACATTTAGAGTTTATTTATTGGCTTGAAATATCACATAAAATTAATTTTAACAATAGTGTAGCACATGTATAAAATTATAAAAATTAGGAGATAACAGGTGGAGGATAAATCAAGAACTGGTGAGAAAAATAAGATGAAGAAAGAGAAAAATTGAGAAAGCACAATTTTAAAATATTTTGAAAAAATATTTCTCTATAAAATCCTTATATAAATACAAAAAGTCAAAAGATCCCAATGGATTCAAGGATGGTTTTTTAACTTCTGACACAATTCTGAATTCTTATGCTAAAGGAAAGAATCTTACTACACTGAAAGCAACTGCAAGTCAATAGAAAATTTTGTTAAATTCCCTTTGGCCTGTGCTCCCTGTTAATTCATGAACCAGTTGCCTCCCATCCAAAGTCAATTTCCTTCCATTTCCATTGGTAAAACTGATATACTATAATCTGGCTCAAAATTTTCACCACTTCATATTAAAGATGATTCAACAAGATCCAAGTATGAAGTTATCGTCTTGGGGTTTTTTCCAACCCTCCTTTTTTTTCTTCCCAAAAGTGCCTTACCCTAATATTATGAAGAATAGGTCTGAAAAACAATCCTCATGGTATCAATCTGTAATAACACACACGATCAGACTGTTAGCATATCAGAATAAAATGATTAAAGCTGTAACTCAATACCAAGTTTCACTAATAATTTCAGACACAATCATTCAAGAGGCACAGACAGCTGGGAGAGATTTGGGGCATTTAGCACGATGGTATACAATGTCCTTCCTTTCTAGATCAAACATAGTCTGGCTTAGATGGATAAATGAGATTTCAAGTTGTAAGGTATATTAGCCATCAAATATCTCCATCTTCGAATCAGATAGTTGCAAAATTTATGTGATATTCTTCAGTGAACTAAATCACAATAATCAATTTATTCCAGGCTTACTTGCCATAGCATGCTAGACAATTAGGTACATTCTGTGAAAGCCTTTAATAGATAAGGACTTTTCTGCTACCAAAAACAAATTAGTTTGAATGTGGAGAGGTGCATTATTAATATATTCAAAAGAGATTAGATAAAATAAACTACCTTATTTCTTCCGCAGTAGAATCTGCCTGCTTCCCTCCTTCCCCTGTAGTAACTGAAGACAGAAGATCATGATTTAATCACTTGAAGCTGACCTTCTCAATATTAAAAAGAAGGCCAAGTGAAATCTATTCCAACAAAATTAGCGTAGTTAGGTATTAGGAAATCTAAAAAAAAAATTCATTATGGTATCAAAATTCAGGAGAAAATAATATAAATATCTTTATGTAGAAAACCCATTTTGCTAGTTTAATATACATATTTTTACTCAGTTAAACTGAGAAATACTTTTCAACAATACGTGATGTTTTATGTCAGTTCGCCCAGGCTGGAGTGCAGTGGCGCGGTCTCAGCTCGCTCGCTGCAAGCTCCGCCTTCCGGATTACGCCATTCTCCTGCCTCAGCCTCCGTAGTAGCTGGGACTACAGGCGCCCGCCTCCGCGCCCGGCTAATTTTTTTTTTGTATTTTATTTTAGTAGAGATGGCGTTTCACCGTGGTCTCCATTTCCTCACCTCGTGATCCGCCCGCCTCGGCCTCCCAAAGTGCTGGGATTACAGGCGTGAGCCACCGCGTCCGGCCAGAAGTCAGCTTTTTTCTTAACGTAAGTAAGCTTGAGACTTTCCTGTTGAAGAGAGGAACAAAACAAGAATGCACAATGTTTTTAACTGCTATTTAAGATTGTTTTGAAAGTGTTAAGCAATGTACTCAGATAAGGGATAAAAGCAAAGGTAGATTAATTATAATTCAGAAGGCAAAATCATCTCTAAATTTAAAATACAGGATTATTTACAAATAAGCATTAGAAACCCATATAAATAGTTAGAAAATGTAGTAAAGAGACATATTATGTTACACAAAAAGCAAAGATAGTGCATAACAATAAAAATTTGAAGTTATAATAGAAGTGAAAAACCTATATGTAATTGCAAGTAAATGAATGAGTAAAGAAATATTAGAAAATAAACCAAAATAGAACATTCTTGCTGGATATGAAGGAAAATCTAAAACAAACAGAAGGCTACTAAAATACACACAAAAAAATGATTTAGTAGAAGCTGTATTAATTATGTCCTAGAATAACACTAGTTAACATAACAGCTACCAATTTCCCTAGGGTTATTAAACTGTTAGCAGTATCCTAATAAAATTCTCTCTAATATTTTCCTTGAACTACAGAAGTTGAATATAAAGTTTATTTGGAGGAATGTGAAAAAAGAATAGTTATGAAAATTATGAAAAAAATAGAGCAAAAAGTATTATCTAGCCCAAACAAATTAAATAAACATCTTAAGTTCCCTACAATAAAAAGATTGCAGTATTAGTCCATGATTGCAGAAATAGAAAAGAGAATTTAGTGTGTGGAGATTTAATGTGACTCCATATCTTTAACGGTCTTTTAAAATAAAATGAATTTTCCAAGAATCTCACTATATCAGACCCATATGGATAATATAGTTAATTGTAAAATATGAAATCATAGATATAGCAGAATAAAATAAGCGATATTTTATAACACAGAGTGAGAAAAACTTTTCTAATAAACTTAAAATTTAGAAATAAAAAGGAAAAAAGACACATTTGACAATACAAAAATAAAAATAACATACAAGATGAACGGGGAAATAAAAACAATTTAAAAATGGGAAAATATTGGGGGAAGTTATATAGCTTAACAATGATTATTAATAAGGGAGAAAAATCCAACAAATCTACAGAAAACAAGGTGGAAAATAGATTTGAATAACTAGTGATTAAACACATATAAATTCCCCTTAATATATGAAAAGATGCTCAGATACTCATAGTAAGAGATGAGCACTTGAGACAGCATTAAGATGTGTTTCTTGCTACGTTGGCAAATATCAGAAATTGGATAACATGTTTTCTTGGTATACTTGTCTAAAAACATTCATAATTTCTGGTAAAATTGCAAATTGTCATCACACCTGTGGATGGGAATTTGGCACTGCTATAGTTTGATCATGGGGGTGGATCCCTCTTGAGTAGATTAATGTTTTCGCTCTGTGGGGTGGGGTTTGAATGAACCCTCATTCTATTCGTTCTTAAGGGAGCTGGCTGTTTAAAAGAGCCTGGCACAGCCCCAATTGCTTCCTTTCTGGCTGTGTGATCTCTGCAAACACAGGCTCCCTTTCATTATTATTATTTATACTTTAAGTTCTGGGGTACATGTGCAGAATGTGCAGGTTTGTGATATAGGTATACACGTGCCATGGTGATTTGTTGTGCTCATCAACCCATCATCTACATTAGGTATTTCTCTGAATGCTATCCCTCCTCTAGCCCCCCACCCCCCGACAGGCCCCAGTGTGTGATGCTTTCCTCCCTGTGCCCATGTGTTCTCATTGTTCAACTCCCACTTATGAGTGAGAACATGCAGTGTTTGGTTTTCTGTTCTTGTGTTAGTTTGCTGAGGATGATGTTTTCCAGCATCATCCATGTCCCTGCAAAGGACATGAACTCATCCTTTTTTATGGCTGCATAGTATTCCATGTTGTGTGTGTGCCACATTTTCTTTATCCAGTCTATCATTGATGGGCATTTGGATTGGTTCCAAATCTTTGCTGCTGTGAATAATGCCTCAATAAACATACATGTCCATGGGTCTTTATAATAGAATGATTTATAATCCTTTGGGTATTTACCCAGTAATATGATTGCTGGGTCAAATGGTATTTCTAGTTCTAGATCCTTGAGGAATCACGACACTGTCTTCCACAATGGTTGAACTAATTTACACTCCCACCAGCAGTGTAAAAGCGTTCCAATTTCTCCACATCCTCTCCGGCATCTGTTGTTTTCTGACTTTTTAATTATCGCCATTCTAACTGGTGTGAGATGGTATCTCATTGTGATTTTGATTTGCATTTCTCTAATGACCAGTGATGATGAGCTTTTTTTCATATGTTTGTTGGCTGCATAAATGTCTTCTTTTGAGAAGTGTCTGTTCATATCCTTTGCCCACTTTTTGATGGGGTTTTAATTTTTTTTCTTGTAAATCTGTTTAAGTTCTTTGTCAATTCCGGATATTAGCTCTTTGTCAGATGGATAGATTGCAAAAATTTTCTCCCATTCTGTAGGTTTTCTCACCCTCTGCATAAATAGAAGCAACCCGAAGCTTCCACCAGAAGCAGGTGCTGGCACCATGCTTTTTGTACAGCCTGCCGAATTATGAGCAAAATATACCTCTTTTCTTTCTAAATTATCCAGCCTCAGTTATCCCTTTACAGCAACACAAACGAAGAGAGACACTATTCAGAAAAATTCTATTTAGTATACTCATTAATCCTAAAACTCACATTTAAGATAGTTCCCAAGGAAGTACTGGCAAACTATTAAAATTATGTGGATGTGGTAACCCTATGTATAATAATAAAAGATAATGTACAGCCAGAGTTCCATCAATATGGTAGAATTAGAATATTTCTCTTAGCCAGGCATGGTGGCTCATGCCTGTAATCCCAGCACTTTGGGAGGCCAAGGCGGGAGGATCACGAGGTCAGGAGTTCAAGACTAGCCTGACTAACATGGTGAAACCCCGTCTCTACTAAAATTACAAAAATTAGCCGGGGATGGTGGCATGAGCCTGTAATCCCAGCTACTCAGGAGGCTGAGGCAGGAGAACTGCTTGAACCCGGGAGGCAGAAGTTGCAGTGAGCCGAGATGATGCCACTGCACTCCAGCCTGGGTGATTGAGTGACACTCCATCTCAAAAAAAAAAAAAAAAAAAAAGAATATTAAGAATATTTCTCTTAATTATTGTGCCCCGTTTTTTCTACTGAAACTATCCAAAATCAAATACCAATCCCAAAGCAAGGGGTACTTCTAGCACCCAGAGGTTGGCTCCATATTCCATACAAAGATTCAATGAAGCACTGTGTTACTACAGGAAAAAAGTAAAAACTGTGTCTATCTTCTTATGCACAGTGTACTCCAACACAAGCTTTTGAAGTAAATTTTATTGTATATATTTAAGGTATACAACATGATGCATATGTTAAATTGTTAAATGACAAAAAGTGAAGACAGGAATATATAGTTTAATATCATTTTCTAAGGAGTATAGCATACATGTGTATGCATTATTTGCCTATATTATAAAATGAAACTGAAAATCACTAACTGGAAAAATAAATTAGGTACTCTTGGGGGAAAGTGCTTATGGCTCAGTGGAAATAGAAATGGGAAGAAGAAATAGTTGTTTTTAAATATCACTTGACTTGTGTATTGTATAATTAGTTTACATAATTATAAAACAAGATTAAATAAAGAAGAACCACTAGCAATTTAAAACCAAATTTTATCTGAAGAAGATCGCCGCCTATCAATTCGGTGTTTAAAGTGCAAAGGAAATACTCTGAAGTAATTTTAAAATATAGTATTATGTTGGGGCAAGACTGACTGCAGTTTTTGCCATTAAAAATAATAAGGCAAAAGAACTGCCACAAAAATCTTAAACTGTTTTTTAATAACAATGTTGTTAGTAATAATATAGAAACATGTATTTTGAAAAGATAAACTTATGTATACGTATAAAGAATGATTGTCAACGCAGGTGAACAGAAATGCAAATACAAAATTGAAAAATTTATGTACAAAATGTCCGAAAAAATTCATGATGTATTTTCTCATATATATTATTCTTTAGATTTGTCTACTGAAAATATCTAAAAGTTTACCTAGCTCAGTAATAATAAGTACTCCTAGAAATCAAACAGCCATATTTGCCATTTCTCTCTGAAAACAATCAGGAATCCTTGGAGAAATAGTCAATTATCCTATTTGGGGCAAACTTTCAGGTAAATGAATAATATTTCATGACACTATAAAGCCAAGGAGTTATGCTAAAGGCTATTTTTGAAAAAGGACTCACCACCAACTTTTAAAAGTTTCTGCTGAAAAAAAAAATTGGGACAATTGAACATCAAAAAGAAGAATTACTCTAGTTTGTTAAAACATATCAAATGTACAATAATCTATGCATTTATAATGATAGTAAAAAAACTAATTGCTTACCTTTGAGGATACTTGGGGAACCATTCATTATCCTGAAAGGTGTTAAGAAAGTGGAGAAAAAAAGTTTTCCTGCCTTTCTTTAACAAACTAAATATCTGAATAACCACATTGTAAATGTAGGAAAAACAGCTGATATAGATAGAAGTTATACAGTGGTTTTAAAACATCTCTACCAGTTCTCTGACACTCCTCTCTCCAAAAGATGTAGCCTAGTTCTACTGCTCATTTATAATGAACAAAATGTGGTGAAAATGAGGGTGTGTGACTTCCAAGACTAGGTTATAAATGACATTGTGGCTATCTTTTTGTTCCCTCTTTTGGATCCCTTGCCATGAGGACACTCAAGAGGCTTTATATGGCTCACTATATATTTCCTAGTCCTTTCACTGGAACCAGTTAACAATAGATACAATATTTTAAGATTATGTACTCACATTTAGAAAATACAATTTGCTAGTGTATTTTGAGATCTTCCACCACTGACATCTCCAGGATTTTGCAAGCCTTCTCTCTTCTTCCTCAATGGTTGAATGCTGCTTCTCATCTCTGCTCCTGGTAGGTCTTTCTCAAATGAAGCTCTGTTTCTGAAAGTGAATTTTATAGGGTGTTTTCTAAGATCTGCTGTTCCCATGTAAGGACCTTCTGCACTCTCCATTCTTTCCTATTGCACTGTCAGGACCTCGTGCCTGGATTTCCAGTCTGGTTCTCCTGGACTTTGTTGCCTTGCCAACACTCACTCTCAAGGTGGTTTGGGATTTCTCTTTCTTTATAATGCTGGCAATACTGTTTTTAGATTGTCCTATCCTTCGTGTTTGTATAGTTTCCAGTAAAGAAAGTAAAATGATTTCAATAAAGCTACTCTTATAATCTCATGAGAATTGAAGTACAGATTTTACTGATAAAGCTAAAGCCTGGCTTCTTTAACAAACACAAAAAGTTATCTTCATAGTTATGTTCTTTCTAATAAAAGGCAGCATTATTTTATTAGCATTAAAATGCTATACCTTGATTAACATTTTGTTAATCTATAAATTAAACATTTAAACATTTTAAATCCACTGAAACTCTTCACATCCAGAGGCCTGTTACTTTTCTGTGATTATTGAAATTGTTTATATATACTGAAATATCATTTTCTCATATAGAGTTTTCAGAATTTTATATTAGAGTCATTCTAGTAATTATAATATTATTTGCCACTCAAATTTTAACTAGTATGAATTTTATATTTTGCTAATACTTGGAAAAGCGAATCTTTTTTATAATAGTTGGTTACTAATCAGCTATGTTAAATCAGTCACCTTATTAAGCTTTAGTTAATTCTAAATACAGTTTCAAGCAACATATAAAATGTTGACTTTATTTTTCCGAGTTATTCCTCTAATTTCTGTGTATAATTATAGAACAAGTTCAGAATAGTTTTTAATGATAGTGTTTCAAGTGAACATCCTTGCTTACTCCCAAATTTTGGAATATAAAATGACAAATGTTTGCTTAAATTAGAAAATCTTTATCATGTTAAAGAAGTACAGGGATAATATGAAATAATTTACCAGGCAATCCTCTATTGGCTCCTCTTTAAAAGTAAGATTGAATCCCTGTTTCTAACCATGGCCTACTAGCTCTATACATGCAGATCCATGCCACACTCTCAAACCTCGTCCCATACCATGCTCTTTCCTTGTTCATCACCATAGACAACTACCCAGTACCTTTTCTGTTTCTTAACAAGAAAATATTTTGCCTTTCAATTGTTGTGTCACATACACATATCATTGATATTAACCTGTTGAAGAAATAAAATAAATAGATTTCTTCATGGGAGTAGCTACCTCTCATCTGTCAATCAACATCTTGGTTTTGGTTAGATTTTCTTTAAACACACAAAATTAATACCCTGTCTGGTAACCTTGCTACTCTATGTCATCACTTTATATTAGTCGGAGCATAATGACGATGCTAATTGCCTTGTTTGTTTGTTACCTAACTTAAAATTACTGATTTTGCTGTGTCTGTAAATTTACCAAAAGCATTACTTATAATTCATCTCCATGGGTATTGTGATAAAATAACCCTCCTAGATTATAGCAATATATTATGAGGAAGTTGAGAAAAGCAACATCAAGGTTTATATATGAATTGTTACAGCAGAAATTTTGGGGACTAGATAACAGAGCTTTTGGAAAGGAAAGTAGACCTGCCAAAATATCTTCTTGCACAATTAAAGTGTATTAATGAAAATCAAGCATTCTAAGATTTATTTTCTCACTTAATTTTATTATATCCTTTTCATTTTCTGCCAAATATAATCATTAATTAGGAACCAATTGTCAAATTCCTACTATAGCTCTGTTAATTTTTATTAGCCTTTTTTTCTCTAGTCTGACTTCAATTATATTACATTCTGCTTTTATTCCTATATCTATTTTTTAATTATTTTTAGAACACTTTTAGATTTTGAGAAAAATTGCAAAAATATTACAAAAAGTTACCATATAATCCAAACCAATTTTCTCTATTAATATTTTCCTTGGTATGGTACAGTTGTTATATTTAATAAACCAATATTGATATATTTTTATTAAGTAAAATGCATATTTATTAATATGTCCTTAGTTTTTAAGCTGACATTATTTTTGTTCCAATATATCATCTAAGATACCATATTAACTGTAGTCAGCATGTCTCCTTGGGTTTGTATTGGCTGTGATAGTTTCTCATAGTTTCCTTGTTTTTGATAATCTTGACACCTATGAGAATTATTAGTCAGTAATTTTGTAGAATGTCTCAAAATTAAGTTTTGTCTAATGTTTTTCTTAAGATTAGACTGGGGTTATGGGGATATGGGACTTTCTTTCTGATACTGCAAGATACTCCAGGTGCATTTTGGATAAATTTGCCCTAGTATTAGAATCAGCCATTTCTCTGAGGAGTCATAATTCTTTTTGTTAGAGAATGATGTATTAGTCCATATTCACACTGCTGATAAAGACATACCAAGACTGGGCAATTTACAAAAGAAAGAGGTTTAATGGACTCACAGTTGCATGTGGCTGAGGAGGCATCACAATCATGGCAGAAAGTGAAAGGCATATCTCTAATGGTGGCAGACAAGAGAAAGAGAGTTTGTGCAGGGAAACTCCCCTTTATAAAACCATCAGATCTCATGAGACTTATTCACTATCCCGAGAATGGCACAGGAAAGACCCACCTCCATGATTAAATTACCTCCCATCAGTTCCCTCCCACAACACGTTGGAATTTTGGGAGCTACAATTCAAAATATGACTTGGGTGGGGACACAGCCAAACCATATCAAATGATATTAGAAGCAAAGATGTGGACATTAGGCATGCTCATTGCTGTGACTGCTGTGAGTATTGGGTGTATTTCATCTAGACTCTCTCAGCTGACAGAGGAAGAAAATATAATAATGTATAGATATGCATATATCTGTAAATATTTCTTTATGTAATCATTTGAATTCCTAGTAAGCTAAAATTAAATTCATACTGATGTCTCAGGATTCAATTCATTACCACAGTGTCATTCCATCTTCTTCTCCTTGCTCATGTGTAACTTCTCCCTCCAATAATGAGAAACATGACTTCTATCATCTGCTATCCATGTACTTAATAGTTCAATTCCGATATACATGTGTGGATGTGTCAGAATTGTTAACCTGTATCCTCACGATGGGGAGAAGGAGCAGTTTATCAAATGAAATACAGTGCATGTAGGCAATTGCTTTTGCCTTTAGTCCTACAGACCCTATTCATTTCCAAACCTACTTTGGTCAGCACCTTTTCCCTCCCTGCTTCAATAAACTTGTTTTATACATTGGTAATAGAGTTAGTTGTCACATTGTGCATTCCATCCTAGGAACTCCTGAACTCCTAAATAATTTTCTTTAATTTGCATATATTGAAGTTTATACCTTGTGCTGTAAAATTCTACGAATTTTACCAAATAAATGGTGTCCTGTATCACCATTACAGTATCATACAGATTAGTTTTACATCCTAAAATAAACCCTGTGTTTCACCTAATCAATACTTTCTCCATTCCTCAAACCCCTAGAAATTACTGTTCAGTTACCATAGTTTTGGCTTTTTCAGAATTGAAATTATACAGTATGAAAACCAGTTTTTTTTTCAGTTAAATATGCATGTGAGATTAATTCATGCCTTCTTGTGGCTTCACAGTTCATTTCCTTTTATCATTGACTAAAAATCCATTATATGGTTGTATCACAGCTTATGTCTCCATTCGAATATTGAAGAACATTTTGTTTGCTTCCAGTTTGGGAAAATTTTAAATAATGCTAGTATCATACATGGGCAGATTTTGGTAGGACATAAATTTTCAAGTCACTTTGGTAAATACCTAGGAGCATGATGGAGAGTTCATATGAAAAGACTATGTTTAGCTTTGTAAGAAAATTACCGAATGTCTTCAAAATGGCTGTATAATTTTTTACTCCAACAAACAATGAATGAGAGTTTCTATTGCTCTGCATCTTTGCAAGCAATTGGCACCATACAGTTTTTATTTTGATTTCTTTTTATTTTTGGAGGTGGGTGAAAGGGAGCTGATTTTAGCTATTCTAATTGGTGTATAGTAGTATCTCATTGTTTTAGTTTGTAATCCTCTAATGACAAATAATGTTGAGCAATTTTTCATATGCCAATTTGCTATCTGTATATCCTCCTTGTTGAATTGTCTTTCAGATCTTTTGGTCAATTTTTAATCATGTTATTTTTTTCTGCTTTCTTGTTGAGTTTCAAGTTTTCTTTGCATATTCTAGATACAAGTCCTTTATCTTATATATATTTTGCAAATATTTTCTCACAGGCAATAGCTTGCTTTTGATTCTCTTAATAGTATCTTTCACAGAGTAGATGTTTTGTTTCTTTTTATCTGTCTATATTCTTAATTTTAATGAAGTTCCACTTATTAACTTTTTCTTTCATGGATTGTGCTTTTTTGTGTGGTATCTAAAAATTCATTGCCAAATTCAAGGTTTCTTGGCTTTTTCTCCCACATTTTCCTCTAGAAGTTTTATATTTAGGTTTATGGTCCATTTTGAGTTAAATGAAAATTCATTTTTAATTTACTTTTCCTTCAACATTCTTTTCTAAATTATTTTTCAAAAGATGACCAATGTCTTTTAATATTATAGCCTAGCAAAGTAATGCTACATTAATTTTGCATCTATTAATATTTGTGTGATGCTATTTAGCTAAATAATGTGTTCATATATTATGATCTCTGTTAGACTGTAAAGTCTTTGAAAAGAACATTCTATCTTATATATGTTTTATATCCCAGACTGTAGTATTAAACATAAAACAAATATTACTCAATTATGATTGCCTGTAGTTTTCTCTTTCATATCAGAGAAATTGTTTCAAAAATACCCTTTCAAATACCAAAACAAAATACACAATGGAAAAAAAAGCAATGCTTTGGAAAAGAAGCATATGGAAGAAAGTACTTTCTTTAAGCTTCCTCTAATTGCTTCTCAGTACAAGTTGGAAACGACTTTGAAGAGAATTTTTCATTTGCATTCAGTTCTAATAGTTCTCTTTACTGATTGAAACTGTAACATTAGATTCTAAATACTGAATATGAGAGGAGAAAACTCACCTGTGTGGGAGAAATAGAAAACCTAGAATGATGTGTTTATCTAGAAATATATATATCTGTGTACAATTTTTCCACCCCATCTTTAAACCTTCTAAACCTCTTAGGAAATTAATAAGTAAGCACATACTACCTCATGAGCATTGTGTAGATACATATTTCAATCCTAAAGAATTGAACTTAAACATAATTACACCTTGCCAGTTTCAAAAAATGATTAGAGCTTATAAAGCCAAACTATCTCCCACACTGTATAATGTAATAATGTCTCTACTGGAGAAGTAGACTTCTTTTGAAGTTTTATCTACATTTTTAAAATTATTTAACTAGCATACTGACATTGTACTTTCTGCTTTTTTCTTTAGAAATATTATCATATATTGACCATCTCTTATTATTATTATTATTATTATTATTATTGTTATTATTTTTGAGACAGAGTCTCTCTCTGTCAGCCAGGCTGGAGTGCAGTAGCATGATCTCTGCTCACTGCAACCTCCATCTCCCAGGCTCAAGCAATTCTCCTGCCTCAGCCTCCCTAGGAGCTAGGATTACAGGCATGTGCCGCCATGCCTGGCTAATTTTTTTTTTTTTGTATTTTTAGTAGAGACAGGGTTTCACCATGTTGGCTAGGCTGGTCTCGAACTCCTGACCTCAGGTAATCCGCCCACCTCGGCCTCCCAAAGTGCTTGGATTACATGCATGAGCCACCGCGACCAGCCAACCATCTCTCATTATTAAGAAGAACATCACAGACAAGGATTCCACATACTTAAAAAATTTCATGTTATCTCGGAGGCAAGCCACTCTCATATTGTCCAAGCCTCACATATGATTTGGATAGGCTTCATAAATAATAGAATAGATAATGATTGTATCAAAAACCAAATTTGGAATGGAGTTTGCATTTGGTAGCCCTTTCTCTTCTTTCAATATTCCGGGAAATTTGTGGTGGTAGGTCACAGGATTGAAAATCCCACCTATTCTCATTCAGTAGACACCACTAATAACAAAGCACCCTATGGGGTCTTCAGTCAAAGGAAGAGGAACAGATGTCTTTATTTATTTATTTATTTAGAGACAGAATCTTGCTCTGACACCCAGGCTGGATTGCAGTGGCATGATCTCGGCTCACTGCAACCTCCGCCTCCTGGATTCAAGCAGTTCTCCTGTCTCAGCCTCCCAAGTAGCTGGTATTACAGGTGCCTGCCACCATGCCCAGCTAATTTTTGTATTTATAGCAGAGGTGGGGTTTCACCATGTTGACCAGGCTGGTGTCGAACTCCTGACCTCAGGTGATTCGCCTGACTCGGCCTCCCATGGTGCTGGGATTTCGGGCATGAGCAACTGCACCCAACCCAAAGATGTCTTCTTAACACAGGACTCCATAAAGAAGAAATAATTAAAGCCTAGATTGACACAATTCACTTTCCATGATAATTACCCAAAAATATTGCTTTATATAATGTTTTTGAAATAAAATTCCTACTTATATTTGTACCACATTTACCACAGTAATAAAGTATTTGATTCTAATAAGTCTCATACTGAATTTTATCTACCCTTTTATCAGCAGTCTTCGTTCAACTATGCTTAGCCTTGCCAAGGCTGTATTATATCTTGCCTCCTCCAGACAAGTTGCAAAATGTATGCTCAAGTCCACCGCAAAACCCTTTGTTTCTCCAGTAAATTTCAACTTTGGGCTTATTTTCCCACAATAAAAAATAACTTTTTTACCTGAATGTAGTTTGATACATCATAACTATAATTCTTTCCAAGGACATTATTTATGTTTCTGAAAAATTTGAAGTGTTAATTTAAGCGGTCGATGTTGAGCACAGTCTTGGTTCTTTATTTCCAGTAATTAGAGCATTTATAATTTATACCTCCAATTTCATTGGTTTTTCTTTTACGTATACATATTTTTTATCACAAAAGTGCTACGCCCCAGCTCTCACATAACTCTTTAAATTTAATAGAATATCTTTTTTGTAACTTTTATTTTAAGTTTATGGATACATGTGCAGGTTTCTTATATAGGTAAATCATGTGTCATGGGGGTTTGGTGCACAGATTATTTCATCACTCAGGTAATAAGCATAATACCTAATAGGCAGTTTTTTGATCCTCTCCTCCTCCCCACCCTCTCCCCTCAAGTAGGTCCAGGTGTTTTTTGTTTTCTTCGTGTCTATGTTTTCTCAAAGTTTAGCTCACACTATAAGTGAGGACATGTGGAATTTGGTTTTCTTTTCCTGAGTTAGTTCGCTTGTGATAATGGCCTCAATTCCATCTATGTTGTGGAAAAACACATGACTCACTCTTTTTTATGGCTGCTTAGTATCCCATGGTGTATATATGTCACATTTTCTTTATCCAGTCTACTGTTTATGAGAACTTAGGTTGATTTCATGTCTTAGCAACTGTAAATGGTGCTGTGATGATCATATATGGGTATGTGTCTTTATGGTAGAACAATTTATATTCCTTTTGGTATACACCCAGTAATAGGATTGCTAGGTCAAATGGTTGTTTTGTTTTAAGCTCTTTAACAAGGTAATCTTCAAACTGCTTTCCACAATGGCTGTAATAGTTTACATTCCCACTAAGAATGTATTAGCATTCCCTTTTCTCTGCAACCTTGTCAGAATTGGCTATTTTTTGACTTTTTATAATAGCCATTCTGAGTGGTGTGAGCTGGTATCTCACCATGGTTTTGATTTGCATTTCTCTAATGATTGGTGATATTGGGAATTTTTTCATATGCTTCTTGGCCACATGTATGTCTTCTTTTGATAAATGTCTGTTCATGTCCTTTGCCCACATTTTAATAAGGTTGTTTGTTTTTTGCTTGTTAATTTGTGTACATAGAGGTGTTCATAATAGTCTCTGAGGGTGTTTGGTATTTCAGTGAGGTCGGTGGTAATGTTCCCTTTGTCATTTCTGATTGTATTTACTTGGATCTTCTTACTCATTTTCATTAGTGTAGCTAGTGGCCTATCTTAGGTATTTCAAAAAACTGCTGGATTCAGTTATCTTTCTTATGGTATTTTGTGTATCAATTTCATTCAGTTCAGCACTGATTTTGTTTATTTTTTGTCTTTTGCTAGCTTTGGAATTGGTTTATTCTTGTTTCTCCAGTTTCTCTAGGTGTGATGTTAGGTTGTTAATTTGGCATGTTTCTATCATTTTGATGTGGGTTTTAACGCTATAAACTTCTCTCTTAACACTGCTTTAGCTGTGTCCCAGAGATTCTGGTATGTTGTATCTTTGTTCTCATTAGTTTCAAATAATTTGTTGATTTCTGCCTTAATTTCATTGTTTACACAAAGGTTATTCAGGAGAAGTTTGCTTAATTTCCATGTAATTTTATGGTTGGTATGAATTCAGGTTTTTTTTTAGTTTGCTGAGGATTGTTTTATGGATGAATGTGCAGTTGAGTTTAAAATATGTACCATGTGCAGATGAAAAAAAAGTATTTTATTGCTTGGGGTGGAGAGTTCTGTAGATATCTATTAGTTCTATTTGGTCAAATGTCGAGTTCAGTTCCCAGAATATCTGATAGTTTTCTGCCTTGATAATCTGTCAAATAGTATCAGTGGGGTGTTGAAGTCTCCCAATCTTATTGTGTGGTTATCTAAGTCTCTTCACAGGTCTCTAAGAACTTGCTTTTGAGTCTAGGTGCTCCTGTGTTGGGTGCATGCATATTTGGGATAGTTAGGTCTTCTTGTTGAATTAAACTCTTTACCATTATGTAATGCTCTTATTTGTCTTCTTTGATTGTTGTTGGTTTAAAGTTGGCTTTGTCTGAAGCTCAAAAGGCAACCCCTACTTTTTTATGTTTTTCATTTGCTTGGAAGATTTTTCTCCTGTTGGTGTCATTGCATGTGAGATGGATCTTTTGAAGATAGAGGAACATTGAGTCGTGCTTCATTATCCAACTTGCCACTTGGTGCCTTCTGATTGGAGCGTCTAGCCCATGAACATTAAAGGTTGCAGTTGACATGTGTGGATTTGATACTGTCATCATTTCATTAGCTGGTTATTATGCAGACTTATTTGTGGTTGCTTCGGTCTATGTCTGTGTGGTTGCAATGGTCTATGTACTGATGTGTGTTTTTATAGTGACCAGTAACAGTCTTTCCTTTCCATATTTAGCACTTTCTTCAGGACATCTTGTAAGGCAAGTTTGGTGGTAATGAATTCCCTTAGCATTTGCCTGTCATATAAGCACAAGAAATAGGGAGAAATCTTATGTCTCCTTCACTTATGAAGCTTAGTTTGGCATGATATAAGATTTATTTTCTTTATTAATTCTGAATCTAGTCCCCCAATCTTGTCTGGCTTGTGTCCTTTGTAATGATCTGCCCCTTCTCTCTAGCTGTCTCTAACAAAGTTGTCTTTTGTATCAACTTTGGAGAATCTGATACCTATATGTCTTGGGGATAACTATCAAATCTCCATGAGAACTCACTCACTATGATGAGAACTGTATGGCGGAAACTACCCCCAGAATTCAATTATCTCCACCTGGTCCCACCCTTGACATGTGGGGATTATTACAATTCAAGGTGAGATTTTGGTGGGGACACAGAGCCAAACCATATCAAAACAGCACACACCAGCTGCTTCTAGTCAGCCATCCTGGCCCCAGAGCTCCAGAATATCTTATTATCATTATTTTACCCGTGATATGGTTTGGCTCTGTATCCAAACCATATCTCAAATTGTAATCCCCATGTGTCAAGGGAGGAACCTATGATCCCCAGGAGTCGAGGAAGGGAAATGATTGGATTATGTAGGTGGTTTCCCCCATGCTGTTCTTGTAATAGTGAGTGAATTCTCACAAGCTATGATGATTTTATAAGTGGTAGTTTTTCCTGCACACTCACACTCTCTCCTGCCGCCTGGTGAAGTAAATGCCTGTTTCTCCTTCTGCCACAATTGTACGTTTGAGACCTCCCCAGCCATACAGAACTGTGAATTAATGAAACCTCCTTTGTTTGTAAATTACCCAGTCTCATGTAGGATCTTTATAGCAGTGTGAGAACAGACTACTACGTAAGTTGGTACTGCAGAGAGTGGGTTACTGCTATAAAGATTCCTGAAAATGTGGACACGAATTTGTAACTAGGTAACAGGCAGAGGCTGGAACAGTTTGGAGGGCTTAGAAAAAGAAAGATAAGAAAAAAGTTTGGACTTCCTAGAGACTTGTTGAATAGTTTTGACCAAAATCTGATAGTTCTATTGCTACTGGTGGAAGAGATCTGTTACCCCAAGTTACCTGTGACCTATCTGTACAGGTCTGTAACAACTTCAGTACTTGCCTCCTCAGAAGACTTTGATGTATTTAAATTACATGCATGTCAAGATTGCTTCCAACCTCAAGATTGTATAAGTACAAAATGAGAAAAATATGCTGAAAATTGTTAAGATTATTTACATTATTTCTTGTTTTTTCTTGATTTCTCACATTTCCCTACTCTAGTCATCTCCTTTCCTCTTTTATTCCCCAGGAGGCAGGGAAGAAAACTGTAAACACTAAGTGGACAGTGATCAGGCTCTGTACATTCCCTTTCTCCTATGTGGAGTCCTGGATGTTTAGTTTTAAACAATCATTGTGTTGTTGGTACTTGATGGGAAAGCTTGTATAATTTGGGTCTGCTTTCCTACAATGATTGTCAACATCTGTGGGGCACACTATATTGGCATCCAATGCATAGTTTTATAACTCTACTTGGATCTTAGACATTAGGCTATGTTTAGCATTCTACAGATATGAGAAAGTAGTTGTATACTATTTCAGAGTTTCCTTATTGCATATGCATATATTAATTTAAATGAACTTTGTGAATGTGGGTAAGGAAAGTATTATTAGTTCCTTTTTATAGCTGAACAAAATCCATGTTCAGGAAGATTAAATATCTTCAATGAAATTACACAGCAAGTAAGCAGAAGAACTAAAAGACAAATGTTTCTCAATTTTATCATCCTTCTATTAATTTTCCTACATATATATGTGTTTTTCTTGTACTTGATGGTACATAAAAAACAACCTTCACTAAGGTTTAAAATAGAAGTATTTCAATTGATCACAGAGGTTTTACTTTCTATGGTTTTGCACTGATTTTAGTGAGAGTAAGAACCAAAAAATTATACATTTAATATAATTTTGTCACTGTTAACACAGAAATATTTAACTGCCCATGTAAAGCTTAGCTCAGCGTAGATTTTTTTGGTATTATGACCTATTCAAAGCATTCATTTTATTAATACATTCAAATCATGTTACTACTTTGCCATCTTTACCTAAGTAAATGGAAGAAGAATATTTGGGAAGAACAATGTAACTAGAGTGATACACCATTTAAGTGCTCAAATTCAGTATATAGTAGAGAAAAAAGAAACAAGAACTAGAAAGACAAGATAAATGAAAATGAACTGGGCAATTGAAGCTGAAAAATAAAGAAATAATAAATAGGACAATTAGCAGGTCTAACTTCATGCTGTTTTGTCATTAACTATTGTGATTTGAAGAGTTCCTTTGACATTTGTCTAAGGAAAACAGCTATTTTGGGCATTCAAAGTCAGTTAACTGTTCCAGGATACAAAGAACTAAGAGAAAACAACAATTTGAACATTAGCCATTTTAAGGTCACTAAGCTCACACGCCCCTTTCTTTCATTTGTTTCATTTATCAGGGTCACTTAAATCTAAATCGAAATAATAACTATATTCAACACAGAAAACGGTACACACACATTGCCTATAAATATTTGTGGTTTTGGCAGGAATGGAAATGTGGGAAAAATTGCGAGAGCCCCTTGAGTTTCCTAGGCTTTTAAGTATTTTTGTGAATGTTGGAGAATCTAATACTTTTAAATAGTACAAAGGTGGTTGACGAAGGTGGTTTTCCTCTTGGCAACCCCTCACCAGGCCGAAGTCTAAAACAAAGTCAAGCATGGGAACTGGAGGCAAGTAAGAGGAAGTCTGATTAGTTACTTAGCAGTGAATCATGAGGCAGTAAAAAGGGAAGTTTCTTTTTTAGCATTCTTCAGAGGCCAACCCAAATAATCATTCTCATTAAATATTCTTAATGATTTTTTTCATGAATTTTCCCAGATGTTTCATATCTTAAAAGAATTTGCTTCACTAGCATAAGATGATAGATAGTATTTGCGTGAAAAGAGCTACATGCAATAAAATATTTTTTAAAAAACTAAAAAAAATTATATTTGGGTTAACTGAAATATGAGTTTATATATTCAAAAATGCACGCAGTCGTACATTGAGAAAATATGTAGTTATATGTGAAAAATTGCACCTGTGAAGATTTAGAACTTTGGTGACAGTGCCCTTTTCTAAATCGTTACCTTTCTTAGAAATATAGTACAATATATTCTTAATGAAATATTATTTCTCAATGGTAACACATGATCAAAGTTTGATCTTTGTAGTATATTGAAAACTACAAATTACACTTATACCCTAAAATAGGACATTTCCAATAAACATTTGAACTACATTGCCACTCATGTCTCATACTCGAAGTTAATAGTATTAAATAATATTACATTATCCAATTCTGAGTCTGTCTCAAGAAATTAGAAGGGCTTTAAACTTTTTTTCTCAGTTTTCCTTCTTTTCATCACAGATACAGTAGCTTACAATTGGCTTTATAGTTTCAGCCTTTAGTGGTAGAGCCTGGAAATTTTTAGAACTCTAACTTGAGGATTAGTGATGAAACAAAGCATTTAAAAATAAGCCCCTCTTTCTTGTATTATTGAAAACTATTTTATTATCTGTTCTGTACTTTGCTCTTCTTCTCTGGGGATATAAAGCTGTGTGACACTGTTAGCATTCCCAAAACTACTTTATTTCCTATACATTTACGATAATCTATCTCTTACTTTATTATGTAATGGCTTTTATGGGCTTTTTTTTTCCTTCAGGGTTTTCAAATTGTATATAAAATACACTGTTTCTTAAGGACATTGATAGATGTGACAAATTATGAATTCTTTTGTGAAATGAGTTTATAAAATATGCATTTTAAAAAGTTGGACAGATTTCCTGATTCTAGATATCTTAGAATTTATAACATGAGCAAGATGTTCTCCAAGAAAAGATGTAGCATGCTAGTATGTAAATTATGCACTGGAATTTTTCATGTAGTTCAACCCAGGATTGAGAAGACTGGTCATAAGATTTTCAGGCAAGCTATTCGTTGTTACTGTTATTCCTCACACTTAGCTAATAGAATCAAATCACTTTCCTCTCTGATTATTTTTTGCTCAAAAGAAAAAATATGTATAAAACAAAATAGGTTGTGTTATAGAAAAATACAGTCATTAATTGAAGTTAACCAAGATACTGAATTTTTTTAATTCTACAGGGAACTTTATAGCAGCTAGAACAGATTTTAATAAAGCTTAGCAATTTCTCTTTATTTTCTTGAAAGAACTTTAACTTCTTCAAGAGAATATAAATAATCATGGCAAATTGTTTAACAGATGGTGGGTGGAACAGGAGTGATAGCAGTAAAAATGGAGAAAAATTGATGTTTTGAAGATTTGTTCAATAGAACTGGTAATGATAAAATGTGGGAAGTTATAAAGACATAATTATTGATGAAGGCTGTTTGTTTTTAAAATAAATAATGGCAAATTATAAAGGTAATTCAGGTTTACATAGGATGATCAAGAATTTACATTTGCACATTTTGAACCTATCAAAAACATTGACTTTTATACATAGGAAGACCATCCAAAAGATTAGGACTAGAGAGGTACATTTGAAAACATCAATATATAGATGTTTTTATAAAAATTGAATTTAAATCCATGGGAGTAGTTATGTCTTACTAGGGGGACAATATATAGAAATGATTTTTAAAAAAGGCTTTAGGACTGAGTGCTGCAAATGACAGATATTCTGTGTTCCTGGATTTGAATAATTAATATTCTTAAAATATCCATAAAGCCTAAAATGATCTGCCGTTTGAATGCAACTTCTATCAAAATTTCAGTGACATTCTTCACAGAAATAGAAAAAGTAGTTCTAAAATTCATACAAAAGCGTAAAATACCCTGAATAACTAAAGCAGTCTTGAGCAAAATGAACAAAGGAATCACACTACCTGACTGAAAAACATACTGCAAAGCTCTAATAGTCAAAACAACATGATACTGGTATAAAAAGCAGATACATAGATGAATGAAACAGATTTAAAAGGTCATAAATAAATTCATACATTTATAGAAAACTATATTCACAAAGGCAAAAAGAATACACAATGGGAAAAGGACATTCTCTTCAATAAACTGTTGAGAAAACTGGATATTCCCATGTAGAAGAATAAAATTAGGCCCTTATCTCAGACCTTATACAATAAACAACTTAAAGTGGATTAGGGACTTAAAATTTACACTTGATACTATGAAACTCCTGGGGAAAAAACATAAGGGAAAAAAACCCAGGATATTTTTCTGGGTAATAACATTTGGATATGATCTGAAAAGTCCAGGCAACCAAAACAAAAATAGACAAATGGGATTACATCAAACTAAAAAGCTTTGCACATCAAAGGAAACAATCAGCTTAATGAAAAGACAGCCTATAGAATGAGAGAAAATATTTGTAAACTAGATATCTAATTAGTGATGACTTTCCAAAATATATAAGGAACTCAAACAACCTAATAACAAAACAGCATGATTTAAAAATGAGCAGAGGAACTGAATATATATTTCTCAAAAGAAAACATACAATTGGCCAAAAGGTATACGGAAAAGTGCTCAGCATCTCCAATTATCAGAGAAATGCAAATTAAAATCATAGTGAGCTATCACCTCACAGAAATTAGAATGGCTATTGCCAAAAGGATAAAAGACCGTAAGTGAGAGGATGTGAAGAAGAAGGAACCCCTTCACAGTGTTGGTGGGAATGGAAATCAGTACAGTCATTAGAGAAAACAGTATGGAGTTTCCTCAAAAAATTAAAAGTAGAAATATTATATAATATAGTAATTTCACTACTGGGAATATATCCAAAGGAAATGAAATCAGTATGTGGAAGAGATGTCTGCACTCCCATGCTTATTGCAGTATTATTCACAATAGCCAATATATGGAATCAACCTATGTAGCAATCAATAGAGGAACTCACTTAAAAAGTGTTACATATATATCAGATAGAATACTATTAAGCCATGAAAAAGAAGGAAATTCTATCATTGATGACAACATAGATGAACTTGGAGGACATTATGTTAAGTGAAATAAGTCAAGCACAGAATGATGAATATCATGTAATTTCACAGACTGAATTTAAAATAGTTTAACTCACAGAAGTAGAGACCAAATGATGGTTACCAGGAGCTGGGATTGTTGGAGTGGAGGGATTGAGAATATGTTGCCCAAAGGATAAAAAATTTCATTTAGATAGTAGTAAAAAGTTCAATAGATCTTTTGTACAAGATGATGACTATAATTAATAATCTATGATATTCTTGAAAAATGCTAAGAGTGGATGCAAAGAAGTTAACATTTTTCACCAGGAAAATTATAACTGTGTGAAATAATGCATATATTAATTAGCTATATTTAGTCATTCTCTAATGTACAATCATGTGCCAAATAACAACACTTTGGTCAACAGTGCACTGCATATTCAATAGTGGTTCCATCAATTTATAATACCATATTTTTACTATGTCTTTTCTATGTTTAGGTACACAAATGCTTAATTGCCTACAGTATTTAGTACCATAACATGCGGTGTAGGTTTTTAGCCTACAATCAGTAGTCTATCCCATATAGCCTAGGCATGTGGTAGGCCGTATCATCTAGGTTTGTGTAAGTATTATACATCTATGATGTTTTCACAAGGACAAAATCACCCAAGGAAACATTTCTCAAAATTTTTCTCATTGCTAAGTGATGCTGACTGTATACATACTTCTAAATATCATGCTGTGCATGGTAAATATATACAATTTATCTGGCAACATAAATAAATAAAAAGGTAGATATATGTGAGAAAAATGAAGGGTCAAAGACTGGTTGGTTGTTAGTTTCAGACAGAAAAAAAACTAAAATATATTTGAATTCTTAGGGAAGAAGATGAGAGAAAAAGAGAGAGAGATTGTCTCATAGCCCTCTTTGCCTATAACAATTATCCAAGTCAATCAGTAGAGTGTGACCCCAGACCTACACATCCAACTCTCTTCTAAATGTCTGTTTCTATAAAAACACAAAAGATTTTAACATGTTCAAAATATAACTCATCTTCTGGTTCCATTTCCTCATCCCACTCCCCACTTGTATTTTTGTATATTTTCTTAGTTATAGCAAAATAGAGATAAGTTCCTCAAACTAACAAGTTTCCCTGTCTCCTGTTATACTGTTCCACTGCTTCCCTGTCTCATGTTTTAAAATCAAGCATCAAATACTGATGATACTGTTTCTCAAATATAAAGTATATTTTATGTTCCTTTTCACATCACCACAGTTAGTAAATAGTGTAGCTGGATTTTAATTGAAGGTAGTCTGTTTTGGGCCTGTTTTCTTAACCACGACACCATAGGTGGTGTAGTATATTACCCAAACAGGACCCTTCTATGATAAAACAGAGGCATGTTAATATGAACACAGGGAAAACAGTGTAAGCTGAGATTACCCCAAGCAAATCCAAATACCTGTTTATCGCAATTACAGGGCTAACTTCTGGCCATATAAAGTAAAATAAATATCAATTGTTACTTAGATGTTTCGGTAAAAAAATAAAACATATGGATGGTAAAGCCTACTCTGTGGGAGGAAACACTAGCCATTTCTCTGAGAAACAGCCTCAGAGAAGGCCAAGCATTGGCAACAGTAATGTAAGACTAAGGCCAACCCAATAGGTCTCCCACTCTATGCCCAGGTAGGAACTATTTAATATTTGAAACCCCACAAATGATTTTAAACTTAAAGAAATTGTAAACAACCTTACTTCAATTTGAAATGATAGCCTCTGATCCCCAAATTTAACTTTTATGATACTATTTAATATTCACTAGTATTTGTATGATTTTAGTGAGTTCAGTGCATTATTTTATTATCTTGAAAGTACTTTGTTTCTTGAAAAGACTTAAGATCATTAAGATTTTAAAAATAAAGATATATTACAAGAGTGGTTGTGTATTTTGATACAAAAGTATAGAAAAAGATAGTAAAATATTTCTCATATGCAATTTAATATTTCCTAAATAATTTTTATTTGTAAATTACATGAAATACATAGGCTGCAAAATTCACTTTCTAGATCTCAGCCTGAAACTCCACCCCTAGGTGGAGCTCTAGTTTCTTGCTGAGCCAGGAATCACCTATTACTCTCTGATTTGCGGGGAACACAAAGGAGGAAAAATCAACAGGGTGAAGGAAGGCATGAAGAGAAGGTAGTCTAAACTCTAAGGTATTAGCATTTTCTTATAGTTATATCACTGCTACATTCAGCTGATTATTACAAATGCATCTCTAATTTTCTCCTGTGTTTTTCTACAAGAACTTTCTCAGAGAGATTGGTGATAAGAATATCTTATTAGCATTTTTATACTCTGCTACTCTAGTGGAAAATCTATTCTGAAAAACATAACATTCTAAAAGCTAAATATGTTACAGGCAGAAAACGAATAAATAAACAAAACGAACATTGAATCTAATATTGAATATTGGATTGGGCATGTTATTTCTATTAACGTTAAATGGATATGTAAGCATTTTAGTAGCTATATAATAATACACATATATATGTAATATTGTGTTAGATGTTTGTACATGTAGAGGTAAATTAAACATTAAAATTTAAAAATTACATTTTTTTGACGACACAAAAATAAATTAGTGTATAATGACGTTCGTAATCTCTGAATAGACAAAACAATAGCAGTGTTGTAATTACCTGGATGATTTTTGGAAGTGCAGAATGCCGACCTCAGATCTACTGGATCAGAATCTACAATTAAACAATTACCAGGTGCTTCATATACAATTTAAATACTTTTCCTCAACTTTTGTTTGAAATCTTACATACGAACAACAAAATTTACCAAAGTTCAGTCTGTCAGTTTTTTTAATATATAAAGTTTTTGCCCTTTTGTTCAATATAGTGACTTCTCTGTCTAAAAATTATTTATGCTACTGTTCTAGTTATATTATTTCTAGTATTTTTGTACTGTTTTAGTCCAATTTACTACTCGCTTTGTGTAATTTTACCACATTTTTCTAATTTATTCTACTAGAATATAAGCTTACTGAAGGCAGGCTTTATCAGTCCTAATAATGTAGTCAACCAGAACAAAATGTTAATAAGAGAATTTAGGAGATTGATCTTGAAAAGAATTCTCAAACTGTTGTTACGTAAATGCACATCCATTTTATATGATGTCTGCAGCTTCAACAGTAGGTGAATGTGACCTCCTAAAACTGTTAAGGTTGTTCACACAGAAATTACCATAGCAGAGATTGCAAAGAGTGGTGGGATAATTTCTAGTTAATCAGAGGAAAATACCTCATCTATTTGTTCATTTACATTATTCTTTCCATGAACAACTACTTTGAAATCCACGGTGTCAACCGTCTTGCTGGTTACTAAAGATTCAAAGAGACAAGTTTACGTCTCTGCCATCAAAGGTGCTGCTATCTTATAAGGGAGTGCACCATCTTTAAAACAGATGTGATATAAAAATGTATTTGTAGGGAGTGGAGAAATAGGTAATTACGATATTCTAGAGGTAAAGAAGAAAAAAGAAAAAAATACCATTACAAAAGCACTTTAAATGTTCCTGTGTATTCTGGCCTGTATTTTGAGCAGTTTGGCATAGTTTGGATAAATTATGTGTAGGTACTTCTAGGAAGCTTGAAGCAAAACATTGTTCATTCCTTTGTTCAGCTGGATATTACTAAAAATGTGATAGAAATGTGAACCTGTTTTCTGATCACACAAGGAAGCAGAGCCCATAGTACAAGTCTATAACTGTAAGTGAAATTTAATATTTAGCTACATATAATTTATAATTGCTCATTTAGAATTGTCCACATTTCACATGAAGATTACAAAATAACAAAACCTCACACACGCACACACTGTGTGAAGATAAAAGTTATACAGTTTTGATGTTAGCAATCAGAATTATTGATGCACCAAATATGCGGGACCTTGCAAAAGTCTAGTTTACTTTTTACATATTCAAATTATGCATTGTTTGTAATATTCAGGTAACTTATTATTCAAACTTTTAGATGATGGCCCAGGGCACAGATAAAGGAAGCTAGGGTTGATTAATGTTAATTTTGGAATTTTAGCATTCCTGTGAAACAAAAAAAAAAAAGTCTTCCTTTGAAGTCCTACTGGAAGGTTTCCAAAATTAATATCATCGAGTTTGGCTGTCAGTGCATTTTATAAATTTAGAGTTAGCATCTTTTTAATATTGTAATGGCTTGTATATTCAAAACACAATGAACATCTTGTTACAGTCTGCACATTCTAAATTATTCTTTTCATTAAAGGTAGCTAATATCTTAAAATGAAGACATTGAATATATGAATAATAAAACTACAGAATTATTTCCAACTTAAATTTGTACTAAAGATATTTCCAACTCCTTAGTGTTTATTTTATAGTTTCTCAAGATATTTAAATTATATCACAATGAAGCATTATATATTAGTAAAGTAATGCCATATATCTCAGTGCATGATGACATATCAAGTATAACCTTGCATATTTCTCATATTTCTAAAGTAAATAAGAAAAAGTAATAACTATTTTAAATTCCTTTACACTGACAAAGATTCTCTCCTGATCAAACACTAGCCAGACTTCTCTAAGCTTTTTTCCCAACTAGGCTTCAATCTTGTTCTATAAAGACTTGAACAAAACACTAACAAGTTCTAATAGCACAAAGCAACATTCCTAGCATGACCTTAAGCTCCTTAAAGTGCTTGCTTGAAAAAAAAAAAAAAAGTCAAGACTGCCAAATGAATTTACTGTTTGTTTTAGCCAACACCTGAAGAAAGCTCCTGTCTAGTCTATGTGAGAAGATAGGAGCGTGACTTTCTTTTTTTTTTTTTTTTTTTTTTTTTGAGATGGAGTCTTGCTCTGTCACCCAGGCTGGAGTGCAGTGGCGCAATCTCGGCTCACTGCAAACTCCGCCTCCCGGGTTCACGCCATTCTCCTGCCTCAGCCTCTCCGAGTAGCTGGGACTACAGGCGCCCACCACCACGCCCGGCTAATTTTTTTGTATTTTTTTAGTAGGGACGGGGTTTCACAGTGGTCTTGATCTCCTGACCTCGTGATCCGCCCGCCTCGGCCTCCCAAAGTGCTGGGATTACAAGCGTGAGCCACCGCGCCAGGCTGGGAGCCTGACTTTCATAAGCTCCAGTTAGCAAACCCAGATGGTTTCACATGGACAAATTTTCGTTTCCCTTTTTTTGTAATTTATCACTTCCTCACGTCTACTGAGCCCCTGCTCACCCATTATTTTCCCTTTTAAACACCCAGGCACCTCTGCATAAATCAAAGTTCAGTTCAGTTCACACTGGACTCTGTTCCCAATTATCCTGATTAAAATCTTTCCTTACCACTTTAACTCATGTCTGGCTCTGTTTATCTCTGATAATACACACCATGATTATATCAGTGTTCAACCAGAGAATAGTAGGAGATATAGTAGAGATTTGGTACAAGGAATTGGGTTGCACTATCATGGGGGCTGGTTACGTAGTCTTTGTAAGGCTATTGTCTTGGCATCTAATGCTGAAGATTGAAATCCACAGGGGAGGCAATCAGGAAAGGAAGATCAATTAGTAGGCTGGAACTTACAAGCACTTGCTGGGACTCAAAAGGATGGAATGAAATGCACGTCCACTATTGTTGCATTTGGTGACAGGTTAAGCTGCGGAAACCAGTGTCCTCTGCTAGAGATCCTCACCAAGGAACTAAAGTCACGTTAAAGTCTTGCCCAGTAGTAAGAAATGCTAAAGGAAGATCCAGCCCAAGGTAAAGTAATTCCAAGCCCAGCTGATGCTTTATGTCAACAAAGTGAAACAGCAAACACGAGATGTGTGTGTGTGCATGCATGTGCACATATGCACTGTAAAATGACTACTGCTCTCTTCCGCCCACCAAATCTAGAATCTCTCTTGTGTCCACCCCTGAAATGGAACCACATAAGAAACAGATCCTGTGAAATGTAGTTCAGCCTAGCCAAGCTGACATATTCCAAAGCTGACACTGTAGTTTTGAAATTTTAACAAATTCATTATAGCTATTGCAACATAGTGTATTTTTTAAATGAGCTTTTTATTGATTAATGTTCAATCTATACTTTATGTAGTTTAGACAAGCCTAGCTATGATTCTATTAATACTCAACATCACTACTGATTTCCATGTTCTGGTACAATCACAAAAGCAAACAAAACAACAGAAATAAATAAAAGAGAAAGGATTGTATTCACCTCTGACAACATCATATTTTTCTAAAATTGAGATTGGGAACAAGTTCCTGGTCTCAATAGCAGAAGCAACTCATTAAAATATGTTTGAAATTCCAAAACAATCATTTATTTCTAAATATTATTCAATATATTTTTAAATTAAATTTCTAATTTTGGGATAAATATGGTCACATGAAGTTGTAAGATATTACAGGCAGAACCTATAAATATTTAACCATTTGCCGCAAATGCTAAGTCATTCAAAACTGTAGTACAATATCACAACCAGATTACTCACATTGATACAATTAAAACACAAAACATTTATGTCACCAAAAGGATTCCTCATATTGATCTATTATAGCCACACCTACTTCCCTTTACCCTTACCCCCTCCTTAGTCCTTGGTAACCATTGTCTGTTCCCCTTTTGTAGGGAAAAGAGAGATCAGACTGTTACTGTGTCTATATAGAAAAGGAAGACATAAGGAACTTCATTTTTACCTGTACCCTGAACAGTTGCTTTGCCCTGAGATGCTGTTAATCTGTAACTTTAGCCCCAACCTTGAGCTCACAGCAACATGTGTTGCATGGAATCAAGGTTTAAGAGATCTAGGGCTGTGCAAGATGTGCTTTGCTAACAAAATGTTTACAGGCATATGCTTGATAAAAGTCATCGTCATTCTCCATTCTCAAGTAACTAGGGGCACAATGCGCTGTGGAAAGCTGCAGGGACCTCTGCCCTGGAAAGCCGGGTATTGTCCAAGGTTTCTCCCCATGTGATAGTCTGAAATATGGCCTCATGGGATGGGAAAGACCTGACCATCCCCCTAGCCCGACACCCGTGGAGAGTCTGTGCTGAGGAGGATTAGTAAAAGAGGAAGGCCTCTTGCAGCTGAGATAAAAGGAAGGCCTCTCTCTCCTGCCTGCCCCTAGGTACGGAATGTCCCGGTATAAAACCCGATTGTACATTTGTTCTTTTTTTTCTTTTAATTAAATTTTAAGTTTTAGGGTACATGTGCACAATGTGCAGGTTAGTTACATATGTATACGTGTGCCATGTTCGTGTGCTGCACCCAGTAACTGGTCATTTAACATTAGGTATATCTCCAAATGCTATCCCCCCTCCCCCCACCCCACAACAGGCCCCGGTGAATGATGTTCCCCTTCCTGTGTCCATGTGTTCTCATTGTTCAATTCCCACCTATGAGTGAGAACATGTGGTGTTTGGTTCTTTGTCCCTGCAATAGTTTGCTGAGAATGGTGGTTTCCAGCTTCATCCATGTCCCTACAAAGGATATGAACTCATCCTTTTTTATGGCTGCATAGTATTCCATAGTGTATATGTGCCACATTTTCTTTCTTTTTTTTATTGTACTTTAAGTTTTAGGGTACATGTGCACAATGTGCAGGTTTGTTACATATGTATCCATGTGCCATGTTGGTGTGCTGCACCCATTAACTCGTCATTTAGCATTAGGTGTATCTCCTAATGCTATCCCTTCCCCCTCCCCCCACCCCACAATAGTCCCTGGAGTGTGATGTTCCCCTTCCTGTGTCCATGAGTTCTCATTGTTCAATTCCCACCTATGAGTCAGAACATGCGGTGTTTGGTTTTTTGTCCTTGTGATAGTTTACTGAGAATGATGATTCCCAGTTTCATCCATGTCCCTACAAAGGACATGAACTCATCATTTTTTATGGCTGCATAGTATTCCATGGTGTATATGTGCCACATTTTCTTAATCCAGTCTATCATTGTTGGACATTTGGATTGGTTCCAAGTCTTTGCTATTGTGAATAGTGCCGCAATAAACATACGTGTGCATGTGTCTTTATAGCAGCATGATTTATAGTCCTTTGGGTATATATATACCCAGTAATGGGATGGCTGGGTCAAATGGTATTTCTAGTTCTAGATCCCTGAGGAATCGCCACACTGACTTCCACAATGGTTGAACTAGTTTACAGTCTCACCAACAGTGTAAAAGTGTTCCTATTTCTCCACATCCTCTCCAGCATCTGTTGTTTCCTGACTTTTTAATGATGGCCATTCTAACTGGTGTGAGATGGTATCTCACTATGGTTTTGATTTGCATTTCTCTGATGGCCAGTGATGATGAGCATTTTTTCATGTGTGTGTTGGCTGCATAAATGTCTTCTTTTAAGAAGTGTCTGTTCATGTCCTTCACCCACTTTTTGATGGGGTTGTTTGTTTTTTTCTTGTAAATTTGTTTGAGTTCATTGTAGATTCTAGATATTAGCCCTTTGTCAGATGAGTAGATTGCAAAAATTTTCTCCCATTCTGTAGGTTGCCTGTTCACTCTGATGGTAGTTTCTTTTGCTGTGCAGAAGCTCTTTAGTTTAGTTAGAGCCCATTTGTCAATTTTGGCTTTTGTTGCCATTGCTTTTGGTGTTTTAGACATGAAGTCCTTGTCCATGCCTATGTCCTGAATGGTGCTGCCTAGGTTTTCTTCTAGAGTTTTTATGGTTTTAGGTCTAACATGTAAGTCTTTAATCCATCTTGAATTAATTTTTGTATAAGGTGTAAGGAAGGGATCCAGTTTCAGCTTTCTACATATGGCTAGCCAGTTTTCCCAGCACCATTTATTAAATAGGGAATCGTTTCCCCATTTCTTGTTTTTTTCAGGTGTGTCAAAGATCAGATGGTTGTAGATATGCAGCATTATTTCTGAGAACAGGCTCTGTTCTGTTCCACTGGTCTATATCTCTGTTTTGGTACCAGTACCATGCTGTTTTGGTTACTGTAGCCTTGTAATATACTTTGAAGTCAGGTAGCATGATGCCTCCAGCTTTGTTCTTTTGGTTTAGGATTGACTTGGCAATGCGGACTCTTTTTTGGTTCCATATGAACTTTAAAGTAGTTTTTTCCAATTCTGTGAAGAAAGTCATTGGTAGCTTGATGGGGATGGCATTGAATCTATAAATTACTTTGGGCAGTATGGCCATTTTCATGATATTGATTCTTTCTACCCATGAGCATGGAATGTTCTTCCATTTGTTTGTATCCTCAAAAACCACCTTGTGGCGGGAGGCGAGACATGTTGGCAGCAATGCTGCTTTGTTACTCTTTACTCCACTGAGATGTTTGGTTGAAGAAAAGCATAAATCTGGCCTACATGCACATCCAGGCATAGCATAGTACCTTCCCTTGAACTTATTTGTGATGCAGATTCCTTTGCTCACGTTTTCTTGCTTACCTTCTCCCCGCTATCACTCTGCTCTCCTGCCGCATTCCCTTTGCTGAGATAGTAAAAATAGTAATCAATAAATACTGAGGGAAATCAGAGACTGGTGTCAGTGTGGGTCCTGCCTATGCTGAGCACCAGTCCCCTGGGGCTACTGTTCTTTCTCTATACTTTCTCTCTGTTTCTTATTTCTTTTCTCAGTCTCTTGTCCCATCTGACAAGAAATACCCACAGGTGTGGAGGGGCTGGCTCCCTTCACCTTTTCTATAAATTTATCATATCAATAATGTTACATTAATGGAATCATACAGTATGTAACTTTTGGGAATTAGTTTTTTCACTAAGAGCAATTTTCTGGAGATTCAGGTAGGTGGTTGTACACATCAATAATTAATTCCTTTTTATTGATAAGTAGTATTTAGTGGTATAAATGCACAACAGTTCAACAATTCATGCATTGAAATACGTCTGCATTGTTTCCTGTTCTTAGCTACCATAAACAAGGTTGCTATGTGCATTCCTCTATAGGTTTTTGTGTGGAACACGTCTTTATTTCTTCTGGATAAATGCTCAAGACAGCAGTTAGTGAGTTATATGGTAGTTGAATGTTTAGTTTGTCTTAGAAAAAGTCAAACTGTTTTTCAGAATGATTGGAGCATTTTACATTCAAATTTCCACCAACATTTTGTAAATAATCCAGTTCCTCCAAATCCTTGTCCACATTTGGTGTTATCACATGAAAAACAATTAGCGATTCTGATAAGCATGTAGCAATATCTCATTGAGGCTTAAATCTGATTGCTCCAATGGATAATGAAAGTAAAAATATTTTCATTTGCTTATGCAACTATATCCTCTTCAGTGAAATGTAGGTCTATGTCTTTTGTCCATATTCTAATAGGATTTTTATTTCCTTACTGTTTAGTTCTGAGAGTTTATTTTTATATATTCTGGACAACCTTTGTCAAATAAGAAGAGGATGTTAGCTTTAGGATTTTTGTAAATACACTTGATGTAAATGGGGATAGTTCCCTCTATTTCTATTTTTCTGAAAGTTGTTATTATAATGGAGTGTTGGATACTGTGAGATGCTTTTCCTATATTGATCAATGTGATCTTGTGGTTTTTTTTCTTCTTGAGCTTGATAATATGGTGGATTACTTTGATTAAGTTCCAAACGTCATACTAGGCTTGCATCTCTGGGAAAAAACTTCACTCAATCATAGTACAAAATTCTTTCTTATACTGCTGAATTATTTTTGCTCCACCGTTGTGTCGAGGATTTTTATGTTTATACTCATGAGAGATATTGGCCTGGCATTGTCTTATGTTTGTATTGTCCTTGTATGGTTTTGGAATCTTGGTAAGACTAGGGTCATAAAATAAATTCAGAAATGTTTCCTCTTTTTCTTTTTCTGAAATAGCCTGTGTTGAGTTGCTTCTTTACTTCTTTAAAGAGTTCGTAGAATTCTCAACTCAAATAATTTGAACCTGGAGATTTACTTTATGAGAATTTTAAATTGTGAATTCAATTTTCTTAATAGTTTCAGGGATATAATTATCTATTTGATATTTGATAAATTGTGGTAGTTTGTATTTTTTAAAAGAATTGGTTCATTTTATATATATTGTCAACTTTATGTATGTAGAATTTTCTGTATCATTTCCTTATTCTCCATTCAATGTTTGCATTGTTTGTAGAAATATCCTGTTTCATTTCTGATATTGGTAATTTATATTTTCCCTTTTTATTCTTTATCAGTCTTATTAGGTGATTTTCAATTTTATTGATCTTTCAAAAAACCATTGATTTTTAAAATTAATTTTGATTTTTGTTTTGTTTTGTTTTGAAATAATTGATTTTTGGTTTTGGTATAGTTTGGATCTGTGTCCCTGCTGAAATTCCATGTAGAACTATAATCCCCAGTGTTGGAGGTGGGGCCTGGTGATAGGTAATTGGATCATGGGGGTGGTTTCTCATGAATGGATGCCCTTTATTTCCTTCAATTGTTTAATTGCTAGGTCTTCTAGTAACGTGTTGAATATAAGTAGTAAAAATGGGCATCTTTATCTTATTCCAGATCTCAGAGAAAGGCTTTCATTTTTTCTCCATTCAGTATGATACTGTCTGTGGGTTTATCTTACATGGCTTTTATGGTGTTGAGGTTTTCACCTTCCAAAACCAATTTTTGAGAGGTTTTTATCATAAAGGGATGTCGAATTTAATCAAATGCTTTTTTGGCACCTATTGAGATGATCATATGGCTTTTATCCTTCATTCTGATAGTATAATATATCACATTTATTGTTTTATGTATATTGAGCCATTTTTGCATCCTTGAAATAAAGCCTACTTAATTTTGATGAATGATCCTTTAATGTTATTGATTTGCATACATTGAGCCATCCTTGCAACCCTGGAGTAAATCCCACTTGATCATGATAAATGATGTTTTAATTTATTGTTGAATTCAGTTTGCTAGGATTTTGTTGAGGATTTTTGCATCTATCTTTATCAGAGATACTGTTTTATTAAAATTGTACCATTTTATTAAAATTGTACCCTTTATTTATTATCTTCCAGTTATACTTGTAAATTTTATTCATTGCTTAAGAACTCAATGTTTTCAAATTGCTCTGTTCAAAAATCACCATACAAAAAATATATTTTCATTATAGGTAAGTATATTCATATTTACTTTCAATGATGTTGAATTAATTTTTAAGTTGTCATCTTATTTTCATTTATTTGGTTTGTCAAAGAAAGACAAAATGATTAAAAGAACAAGTAAAGCTTTCTGTAAATTATAATATATTTGTATTAAAATCAATTAAAAGGAATTTAGTCATGCAGGTGTTCTTTCAAACTCATCAGAGAAAGTAAAGGAAAATGTAGATTATATAAATCGAGAAAAATATTGCTTGTAATGAAAAGATTTGTTAAAATTAAGAAAAATCTTGACATTTATCAAACAGCACGTTTACACATAAACTGAATATTTAAACTAATTTAATTTAGTCAGAATAGCACCTATGCCTTGATTAGTTTCTGTCTAAAATGAAATTATTTTTGTAAAACTACTCTGATTTCTACAAATTCAGTGCATATTCATTTCAGTTGTTATATCCAGGATGAATGTGATTTTACTTTCTAGCAACACAAGCCATTTGTGGACACATTTACAAAACTCTGTTTACTTACTAAAGTACATTTTTCTGCTTGCATGTTTAGTTTATTTATTACCTGTCATAATGATATCTTGGAACTCATGAAAATCATACATCTGTTTTATATTTTTATTATTATTTACTGCATCTCCTAAATGTTAGAAGATTGAGTAAAATATGTTGAACAAACAAAAATAATTCATTTTTATAGAAACGATATCAAAATAAGGCATAATTTTAATTCTCATGTCATTATAGTAACTACTCCCCTTCTGCTGGTCACAATTTATTTACTGCTGTTACTTGTTGCAGATATTTTATATATATTCCACAATTTTATCCTTATAATAATATGGCATAGTAAGCATTTTCTAAACATTGTAAGTTAAGGAAATTGAGGTTCAACAAGTTCAAATGGGAAGTGTGTAGTAAATCATGAAGGTAATTCTAGGTTTTTCTGACTCTGTATACATACACAGGCCCATATACATACACACACATACCAGAGCAAGCATTATTTGTATCATATATACAATCTATGTCAATTAGCATTGAGCTCAAGAAAGAGAAATTACTTCAGGTGTTTCAACAAGAGATAATTTAGGAAGAATAATTAAGTCTTACAAAATCACTGGACATGCTGGAGAAATAAATGACATTTAGATTTAATGTCAATGCTCTTGCAAACTAGCATGAGAAAATTGCTGCTGCTTTCATCATTATTACTACAACCATCACAACCACCACACACTCATGGAGCTGGTGACTAGACTCTGGAAATGGAAACTAGCCACTATCAATGGTCATATCTAACTTTGCTTGTCAGCTTACACTTCCAGCTCTGAAAGAATAAATCTCATTGGCAGAAACTAAGTGACAATCAGAACATACAAAATAATTTGGGAAATACAATATTTAGCCTTGTATACTAGCTGATATCTAGGAGAAGACAGAAGTAGATGAGGATGCTGAATGATAATGGTCCTTATTAAGCACAACACATTACATTTCTTCTTAGGTGACTTTCACAGTCCAAGAGGAAAGTGAACACAGGTATAGCATGAATTCTGGTACCTACTGGGTGTTCAATTTATTTTGTTGAAAAAAAATAAATTAAAATTTAACATTTGTACTGTGTGACATAAAGAGAGTTTGAGACTGACACATACACTGTGTTGCTTTCCAGTTTTTTTAATACTGCATACTAAAATATGGAAGAAGATAGTCTTAGCATATTCCAACAAAGAATTAGAAAGACATCCAATTCTTCAGTGCGCTTCAGGTATTTAAATCGTATAACTTGTTTATTTTTGAGAAAAAAGTTGAGGTTCAATTAGTCAAAGATAGTTTTAAATGGGAAAATCAATCGCAAGTAGAACTGCAATCAATAGTATATCAGTCAAAGTACTGTTCATCTACCAGAGCCAGCAGATTTAGACAGTCACCCACAGTCTTGATTAAATATAATTGGAAAAAAGCAGTGTATTCAAACTTTAAATAGTTCAGAGTGAAGACTATAACAGAAGAAATGAAACTAGAAGTAAAAAAAGGTGAATAATGAGTCTTAAATTATACGTAATTAATTCTTAAGTTGCTGACAATCTCCTTTATGTCCCCAAACTCCTCTCATTCAGTTGCTCCTTCTTTTCTCTCCATCTCAGCCATGCCACTCTACTGCTCTGCCACTCTTCTGCTCTTCTGTTCCTCTCTTTATGGAGCTTGGGGTTTATATGGGTACAAGATAGGGTTGTGGAGGGCCAAGGTGGTCTTGGAAAAGACAACATTTGGGCGCAAAACAGAAATGCCTCTTCCCAGTTAGGGCTGGGGTTTTCCAGGCTTGAGGGTGGGCCTTTGTCAGGGAACCACCCTCTTCTACCCTGTATTTTCCTGCCTTTTGTCTGTATTATTATTAGATCAGTTGTGTGTGTGTGTGTTTGTGAATAGTTCTAAAATGTACAAGAGTTGTTTAACTAAGTACCTGCTTAGAAAATGGCCAATGTGAATAATTCTTCAGTTTAAGATGTTCTCTGTCTTGTATTCTATTACCGCTGAAACACTTAACCAAAGATATTTGCAGAAGAATTATGAATATTTTACATATAAAGATATATTTTATGTACAAAAAGATACAGTTAAATTTCTCATTGCATTTTCAACTTGCCCAAAAGACATAAGATATTAATGAGAAAAAAATCTGTTGATAAAAAAGGAGATTGTCTCTACACTTAAAAAACCTGAACCTCTCAAAATTACCCTAAATCCAGGAGACCATTTAACTTGCCTGTACAAAATGGCTGAGTTCTGATGGCTTAAAACTAAACATTTAAAAATGAACAACTTCTCCCTTAGGTTGTTTTCAGTTTCAGTTGGATAACTTAGCATAAATCACCATCTCTCTCTTACTGTTTCATCATATCCTCAACCAAAACATGAAATTATTTCTCAAACCTTGATACAAATACAGAACATACAAACACACACACACACACACACACACACACACACACACACACACACATACACACACACAAAAAAAACTGATCTAATAATGATACAGACAAGAGGCAGGGAAATACTGGGCAGAAGAGGGTGGTTACCTGGCAAAGGCCCACCCTCAAGCCTGGAAACCCACGGCCCTAAATGGGAACAGGCATTTCTGTTTTTGCACCCAAATGTTGTCTTTTCCAAGAACACTATGGCTCTCCCCACCACTGTCTTGGGCCCATATAAATCCCAAGCTACAAAAACAGAGGAACAAAGAGCAGAAGAGTGGCAGAGCAGCAGAGTGGCATGGCTGAGAAGGAGAGAAAAGAAGGAGCATCTGAACAAGGAGTTTGGCTGGGGACAGAAATAGAGAAGATTGGCTGTGGGATGACCGTACTTCAGGTAAAGATCATCTTCCCATTCCATTCCCTTTCCAGCTCCCCATCCATCCTGCTGAAAGCCACCTCCATCACTCAATAAAATCCCCTCATTCACCAACCTTCAAGTCCAAGTGACCTGATTCTTCCTGGATGCTGGACAAGGACCCGGGTACCAAGAGGGCAGGGTGTTAAAGGCTGTCACCTTGGCCCTCCACTGAGGTGGTTTAACACTTAGCTGTCCAGTGAACTGGTTTAAAAATTAGCCATCCACTGAGCTGGTTTAACACTTAGCTGTCAGCTAAAAAAGCATTAATAGTAACACACTCCTAGATGCTACTGTGGGGCCAGAGCCCAAACGCTCATCCCAGCTCCTGCATCTGCCCATCTGCATGTCCCTCTCCTGTAAGGGGTTTGAGCATGTTATAGCCTAGCAAGCAAGGCCACACCCCTGTTGCAAGTCCCAAAAGGGGGTTAGGGAACTCTCCCATTTCTTTTTTTTTATTATTATTATACTTCAGGTTTTAGGGTACATGTGCAAAATGTGCAGGTTTGTTACATATGTATCCATGTGCCATGTTGTTTTGCTGCACCCATTAACTCGTCATTTAGCATTAGGTATATCTCCTAATGCTATCCCTCCCCACTCCCCCCACCCCACAACAGTCCCCAGAGTGTGATGTTCCCCTTCCTGTGTCCATGAGTTCTCATTGTTCAATTCCCACCTATGAGTGAGAACATGAGGTGTTTGGTTTTTTGTCCTTGCGATAGTTTACTGAGAATGATGTTTTCCAGTTTCATCCATGTCCCTACAAAGGACATGAACTCATCATGTTTTATGGCTGCATAGTATTCCATGGTGTATATGTGCCACATTTTCTTAATCCAGTCTATCATTGCTGGACATTTGGGTTGGTTCCAAGTCTTTGCTATTGTGAATAGTGCCGCAAGAAACATACGTGTGCATGTGTAATTATAGCAGCATGATTTATAGTCCTTTGGGTATATTCCCAGTAATGGGATGGCTGGGTCAAATGGTATTTCTAGTTCTAGATCCCTGAGGAATCGCCATACTGACTTCCACAATGGTTGAACTAGTTTACAGTCCCACCAACAGTGTAAAAGTGTTCCTATTTCTCCACATCCTCTCCAGCACCTGTTGTTTCCTGACTTTTTAATGATGGCCATTCTAACTGGTGTGAGATGGTATCTCACTGTGGTTTTGATTTGCATTTCTCTGATGGCCAGTGATGATGAGCGTTTTTTCATGTGTGTGTTGGCTGCATAAATGTCTTCTTTTGAGAAGTGTCTGTTCATGTCCTTCACCCACTTTTTGATGGGGTTGTAAAGCAAGTGAGTTTTATTGAATTAAATAGATATCAGAATTTGAAGAGGATGAAATAGCGAGAAATTGAATAGCTGAGAATGAGGTGGTATTTCATACACAAAACTTCAGGAATCTTCATATGGACATAATTAGGTGATGCAGAAAACTATGTTTGAAGGCATTACAGAAATTTTACAATATCAGGAAAAGAACAACTAAGAATATATGAGCCAAAGTTTTGGGAATGTATACAGAGCTGCGTGACCTTCACATTCAAACAAAGCAGAGTGAAGAATCTTTATCAAACTCCTCAGTCCTTAAGAAGAGACCTAGATTGTCATTCAGGTGAGACTTCAGTAATGTTAAAGTAGACTTAAAAACTAAAAACCACTCTAAAACTACTCTACCAAAGTTGAAAATAAGTCACAAAAGGATCAAGCTGGATAAACTGAAGGTTAGCTGATTGCCAGAAAAAATATGAACATTCTTTGGGGTAGGGAGGATAATAAAATCTGTTACACACACAAAAAATGGAAAAAACAAAATGCTCAATATTCAATAAAAAATCAATAGTAATAAAAGAAAGTATGACCCTAAAGCAAGAGAAAATCAATAAATAGAAACAGAGTCCATATTATAGAAACAAACTTTAAAAAGCTATTATAAATGTACTTTATTCACTCAACAATGTTGAATGTAACAGTTAACACAAGAAGGTGATAAAATAGACCACATCAAAAAAGCCAAGTAGAACTTCCCAAGATAAAAACATATATGAAATTCAATATTCATTGGATGAGATTTAGAGCATATTATACACTAGAGAAGAAAGAACAGTGAATTTACACATATAGAATGAAGAGATAAAAATTACAGCAAAGGCCGGGCATGGTGGCTCACGCCTGTAATCCCGCACTTTGGGAGACCGAGGTGGGCAGATCACGAGGTCAGGAGATTGAGACCATCCTGGCTAACACGGTGAAACCCCGTCTCTACTAAAAAACACAAAAGTAGCCTGGCGTGGTGGCGGGCGCCTGTAGTCCCAGCTATTGGGGAGGCTGAGGCAAGAGAATGGTGTGAACCTGGGAGGCAGAGCTTGCAGTGAGCTGAGATGGCACCACTGCACTCCAGCCTGGGTGGCAGAGCGAGACTCCATCTCAAAAAAAAAAAAAAATTACAGCAAAAACAACCTCAGTGATCTCTGGAAAAATGTTAAGTGGACTAACAGGCATGTAACAGGAGTGCCAAGAAAATCAACAAAACAGAAAAATATTTGAAGAAATAAAAAATAAAGCTTTCAAAATCCGAAGGAAAATTGCAGTGTCACAGATTCAAAATTTCAATGAATTCAAGACCAATAAACACAGAGAATATCACCTCGAGACAAGACATCACACATAAGTTGTTAAAACCCTGTGATAAAAATAATTTGTAATAACCTTGAGAGAAAATGATACATTACAAAGAAAGAAAGATAAGAATTTTGCCAGACTACTTATCATTATCCTTGCCAGCAGTGAAAAAGCATCTGTAAGGTTAAAAGTAAACCTATTAATGATAGATTCTAGATAGAGTGATAGTTGTTTTCCAAATGAAGTAAATGAAGACTTTATTGCACAATACAAAGCCTGAGAAAATTAATATACTGTGAGCAAACCTGAACTACAAAAATGTAAAAAAAAAAAAAATGGGGGCTGAAGGAAAATAATAAAAGATGAAAACTTGGATCAGCACAAAGGAATAAAAAGCCCAAAGAATAGTAACTATGTGGTTAAGTATTTAAGTGATTCTCATAGTTACATATGTTGAATGAAAATTGTCAGTACAAAGTTATGAACATATATTGTAGGGTGTCACCACATATGGAAGTAAATTATATGAAATCAATGGCAAAGAATAAGAGAGAAAATAAGTGGAAATGTCAGAGATATTTGAACCAGAGCAACTCCATCTTGAATAGGAGCTGGGTAAAATAAAGCTGAAATCTACTGGGCTGCATTCTCAGATTAGGTATTCTAAGTCATAGATGTGGGGAAAAGAAAGAGAGATCAGATTGTTACTGTGTCTGTGTAGAAAGAAGTAGACATAGGACACTCCATTTTGTTCTGTACTAAGAAAAATTCTTCTGCCTTGAGATGCTGTTAATCTGCAACCCTACCCCCAACCCTGTGCTGCCTGAAAGGTGCTGTGTCTACTCAGGGTTAAATGGATTAAGGGCTGTGCAGGGTGTGCTTTGTTAAACAAATGCTTGAAGGCAGCATGCTTATTAAGAGTCATCACCACTCCCTAATCTCAAACCACTCCCTAATCTCAAGTACCCAGAGCCACAAAATACTGCGGAAGGCCGCAGGGACCTCTGCCTAGGAAAGCCAGGTATTGTCCAAGGTTTCTCCCCATGTGATAGTCTGAAATATGGCCTCGTGGGAAGGGAAAGACCTGACCGTCCCCCAGCCCGACACCCGTAAAGGGTCTGTGCTGAGGAGGATTAGTAACAGAGGAAGGAACGCCTCTTTGCAGTTGAGATAAGAGGAAGTCTTCTGTCTCTTGCTTGTCTCTGGGCAATGGAATGTCTCCATATAAAGCCGATTATATATTCCATCTACTGAGATAGGGGAAAACTGCCTTAGGGCTGGAGGTGGGACATGCTGGCAGCAATACTGCTCCTTAAGGCATTGAGATGTTTATGTATATGCACATCAAAAGCACAGCACTTTTTTCTTAACCTTGTTTATGATGCAGAGACATTTGTTCACATGTTTACCTTCTGACCTTCTCTCCACTGTTATCCTATTTTCCTGCCACGCCTGATAATGATCAATAAATACTAAGAGAACTCAGAGTCTGGTGCTGGCATGGATCCTCCCTGTGCTGAACGCAGGTCCTCTGGGCCACTTTTTCTTTCTCTATACTTTGTGTCTCTTTCTTTTCCAAGTCTCTCGTTCCACCTAACGAGAAACACCCACAGGTGTGGAGGGGTAACGACTCCTTCAATAGAATGAGATAGGGGATCGGCACAAGATACAGGTCATAAAGACCTTGCTGCTAAAACAGGTTGCAGTAAAGAAGCTGACCAAAACTAGACGGCTACAAGAGTGACCTCTGGTCGTCCTCATTGCTATACTCCCACTAGTGCTATGACAGTTTACAAATACCATGGCAACATCAGGAAGTTACCCTATATGGTCTAAAGAGGAAAGGCATGAAGAATCCACCCTTTGTTTAGCATATAATCAAGAAATAACGATAAAAATGGGCAACCAGCAACCCTCAGGGCTTCTCTGTCCGTGAAGTAGCCATTGTTGATTCCTTTACTTTCTTAATAAATTTAGTTTCCTTTACTCTAAGGGCTCACCCTGAAATCTTTATTGTGCGAGATCCAAGAACACTCTCTTGGGGTCTGGATCAGGACCCCTTTCCGGTAACAGTAACATATTGCTAAATAATAAAAAATATAGAAATAAAAGATAAAGGTTATAAGGTAAAATAAACAATAAAATAGAACATGAAATCACCATTACTCCAAAAAGATGCAGCAAAACAAGAAAATTTAGAAAAGAACAAAGTACATAGGTGACAAAGAGAAAACAGCAAGTTAGATATAGATTTTATTTTTCAGCCAAAATGGGCATAACAAAGTGGGAGAAGTTCCCTTATCCCCCTCACAGGACATGCAACAGTGGTGTGGCTCTCTTCTTCAGTGCCCACCCACTGCTCAAACCCCTAGGAGGAGCATGCAGACAGGCAGGTGCAGAAGTTGTGGGGAGCATTTTTGGGCTCCGACTCCATGGCAAAGTCTAGGGATGAGTGTTTATAGCTATTGAAGCCCCAGTGGGCACATGTTACAGTGTGCTCTTTCAGCTTTGCCAAATGCAGGAAGCTTGTGTTAATCAGCTAAATTACACCCTCTGCCTCTTCGCAAGAACAGAGAGCTTTCCATATCCTGAGTACTTGCCCTAGTGTACCGGAAAAATTGGATCACACGTGGGTTTGGAGGATGAGTGTAGGTTTTTATTGAGTGATGGAGGTAGCTCTCAGCGAGGTGAATGGGGAGCCAGAAGAGGGATGCACTGGGAAAGTGGTCTTCCCCTGGAGTCAGGCCACCCAGTGGCCAGACTCTCCTCTGACCGCCCCAGGCCAAATTCCCCTTGGCATCCACATCTTTCCACCATCAATGGCCTACCAGTGTCTGCTGGTGTATGTCAGTGTGTTCTTTTACTCCTCTCAATGTCCAGCTACTTGTGTCTGTGCCCACTAGGTCTCAGGTTTTTATGGATACAGAATGGCGGGGGGGTGTAGTGGGCCAAAAGGCAATTTTTTGGGTGCGAAAACAGAAATGTTTTTCCTCATTTAGGTTCCTGGCACAGATCCAAGGGTGTAGCCCGCACCAGGTACCCCACCCTTCTCTAACCGGTACTTCCCTGCTCCCCTCCAGTATCAATAACAGAGACCAAATTTACTGTCCACTTTGGAACAATCATACCACAGACAAAATGTTTGCAAGATACTGGATACTGGGTAGTGCAAGTCAGTGATAGCTGTGAGATGGTGTGTGTGTGTGTATGTGTGTGTATATGTGTGTGTGTCCCATCCTAATATTCTGCCTTGGAACAGGTATAAAAAGGGAGTATTTTTAGGCTGTTGCACAGAAAGGGGGGATTCTGTCATAGCATGTTGGACTCCCAGAGTTGGCAGGTGGAGGTGACAATTCAGAAAAATTAAGGTGGCAAGGATTTGCATAACAGAGAACTGGAGAGCAGAGAGAGAACTTAAGAGATATGCAGAGGATCTGCTCAAATATTCAGATGAGTACTAAGCTTAGCTTGTGTGCAAAGTCCCCAAGGGAATAAATGGGAACATAAAATAATGTTTGAGTAATATTGAGAATTACAAAAATGTTCAAATTTTGATAAAAATTATAAACTCAAGTATCTAAGAAACTCAACAATCTCCAAGTAAAAGAAACATAAAGAAAATTACACCGAGACACATTTGATTAAATTGCTCATACAAAGGGAGTGGCAGAAAGTATTATAATCTTCCCAAAGAAAAAGCCATGTTATGTGCGTGGAAGCAACGATAAACTTGACAGAATATTTATTTTAGTATGAGACAATGCAAACAAGAAAATAGTGGAACATTATATGCAATAACCTCTTAAAAGAGAGGGTGAAGACTTCTTTCAAACATATGAAACCTAAACAAATTCATCAACGGACACACATTACAAGAAATGTTTAAGGAAGTCCTTCAATCAAAGTGAAAATGGTACCAGAAGGATATATGGAACTACACAAAAGAATAAGAAACATTGGAAAAGAAGCTATACAGGTAAACATAGGAGTTTTTTAAGGTATAAATTCTTCTGAAATATCCTTGCCTGGTTGCAAAAAAAAAATGATAATATAATGAATGTATAACATATATAAAATAAAAATGTATAACAATAACACAAAAGTTAAAAAGTGAGAAATGAAAATATGCTAGTGTAAGTTTCTTACGGTATATGTAAAGTAGTATGATATAATTAGAAGTTACAATATGATGAATTAAAAGTATATGCTATTAACTCTAAGCAGCTATTAAAACATGAAACCAAAATTATAGTTAATAAGCCGAGAGGTAAAATAATACAATAAAAATAATAGTTTAGTTAGAATGTTGGCTAAAAAGAAAAAAAAAGGAAAGGAAGAAGGGACAAAAAAGGACTAATAGAAATAATGATTTAATTGAAATCTAATCGCTGGGCATGGTGGCTCATGCCTGTGATCCCAGCATTTGGGAGGCAGAGGAACACTTGAGACCTGAAGTTCAAGAATGGCCTGGGCAATAGGGTGAGACCTGTTCTCCAAAAATTTTAAACATTAGCTGGGCATGGTGATTCACACTTCTGGTCCTAGCTACTCAAAAGGCAGAATAATTGGGAGGCTGAGGTGGGAGTCATTTGAGCCCAGGAAGCCAAGGCTGTAGTGAGCCTGATTGTGCCATTGCTTTCCCTGGGTGGCAGAGTAAGACCCTGAGTCCAAAAAGAAAAAAAATAAAAGGAAGAAAGAAGAAAAAGAAAAAAAAAGAATCATATCCATAATCACATTAAAAGTCAATGTTCTAAATATTCAACATAATATAACTGAATTCAAACTTTAAAAAGACTACACTACATCCTGCCTTAAAATAAAAGAAACTCTTAACACACATTATTTAAAAAATTTTAAAAATTTTTTAAATAATCAAAAAAGAGTTGAAATGGCTATTTCAATATCTAAGTATTTTTCAGAACAAAGAATATTACCAGTTACAAATAGTCATTTCATAATGGCAAAAGCAATGTAATAATCTTAAACTCATATTCATCAAATAACAGAAATTTCAAATTACCTAATGCATAGTGCTGATAACTACACAGGAAGATAAATTCCCAAATACAGTAGGAATTTTCAATAACCGATAGAGCCAGAAGACAGTTGGATTTGAACACTACCAACTACCAACATGACCAAATTGACATTTATAAAATAACCACACGATAGCTGGCAATTCTTTCCAAATATTCACAAATTATTTACCAATATCATGCGTATTGTTGGCCATAAAGGAAATCTCAATATGTTTTAAAAAACTCCAGGGCCGGCTCACATCTGTAATCCCAGCACTTTGGGAGGCTGAGGTGGGCGGATCACGAGGTCAGGAAATCGAGACCATCCTGGCTCACACAGTGAAACCCCGTCTCTACTAAAAATACAAAAAATTAGCCGGGCGTGGTTGTGGGCGCCTGTAGTCCCAGCTACTCGGGAGGCTGAGGCAGGAAAATGGCGTGAACCCAGGAGGTGGAGCTTGCAGTGAGCCGAGATGCGCCACTGCACTCCAGCCTGGGCAACAGAGCAAGACTCCACCTCAAAAAAAAAAGAAAAAAAAAATTCCAGCTGTCTGACCACGAAATAATTACATTCGAAATAAATAACAGAGCTATCCCTAGAGAACTCCAAAATATTTGGAAAGTAGATGCACAATTCTAAATAACCCATGACCCAAAAAACAAATCACAAAGAAAAGTAGTTTTTTGGACATTAATGAACATGTAACCACAACATACACAAGTTTATGGGATGTTTATAAAGCCAGAAAGGAAATTAATAGCTCTAAGTGCTTATATTGGATTAAAATAAAAATTTTTAAACTGTTGATTTAATCACCCACTCTAAGAATTTAATAAAGAAAAGCAAAATTCAAATGAAAATAAGATAAAATAATAAAGAGCTGAGTAGAAAAAAATGTAAAAATATGGACAAAAACAGAACATTCCATAAGATCAATTCTGATTAGTTAACAATAGTTATAAAGTTGATAAATTTCTTGCAAGATCAAAGAAAGATAAATTTATAAATAATTAAACTAAAGAGCTTCTGCACAGCAAAAGAAACTACCATCAGAGTGAACAGGCAACCTACAGAATGGGAGAAAATTTTTGCAATCTACTCATCTGACAAAGGGCTAATATCCAGAATCTACGGTGAACTCCAACAAATTTACAAGAAAAAAACAACCCCATCAGAAAGTGTGCAAAGGATATGAACAGTTACTTCTCAAAAGAAGACATTTATGCCGCCAACACACACATGAAAAAATGCTCATCATCACTGGCCATCAGAGAAATGCAAATCAAAACCACAATGAGATACCATCTCATACCAGTTAGAATGGCCATCATTAAAAAGTCAGGAAACAACAGGTGCTGAAGAGGATGTGGAGAAATAGGAACACTTTTACCTGTTGGTGGGACTGTAAACTAGTTCAACCATTGTGGAAGTCAGTGTGGCGATTCCTCAGGGATCTAGAACTAGAAATACCATTTGACCCAGCCATCCCATTACTGGGTATATACCCAAAGGATTATAAATCATGCTGCTATAATTACACATGCACACATATGTTTCTTGCGGCACTATTCACAATAGCAAAGACTTGGAACCAACCCAAATGTCCAACAACGATAGACTGGATTAAGAAAATGTGGCACATATACACCATGGAATACTATGCAGCCATAAAAAATGATGAGTTCATGTCCTTTGTAGGGACATGGATAAAGCTGGAAACCATCATTCTCAGCAAACTATCGCAAGGACAAAAAACCAATCACCGCATGTTCTCACTCATAGGTGGGAATTGAACAATGAGAACTCATGGACACAGGAAGGGGAACATCACACACCAGGGCCTGTTGTGGGGTGGGGGGAGGGGGGAGGGATAGCATTAGGAGATATACCTAATGTTAAATGACGAGTTAATGGGTGCAGCACACCAACATGGCACATGTATACATATGTAACTAACCTGCACATTGTGCACATGTACCCTAAAACTTAAAGTATAATAAAATAAATTAAAAAATAAAAAACCAAAACAAAACAAAAAAGAAAAATAATAATAATGATACATGAATGAGGAGACATTACATTCTGCAAACATTGAAATTATAAGAAAATATTATGAACTTTTTTTTTTTTTGAGTCAGAGTTTCACTCTTGTTGCCCAGGCTGGAGTGCAATGGCAAGATCTTGGCTCACTGCAACCTCCACCTCGGGGTTCAAGCAATTCTTCTGCCTCAGCCTCCCAAGTAGCTGGGATTACAGGCGCTCGACACCATGCCTTGCCAGTTTTTTGTATTTTTAGTAGAGACAGGGTTTCACCATACTGGCCAGGCTGGTCTTGAACTCCTCACCTCAGATGATCTGCCCACCTTGGCCTCCCAAAGTGATGGGGTTAGACTGAGCCACTGCCATGAACAATTTCATGTAACAATTTTGACTATCTAGATATATTAGAAAATTTATTTAAAATACAGATTGCAGCTCTCATGTTCCTTTCTCCGTCACACAAGGCAGCTTCTTCTGATTTTGAAATAGCAGGTACATATGAAACACTTTAGTTTCAGGGAAGCTTCAGTTTCATACCAAGAATTTTTTTTTAATTACTCTTCTGGTCATGTAAGTAAAACCAGGTTATATGACAAGGCTAAATAGCAAGAATCATGAAAACATAAAACAAACTAGGTGCAAAATACCGATTCATTTATTTTTCACCAGAAAATACGCTGACAAGATAGTGCAAGTTGTCTTTGATATAGGAATGTATTAATGTCTTGATAGTACATTTCTTTCAGGTTTGATCAATTGTTAGCACTGTGACACCAGGTCACTCAGAGGTTGCGCAGAGTTGTAGCAGGCAAGCTGAGTTTAACCATGTATGCTTAATTAATAGTAGTGTGACAATGTTAATCACCTAATGTTGATTATGTTCTATAATTATGCAGGTGTTACACTGGGGGAAGCTGGGTGAAGTTGTGTAATACCTTTCTGTGATATTTTTTGCAACTTCTTGTTCGTCTACAATTACTGCAAAATAAAAAGTAAAAGTAAGGGCAGTCTGTCACCATAATTGTCTATTCTTTGTTCAGTCTTCTATAAAACACGAGACAATCTGCCTGTTCTGAAAGTCTAACTGACAAAAGCACATTTTTAGACCTAAGTTTAAAGAAGCCATGTTTTACAGAAGCTCATATTAGTCTTGCCCATCATAAGCCTGTAATACTTCAGAATGATATGATGTAGTGAAAAGAAAAATATGTCCAGAGAACTCCTATATAGCAAGTAAAGGTATTATCAAATACCAAATTATCAGCAATTCTACCTCTTTATCTTCTATTTTCTTCAGTAATTATTTTGTCTTTAACTATATAACTCTTATATGCAGGTATGGGTTTTAAATTTAGGATAAAAGAGAGTAACTGATAAATATAGTTTATTTTAAAATCAAATTATTCTAAAACTATTAGAGCCCATTTTAACAGTTTTACTAAAGTTCCAATAAAGCTCTTTAATTATAAAGGAAAATTAATCTGTCTGTTTTTCACACACACATGCAAACAACACACATACATACACACAAAAAAACACACATACACAATGACATCTAAAGGGCTTTTTGTAGCATTTTAAAAATATGTTAAATAACATTTTCTACGTATTTGCCAACCACAGTTCCTAAACAATATCTGGTGTGACTGTATATTTTTAAAATTTTATACTTTTGCTGTATACTAATCTGCGAAGAAGGATAATTTACATTCTTTCTTTCCAATTTGGATGCCCTTTATTTCATTTGTCTGATTTCTCTAGCTAATAATATGTTGAATAACAGTGGTGAAAGTACACATCCTTGTTGTGTTCCCGATCTTTGAGGAAAGGTGTTCTGTTTTTCCCTACTCAGTATGATAGTAGCTATGGGTCTGTTGTATATGGCTTTTATTATGTTGAGGTGTGTTCTTACTATACCCGGGTTTTTGAGGTTTTTATGAGGAAGCGATGTTGAATTTTATCAAATGCTTTCTCAGCATCAATTGAAATCATCATATGGTTTTTGTCTCTTATTCTGTTGATATGATGAATCACACTGATTGATTTACATATGTTGAACCACCCTTGCATCCCAGGGATAAATCCCACTTCATCATGATGAATGATTTCGTTAACTTATTGTTTAATTTGATTCACTAGTGTTTTGATGAGCATATTTATATCAGTATTCATCAGTGATATTGCTTATAGTCATCTTTATTTGAGGTCTCTTTGTCTGGTTTTGGTATCAGGGTAATACTGGCTTCGTACAATGAATCTAGAGGTATTCACTCGTCCTCTGCTTTTTGGGATGGTTTGAGTAGGATTTGTGTCAGTATTTTCTTAAATGTTTGGTAGAATTCAGTGAGGAAACCATCAAGTCTGAGGCTTTTCTTGCTGGGAGAATTTTATGATTGCTTCAATCTTGTTACTTGTTATTGGTCTGTGCAGGTTTTGGATGTCTTCCTGATTCAATATTGGCAGGTTGTATGTATCTAGGAATTTATTAATTTCTTCTCTATTTTCCAATTTATTGGCATACATTTGCTCATAGTAGCCTCTAATGATCCTTTGAATTCCTGCAGTAACAATCGTAATGGTAATGTCTTCTTTTTCGTTTCTGATTATATTTATTTGGATATTCTCCTTTTTTTTCTTAGTTAGCCTGGCTAAAAGTTTTCAATTTTGTTTATCTTTTCAAAAAACAAACTTTTTGTTTTGTTGCTCTTTTGTATTGTTTTCTTCATTTTAAATTTATTTATTTGTGCTCTGATCTTTATTATGTATTTTCTTCTTACTAACTTTGGGTTTGGTTTGATCCCGCTTTTCTAATTACTCAAGATGCATTTTTAGGTAGTTTATTTGAAGTTTTTCTTCTTTTATGATGTAAGTATATATAGCTATAAAGTTCCCTCTTAGTACTGTTTTTGCTGTATCCCATAGGTTTTGGTATGTTGTGTTTTCATTATCATTTGTTTCCAAATATTTTTCAGTTTTCTTCTTAATTTCTTCATTGATGCACTCATCATTCAGGTACATATTGTTTAATTTCCATTTGTTTATAAAGTTTCCAAATTACTTGTTTGATTTATGAGTAGTTTTATTCCACTGAAGTCGGAGAAGATGCTTAATATTATTTCAATTATTTTGAGTACTTTAAGAATTGTTCTGTGACCCAACATATGGTCTATCTTCGAGAAAGCTCCGTATGCTGAGGAAAAGCTTGTGTATTCTGTAGCTTTTGGAGGAAATATTCTGTAAATATTTATGGGTCAGTTTGGACAGTAGTGCAGATTAAGCCTGATGTGCCTTTGTTGATTTTATGTCTGGAAGATCTGTCCGATGCTGAAAATGTGACGGTGAAGTTTCCAGCTCTTATTGTATTGAGGCCTATCTTTCTATTTATCTCTAGAATTATTTGCTTTACATATCTGGGTGCTCCTGTGTTGGGTGTTATATTAGCCAGGGTTTTTTACAGGGATGGAATTAATAGGATAGATGTATATATAAAGGGGAGATTATTAAGGAGTATTAACTTGCACAATCACAAGGTGAGTCCCACAGTAGGCTACCTGCAAGCTGAGGGGCAAGGAAGCCAATATGAGTCTCAAAGCTGAAGAACTTGGAGTCTGATGTTCAAGGGCAGGAAGCATCCAGCATGGGAGAAAGATGTAGGCTTGGAGGCTAAGAGAGTCTAATCTGTCCACGTTCTTTTGCCTACTTTTATTCTGACCACGCTGGCAAATGATTAGATTGTGCCCACCCAAATTAAGGATGGGTGTGCCTTTTCCAGTCCACTGACTTAAATGTTAATCTCCTTTGGCAACACCCTCACAGACACACCAAGCAACAATACTTTGCATGCTTCAATCCAATCAAGTTGACACTCAATATTAACCATCATATATATGATAAAGCTGTAAATTGAGAAAGAAGATATAACAATTATATATGTGTGTATATATAGATATTTATATGTGTGCATATATATACACGCACATATATACATGCACATATATAGAGAGAGAGAGAATTGTTACATATATATGTGTGTGTGTAAACATATATCCTCTCACTGAATTTACTATTGTTATATTCTCTTCCTGAATTTACAATTTTATCATTATAAAATGGACTTCTTTGTCTGTTCTTATCATTTTTGTCTAGAGGTCTCTTTTTTCTGATATAAGTATAGCTACTCCTGCTCTTTCTTAGTTTTCAATTGCATAGAATATCCTTTCCCATCCCTTTATTTTTACTGTGTGTTTTTTATAGGTGAAATATTTTCTTGTTGGCAAGAGATTTGTGGGTCTTGTTTTTTCTTCCATTCAGCCAGGCTGAAACTCTCTTCATTAGAGAGTTTAGTCCATTTGCATTTAATAATTATAATGCAATTAATATTATTAATCATAATAACCGTTTTGTTATTTGTTTTCTGGTTGTTTTATGATATTCTCTTTCTTATTTTGTTGTTTCCTTCTAGTCTTCCTTTTATTAAAGGTAATATTCTCTGATAATACGTTTTAATTTCTTGCTTTTTTATTTTTTGTGTATTCATTGTGTTTCTTGACATGAGTTTATCATGAGACTGGCAAATTATAATATATGATTTTAAACTTATAACAACACTGTTAAGTAAACAAAGCAAAAAACAAACCAAAAAAAACTAATAAAAACTTTACACCTTAACTTCATACCCCTGCTTTTTAAGTTTTTATTGTTTCTGTTGATATTTCATTATACTGTCTATGTCTTGAAAGGTTTTTGTTGCTATTATTTTTTATTGGTTCGTTACTGAGTCTTTCTAGTTAAGAGTAGTTTACACATCACAGTTACAGTATTATAATATTCTATGTTTTTCTGTGTACTTACAATTACCAGTGAGTTGTGTATCTTCAGCTGATTTCTTATTGCTCATTAACATGTTTTTCTTTCTGATTGAACTGCACCGTTTAGTATTTCTTGTAGGAAACATCTAGCGTTGATGAAAAACCCCAGCTTTTGTTTTCCTAGGAGTTTTTATTTTTTCCTCCGTTTGAAGGATATTTTTGCCAGATATACTATTCTAGGGGAAAAGGTTTTTTCTTCATTACTTAAAATATGTCATGCCACTCTCCTGGCCTGTAGTATTTCCAGTAAAAAGTCTACTGCTAGCCCTTTGGAGCTCCGTTGTATGTTATTTGTTTCTTCTCTCTTGATGGTTTTAGAATCCATTTTTTTAGCCCTGATCTTTGGGAGTTTGAATATTAAATGCCTTGAAGTAGTCTTGTTTGTTTTAAATCTGCTTGGTGTTCTATAACCTTCTTGTATTTGGATATTGATGTCTTTCTCTAGGTTTGGGAAGTTCTCTGTTATTATCTCTTTGAATAAACTTTCTATTACTATCTCTTTCTCTACCTCCTCTTTAAGGCCAATAACTCTTAACATTTGTCCCTTTGAGGCTATTTTCTAGATTCTGTAGATGTGCTTAATTATTATTTTTTTTATTATTATACTTTAGGTTTTAGGGTACATGTGCACAATGTGCAGGTTTGTTACGTGTGTATCCATGTGCCATGTTGTTTTGCCGCACCCATTAACTCATCATTTAGCATTAGGTATATCTCCTAACGCTGTCCCTCCCCCCTCCCCCCACCCCACAACAGTTCCTGGAGTGTGTTGTTCCCCTTCCTGTGTCCATGAGTTCTCATTGTTCACTTCCCACCTATGAGTGAGAACATGAGGTGTTTGGTTTTTTGTCCTTGCGATAGTTTACTGAGAATGATGTTTTCCAGTTTCATCCATGTCCCTACAAAGGACATGAACTCATCATTTTTTATGGCTACATAGTATTCCATGGTGTATATGTGCCACATTTTCTTAATCCAGTCTATCGTTGTTGGACATTTGGGTTGGTTCCAAGTCTTTGCTATTGTGAATAGTGCCGCAATAAACATACGTGTGCATGTGTCTTTATAGCAGCATGATTTATAGTCCTTTGGGTATATACCCAGTAATGGGATGGCTGGGTCAAATGGTATTTCTAGCTCTAGATCCCTGAGGAATCGCCACACTGACTTCCACAATGGTTGAACTAGTTTACAGTCCCACCAACAGTGTAAAAGTGTTCCTATTTCTCCACATCCTCTCCAGCACCTGTTGTTTCCTGACATTTTAATGATGGCCATTCTAACTGGTGTGAGGTGGTATCTCACTGTGGTTTTGATCTGCATTTCTCTGATGGCCAGTGATGATGAGCATTTTTTCATGTGTTTTCTGGCTTCATAAATGTCTTCTTTTGAGAAGTATCTGTTCATGTCCTTCGCCCACTTTTTGATGGGGTTGTTTGTTTTTTTCTTGTAAATTTGTTTGAGTTTATTGTAGATTCTGGATATTAGCCCTTTGTCAGATGAGTAGATTGCAAAAATTTTCTCCCATTTTGTAGGTTGCCTGTTCACTCTGATGGTAGTTTCTTTTGCTGTGCAGAAGCTCTTTAGTTTAATTAGATCCCATTTGTCAATTTTGGCTTATTCTTTTTAATTTTGTCTCATCCAATTGTGTATTTTTAAATAGCCTGTCTTCAAGCTCGTTAATTCTTTTTTCTGTTTGACCAGTTCTGCTATTAAAGGAGTCTGATGCATTCTTCATGCCAGTTGCATTGTTCAGCTTCAGAATGTCTGCTTGATTCTATTTAATTATTTCAATCTCTTTGTTAAATGTATCTGATAGAATTCTGAAATCCTTCTGTGTGTTTATCTAGAAATTCTTTGGGTTTCCTCAACACAGTTATTTTGAATTCTCTGTCTGAAAGATCACGTATCTCTGTTTCTCAAGGACTGGTCCCTAGTGCCTTGTTTAGTTCATTTGGTGTGGTCATGTTTTCCTGTATGGCCTTGATGCTTGTAGATGTTTGTCTCTGTCTGGGCATTGAAGAGTAGCTATTTATTGTATTCTTCTCAGTTTGGGATTGTTTGTACCCATCTTTCTTGGGAACGATTTTTAGGTATTTGAAAAAACTTGTGTGTTGTTACCTAAGCTGTATCTGAATTAGGGGGTACCCAAAGCCTACTACAGCTTTGTTCTTGCAGATTTGCACTGGTATCATTTTGATGATCTTGGGTAAGATCCAGAAGAATTTTCTGGATTACCAAGCAGATACTTTGTTCTCTTCCCTTAAGTTCTCCTGTACAAATTGAGTCTCTCTCTCTCTCTCTCTCTCTCTCTCTCTGTTTTCTTAGCCCCCTTGAACTGGGTGTAGAGTGACACAAGCATCCCTGTGGCCACCACAACTGGGAGTGTACTGGGTCTTGCCCAAGGCCTGCTGTAACTGCATCCTGGCTACCATCTAAATTCACTCAAGGCCCTGGGGCTCTACAATCAGCAGGTGGTGAAGCCAGCCAGTCTTGTGTCCTTCCCTTAAGGGTGACAATTTCCCCCAGGCCCAGGGCAGGTCCACAGGTACTACCTGAAAGCCAGAGAATGGAGTCAAAAACCATAGAAGTCTACATAATATTGTATTGTAGTGCTGCTCAGCTGGCACTCAAACCACAGGATGCAGTCCTTCCCACTCTTTCCTCCCCTTTCCATAGGCAGAGTAAGCAAACCTGATGGCCACCATCACCACGGGTCCGTGGGGAGTACTGACATGCTACTGCCAATGTGCCCTTAAGTCCCAAGAGCTCCTCAGTCAGTTTGTGGTGAATGCTGCCTCCTGGGGATCACCCTTCTGTGCACTAGACCCCCTTCCATCTCAGGGCAGGTCCAGAAATGCTGTCCAAGAGCCAAGGCATGGCATCGGGGATGCCAAGAGCCCACTTGGTACTCTGCACTCCTGTGGCTGAGCTGGTACCTAAAGTGCAAGGCAAAGTCCTCTTTACATTTCCTTCCATGTTTCTCAAACAAAAGGAGTTTCTCCCCATCATCCCCACAGCTGGGAATGTGCTGAGTCTCACCTGAAGCCAGCAAGTCTAAGTCCCACCCAAAGCTCTTGATGTATTACCTGGGTATTGCTGCTGGTTATTCAAGGTTCAAGTGCTCTTTAGTCAGCAGGTGATGAATCTCCTCAAGACTGGATTCTTCCCTTCAAGATATCAGGTTCCTTTCTGGACTACGGTGTGTGTAGAAATCTCCCAGGAGCTAGGGTTTTGAAAGGGGACTTCACAACTCTGACTGGTGTCCTATCTTACTGTGGCTGAGTTGGTATCCAAGATGCAATGCAAAAGTCTTCTTTACTCTTTCTTCTCCTTTACTCAAGCAGAAAGAAAGGGTCTCTTCCAGGGCCACGAAATGTGCAGCCTGGAGTTGGGGAAGGGTTAGTTCAAGCACTCCATTAGTCCCCCCAGGCTGGTGTTTCAGTAGGTCATATGCCCCCAGAGTCCACTGGTTCTGAGCCAAGTTCAACACTAGGACTTGCCTAGGTGTTACACTCCTTGTGGCCTAGGCGGTCTTTCAAGTTTATTTGGGGCCTCAGAACACTTTAGTTTGCAGTGGCAAGGCTTATGGGAACTCAAGTTCCAACCACTGGAATGGGCAATTCCCTTTTGGTTAGGGCTATTTAAATACTACCTCCATCAGTGGCCATCAGCTGAGTTCAGCTTGGTTTCACTCTCTGCTGTGACAGGGCAGTAGTGAGTTCAATGCACCATCTCACGATTGCTGCACTCTCTCTCTCCCAAGTGCATAGATTCTCTCTGCATGTCATGCAGCCCTTCCCAGGGTATAGGGAAAGGGTGCCATCAGTGATTCAACACTGTCTTTCCTACCATCTTCAGTGCTACTTTCAGCAATATAAAGTTAAAATCAGGTGCTGTGAGTCCTCACTTGATTTTTGGTTCTTATGAAGGTGCTTTTCTGTGTAGCTAGTCATTAAGTTGGTGCCCTTGCAAGGGAGATGATCAGTGGAGACTTCTATTTGGCTATCTTGTTCTGCCACTCTCCCTTAACTATCTGTCTGTCTGTCTATCTATCTATCTATCTGTTTATCTATCTATCTATCTATTTATATATAGATATATATATATGTAAAATACAGCTTTAAGATGATACATTTGTGTTGTAAAATTGTAAGGTTGTAAGATGATACATTTGTGTTGTCTTAAAAAAAGATCTCCAGGTATCAGAGATATATTTGTTAAGAAACTCTAGAAAATAATCCATTTATTTGGTCATTTAGTTTGTCAGCAAAATTCAGGTCTGTAATTACAGGACCGAGGTCCTTGTTTTCTTTCTGCTGTCAGCAAGGTTTTGGATGCTACAACCATTCCTTACCTCATATTCCCTGTCCTTCATCTTCAAAACCAGCAAAAATGTGTTGAATCCCTCTCAGGCTTCACATTTGTCTTCCATCTTTTTCCATCAACACATCTCTCTGACCAAATATTCCATCTCCTTCTTTTGCTTGTAAGGGCTTTATGATTACATTAAACCCACCAGAATCACCCAGGATAATCTTCTTATTTCATGATTATTAGATTAGGAAACTCTTTTCTGTCTGAAACTTTAATTCACTTTGCCTTGAAGGTAACATATTCACAGGCATAACACAAGAAGGTGAAAATCCTGGGGACAAAAATCCTACCATGCCCTGATTACCATCACTACCAGCGACTCGTTGTGCTTCCTACTGCTGAATCTCTGACCACTATGCTTAGACGTGTCATTTCCCAGAGGGAAAATATTTTATACAAAGGACACAGCAAGATTCTCATAAAGCTTAAGCTATGTTGAATACTTCAGGGTCCTGTGTGAACAGATCAGCAGGCAAGAAAAGGAGCCACCATCTTACCAGGAGATTGTTCTTCATGGTCAGGAAGTAGGACTGCTACTACACAGGAAGGAAGGAAAGAATACCTTTCACAATACATTCTTCTACCTCCTTACCCAATTTTGACAGTAAGTGGATAAGTGTGACAAGCTTGGCCTAAGAATGTGAGTGTCTCAGACAGCTGCGGGATAAGATATCTGAATCACACAAACAGGCAATCCATTTAGAGTGGCAAAGTTGACAGAGGAGGAGGGTAAGAGGAGTCAAAATCTGTGGGATGCAGCAAAGCTGTTTTTATATAGGGATACATTTTTTTTAAAAAAGTAAAAATCTGAAAGGTAACTAAAACTATTTTTCAGGAGCACCTGGAACTGCAAGAAGTATCCAGCAATATTTTTGAATACAAATTAATATTAAACTAAATTATAAGGATAGTTAATAATATATAAAAGTATTATTTCAATACAGTATGTGATGCTCTATCAGAAATAAAAATTAAAATAAACTGGCAAAGTTCCCAGTCTTGCAAATATACTTGAAGCCATACTGAAGGATTAAAAAGAGCAGTTTCATAGTGAGCTAGAAAATTAAAAAAAAAACAAAAACAGTTGTTATCAATACCAGTGCAAGGGGAACACACACACACACCACACACACCACACACAAACACCTACACACACACACGCACACGCACACACACACACACATGCGCACGCGCACACACACACACACACACACACACACACACACACTTCTTTTAGGCAATGTTCACAAGAAATTTATAGGTAAAAACCAGAGAGAAACTTCACAGTGTCTTGCTGCATCATAGACAAGCTGATGTCAATCTAATTGAAGAGAGTAACTTAAATTATCTAAGAAAAATTATTTTTTATTTTCTTTGCCAAAATTTGAACCTAGTCTCTCACTCTCTCAGTTCTCTGCAAGATAAAAAGGCTATATAAAATTTTGACTAAAATTTAAAACTTCACTGTAAGGCATTACTGAGATGATATACCACCAATAATCATGTCTGCTTCTTCTATATGAAAAATAATATAAACAATCCAGAATAATTTTCCAATTTAAAAAAAAATCTGAACCAGCTGCTTTTTGACTGTTATTATTCAGTAATCTGCTTATAAAAATATGCTATATTATTTCAAAATGAAAGTTTTACTTGGGAGACTATTCCTACAATAGCCTTATTTGCAATTTGTTAGAAGAGAAAATGTATTACACTGGTTGAACTTTTTCATTAAAATACACTACTCTGAGTATCAATATATTATCGGTTGAAATATGCACAACAATATAATGTTATACTAAGATCACAAACTAAAGTGCTAAACTGCCTCAGTTTGAGCCCGTGAAGGCTGGGGTTAGGGTTGCTGAGGAATTTCTTTCTTTTGGAAAGGAAAGGAGAGTGAGTGAAGGATGAAGAACAAGAACAGCTTTGGAGTGAGAACAATAGATATAATATGAACAATATTTCTAATTTAAGATGTTTGAGGAACATAATTCAAGAAAGTATGTTATTTGAAATGACTTTGAATTACAGGACTGAATTCTTTTGACACCAACACTACTGTAGATTGAATCAAAGTGGTTGCATCTTTATAAGTCTGACACAGATACATGCATTCATACCTACTCAAGGCAGAAAGACAGAGAGACAGAGATAAAGGAAGTACAGTATAGCATATATGAAGTCCATATTACTTATGGACTTAATATACAAATGTATTCAATACTGAAAAATAAAGGGATGTAACAATACAAGATAGTTTTTAAATAGTAAGACAAGGAGAACAAAATTTTTTTTAAAAAGTTTCTGAAATTTAGTTTAATTTTCAAAATGGCAATGCTTGCTTGGAAATTACTTGATAAAGTGTCTTCTTTCTAAGGAAAATAAAGAGTTCAGAGCTACTTTAGTTATATAGATATACAGACTACAACATTTTTTCATTCCTGAATTTGTTCTAGTGTAATTCATTATGACATATAAAGGCATATAAAGGAAACATTTAGGTTTCAAAAGAATCATTCTGCAAAATGTCACCAAAATCTGTATAGTTTTGATACAGAGAAATGAGTTATATTGTATCTTAGCAGTGTTCTGTCTGAAAAGTCTGAATAGTCTTCTTATTAGAGAAGACTCACTAATTCTAAAATAACCACTTCAGAATGTAAGTTTGGTGACTTTAGGTAAATTTGGAGAGAAAGTACCCACTTTGAGGAAAGAAACTGGACTCCATCGCAAGGCTTGGGGAAGAACTCATAGTCACATAGCCGACATTAAGTATGGCTTGGAGCTCTCTGAAACAGAGACTGGACCCATGTGGAGCCCATGAGAACACAACCTTAGCCAGTGCCACATCCCCACCAAATCTGAATGGCTCAGCAATAAAATTCCTTAGTAGAAACCATAGACTGACATAGAATTATAATGATGTAAGGTCATTTTTCCAATCCCGAAAGAGAAAATAGTTTGATATGTGATAAAATATTGAGGACCAAAGCAGATATGTATACAAAATAAACCTTGCATCTCCTCTATCTATTAAAATTATTGGGGAAGTAGTGTCAGGAGGAAATCCCAGAGGATTTTTAAGAATTTCCTGGAAAAGAAAATCTGTGTCTTGTATACTGTGTGAAAGTTGAGGAAACAAAGCTAAAACAAATACAGCAACAACAAAATTCACTCTCAGTACCACCACCACGACCACCACCATTTTTATTTGAATCTGAAGTAGCATGAAAGAATATCTCCAAGTATTCTACATCCTCAGGAGATGTGGTTGAGAATAGAAAAGTAGATGCGGAAATAATTCTCTGTTGGGTAAAGGTAACTGCACTGACATGGTGACTAGAAAACAAAATGAGAGTAATTCAGTTGTTGCCATGTAAGTCTCTGCCCGCTTCACTCACCTTCTAAACCAAGGAGAGAAAGAGAAAAAGTAGTGAAGGATGAGATAAAATACTGAATTGACTAATTATCTAACTACTGGGATAAGAGAGACAGAGAAAACTGTTTGGCATCAATTTTCTAATAACAGCAGAAATGGGACTCAGGACCTAATTCTGTGTACAAAAGATAAAGTTTTATGTTTGCAGACTATAAACTTTGTACCTGCTCCACCAGTGAAGACCATCTCAGTATAGTAATAACCATCTTCTAACATAAAATTAGTGCCATTAAATGTACCAACAAGTTCTTCCTCGTGTTTCAGAATGTTTGAGCAAGGAAAGATACCAAGAAAAAAATGCCCACAAAGAGAAGAAGCAGGAGTAAAAGGAGGAGGAATAGAAGGAAGAAGAGGAGAAGGAGGTAAGGAAGAACTTCTCTGTAAATCTTCTTTTAAATATTGGAATAGAGTAATTTGCATGGTGGTGGAAATACCATCCATACAAGCTTAAGTAAAAGGAAAGGTGAAAAAAAAATGTGTGAGATAGCCACTATGTACACTGCCATTATTAACCTTTTACAGAGAACGGAATTAAACTAGATGATTTATCAAAGTACAATCCAGAGCTGTCATTGTATAATTCTGTGGTTATTTGATATCAGAATGTAATTCAGAGCTTTTAATGTATATTAGAAAACGCAGTATAACTGTCTCCTGAGACACAAGCCAAATTGACACTTACGAAGGAAATTGTCAAGAATGGCGTTTACTAAGGAAGCAAAATTCATCCAAAGAAATGGAAAAAAGAAGGAATAAGATAGGGAAGGATACATTATGAGGGGAAGTAAACAGTAGAGTTGTTAAGATGGTCAAGCAGAAAGAACCTGAATTAGGATGGCATATATGAAGAATAGTGCTTATCTAGTTTTATTTATTTCAGATACCTGATTTTTAAATTTATTAGGCAAGTATGTTTCAGGTACAGCACAGGAAACTAAAGAACTGTGTCTTAAGGAATTTGTGTAATCACAATGTAATCAAGACAAAAGCTTAACTAAGAATATTTGAAATTCTGGAAACAAAGTATGTGTGTATATATGTGTGTATATATTTGTTTTTATTTATGTATGTATAAGATATAATATGAATATATATTTGGGGACACTGACATCATTCAAATAAATACTTATGGAAACCTACTATGAACTAGGCAAAGGCCATATTCTGAAAATAGTAAACAGGAAAAGCACAGTCTTTTTCCTCTTAAAATATACTGTCGTTCAAAACATACTGTGATTGCTGGTCATGTGTCCCCTACCTACCTTCCCCTGACTCTCTGTATTCTAGTGGGGCTGATGTTCCTGGACAGCATCTCCTTCCCATGTTACTAGGCTTCAGTTTGGGTTCTGCCACAAAAACACACTAGTGGGAGGTCAGAGGTAGAGCCAGAGAGACAAGAAAATCTAAGGTATTCCTTTCTCTTACTCTACTTCCTGCCACTATTTCTAACAGTGGCTGCATCTCTTCAGCGTTTCCCAGATCCTCCAGGTGGCCAGTCAGCCCATGGCCCCACATCTCACTGAACAGTCTTTTCCATGGTTTCAACTCACATTTGGCCACCCTGGATTTGGGGCACTTACGTCACCACCTTTTCCCTTTGTTCCTATAGATTCCAGTTGTTGCTTAAATTTCGGTAGCCCTATCATCCAGTTTGGCTTTTCAACTCTTCTAAAATCTATATTAAATAAACTATGTTGTGTGAGCCTTTTTTTTCCTAAACCCTGACTGTTAATAGCGTAATTAAAGGGAATTATTGATTTTAGATGCTTAGACACACTTGTCACTGGAAACTAACTTATTCTTAGGTCAAGAAAATGTGTCAAGGTATATGTATTGGGACCTGAAAGTGAGTGGGCATCAGCCAGGTAAAAGGGGAGGAAGATTTCAGACCTGGCAAAAGCATCCTCAAAGACACATGGGGAAAAGTGACACAACACATTCTTGGAGACAAGAGCAGTCCAGAATATCTTTGCCTTATAAAATGATAGTGATTATGACAAGGCAAGACTGAGTAGGTAGAGAGACCTAGAATTATGAAGAGAATTGTAAGTCATGTGAAGGAACTTAGACTTCAACATATAGACTTTCACATAAAGGTAACGGGAAGCTAAAAAGGTCTAATATAGCTCACAACATGAACAGATTTGCATTTTTTTTAGATTACTCAAAAGCTATTAAAAGTACCAAATGATTAGAGTGATATACATATCTTTATGGAGATTGTAGATGAGAGAAATTTGTTAAATTTCAGCTTGGAATTAAAAGTGTATCAGTGGAGATGGAAAGAAAGGGTAGGATCAAGAGCTGAGAAGGAATTAGGCAGGAATTCAATATTGATTGCATGTAGGGGAAAATGAAGAAAGATTTATCTAGTCTGATAAGTGAGTAGATAATGGGGATACTTTTACTAAACTGAACACTGAAGAAGATGTGTTTAAAGGGGAAAACTGAGCCAGCATGATTAGTTTAGTGTTTAACATGTGCCTGAGGTATTTAAAAAATATTTCAGAAGAAATGTCTAGAAGAGAGTTGTGTTTGGCACTCAGGAAGGGAATACAGATTAATTTGGATTAGGGAATCATTGGCATGGACAAGGCAATGGAATTCATATAATTGTATAACAGAGAGAGCTTTTGTGAAAAGAGAAGGGAGTTTAGTCATCATCATGGGAGAGCATTTAAAGAATGGCAGTGAGAAAGATATAGCAAGGGAAAATAAAAGTGAATATGTCTCAAGGAGAAAGAAAAAACCAAAATTATGTCATAAAAATCAGTGGAAAGAATTTTTAAAGGTGTAATAGTCTCAAGTGTGTCACATCCTTCTGAGACATATGTAAAATAGGAAGTAAAAATACATTGGATTAACAATAGGTGAGATATCAGTACCCTTTATGAGAGCAGTTGAAAGGAATGAGGATGATGAAAGCCAGATGTCAGTGGGTTGAGAAATGTGTAAGTAGTGAAAAAAATGAGACAAAGAGTCTTGATAATGCCTTATGGGAGCTTATTTCTGGAAAAAAAAATAAGTTATAGATCTGGCAAAACAGGGAAGAATGATCAAGCAGAACTTTCGTGTCTGTGAAGCAGAGAGAAAAGAGGATTTTTAAAGGACTTCAGGAAAGAACCAGTAGATAGAAATTGGTGTACAAGAAAATGATGGTTAATTAATAATTCAAGCTTCCTCCAGGGAAAGCAGGACAGGGAATTCTGGAGCTCAGAAGGAAGATTGACTACAGATGCGATTGGTTTGTAGATTTAGACATAGGAGAGTCACTATTTCTAGTCAAAGAGCTTCTGTTTGTTTCTCTTTTTTTCAAATTTATTTTAAAAAATAAAGAAATTTTTAAAAAATCATATAAAACTCTATGTATTTATCATGTACAATATAGGCATTGAAAGTATATAAACATTGTGGAATGGTTATCTGGCTAATTGACAAATACATTTACTTCACTATAATATAATACCATATAATATAATATAATATAATAGATAATAAATGAAACATATATGTATTCCATTGCCTTGTGGTGAGAACACAGTATCGACTCAGCATGTTTGAAAAATACAATATATTGTCATTTACAATAGCCGTCATGCTGTGCAATAAATTACTTGACCATATTCCTCCTGTCTAACTGTTATTATGTATTTTATGACCAACATCTCACCAAATCCCCTTTTCCAATTCAACCCCAGCCATGTAGAATTGAACACAATTCTACTCTCTACTTCTAACATCAACTTTTTCAGATCTATATATGAGTGAGATTATACAGCTTTTTGGGGGGTGGGGGGGTCTTGTTTCACTTAACATAATGTCCTCTTGGGTCATTCATGTTGTCAGAAATTATAAGACTTTCTTCTTTTTAAGGGTAAATATTGTACATACACCATATTTTCTTTATCCATTCATCCTTAGAGGGTCACATGGTTGGTTCCCTATCTTGACTATTGAGAATAATACCGCAATGAACACGGAATTATAGATATTTCTTCTACATACTGATTTTATTTCCTTTGGGTATATACCCAGTAGTGAAATTTCTGGATAACATGGGAGTTCTATTTTTAATGTTTTGAGAAAACTACATACTATTTTCCATAACGGCTGTACATAACAGCATTACATTTCCATTAACAGTGCGTCAGACTCCTTTTCCCCCCATCTTTGCTAACTCTGGTCTTTTTGATAAAAGCCATTCTAATAGAAGTGAGGTGATATCTCCCTGTGGATTTGATTCACATTTCCTTGATAGTGATTTGACCACATTTTCATATACATGATAGATATTTTTACAGTTTTTAAAAAAAATCTATTTAGGTCTTTTGCCCATTTTAAAATCAGGTTATTTGTTTTCTTGCTATTGAGTTGTTTAAGTTTCTTATATAATCTAGATATTAACCCTTTATCAGATGAATAGTTTGCAAATGTTTTCTCCTATTCTGTAGATTCTCTCTTCATTTTGTTGATTTCTTCCTTTGCTGTAGAGAAGCTTTTTAATTTGATGTAATTCAATTTGTCTATTTTTGCTTTTGTTGTCTGTGATTTTGTCCTATCCAAAAAGTTGTTGCTCAAGCCACTGTCATGGAACATTCCCCCTATGATTTCTTCTAGTAGTTTCAAAGTTTTGTATCCTAGGCTTAAGTCTTTAACCGAATTTGAGTTGATTTAATATATTGTAAGAGATGTGGGCCTAATTTCATTCTTCTGCATATGGATATCCAGTTTTACCAACATCATTTATTGAAGATTCTGTCGTTTCCATAGTGTGTGTTCCTGGCACCTTTATCAAAAAATCAGGTGGCTATAAATATATGGATTTATTTATAGGACTTTTATTGTATTCTATTGGTCTGCATATCTACTTTTATGCAACCATGATGATTGGGTTACTATAGCTTTGTAATATATTTTAAAGTCAGGTAGTATGTCTCCTCCAGCTTTGTTCTTTTTGCATAAGATTATTTTGGCTATTCAGGGCTTTTGTAGCTCCATACAAATTTTAGATTTTTTTTCTGTTTCTGTGAAAAATAATATTAGAATTCTGATTGCATTGAATCTATATGTCACTTTGGATAATATGGATATTTTAACAACATTGTCTTCCAATCCTTAAACACAGGGTATCTTTTCACTTTTTTTGTGTATTCTCCAATTCCTTTAGTAAATATGTTACAGTTTTCAGTATACGGATTTTTTTATCTCCTTGGTTAAAATTATTCTAAAGTACTTATTTTTTGTAGTTATTGTAAAGTTATTGTAAATGCAATTGTTTTCTTGATTTCATTGCTGATAGTTTAATGTTAGTATAAAAATGCTACTGGTTTTTGTATGTTGGTTTTGCATCCTGCACCTTTACTGAATTCATTCATCAATTCTAAGTTTTTTATGGACTCAAATAAATAAATTCAGAGATTAAGAAGAAGGTATTGCAATTGATACCACATCAATAAAAAGAATTGTATGAGACTACTATGAAGAATTGTATGCCATCAAATTTGATAACCTAAAAAAATGAATAAATTCCTAGACTCATACAGCCTACCAAGATTGAGTTATGAAAAAAGAGATATCTAAACAGACCAATAAAAGGTAAGGGGATTGAATCAGAAATAAAAAGATATTCATCAAAGAAAAGCCCAAGAACTGATAAGTTTACTATGACTTCTACTAAATATTTAAAAAGGAAGTAATACCAACGTTTCTCAAATTCTTCCAAATAATTATAGGAGAAAATCTATCCAAACTTATTTTGAAAGACCAACATTATCCTTATACCAAAACCATACAGGGGCACTGTATGAGAAAAGAAAACTACGGACCAATATGCCTGATGAACATAAATGTGAAAATTCTCAACAAAATACTAGGAAACAGAATTCAAAAGCACACTAAAAAGACCATTCAACATGATCCAGTTGGATTCATCCCTGAGGTTCAAGGATGTTTCAATGTATAAAATCAATACTTTAGACTTTTCTCTATGTAAGATTATGTTGCCTGCAAACAGGGACAATTTAACATCTTCCTTGTCGGTTTGATAGCTTTTATTTCCTTCTCTTGCCAGATTGCTGTTGCTAGGACTTCCAATACTATGTTGAATAGAAGTGTGAAACTGGGCATCTTTGTCTTATTGCTGATCTTAGAGAAAAGCTTTCGGCTTTCCTCCATTCAATATAATCTTAGCTAAGGGTTTGTCATATGTCACACTTATCGTGTTGTGGTACCTTCTTTCTGTAACCAATTTGTTGAAAGTTTTTATCATGAAGAGATGTTTAATTTTATCAAATATTTTTCTGCATCTATTGAAATGATCAAATGGGTTTTGTTATTGTTACTTTCATGTATCACATGTATTGATTTGCATATTTTGAGTCATTCTTGATTACCTGAGATGCATGCTACTTGATCATGGTGAATGATCTTCTTAATGTGTTGTTGAATTTGGTTTACTAGTATTTTGTTGAGAATTTTTGCTTTTATATTAGTTAGTGATATTGGCCTGGAAGTAATGCTGACCTTATAAAATGAGTTTGGAAGTATTCCCCCCATTCAACTTTTTAGAATAGTTTGAGTAGAATGGATATTCGTTCTTCGATTGTTTGGTAGAATTCAGCAGTGAAGCTGTCAGGTTTGGGGCTTTTCTTTTATGGGAGATTTTTATTACTGCTTCAGTCTTGTTACTTCTTATTGATCTGTTTAGATTTTCTGTTTCTTCATGACTCAATATTGTCAAGTTGTGTGTGTGCAGGAATTTATCCATTTCTTCTAGATTTTCCAATTTGCTGGCTTATGGTTCTTCATAGTAGCATTTTTTATCCTTTCTTTTTCTTTGTCATCAGTTATATTGTCTTCTTTTTTGTTTCTGATTTTATTTGGGTCATCTCTCCTTTTTTGTTTTTTTCTTTAAAAATTTTTTGTAGGTCCATCGTATATCATTATAAGGTGCATGCGATGTTTTGCTACAGGCATGCAATGTGAAATAAGCAAATCATGGAAAATGGGGTATCCATCCCCTCAAGCATTTATCATTTGAATTACCAACAATCCAGTTATACTCTTTAAGTTATCTTAAAATGTACCATTAAGTTATTATTGTCTATATTCACCCTATTGCGTTATCAAATAATAGGTCTTATTCTCTCTGGTTTTGTTTTTTATTTTTTTTAATAACCATTAACCATCCCCACCTTCCCCTGAAGCTCCTCACTACCCTTCCTAACCTCTGATAACCATCCTTCTACTCTCTATGTCCGTGAGTTCAAATGTTTTGATTTTTAGATCCCACAGATAAATGAAACATGTGATGATTATCTTTCTGTTCCTGGCTTATTTCACTTAACATAATAATGTCCAGTTCCATCCACATTGCTGCATATTACTGGATCTCAATTCTTTTTTTTTTATGGCTGAAGAGTAGCACCATTGTATATATGTACCACATTTTTGTATCCACTTATTTTGAACAGTGCTGCAACTGTTTGGAAGTATTCCCTCCACTATTTTTCAGAATAGTTTGATTAGTACTGGTATTATTTCTTCTTTAGATGTTTGGTAGAATTCAGTGGTAAAGCCATCAAGTCTTACACTTTTATTAGGAGACACTTATGACAACTTTGATCTCATTATTTATTGGTCTGATCAAGTTTTGGATTTATTCATGGTTCAATCTTGGTAGGTTGTATGTATCTAGAAATTTGTCCGTTTCCACTAGATTTTCCCACTTGTTGGCATATAGTTGCTCACAGTAGTCATTAATAATCCTTTAAATTTCTGCAGTATCAGTTGTCTTCTTTTACATTTCTGATTTTATTTATTTGAATTTTTTTTTCTTAGTCTGGCTAATGTTTTCTCAATTTTGTTTAAATTTTCAAACAAACTTTGGGGTTATTGATCTTTTGTATTTTTAAATTTAAATTTCATTTATTTTGCTCTGAGATTTGTTATTTTTTTTCTTCTACTAATTTTGGGTTTGGTTTTCTCTAGCTTTTCTAGTTCTTTAAGATGCATATGTAGATAATTCATTTGCTGTTTTTCCTCGTTATTATATAGGCACCTATAGCTATAACTTCCCTCTTAGTACTACTTTTTTTGTATCTCATCAATTTTGGTATGTTGTGCTTCCATTGTCATTTGTTTCAATAATTTTTTTGATTTCCTCCTTTATTTCTTTATTTACCCATTGGTCATTCAGGAGTATATTGTTTAATTTCCATGTATTCATACCATTTTCAAAATTACTCTTGTTGTTAATTTCTAGTTTTATTTCATTTTGGCCAGACAAGATACTTGATAGTATTTCAATTTTTTGAATGTTTTAAGGCTTGTTTTGTGGCCTAACATATGGTTTATCCTTGAGAATAATCTATGTGCTGAGAAAAAGAACGTGTATTCTGCAGCTCATGGATGAAATGTTCTCTAAATATATATTGGATTCATTTGGTCTATAGTACACATTAAGTCTGATATTTCTTTGTTGATTTTCTGTCCAGATGATCTGTCCAATGCTGAAGGTGAGGTGTTGAAATCTCCAGCTATTATTGTATTGGGACCTATCTCTTTCTTTAGCTCTAATATATTTTTTATATGCACCTGGGTGCTCCAGAATTGGATGCATATATACTTAAAATTGTTATATTCTCTTACTGAATTGACTCCTTTATTGTTATATAATGTCCTTCTTTATTACTTCTTACAATTTTTGTCTTGGTATCTATTTTGTCTGATATAAGTATAGCGACTCCTGCTCTTTCTCAGTTTCGATTGGCATGAAATATCTTTTTCCATCCCTTTATTTTCAGTCCATATGTGTCTTTATAAGTGAAGTGTGTTTCTTGTAGGCAATAAATCCATGGGTTTTGTTTTTTTATCCATTCAGCCAGTCAATGTATTTTTATTGGAGAGTTTACTCCATTTATATTCAATGTTATTGCTGATAATTAAGGACTTACTCCTGCCAATTTGTTATTTGTTTTCTAGTTGTTTTGTGGTTTTCTCTTCCTGCTTTCTTTCCTTCCTGTTTTCTTCTACCGAAGGTGATTTTCTCTTGTGATGTGATTTAGTTCCTCGCTTTTTGTTTTTTGTGCATTCATTCTATTTTTTTTTTTTTTTTTTTTTGCTTTAGGTTACCATAGGGCTTGCAAATGCTGTCTTATAACCCATTATTTTAAACTGATAACAACGTAACAGTATTTCTGTAAACAAACAAACAAGCAAAAAGGATAATGAAACTCTATGCCTTAATTTCATCCTTCTGCTTTTTAACTTTTTGTTGCTTCTATTTATATCTTATTGTATTAACTATGTCTTAAAAATTGTTGTAGTTATTACTTTTGATTGAGTCATCTCTACATTTGGCAAGTTCTCTTATTATCCCTGTGAATAAACGTTCTATTTCTATCTCTTTCTCTACCTCATCTTTAAGGCCAGTAACTCACCACTTGCCCCTTTGGGGCTATTTTCTAGATTCTGTAATGTGCTTTGTTGCTTTTTATTCTTTTTTATTTTGTCTATTCCAATTTTAATTTTCAAATAGCCTGTTTTCAAGTTCACTGATTCTTTTTTCTTCTTGATCAGTTCTCCTATTAAAGGACTTGGATGCATTCTTCAGTATGCCAGTTATATTTTTCAGTTCCAGAATGTCTGTTTGATTCTATTTAATTATTTCAATTTATCTGTTAAGTTTATGTGATAGAATTCTGAATTCCTTCTCTATGTTTATCTAGAATTTCTTTTTTTTCTTTTGAGATGGAGACTCATTCTGTCACCCAGGCTGGAGTGCAGGAACATGATCTCGGCTCGCTGCAACCTCCGCCTCCCAAGTTCAAGCGATTCTCCCACCTCAGCCTCCCAAGTAGCTAGGATTATAGGTGCCTGCCACCATGCCCAACTAATTTTTGTATTTTTAGTAGAGATGGGGTTTAACCGTGTTGGCCAGGGTGGTCTCAAATTCCTGACCTCAGGTGATCTGCCTGCCTTGGCCTCCCAAAGTGCTGGGATTACAGGCATGAGCCACTGTGACAGCCTTTACCTAGAATTTATTTGAGTTTCCTCAACAGCTATTTTGAATTCTCTTTCTGAAAAGTCGCATATCTCTGTTTTTCCAGGATTGATTCCTGGTTTCTTATTTAGTTCATTTGGTGAGGTCATGATTTTCTGGATGATTTTGATGCTAGTAGATGTTCTTTGGTGTCTGGCCATTGAAGAGTTAGGTATTTATTGTAGTCTTCACTGTCTGGGTTTATTTGTAGTCATCCTTCTTGGGAAGGCCCTTCAGATATTTGAAAGGCCTTCAGTGTTGTGATCTAAGCTGTATCTGCTGTATGGGGCACCGCAAGTACAGTAATGCTGTAGTTCTTGCAGACTCATAGAGGTACTGCCTAGCAGGTCTTGGATAAAATCCGGAAGAATTCTCTGGATTACCAGGCAGAGACTCTTCTTCTCTTCCCTTTCTTCTTTCTTCCAAACATAAAGAGTTTCTCTTTCTTTCTCTCTCTCTCTCTTTCTGAATCTCCTAAAGCTGGGGTTGGAATGGCCTAAACACTCCCATGGCCACTACCACTGTGTCTGCATTGGCTCACATCTGAAGCTAGCGCAGCTCTGGGTCTTGCCCAAGGCCTGTTTCATCCACTCCCTGACTACTGTCTGTGTTCCCTCAAGGCCCTGGGGCTCTACAATCAGCAGGTGGCAAAGCCAGCCAGGTCTTAGTCCTTCCCTTCAGGTCAGCGAGATCTCCCAGGCTCTGGATGAGTCCAGAAATGCCATTCAGGAGTTAGGGACTTCAGTCAAAAACCTTAGAATTTTACCTGGTATTCTATTGTATTGCAGCTAGGCTGGCACTCAAACCCAAGATGAAGTCCTTCCCACTCTTCCCTCCCCTTTCCAAAACCAGAGGAGCCTCACCTCCTAGCCACTTCTATCGCAGGCCACGAGGATTATTGCCAGACTACCGCCAATGTTCCCTTAAGGCATAAGGTCTCTTAGTTAGCTTGTCGTGAACGTTTTCTGGCTTGGGACTTCTCCCTCAGGGGCAGTGGGTTCTGGCCCAGGGTATGTTCAGAAATGCTGTTCAAAAGTGAATTTATTGGATTAGTGACCCCAGGAGCCCACTTGGTGCTCTACCCCCCTGTACTCATGCTGGTATCTAAGGTGCAGGACAAAGTCTCCTCTACTTTTCTCTCTGCTTTTCTCAAGCAGAAGGGGTTTCACCACATATTCACCACTGCTGGTAATTTGCTGAGTCTCACCTGAAGCCAGTAATTATAAGAGGCTCATCAAGGTCCTTGATGTAGTACATGAGTATTGCTGCTTGTTATTTGAGGCCTAAGGGCTCTTCAGTTAGCAGATGCTGAATGCTGCCAGGACTAGGACCCTTCCTTCAAGGTAGTGGATTATCTTCTGGCTCAGGGTGTGTCTAGTATTGTCATCTAGGAGCTAGGACCTGGAACAGGGGCCTCATGTCTCTGACCAGTGCCCTATCCTGCTGTGGTTGAGCTGTGGTTAAACTGATAGCCTAGATGCAAGACAAAGTCCTTCCCACATTTCCTTCTTTCCTCAAGCAGAAGGAAGGAGTCTCTTTTAGAGCAGTGAGCTGTGCAGCCTGGACTCGAGGAATGAGTGATGGCAGCACTTTCTTGGCTGCCCCAGTTGGACCTCAGTATGTCATGTGCCCCGCAAGTCCATTGTCTCTGGGCTGAGTTTAGCACTAGAACTCACCTAATAGTTGCAGTCCTTATGACCTAGATCAAGCTTGTCCAACCCAATTGAATGTGGCCCAACACAAATTTGTAAACTTTCTTAAAAGTTTACAAGTAAGGTTTTGTTGTGACTTTTTTTTTCAGTCCATCAGCTATCGTTAGTGTTAGTGTTTTTATGTGTGGCACAAGGCAATTCTTCTTCCAGTGTGGCTCAGGGAAGCCAAAAGATTGGACACCCCTGGCTTAGACTGCTTTTCAAGTTTACTTGGAGACACAGAATGCAGGCTAATGGGAACTCAAGTTCCAACCACTGGAATGAGCAGTTCCCTTCTGGCTAGGGCTGGTTTAAATACTCTCTCTGTGGACACAGCTGAATTTGGTCTTTTTTCTTTCTGCTATAACAGGACTGCACTTGAGTTCAATGCCTCACAAGTAATATTCAAACTCTAAAAGGTGAAGGATAAAGAGAGGACCCTAAAAGCAGCAAAAAAAAAAAAAAAAAAATAAGAAAATAGCAGATAAAGAGGCTCTTCAATGTGTTGAGGCAGACTTCTCAGCAGAAATCACTCAGTCAGAAAGGAGTGGGTGACATATTTAAAGTTCTATAATGCAAAAACAAAAACAGAAACAAAAAACTGCCAACACAGAATGATGTATCCAGCAAACTATCCTCAAACATGGAGCAGAAATAAAGATTTTGCCAGGCAAACAAAGTTGAGGGAATGTGTGACCACCAGATCCGCCTTCGAAGAAGTACTAAATAAAGTACTGCAATTTAAATGAAACGGACAGTAATATTTAACAACAAAATTTAAAGGCATAAAACTCAATGATAAAAGTAAATGTCAGACAAATTCAGAAAACTCCAATGATGTAATTGTGGTTTGTAAACCTCTCATATATTTAACATAAAGAGTAAAAGACAAAATTATTAACAATAATAAAAATAAAAATATATTGAGGTAAACAATGTAAAAGATATAAATTGAGACATCTAGAAGTCAAAATATTTATGCCTGGGGGAGAGGTGTAGAAAATGAAGTTAATATGTAGAATTTCTATATTTTAGAGTTTCTTGCTTTAGAGTTTCTTTATTTCCATTCTTATACTGTGATCAAAGTTAAGGGGTCATCAGTTTAAAATAAGCTGTTGTAATTATAACATGTTACTTGCCTTGAAATAGTCTTATTTGAGTTAAATCTTTGGTGATCTCTGACCCTCCTTCACTTGGATATCTATATATTTATTCTAGGCTTGGAAAGTTTTCTGTTATTATTTCTTTCAAAAATCTTTCTACCCTTTACTCCTTCTCAACTCCCTTTTGAAGGTCAGTGACTCTTAGGTTTGTATTTTGAGGCTGTTTTCTAGATTTTGTGTTTTTCATTTTTTGTTCTTTTCCTGTTTTCTTCTCTGACTTTTTTTTTTTTAATTTATAAAGAAAAGAGGTTTAATTGACTCACAGTTCCACATGGCTGGGGAGACCTCAGGAAATTTACAATCATGGCAGGAGGCAAAAGGGAAGCAGGGCACATGTTACATGGCAGCAGGCAAGAGAGAGGAGAGGAACTGCCAAACACTTTTAAATCATCAGATCTCATGGGAACTCACTATCACAAGAACAGCACGGGTGAAACCACCCCCATGATCCAGTCACTTCCCACCAGGTCCCTCCCTTGACATGTGGGGATTATAGTTCAAGATGAAATTTGGGTGGTGACACAGAGCCAAACCATATCACATGTGGTGTTCAACTTTCTGTTCCTAGTTTATTTCACTTAATGTCCTCCAGTTCCATCCACATGGTGAATGACAGGATTCCATTCCTTTTTTGTTGTTGTTGTTGTGAGACAGGGTATTTGCTCAGTTACCCAGGCTGGAGTGCAGTGGCTCGATCACAACTCACTATGGCCTTGACCTCCCAAGCCCAAGTGATTCTCCTGCCTAAGCCTCCTGACTAGCTGTGACTACAGGTGTGCACCTTCCGTGCCTGGCTACTTTTTGTATTTTTTGTAGAGATGGGTTTTTGCCACGTTGCCCCAGTTGTTCTTGAACTCCTGAGCTCAAGTGATCCTCCCGCCTCAGCCTTCCAAAGTGCTGGGATTACAGGCATGAGCCACTGCACCTGGCCATATAATTTGATTCTTTTTTTCTTCTCTGACTTTTTGATATTTCTAAATAGCTGTCTTTGAGCTCACTGATGTTTTTTCTTCTGCTGGATCAATTTTGCTGTTGAGAACTTCAAATGCATCTTCAGCTCCAGGACTTCCATTTGACTTTTTTCAACCTCTTTGTCAAATTTCTCTGATAAAATTTTGAATTCCTCCTCTGTATTTTCCTAAAGTTGGTTGAGCTTCCTCAAAGCAGTAATTTTGAATTATCTGTCTGAGAGGTCACACATATCCCTCTATTTAAAGTTGGTCACTGGCACCTTCTTTGGTTTGTCTCATGAAGTCATAATGCCTTTCATATTCTTGATGCTTGTGAACATTTATCAATGTCTGTGCATCAAGGCATTAGGTATTTACTCTAGTCTTTGTCCTCAGACCTTGTTTGCTTTATTAAGCATAACATCGATGAAAGACTTGTATCCAGAAAGATACATAGAAAGAACTCCTAAAACTCAGCAGTAATATAGGCATTGTGAAAACACTAATATTCTGTTGAAATGTGACCTCCAATGTTGCAGGTGGGCCTAATGTGAGATGTTTGGGTCATAGATATGGATCCTTCACGAATGACTTGGTGTTGTCTTCACAGTAATAAGTGAGTCCTTACTCTATTAGCTCGTGAGAGAGCTGGTTATTTAAAAGAGCTTGGCATTTTCTCTCTCTTGCTTGTTCCCTCCCCCACCATGTGGCATGCTGGCTCCCTTCCCTTCTGCTATGACTAAAAGCTTCCTGAGGCCTCACCAGAAGCCAAGCAGATACTGGTGCCATGATTGTACAGCACATGTAGAACCATGAGCCAAATAAAATTCTTTTCTTTATACATTTCCTAGCCTCAGGTATTTCTTTACAGCAACACAAAATGAACTAATACAAGTAGTATGGAGTTTCTTCAAAAATTTAAAAGTAAAGCTACCAGACAAAAAAGTGACCCCACTTCTATGTTTTCTTGCCTTTCTGCTTCCAGCCATGAAATGGTGCAGTAAGAAGGCCTTAGCCAGATGTGTGCCATTTGATCTTGGACTTCCCAGTCTCCAGTACTATAAGAAATAAATTTACCTTCTTTAAAATTACCCAGTCTATGATATGCTATTATAGCAACACTAAAGAATCTAAGACAGTCTATTTCTTAAAAAGTTAAACATGTAATTACCATCTGACTCAACAATCCCATTTCTACAAGTTTATTCCGGAGAAATGAAAAGTTACTTTCACTCAAAATCTATGTAAGAATGTTTTTGCCAGAATAATTCAAATTGGCATTAATTCAAATGCATAGGTGATGGAATAGACAAACTTAGCCTATACAAACAAGGGAGTATTACTGAACAATAAAATGTAATCAACTACTGACACACACAACAACACAGATGAATTGCAAATGCATTGTGCTATAACAGAAGCCAGTCTCAAAGGTTACATATTTTATGTAACATATTTTAGGTTACATATTTTATGTAACATATTTTAGGTTACATATTTATGTAACTCAAAGGTTACATACATTCTGGAAAAGGAGAAACTGCAGGAATGATGAACAGGTCAGTAGTTGTCAGAGTTTGGGGTAGGAGGGGAAAGAAAAATAGGATAGATAAGTAATTGAATAAAAAAGAAAAAAGCACAGAACGAAGGGCACAGGGAAGAATCAACAACTTTACAGACTATTTCAAACAACAGGGAAACCACAGAATTATGAGGAGGGTAGATTTACCTGGTCGTGAATACCTGGTGTGAATTACTCACATAATAATACATCAGTCCTTGGCCACTATATGCAGTGTAAATTAAGAAATTCCTGTTGCTCAGTGGATGGAACACTTAGAATGTGATGGTGTGTTTACAATTCTTTCATTTGCCCTTTACTGAAATGGTGATAGATGCTATAACATATTTCACAGAGAGAATAATCCTGGATTAGTTGTAGACTACATGATGTTTAAGTTTAGCTATCAAGGTTCAAGAATGGTAGGAATATAAAACAAACTGGCAGAGTGCTAGATATGATGCAGAGTAAACAAGTGAAGGATTCAAAAACTGAGAGGTAGGTAGAGAGTGGCTACGTAAGAAACTCTTGATTTTCCCTCACTAAGAAAGTAGAGAAATGTTAACTATGTTACCTTCCATAAAATCTATCTCTATTACAACATTTTCTAAAGCTTAAGTTTTTTTTGTTGTTTGTTTTGAGGTAGAGTCTCACTCTGTCACCCAGGCTGAAGTTCAGTGACAGGATCTCGGCTCACTGCAACCTCAGCCTCCCAGGTTCAAGCGATTCTCCTCAGCCTCCCAAGTAACATCTAGAACAATGCTAGAAAATATAGGAAGAATTTATTATTCAATATTTAATTGAATTTGACTAGATTGTCCCAACTCTGCTGATCCTCTTCCTTCTGATGACAGTTTTAAGAGCCATTACCTCTAAATACTTGGCCTTTGAAGTCATAAAAAATTATACAATTTACTTTAAGTAAATCTACCATAATTGATGTCCAGAGGGACATTCTTCCCTCTGAGATGTTCTGCAGTATTTTCTGTAACTGCTGACTGACAGCTTCACTTGTTTTCCACAAAAAAATCCTATGTCTGTCCGCTTAGATTATGGTTTTCTGTACTGATATTTCCTATCTTCTTTAATTATTTTGCCGTATTAAGTGTGAGAGCAAAAAAAAAAATTCATTTAGTTTATTTAAGGTTTGAACTGAAAATGGGCTTGCTTCCCTTCTTATACAGAACCTTCACATTTTTGTGTGTAATCCCAATAAATATTTCCTTGCAACACTAGCTGGATGCACCTTTGAATAATCCCTTTGTCATTTTGCCTGCAAAGTAGACTAAGAGACAGACATTTGTATGCAGGAAAGGCATTGGGTTGTTTTCAGTCACAGTATCTATGAGGGAACACAAGAAGCTGAATTGCAAAAGGAGAAGGGAGGAATTGGTTACAGTAGGAACAGAAACTTCAGCCAATCACACAGGGCTTATGAAAGGGAGATGGCCCTACAGAGAAGTTCTGAATCATGCAAAGGGGCTGAGCATCTCAAACCTCACATTAAACCGTCATTGGACCCTGACCTCTCCCAGGGATGTATCATCACTTCTTTGATGGCCCAACTCCCTTCAGCAAAAGGCATTTCTAAAGAACTCAGCTGCCAGCCATCTTCATGCAATACGGTTTCTGATAGATTGTGTCCTAGGGCCACACAGAACATCCACGACAAACTTCATACTCATTTATGGAATTAAAAAGAAAGGATACGGTGGAAAGAAATTAGAGGTGCAAGAAAGAACAGAATTGCTTTCTTGGGGGTAAATTTAAAAGAGGGTATAAATGGAGCAGATGAATCTAGAAGATATAATTTGGTTAATATTAGTGTCTGATCATAGCAAAACAAAGTAGTTCTGTTGAAGGAAGTAATTATAAGTATAGTATATACTAAATAATAAATATATTCTATTTATAATCATTAATACATACTTTGTGCAATTATTTTTATTAAAATAGTCATATATATTCATAATGACACACTGTAATATGCTTTTGAAAGCGTAAGAAGAAAATTAAAGGCCAGGCGCGGTGGCTCACGCTTGTAATCCCAGCACTTTGGGAGGCCGAGGCGGGCGGATCACGAGGTCAGGAGATCGAGACCACGGTGAAACCCCTTCTCTACTAAAAATACAAAAAAAATTAGCCGGGCGTGGTGGCGGGCACCTGTAGTCCCAGCTACTCGGAGAGGCTGAGGCAGGAGAATGGCGTGAACCCAGGAGGCGGAGCTTGCAGTGAGCCGAGATTGCGCCACTGCACTCCAGCCTGGGCGACAGAGCAAGACTCCATCTCAAAAAAAAAAAAAAAAAAAAGAAAAAGAGAATTAAGAACACCTAATTCCACTACCCAGATGATGATTATTATAATTCTTTGGGTTATAATTCTTTTAAAGTGTTTACCTGCTCTTACCATCTTTGTCTCTCATTTTCTACACACATTAAATATTTACATATATACCCAACAAAATTTTCATCATTCACTCACAAAATTTTCATCATAAGCTATATATTGTTCAACAACAAGTGCACTTTGTTTAACGTATCTGAACATTTTAATAACCTTAAACATTCTTGTAAAGTAATATTCTACCAGTTACACATTATTCTATTACATAGAAGCACCTTAACTACTGTATTTCACAAAGTTGTCGTAATTTATTTAACTGACAAAATGCTGCTTTTGATGTAGATAGATAATACTTTAAACACTTATTTTTTGTTAAGCCTTGGGCAGATTTTACTGAAACACAGTTGTTGGAGAATATATGACAACATGTTTTACACAACATGTTTATAATTCCTCAATATGTTTCTCAGCATGTATGGAGGCTTTGAGGCAGAATATATCTTAGAAGGTAATTAATAGTTTAAAATGTTGAACCACTTAAACATATGATTATTTATATTTATATTTTGGTGAATCCAATTTTGCATTGTTAAAGAAATTTAGTAATTACTAACAACTTCACTAAGATAAATATACACTGCTTCTATCTTCATTCCTATAACTGAAGATTATAGATATGAAATTTATTTTGCTTTATTTAAATATCTCCTTTAATAAAAAATGCACAATATATTTTAAATACTTAATTCTGGCTAGCTATTAAAGGCACATTAATGAGAGTAATTAATGAAATCAGCAATGCGTTAGACAGTAATTCTTGACATTCTTTTATACTAGAGGCATTTCGTATAGAAATAAGCTTTGTCATTACAAATAAAATACACCACCTGGCGTAATTATTGTTATGCCTCTTCTTAATTTTTTAGTACATCCCAGAACTATAGTACAATGTTATAATTTGCATTCTCATAGCTCAAACAAACTGCTAGAAATTGATTTTTAAAATGTCTTATTCCTGATAAATGCCATGGACTTTTTAAAGACAGCCTAGCGTTGTAAAATCATGGTAGAGGTTTATATATAAGTGGCTAAAATGTTCAGGTAAGAGTACCTGACTCGCATAATCCAGTAAAAAATTGGAGTGTTATATTAAAATATAAACTCAGTACAACTAATCATTTCAGTATATTAAACTATTCAAAGGTATAATTATAATAATATTCAGCAAAAGCACACAAATTTTCCTTCCAGTATACCCTGGGAAGATGGGAGGAATCCTAAAAGGAATGATGTATTCAACAGACAAGTCCTTATTAATTAAATTGAGAACAGTTCTCCGTAGTGTAAGTATAGCACTATAGCCATGAAATTTAAAAATAATGATTCTAATAAATGTCAAAATATATAGTGAATTTCTCACTCATGAGGCAGATTACTAAGAGTATCTTACTCTATTTCACTTTCTATTAAAATCACTCATGACCATATAAATGAGAACAGATATCACGAAAATACAGAAATCTAAAGATAAAACATGAACATAATGTGTCTATATCTGGAAAAAATTATGTTAAGGGTATCAAATGAAGAAACTGTATTGATGATTGACATAACCCAAAGTTTCATAATAATACACAGCTAGGAATGTGTAACCTTTGGTAAATAACTATTGTTTGATCATAAAACAGGTCATCATTTTATACCAAAACATTTAAACTCTTAATGAACAGGATATTTTTCCTTGATGATTGACTCACATAGCATTGGGAAAAATGGAAAATTATTGAGAGAATTTAAATAAAGAAAAACTTGTATCTAAGTGTTTAATAAATAATTTCAAAAACAATTGAACAGATAATTTTATGGTAGATAAATAGTGCTTATAAGGTAGAAATTGAAAAGATGGAACTATGTATTTCACTCTAGAAAAAATAGATAACATTATACTAAATGAGTTTTTGATACGAAATTCTTAAATGCCTATTATTTTGGACTAAACCTTGTGATTGATTCTATGTGTATTGTGGTAAACAGTATAGAAAAGACCTCTGCCCGTATGAAATTTGCAAATAAGTTAGACATACATAATCCAGCCTTAAGAAACTTTATGGACTTACATTGTCAAATATTGTAGTCTCTAGCCATGTGTGGCTACTGACCGCTTCAAATATAGTGAGTCCAAATGGAGACATGCTTGCAGTAAGTATAAAATGCACATTGGATATTGAAAAATTTATACCAAAAAAAAGAAAAAACTCATATTAACAATTTAATATTGATTGTATTTTTAAATGGTTATATTTTGAATATTTTGAATTAAATATACTACTAAATTTCATTTTATCTTTTTATTTCACTGTGGGTATTAAAATTTAAAACTACATATATGTCTTATACATATAATTCACAGTATATTTCAATTGGACAGCATTGCTGTAGAATCTTTGTATTGTGTAATATGATGATAATAATAAAATGACATATTTATATTGTGTAATACAATAGAATGTACTATGAAGGGAAAACAAAGGAAACTAAGAGAAATAGCAAGCAAAAGTAGTAGAAGTTGAGAGAACTAACAGTGTAACTACTACTGGATCAAGCATCATCACTAGCTGAAGATGTTTATTTGAATTCTGCATTGCCATCAGTTTGTGTGATTTTTGTTGTGGAGAGCACAGGTCACGGCCAACTTTGTGGAAGCCAAGAAGTGAAAAATAAGCTGGCCATGGCAAGGACAGAAATGAAGTTCTCTATATTTGAGGAAAGGTACAGGATTCTCAAATGGAAGTTAGTATAAAGAGAAGTTTTCTGTCCACTGTAAAGATTAAGCTGGAAAACTAGATTTAGAAATTCCTAAGGCTCTTAGGAAGAAAAGTAATAAAGTGACAAAAACCGCAGTGAGATGTATTGTTCTTTAAGCCAAGATCACGAAGAATTTTTCAGCCTCTTTATATATTCTACCTTCTTCAAATTTTGTTTTGTTCTTAACCACTTAGGATTCTTTATTTGGAAGTAACCAATACCAATTTCCACAAAATTAAGAAAAGGGGAATCTTTTATATATTGCTTAGTTCAAATTTACACAGAGACTAGGAACTAGCATAAGAAACAACATGTATACCAGCAATTACTTGGCTCTTAGGAAACAGATATAGCTTGCTCAACTCTCTCTTTCTTAGGTACGAATAAAGTGAATATTTTACACATACATTTTGTCTTTGTGGCTCTCAATGCCTGGTAGATTTCATTATTACTCTAATACTTCTTCTTCTATATCTACTCTTGTTGTTATTTAACTTTGCAAGTCTTCTCATCTCCATGAGGGAAATGAATTCCTCCATCTCTTTTGGCTTAGCTATGTGACTTATTTTGGCAAATAGTACACGGAGAAAAGTGTCAGGTAGCCAACTGCTCTTTTTCGTTTTTGGTGTCGCTATGAGAGTAACATCTCTTGGTAAGCTCACTCATCCAACGATGATCAGTGAAACATAGAACGTATCATCTCAGCTGGTCTTTTTGTCATCTCAGACATATAAAGACAAGAATAATTCATGACAGTCCTGCCTGGAAGGTCAGAAACCAAACCAACTCATAGATATGTGAGCAATAATTAATGTATTTTTGGCTTGTTTTCACCGAGTTTTGGAGTTTTTTTACTCAAGAAGAGTGAACAAATGTGCAGTCAAGATGCAAATTCCTGGCATAGTATTATTGACCTAGAGTGAGTCATTGGCTATATAAGAGTGGTCAAGGTAACTTGATTTATCATTCTATCAACTTATCAACAATAAGGGGAGGTGATAGATCCCTCCCCCCTAAAATAGAATGTTCTTAGGAAGAGAAAATGGATGCTGTCTGGGTCACCAAAAAACAGATTAAACAAAAACAGAAAAGCAAGCAAGCAAGAAATAAAGTGAGAGAAAGAAAGAAGAAGGGAAGAAAGAGAAAGAAAATTCAGCATACATGATATATATATATAAATAAGGCATATATGTATTTAATATAATGTAATATATGGTGTATAAAACACATATATACTTTGATATTTATATATTTGAAATGACATATTAGTGTTATTCTGTAGCCAACATGACAAAGCAGGATTTTAAAATATATTTTTTATAGTTAATTAACATAATAAAGCATTAGTATATTACTGAATATAATAAAAATATACATGATTGCATGATAAAATTTGTTAGTATTTCTCAGTAAAGACATTAAGAAAAATATAATGAAATTGATAAACCAGAAGAAGGAATTTGAAAACAACAATTACTTCAATTACTAAAAAGCAAAATCAAAACACTATAAAAATTAAAACATGTGAGGCTGGGCGTAGAGGCTCACGCCTGTAATCCCAGTATTTCGGGAGGCCAAAGCAGGCTGATCACGAGTTCAGGAGTTCAAGACCAGCATGGCCAACATAGTGAAACACCATCTCTACTAAAAATACAAAAATTGGCCAAGTAAGGTGGCATGCGCCTGTATTCCCAGCTACTCAGGAGTCTGAGGCAGGAGAATCACTTGAACCTAGGAGGTAGAGGTTGCAGTGAGCTGAGACTGTGCCATTGAACTCAAGCCTGGGTGACAGAGGCTCTGTCTCATAAATAATAATAATAATAAAATAAATAATAAAAGTATATTTATAATGTTGCTACAATGAACAAAAATGTAGAATTATTGGAAAAGAAAATAACAAAAATTGCAATGTGTTATAAAAATAAAAATTACTGGAGTTTAATAGTACCTGATTTCAAGCTGAAGATGCAAAAATCATAAAGTATGAAAGGAAAGCACTGAAATTCATTAACGCGGTTAAAGCTATATAATGAAACAAAAATGACTCCACTTTAGTAATACAATATGATATTTATAGAGAAAAGAATCTTATGAAAACACGCCTGTAATCCTAGCACTTTGGGAGGCCGAGGCGGGCAGAACACCTGAGGTCAGGTGTTCCAGACCAGCCTGGTCAACATGATGAAACCCAGTATCTATTAAAAATACAAAAAATTTGGGAGTGGTGGCTGGCACCTATAATCCCAACTACTCGGGAGGCTGAGGCAGAAGAATTGCTTGAACCCGGGAGGTGGAGGTTACAGTGAGCTGCGATCGTGCCACTGCGCTGCAGCCTGGGCGACAAGTGTGAGACTTCGTCTCAAAATAAGAAAAAAAGAAAAAAGAAAACACGTAGGTAAACTTTTGGAAAAACTATAAAACCTGACAAGATAAATCGTATTCCTACCCAACTTTCTATATAAAAATAACTTCCCAATACATTACAATAATAAATATGAAAAACTAAATATGAAATATGAAAAACTATTTGAATTACAGAAATACTAAGAAAAAGGTGGGGGCAGTAAATATTTGACAGACTTCTATAGCAAGGTTCTCCGCACTTAGTATAGTAAGTTCCTTGGCTGGGAGCCGTGGCTCATGCCTGTAATCCCAACACTTAGGGAGGCCGAGGTGGGCAGATCACCTCAGGTCAGGAGTTCAAAACTACTAAAAATACAAAAATTAGCTGGGCATGGTGGCGCATGCTTGTAATCCCAGCTACTTGGGAGGCTGAGGCACGAGAATCGCCTGAATCGGAGAGGCAGAGGTTGCAGCGAGCAGAGATGGCACCACTGCACTGCAGCCTGGGCGACAGAGCGAGACTCAATCTCAAAAAAATAAAAAATAAAAATAAGGAAGTTCCTGTGTCAAAATAAATTTCAGCTGCCTACATTATAGGTATACTTCTTTTGGTATCTGTTAGATCAATTCAATGTTGCATATGCTATCTACAAATTTATTAGTTTTAAATACATATATGGCTTATTAAGCTTAAAATATTTCACGCAATTAAAAGTTAGTACACAAACTATTACTTATGATGTCTTCAGAAAATACTTGATATTCAGTTAGATTTCAGGAATCGTCCATTTGCTATGGATCCTTAAGTTCCACTGAGATTAATTTAATACAAGCTAGATAGGAAACTTGTTCAAGAGGAAGGACATTCATTTTAAGCTTTATTACAATAAGGAAAAAAATCATAATGGAAAAAAGCAATAGATTTAATATTATATAATTTACAACCACTGTATATCAGAAGCTTTAACTAAAATTAAGAGAAAAAGAAAGCAGTACTGAATTATAAGCAACTATTTCAGAATGTAGCTTGATAGAAAAGCCCACATAAATCCATAAAATAATTAATAGAAACTCAATTGTTAAGTGGAGTCAAAAAAGATGAATCAAATAATTAAATGCTATCATTTTAGCCATTTTATACTATTCTTAAAAATGTAAATTAAGTCAACCAAATAGTAAATACAATTTTTTGAATTATAATGACAACGTTTGCAATGGTGAGATGAATGATCTCATACATTACTAGTGGTAGTAATGTATAAATTTGGCAAAATAATTTGATATAAAAGTATTTTGTTCTTTCACTTACTGAATTCATTTCTAAAGCTCTTTTAAAGAGATAACTTGCATGCTGTAAAATATGCAAAATATCTGTAATGCATTACTGTATTTGTACATTTATACTATATTATGTTATTCACTACAAAAGTACTATTGCTTTGAATTATTTTATCCTTAGATTTTTAAATCTATACTATCTTATTTATTTTGTTTTCTAAGAAAATAAATCCAAGCAGTAAAATTGCAATGTGTATGAAAATATATATTGCTTATGTGTATACCCCATATATATATAAAATATATAAGCATGTATTTAAATATATGAATGCTGTATATGTACAGTCATGACATGCTAACAATTCTTCAGTCAATGATGGACCATATGGATGACCATGGTCTCATAAGATTATAATACTGTATTTTTGTATGTACCTTTTCTATGTTTAGATACATTAAGATGCACAAATACTTCACATCCAGTTACAATTGCCTGCAATATTTGGAACAGTAGCATGTTGTACAGGTTTGTAGCCCGGGAGCAATAGTCTATACCAGATAGCCAAAGTGTGAACTAGCTTTGTGTAAATACACTCTATGATATTTGCACAAGGACAAAATTGCCTGACAGCACATTTCTCAGAATGTGTATCCGTCGTTAAGTGACACATAACTATTTAGTGAACATAAACATTATATATAGTGTGTGCATGTGTGTGTGTGTGTATGTGTACCCATGTATTTATACCATTCTGTGGGTATACGTATGTACATTTAATCAATTCCTTCTCATTTAACTTTGCTTCTGATTTTTATACCACTTTAGTTGTACAAATCACATATGTAATTTTAAACAAATGTAAAGTATAACATTCATATTACATTTTAGTGTATTATGGTTTTATATTTTTTATACCACCCCATTTATCTTCTTCACTACTCCCATTACACACCCATGGGATATGACAATCAAGCATGCATTCTTTCATATTTTTCTCAGTACTCACATAGTTTGGTAAACATACGTATACATATATGCAATTTTTAAATAATTTATATTGAAAACATGAAATGATATTACAATGTTTGTATCTTGTTTTCTTACATAACCGTTTTTTGGAAATCTGCCTATTACAACTGGTTTAGTTGCTTTAACTATTTGCTTTAAGACTGGATATTATTTTTTAATATGAATATATTATAATTATTCAACATTCTCTGATTTTTCAATTCTGTGAGCATTTCTTCAATACTCATTCTTTAAATATATCCTTACTGTGTTTTACTTCAATAGGATATATTCTCAAATGTCTGATGACTTGGTATAAAATATAGATATTTTTAAAATATGGGCCGGGCGCAGTGGCTCACGCCTGTAATCCCGAAGCGGGTGGATCACCTGAGGTTAGGAGTTCGAAACCACCCTAGCCAACATGGCGAAACCCTGTCTCTACTAAAAATACAAAAAAAAAAAAAAAAACATTAGCTGGGCATGGTGGTAGGCACCTGTAATCCCAGCTACTTGGGAGACTGAGGCAGGAGAATTGCTTGAACCCGTGAGGCAGAGGTTGCAGTGAGCCAAGATTGTACCACTGCACCCCAGCCTAGGCGATGGAGTGAGACTGTCTCAAAAAAAAAAAAAAAAAAGAATTGCTTCACATTGTTTTTCTCTTTCTCTTTCTCTTTCATTTTAGTATTCCACCCCATGTATTTTGTTCCAATTGATATTGTCTCTGATATTAATATCGAGGCCATTAATGTTTTGTTTTTTCCATTAATATTTTGTTTTTTTGCATTTATTTATATTTATTTTATACATTAATTTTTGTTGCCATGTTTTCAATTTCACTGACTTTCTATTTCAGGGTCTAGTCTACCAATCAGAATAATTTTAATTTTTGGTATCATAATTTTATCTTTAGAATTTCCCTTTGGTTCTTTTTTTATATCCCTATGACTCTCCTCATTATGTTCATTTTTAAAAATATTTGCGCATGCTGGGCATGATAATTATACCTATTTTAAAAAATGTTTTCTACTTATATCATCATCTATGTTATTTCTTGATTTGTTTTACCTGGGTATAGGGCATTTTATCCTCTTTGTTTGTATGTATGGTAATTCCAAATTGGATGACAGACATTGAAAATGTTAAATATCTGATTACTGAATTTTGTTGTCAGGGTTTTATCAGTGTTGAATTTTGTTCTGATAGGCTGTTGAGTTGCATGAAAGTCCTTTGATTAGGGTAAGTCTAGAGGAGGAATCAGCAAGAGATTTTTTTTCTGTCAAGAGCCACACAGTATTTATCTAAAGCTTTGCAGACCATTTTATTTCTATCACTCTACAGTTATAACACTGAAGTCTCTATAGATAATATGTAAATAAGTAAAAAGCCATTTTGCAATAAAATTTTAGTTACTAGAAGGTAGTGGTTCAGATTGGTCCTTAATTTGCTGATCCCTGGTCCAGAATAATCTATTTTATGGGACTAGCTTAGCCCAATTACTAGAGCATGGGCCTATCTTGCATCTCTACTACTGCCCATGTATTCAATGATGTTACTTCACTTTGTTTGCTAGTACTTGGAAGGAGTCATGACACTGTTTGTCATATGGAAATTATTTTGACTTATATGTACCTGGAAATTATTCTTTCCTCAGAAATTTTCTTTGCCGATCCTCAGAGAGTTTCACCTTAACATGCAGACTGGTATTCAACTAAAGACTTCGTTGATTCGTTATGTAGATTTCTGGAGCTGTTTCTCTGAGTAACTATTTCTTCTTTGGTGATCTGTCCCAAAATATTCTAGCAATCTCAGATTTATACTACAAACACCATCTCCTCACATCAAAAATAAATAAATAAAATGTTAGCTACAGCTCTTGGGAGCTAGGGGGTTGGCTGTCCCTGCCCCGAGATTTATAAATATCCTCTAGGCAGAAAGTCAGAATGATTGTAGGCAGTTACCTATCTTATTTCTTTAGTTCACAGTATTTACTGTTGTCTAGTATCTAAAAACATGTTTTATCTAAGTTTTTAATTATTTATGGAGAGAAGTAAGACCTTACCTGAAAGTAGAAGTCATCTATGCAGTTTTTAAAGAGAAACGTTTTATCAAGAAACTTATTACCTATATTTTTTTTCCCTGAGGAAAAAATTTGGATACTTCTGAAAAGAAATACAGAATAGATAGATTACTGTTTTCCACATAATCTACAAGAGGTCAAAGGCCGGTAGAAGTTTTCTAGTGTTTTAGGACGGCCGAACACTACTTTTGAAGTATATGTTGGGAACCACTGCTATAGTTAAAAATGTCCTTACATATAAATTTTGTGTTTTACCTGTCAGATAATTAAACCACAATTATATTTTTAAAAGTTTAGAATTTTATTTAATATTCTCACTCTTTTACTCATCTAGAAAGGTGTTCAGCAGAAGAATTTTAGAAGAAAATTCAAGTTTTAACAGTGACTTTAAAAATTTTTCCTTATCTAGCCATTCTTTATCTACTTATTGTTACTTTTTCCTAAAACAAGTAATGTTAGTATTTTTACTCATTTTTAATTCCCTCTTTCTTCATTTTCCATTTGCTATTGTTGTACTCTAGGATTTCAAATATGAAAAAAATTGCTTTTATTATCACTTTCTTGAGAAAGATAGCTGGTATGTAGTCAAAAACCTGTCCTGACAATACAGTTAGAGATATAATCTCTCCACTAAGCAAACCCTGCTGTCTAAGCAGAGAATACTTAAGGACTTAGGATAAAGCCATAGAGAGAAGCTAACAATGTGATCCTGGTACATTTCTGAAATATACTTTTATCTAATTTGAATATCCAAGTTTTTGATGATAGCTGTATTAGGTTCTCCAAAGTAAAAGAACCAATAGGATGTCTTGTTTAATATCTCGAAAGAGATTCTTATCTCTTAAGGAATTGGCTCACATGATTACAAAGGCTAGTGAGTTTGACTCTTGCAGTACGGGCCAGGAGGTTTGAGGCATAGGAGAGCCAATGGCATTGTTCCAGTCCAAATGCTAACAGGATGGAGACTCTGGAAAGCTGGTGGTGCAGGTGAAGTTGAAAGGCAGTCTGCTAGAAAATTTCTTCATGTTCACAGAGGCTGGAAATTTTGTTCCATTCAGGTATTCAGCAATTTGGATGAGGCTCACCAACATTGTGGATAATAATCTACTTTACCTAAAATTAACCAATTCAAACATTAATCTCGTCCAAAAATACCCTACAGGTTGACACTTAAAATTAACCATCACAATGGCATTTATGCCCTTTCCTTAGGTCTTATTAAAATGCCAACAAGAAGAGAGACAATTTGCAATTGATATAACCAATAAACTAACAAATGCCAATTTTATAGAACATAATGTAGACGTAGTATCATGAGGAGGGGAAAGAGGAGATAAAAGAAAATGCATTAGAATGGGGAACACTCAGGAAATTGAGATAATGGCAAACAGTAGTATATTTTTTGTGATCTATTATGAAATCTCTAGAGTGTCTACTGTTATCCCAAAGGCCTTACATAAAGAGAGCTGTTAAGACTCATGAGCACTAATGACTTCAGATACTTCGAAGAATAATACGTGAAAGCCATACAATTAATGTGATAATTAGCCGTTTTAGTAACACAAGAAATAATTTTTTTCAACCATACCCTTTGGTGTGAATATTCTCAAAGAGAAAGAAATATTATATACAGCAATAATTAAATAATTAAGCTTTATTAAAGGGAGTTCTTGTTTTACCTACCAACATACAGAAATCTGATTTATTTATGTATTTATATATGTATTTTTTTATTTATGGCTTTTTTCTGCAGCTCTTTTATCAGTTTTAAAGTAAGAGTCAAAAAATGAGAGTGTTACTTTTCTTAACTGGGTTCCTTTTTTTCTTGCTTATTTGCTATTGTATAAATTTCTTACATATTTTGCATACTAACCTCTTATCAGATATATAGTTCACAAATATTTCCTCTCATTCTGTGAATTCTCTTTTCACACCGTTGATTATTTGCTCTGCAGAAGCTTTGTAGTTTAATGAAGTTCTACTATATTTTCTAAATTTGTCTATTTTTGCTTTCATTGTTTGTGTGTTTAGTATCATATCCAAAAAAACTTATTGCCCAGACCAATATCAAGGAGCTTTCTCCTGTAGTTTCTTCAAGTAGTTTTATGGTTTCAGGCCTTATGTCTAAGACTGGAATAGATTTTCAGTTGATTTTTGTATATGGTGCAAGGGTTCAAAATCATTCTTCTATGTGTAGATAACTAGTTTTCCCAGTACAATTAATTGAAGAGATCATCCTTTCTCCATCATATGTTCTTGGCACCTTGTCAAAGATCAGTTGACCATACAAGCATAAATTTCCGGGCCCTCTATTTTGTTCCTTTGGCTTATATATCTGTTTTTATGCCAATACCATGCTGTTTTGGCTACTATAGTTTTGTAATATGTTTTGTAATATGTTTTGAAGTCAGGAAAGGACAAAGAACCTGAATAGACATTTTTGAAAAGAAGTCGTACAAATAACCCAAAGCTGTAGGAAAAGGTGTTCAATATCGCTAATGATTGGAAAAATCCAAGTAAAAATCACAATTAGATATCACCTCACCTCAGTTAAAATGGCCATTATCAAAAAGACAAAAGGCAACACATACTGACAAGAATCTGGTGGAAATGTAACACTTGAACCCTGCTGGTGGGAATGTAAATTGATACACTTATTATAGAAAACAGTCTAGAAATTCATCAAAAAGTTAAAGATAAAGCTATCATATATGATCCAGCAATCCCGTTTCTGGTGTATATCTAAAGATAATGATATAACTATGTCAAAGAAATATTTGCACTCTCATGTTTATATTGCAGCATTATTCACCATTGCCATGATATAGAAACAATCTAAATGTCCACTGATAGATGAATGGACAAAGAACACCCAAGATATATAGATAGGTAGGTAGGTTGGTAGGTAGGTAAAAACGGTGGAATATTACTCAGCTTTAAAAGATAAGATAGTCCTGATATTTATGACAAGATGATTGAACTGGAGGACACTACACTAAGTAAAGTAAGCCAGACACAAAAGGACAAATACTGTGTGATCTGACTTACATGTGGAATCTAAAATAGTCAAACTCAGAGGCAGAGAGTTAGAATGGTGGTTGTCAGAACTGAGCGAGAAAACAAATGGAGAGATGTTAAGGGTTACAGAGTTTTAGTTATGCAAAATAATATGTTCTGAACCTCTCCTGTACATCCATTAACAATAATGACTTATTTTTTTTTATTATTATTATACTTTAAGTTTTAGGGTACATGTGCACAATGTGCAGGTTTGTTACATATGTATCCATGTGCCATGTTGGTGTGCTGCACCCATTAACTCGTCATTTAACATTAGGTATATCTCCTAATGCTGTCCCTCTCCTCTCCCCCCACGCCACAACAGTCCCCGGAGTGTGATGTTCCCCTTCCTGTGTCCATGAGTTTTCATTGTTCAATTCCCTCCTATGAGTGAGAACATGCGGTGTTTGGTTTTTTGTCCTTGCGATAGTTTACTGAGAATGATGGTTTCCAGTTTCATCCATGTCCCTACAAAGGACATGAACTCATCCTTTTTTATGGCTGCATAGTATTCCATGGTGTATGTGTGCCACACTTTCTTAATCCAGTCTATCGTTGTTGGACATTTGGGTTGGTTCCAACTCTTTGCTATTGTGAATAGTACCACAATAAACATATGTGTGCATGTGTCTTTATAGCAGCATGATTTATAGTCCTTTGGGTATATACCCAGTAATGGGATGGCTGGGTCAAATGGTATTTCTAGCTCTAGATCCCTGAGGAATCGCCACACTGTCTTCCACAATGGTTGAACTAGTTTACAGTCCCACCAACAGTGTAAAAGTGTTCCTATTTCTCCACATCCTCTCCAGCACCTGTTGTTTCCTGACTTTTTAATGATGGCCATTCTAACTGGTGTGAGATGGTATCTCACTGTGGTTTTGATTTGCATTTCTCTGATGGCCAGTGATGATGAGCATTTTTTCATGTGTCTGTTGGCTGCATAAATGTCTTCTTTTGAGAAGTGGCTGTTCATGTCCTTTGCCCACTTTTTGATGGGGTTGTTTTTTTCTTGTAAATTTGTTTGAGTTCATTGTAGATTCTGGATATTAGCCCTTTGTCAGATGAGTAGGTTGCAAAAATTTTCTCCCATTCTGTAGGTTGCCTGTTCACTCTGATGGTAGTTTCTTTTGCTGTGCAGAAGCTCTTTAGTTTAATTAGATCCCATTTGTCAATTTTGGCTTTTGTTGCCATTGCTTTTGGTGTTTTAGACATGAAGTCCTTGCCCACGCCTATGTCCTGAATGGTATTGGCTGGGTTTTCTTGTAGGATTTTAATGGTTTTAAGTCTAACATTTAAGTCTTTAATCCATTTTGAATTAATTTTTGTATAAGGTGTAAGGAAGGGATCCAGTTTCAGCTTTCTACATATGGCTAGCCAGTTTTCCCAGCACCATTTATTAAATAGGGAATCCTTTCCCCATTGCTTGTTTTTGTCAGGTTTGTCAAAGATCAGATAGTTGTGGATGTGCGGCATTATTTCTGAGGGCTCTGTTCTGTTCCCTTGATCTATGTCTCTGTTGTGGTACCAGTACCATGCTGTTTTGGTTACTGTAGCCTTGTAGTATAGTTTGAAGTCAGGTAGCGTGATGCCTCTAGCTTTGTTCTTTTGGCTTAGGATTGACTTGGCGATGTGGGCTCTTCTTTGGTTCCATATGAACTTTAAAGTAGTTTTTTCCAATTCTGTGAAGAAAGTCATTGGTAGCTTGATGGGGATGGCATTGAATCTATAAATTACCTTGGGCATTTTCACAATATTGGTTCTTCCAACCCATGAGCATGGAATGTTCTTCCATTTGTTTGTATCCTCTTTTATTTCATTGAGGAGTGGTTTGTAGTTCTCCTTGAAGAGGTCCTTCACATCCCTTGTAAGTTGGATTCCTAGGTATTTTATTCTCTTTGAAGCAATTATGACTGGGAGTTCACTCATGATTTGGCTCTCTGTTTGTCTGTGATTGGTGTACAAGAATGCTTGTGATTTTTGTACATTGATTTTGTATCCTGAGACTTTGCTGAAATTGCTAATCAGCTTAAGGAGATTTTGGGCTGAGACGATGGGGTTTTCTAGATATACAATCATGTCATCTGCAAACAGGGACAATTTGACTTCCTCTTTTCATAGAACCAAGGACAAAAACCCCATGATTTATCTCAATAGATGCAGAAAAGGCCTTTGACAAAATTCAACAACCCTTCATGCTAAAAACTCTCAATAAATTAGGTATTGATGGGACGTATCTCAAAATAATAAGAGCTATCTATGACAAACCCACAGCCAATATCATACTGAATGGGCAAAAACTGGAAGCATTCCCTTTGAAAACTGGCACAAGACAGGGATGCCCTCTCTCACCACTCCTATTCAACATAGTGCTGGAAGTTCTGGCCAGGGCAATCAAGCAGGAGAAGGAAATAAAGGGTATTCAATAATGACTTATATACTTAAAATTTGCTAAGGTGATAGGTCTTAAGTGTTTTCATCAAAAATAAAAATAAATTTAACTGTGTGAGGTGATGCATATGTTAATTAGCTTGATCGTGGTGATTATTTTATAATATAACACATGTATCAAAACATCAAGTTATACTCCTTAAATACATACAACTTCAACTTGTCAATTGTACCTGAATAAAGCTGAAAGAAATGAATTAGTGTGTTTTTGAGTGATTTGTAAGGAATTCTTCCCAGCCCCCTTGTTTTATTTCTGTCTCTTCCCCCAGGATACTTAGAACGTGTAAAATTCCTGTGCTCCCTTGATTCTAACCCACCACTCTCAAAGCTAAATGCTTTATTCACTGATTATGAATATTGTGGTTCAGCTATGCGACCACACTGAGTAAAACTGGGGGAACAAAGAAGTAGAATCCTGCTCTTTTGTGTCAAACATGGCACATAACCAGCACACTCCAGGTACTGAAAGGTATTTAAGCCACATCCGTTTTCACAAGCTTCTAAAACACCACTTTGGAAAATGTCTTTCATTATATTTCTTTAAACTATGAAAAATACTAAAATGACTTCTAATTCATTTGTATTATTTCTTAATTCTTTTGGAATAACTAGTAAAATATTTTTAAAGCTCTCATATTGCATTTTATTATTTTATTTGAAAACAATACAGAGAACTATATAAACATTAGACAGAGTAGATGAGGCTAGAACAATATCAAGTAGATCTATTTTCATCAATCATAACATTCAAATATGTACTTTCAGGCTCTGTATATGAATGTATCTCAGCAATATGAAAACATACAGTTAAGTGTTGCTGAACATTAAGTGCAACCATGTGATTATTCATGAACAGTTATATAAATTTTTCATTGCCCATCCAAATACATGCCACATTGAGTATTCAATATGTTTGAATGTGAAATCTCTCAAAAAAATACTCTTTCTTCAAACCATAATGTTATACATTAACTTACTACAGGGCTTTTAAATATTATGTTAGAGTATAATTCTCTGCATATTGTATTTGGGATTCTCTGCTGTGAGCCATGTGATGCTCTTACACAGTGGTTCCTGGATCAATGGACCAAAGCTGTATTATCCCACTGCAAAGAGATAGTAGAGCAGTGGTGTTTGTCACTTACATGATTGTTTCTTATTTTGATTGTTTCATTTAGATAGTAAATCTCAGTGGCAATAAAAGCCATCCAAAAGTAAATATTGTAAAAGATTTCCAAAATTAACAGTGGCTGCTTCAAACAGCAAGATGAACAAAATTTACTTAAAACTGTAGGTGGCATTTATTGTTTTCTTTACTTCTTTTTATTTTCCTTTAGGCCTCCTAGAATTTCTTAAACAGCTCTATTTTACTAGTCTGCAGAGATATTGGGGACATTCTCACCTTTATTAGGAAGGAATGGGCATCTTCCTTTTGCTGAAGTTAGCTTTTGGAAAATGTGTCAGAAATGAGCTGTCTTTTTGCTATGAAATCCTGGGTTTCATGAAAAAAAAGTATTCTAATTCCCATATACATGTTAAATAGCAAAACTCTAACATGTTTCACTTAAAATAGCCATCATAGTCAACATTAACAGTAGAAAATAAACATAAGGAAGGGAAGTTCCAAGATGGCCAAATAGGAACAGCTCCAGTTTACAGCCCCCAGCATGAGTGAAGCAGAAGACTGGTGATTTCTGCATTTCCAACTGAGGTACCAGGTTCATCTCACTGGGGCTTGTAGGACAGTGGGTGCAGGACAGTGGGTGCAGCCCACAGACCATGAGCTAAAGCAGGGCAAGGCATCACCTCACCCAGGAAGCGCAAAGGGTCAGGGAATTCCCTTTCCTAGCCAAGGGAAGCCATGACACATGGCACCTGGAAAATCGGGTCACTCCCACCCTAATACTGCGCTTTTCCAATAGTCTTATATCCTGCACCTGGCTCGGAGGTTCCCACACCCACAGAGCCTTGTTCACTGCTAGCACAGCAGTCTGAGATCGAGCTGCAAGGCTGCAGCAAGGCTGGGGAAGGGGTGCCTGCCATTGCTGAAGTTGAGTAGGTAAACAAAGCAGCCAGGAAGCTCGAACTGGGTGGATCCCACCGCAGCTCAAGGAGGCCTGCCTGCCTCTGTAGACTCCACCTCTGGGGGCAGGGCATAGCTGAACAAAAGGCAGCAGAAACTTCTGCAGACTTAAACGTCCCTGTCTGACAGCTTTGAAGAGAGTAGTGATTCTCCCAGCATGGAGTTTGAGATCTGAGAATGGACAGACCGCCTCCTCAAGTGGGTCCCTGACCCCCGAGTAGCCTAACTGGGAGGCATCTCCCAGTAGGGTCTGAGTGACACTTGATACAGCCAGGTGCCCCTCTGAGACTAAGCTTTCAGAGGAATCATCAGGCAGCAACATTTGCCGTTCTGCAATATTTGCGGTTCTACAGCCTCTGCTGGGGATACCCAGGCAAACAGGGTCTGGAATGGACCTCCAGCAAACTCCAACAGACCTACAGCTGAGAGACCTGACAGTTAGAAGGAAAACTAACAAACAGAAAGGACATCCACACCAAAACCCCATCTGTACGTCGCCATCATCAAAGACCAAAGGTAGATAAAACCACAAAGATGGGGAGAAACCAGAGGAGAAAAGCTGAAAATTCTAAAAATCATAGCACCTCTTCTCCTCCAGAGGAACACAGCTCCTCGCCAGCAATGGAACAAAGCTGGACAGAGAATGACTTTGACGAGTTGAGAGAAGAAGTCTTCAGGAGATCAGTAATAACAAATTTCTCTGAGACAAAGGAGGATGTTCAAACCCATCGCAAAGAAGCTAAAAACCTTGAAAAAAGATTGGATGAATGGCTAGCTAGAATAAACAGCATAGAGAAGACCTTAAATGACCTGATGGAGCTGAAAACTATGGCACGAGAACTACGTGACGCATGCACAAGCTTTGGTAGCCGATTCAATCAACTGGAAGAAAGGATATCAGTGATTGAAGATCAAATCAATGAAATGAAGGGAGAAGAGAAGTTCAGAGAAAAAAGGGTAAAAAGAAATGAACAAAACCTCCAAGAAATATGGGACTATGGGAAAAGACCAAATCTACATCTGATTGATGTACCTGAAAGTTACGGGGAGAATGGAACCAAGTTAGAAAACACTCTTCGGGATATTATCAAGGAGAACTTCCCCAACCTAGCAAGGCAGGCCAACATTCAAATTCAGGAAATACAAAGAACACCACAAAGATACTCCTCGAGAAGAGCAACTCCAAGACACATAATTGTCAGATTCACCAAAGTTGAAATGAAGGAAAAAATGTTAAGGGCAGTCAGAGAGAAAGGTCAGGTTACCTACAAAGGGAAACCCATCAGACTAACAGCTGATCTCTCAGCAGAAACTCTACAAGACAGAAGAGATTGGGGGCCAATATTCAACATTCTTAAATAAAAGAATTTTCAACCCAGAATTTCATATCCAGCCAAACTAAACTTCATAAGGAGAAATAAAATTTTTTACAGACAAACAAATGCTGAGAGATTTTCTCACCACCAGGCCTGCCTTAGAAAAGCTCCTGAAGGAAGCACTAAACATGGAAAGGAACAACTGGTACCAGCCACTACAAAAACATGCCAAATTGTAAAGACCATCGAGGCTAGGAAGAAACTGCATCAATTAACGAGCAAAATAACCAGCTAACATCATAATGACAGGATCAAATTCACACATAATATTAACCTTAAATGTAAATGGGCTAAATGCTCCAATTAAAAGACACAGACTGGCAAATTGGATAGAGTCAAGACCCATCAGTGTGCTGTATTCAGGAGACCCATCTCGTGCAGAGACACACAGAGGCTCAAAATAAAGGGATGGAGGAAGATTTACCAAGAAAATGGAAAACACAAAAAAGCAGGTGTTGCAATCCTAGTCTCTGATAAAACAGACTTTAAACCAACAAAGATCAAAAGAGACAAAGAAGGCCATTACATAATGGTAAAGGGATCAATTCAACAAGAAGAGCTAACTATCCTAAATATATATGCAACCAATACAGGAGCACCCAGATGCATAAAGCAAGTCCTTAGAGACCTACAAAGAGACTTAGACTCCCACACAATAATAATGGGAGACTTTAACACCCCACTGTCAACATTAGACAGATCCACGAGACAGAAAGTTAACAAAGATATCCAGGAATTGAACTCATCTCTGCACCCAGCAGACCTAATAGACATCTATAGAACTCTCCACCCCAAATCAACAGACTATACATTCTTCTCAGCACCACATTGCTCTTATTCCAAAATTAACCATATAGTTGGAAGTAAAGCACTCCTCAGCAAATGTAAAAAAACACAAATTATAAGAAACTCTGTCAGACCACAGTGCAATCAAACTAGAACTCAGGATTAAGAAACTCACTGAAAACTGCTCAACTACATGGAAACTGAACAACCTGCTCCTGAATGACTACTGGATACGTAACAAAATGAAGTCAGAAATACAGATGTTCTTTAAAACAAATGAAAACAAACAAAGACACAACATACCACTATCTCCGGGACACATTTAAAGCAGTGTGTAGAGGGAAATTTATAGCACCAAATGCCCACAAGAGAAAGCAGGAAAAATCTAAAATTGACACCCTAACATCACAATTAAAAGAACTAGAGAAGCAAGAGCAAACACATTCAAAGCTAGCAGAAGGCAAGAAATAACTAAGATCAGAGCAGTACTGAAGGAGATAGATACTCAAAAAACCCTTCAACAAATCAGTGAATCCAGGAGCAGGTTTTTTGAAAAGATCAACAAAACTGATAGACCGCTAGCAAAATTGATAGAAAAGAGAGAGGAATCAAATAGACACAATAAAAAATGATAAAGGGATATCACCATGGTTCCCACAGATATACAAACTACCATCAGAGAATACTACAAAGGCATCTATGCAAATAAACTAGAAAATCTAGAAGAAATGAATAAATTCCTGGACAGATACACCCTCCCAAGACTACGCCAGGAAGAAGTTGAATCCCTGAATAGACCAATAACAGGCTGTGAAATTGAGGCAATAATTAATAGCCTACCAACCAAAAAAAGTCCAGGACCAGGTGGATTCACAGCCAAATTCTACCAGAGGTACAAAGAGGAGCTGGTACCATTCCTTCTGTAACTATTCCAATCAATAGAAAAAGACAGAATCCTCTCTAACTCATTTTATGAGGCCAGCATCATCCTGTTACCAAAGCCTGGCAGAGACACAACAAAAAAAGAGAATTTTAGACCAATGTCTCTAATGAATATTGACGCAAATATACTCAATAAAATACTGGCAAACCAAATCCAGCAGCACATCAAAAAGCTAATCCAACACGATGAAGTGGGCTTCATCCCTGGGATGCAAGGCTGGTTCAACATATGCAAATCAATAAACGTAATCCAGCATATAAACAGAACCAAAGACAAAAACCATGTGATTATCTCAATAGATGCAGAAAAGGCCTTCGACAAAATTCAACAGCCCTTCATGCTAAAAACTCTCAATAAATTAAGTATTGATGGGACATATCTCAAAATAATAAGAGCTATTTATGACAAACTCACAGCCAATATCATACCGAATGGGCAAAAACTGGAAGCATTCCCTTTGAAAGCTGGCACAAGACAGAGATGCCCTCTCTAACCACTCCTATTGAACATAGTGTTGGAAGTTCTGGCCAAGGCAATCAGGCAGGAGAAAGAAATAAAGGGCATTCAATTAGGAAAAGAGGAAGTCAAACTGTCCGTGTTTGCAGATGACATGATTGTATATTTAGAAAACCCCATCATCTCAGCCCAAAATCTCCTTAAGCTAATAAGCAACTTCAGCAAAGTCTCAGGATTCAAAATCAATGTACAAAAATCACAAGCATTCCTATATACCAATAACAGACACACAGAGAGCCAAATCGTAAGTGAACTCCCATTCACAATTGCTTCAAAGAGAATAAAATACCTAGGAATCCAAATTACAAGGGATGTGAAGGACCTCTTCAAGGAGAATTACAAACCACTGCTCAACGAAATAAAAGAGGATACAAACAAATGGAAGAACATTCCATGCTCATGGATAGGAAGAATCAATATCATGAAAATGGCCACACTGCCCAAGGTAATTTATACATATACTGCCATCCCCATCAAGCTACCAGTGACTTTCTCCACAGAATTGGAAAAAACTACTTTAAAGCTCATATGGAACCAAAAAAGTGCCCACATTGCCAAGGCAATCCTAAGCCAAAAGAACAAAGCTGGAGGCATCACACTACTTGACTTCAAATGATACTACAAGGCTACAGTAAACAAAACAGCATGATATTGGTACCAACACAGAGATACAGACCAATGGAACAGAACAGAGCCCTTAGAAATAATACCACACATCTACAACCATCTGATCTTTGACAAACTTGACAAAAACAAGAAATGGGGAAAGGATTCCCTATTTAATAAATGATGCTGGGAAAACTGGCTAGCCATATGTAGAAAGCTGAAACTGGATCCCTTCCTTACACCTTATACAAAAATTAATTCAAGGTGGATTAAAGACTTAAATGTTAGACCTAAAACCATAAAAACCCTAGAAGAAATCCTAGGCAATACCATTTAGGACATAGGCATGCGCAAGGACTTCATGTCTAAAACACCAAAAGCAATGGCAACAAAAGCCAAAATTGACAAATGGGATCTCATTAAACTAAAGAGCTTCTGCACAGCAAAAGAAACTACCATCAGAGTGAACAGGCAACCTACAGAATGGGAGAAAATTTTTGCAACCTACTCATCTGACAAAGGGCTAATGTCCAGAATCTACAATGAACTTAAACAAATTTACAAGAAAAAATCAAACAACCCCATCAAAATGGGTGAAGGATATGAACAGACACTTCTCAAAAGAAGATATTTATGCAGCCAACAGACACATGAAAAAATGCTCATCATCACTGGCCATCAGAGAAATGCAAATCAAAACCATAATGAGATACCATCTCACACCAGTTAGAATGGTGATCATTAAAAAGTCAGGAAACAACAGGTGCTGGAGAGGATGTGGAAAAACAGGAACACTTTTATACTGTTGGTGGGAGTGTAAACTAGTTCAACCATTGTGGAAGACAGTGTTGTGATTCCTCAAGGATCTAGAACTAGAAATACCATTTGACCTAGCCATCCCATTACTGAGTATATACCCAAAGGATTATAAATCATGCTGCCATAAAGACACATGCACACATATGTTTACTGCAGCACTATTCACAATAGCAAAGACTTGGAACCATCCCAAATATCCGTCAACAACAGACTGGATTAAGAAATTGTGGCACATATACACCGTGGAATACTATGCAACCATAAAAAAGGATGAGTTCATGTCCTTTGCAGGGACATGGATGAAGCTGGAAACCATCATTCTCTGCAAACTATCACAAGGATGGAAAACCAAGCACCGCATGTTCTCACTCATAGGTGGGCATTGAACACTGAGAACTCATGGACACAGGGTGGGGAATATCACACACCGGGGCCTGTTGTGGAGTGGGGGTAGGAGGGAGGGATAGCATTAGGAGATATACCTAATGTAAATGATGAGTTAATGGGTGCAGCACACCAACATGGCACATGTATACATATGTAACAAACCTACCTGTTGTGCACATGTACCCTAGAACTCAAAGTATGTTTAAAAAAAAAAAAAAGAAAAGAAAATAAGCATAAGGAAACCTGAATCAAGATCCTTACTACTCCCAGAAGTTATAGTAGAAACAGGGAGGGAAAAAGCGCCTAAAGTACTTATGAACGTGAAATCAAGAAGAAGTGAGTAACACAATGTAATTTGCAATCACTTTCTGTAATGGATAATATGATGTGCCACCCAGACTCCTCCTGCAGGACTGAGAAACTCATTCCACCATCTTCTGAAAATGTGAGCAGCTAAGTCTCTCTTTAGAACTTTCCTTTAGCTGGAAACATATGTGCTCATGTCAGGACCCCTCCCAACATTTAAACCTATTCATTGTCAGTATAAAAGTGTAAAGTCGTGGCTGCCTTGTCTCAAGGCAAGATGACTCCGAAGGGTCTTTTCGGCTCAAGCGCTTCTCCTGAAACTATTTGAGGCCATCCTTGTAACTCCCTTGAAGCTTAACTTCTTCCTCTGCCCAATTCTAGTGACTTTACATGTTTAAAATGTTGACTTTGAGGGTGCTGCCCAACACAGTCCCCACATGCAAAATCCATCTTCATTTCTTTTCAGGGAATCCTGACTTAAGACAATTGGCATCATCAAGTCTAAGTAAACATATTTTAATATGAGATATTGAAGCCTGTTCCTCTGTCAGCCAGCTGGTAAGGGCGACATCATTATTGGGAGGAGATGGAGTACTGCAATTATAGCAGTGCAATTGTTAAAACTCTCACCTTTGATAAATTGGGATGGTATACTCGTATAAGTTAATGCACTCAAAATTTCAGTATCTCGGCTTTTGAGTGGCTAAGGGAAGTGTTAGTTAGAAGGAAACTGAATTAGATGTTTTAGCTGAGTGATACTGATGCATCAGAGAGACCAATAAAATGTTGTGGGTGATTAATCACCAATGAAAGTCAACTGTAAAATTCAGAGGGCCTCCTTGGCAGGTTAAAAAGAGACTCTTATTTCCTAAAGATAGAGGGCAGGGAAAAACCTGAGAATCAGGTCCAAGAATCAATTATAGTATTATAATTATAACAGCAGCAGAGAGCTTTCCAGAAGAAGTCGAATTCAAAGCCAACAAAGGCTATGTTAAGGCCAATGACAGATTCCTGGTTGGAAAAGATTGGGACCTTCAGTATTGAGTTGGAAATATTTTTGTTGATTGATTAAAAATCATTAAACCCAAATCCCCTGAATACTCTGGGCTTGAAGAAGATGCGCATTCCTTCCTAATAAAGACTAGAGTGCCCCCATTGTCTGAAAATGATGCAGTAATTTCCACCTCACCCGGTGTCTTGAACACTCCTCAGCATCTAAACTCAACTCCTTTTTTAGCTTACAGGCTGGGAAAATGCTAGGCATGTTAAGAAAGATAAGCAACTACATCCCAAAAAGACCTGAGGACATCTCCCAACAAACTTCTAATGGGTTCAGCAGGACCTAGTCAATAAGTCAATATACAATTAGTCCTTTATATTCACAAGTTCCCCATCCACAGACTCAACTAACTGCAGATTGAAAATATGACAAAAATACAATAAAAAATAATACTGTACAAATTTTTTTAAAAAGTATGACAACTATTTACACAGTGTTTACATTGTGTTAGGTATTGTAAGTAATCTAGAAATGATATAAAGTATACAGGATTATGTCCATAGATTATATGCCAATGCTATGCCATTTTACATAAGGGACTTGAGCATCTACAGATGCTCAGGATACCAAGGATGACTGTATGCTGGAAGGAGTTAGGAGAGTGTGATTTAGTCTGTATCCAGAAGCTCTTGTATCAAAGAAGGTAGAACATGAGAATGGATAATGGCTGGCCAGTTTATTGATAAAGGAAAACTATCCCAAAAGGATTTGACACTTTGATGAAAACCTCAGAAAACAGCGTTAACATATTGATTGAGTTCTTAGAAGTTTTGAGAAAGTGATAGTTTATAGTAGGTAAAGTACAAATGCCAAAACTGCCAGACATGGCAAAAAAGAGTTTAAAATTTTACAAAAGTGGCCAAGCTACTGCATATACTATGTAAGGCCAGAAAATTCACCATTTAACCATATTCTGAAGAAGAGCCACATTTGCCAAAGCAGTATGTGATGTACTAGTGAGAGAAGTATCTTCTTGGAGAAACTCAATGTCACCTGCCCTCTACTGGGAGGACTTATGAGTAATAAATACTGTTACAGAACTTGGTTCCCTGATGACACAAAGGATAATAGAATCTTGAAAATGTGGAGGCCAAAAGGCAGTATTTAATCATCAGAAACAGGATGGAACCAGTTGCCATAACTAGTGGCAAAATCAGAATAGCCACCTATAGGCCATGACTCTCAGAGAGTTATGGAGGTAGTTAATAGATAGCAGCATCCTCAGGTGGGAAGCTGATAAAAGTTTCTCCATATGCACAATCAAAAGAAATTAAGCATAGATGGTCAGTAGACTGAGGGCAGCATCTCCAATAAAATTCCATAGTTCTTGACGCAGTTTCTGAACTTGAGCCAGTTTTCATATATGGAGCCTATTGAGATAAGGAGAGAAAGAGGAGGGGGTGGTGGAAAAGAAAAAGAGAAGCAGCATCTCCCACACTAAAGAATATTGCTATAAGCTGTTAACAAAGTGACATGCATACCTGCCATCTTTGAGTAGGTCCAGACCAGGAAAGTGTTCTACAGTAGAGAAAAGCTAGAAAAAGTAAAAGCTGTACCAACTTGGCGAATTCTCATACAGAAGTTTGGGTAATGGGTAATGATTCTTTGTTATTTATGGCATAGTGGAGAATTATGCAACGTTAAAAAAAAACCTGTTATTTGGCCCTGGTATAGAAGAAATACTTAACCATAAGAAATTAAGTGGCCATTTGCCCTGCAAATCATGAGCTGAGTTCTGTCAGACCCTTCATGTCATAAGCAAGGCAGGCCTAGTAGAAACACATTGTAACATAGAAATGATACATCTAAAATCAGGAATGTGCAGTGGTCCAGACCCTTATAACACCCACCACTGGTGTACCAGTCCCTCTATCTCTGCCTAGATTTATAACAATATAGGAATTTATCTTGTCCAACTAATGGAAGTTGAGCTTAATCAGCTGCTGTACTACAACCCTAATCAGTAGTGGTCCTGAAAGGTAATAATGATAGAAAATCTACATGATAAAGCCTCAGTCTTAAGACCACTTGCAGAAGCAGGGATGATAATTTATCCCACTTCCCTTCTTTTTGTAAGTTTATCTTGAATTATACACCAATAAGAGTCACATAAAATATGTGTGAAATTTATCATAGGGTGGAAGTGGACTAAGATAGCACAAGGGGCGAACCATAGTGGATGCTGTGGTGCACAATCCAGAGATCTCCTTCGGAACTGTCACCAGATAATGGTTCCCTGCTAATCTCTTTCCATGAATTGCCTTAAGTCAAAGAGAGCTGCCTGCTCAAGGTAATATTTCTACCCTGAAGAAACCCAATCTATGACTGATCAATAAAAGGATATCAAGACCTGATCCCTGTGCTTCGAGGTTGGATAACTCTGAAAGGCCTTCTCAGATTCAGAGTTCCTTGTGGATATGCTAAGGCTTTTGTTAAGACTGAATCACAGTTTACATTTTCTCTGCCCAAACTTCCTTCCTTCACCCCAACACAGATATTAATATCAAAGACACTGGTAAATCAACTTTCTTCATTCAAGTCTTCATCTCACAGTCTGTTTCCTGTACCAAATATAAGGCATAATCCTTACAGAAAATCAGAGTATCTTTATCAGCTAACATATTAATATAATAATTAATTTTAGTTCATTCCAATGCCTAGGCCTTAATTGGTCAACAGGATGACTCAAACTTGTTTAAATCTAGAAAAACCTGGAAATTTTTAGTACAATATTAGTAATACGGAATTGAAGCTGGAGTTCTGATCGAGAGAAAAGGCATTGTCCCTGGCAATCTCTCCTGAATATCTGGAGTACTTTATTTATGACAGAGCATGGTGATCATAATTAAACATAAAGGGAGATTTCTGGCACACTAAAATATTTGTTGGGCACTTATATTTCTCCAGAATAATGCCATTTCCCCTCACAATATAGGATATTGTGACCTATTGCTAGTCTTTCCCCCAACACCAGCCGTGCATTCATAGTTCTCTAAGAAGATGAAAATAATTTCCAGCTATCTTGATCTGTTTGTATTGCTATAGCAAAAGAACATACATCATAGGTTGGGTAGCCTAAACAACAAACATTTATTTCTCCAGTTCTGGAGGCTGAGGATTTCAATATCAAGGCACCAGTAGATTCCATGTCTGGTGAAGGCCTACTTTCTGTTTCATATATAGCTATCTTCTTGCTGTGTTCTAACATGGCAGAAAGAACTCGTGAGCTCTATGGGTCTCTTTTATAAGGGTGCTAATCCCATTCGTGTGGGCTCCACCCTTATGATCTTCCAAAGGCCCCACTTCCTAATATCATCATATAGGGGAATTAGGATTTTAGCATATGAGTTTGGGGGATGCACATGTTCAATTCATAACACCAGCTCAAAGAACTTGCCACTCTAGAATTCAGGATGCTTTTTGTTTTGTATAAAGCACATTATTCTTGGTACCTATAACTTTTATACTGTTGTATTGGACTAATCTTGGTACTATTTTTGCATTATTTCATGTTGTCTAAAAGAAAGACATTAAGATTGGACACTACTACAGCTGATGCTCTCTTGAAAGCCCACCTCCTGGCAAGAGGCCAACTAGCACAAAAAATAGTGCACTAAACAACCAAAACTAAAGACCTTCACAGAGTCCATTTCACCTCCCTGTTACTTCCACCAGAGCAAATGCTGATATTCATGGCTAAGATACCTGCAGATCATTCACATCACAAGACACTGTGCATATATCCCCCAGGACCAGCCTGGAACCGGGTAGACCGGCTGGGTGGCTAGATCCAGAAGAGAGATAACAATCACTACAGCTTGGCTCTCTGGAAGCCACATCCCTAGGAAGGGGGGGAGGGTACTACATCAAGGGAACAGCTTGTGGGACAAAAGAAACTGAACAGTGGCCTTGAGCCCTAGACCTTCCTTCTGAAATAGCTACCCAAATGAGAAGGAAACAGAAAGACAATTCTGGTAATATGACAAAATAGGGTTATTTAACACCCCCAAAAAATCACACTAGCTCACCAGCAATCGATCCAAACCAAGAAGAAATCCCTGATTTACCTGAAAAAGAATTCAGGTTAGTTATTAAACTAATCAAGGAGGTACCAGAGAAAGATGAAGCTCAATTTAAGGAAATTGAAAAAAAAAATGATAGAAGAAATGAGGGGAGAAATCTTCAATGAAATAGATAGCATAAATAGAAAATAATCACAACTTCGGGAAATAAAGGACACACTTAGAGAAATGCAAAATGTTCTGGAAAGTCTCAGCATTAGAATTGAACAAGCAGGAGAAGGAACTTCAGAGCTTGAAGACAAGGTTTTTGAATTTACCCAATCCAAAGCCAAAGAAAAAAGAATAAGAAAAAAATGAACAAAGCCTCCAAGAAGTTTGGGATTATGTTAAGTGACCAAACAAGAATAACTGGCGTCGCTGAGGAAGAAGAGAAATCCAAATGTTTGGAAAACGTATTTGGGAGAACAGCCAAGGAAAGCTTCCCCAGCCTTGCAAGAGACCTAAACATCCCAAAACAAGAAGCTCAAAGAACACCTGGGAAATTTATCACAAAAAGATTGTCAGCTAGGAACATTGTCATCAGGTTATCTAAAGTCAAGATGAAGGAAAGAATCTTAAGAGATGTGAGGCAAAAGCACCAGGTAACCTATAAAGGAAAACATATTAGATTAACAGTAGATTCAGCAGCAGAAACCCTATGACCTAAAAGGGATTGGAGCTCCATCTTCAGTCTCCTTAAACAAAACAATTTTCAGCCAAGAATTCTGTATCCAGCGAAACTAATCTTTATAAATGAAGGAAAGATACAGTCTCTTTTAGACAAACAAATGCTGAGAGAATATGCCACTACCAAGCCAGCATTATAAGAACTGCTAAAAGCAGCTCTAAATCTTGAAACAAATCCTGAAAACATATCGAAACAGAACCTCTTTAAAGCCATAAATCTCACAGGACTTATAAAATAAAAATACAAAAAAAAACACCACAAGATATACAGGCAATAAATAGCATAATGAATGGAATAGTACCTCACATCTTAATAATAATGTTGAATGTAAATGGCCTATGCTCTGCTTAAAAAATACAGAATTGCAGAATGAAAATAATTCATAAATCAACTATCTGCTTCCTTCAAGAGACTCACCTAACACATAAGAACTCACATAAACTTAAGGTAAAGTGGTGGGAAAAGATATTCCATGCAAATGGACACCAAAAGCAAGCAGGACTACCTAGTCTTATATCAGACAAAACAAACTTTAAAACAACAGCAGTTAAAAAAGACAGAGAGTCGTTATATAATGATAAAAGGTCTTGTACAAAAGGAAGATTTCACAATCCTAAATATACACGCACCTAACACTGGAGCTCTCAAATTCATAAAACACTTACTACTAGACCTAAGAAATGAGATGGAGGGCAACACAGTAATAGTGGGGGGGGCTTCAATACCCTACCTACCGCACTAGACATGTCATCAAGACAGAAAGTCAACAAAGAAACAATGAACTTAAACTATACTCTGGAACAAATAGACTTAACAGATATTTATAGAACATTCTACCTAAAAACCACAGAAAATATTAGATTCTTTTCATCAGTGCATGAACTTTTCTCCAAGATAGACCATATGATAAGCCACAAAACAAGTCTGAGTAAGTTAAGAAAATTGAAGTTATGTCAAGTACTCTCTCAGACCACAATGAAATAAAACCGGAAATCAACTCCAAAAGAAACCTTCAAAACCATGCAAATACATGGACATTAAATAACCTGCTCCTGAATGATCATTGAGTCAAGAATAAAATCAAGATGAAAATTAAAAAATTCTTCAAACTGAATGATAATAGTGACACAACCTATCAAAAACTCTGGGATACATCAAAAGCAGTGCTAAGAGAAAAGTTATAGTCCTAAATGCCTATATCAAAAAGTCTGAAAGAGCACAAATAGACAATCTAAGGTCACGCCCCAAGGAAATGGAGAAACCGGAACAAACCAAACCCAAACCCAGCAGAAGAAAGGAAATAACTAACATCAGAGCAGAACTAAATGAAATTGAAACAAAAAAAATACAAAAGATAAATGAAACAAAAAGCTGGTTCTTTGAAAAGATAAATAAAAGTGATGGACCATTAGCAAGATTAACCAAGAAAAAAAGAGAGAAAATCCAAATAAGATCAATTAGAAATGAAACAGGAGATATTAAAACTAACACCATAGAAATACAAAAGATAATTCAAAGCTACTATGAACACATTTGCACACATAAACTAGAAAACCTACAAGAGATGAATAAATTCCTGGAAAGATACAACCCTCCTAACTTAGGAAGAATTAGATACCCTGAACATACCAATAACAAGCAGTGAATTGAAAAGGTTATACAAAAATTACCAACAAAAAAAAGTTTGGGACCAGACGGATTCACAGCTGAATTCTACTGGGCATTCAAAGATGAATTGGTACCAATCCTATTGATACTATTCCACAAGATAGAGAAAGAGAGAATCCTCCCTAAATCATTCTATGAAGCTAGTATCACCCTAAGTCCAAAACCAAGAAATGACGTAATCAAAAAACAAAACAAAACAAAAAAAACTACAGACCAGTATCCCTGATCAATATAGATGCAAAAGTTCTTAACAAAATACTAGCTAACCAACTCCAAAAGCATATCAAAAAGATAATCCACTGAGATCAAGTGGGTTTCATACCAGGGATGGTTTAACATACGGAAGTCAATAAATGTGATACACCACATATACAGAATTAAAAATCACCTGATCATCTCAATAGATGCAGAAAAGCATTTGAAAAAATTGAGCATCCCTTTATGATTAAAATCCTCAGCAAAATTGCCACAGAAGGGACATACCTCAATCTAATAAAAGCCATCTATGACAAACCCACAGCCAACACAATGCTGAATGGGAAAAATGTGAAAGCATTCCCTCTGAGAACTGGAATAAGACAGGGATGCCCACTCTCACCACTTCTTTTCAGCATAGTACTAGAAATCCCAGCCAGAGCAATCAGACAAGAGAAAGAAATAAAGAGCATCCAAATCGGTAAAGAGGAAATCAAATTCTCACTATTGGCTAATGATATGATTTTATACCTAGAAAATCCTAAAGACTCATCCAAAAAGCTCCTAGAACTCATAAATGAATTCAGCAAAGTTTCAGGATAGAAAATTAGTGTACACAAATTTGTAGCTCTTCTGTACACTGACAACGACCAAGCAGATAAATAAAAAATTCAACCCCTTTTACAATAGCTGCAAAAAAAAAAATACTTAGGAATATACTTATCCAGGAAGGTGAAAGACCCCTACAAGGAAAACTACAAAACACTGCTGAAAGAAATAGACAACACAAGCGTAGAAACACATCCTATGCTTGTGCAAATGACCATACTGCCAAAAGCAATCTACAAATTTAATGCAATTCCCATCAAAATACCACCATCATTCTTCATAGAAATAGAAAGAAAAATCCTAAAATTCATATGAAACCAAAAAAGAGCCTGCATAGCCAAAGTAAGACTAAGCAAAAAGAATAAATCTGAAGGCATCACATTACCTGATTTCAAGCTATACCATAAGGCCATAGTCACCAAAACAGCATGATACTGGTATAAAAATGGGCATAAACAAATAGAACAGAATAGAGAACCCAGAAATAAACCCAAATACTTACAGCCAGTTGATCTTTGACAAAGCAAACCAAAACATAAAGTGGGAAAAGAACACCCTATTCAACAAATGGTGCTGGGATCATTGGCGAGCAACGTGTAGGAGAGTGAAACTGGATCCTTGTCTTTCACCTTATACAAAAATCAACTCAAGGTGGATCAAACACTTAAATCTAAGACCTGGAACTGTAAAAATTCTAGAAGATAACATCAAAAAAACCCTTCTAGACATTGGCTTAGGCAAGGGTTTCATGACCCAGCACCCAAAAGCAAATGCAATAAAAACAAAGATAAGTAGCTAGGACTTTTAAGCAGAAGAGCTGTTGCATGGCAAAAGGAATAGTCAGCAGAGTAAATGCACAACCCCCAGAGTGGGAAAAAATCTTCACAATCTATCCATCTGACCTGGGACTTAATTAAGCAAAAGAATTTTGCATGGCAAAAGGAACAGTCAGCAGAGTACATATACAACCTCAGAGTGGGAGAAAATCTTCACAATATATCCATCTGACAAAAGACTAATATTCAGAATCTACAATGAACTCAAACAAATTAGCAAGAAGAAAAAAAAAACGAACAATCCCATCAAAACATGGGCTAAGGACATGCATAGACAATTCTCAAAAGAAGATATACAAATGGCAAAAAAACATGAAAAAATGCTCAATATCACTAATGATTAGGGAAATGCAAATCAAAACCACAATGCTATACCACCTTACTCCTGTAAGAATGGCCATAATCAAAAAAATCAAAAAATAATAGATGTTGGCATAGATGCAGTGAACAGGGAACACTTCTACACTGCTAGTGGGAATGTAAACTAGTAAAACCACTATGGAAAACAGTGTGGAGATTCCTTAAAGAACTAAAAGTAGAACTTCCATTTGATCCAGCAATCCCACTACTGGGTATCTATCCAGAGGAAAAGGAATGATTTTATAAAAGAGATACTTGCACACAGATGTTTATAGCAGCACAATTCACAATTGTAAAAATGTGAAACCAACCCAAATGCCCATCAACCAATGAGTGGATGAAACTGTGGACAAAGAAACTAATAATTTAGATTTATTATTGAATGCAAGGTTAATGCCTTTTAAAAAGTTATATTTCTATTTAATAGCAAGAAAATTGAAAAATAACAGCTTAAAATTACCATTCAAAGTAGTATTTAAAAAATGTTTAGAAATAAATTTAACATAAAATGTGGAAGACATCTCCATTAAAAAGTTTAAAACATAGTTGAGATAAATTAAAACTTAAATAAATGGAAAAATACGCCATGTTTATGGATTAGAAAACTTGATGTTGTCAAGATGTCTTTTCTCCACAAATGGATTTATATATTCATTGTAATACCAATCAAAATAATAACAGGCTTTTTGTTTTTTTAAGAAATTGACAAACTGATTCTAAAATGTGTATGGAAATGCAAAGAACCTAGGAAAACAAACTTTTTGGAGAATAAAATAAATGGAGGATACATTCTACCGACTTTAAGACTTACTATTAAGCTACATTAATCAAAATAGTGTTATGCTTGTATAACAATTAACAGATATATCAATAAAATAAAATACAAATTCTGGAAATAGTTTTACTCATGGCCAACTGGGTTTTAATGAAAATGTCCGAACAATTGAAGGAGAACAGAATGTATTTTGCATAAATAGTGCTAAAACAACTCAATGCTTATATGGACAAAATATATCTTAACCAATAATATATAACATACAAACATTAATTTGAAAAGGATAACAGACCTTGATATTGAAGCTAAAATTCTGAAGTAGAATATGTGTGTGTGTATATATATATTTATACACACACACACAACTCTGTGGAGAGCAAGGGGGTTTTTAGACAGGACACAAAAAACACAAACCATAGAAGAAAAGCTGATAAATTGTGCTTTACCAAATTTAAAACATCTGCTCATTCTTATGCCACTCTAACGACATGAAAAGGGAAGCTTTAGATTAGGGAAAAATACTCAGAATAGGTATATGTGATGAAGTATTAAATTGGTGCAAGTTACTGCACCAATTTTTGCCATTAGAAGTAATGTCATTAAAATCACATTGCTTTTACAACCTTATATTTTGTACAGATTGTATAAAGAGCTCCTATAACTCAATAATAAAAAGAAAACAGACACAATAAAAATAGGTACATTTCTTTACAGAAATTTCAAAGATGAATATACACAAATGGCCAAGAACATAATGAGATAATATTTCACATTCAATAGAAGGTACAAAATTGGGAAAAGGACTGAAAATATCAAATGTTGGTGATAATGTGGAATAGCTAGAACTTTCATACAATGATAGGGGGAGTGAAACACACACACACACACGTATTAAATGACCAAACATCACCCCTGGAAAATAAAAATATTTTCCAAGAGAAATGATTCTCTTTTTTCCACAGAAGACTTGCAAAGAAAAGTTCTAAGTTTATCTATAAAAGCCTCAAACTGAAAATAACCCCACCTATCCATCAACAAGAAAATAAATGATCAAGCTGATGTATATTTATTCAATGGAATACCAAACAATATTTTTTTAGCAAATGAACTACTAACAAACACAGCATTGAGAACTCTCAAAACATAGGTGTGAAACAACAGATACTGCATACATCAGTTTTTATGGAGCTCAAGAACAGGTAAACATTTATGGTGAGATAAATAATAGAGAATGATTGTTTATGATAGATGGGGTTTACCAGGGAGAGGGAGAAAGGGATATTCTGGGATGATGAAAATAGTCTATGCTTTGATCAAAGTGTTAGTTATTGCTTACAGATTTTACCAAAATTATTACATTGAACACTTAAGAACGGTACATTTCACTGATTGCAAATTATTACCCACAAGTAAAAATGATTCTGGCAATGGCAGAGACACAACAAAAAAAGATAATTTTAGACCAATATCCCTGATGATGTATCTCAAAATAATAAGAGCTATTTATGACAAACCCACAGCCAATATCATACTGAATGGGTAAAAACTAGAAGCATTCCCTTTGAAAACTGGCACAAGACAGGGATGCTGTCTCTCACCACTCCTATTCAACATAATATTGGAAGTTCTGGCCAGGGCAGTCAGGCAGGAGAAAGAAATAAGGGGTATTCAATTAGGAAAAGAGGAAGCCAAATTGTCCCTGTTTGCAGATGACAGGATTGTATATTTAGAAAACCCCATCGTCTCAGCCCAAAATCTCCGTAAGCTGATAAGCAACTTCAGCAAAGTCTCAGGATACAAAATCAATGTGCAAAAATCACAAGTATTGCTATACATCAATAACAGACAAACAGAGAGCCAAATCATGAGTGAACTCCCATTCACAATTGCTTCAAAGAGAATAAAATACCTAGGAATCCAACTTACAAGGGATGTGAAGGACCTCTTCAAGGAGAACTACAAACCACTGCTCAATAAAATAAAAGAGGACAGAAGCAAATGGAAGAACATCCCATGCTCATGGATAGGAAGAATCAATATTGTGAAAATGGCCATACTGCCCAAGGTAATTTATAGATTCAATGCCATCCCTATCAAGCTGCCAATGACTTTCTCCACAGCATTGGAAAAAATTACTTTAAAGTTCATATGGAACCAAAAAGATCCTGCATTGCCAAGACAATCCTAAGCCAAAAGAACAAAGCTGGAGGCATCACGCTACCTGACTTCAAACTATACTACAAGGCTACAGTAACCAAAACAGTAAGGTACTGGTACCAACACAGAGATATAGACCAATGGAACAGAACAGAGGCCTCAGAAATAATGCCATACATTTACAACCATCTGATCTTTGACAAACCTGACAAAAACAAGAAATGGGGAAAGGATTCCCTATTTAATAAATGGTTCTGGGGAAAAAATGGCTAGCCATATGTAGAAAGCTGAAACTGGATCCCTTCCTAATACCCTATACAAAAATTAATTCAAGATGGATTAAAGTCTTAAATGTCAGACCTAAAACCATAAAAACCCTAAAAGAAAACATAGGCAATACCATTCAGGACATAGGCATGGGCAAGGACTTCATGTCTAAAACACCATAAGCAATGGCAACAAAAGCCAAAATAGACAAATGGAATCTAATTAAACTAAAGAGCTTCTGCACAGCAAAAGACTCTACCATCAGAATGAACAGTCAACCTACAGAATGGGAGAAAATTTTTGCAATCTACCCATCTGACAAAGGGCTAATATCCAGAATTGACAAAGAACTTAAACAAATTTACAAGAAAAAATCAAACAACCCCATCAAAAAGTGGGCAAAGGATATGAACAGACGCTTTTCAAAAGAAGATATTTATGCAGCCAACAGACACATGAAAAAATGCTCATCATTACTGGCCATCAGAGAAATGCAAATCAAAACCACGATGAGATACCATCTCACACCAGTTAGAATGGCCATCATTAAAAAGTCAGGAAACAACAGGTGCTGAAGAGGATGTGGAGAAATAGGAACACTTTTACACTGTTGGTGGGAGTGTAAACTAGTTCAACCATTGTGGAAGACAGTGTGGCGATTCCTCAAGGATCTAGAACTAGAAATACCATTTGACCCAGCCATCCCATTACTGGGTATATACCCAAAGAATTATAAACCATGCTACTGTAAAGACACATGCACACGTATGTTTAATGCAGCACTATTCACAATAGCAAAGACTTGGAACCAACCCAAATGTCCATCAGTGATAGACTGGATTAAGAAAATGTGGCACATATACACCATGGAATACATAGCAACCATAAAAAAGATGAGTTCATGTCCTTTGCAGGGACGTGGATGAAGCTGGAAACCATCATTCTTAGCAAACTATCACAAGGACAGAAAACCAAACACCGCATGTTCTCACTCATAAGTGGGAGTTGAACACTGAGAACACTTGGACACAGGTTGGGGAACATCACACACCAGGGCCTGTCGTGGGGTATGGGGAGGGGGGAGGGATAGCATTAGGAGATATACCTAATGCTAAATGACGAGATAATGGGTGCAGCACACCAACATGGCACATGTATACATATGTAACAAACCTGCACATTGTGCACATGTACCCTAGAACTTAAAGTATAATTAAAAAAAAAAGAAAAAAATGATTCTAGCTAAAGTCTAGAGTGGACAATGAGAAAGGATAACCAAACTCATTACCATACCTTTGTGAACACCCTTATGCTCATAGCTCATTGCTCTCTCAGTCTTTCTGCCTTGATCATTGGGACATTTTGGATTATTAATGTGATATCCAAGATTTCTTGAAGTCTGTCTCTCAAATATAAACATTATTAATTAATTGAGGTGATATAACTAAGGGGAAGTTTTCTCCAAATATAAGATTTGGGAATATGTAAATAAGATGTCAGTTCTCTGGAAGGTGAACCCTCTAAATTTTAGGAAAGGAGTGGGAATATTGGTTGCTTTTTTTCTTTTTTTTTTTTGATACGGAGTCTCACTCTGTCACCAGGCTGGAGTGCAGTGGCGCATCTCAGCTCACTGCAGCCTCTGCCTCCCAGGTTCAAGTGAGTCCCCTGCCTCAGCCTCCCAAGTAGCTGGGAGTACAGGCATGTTCCACCACGCCTGGCTAATTCTTGTTTTGTTTTGTTTTTGGTGTTTTTGTATTTTAGTAGAGACGGGGTTTTACCATATTGGCCAGGATGGCCTCGATCTTCTGACCTGGTGATCTGCCTGCCTCGGCCTCCCAAAGTGCTGGGATTACAGGCTTGGGATTACAGGCATGAGCCACTGCGCCAGGCAATAATGGTTGCTTTTTGGGGGAGAAATTTTAAAATTAAAATCAGAGATACAATGTTGTATGAGACAGGATAGCTTCATACTGTGAATACGTAAATGTAACCTGATTATAAAGATTAAGAAAGCTATAAATGAGTCAATCAGAAAGTATCAAGATTAAACCAGTAATCCTATAGAAAAGAAACTTGAAGATACAAGTTTTGGCAGCTGCTAGTTCACCACTTTTTTATGGAAAGAGAGCTTTGGCCATCAGCCTTCAAATACACTTAGACATCTGGCAGAACTATGTCCATCCTGAGATGAGTAAAACATGCCCTTTGCTTCATGGGTTTAATAATACCTGTCTGCCCTTTGATATATGAAACATTTGTGGAGTGATGATAGAATCATGTACCTTAGTCAGTAAATTTGGTGGCCAGACATCAGATCATGAAAATTTTACCATGAAAGAATTGTCACTTATGAGAATTTTAGAGATATTAATTAACTACTTTCTTTTTACAACAGTATTATTCTCATTGTTTCATTTGTTTTTATTTTCTAGACTTTTTCAGGAAAAAAGTATTCCTGACATTTATTCTTTTCTTAAATCCTCTATCCTGTTGGACCCCGAAGACATTGTCAGCATTTGGATTTTATTCATGACAGATACATGTCTCTTTAACAAGTGTGGATTTATCTCCTGAATATTAGTCTCAATGATTTATCCACCACATTTTCATAACTTGTGTGAGGGATCAGTACCACCTTCCAGTGGTAGGTCTTATTTTTGCCGCTCAATTTTTGCTCTGTTCTCTTTCTAGTAAGGGCTTTATCCTGAATCATTTATTGCCATGTGGCATATAGAGCCCTCCTTAAAGAGGTACTACATTATTGTCCCATTGATTTAGGGCCTGGCCACATTTCATGCTTTAGCCAATGGAATGTGAGGGAATATAACATGTAGAAACATCTGAGAAGAAAAAGAAAAACTTCAGAAGGCATCAAGTGTTTCTGACAGGTCTCTCTTGCTAGATGTCCCAAATAAGGACCACTTCTTGAAGAGGCTGGAATCTGGTGTGAGAAGACAAGGGGAACAGAGCCACAGAAATTGATCCACAGCCATGGATATCTGTCTGGAACAATAAATCAATGTCAGTTGTAGCCACTGTCATTTGGGGGGTTGTTTGTTATTAATAAAGCCAACTAATAAAATTCATAACTAGATTAGAAAACAATCAAGATGAAACATTTTAACAAAAAATTTGAATTGCAAATTTGAATGCATCTTAAACGATGTCAAGTAAAAAAGTTTGCTGCTTAAACAAAAATAAAAATTTTAAATTTATTAAAATTCACATTAATAAAAAAATAAGAATACTCTGCAATCTAGAGTTACTAAAAAGTATGATTTCTTTGCCTTTTGGTTTTAATAATATATGATTAAATGAACTAGTAGTCTCATCACTTAATATCACTCCTGAGCATTTGAGGAGACATCTCTCCTACTTCAGCATGACCTTACAAAGTGAAGTCTGCTTTTCTTTGACATGTCATCTAAGTCATGGCCAGGAATAGGAAAGGTATCTTTTTTGGTTCTCCATTACATACACAAAACATCTCTTCATGTCCTTTGGAGATTATATCACCAGCTGTATTTTTCTCTACTACTCCTCATGCTGTCATCTACAGATCACCTATTCTTCCCCAGAAATTAAAGTCATGCACAGCTCATGTAATCTATACTTATTATCATTCTTAGTGAGTTAAATAATTGTATTGATGAGCTCTTCAAAACCTTAGTCTCTCTCTGTCTTTTACTCCCTCCTGTCTAGCAAAATCTGGTTTCACCTTGATTTAGTCTTCTGTTCCCATGGAAACACTCTTGTACATCAGTGACTTATTTTCCCCCAGAAATCCAAGTTGTAACCATCTCACTTTCTCAGTATTACTAAATATCTCTCATCTTTTCAGCTCAACTTCTGTGGTAGTACCTCAAAATTGAGATTTCATCCCAAGGAGCTTTAGGTTTTATCTTTATGCATCATTCCCATGCTGTTTTCACTCTCCTTGTTACCCTCTTATATTTGGTGGTTCATATTTATTATCATGAGTTTTTAAGGACTTACAACTCTTGTTTTCTCTTCACTGCTTGAACTCAAGTACATACATTTTCTGTGTCTAAACTCCATACAACTGAACTCAACTGAAAATAGTCATATAACCGTATTGACAGGACTCTCTTTAAATTCATCACTGCCTAAAAATAATATTACATGTCCTAAATCGGTTTGCTTTTTTAGAATTTGGTATAGTTATTTCAGAAATTTGCTTTCAATAAATCCATCCCTATATACTATTCTATCTTTCTTAATTTATTGTGCTCAGTATAATGGCTTCCGTTGTATTCTTTATTTCCTGACATTCTGCCTAGACAATTTCCACTTCCTAATCTTTGCACTTTCTATTCTTTCAGACTATAAGGCTCTTTCCCCATTCTGTTCTTATTCTGCAGGTTTCAATTCAAATGTCACCTCCTCAGAAAGCCCTTGGATGGAAATCCTATTCAAAGAAAAGCTCCTTTATTACTCTCAGTTACATTGCCTATTGGTTCCCTCATAGCACTAATCACAATAATTACCTCCATTTTTTTCCTTTTATTATACCTTTCTACATCTAAAAATGATAGCCCTCAAGAGGAGGATGTTTTTCTGTTTTGTATTCTGCTATATCCTTGGTGTGTAGTTTAATGCCTGGCAAAGAGCATGTGCACAGGAAATATTTTTTGATTAATGAATGAATGAATACCACATGCAAATCACTTGCTAACACTAATTCAGTTTTTTATATATAAAGAGAGCAGGTAAACATACATGATTTCCAAAGTCTTCTTTGGGGTTTTAGTCTCATCTTTAACCCCTTGACTACAGATTGTGAATAACTATGCCACCTGATTGGGTGGGTAGTTGAATCAACTGTTAGTTTGAAGTGTCTATTTGGGTTGGTGCTACCATTTGTCATAGAGATTTCCTGATATGAGGCTACTTTTGATGCTTCCGATAGGTGACTACATCTTCAAAGAGACCTCAGCATCCATAAACAAGAATCATCGGCCAGGCACGGTGGCTCAAGCCTGTAATCCCAGCACTTTGGGAGGCTGAGGTGGGCACATCACGAGGTCAGGAGATAGAGACCATCCTAGCTAATATGGCAAAACCCCGTCTCTACTAAAAATACAAAAAATTAGTCGGGCATGGTGGCGGGTGCCTGTAGTTCTAGCTACTCGGGAGGCTGAGGCAGGAGAATGGTGTGAACCTGGGAGGTGGAGCTTGCAGTGAGCCAAGATCGCGCCACTGCACTCCAGCCTGGGTGACAGAGCAAGACTCCATCTCAGAAAAAAAAAAAAAAAAACAAACAAAAAAACAAGAATCATCAATTGTCCAAACCTGTCTGCTCACCTTAGTAGAGATACAGTAGCTGTCTGTAATATTAGCTACACACTTTCAAAATCTCTATAGGTTCTAGGTTAATTTTCACAAGAATTTTACACTTTAAAAAAAGTTACAATAATCAATTCATTCCTGAGAACTCACTTTAAATTTATTCATCTGCCAAAAACATAAGTGGAAAAATCCACTCTGCTACCTTCTTCATGTTCCTATGTAAGACATGTAGTCACAAAGCAAATAGCTTTACATGTAGGTCATACAAAAGTTATTAAAAATCCTGATAGTTTGGATCTTTGGTAGAGTTTAATATGTATTTCTTTGTTTTTTTCTATTGATGGGATTACAATCAGACAGCAACTAACACAGGCTGTCACAATTTGCATGAACTTTGATATTTGTAAGCATCATGTGCTTAACCACAATATCTATGCTATCCGTAGGTATTGACATAAAGTTTTCTGGTGAAATGTAGGCAATTATAATTGTGGAAATACAGAGGAGAGATCAATTATTTATATTACGTTGGGTAGGCACAGGTCAGATGTGAATAAGACTCATTATTTTTCTTGTATTCCCACAGGCTCCCTCCAATAAGTATCTATTGATTCATTCTCCCAGAGCAACTTTCTCCTGCTGATTAGGCATCTCTAGAGTTGGCATCAAACTTTAGTTCATATGAGTTTTATTTGGTTATTTCCTCAACTATTCACTTTACAAATGCTAAGATTATTGAAATTTTAATCTATTAAGTAGGTCAGTTATGAAATTTGTATGTTGTAATAGAATTATTCACTTTAAGGATTGCAAACTCAAATTCATGCAGGGTCCAAGTAAATTAAATCACTGAATAAAATTTTTGGAATAAACAAACATTTAAGATAAAGTAAGATGACACAACTGTTACTCAACTTCATCTAATTGTTACTCTTAGAGTAGGTAAGTCTGGCATTAACAAATCGCATGGTATTTCTGAAAAGCAATTTGAAGTACTGGCACTGTGTGTGTGTGTGTGTGTGTGTGTGTGTGTGTGTGTGTGTTATTTCAACCCAATTTACAAAGAAACAAAAGTCTTCTGCAGGCTATATCCATCACTTAGTCTGTCATTAATGATTTCAGTATGGTTATTTTTATAACGTTCAAACAATAAATATTAAAAGAATATTTAAAATGTCATTTCCTTTACAAAATTCAATGTACATAGAGCTGCTCCATATAATAATATGTACTTTGATGCAATATTTTTCCGTGATACTCACTGTTTTTATTAGAACTATAAAGGCAGTTATGTAGATGTGTAGATCTCAAAAGACATAGACTTAAACAAATAAATTTTTAGCCTTGCACAATATGTACCATCATTTCTCCTTTTGCTTTTGATATGAAGGGTTAAAAATAGAATAAAAGGAAGATGAGTTACTCAAATGAAGAAATTAAGTGGGTGATTGGATTGGACAATATGAGAGACAAAAGATCCTATGACAGGTGAACCAGATACAAGTGAGAATGTTTAAAAAGCCCACAGATGTGAAGAAATTACAACTCCAAACAATAAACTTCCTAGAGATAGTGACATAGAAAATTGCCTAGTAAATGATGAATTTTCAATAGGAGAGCAGGTTGGAGGGATATTTCGTTTACTGATTACTCTGTTCCTACTAGACAGTTCCTGTTATCACATTTGATCAGAAAAACACAGCAAAAAGAAAACAAAGAAAAGGAAATATATTGCTAGGTATTAAAACAGGACATCTGTGATTTCCCAAAACGTGTGCGATAGTCTATTTGTTTGTTTACAACATTTTAGGGGTCTATACAGTAGAAAATAAAACAATACTAACCTGGACTATATAACTAAAGGAGATAAATGTAGATAAACAATTAAAATGTGGACTGTGAGCAATTGAAGCCCTTATTACAAATTGGATCTATTTGACCAAAAGTAGTTAAAAGATGTCTTTCAAAGGACATTCCAAATGGATATTACAAATTGAAGACTATTTGACTAATGTTACCAAAGAATTGCCTCTTGCAAGGACATTCATGTTTAAAGAGAGATCAGAGTACTAAATGCAAAGGATAATGCTATAAGTTACATGGGTCAAACAATGAGGAGGAATTGATAAGGACAATGATGGATTTTTTTCTGTTCTTTCAGAAATTATACTAGATTCGTGATTGTGTCTTTTACCTGATGTCAAGGTCATCTTTCTATCATAAGCTTATTATATCTGGTTATTATGGATGAAAAAATGTAACAGAAGAAGAAGGTATGTGAATACACATACAGAAAAATATTAATATTTCATAGGAATTCATGTGGGTAAAAATTAATTTAGAAAAAAATACTTAAACTAGATGTCTTGTCCAGAAAGAAATGAAAGAGAAATAACTGCCCAGTGGTTAACAGCAGTTTTCTCATTTTTATGCTTTTCCTCATTCATAGGTAAAAAGCTAAGCATGAATAATCCTCACTATATCGTATAACCACAAAAAAAATTTCAACTTTTTAATTTTCTGTGTCAACTTAGCTAGGCCGTGGTACTCAGATATGTGATCAAACACCAGTCCAGATGTTGCTGTGAAAGTATTTTTTAAATAAAATTAACTTTTAAATCAGTTAAAACTATCAGTAGATTTACCGCCATAATGTGGGTGGGCCTAAATCAATCAGTTGATGGTCTTAGTTAAAAACAGATGGATGTCCCCTAAGTAAGAAGGAATTCTGCCTCTAAGACTGTCTTCAGACATGGAAGATAGCTCTTCCCTAGGTATCCGGCCTGTCAGCCTACTCTGCAGGTTTTGGAATTGCCAGCCCACACATCATGAGGTCTGTTCCTTAAAATAAATCTCATTTTCACTATCCATACAAATGTTATTGGTTCTTTTTCTCTGAAAAAAGAAACTCTGAAGTATACACTATTTAACATTTCCATTATTTAAAAAAAAAATGTCATGAGTTCCTGCAAAGGGCAATTGGAATTTGAAATGAAACACAGTGTCAGTTACATTAACTCCCCAAACAATAAAATATTCAGGTATAAAACTAATTAAATATGTATAAGATCCACGTGAGAAAAGGTAAAAAAAAAACTCTAATGAAATAAATTAAAGAACAGCTAAGTAAATGGAGAGATAGTCCATATTCGTGGCTAGAAATATTTAAACTGTCAAGATGTCATTCCTTCCCAACGTGATACATAGATTCAGTGCAAGCTCAATCAAAATCCCAATAAGATTTTTTTGGATATCAAGAAACTCATTCCAAGCCATAAAAAATGATGAGTTCATGTCCTTTGTAGGGACATGGATGAAGCTGGAAACCATCATTCTCAGCAAACTATCGCAAGGACAAAAAACCAAACACCGCATGTTCTCACTCATAGGTGGGAATTGAACAATGAGAACACATGGACACAGGAAGGGGAACATCACTCACCGGGGCCTGTTGTGGGGTTGGGGGAGGGGGGAGGGATAGCATTAGGAGATATACCTAATGTTAAATGACGAGTTAATGGGTGCAGCACACCAACATGGCACATGTATACATATGTAAGAAACCTGCACATTGTGCACATGTACCCTAAAACTTAAAGTATAATAAAGAAAGAAAGAAGGAAAGAAAGAAAGAAAGAAAGAAAAAAAAAAAGAAACTCATTCCAAAGATTACACAGAGAGGCAAAAGACCCAGAATAGCTAACACAATATTAAAGGAAAAGAATAAAGTTGGAAGACTGATATTACCCTATTTCAAGACTTAGTATAAAGCTTCAGCAGTCAAGAGAGTGTGGTATTGGTGAAAGAACAGACAAATAGATCAGTGGAAGAGAATGGAAAGCACAGGATAGACCCACCCAAATATACTTAACCTTTGTTTCTTTGACAAAGAAGCAAAGTCAATACAATGGAGAGAAGACAGCTTTTTCAACAAATGGTGCTGAAACAATTAGACGTCGACATGATAAAAAATAATAATCTAGACACAAACTTTGCATGATTCACAAAACTTAACTCAAAATAGATTATAGACCTAAACAGAAAATGGTAAAATGCCTAAAATATAACATATCTTAAAAATCTAGTTTATCTTAGGTTTGGATTTTAAATACAACATCAAAGGAATCATCAATTAAATAATTAATATGTTGGACTTCATTAAAATTAAAACCCTCTGCTCTGTGAAAGAAACTGTCAAGAGAACGAAAAGACAAGCCACAAACTGAGAGAAAATATTTTCAAAAAAGAGATGTGATAAAGAACTGCTATCCACAATATAGAAAGAACTCTTAAAACTCAAGTAAGAAAATGAACAACCTGATTAAAAACCTGAGCAAAAGTTCTGAACAGACACCTTACCATAGAAGATAAACGTGTGTAAATTGCTCAACATCATATAATACCAGGAAATTGCAAATTAAAACAACAGTAAGATACAACTACTACATGTCTAATATAATGGTCAAAATCTAAACCAATACAACAGCAAATGTTGGCAAGGATATGAAACAAGGACTCTCATTCATTGCTGATGGGAATGCAAAATGGTACAGCTGCCTTGGAAGACACTTCGGCTGTGTCTTTCAAAACTAGACATATTCTTACCATATAATCCAACAATCTTATTTCTTTCTATTTACCCAACTGGGTTGAAAGCTTTACATCTACACAGAAAACTGTACGCAGATGTTTACAGTAGCCTTATTCATAATTGCCCAAACTTGAAAGCAATGAAGATGTCCTTCAGTAAGTGAATGGATAAACTTTGATATATCCATATAATGAATTTTATTTAGTGCTGAAATAAAATGAACTTTCAAGCCATGGAAAAAAAATTGTTTTTCAAGCCATGAAAAAAATGGAGCATATTACTAAGTCAAAGAATCCAATCAGAAAAAGCTACATACTGTATGATTCCAACTATATGACACTTGAAAAGGCAAAACTGTGGAGACAGTAAAAATATTAGGGAAGTCAGAGCCTGGGGTGTGCGAGAGTGAGAAAGAAGCATGAATAATCAGATCACAGACGATTTTTAGGGCAGTGACACTAATTTGTATTATACTATAATGGTGAATATATGTTCAGTATATATTTGGCAAAACCCATAAAATGTGCAACACCAAGAATGAATCCTAATATGACCTATGTACTGTAGGTGATAATGATATGTACATGTAGGTTCATTGAATGTAAAAAAAAATGTACTGCTCTGATGAGGAATGTTGATAGGGAGACTGAGTATGGGGAGAAGGTAGAGTTATATGGGAACTCTCTATTTTCTGTTCAATTTTGCTATAAACCTAAATGTTTTCTTAAAAAAAAAATAGTCTATTAAAAATGTCATGGGTCATTAAAAACTCCACCATGAGACTGCAAGTATCTATTCATTTCTTGCCAGCTAGATTTGAGAGTACAGCCAGCAATGAAAACATGAATTTACATTAAGTCAAAGGATAAAGTATCATTTTAAAACCAGCTGCCATTACATTATTTATTTATAGGCTATTGTATAATTGCAGAATTGTGCTGAATAAAGACAAATATATTCTCTTTATTGAAGAACTTACAATCCAAAGATCAAATGAAAATTTAGAAACAACCTTATTTGCTCAGGAACATCAAACTAAGCATTCTAATAGAAGTTAATTCCAAAAGACTTTTTATCCAATATTTATATTTCTTGCACCTATTTACATATTGAGAAAAAACCATACTGTCCTCACTTTGGTCTAAGTATTGGCCTGTATGGCTTCTTTTTAATTGGCAAATTATAATGGCTATATATTTAACGAATCTAACAGTATTAAACAAATGGCATTCAATTACACTCCAAACACTAAATTGCTTTAATTTGGGAAGAAGAATTCCTGGAGTCTCGCTGAACAGTTATCAGTCATTCAGAATTGCTCACCTTAATATAAAAAGTTCTGTACTTAAAAAATTCAGAAACAGCAACATTATACAATTGCAGAGTTCACTTATATTTCTTCTGGACACTTAAATTTGCCTTATGTGTTCCTATAACTAGTTCTTGGTTGCTTTCGTTTCGCTCTTGGTTTTTGTTGTTGTTGTTGTTGTTGTTGTTTTTCCTGTTTGGGCTAGGTAAGTAGTTTCCCCTAATGTAATTTAAAGATTAATACATAAATTAAACTCACTTTCCTCTTGAAGATTTTCTTGTGGCTTTCTCATTACAGAAGACAGTTCCACACACTGGAGCCATAGAATATTATGAGTACACCGAAACTTTTGGACCAGCACTCTCCCTTACCACTTTCCCTTCTAACAGTACTGGGCCACTTCAAAGTTGCCCCAAAGCACCAGCGTTTTATTCCTCTCTGGAGTTGCACATACTCCTTTTTCCACTTGCAATGTTCTATCCTCCCTCTGCTTGGCTTACTCCCTTGTCAGCTTTGAAAACAGGAGTCTGTGTGTCCCCTTCACCGGGAAACACATCTTCTGGGCTTCAAAAGGCTTAAACACTCCATCTGCTTCAACCCAGGATCTTACTCAGATACCATATATATTTCAAATGATGTTTCTGATTCATGTTGCCATACTGTAAATTATTATTTTTAAAAGATGTCCCCCTTTGAGTGAGTAGGATTTGTGTCTGACTAGATGCTACGTTTTATTCATCTTTGTGTTCCCGTCCCCTCACACATTGCCTGCCCCATAACAATTGCTTAAGAAATGAGTTTAATGAAATGATGCATATTACTCTATCCCTGACAGAGAGTGATGTTTTACCTATAATCTAAAATATAGTTGTCTACTGTTTAAAAATCATTGTTTATCCTTGAGAACGTAGCATCCTAACCATTCATCCCTATCCTACCTGACCCCTGCCCTCAGCCCCCGATCCCTTTTAACTTAAATAAGAAGCTGTTTTATTCTGGCAGTTTTTGCCAGAAGAAAAGTGAGTCTAACAGAAGTCAATCTAACAGAAATGAATTAATGCAGGCTGGATTTGCCTAGACATCAATAAACTCGAAAGGCTCCCTGTGGGCCACTTGTAGTGTCAATAAAGGTTCGTAATTACTTGCTCCTTGGAGCATTTTTATACCTGACCCCGTTCGCTGTGCTGCAAAGAGGAAACTCAAGATCTCAGAAATTCTTAACTTCCTAAACTCTAGAGGAAGTATGGTAAACACTGGCGGGAACCTCGGGTTTTTAAGCAAAGATGCTGGCTGTTTTCGTTGCTATTTTAAGCTATCAGGCGACAAGCAACTCAGAATTCTCCTTCTTACTTACGGCGGGTGGGAAGATTGGAATTGGACCTCATCATTTCTGAGCATGAAAAACCGCTGAAGCTACTGTTCAACCTGAAGAAACAAGGAATTCAACTGGAGAGAAACTCTGGCGACCCGAGAGCTGGGGACGGGCGCATATAGATGAGGGAAATCCTGGCTCCCAGACACTGTCTCATGCTAGAGGTGCCTCCCGACCTACCAGCCCACAGTAAAGACCGGAACCAAGGCGTGGTACTAGCAGAGTAGCAAGCATCTCTCCCAATGAAGGCAAGGACCGGAGGATGGTGGAGAGGTACTCAGAGTGAATAATCGAACACAGAACTCTTGAACAGTGTCCCTGCCACCCAATACAAGTACGAAAAACCGTGGGACGGAGGAGAGGTGACAATCAGAGGCTATATATATATAATTGAGACTTTTGGAGAGGACTTTGCTCTTCATTCCTCCCCTCTCTTTTCTTTCCTTTCTTTCTTTCCTTCCTTCCTTCCTTGGTATCCAAATGTGTGTGGGTGTACTTGGGTTTAAAAGGTCCATGGTACTTGGCGTTTAAGAGGTCCATGGTAGCTGCTTTTTTTTCAGAACCCTGTTTCTCCGCAATGAAGTTTAAGTGGGATTGGAGTTTCCTTGACTTCTGCGTGAGGAGTTTCCAAATGGCAATGAAAGGAGGCGCATAAATATCCATAAAGTTCCTAATGACACCTCTATCATCACTTGTTTCCTGCAGAATCCTGAGCCAGGGTCGTCGTCCACCACCCATGCAGAGTGGGCCGATCGGCTAACAGGTTCGTGTGTGTATTTGTACTTTCCAGATTGAGTAATAAAAGTCTTCTTCCTTCCACCGCCGTCCCCACCCCCGCACCCCGTTTCACTCCACCTTCGAGGGCGTGTTTTTGCGTGTGAGGGTGTGTGTTTAGCAAAAGCGATTGAAAGAAGGTACTCCTCTTGCAATCCACCCCTAGCTCTACCTGAAGCATTCCTCGGGCGGGACGCTTTTGTAATCTGTCCCCAGGCGAGGTGCCCTCTCACCTAGATGCGGATAGACTATCTTGGAGCTCCCAGGTCCAGAGAGCTGATGCTTTGATGTCCCAAGAGAGTGTGTGTGATTCTGCGTGTACGTGTGTGTGCATATATATGTATGCGTATAGGTATGTATATGTGTATGTGCGCGAGCTCGCAGGCGCGTAGCACTGTGAGCTTCCTCTCCCGGCACAGAGCAGGCAGAGCGGGGACGTTACTCTCCAGGCAGCCTCCGCCCCCTCAGCCCGGTGATTGGCTTTCCGCAGCGTTTATCTCCTAGCAAGAGGGAAGGGCCAGTGACGCCCCCGAACCCAGCTGCAGAAAGCTGCCGCCACCTCCAATGCACAAGGTGTCTCATCTGAAAAGAAACCTGAGCCCCAGGGAGGCGGCGCGGAGCGACCCTGGCAGAGCTGGCGCGAACGGGGCGAGAGGTCGCTGGGCAGCGCTCGAGGACCAGAGGGAGCTTGGCCACAGAAGACCCCAGCGATCTGATCCTGGGATCCCGGCTCCAAGCTCTCCTCGCATTTTACAGATTTCACCCCCGCGACTATCTCCCCAAAACGGAGCCTTTATATCAAGAGAAGGTGCGGGAGCTGGGCCAACCAGGACTTTCCCGGGCACCCAAGATGCGCTCCATTAGGAAGAGGTGGACGATCTGCACAATAAGTCTGCTCCTGATCTTTTATAAGACAAAAGAAATAGCAAGAACTGAGGAGCACCAGGAGACGCAACTCATCGGGTAAATGCAAAGCTTCATTTCAGGATATAACAAAAGTCAAGCCATAAATGAAATGTGAATATAGAGGGTAGAGTGATGGTTAGGATAGCATGTGTGTTTGTTTGAGCTTGCGCGTGGTTAGTGTCATGAATTAAATAACAAAGGCTGTTGTTGAGATGTGCGTGCTTCTCTAAGCTGTTCCCAGTATGAGTTCAACTTGCTCTGTGTGGTTGTGGTGACAGTTGTGTTGGCCCTGGGTGCTCTCTCGCCAAAGGAGAAGTCACTGCAGAAGTGTCAACAAAGAACGTGTGCCCTTGTCCTTTTAATCCGTGGGCAGAACTCAAGAGAAATGTCTTTATTCACCAAACGGTTGCCTGTTTTCAATGTCCTATCACCTAAGGATAGATGATAGATGGTTTCTCGAAGGGCTGAAGTTAAAGCTTAGAAAGCAGGAAATAGGTATACTCTGTTTCTCTACTTTTTTTTTCTATTTGACGTTGGATAGATTAATGTATTGTAATTTGAATTAGAAACTCCAGTACCACTAAGGATACTTCCTTATTTGTTCTTCTACGGGTAAAACGCATGGGCGTCATGGTTACAGTTTTAGAAAGAAACTGGGTACTGTAGCTTCACACAGACTATATTTCTGCTATTTTTTTTTTAGTTTGTCTAGATGAGTTCAGACTCTCCCCCGCCCCACTAAGTTCTCTAAATATCACACTTCCTTCCACCCGCTGGCCTCTGTGTCTTTGAAGTTTACCCAGGAGGTGGTGCAACTTTGTGTTGCTGACATAGCTTGGAAGCCTTTTTCTGAGGATGTGAACCTGATTGTCAACTCTATTCAAAGTCCTGTTTCGGAAATCCTCCCTGTTCCGGTTTGGAGGCGTCCTCTATCAGAAACTACACATCAGCAGAGATGCCTGCCCAGTTTATATTTTTCTCTGACATTGATTAAAACAAAGAAAACAGCCCTTGTGTGTGTGTGTGTGTGAGAGAGAGAGAGAGAGATGGGACTGCTAACACACACACATGCTCTTAAACTTCCTGCACTCCATTTCTTAATATTCGTGCTCCCTAGGTAATAAGTATTTATTTAAGTGAGCAAGATGCAGGTTAATCCTTACAGAAGGACTTGCTATTCTGTAGAAAACCAGGATAACAGTACCACAGTCAAAGGGGACTGGAAGAGAATGAAAAAGCTAGCAAGGAATGGGCTAGAATGGTCGTTATGCATCAACAAATCTATACATGGTCTATTCTGAGGGGGTAAAAAAGACCGGTATGAGGTCGTTTACACAAGACTGGGTGGCTTGAAAATCCAATCTAGCTCGATTGTTAGAAAAGCAGGACTGTGGGCAGGGGCGTGGGCATCCCTTGCAGACCTGTGCTTGCCAGGCAGACAAAGGGGTCTTTAGAAAGGTGATGAATGGGCGCGTGGGGCTCCGATGAGAGGCAGAGGCTAGAGCTTGAGGGTCGAGGCTCTTTGTTCCCTCCAGGGCCGTGGGCTAGGAGGATAAGCCTGATTCCAGACAAAGCGGCCAAGGCTCACTAGGACTCTGAGGGTTCGGGCCCTTGGCTCGGAACCTGGAGAACAGGAGAGGGCGGAGCGAGTGAGGAGAGGGTCGCCAGATACTGCCGAGGTGTCCATCTCCGAGCCTCCCTAAACCGTGGCCAGAAAAAGGAGCGCGCCTCGAGTCCCTGCGGGGGAAGTGGAGCCGGGACACTCCACATTGCACGGGTGTCATTTCTCCTGTGGCCCTTTCCTGGACGTCGCCGGCTGGTGGGCGCAGCCCTAGGCGTTAAGGAAGAGGAGGCGGGCACGGGCGCGGCGATTAAGCTAGCCGGGCTGGGCTTTTGCCCGCATCCTTTTCAAGCTGAGGCAGTTTCCTCCCAGCTTGGCTGAGAAGGCATTGGGGCAGGCGCTTGAGTAAACCAAACAGGAAGAGAGGCGCGCACCGGGGCTATCCCGTGCTCCCAGGGCGCCGGCGGCGAGGGTGAAAGAATGAGTGAGAAGATAGGGGTAAGCCTTTATTGTAGGACTCAGGCTCCTTTCGTCCCTCCCCTCCTTCCCCCCACCCCCCCACCCACCCAAAGTCACTTTCAAAGCTCAGTCGCACATGTACCCTAAAACCTAAAGTATAATTAAAAAAAAAAAAAAAAAAAAAAAAAGCTCGGTCGGCAACTGGCTCCTCCTTCTTAATTAAAACCCGCAATTACGGTGGGGCAAGGCAGAGGGCTGGCCGCGAACATCGCGCTTACACCCGTGCCCTGTAGCGTCCTGACTGCCTTGGCTCTTCCTGAGAGACCAAGACTGTGGATAGAATTGGAGCTGCCAGGAACAATGCCAGGGCAGCTAGGCTCCCTGAGCACTTTCCTTTTTCTCCAGGATGAAAGGTTCAGTGGAAAAGCTTGTGACCTGAGCTCGTTATTTCGTTTCAACTCCCAAATAGCGCTTCTGGTGGAGGAGTTGACTCATAATACCATCTAATCATCTCATTGACTCTCTTTCTACCCAAGCCACGTGGAGAGGCCAGTTTTGAGTTTTGAGTAAACTAGAATGGAGGTTCGGCTCCAGATCCCGGTCCAGTATTCAAGTGAGGTAACCAAAGCAGTCTCTGGCCTTTGGGGGGCACTGCGAGCCTTGTGGCTTGGTAGCAGTTTCAAAGAAGGGCCTTCATAGTCCTTGAATCTTGCATCACCACCCCAGTGTCATATTTAGCTTTTCTGCTACCAATTTTGCAATACAAGGCAGTTCCTTTATCCCTTCGACCCTTCCCCCTACAACTGGAGGTCCCATCTATAGTTACTCTATTAGTATGCCACCATATTGAGCAGTCATACCACGCAGATGGAAAAATAGAGAACCAGCACAACGTTCTCACCAACCATCCACATTCTCATATCTCCAAAGGAATACCTGCGACATGTTTTTCTTTAAATATATAAGGAATTGTTCCAGCATAGGTCAAGTAATGATTATTGAATATCTAAAATTCATATTTCCTTCCATGAAAGCCTATTAGTTAATAAAGTTTAAGTCAAAGAGCAGTGAAGGCATTAAGTGGTGTGTTCTTGACTAACTTTACTTTCTTAGTAGACCTCACAGTTGGCTTATGACTTAACTAGCTCTTTGTGCACTTTTGGGTATAATTCGAAATGTGTTAATGTAAGGCTCCCACAGGTAAAATATGTAAGCATCCTCATTGAATGAGATAATATATTTGAAAGTGTAACATAAACTTTAATGTTACATAAATATTTGTTTTGTTAGTCCTTAAATCTTGCTACACACTATTTTTCTGGTTGACTACAAATGAGACTAACTTACTTTTCTTATTATCCAAAGATCTCTTTTATAATTTGAGTATGTACTTTACGTTGTATTACTAAATAATCAGCAATATTAGTTCTAAAACCTATGATAAAATTGAAAGTGGAAATAAATATTTTTACTTAGAGTATTACCATTGACAGCAAAGTTAGTCCCAGTTTGTTCTAGGATGAAACACAACCTCGTGAGTGCAGAAATCTAGAATTTGCACTTTACTTTACATTTCACATTTCACAATTCTACTAAAACTCATAAGCAATAAATTAAGGTAGAACCTATCATCTTTATTTTTAGTTGTTTGACACTTAGGTAATGAAAATACAAAATGGCCTGCTGTGTGTGTTCAGGCTTAGTTTCATGCAAGTTCTTTATTTAAATTTTTATATTAAAGAGGAAGTTTAACCTAGTTAAAAGGGAACAAATACATTCAAAAGCCAAGTCACGAAGAGCTTCAGTAGGGTGGAATACGGGGCTTTTGAGACCTAATGCCATGAAGTGAAATTAATCATATGTCTTACGTACTGCAAAACTAATAGAGTAAATTGTGGTGAAGCCTGGAAATATTTGTAGACACTAAGTTACCTAAAAAATGATTAATTCCTGACACTGGTATCACATAGATGACCATCTTAGTGAATTTTTCTTTGCTCCATATAAGCAGGGATCCTTTGTATTATATTGATTTATGTGGAGTGATTTCGTTGATGTGTTTTGCTATTTTCCTTTTAAAAGTACATATTGAATCTTCTTATAGATGATCCTATGCAATAAATGTTTTCAGTGCAGCTGTTCAAAAGTCATGTCTGATCTGGAACGAGAGATAAGTAGGGGGGTGGCAACATCCTTCAGGCTTCGCATTCATGAGAATGAAGAGCCTTTTCTGAGACAGAATGCTACCAAGGTCATGAGTGAAACATCCCATGGGACCCATTTAATTTTATACAGAGAAATTTACTCTAGAGCTTCAGATTGTACTAAGTTTGACCTTCTCCCCACATTGACTATAAACAGTGTGACTAGTTGTAGATATTTTCATTCAAAATTCTTTCCAGTGATAAAAGTCTGAAATTTGGCTTATCACCAGCTCAATGAAAGCAATTCAAACAGCAGAGTAAAATGTTAGCATTTTATTCATAGAACACTGATTTAAACTTTTTAAATCTTGCATATTCTGAAAAGGCTTGGAACAACTGAAAACATCATATCAAACATTCTGCCATGTAAAAATATATCTGTATTTCCATGTCAATGAAGCAATCATCTATAGATTATTTAATTAATTATTTAGTTTTTAGAGACAGGGACTTGTGATGTTACCCAGGCTGGTCTCTAACTCCTAGGATCAAGTAATCCCCCCACCTCAGCCTCCTGAGTAGACACTGCCAACCATACCCAGCTCTTCCACACATTTTAAAGAGTGCAAGCCCATGCATATTTTTATTTCTCCTATGAAAGTTTATTGGTGGTGAAAATAATTATTATAATGATATCAATCTGTGGTTAGAAAAAGATGACACTGATACATCAATTAATAAGGTGATGATTAGAAATATCCCTTATCCCCAGAAATAGTGATAGTTTGCACCTGAAACCATGTAGTCATATCTCCCAAAGTGTGAACATTAGCTTCTGTATATAGCCACATTTTTATTCATAAGTAGTTATTATCATTAGAAATATAATATAAAAATTGACTCTTGGGCCGATGGTCAGTAAAGCACACCCCGTGTTTTCTGGCATCCTAAATTCTCCCTGTAAAGCAATCATTATTTGCCATGCATAGGCATGCAAATGTATCATTTTCATCAGTAGGATAGTTTAAGATATTAATTTTTGTAGAATTCTGAATTTCACAGGGAGTAGCAGCCTATGATGCTTTGAGCTGCTTCAAATTTAAACTAACATGTTTAAAAAAGAATGCAAGCCAAAATACCAAACTATAAGGCTTCAATTACAGAATTCATCCAATAGCTGTTACACAGGCAATGTTTCCATTGATACTAGGAGAGGATTGCCTGCATAAAAAAAACACAGATTTAGACTTTGTTATGGAGCAAATAGTCATGTTATTTTTTAACTATATTTTTGACATTCTAAGAAGTAAAAGGTGATGTAAAGAAATAAATACAAATATTCAAAGGGCCATGGTTACTATTGGTATACCATAAGAAGTAGCTTTTTGATTTTCTGAGTCTATGTTTACATTTATAAAGTACAAGAAAATGGTCTATTGAATAATGAATTTATTCAGCTATAAATGTTCTAATGGCATGCATGCTATTGTAGGTATCTGCCGGCATCATCACTCCCACCAGCACCTCAGCTAGTACCATGCCACATGATATGCTAGCTTGACACTATTGGTTGCAGGAAGGTAGTTTTTTTAATGTAAGAGAAAATACTAGTAATAATGACTATTTAATGAGTTTTCTCTCTACTATAATCTCTGTCTCTCCACCAACTGTCAGGGAAGTGACTCATTGTTGAGATGTTTTGAAATCAATGCAATTTTTGAAAAATTACTTTTACATGCAGAGCCTTACTTGATCCTCACAAAGCCATTGTATATTACATAAAGTTACTGTAATTTTCAAAGTAAGGTAAGACCACTGTGGCTTAGAAAGAGAATAGAGTCTAGGAACTCAAGCAAGTCATAGAATCACAAACATGCCCAGATCACCTGATATTCCAAGTTATTCTTGCTTCAAAACAGAAGCCCCTTCTATTATGCATATATGCCTTCTGTAAAAATCAAATTACAATCTTAGGAATCACAATTATACAGATGGAGGAGCACTGACAAAACATTCTGTCTCTGTTGTCTAAACAGAGCTAGTGAGTGACTAGTAGGAAACAGAGCTTATTTGTTTTATCTTATTTTAGTTGCCAAACAATAATTGTATATATTTACGGGATACAATGTGAAGTTTCTACACAAGTATACACTTTGTAATGATAAGATCAGGCTAATTAGCATATCCATCACCTCAAAAACATCATTTCTTTGTAGTGTGAACACTTAAAATCTCTTGGAGCTACTTAAAAATATACAATACAATATTATTAACTATAGTCACTGTGTTGTGCAACAGAACCTATTCCTCCCATCTAAATGTGAAATTGTGTACCTATTGACTAATTTCTCCCCATTCCCTCTTCACTCCTTCTTCCCAATATTCTGTTCGCTACTTCTATGATTTCCACTGTTTTAGAATCAATATGTAAGTGAGATTATAAGGTATTTGTCTCTGTGTTTTAGACTTACTCACTTACCTTAAGGTCCTCTAGGTTCATTCATGTTAGCACAAATGGCAGGATTTTGTTCTTCTTAAGGGCTGAATAGAACTCCATTGGTATATACACCACATTTTCTTTGTCTATTCCTCTGTTAATGGACAGTTATATTATTTCTGTATGTTGGCTATTGTGAATAATGGTGCAATGAACTTGGGACTATAAGCATCTCTTTGATATACTGATTTTAATTCCTTTGGGTATATGCCCAGAGGAGAGATTGCTGAATTATGTAATTCTGTCTTTATATTTGGTGATTTTTCTCTTTAAGTATCATAGAGATCTTTTTTTTTCAGAAATTGTTTAATTTCAAAAATATTACATGTAGATTCTTGTCCTGATAGTCATATTCACTTAATCCTCATAATACCTTTCATCATGCTTGCATATTTCCTTCTAACTTGTAGGTGAAAAAGTATCTAAAATTCATCACCAGTAATTAATTCAAATTATGTACTGTGCGGTATACACAAAATATTTCTTACTTTCACAAAGCTGACAATTTTGTTTTGTTTCAGAGATGGTGAATTGTCTTTGAGTCGGTCACTTGTCAATAGCTCTGATAAAATCATTCGAAAGGCTGGCTCTTCAATCTTCCAGCACAATGTAGAAGGTTGGAAAATCAATTCCTCTTTGGTCCTAGAGATAAGGTGAGTTTCTTTACTAAGGCATAATAAATTTCACATCATGTTCTCAAATACGTTGGGCTTGGCAAACTTATATTCAACACCTGATTTATGGTTTAAGTATGAATACTTAAATAAAAGAATGAGCCAGTTCTATTTAATGTTGCTCACTGAAGAATATGAAACCATAAAACTGAAATCATTATATAGTCAGAGATTTAAGGATGAATAAGTGAGTTTTGAATATAGTGTCTTTATACTAATGGAATAAAATATTTAGCAGAGTACTAATATTTAACATACTTCACTCAATTACTCAGGATGGACATATATTTTAAGAATTATCTTTAACTTCCCTATTGAGTCTTCATTCTGCTTTTGGGTTTTCTCAACTAGCTGAAAATTAGAGCCTATTACACTCCTATTGTGCTGATGATTATAAATAAATTAGTCTTACCCTGTGAATGAGTATTTCTGTGTGGGCTCATGTTTTAAAAATTGGATAAAAATCAGAAAATAAGCTTTCTAGATTACTGACATCTTTGTAAGACTAGTCATTTTAGCTGAAACCCACTCTCGAAATCATACTCCATGCCTACGTTTATCCAGTATGTAATTTTCTTCTGATGTAAACCTGTTACTAATAAGAAAGGTAGGGTCATACCTTCTTAATTATGGAGGAAACAGGAAGATTGTTTTTTCTTTATAGTTACATTGCATTACTGTATTGGTTGGTACATTTGAATTAGAGCATTTCAGTAAACGAGAACTCACTAAAAGTGTGAAAGAATACATTCATTATATAATAAAATAATCCAAAAGTCAATGAATAGTTAACATTAACACACAGATTTTATAGGTTTAGCTTAGTGACTAAGATATAAGAGGCTGATCAATTTTCTTGAGTTTCTACCTACTCACTTCTTGGATTATACCTACCTTTAATGTAGATTATAAACAATTTGAAGGAAGAGTCTATTACACTCATCTTTAGAGCATGCATAGAAATTTCACACAATGTTTTGGAGAAAAGATAATTACAGCATGTTGAAATTTACTGGAAAGAATGTCTGGAAATTTTAAAAATATGGGCATCAGGGAGATGTAATAATAGTATTACTACTTTGGTTTAAAGGTTTGAAATTGACCGGAAAGGGGAACAGGAATCAAATCATGGCAATGTCAAGTGGTGTATGTTTGTTTGCTTTTAGTTTGGTGGGAGCTTTCTATATTCATGTGCCTCCTACAAGAATGAATAGATGAGTAGAGTCTGATGACAGAGCTCATAAATCAATGACTTCTGGGTGGAATATGGCCAGCAAGCAAAATTTATTTCAACTGGATAAAGAAAAAAGAAACCTTAAAGCCAATATTAAAAACCAGGAGGTTTTTAAATAAAAGTACAAATTTCCATAAACTCTTGAGAAATTGAAAGAGTTGACAACTCTGAATCTGTACTCTTCCTAAAATTTTGCTGGTTAAAGCTGACCTTAGTCATGGTCTCTCAAGTTTGACATTTTCATACCTGGAGTTCACATCTTTCATGATACCTGTCAAGTGCATTCTTCTCTGTCTCATATCCCCATCCTTATATTTGAATTTAGAAATCCTGTGAGAGATGAGATAATTATGAGGAAAAAGTAACAAGATGTGAGATGATGTGGGGTTAAAAACACAGATATACTTTGGTTTATAATGGAGTGAAGATTCATATTTCTTGAAGGTATATTGGAAAGAGAGAGAGATAGGTGATTAAATAGCAAAAATTTGATCTGTAAGCAGAAAAATAACTTTCAAATTGGATGGCTTAGCAAGAAAGGAGCCAATTAAGGCTGTAGAGATCTGGTAAAGAAACCTGATGGAAGAAAGTAAAATAAAATATTGTAATAGTTTAACTAGTATATCTAGCCATGCTAAATAATGTATCAGATAGCAAAAAATCTAATAAGTAAATTAAATAAGCAATTGACGCTAGTTCAAGTATTATATCTGCTCATGCCTTTCCTAATAGCTATATAAAAATCAAATACTATAAATATGCATGAGGCTATATACATTTTGCTATTAATAACATATTCAGGTGAAGGGTAGTAAACCTAAGTTGACCCAAAAGATTTACATTACAATTTTACAAATCAATGAGCATTGCATTCATGTATTTGAGGGTGATCTATTTTCAATTATAATAGCTGATAGTATGAATGAAATGTTAGTACTATTTTTGTATGGTTCTCCTTAACAGATTAAAGAAATAAACAATAAAACAATGAACAAATGTTGAATAATACATACAAAGTTGTCACTTCCTCGAAAGGAAAGGATAATTTGTAAAACCATTATTGTACAATGTGCAAAGAGTTCATAAAAATTAGAATTGGCTATAGCAGAAATGACTAATGAGTATTAGTTTGATAACTGTAATAAAAAATTTAGAATATGAAAATATCTGACTGTTGGCTTAGCTTTTGCAAATATTTTTAAAAGACATATTGGAAACTAATTATGGATCATTTATTATTGTTATTATTATTATTTTCTTTCTTCCTCACTTTTCTGGCATTTAAGAATTTCCATATCACTTTGGGTCAGTGATTGGGTGTGGGTAAATTTTATAAGTGTTTTCAAAATTCTACTTTTAAGTTTTTGTTTATTTTTATTTTTATTTATTTTGTATTTTACTTTAAGTTCCAGGATGTGTGCAGAGCATGCAGGTTTGTTACACAGGTACATATGTGCCATGGTGGTTTGCTGCACCTATCAACCCATCATCTAGGTTTTAAGCCCTGCATGCATAAAGTATTTGTCCTAATGCTCTCCCTCCCCTTGTCCATCACCTCCCAACAGGCCCAGGTGTGTGATGGTCCCCTCCCTGTGTCCATGTGTTCTCATTGTTCAACTCTCACTTATGAGTGAGAACATTAAGACATTATTTCCAACCATTTTTTTATCTTACTGATTCAACTATGATTATAAATCTTTCAATTTAAAAATCTTATTAAACTTATAATGTTCTTATTATATTCCTAATAATTGTCCACATAATAAAATGTGAAAACAGTTCCTGAGATAATTTTTTTTTACATTTGTGGATATGATTTTCAACCCTATTACTAATACCTTTGTTCCCATATGCCTTATATTATTTTCATAAGCAAACCAAGAATTGGTTCATATGTATTCATCAAACAACTGTACTTCTATGCAGTTGTCTATGAGAGATGGTTCCATGTGTTACTTCATTGTACTTTGAGGATTCAAAATTTATGGAGTTTATGCATTCTACAGCTAACTTTGCACTCAAAATAATTATCTTGGTTTTAAGCCTTGATGTTGATAAAAGTTTGTTCTTTATTATTATAAGCTAAGAAATAACACATTTAAGATGCATTAGATGTTGTGAGTAAAGCTGTGAACATTGTACTGAGACATTATGTAGTTATGTCCAATACTTGCAACTTGACTTTTTTTCCATATTTGGATTATTTATTTTCTTTTGTTGTTGTTGTTTTTTATATGTTGACTAGAAACCCCAAAAAGTGCAAACATCAATTATAGAGGTATAGAAATGTACAAATGTACACATCAGGATAGCTTTATCACATCATAATTAGAAAAAATATTTCAGCTCTTAGTGTCATGATATATCAATAATCTCAAACGCATAAAAGCTGCAGGTTAACTAAACACAATTGCAAATTTATATATGCTTAACTGACAAGAAAAATTTCCTATTGCATACATAGATTTACTTTACAAAAACTTCTACATACAATGTTTATACTATCTTCCACTTGTTTTGATCAATAAGTAACCGGTAGAGCTAATCTTGGGTCACAAAGCTTATTAGTGGTGGTGTCAAGATTCAAACCAGACCTCCTGACTGAGGAACCAGGACCTTATAAAATAATTTTTTTGTTAAGAATATATTTTAGTACCCAAATGTATATTATTAAAATTTATCATTATGGAATAAATGATTCTCTTTGCTCTAAAATAACAAAAGACATTTTTCATTCAACATTACCAAATTGTGGACCAAATATCAAATGGCACTCTAGGGTGTAAATTAAACTAAGAATGCTCTTCATCAAGTATTGTGGGACAATTTTGCCTTTTCATTTGTTGTGTTTAAGATTTTTTTTTGATACTAAGATGCCTTTCCCATAACTACTAGGACTTAGAAATCCTAAACAAGGTACAGTTAAAAGTTTTATTCTTTCAGAGCTTTAAGGCAAGTTGCCTTGCAAAAATAATCTTTTCAAACAAACAAAAAAAAAATGTGTGTTCTCTGTTTTTTTGTAGGCATAATGAAACACTTGGCATTTTTTAGTTTTACTTTTTATTTTCTTTTAGTGAACTGTATCAGTACTAACTTAATTTACAGTGATTTTTTTGTAGTCAGTGTCTAAAGTTTGCAAAAACTGATTCCTGACATATGTATCGTAGCCTAATTTGCTTCTCAACTTGTGATACATTCCACCTATAAGATTCGTCACACAGTATTTTCTGATGGAGTTAACAATGTCGTTTAAATTTTAGTTGCAACTGTGTGCTTATTATTGCCAAGAAACCTACAGAGAAGAGTGGCACTTGGTGATAGCTTAGCTATATTTAACATTTCACAAGTGAAAACTTGTTACTAAACAATGTTTAGTAAATTAATTTTCTGGGATTCTGCGGTTGCCATTTCAAGTGATAGGTGACGTTGAAAGGGAAGTTCTAGTTGAAAATTCAGTTAAAAGTTTCTGTGTAGAACTCTACTTGTTGTCAGTTCAACAGTCCAAACCAACCTTTCAGTTTAAGGCTGATATTGCCTAACAAAAAATAGTTTTTATGACTAAGATATTTAGTTTCACTGAAAATGAAACAGATTTTCAGATTCCTTCAGTTATCTTTAAGTTAAAATACTTGCTCAATGTGTTTGCTTATCTAATGAGGTTTCAAAAGTTGAATTATGATCACAAAATGACAGTTAAAGACCTGTGAAGGGTCTTTTTTTTGTTTGTTTGTTCTTTTGAGTCATGCACATAAAACACAACCCCTTGCTTTGAATATCGGATAATAACTTGGCCACGTACTAGGAAAACTTGTACTGGTAAAGCATGCATATTAAGCATTAGCTTTTGTTGATTTATGTTTCTCTAGATAGAGCGCAGATATTAAAGCCAGTTTTCTTTCTACCTCTCTCATTTCTGAAATAATTTTGTTTGACCTGCTGTTAAACAAAAATTTCTATCAATTGTCTTCTTAGCAAAAGCATGCATGTTCTCCTTGGTGACATGGTGTTGTTTCAGTTCAGTGTAAGTACAGGAGTTTTCTATGCTTCCAATGACATTTAGCTAATTATATTTGAATTTTTTTTTCATATTTATAGTCTGAACAACAACTAGACTTAGCAAATTCACAAAGCTTTTGATTCGCCATTACATCTACAATCTAAAAACTGTTTGCACTAGGAGATAAAAAATTAACCCTTTCTTACTGTTTCCAAAAATTATTAAGCACTTAGGTCGTAATACTATTCACTCATAGTAACTACTTTCAGTCTTTCTTGGATCCTATAAAAGGAATCTTAACTCAGATAATTTTCCATACGTAGAAGACCTAAAACAGAAACTAAAAGTTTGGTTCAGGAATAAGAAAAAACAAACAAACAAACCCAGAGTCACTCAAGTTTACCTCTTTTTCTTTTTACTTTGTAAAATAGCGAGTTCTGAGTTTTGCCTAAGCTTTTTGTGTTTTTATATTTTGATTAATCTATGTGAGTTGGGAGTCTTTTCTGTTTTGAAATCACTTTTACTATTTTTACTGCTTCAATTGAAAAAAATACTGCTGAGCCTGTAACAACATTGGAAAAACACATAATTACAATCTGCATTTAGTAATTATTTATCTTATTAAGCATCAGTTTCTCCTAAGAGTTAGACAATATGATGTCTTTTAAAACTGTGCTTAACTCTTATAGTTCCATTTTAAATCATTTTTCCTTAAGAGTAAATAAAATAAAGAGGTATAATTGTAATCAGGAACTTAAAAGACATGTTTTACATTATTTTTGCAACTAACTGTCTATAACACAGCAAAGGTGCTGTTATTGGAAAGTCCCTTTTGACGTTAGTTGACTAGCATGTAAGTGTTAACTTTTTTGACCAAATAAAATAGATTTTCCCTTTTGGATTTCCATTACAGAGTCTTTTTTCAAATCAGGACCACTAATCTACTCACTGCAAGCTTGTAAACATGCCACTTCTTGGGAGTGTACATCTTCAAATAGATCTACAGCAACCCATTTAAATTATATTCAAAGAAAAACGATAACACCATCTAGCTTGATGATTTAACCACATCCGTGTAGTCTCTATTTTAGAGCCAGCCTTGTCGTTTTCACAGGAAATGAGAAATTTCTGTTGAAGTAGAAGTGTCAGATATTAATTATTCACCAGACAAATAAGTGGTACTCAATATATACAAAAATTTCTGTATATTGACACTTTTGGTGCTAGTTGTTAACTTTCGTGAAAAATCATTAAGTGCTTGACATAAACACTTTTCCAGTTTCTATAATGCATAGGCCCTAGGGTTGCTTATTTAAAATATAATTATCTTCTTATATAACCTGGACTTTGTTAAGATAAACTGTTATGGTGTGTCAGTGGTATTCCTATCAATTTTTGTGATTTCATTTGTAGAGTATTTATATAGGCTTTCCTGTACAAATTCTACTGTTTTTCAACCTGATATTCAGAATATTTGGGGAAAAAGATCATAACATTATTTTTTCAACTAGCTGGTGGACATATTTCTTGTTTATAAAATCAGAGCAGAGTTTTTCAATCACTTGGTTTTCTAATTAGAACAAATATTAAACTGGAAAATATTTAGAGCAAATCAAAATAAAGACAACAAAAGAAAAGATATGAGTTACTTTCCTCCCTTCTTTGCTAATGATGCTTATGCCTTCTGAGTTAGAGAATTACTCTTTTGATGGAGTCAAGGGATAAGGTTATATTCTGCTCTCAGTAATAAAATTTACCAATTGTGATGAACTTAAAAAATAAAAGCACTAGAGGAAAAATGTTTCCATCATATCTTAAATGTTATAATAATGACATTGTTTTTATTACTTGGAAAACACAAGCTTGCACTAAGAGCACTTTAGTAAATAATATCCAATTTCCAAACTAGGTGTAGCGTTTTCTCAAATTGCTTTTTGCTGGTATTATGTTGTATATCCCCTATTATGTTGGATACCCCTAGAATCAAACAATTCCAGACTTTTGTAGGCCAGGTTCATAGTTTGAGTCAAACACAACCCCCTACTTTGAATATCAGGTAATAACTTGACCATATACTAGGAAAACTTGTACTGGTAAGGCATGCGTATTAAGCATTAGATTTTGCTGATTCATGTTTCTCTAGAGCTCATATATTAAAGCCATATATATATATATGTATTTTTTTTTCCTTAAAACCTACTAGGGTCCTGGACTCTTCCCTTCTTGTTAGTTCCAGTTGTAAATAACCTTATCCAGTGATTTCTTCTGCTCACTGTTCTTAAGCCTTCGAACTCTCCTCTAATTACTCTGACCTATCCTTTCCTCCTCTCAATTTAATGGCAGCTACCCTTAAGTCATTTTAATCTATGGATTTATATGGGAAGGCAATATCCCTGCCGAGATGGCTCCAATTTATAGTGGTATCTCTTGCTGATTGGGGTTACAGGAACATTTAAAAGGTCCCAATCAATAGACTCTCACACAGTTTAGATTACAGGCACTGCTAGATATGTATTCCCTTTCATCTCAGCATGCAAGTTAGTTGGCTATTTTGTGCCTGACTTCACCTCTTCTAGTGCCTTGCTAAAAGGAGAAACTAACATAAACCAACATACAGACACATTTTAAACAATTATTCAAGAACAACATATTTATTAGATGCATGGCACAACTTCCAAATTATTGAAGACAGCAATTATATCAGGTGCTTTTCTATATCATGCCAAGGATCATCAGTTTTCCAGCCAGCTATATATGTATATATAAAATAATCATTTTCCATCATCTACCTACTTAGCATATGCATATATTTATGTTCATGTAGCCTCTCAATCTGCTATCAATTTATATATTAGGTATGGGCTAGGCTAAGTATCGACCAAAAAAGTAACCTTAAAATTTAGTGGTCAAACAAGTAGGAAATTTCTTTATTTCTGACTTAAACTCACATGATCCACTTATATCCTATTTAATTAAGAAAACTAACTTGCATGACCCAACTGAGCTCTACTTGGGTTTTGAGACTTGCAGATATTCTAGCTGAGCATCCATGTGCCCAAGTAAAACTTAGAAGGTTCAAATATTAGAAGGAAGAAGAGAACAAAGGAAACTAAGGAACAATTAGCTACCTCTGCCACACACAGTCCAATGTTCTATCTATTCATTTTGTCTTTGATGTGTCCATCTTACTTCCAGGACTCTTGATCTTAGAGAAAAAGTTGCATATACATCTATTGCTATAGTTTTAATTCTTCTTTAGATAATTATAATATACATATATGTATATATGTGTGTAAGTTTGAGAAGTTCATTCCTTTTAATAGCATTAACTATGATACAATCAAAAACAATCTCAAATTATTTCTCTCCACCTTAACTAGATGATATTAAACAACATTTATGACTATCAAAATAGGCTGAAGCCAACAGAATAACTATTCAAAGTCCAGTCATGGCCACTGTGTTTTACTTAATAAACCAATTTTTCTATATATTTTGATAATTGGAGTGCTTTTTATAATCTACAAATAGATGTATATACTATATCTATGTATACAGTCATTAAGAATCTGTGCAAATGATTTTTAAAATTTTATTTCTTATAGAATCGACTTAATTCATTGGTTTAATCGCCACCTAAGATTCATAGCTTACCAATTTGGTAATCTAAGATTAACAGTTTGCCAATTTGTATTTTGTCTTATGTTACTTTGTAAATGACACCATCAGTTCTTGGATATGCTGACGGTAATGTAAAACTTTGCTTGTATTTCAAATACAGGAAGAACATACTTCGTTTCTTAGATGCAGAACGAGATGTCTCAGTGGTCAAGAGCAGTTTTAAGCCTGGTGATGTCATACACTATGTGCTTGACAGGCGCCGGACACTAAATATTTCTCATGATCTACATAGCCTCCTACCTGAAGTGTCACCAATGAAGAATCGCAGGTTTAAAACCTGTGCAGTTGTTGGAAATTCTGGCATTCTGCTAGACAGTGAATGTGGAAAGGAGATTGACAGTCACAATTTTGTAATAAGGTGAGTTTTCTTCTGTTTTTTGAGATTGTAAGTTTTTTAAAGATATTTTACTTGGGGATGGAAAACTGTTAGAAAATTTTAAAGTATTACTAAAAGCTCAAACAAATATTTGTCTATGATATCCTTTTCTGTGTAACATTTAAATTACATTTACCCTGGAATAGAATATTATAATTATTGCATAGTTGAAAGAAAAATTGATCTCGTCGTAGCAACAAGATTCACACAGCTTTTTTTGGTGAGAGGGGAGGCAAATGGCAATTTTATTAAATTTAATATTCCACACAAACCTTTTTCTTAGTATCTCTTCTTCATACTCATTAGTTTTGTATGATTTTATTTGTTGTATAAAGATTATGAATATTACTATGGAATGATGTAATAGATTTATGTTAATGTTACTTTTTATTAATAATTATCTAGGAGATAGTAAGAACATAGTTTAGCAAGTTTATATTTGATATCCTGAGCCATATTTCTTTAATTTCTCTTTATATGTGGTATTTGTGTATGTTAGTATATTTGAGTTTTATGTTTTTTTAACATAATTAAGTATGCATGTTTGTTTTTCATTAATGGTTAAAAGACACTTGATGAATTGTGTGTTTGATTAACCTATTAACTGAAAAAAACTCAACAGTAGAAATGGAATTATAATCACATCATAAAGATAAGCAGTTTTTAGGGATCAGTTTTTATATCTGTACAGTTTTTTTGGATTGTTTTAGTTCCTTAGAAAAATTAGCTAAATGAATGAAACATGGATATTGAAATATGAAATAGTACAATATAAAGATGGATAGAAAAGTATGCTGAATTGGCATGTTGAAAAAAACAGTCTCTTGAAGATATGCTGGAATACATTATTTTTGAATATTTTGAATATTTTTTGAATATTTTTGAAATAAAGTCTTAAAATCATAAATAGGCAACTACTTTTTAAAAAAAAGTCATGAGAAATCACACTCAAGCATTATCAAGTGGAGAAAATTCATAACAGCAAATAAAACTGCAAACATTTTACCTTATTATCTTTCCTTTTCTCTCTTGGGTGAAGGGTCAGAGATTAATGTGAAATCAATTTAGCTTTTTAAAACTTGAACTGTTAAACTAATTAGACTATAAGAGAAACCTTGTGAACAAGTAGGTACGAATAAAGACAATTGTATAGAAAGAACATGTAAAAAATTTGATGAGGGAACGGCAATGGAAGTGGAAATCAGGAGCTTCAAATGTTGAAGTCTATGCAAAGTATAGCTGTGAAAAAATGTAAGGCCTCTAGAATTTCTGATGTGACTAAATCATAAGGCAGGTAAAATAAAGAAGTAACGAAAGTCAAGGCATAATCAAAATTGTTGCAATGTAAGGATTTCAACCATCGCAATAGGGAATTTTAAAAGGTGATAATACTGGAGGAAAATAGAGTCTAAATGACTTCTTATTTCTGCGTCCCTCTAAACTTTGGCACTGGGGGCCAAGTTGTTAGATTTAGCCCCACCTGTGACTCTGAAATGAAGACTGCTTTTACATGTGGGTAATGAGAGATGCCTGATGGCAGTAGTCCTCAAAGTTTGTATCATTTCCTTATTGCTTCCTGATCCGGCTTTGTTACTCCAGTTTCTATTGACTGGGATTTTGCATTATTTCAATTCCTAAACTACTGAGTTCTTATCTCACATGGAATTGTGTGTCCAATAAGTAGGTTCCTACACTCTTTCTCTGTCTTAAGAGTGGCTGGTGGCCAACCTTGCTTTATACTACCACCTCTCATTTTCACTTTTCCTGCCTTCAATTTCTAGAAGTTATACAGCCTGCATATGTCTCACTTCCCTGCAATTGGCTATGGCAAGGCTATACGTTTCCAGATTTCTGGGATGTAGTCAAACTGTGAATAAAATTCTGATCCCAAAAAATCTTTCTGTCCATCTCTGTTATTCTAAAATTGAAGACTATTTTCTCTTTCACTGGCCAAGCAGCAATTGGCCACTTGATAGTATTGCCTTCACAGCTCTACTATGGACTACTGGGCATTTAGACCACTAGTAAGCTACTCTGGTGCTACTCCAGCAAAATGCCTAGAAGTTGATATTGTACATATACTTTCTCTTCCTTTTATGTTTTAGGCACCTAATTTCATGCCTATTTTTTAGATTTAAAATCCTAAAATCTGCCGTATATTAATGCACTCCAATTTCAATTTGGAATATTCTTTGATCATTCCTATAGTAACCCAACTCCAGTGATTTTCAGTAAACTGGTTTAACTGTTTTTACTCCATATTTTGTGGCTCCTAGATTCTTTATCTACCTTATTGCTAACTATCAGATGGATTTGAATGTCTATTCTTAGTTTCTTGTCCACTATTGTCAATCAACAGATCTAATTTTTTAGCAGAATAGCCTTAGCACTTCCTTAAGTGGTGTATTAGTCCATTTTCATGCTGCTGATAAGGGCATACCTGAGACTGGGAAGAAAAAGAGGTTTAATTGGCCTTACAGTTCCACATGGCTGGGAGGTTTCAGAATCATGGTGGGAGTTGAAAAGCACTTCTTACGTGGCAGCAGCTAGAGAAAATGAGGGAGATGCAAAAGCAGAAACCCCTGATAAAACCATCAGATCTCGTAAGACTTAATCACTACCACGAGAATAGTATAGGGGAAACTGCCCCCATGATTCAAACTATCTCCCACTGGTCCCTCCCACAACACATGGGAATTATAAGAGTACAATTTGAGATGAGATTTAGGTGAGGACACAGCCAAACCATATCATTCCACCCTGGCCCCTCCAAATATCATGTCCTCACATTTCAAAACCAGTCATGCCTTCCCAGCAGTCCCCCAAAGTCTTGACTCATTTCAGAATTAACCCAAAAGTCCACAGTCCAAAGTTCCGTCTGAGACAAGGCAAGTCCCTTCCGCCTATGAGTCCGTAAAATCAAAAGCAAGCTAGTTACTTCTTAGATACAGTGGGAGTACAGTTATTGGGTAAATACAGCCCTTCTAAATGGGGGAAATTGGCCAAAACAAAAAGGTTACAGGGCCTGTGTTAATCTAAAATCCAGTGAGGCAGTCAAATTTTAAAGCTCCAAAATGATCTCCTTTGATGCCAGGTCTCACGTGTAGGTCACGCTGATGCAAGAGGTGGGTTCCCATGGTCTTGGGCAGCTCCGCCTCTGTGGCTTTGTGGGATACAGTCTCCCATCCAGTTTCTTTCACGCGCTAGCATTGAGTGCGGCTTTTCCAGGCAAACGGTGCAAGCTGTCTGTGGATCTCCCATTCTGGGGTCTGAAGGATGGTGGCCCTCTTCTCACAGCTCCGCTAGGCGGTGCCCTAGTAGGGATTGTGGGGTGGGGTGGGGGGCTGCAACCTCACATTTCCCTTCCACACTGCCCTTGCAGAGGTTATCTGTGAGCACCCCGCCCCTGCAGCAAACTTCTGCCCAGGCCTCCAGGCATTTCCATACATCTTCAGAAGTCTAGGCAGAGGTTCCCAAACCCCACTTCTTGAGTTCTGTGCACTCACAGGCTCAACACCAAATGGGAGCTGCAAAGGCTTGGGGCTTACACCCTCTGAAGCTGCAGCCTGAGTTCTACATTGGCCCCTTTCAGCCATGGCTGGAGCAGCTGGGATGCAGTGCACCAAGTCCCTAGGCTGCACACAGGGATCCTGGGCCCAGCCTGTGAAACCATTTTCTGCTAGGTCTCCAGGTCTGTGATGGGAGGGGCTGCCATAAAGACCTCTGACATGCCTTGGAGACATTTTCCCCCATTGTCTTAGGGATTAACATTCGGCTCCTTGTTACTTATGAAAAATTCTGCAGCCAGCTTGAATTTCTCCCCAGAAAATAGGTTTTTATTTTCTATCACATTGTCAGGCTGCAAATTTTCCAAAGTTTTATTTTATTCAGTTTCCCTTCTAAAACTGAGTGCCTTTAACAGCACCCAGGTCACCTCTTGAATGCTTTACTGCTTAGAAATTTCTTCTGCCAGATACCCTAAATCATCTTTCTCAAATTCAAAGTTCCACCAATCTCTAGGACAGGGGCAAAATGCCACCAGTCTTTTTGCTAAAACATAGAAAGAGTCACCTTTGCTCCAGTTCCCAACAAGTTCCTCATCTCCATCTGAGACCACCTCAGCCTGGACCTTATTATCCATATTGCTATCAGGCTTTTGGTCAATGCCGTTCAACAAGTCTCTAGGAAGTTCCAAACTTTCCCACATTTTCCTGTCTTGTTCTGAGCCCTCCAAACTGTTCCAACCTCTGCCTGTTACACAGTTCCAAAGTCGCTTTCACATTTTTGAGTATCTTGTCAGCAACACCCTGCTCTACTGGTACTAATTTACTGTATTAGTTTGTATTCAGCTGCTGATAAAGACATGCCCGAGACTGGGGAGAGAAAGAGGTTTAAATGGACTTACAATTCCACATGGCTGGAGAGGCCTCAGAATTATGGTGGGAGGCAAAAGGCCCTTCTTACACGGTGGTGGCAAGAGAAACTGGGGAAGATGCAAAAGTGGAAACCCTAGATAAAACCATCAGATCTCATGAGACTTATTCACTACCATGAGAACACTATGGGTGAAACCACCCCCATGATTCAAATTATCTACCACCAGGGCCCTCCAACAATATGTGGGAATTATGGGAATACAATTCAAGATGAGATTTGGGTGGGGACCCAGCTAAACTATATCAAGTGAGAACCTCATTGAGTCAACAGTTGTATTTTGACCTTATACTTTTTCTGTGTGCAATGTGTGCTTTACTTTCTTTTAGATTTCATGAGTATTCTATAATATATATATATTATATATATATATATATATATACATCCAAACTTTAAAAGATAAAATTCCTTGCCTAGGTAACTAGTAATATTAAGTAGTGTGAAAAAAATACTTTTAAAGCTTTGAGAATAATGTTGACATAGTTAACAAACTAGAATTTTCTCTTATTGGTAGTTTCCAGGTGCTTTCTCTTCTCAGAGAACGGATGACCTCAGATGAACTAAAATGAGAGTTATTATATAAGAATATATGCCACACAAAATACTAACTTTCTCAATTCAAAGTAGACTTATCTCTATACTTTGTAATACAAGAGTTCTTTGACAATTCAAACAGTTTATGAACTTAAAAACAAGATAGGCTTGCTGGAGTTTTAATTTATATTTTTGACTTTGGAACATTACCGTGGATTTTTCAAATACATTTCTGTAAATCTACAACCTACTTCAGTCTACCTCCCGCTGTTGGTGAATTTCCTACATGAGTCTTACCTGCATACAAAATCAGAAATTTTAGAGTGGAGAAAGAATCTGCATCTTTGAAAAGCATATATATGGGGAGTTGACACTTAATTCACTATAATGTAGAAATTTAGTGAATGTAGATATATGTGTTTTATGTATATCTAACTCAGATAACTATGTCTTAGAGTGTCAGATTGATATACACACCCACAGGCACATACAAATATCTTATTTATTTTGTGGTAAATATGAATGAGAAAGATTGAAATTGCCATAAAAGTGCCTTGACCCCTTTTTCTTCTTAGCATTATATCACCAATTAATCAGCAAATTCTATAGATATTAGCTTCAAAAAATATCAGGAGTCAAATGATTTCTCATGACGTCCACTGCTGTCACCCTGGTAAAAGCCAACATCATCTCTTGATTAGAACTCTACAATAGTTCCTTAACTGATGTGCTGGGTTGCATTCTTGCTCCCTGTTCCCAAAGCCAAAGTCTCTCTTCATCATAAAGCAGCTTCTTACTGCACTCTATAAAATACTAATATCTTGCCAGTAACAATAAATGAGGTAATCTGAAGCTTCAGGGACAGACGATGTGCCTGCCAGTCATTTTCCCTGAAACCTTCTTACCCACATACCTATGGGTGGTTTTACCCCTTATTTGGGGGAAAGGATGAGGGTCTGTGCTTGTACAGAATATCCTCTGCAAGTCTTCTCTGACTGTAATATCAGAAACACCCCCTACCACTGTCACCATCTGTCACTATCTCTTTACCTTCCATTTATGTATTTATTTCTGCAATGTATGTTTATTTCTTTATTGTTTATCTTTACAACTAGAATATGCAAGACAAGCTTTGCCTGCATTTATCCCTTTTTTAATCTCAGACCCTAGTAAAGAGTCTGACATATTTATATATTCTATAAGTATTTGCTAGAGGTAAGCAAGAAGGCATGTAGTAAGAAAGAAAAGAAGAAAGGGAGAGAAAGAGGAAGGAAGTAAAGGAGAGAGGGAGGGAGAGGAGGGAGAAAAGTGTTCTATTATGGTCTTCCATCATCCATCTCACCTTGCATGAATGATAATCCCTTATATAAACTTCAATATTACCATAATAATGTACTTGGTTGTCTGGGATGAGTGGCTGTCACATCATTTCCTCCAAAACTACAGCTCATCCAGTCATCATCTCCTCTAAAACCTTAGGTGACCAAGTTTCAGAGCAGGATGAATTCTTCCTACAGTAAATGCAGAAGCTATCTTACTCTCTCTTTCATGGAGAAATATATATTTGGCATCTGTTGTTTGCCTTTTAGCCCACCATCTCACCAAGCAAAACATGAGGATCTCTGCTTTGCATGCCTCTTCATTTTCTCATATTAACATATTTTTAAACTTACAGTATATAGTCTATAATTCCAAATTTATAGAATGTATCTTATGAAACAATTTGCATGAAGTGGGAATTTACATAAACTCAGTGTCTTACAACCTAGAGAAATGTTGTAGGGTAGAGGCTACTTTCCATGTGCACATCTGAAATCTTTTGGTAACTAGATTTTTTTTCTAAACTATCGTCATCTCTATTATATTATTCCTTTAAAGACACAGCATCTCTATTATTTCTTTAGAGACAAAACATTCCTTTATATTATATTTAAAGATGATAATAAAATTAAAAGCAAATATATTGGGCTCTATAAATTCAAATTTTTATGAGCTTAATGTTCAAGAAAAATTTCTAAACCTTTCTCTATAAATTTGCAGTATAGAAATGAGTTGAATAGCCACAGAACTTACCGATTTGTGCTTGAAAATTTGTAAATGGCAGAGTAGAGTTAGGACTAGGAGTTTAGGAGTCTCTTAATATTTTAGCAGCTATGATTATTTAAAAAGATTACTTAATAGGAACTAAATAGTGACCAATTCAAGTTCATAATTTTATTCTGGACTTACCAAGAAGTATAGAAAGGTAAAGATAAGCATCTTAATGAAGGCACAAAAATTATAACCATGATCATTTTTGATTTGTTCCATATTTTTCCTACTTTCCAAAAATAGAAGTTAGAATGTTGTAGATTAAATTATTTGTTAGGGCTGTACTGTCTTTCATGCGGTAAGGGATTATAGATTTGGCATCTGTTGTTTGAATTTTGTCTCACCCTCTCCCCAAGCAAAACATGTGGTACTGCCTACCACATAATATAATCTACAACATTCTACAACAAAATTTCTGATTTACCACAAAAAAATCAGATTTTCTAATGAACATTTTAGAAAGTATCTACATTTTAGAAACAATATCTACAGAAAAATCATCTTTTGTTACTTAATAGCTAGTTGAGAAATTCATTCTTTTGAGTTTAATTTTATCATTTTATTATGAAATTGTATGTGATCACTTACTGTATTCTACAGTGTTTAATTGTGGAGATACTTGAAAACTTCTCTCAGTACCTATGAGCTGAAAAATATATTCCTTTATTGTAGGAAGCAATAAGGAAAACACTGACAGTTGGTTATTATTAAGTAGTTGGTGGTTGTATCAAGGTTCAATTAGCACTTAAGAGTCATCATTACAAACAAAAAAATGAGCAAAAGTAATGCCTGGGAATAAAAACTTTGCAGCCCAGCACAGTGGCTCATGCTTGTAATCCCAGCACTTTGAGAGGCTGAGGCAGGTGGATCACCTGAGGTCAGGAGTTCAAGACCAGCCTGACCAACATGGAGAAACCCCATCTCTACTGAAAATACAAAATTAGCCAGGCGTGGTGGTGCATGCCTGTAATCCTAGCTACTCAGGAAGCTGAGGCAGGAGAATCTCTTAAACCTGGGAGGCCGAGGTTGCAGTGATCAGAGATCGCTCCATTGCACTCCAGCCTAGGCAACAAGAGCGAAACTCCATTAAAAAAAAAAAAAAAACTTTGTCACTTCTGAATAAAGACTGTCACTTCTTGCGAAGAGGCATGTGACCTCATTCTTCTCATTTTATTAATTAGGCCACTCCTAAGAATATATCCTTCAAACCATCAAGCCAAAAAATGAGGTGCTATGTCTGGCAATATTAATGATGAACCAAACTCTCCCAGTGCCTAAACTCCCTATAAGTTAGATCCTTTTCAAAGGTTAATTAATAGTCATTTGAATCTCTGAAATCAAATCATTATTTGAGGGGTAGTAAAGACGGAGGAGTAAAACAGAATTGAATGCCAACCCATTTTCCCAAAGACAAAAGTTAATTTCAGCTCACAAATACCAATTTGTAATTGATAGGTGGAGAGTGTGACCATAAGTAATTTAAATATAGAGTATATGAAACAAAAATCAAAGACAATTTTGGTAATAATTTTAATAATAGAAGCTCTCCATAATCACGTGTAAGTGTTCAACCAATAGACTTTGGATTATTTCTTCTGGTACTACCTTTTCCCTTAGGATGATATCTATTTTCTATTTTGAAGGTCATATTGTGCTACCTCTTAACATTCTTAGATTTGTAACAACCCTTGAAAATACAAAATTCTAATCTGAATTATGAACATAAACAAATCAGTCACTTCATTGTGGACACGAGATCTTCAATGACCTATTGTCATACCAGACTTTCATTCTTCCTTACAACTCTCGTTCTTCTTGTTGCCTTCTGACTCATTATTTGTGTAACAAATACATTTCCTTCCTCAAGTGTATGTGTAGCCCTTTGTTATTGCAAATGTGTCTCCTCTACTTTAGAAGGTCCAGAGAATTTTTGCTTCAAATTTAACCAATCCTCATTATTCTTTCTTGAAACAGTTTCCTAGCCACATTGAACTGGTTAAAATTATTACAAAATTTCAGTAATAATTTTTAGAATCCCTAGAATTTTTTATTATCCTGGAGATGTGTATATATCTGCATAGCTGTAGATATGATTGATTCGTTGGATGGTTGGTTTTACAGTCTGAGTTTCCAGTTTTTTGTTTCTCACTTTTCATTTAACATAGTAAATTTGTTGAGAGAGAGAGGGAGAGATAAATTATACCTGGTTTACTTGCAGTGGGCACTAATTAGTACAGTAACTCCTTAAGGATAAGATTTACCCAGGTATTATACTCAAGTTGACCTCTAACTTTATAAACCAAGATACTCTCTTAGTGGCTGTTTGTATCATTCGTTAATCAATTATGTTAAATAATGGTTTTAGTGGGGTATTTCAAAAAAAGAGAGTCCTGGTCAATATCATTACATGATGCTTAAAGTTAAAAAAAAAACAGATAAAAATAGGAAAATAAATTAAAGCTCACTTTTCATTTCCTGCTGAGTGACTCAATATCAAACTGATTTCTAAAATTTAGGTCTCATGTACATATATCCCTAAATAACAGAAAAATAATCATGAGTAAAATTCTTATTTCTTAACAAAAATGTCTAAAACTCTAAGTAAGAATTTTAAATACACTGTGTTCAATGTTTTTATATGTGGAACCCTAAAAATGCCTAGTATTTTTACAGGATTCCTTAAATAGCAAATGTCATGTTTCAAGGAAAGAAGATTGGCTAAGAGAAAAACAAAGGAAGCCAGTCATTGACTAGGTTAAAGATATCTTACTTCCTGTCCTGCAGTACCCTCTGATAAGAAAGGTTTATAAAAAATGATAATGTCCTTGTAATATTAAGATTTTGTCATATGATTACAGACAAGCAAAATTTTGACAAATTTGGTTAGGCATTGATGCGCCATCTATGTACCATTTCTCACCTGCTTGAGGAGAAAAAGCAAATGGGAGCATAACAGAAAATATTGTTTTCGTATTATTCCTCAGACGTATCTCTTCAAAGATTGATAGGAATTCTGAATACTCTCGATGCGCTACCTTAAAACTGCAGAAAATGATGATTTTCCCCTATGAGATTCTGTATGAAAGAATGTTCAGTTACATATATAATTCGATCTCTCATATTCTCTTTTTCATCTCTGGGATAATTTCTTTTATCCTTCAGATAACATGTGTATTTCTGGTATTGTTAAATACAGAGGAGTATAGTTTTAGGCTTTATGTCTTTGTTTTATTAATTAATAAAAGAGAAATTCCAAATATTCAGTTGACTAATGCTACACTTCTAACATCAATAGTAATGTTGTGTGCAGAAGAAGGTAAAATATATGTGATTTTAAAATTGTAAAACACTAAAACACTACTTGATACCACTACTTTTAACATTAGTAAATTTGGGAACCTCTAGAACTAGTTCCCTAAAATTTGTCTCAATGAGAGTCCACATTAATGAAAATTCTATCAACTGAAATACATTGGTTTTATATTTTTCTTGTAAACATTTCAAGAGAAAATTAGCTGTTAAAAGATAAACAATTAAGTTTATTTTATCAAAGGCACTAACACTTGTTACATTATTTTATTTATACAAGAAACTTTCATGAGTACCAACCAAGAGCCAGTCATGAACAGTGCCCAATTACAGAAATGAACATCTACATTCATTCTTAAAGGACAACTGGTGCTGTGTGGGGTGAGGAATAATCACTACAATTCAGAGTCTCCAAAGACACATAGCACATTTAAAATATTTGTCTACGGCCAGGTTTATTATTTCCAATAATGCAGAAGGACTAATAGAATGTTTGAAAGAGAAATTAAGGTATGCTTCCAATGCTGAATGAGGTGTTCCCACTCAGAACTTTATCTGAAGTCTTTGAGATTTGTCAGGGTAACTAATTAGGTTACTAATCTTTAGATATCACACATAATAAATTTTAAGAAGATATCATTGGTCACTTTAAAGTTTTATTTAAGTGCCATAAGCTATCTAACATTCTGCTCTACACCAACCAGAACACCGCCAACATCTACACACCTTATATAATTAACTATTAACAGATTCAGTTACCATCATAAGGGGCTGAAAAATATTCAACTGACTAAAACCATGGCGGTCTCTACGATACCTGTATTGTAGAATACTTTGACCCACTTTTAGACTTTACATACAGTTCGTGGGATTGTCTAGTACCATATCTGAGCTGAATTTAACTTACATAACCCCTTTTTAATGACACATAAAATGGAATAATGATAAGAGTAGACTCTTTATTAAGTAAATAAAAGCTAGTAAGCATTAGAAAAATTGTCCGATTGATATTATTTTTTAAATTTTGCACTTGGATTGTTTGATGTGCTAAATATCATGTAAACATAGCGATAGACAGATGATAAACAGAGATGACAGATAGAAGCTGGGTACAGTGGCTCATACCTATTATCCCAGCACTTTGTGAGGCCTAGGTGGGAAGATTGCTTGATTCCAGGAGTTTGAGACAAGCCTGGGCAACATGATGAAACTCCAACTCTACAAAAATTTAAACATTAGCCAGGTTTGGGGTGGGGGGAGGGGGGAGGGATAGCATTAGGAGATATACCTAATGCCAAATGATGAGTTATGAGTTAATTGGTGCAGCACACCAACATGGCACATGTATACATATGTAACAAACCTGCACATTGTGCACATGTACCCTAAAACTTAAAGTATAATAATAATAAAATAAAAAATAAAATAAAATAAAAAAGAAATTAAGTACTGATACCTGCTACCACACAGAAAACCCTTAAAATGTTATGCTAAGTGAAAAAAAAAGTCACAAAAGACCACATATTGTGTACTTCCACTGATAGAAAACATCCAGAATGGACAAATCTGTACAATCAAAGGAGACTGGTGGTTCCCTGGAGCTGAGTAAAAAGGGGGAAACTGGTCGATGATAGCTTAGGGATGCAGAGTTTATTTTCAGGGTCATAAAAATGTTCTAAAATTGATGGTGGCCATGGTTACACAACTGTGTGACTATACTAAGAAACTGTGAATTGTACACTTTACATGGATGAACTGTATGGTTGGTGAATTATATCTTAACAAAGTTGTTTTTAAAAATTAAAAAAAAAATAGCCAGGTTTAGTGATGTGTGCCTGTAGTCCCAGCTACTCAGGAGACTGAGGTGAGGGGATCACTTGCCCCGGGAGGTTGAGGCTGCAGTGAGCCGTGATGGTATCACTAGACTTGAACCTGCATAAAAGAGCAAGAACAAGAGCAAGACCCTGTCTCAAAAAAAGGAAGAAAAAAGAGATGACAGGCAGAGAAATATAGAGAGGGGAGAGGGGAAAAGGAGAGGGAGAGAGAGGAAAAGACACAGAGAAAGGACATAAAAATATGAATCAAATGGATGCTATGCTGCACTGAAAAGCATCACTCCAGATATAGTCCAAGAGTCCAATCAGAGTTTATTGTAGGTGATATTGGATGAAGTTTTTAGCTTTTCTATATTTAGTTTTCTAATTTACAAACTGAGATTAATATATGTACTCTTTCTCTCTACCTGGAGTTTTACACCTTACCTATTATAGAGACCACAGAGTGATAGAATTGCTCCTGCAAAATCCTTGCCTCAAGTTTACCCCCACCATGTATGCTTATTTATCAAAAAGTGTGCTGTAAAATTTCAAGAATTGAGAGTTTGAAAGATTGCATATATCATTTATATATCACCATAGGTAAAGGAAAACGGGTTTAGGAAGATTCCCTCATACAATCTGTATAAAGTGTCTTTTGAAACCTTTCTTAGGTTCTTTCTCTTTGAGTACTTTTAAAATTCATGTAATAGTGTATATATTACATTAAGGAATTTAATGTGTTGGTTGTGGAAATTGTTTTGAATTTTGCAAAGCAATCCTTAAAGTGCTTTTAAATTTTTTCTGTAGTTATCTTTCAAGTTTTTACATAATCTACTCTCATGAGTATCTACAAAAAAGCATATTCTAATATTTGTGCTAGCTATACTCAATAATTTCACAACAGTGGTTTTCAATAAAAAATATTCATATATTTCCTAATAGTGATTTTGAGTGATGGCAGAGAGCAAAGTCTCATTCCATCGCTCCTAGTCTCCTCTTCCCCACCTTTGTTGGAAAAGTGGTGGTAAATTCTTTCCTTTCTCTGGGCTGGCTGGGGATTGTAGAAACTCTCAAGCAGCACTTCAGTACTGGTTCCTCATAGAAAAGAAACCATATTTCCCCATGGTAACAAGAAGATCTGGCCCTGCACTGTCTTTGGTGTTATATGGCGGACTCTGAGGGAGGCAATGATTAACAATTCCAATTGGCACCTAATATTCTTTAACCGTCAAATACCACTCCTTACTTTGTTTAAACAAAGATACTAGAGATAGTGAGTCTTCTAGAGATAGTGAGTCAGAAATCAACTAAGAGCTATAAAACTCTTTCTTTTGTCACTTTTGGCTAATTAGTTGGAATTTCTAACTTAAGTTTGTTTATTTACTTATTTCTTTCTACTTACCTTTACTCCATTCTACCTTCTCCTCATCTTCCCTCTAGCTTAAATGACTATCTTCTATTTACTCCTTTTTAATTTCTTAACCAACATCTTCAGTCCCTGCCCTGCAGCTTTTTCTCTCCTTGACTGCTTTCCTCCTAATTTCCTCTTGGTGCATATTGTTTTCCTTATAAATCAAAAACGGCAATAAGATATCGATTAAGAGGGCCACTTAAATGTGTACGTATTTATGTAAGTAAATCCTTGCTACTCAAAGTGTGGTCTTAGATGACCAGCATTATCACCTGGAAGCTTGTTAGAACTACAGAATGTCAGAACTTACACCTGGTCAGCTGAGTGAGAATGTTCATTTGATTACAGTGTCCAGGTGATTCTTATGTGCATTAAGGCTTGAGATGTGCCGGCCTAAACAATCTGCCCTAGGCACGCTGGAGCTCCCACTACGTCTGATTTTTTTTTTAGCCCATATCTTTAGGACCTAGCACCAAGACTGGTACACTGAGGTTGGTCAACAGGTACAAAATTACAGTTAAGACAGTTTAGTCCATTCTCACATTGCTAATAAATAAATATCCAAGACTGGGTAATTTATAAAGAAAAGAGGCTTGACTCACAATTCCATATGGCTGGGTAGGCCTCAGGAAACTTACAATAATGGTGGAAAGCACCTCTTCACAGGGTGGCAGGAAAGAGAATGAGTGCCCAGCAAAGGGGAAGCCCCTTATGAAACCATCAGATCTCTTGAGAAGTCACTATCACAAGAACAGGATGGAGGAAACTCCCTCCATGAATCAATTACCTCTGTCTGGTCCCTCTCATGACACTTGAGGGTTATGAGAACTACAATTCAAGATGAGATTTGGGTTGGGACGCAGCTAAATCCTATCAGACAAAAAGGATAAATTCTGGAGTCCATGACACAACAGGATGACTATAGAAAGTTACAATGTATTGTATATTTCAAGATTGGTACAAGGAAAAAATTTTCATTGTTATCACCAGAAAGAAACGAAAAAAATGTTTAAAGTGATGAATATGGTAATTACCTTGATTTGATCATTATATAATCTATACATGCTGTACCCCATAAATATATAGGATTATTATGTGTCAATTATAAACAAAAAATAATAGTGAATAAGATTTTTTTAAAAAAGAATATAACTTCCAAGAAAAACCTGATACATTGAGGTATATAGAATTTATTTATTGAATGGATAAATGAATGAGAAAATTAATGTAGGAGTTGAGAAAATTTTGGTTTGTATTCATGTATCTGCTGTCAGAATTTTTAACACCCTGAATTTCAAAATTAGTACATAAGAGAAGTCATATGTAAAGAGAATTTAAACCTTTACAAGAAAATACAGAACTATGAAGAGTGATACAGTGAGATGTTCTAAAGATTAGGGATCAGAAACCCTGGGTTCTTATTAATTACTATAAATGTAATATTAGACAACCATCACTATTTTCACTGTTCAGTGAGGTCAGTGGTAATAGGCCTATTAACAGCAGAGTGATTTTCTCACTTATCAGATGAGAACATAGTAAAGAAAAGAACAAATTGTAAAACGAAACTCATAATGAGTGATGCTAAAGGACATCTTGTTTGAGTTCATTGTCATAGGTAAAAGTTAAGATTGGCACTGCATTTTCTAACAGCCATGGCTAAAAGGGAAGCCTGTTGACTAGAGATGCAAATTATTATTGTCCGATATGAATAAGAAGAGGAACTTTCCCCAAATTTATCAAACATATGTAAAGTTGACACTCAAGAACTGGATAAAACTGACACTCAATAATATATTAGACAATGTGATGTAAAAAACAAAGCAATATCACTCAGATAGGAGTGTCTACAAAATCTGAGTATGTAAAATTAGATATAAACGTAGTGAAGAGATATGTGTCTTCAGGAAACTAAAGTAATATGGTAAAGATATATTATTTAATGATGATCTATATTCCTAAACGTAGGGGTGATATTTTTCCCAAAGAAAAAGGATGGAGGAATTGACTGGCTGGTACAATGCACTTTTATAACTCAGTCAATTTTTTATTCTCCACTGGTGGATAATTTACAGCAAGCTTTAAATCACCTTCATGACCTTCTTTGAATGCTTAACTCTTTTTAACAAAATAGACTTTTCTGGAACAGAAAAAAAAAATCTTATTTTTCTACATGTTCACAATGAATGGCCTTAAGACTTTATCCTTCTACTCTCACAGAGGATGTGTATTTCCTTAACTCAAACAGCAAATAGCAAACAACTAAGTTCATGATAGACAGCCAAGTCTAGGACACTAGAATGATTTTTTTTAAATTACTACTAAAACGAATAACTACTTATAGTTTAGGAATAGTAACATTGCTTATCTAATATTTGCTACACACATTTTCTCCAGTACTTTTGCTTAATACCTTATTCATGTTTTTGATCTGTGAAATTTTATAATTTGTATAAAACTAATTGTGATATTTGTTTATTGATTTTAAATGCAAAATTTATGTTATATGTAGACATATGATTTATATGTTGTCCTAATTATGATGTTTAAAATTTAACTTAAAACTACATATGAAATATGAAATACAAATTGTGATGAGAGGTACAGCTCTTTATTTCTAATGTCACTCCTCACACAGAAATTATTTTATCTACAAGTAAAAATTTTAAAAAATGGAAATGATGACAATAAACTATCTAAAATTTTAAAACGTTTTAAACGTTTTCACCCATTTTCTAAAACAAAGATTGTAAACAATTTTTCATCCATCAGTCTAACAAAGATTTTTAAAATGTTTACTAGTCAGTGAAAAGTTACATTAATGTTGGCACGCTCGTAAAATGCATTTGGAAATGTAAACTAATAACAGCTTTCGCAAAAATCAAGTTAATGATGTCTTCCAAAGCCTTACAAATTAAATTGAATCATTGTACACCTGAATGATTATTCAACATGTGAAGAAGAGGAATCTGAGGCAATGGGACCAGTAAGCACACAGACAAATACTTTCCATGATCTTAAGATAAGACTATTCACAATAGCAAAGACTTGGAACCAACCCAAATGTCCATCAATGATAGACTGGATTAAGAAAATGTGGCACATATACACCATGGAATACTATGCAGCCATAAAAAAGGATGAGTTCCTGTCCTTTGTAGGGACATGGATGAAGCTGGAAACCATCATTCTCAGCAAACTATCGCAAGGACAAAAAACCAAACACCACATGTTCTCACTCATAGGTGGGAATTGAACAATGAGATCACTTGGACACAGGGTGGGGAACATCACACACCAGGGCCTGTCGTGGGGTGGGGGGAGGTGGGAGAGATAGCATTAGGAGATATACCTAATATAAATGATGAGTTAATGGGTGCAGCACACCAACATGGCACATGTATACCTATGTAACAAACCTGCACGTTGTGCACATGTACTCTAGAACTTAAAGTATAATAATAATAATAAAAAGATAAGACAGAATTTGAGACCACCCTATTGTTAGGTTCGTAATAAAGAACATTCAAGGGGAAAAGCCAAGATATGCTGAATTTAAATGATGAAGGATCATGACCTCATGTTAAGAATTTGCATGGAATCTTATAGTCCAAAAGGGACACTTGGAGTTTGTTAGTATGTTGGTTTGCTTTTTTTTGTTTGTTTGAGTGTTGTTGTTATTGTTATAAACAGAAAAGAAACATACTGAGAAGTATAGAAACATGAGCATATTCGCACTTGGAAAGACCATAATAATAAACAGATAAATAAAATACGTGAAAGAGAAGGCACCCTAAATGAAGAAGATATTAGAGGAGGAAAAAAGTGATGAGATTCAGATCATAGCAGAAAGTAAGACGATAACACCTAGTGTCGATGGTGTGATTCATATTAATGTGAAGTGTTATCGTTATTATCCCTCTTTGACATGAAATGGACATTAGCAAATGGTCGGTAGATCTATCCTTCTATAGATTTTCCAAATATGGCTACAGTTTTTGGTTTAAAGTACTTGCTATTTTTCAACTATCGTATTTATCTGTAAATAAGACATAGGTAAAAAAAATGTACTCCAAAGCCAAACACAAAAACACTTGTCAGTGCCTATTGTTTCAAGTTATGTGTAATAATAACTTTCATCTTTCTTATAATTGTTCTTCACTTCTTCATTCAGTGCTTCATCAGAAAGTTCAGATACAAATATAAAGAGCAAGTTTCAACTTTTGAGGTGATCACACTCTAATGAAGGAAATAAATTGATACACTAACAGTGTCCAACTTGCCTTATTAAAGGTGCTCACAGAACTAGGCACTGATAATGAGGCAAAGGGAGGACATAAGCTCTCATTATTATGATGTGTAGCTTTACTAACTTATTAAAGATGTCAATCCCTATATAAGTAACAAAATAAGCCAGAGTTTAATATATAGTAGAATACAGATAAGAGTAAGTACTTTTTACACCAGAGCAGTGGAAACAATCAATTTTGCCTGGGAAATTATGTAAAGCATTGAAATGGATATTAATCGTTGATTTTTAAGAACAAATATGACTTTTTCAGGCTTAGGGCTAGGGTGTCTTAAGGAGAGACGCAGTTTCAGGTAGAGACATCAGCATAAATAAAGGAATACAGATAAACAAAGACATAGGTAGTCTGATAATATTTGAATCTAAGATAGGCAATAGGATGTCTAAAACAAAAATTCTGGGTAGGGGAGGGAATAGTTATGAAAGACCCAATTAGGAATCTTGACTGAAACTACTGAAGATGTTTGGTTAGGTTCATAACATGATTAAATGTACATTTTAAACAACAAAACACCATCTCTGAAACAGAATTGATAAAGTTGACTGTCCATGTGGCAAGCAACTAGTTAGAGCAGAGTCTTTTAATATCTTTTCACAAAGATGATTAGTAATAGAATAAATTTTATATCATGATTTACTCCTTGTGTTATTTCCCCGGCTACTACAAATGCACACAAATATGGAAGTCTTCAACAAATTTTCTTAAAATTATGTTCAAGGAACACTGTCATTTTCTGTTATAATCCACTCTATCCTTTTTTATTCTTTCAAAATCAATTATCAATGAGCACACAATTAATTCATGATCTACCAATGAGTCTAGTTAATTGTTTGAAAATTAATAAGGACATTATTACAATACTAGTTCAAAGAAACATGGTGGTGCCTCAGCTGAGAATGTATCAGTAAGAACATACAAGAGGAAATATATTCAGGGGAAATTCTGAGAGGAATTTTTAGGGCTTTGTAATGAATCAGATACAGAGGATAAGAACATTATGGGGATCAGGCATTACAGCTAAGTCAAAGTATGAATCTGTTAAAATAGAGCTTGAGAATGATCCCCTTAGAATAAATATGGTGTAATAAATGTGAAATTGCCTTGGCCTACTTATGATATCAGAAATTGAAACATTCATTTTTATACACTCATGATATTTTTCCCAATGCTTGATTGGTATTAGAATGCCTACAACTTTTGAGCATCAAACCAACTGTCTTTCTGGGACTCAGTATTGAATAAATAATATATACTAAGTTAAAAATCATTTTCACCCTTGGGTTATACTTTCAAAAAGATATTTCTAAGAATGACAAGTGAATATGGTATTAAGTTTTTTTGTTTATTTAAACAAAAAAGTTAAATTTCAAAGCGACATTTCTGTGGCAATTTGATGGTATAATCGCTAATAGTTAGCTATTTTTCCTACAATCCCTCTAATGTACCCATTGTACATACCTTATTAACAGCATGAGTTGCAAAGGGAACAATTACAGTTTTTCTACCTTAGTTTTCTGTCCTGGGTGATTACAGTATCTGCCATAATAAATGTTGTTTCCTTCTTTTTAGTGTACAACATAATTTTAGGACTTAAGTACTATGCTGAATCAGTTCTTTCTTCTGTTAAACAGTAGTAACTGCTCAGCAACCACAGACCAATGGAGTAGTCAGTTTCCCTGAGGATTTTGGCAAGAATGTGTCATAATACATATATCTTGAGAATTCTCACTTGGCTCCCCAATCCCTAATTTTAAATATCCCAATTACAAACTTTTACTCAAAACTTTATTTTGCAATACACAGGGAATTTTTCAACAACTCATATTTTTTCCCTGCATTCCTTCAGGCAAGTTAAAACTACACCTCTTTTTAATTACAAAGGCAGAATTTTGAGGGTATACCTAGTATTGATTCTAAATGTGCAATTTTAAGAAACATATTTATGATTCAAATATATATTAGTCGACTACCATAAATACATCCACATTCACTTTTGTGAAAAAAAGGACAACAATCACATGCTAATTCTTAATGGTCTGTGAAAAATGGTGAAATTAATATGGCATATTTAAATTACCTTGACAATTCATGTAGTGTAACAGCAAGTTCCTAACAATGCTCATGAATTTTAATGATGTATTTTTCACATCTATGTATATGTTTATTTGGCCCAGGTGTTAAAAAAAAGTTTGAGTGTAGAATCAGATGTAGATTGCTTGGTTTTGAACCCCAGCTCTAGCACTTACAAACCAATGACCTTGGGCTGGTCACCCATCCTCTGTGTTTGTGCTTCAGTTTACTAATCTGTAGAGTATATATAATTGCAGTACTACTTCATTGTGTTGTTGTGAGGCTTAAATGTTAACTTTATATATATGTGTGTGTAAACATATATATATATATTTATTGTGTGTGTGTGTGTGTGTGTGTGTGTGAATGAAATTTAGAAGAGGTCCTGGCATTCTTGAAGCCCTTTACAAGTGTTAAAATAAAAACAAAGATGTCTTTGTAACATTTCATTGAAAAAAAATTTTCACATAGTCATTATTTTTACTTATACAAACATCTTTCAGTTTACTCTTTGAAAGAAAATATGTGTGTTATATGTGATGGAAAAATGTGAACATTAAATTAAACAGTTAATCAAGATATAGCACTTTTAACTTCAAATATTTCCATTCATTTTGGCAAATATTTTACACATCGTATTTCTCCTATATTTTGGGCTTTGACTGATTGGCCCTGGAAACATAAAGAGAATATAGATATGTCTAAGGAATCCATAGTCTGGTAGAAGAAACTAACATAACTGTGTAATTAATCCACAGTGTGATAAATTCATTGAGAGACAAACAGACGCTATGTTAACATTGTGTCAATGAATACAAGACAGCACTGAGTAAAACCAGTGTTAAGGTGACATAATCTAAGGTTTGGTTCTTAATTCTGAAGGCACTGAGAATTACTATTGGCCATGCCCATGTGTCCTCAAACTTAAGGGACAAGCTTATGCTTTCTAAAGCAGACTGAGATTCCAGAACACTACATTTAAATTTCATTCACTGGAAGTCTCATCAAACAGAATTCTCATAATTAGTAAACGTGCATGGATGATTGGAGGCGTATGAGACTAAAGATTGTAAGACCATTTAAATTATAACAAAAATCTAAGCAAGGTATAACTAAAATTGGACAGTGGCAAGAAGAGTAAATAGGAAGGGTCATATTTGGGTGGTAAGAAGAGTATATATGAGGCAGAATTTGATGACCAAGAACATATGAGGAATACAATAGGGAGAAAAGTCTAAGAAGTCTCTGAGATGCTTGTATTTTGGTGACAGTAGAAGTAATAGTGACATAGTATTAGACAATAAAGAAAAAAACATGAAGTTTATGGAAGAGAGAAGAGAACACTACAGGTAATGGTTTTCAATTTGAACATGCTGATTTGAAATATCATTGGGATAGTAACTGAGGAGTTCAGTAACTGATTGAAACTCAGGTAGGAGTTAGAGTTGAAGGTAAAGATTTCCTTAACCATGCTAACTGAAGAGTTGGAGTAGTTGATCTCCTCCGAGAGGTGAGGTGTGAATTGAGAGAGCATATGGCTAGTAACAAAAATCTAGAAAATGCCAACAAGGAAAAATTAATAATAAGGAGTGATCAATTGGACTATTTTTTGCCTTTTTTAAAACTATTCAGTATCTGACAATTTCTTGTTATTTAAGGATAATCTGTAAAAATGTAGAAAGGGGCCCTGTTGTCCACTACAAAAGCAAAACTTGAGCAATATTTTCATTTCTCTCTGCCTAGCAGCAAGGGGACAGAAATGTGGTCAAAACTAGTTTAACCACATTTTCCTAATTATGACTTTGGCTAGTGAAATGTGGGGTAAGAAAACTGGGTATACTGGAAGTTCAGAGTTCCCTGATAGTGAGAAATGCTGAGGTATCCCTGACAGGGTCATAACCCATTGTTTGGGGATTATGAACTTTTTAGTGATTTCTGTGGTCCAGCCAGCTTTCCAATAAATCATTTTTTCCAAGTTAAACCAGAGTTGGTTTCTGGGAGTTGGGTATGGACAAGATAAGAACAGAAACAAAGGAAATAGACTTCACTGAAATTTAAGAAACACCATGCAAATGTCACAGGAAGTCAAATTAAATAACAAACATTATAATAATTGGTTGTTTTGTGGGATACAATTTTGAAAATATAGTATTCGGTTATGTGTATGTTATGTCTCACGGAAATTGCTATGTGCTTTGTACTGAAATTAATAAATGAGAGAACTTTGCAAAATGATTACTGAACACCTACTATGAGATACTTTGGCAGTGGGAATACGTAATGAACGAGACAAGATAGCTCCCCACATTAGTAGAACCTGAAGTTTGTTGCCATTTCAGAATTTGCTGTTGGCTTTTATAAATATATTGTGAAGTCCCAGATAAAGAACAGCAGTTAATGCTTTACCCTCCATATTGCTTATTACGAGCAACTGTGCATTGACAACCAGATGCTGTTAGACTTTCTTTTTAATTGATAAAAGTATTTACAAATTGTTGTCTTTGTGATGTCTTATCATTTTAATTTATTCATTTTTTTGGTTCCTTTTACACTATGCTCTATTTTTTTATCCTTTCTTGAAAAAACAAGTGCTAACTTGTAAGTAGTCATACCCTTCAAGTCTCCAAGGAGAAAGCTGATAAATGTGAAGTTTTAGTTTGATTTAAAATGTGGATTCACCAGGAAGCACTCTGAGTAAAAGCACCTTTCCTGATTTTACAGATTCTTTTCTGTTGATATGCTGAAGTTAACAAAGACAGTGTAAGACAGAGCTGTTCTTACGGCTTGTCCGTAGCTGAAGTTCTGGGATAACTCTCTAATTTTAGGTCTTATTTTAATCCATTGCTTTATATCAGAGAAGATGACTGTATTTTATATTACATTTAAATAAATGAAAGATACTAATAGCATTTTAGTGACCTCATAATATTTTGAGATAACGCTTTCAGTATCCTCTTATTATTTATTTCAAGACTTGAGTTCCAATGCTAAAGATGATTTTTTTATTTCAGCAATAACATTTGTTTATGTGTAGTTGTTCATACTGGGTACATTTCTTACATGATATAAATCTCTTGAAGAGAAAGAAGATAACAATTTATACATTTCAATATATTTATTTTAAAATTAAACTCAATGAGTAGATTTTACTTCTCATTTTCACCTAGAACAACTTTTTATTTTAGGAAAGAGAATATAGGCCACTGGTTTTATTGTAAAGAGTCTTGATTTGAATTCATGTGTTCTGAATTTTAGTACTGTACTTTTAAATGGCATCTCAGAAGTGGGTCATTTTTCTTCTTCCTTGCTTCTTTCTTCCCTCCCTCCTTCAGTGTGTGTGCATCTACTATTAATTACCTAAACTTTTTCCCACACTTCCATAGTAGGAAATCACAGAATCAACCTTTTATTTTCCTTCACATTCTTTCCTTGTCTGTTTTCTTTGGTGGCTTTTCAGAGGAGCACAATCTTCTGTATATTCCTGCCTGGGAGTGACTTTCTGCATGCTGGGATTATCCACCCAAGACCCTACCTTTGGGGAGGAGGATTTACAGAAGACTGAGAAAAGATGAAACCTTCACTTTAGCCAATCAGACTTTCAGACCAAACATGAGGTTCAACAAGGTGATAGAAGTCACAGCCATATCACCTTCACATATGCAACTGAACTTGTGACCAAGTTCTTTGTATTTATTTTTTGCTTCCTTTCCATTCTTAGGGATTAAGTGGTACACCATACTTAAGAGCATGAGCTTAAAATCTGCCTCTACTACTTATAAACTATGTAATCTTGGACAAATTTCTTGCAACTGAGTTTCCTCATCATTGGAAAACTGCAATAGTGACTGTCTTATCGGCTTATTGTGAGAATCACATATATTACATACAAAGCACAGAGAATGCTCCCTGGCACATCACAAACGTTCAATAAAAGGTATTCGGCCGGGCACGGTGGCTCATGCCTGTAATCCCAGCTACTTGGGAGGCAGAGGCGGGTGGATCACCTGAAGACAGGAGTTTAAGACGAGCATGACAAACATAGTGAAACCCCATCTCTACTAAAAATACAAAAAAAAAAAAAAAAATAGCTGGGCGTGGTGATGGGTGCCTGTAATCCCAGCTACTTAGGAGGCTGAGGCAGGAGAATCAATTGAACCCAGGAGGCAGAGGTTGCAGTGAGCCAGTATCACGCCACTGCACTCCAGCCAGGGCGACAGTGCGAGACTCCATCTCAAAATAAATAAAGAAATAAAGAAATAAATATTTAAAAAACTTAAGTATTCTTCTTAGAGCAATAATAAAAGATTTTTGTTACCTCTTATGTGAATTATGTTATTATGAAATTCTAACTGGGAGGCCTTATTCTCCTGAACACTTGAGTCATATTCCTCTTTTTAAGTACAATTGACCATGTCTATGAGTTTTAAAGTTTCCCCACTGTCTATGGAGTCAAATTTGTTTCATCTAATATTTAAAATGTTTGCAGTCTGGCCCCATCAGTCATTCAAGTCTCAAATCCTAGGGGATCAAAAGTAGATTTCAGCCAAAATGGCTTACTAAATGTGTTATAAATAAAGTTTGGGCTGCCTTACACTGTTGCTCAGAGAGATCTTATTTGACATGCCTTTAACTTACCTGCGTGCATTTCAAAAGATTTATTATCATAAGAGATTGTAAAAGGAAAGAGCATGTAAAAGGAATTAGCATAATCTAATATGTTTTATCCACCCAGGGCAAGGAATTTTGAGAGGCATTCCAAATATTTTGTTTGATTTAATTTTCCCAGTACAGTTCCCATCAGTGTTAGCCTGATTTATAGAAAAATTTGAATCTCTGAAATATTTTTATTTGTCACTTATACTTCAATAAAGGAAGAAGTAAAAAAAGAGTTATAAGCTTAGAGAAGTTAAGTAACTTGACTGATGTGAACTCCATTGCCCACATGGTTACTGATGATCAGATAGCTGAGAATAGAAATGAAGCTAAATATCTTTTATTTCTTAAAGCTTAAGCCAAATTTGGATAAATATGAAGTATATATTTAACATTTTTATTTAAAATTAAACAATATATTTTTCCTTGGCATGCCTCCCCTTTTTGTCCCCTCCAAAATCTAAGCTATTCTATAATATTTGTGCAGTTATAGCAAATTTGACCGATGATTCCATTTTTGTTTTCACAGAAGTATCGGAATGACACAGTCTAACATATTTCCTGGTATTCAGATCTTTGTTTGCTAGAAGGAGTTTGATTATATTTTCATTCTGTGAATTTCTCTAGAAATTATGACACTGTTCTTCCCACCCTTGCCAGTAATGTTAACGAACCTGGGTTTGTGAAAAATTTCCTCTTCTGTTTAGTCATTTCATTATTTTCATGATGTGTGTTGTTTGTATTTCTATCAAGTTGAGAATTTCATCAATTGGTATTGTTAAAAGCATAAAATGTGTGTGTGTATGTGTGTATTTTGTGTGCCTATTCAGCATACTGAACATGCAAACGTTCAATGTGATATTTCAACTTTATTTCTTTTTTTTGTTTACTACATTATGGTATACCACATGAAAGTCAATTTTAATCCTATGGTTAATATTTAAAAAGTCTTATGAATTAGTTATTTAATACTTTCTAGTAACATTTTGAAATCCTGTCTATCAAGAGATCTGAGGTATAGATATTGTGTTTATGTTTTAGATGTTTAAAACCTTTTGTTTAATAACTGCTCAAAATTTGGGAAAGGTCATGGCTGAATGGCCTTAAATAACATACCTGAGTCTTAGGAATCTGAGATGAAAAGCTAGGGCTAAATGATAAAACAGTCTTTCTTCTACAGGAAGGTTTGTGTGAAGAATGAATTTATAGACATTTATCATATTTCTGAATGAAATCATATATATATAATAGTGTCAGTTAAAACTCCAGTCCTGGAATGATTCCAGACTAGATGGTGCTTTTCCTTTGTAAACTATATGCCCTTGGACATGTTTCTCAACCATTTTAACCTTAGTTTCTCATCTAAAAGTGAAGTTAATACTACTTTTTACCTCAAAGCAAAATGAATGGTTTCAGGTCTATGTGGAGCCCACAACCTTCATGACAGGAAAGTCAGAGAGACTGGCAGGTTGCATGTGCCAACTTTCCCTAGAAATTTTGAGAAAGTAGTCAGGAAGTCTAAGAAAAGATAGCTAACAGATTTTTTTGTTCCATTTGCTCCTCAAGTTGAGAAACAAGATGGGAGCAAACAGGATCAACAAGCTTCCTTTAGGGGCAGAAAAGAGAAGACATTGGTTCTTTTGGTGGATTGACAAAGGTGTTTCCGTGGGTAATAATGTTTTGGCTGAGAGATGTCAGTTAGCACAGGAAGCAACACAGTGGGATTGGCCAAAAAAGAAAAAGGATGAAATAATTATGTATTTGGAATTTGTCTGAATACTAACAAAGGCGGGGAAAATTTGGTCTATAATACACCTAGAATTGTTTTCTTCTTATTTAACCTGTTGTGTGTAAAAGGATGTAAGTGACAACCTCCAATTATTACAGAACACCATGTTTTACACCATATTTACTCCAGTTTTGGATGATGAGTTCTATACCTAGCACAGATACATACAACACGTTGTAGAATTTAAAAATATTTTGCTAAATGAATGAGAATTAACTTATTGATACTACTACTAATATCTGTCAAGAATATATTTTGGATAGTTTATGTCATTGTTAAATAACATAAATAACTAAATAGCTAGAAAAAAGTCTGAGCTTCTAGAGTAGTGTTTGCAAAACAAACGCTCAATAAATGCCTGTTGAATAAATGCAAGTGGGATCTCCTAGTTGCATATATTGTTGAACTATCATTTAACTGCAGAGAATAATGGCCAATCCAAGAGAGATTTTTTGCTAGGGAATTCTGTAATCTTGAGGTGCTCATACATGAAATAAACATTTATTCCCTATGAATTCTAAAATAAATATTTTATGTAACTTTTAAATTAACATGAAAGTACCTTCAATTCTGCATATAGGGATGAGAAGCCATCATATGCAGTGTGAAATCATGGAAGAAAATTCAGAGGCTTAGAATACAGTGGAGTTAGCTGCATTCCTGTAGGTGTTTAATCAATATTGGAGAATAAACACAAATAAATTGAGAACTGGGAAGTTTAGAGTAAATAAAGAGTATTGTTAATACAGCTAATTCCGTGTATATGTTTTCAACATGTCAAATATAAAATGGGCACCAAAATTTAATTTGGCTAAAGATAATATTGTTTCACTCTATTAAATGTTTATATGCACTCAACAATTTTGACTCACCAAAGTCCATCATTTTAAAATTGGCTACTCCTCTATTTTATGAGATTAAGAGTAACATGAGAATCATGTATTATTCATAAATGCTTGAAACACATTCTGGCTAATTTTGAATATTATAGCCTCTAAGGAATTTTTTAAAAAGAAAAATGAAAATTGTGATGGCAAATATATTCATAATCCTGCTCAATCAGCAGTTTTGCTGCTAGTAATGTTTGGATGCTCACAACAAGTCTACTGAATTGCTGGAGTGCAACACAGCTCGTTGGCTATTTTTGATTTTTTTAATGTTTTCTTTTAAATATGTGGCATTCAGCTAATTATATGACTAAAAATCTGACTCAACCACAGAGTTGTTAATTTACCAGCAACATGCGGACATTGTATTACTCTATTTTCCAGGGAAAATGTATGTGTATTCTTCCCCAGGAAAATGAACAAGCTGGACTCCTAAATCCACAAAGGGTTGTATTTTATGAAGTGTCTTCTGTCTTATTTTCTTTACCTCAGTTACTATCCTTGACAAAGTCTGACTGGGCTCTGCTCGGATCCTCAAGACTCTGCATGTGGATTTGTTACTCTTTGATCTCCAGTTGCTCTTTTAGTTAGCACCATACTCATTTAGCATTCATTAATTAAATCAAATGTTGGCTTGTTTCCTAAATTAATCTGTTCTCCATAAATATTCTTATTCCGTTAGCTTCTTTTTGCTTTCAAAGTGGAAAGCATTTATCTTTCAGCCTTCAGCTTTAATTGATGAGCATCTTACCACCTCTTGAGAAGTTCATGTCCAGAAAATCAAGAGTGGGTATTGGCAAATGTGGATAGGGGGGTGGGATGTTTGTTTAAAGATGTGGCAAGAAAAAGTATACAGTAATTGAGTGATTTTTTTTCCTGAAGGTATAATTCAGCAGAATGTATCATTTTTATTCTATTTAATTGGGTTGGTTTTTACTAGTTTTACTATTATAGTGAAAATAAAGTATAAATACAATCAGAATCCTCTAAAAAGAAATTACTGAGGGTTTGTTGTAGTGGAAAAATATGTCTGAAGCCACTTCCCCAACAGGAACATGTTAACTGTAATGTTACATGTATTCTCCCTATTTTACCTAAAGAAGTGTCAGCAATAATGATGTCCAGAATATACTTTTCCCCGTAGTATCCAAATTCATGTGATAACTAGATTCATTAGGAGTTTAGATTACTTTTAATATTTCTGTAGAGCACATTTTAGGACTTTAAAATGATCAAGTCCTTGATCTTCCTTGAGTTCCACAAGAAGGTGTTCACTTTGACAAGTATTCACATGCAGCAAATATTTTTCTAGATAGTCCTGTTTGTAATATTCTTACCATAATGAGAATGAATAATATCTAATCATAATTAGTGGTATGAATCATGAGTAGAAACAAATACATACTCTGTCATATAATATAGTGGGTGTAATTAAAGATACCTAAATTGAAAAGATAATAATCTTTATACTTTCTAAATAATATTGTGTTAATATTTTTCCCTCAGTAGCTAACCCTAAATAACATAGAATTTGAGAAGAAATATATTTGTTGTTGTAGCTAAATATTGTCAGAGATCTAGGAAGTAACAAGATATATTAATTAAGAGAGATAAGGAATGATATATAAGAGTAATTTTAGTATCAGAACACATACTTGTTAATTAAAATGTTTAATAATTCGATTAATGTGACAAAATACACAAGGAAGAGAAATGTAAGGAACTTTCATAATGTAGCCAAACATGCAAACATGCAGAAAAAGAAAATCCCTTCCCTTGAAAGGCTGATAAAAGTATTAAAAATAGTTTCATATTTTCATGAAGGGTTTGATTGAATCGATTCAAACAACTTTTTCCCAATACAGTAAACTCTTGTTTATCAAAATCTAACTTTTATCAACTAAAACCTACCTTTTTAAAAGCAAGTTAAAAATAGTTTTTTTAAAAAAAAAATAAGCTATTTTTAAAATCAAGTATAAAAAGGTCTATGTGACCGATCAAAGAGCATCAGAAATTGGTTAAAGGCCAAATTCAAGGTGCTTTTCAAAGCTTTCTTCTAATATAAGAATGTTATATTAGATTATATAAATATAAATAACAGGTTATATAAATAACATCAGTCCCAAGCTCTTCAAAACCTTATGGCTCTAGTGGAGAAAACAGTACAACATATTCTGTTCTTTCCCTACATATGCATTCCCCAGGGATGCGTACGTCCAAAAAGGGAAAACAGATATTTTGAGGATGGCCTAAAATAACAGGAAGGCTGATATTTGATCTTATAGTAAGAGCTTTTCTGTATTACTTAAAACCCCAGAAAGTCATATTAAATATATCTCCACTTTTCTTATTTTTCTTCCCCATTTATACCTATAGAAAACAATTGTAAATATGTTTCTGTAAAACACTATAAGGAATTCCACTTTTCCCATAACCTCAGCGTGTAAGTAAAGTCAACTTTATTTCCTTACATTTACAAAGTTGTTGAAATGACTTAAGCTTTACAAGTGGTGCAGATTAGAATGTCAAGTCCAGTGTGTTTTATTTACTTGTAGAGCAGCATGTGGTTTAAATTGACTACTGAATGGCCAAAGAACACTTGTGAATTTACCATCATAAATTCTCTGATTACAAATTCAAATTGTGTGGTTTTATGAGATAATAGCAAAGGGTACTCTTAGACAACAGGTTGAATTCATGTAAGTGGCATTTTGAGCCCTGTACTGGGAGTGTATATTTTTATTGCAGGCAGTATTCCTGCACGTGCAGAGACTTACTGAAAATTTAATCTTACCAAGTAGATGATCTTTTGGTTTTCTTTTCACATGGTTAAAAAAATGCTCATTTCCCATTCTTCTTTTCATGAACACCATTTTACCAGTGAATATTTCTTTTTTTTTTCATTTGTCCCATTAATTTTTTCCTCTTCAGGTGTAATCTAGCTCCTGTGGTGGAGTTTGCTGCAGATGTGGGAACTAAATCAGATTTTATTACCATGAATCCATCAGTTGTACAAAGAGCATTTGGAGGCTTTCGAAATGAGAGTGACAGAGAAAAATTTGTGCATAGACTTTCCATGCTGAATGACAGTGTCCTTTGGATTCCTGCTTTCATGGTCAAAGGAGGAGAGAAGCACGTGGAGTGGGTTAATGCATTAATCCTTAAGAATAAACTGAAAGTGCGAACTGCCTATCCATCACTGAGACTTATTCATGCTGTCAGAGGGTAAGTGACTGGAAAGGACCAGTTTGTCCTTGGCACAGTGGAACACATATAACTGAACATTTTCCCTAGATAAGAATAAGCTTCAGTAAAATCTCCAAATGGATATATGTTTCCGTTATTTTATAATGGTTACTCTATTTACAAACTTGAAGTTTGTTTAGGTATGATGTGATTTTAACTCACCCTCTTTTTTGAAAAAGCAAATTGTTGAACCTGGCACTTATTTATGTCTGTTCATGAACAAAGTACTAATTTTTATATTTTTGCACTAAAAAGTAATAAGAATTCATAGTAAAATTAATGAGTTTTGGGTAAGGAAACTACAACAGAAGTGCTGAATGGCTAGTGGGCAATATTATGTAAGCATAAATGTTAGATATATTTAAGGAGCAATTAAGTCCCATCTGTAGCCAAGAGGCCTGCTAGTGAGAAAGGAGGCTGGCTGCGATAAAATGCCTTAATGCTTCCCCTCAAAGTCACAGATGCTCTTTTAATGAATTAAGCCAACATTTCCCTTTTATTAACACAAGTTCAGAAAAAAGCATTAAAATATAAACTCTTGCTTAAAAGTGGCAAATGTCCAAAAGACCAAATTCACGCATGCACACATGTAAGTATGTAAAGTAGATAAACCACAGATGAGAAGTTATGTGTTTTTACTGGAAGTGTACTGAGTGTCAGATACTGTAGCTTCAAAAATGAAGAACTGATCACTGCCTTTAAAAAATGCATAGGCTTTATGGTACAGACAGAGGCATATACAATTCACTAGTGGCCTAAAAGGGGAATATATTGTCAGAGGTGTATAATTTGTCCCTCGGGTTCACAAAGACACTTGGAAAGTGAACCAAGCATTTGAACTGGACTTTAGAAACAGAATAGCAATTGCCAGAGGGATAAAAGAAACAGAATAAGAAAACCAAACAGAAGGAAATGCTGTTGCATTATTAGAGGGTACCAGGTCAAGCAAATGATGAAGTGCACAGTAAACGTATGGAATAATGGAGTCTGTTGTGGAACACTGGAATACAAAGTTGGAAAAGTAACTTGGGGTGTGGTTGAGAAGGGAATTGAGTTTATGCTACATGAAGCACAGTTAGATGTCTGAATTTAAGAAGAAATCTTGTAACTGCAGACATTTATTTGATAAGGACAAGAAAAATGCCAGAGGCATAAAAACCAATTAGGCTTTTGATTAATTTACTCATAAGATAATAAGGATGTAAGACAGAAGCAGTGGACTTGGGAAGGAAGGGCAAGTTCAGGGGGCCAATTAAATACAATGGATACAAGTCCTGAAAAAAACAGGTTTCCAAGCCCAGATTTAAAAATAGTTTCTTATACTGTAATAGGAACTGGGCTAAGGTATTTTTGTTTTGTTCCTGAGATAATTTCCTGCAAGGATTTACCATTTCCTGTTTAAATCTCTAGATAGTTTCTTGTATTGTATTATTCTGTACACAAATCATATTCTTTTTTTTTTTTTGGTTTTGTTTCGTTTTGTTTTTTGAGACAGAGTCTTGCTCTGTCGCCCAGGCTGGAGTGCAGTGGTGCGATCTCGGCTCACTGCAAGCTCTGCCTCCAAGGTTTGCGCCATTCTCCTGCCTCAGCCTCCCGAGTAGCTGGGACTACAGGCGCCTGCCACCACACCCAGCTAATTTTTTGTATTCTTAGTAGAGACGGGGTTTCACCGTGTTAGCCAGGATGGTCTCTATCTCCTGACCTCGTGATCCGCCCGCCTTGGCCTCCCAAAGTGCTGGGATTACAGGCATGAGCCACTGCGCCTCGCCTAAATTGCATTCTTGTAATTAGATCATGGTTACTCAACAAACATTCTCTTGGTGTTTGACAGGAAGTTTCAACAAAATAAAATAAAAATACATGCATTTGGAGAATAAGTCACTGCTTTTTTTTTTTAATTACAAATATCCCTGGTAATTACAATTTGACTCTTAAAAAAATGTACATCTTAAGAAACTGTAACATTACAGTGCATTGTGTTAAGAACATGTCTGTTTTTGTCTGTTTGGGTATCATGTTATTCTGAAAAACACCTTAAAAAGATAACTTTTCCATCTTAAACACACACACACACACACACACACAAACAGATTCCAGTGATAGCAGATTAAGTTTTAGAAAGAAATAATCTGAAGTAAGTCCTCCCTGACTATGGAAAACTAATGAGAAAACTTAAGATTACTCTAAATTAGTACCTTTGTTTCCTAGATTTTGGTTTATATTTCTCAATCCAATACCAAAACCAAAGCATGAAATAAGAGGAGTGACTGCAGTAGTGCATTTTCAGTAAGTTAGAATCCAGATAGTGTTATATATGATTAACAGTGAATACACATGGGTTTTTACAGATATTTTAAACATAAACTTTGCAGATTCTTCTAGTAATTTAACAAGACTCCTATGTTTTGTCCTATTCACTTTTATAACCATTATAAATATAAACTACTTCACTAATTCCTAACCATTTTATTCCAAAGAGCAACACGGCGAAACTTCTGACCACTGGTGAAAGGAATGGTATGCTTTTTTTTGGTTACTGTGAATTAGATATATTTTCTAAACTGATTCTGTAGAAATAGCTTCTCTCTCCACCTTCCTGTTCACAAGTCTACATATACTCTCTTAAAGTGTCAAGGTATTGAGTTCTAAACTGTGGCCAAGAATAATAAAAGTAGCTCTAGAGAGGCTTGTGACTTTTCAAATAGAATGGAAATTTGTACACGTGGTGTACGTGTGAAAGGCAACTTCATTTATGGATTTTATTGAAACTAATACATTGATGTATGTAAGATAGCATTTTGATATAATGTGTGTACTTGCTACTGGAACTGTAAACGAAAATAAGGAAGTGTGAGCGCTGATGAAACAAAAATGATTTATGTGATATGAAAGCAAAGGCAAACTCCCCAAAGAACTATTCTTTAAGTAACTGTTTTACATCTCCTTTGACTTACCTCTCTGAAACCCTGTGGTTAATACAGTTCAGCAAAGTAAGAGGTTTCATATCCTCTGTTGATTACTGGAGTTGGTTGCCTTTCATGAGCAATTAAGGCACCCAAGACACAGAATTTAGGGTGTGTATTATCATAATGTTAAAATGTGAAGGCTCTTCCAAGTACTGCAATTAAAATAAAAAGTTTAAGTGATTTGTAAAACAAGATTCCTGAACACAATGAGGATCATTTAGATAGTTTTCATACGGTCAGACATCATTACTTAAACATTTTGCCCTCTAAAAACTGTGATTCCCTACTAACTTTAAAAACCTATTTAATTTTAGATTTTTCTAAAAGCTCTAAAGATGAAACCATCAGTCACAAAATTCAGATACTCTTACGTATTGTTTTAATGTATTGTCATTCTTCTGAAACCATATTCAGTAAAACAGAAGGAAAAGATATATAGGTAGATTCATATTTAAAAAGAATCTTGAAAAATAGTAAGAGAGTAATCTAATGGGGACAAATCAGTATATAAATTACAAGTGTAAGAGAATGTATGAAAGCATAAAATTGGTGTGGGATTCCCACTTTTTTATTGGTATTTCTTCAGAAGCCCCACATGGGCTGCATTTTTCAAATTAACATTTTGTATTTTTTTTTTTTTATAAACAATGGAGCAATTCTGGGCCCAGTGCAGTGGCTCATGTCAGTGATCCCAAAAGTTTGGGAGGCTAAGGTGGGTGGATTTCCTGAGGTCAGGAGCTCGAGACGAGCCTGGCCAACATGGCGAAACCCCGCCTCTACTAAAAATACAAAAAAGAGCCAGATGTGGTGGCACACACCTGTAGTCCCCGCTACTTGGCAGGCTGAGGCGGGAGAATCTCTTGAACCCAGGGAGGCAGAGGTTGCAGTGAGCCAAGCTCATGCTACTGCACTCCAGCCTGGATGACACAGTGATACTCCTTCTCAAAAAAAAAAAAAAAAAAAAAATGAGTGCAGCAAATACGATAGTAAGCATGAAGAGGGGATTTGGGGACTTCAAAGTCATTGAAAAATTTGATTACAAAATGTAAAATAAAAGCTTCTTATTTATACAGTTCTAAGAAAATTATTAATATACAACTTAACATCTTAATAACCTGTTTAAATTAGTGACAGTTTTATATAATATTTTAAATTATTATCTAAGACATAGCTCAAAATACATTTTTATAAAATACTTAGAGTTAGGTAAAAATTCTTATTTTACAGTTACTTTAATTTGACTAGTAATAACCAAGTGTTGTTTTTACTTTGGTGGGATGATTATACTTAATTTTCTTACTTTCAATATGGGAAAAAAACAAACATTAAGAAAGTATATCCTCAGTTTCACTATTGAACTATGACAGATAATTTCTTAAGAATCCTTCCAAAAAACCTATAGATAGATAGAGAAGCATATTTTAAAATTATGTTTTATATGCACAAACCTAAATATGTATTTATTGTGGTAGCTCTACAACTCGAATCATATGTACTCTTTTGCACTTTATTTTTTTGAGACGGAGTCTTGCTCTGTCGCTATTTTTTAAATTAACATGACATTTTCTCAACAACACATAAATACAGCTTGTTTTTTTTAATAGGAAAGTATATTCCATTATATACTTTTCTATAATGTATTTAACCAATCTTGTTTGATGGACATTTGTATTACTTCTCATCTGTTCTTGTTGTATATAATTTTATTTTGTTATTAAAAATATTTTAAATTATAGGAAAAAGGAGAAGTAGGGAAAGGAAAGTAAATATACAATTCTGATTAGCTGATTTTATAAACTAATAGTATATTTTAAAATATAAAATTAATATATGCTTACAACAGGCCAGGCACAGTGGTTCATGCCTGTAATCCCATCACTTTGGGAGACCGAGGCGGGTGGATCACTTGAGATCAGGAGTTTCAGACCAGCCTGGCCAACATGGCGAAACCCTGTCTCTAATAAAAAATACAAAAATTAGCCAGGCATGGTGGCGCATGCCTGTAATCCCAGCTACTAGGGAAGCTGAGGCAGGAAAATCACTTAAGCCCAGGAGGCAGAAGTTGCAATGAGTTGAGATCATGCCACTGCACTCCACCCTGGGCAACAGTGTGAGATTCCATCTCAAAAAAAAAAAGTATGCTTACAATAATAATTCTGAACAAATAATTATATATAAACTAGTCTTATGTTACCTTTTCAATTACAGTATCCGGAAGTAACAAGTTAATATTTGCTCTTATTCATCTATCCTTTTCGTCTGTTTTTATATATATATATATATATATATGATTACTTTTGCACCAGCCTAATACTTTTGGTTTTTGTTATTTATCTTTTAGTGGAGAATACATAAGATACCTGTATACTTAAAAAAACAGAGTCTTTTGTAGTGATTGCAAAGGACGAGTATGTGTAAGATAAATGGGCTACATAAACTGCCTTAGATTTGCCTGGAATTAAGAATTTTTGTTTTTATTAGAAATAGTTGGTAAACATCTCATGCCCTACAACAGTGTTTTTTTGTTTGTTTTTTGTTTATTTTTTTGGGGGGGGTTTCTTTTTTAAGACAGAGCCTTGCTCTGACGCGCAGGCTAGAATGCAGTGGTGCAATATCGGCTCACTGCAACCTCCGCCTCCTGAGTTCAAGCGATTGATTCTTCTGCCTCAGCCTCCCCAGTAGCTGCGACTACAGGAATGAGGCACCACGCCCGGCTAATTTTTTTTTTCTCTGTTTTTAGTAGGGATGGGGTTTCACCATGTTGGCCAGGCTGCTCTCGAACTGCTAACCTCAGGTGATCCATCCGCCTTGGCCTCCCAAAGTGCAGGGATTACAGGCGTGAGCCACGGCACTCAGCCAGCAGTGTTTCTTAAATTCAAGCTCACATATGTATTTTGGAGGTTCTGCGAAAATTTTCTTGATTTTAAAGAGGATTTGAACAATTCTAAGAACACTGACGCAGAGAATTTTGAAGAATTACGCAGAAATTTGATTTCCAAGGAAGACGAAAACAAACCTTTCCTATTCTGACTTTAGACAAGACTGTTTAAGTCCTTGAGTGTCAGATTTATAACCATTAAAATATAGGCATTGATGTATATAATCCTATAGATTCCTCTGGGCTCTAAGAATCACTGGTTCTGAGCTTTGTCCGTACACATGGGAATATTCAAACTGTCACAAAAAAAACTCTTGTCCTTAATTAAACATCCTCAGGAATGTATTCTCTGTAACTTCCTAAAGAGGTTCATTAAGTTTTTGGTAATCATGATAATAAAGATAGCTTTCTGGCTGGGTGTGGTGGCTCACGCCTGTAATCCCAGCACTTTGGGAGGCCGAGGCGGGTGGATCACGAGGTCAGGAGATCGAGACCATCCTGGCTAACATGGTGAAACCCTGTCTCTACTAAAAATACAAAAAACTAGCCGGGCGTGGAGGCGGGCGCCTGTAGTCCCAGCTACTCGGGAGGCTGAGGCAGGAGAATGGCGTCAACCTGGGAGGCGGAGCTTGCAGTGGGCCGAGATTGTGCCACTGCACTCCAGCCTAGGTGACAGAGCAAGACTCCGTCTCAAAAAAAAAAAAAAAAAAGATAGCTTTCTAAAGTATTTCTTCTTTAAAGTCATTTTCTCTTGATATTTATTCTTTACATGTTTCAACACCACAATTAAGTTAACCCACCATCATCTAAATGTTTACTTGACAGCAGAAGAGATATATATAAGAAATATATATATTTGAAATATATAAGAAATATATATGCACACATAGACACACATAGTTACACATTCATATATATAAGCATGTATATATACGTAGGTAAATATTATATAAAAAGAATAGACAGACATGTTTGTTGCTGAATTTGCCCTTTCTTTGATTTCTGCAATTATTAATTTTTTAAAAAATGCATAACTTCTTTGATAAACGTCAACTGTGGAAAACCTATATCTGAAGTAGTATTTATTTGTTATATATATGAAAAATAAAATTAGTATACATACATATTTAGTATTATATATACACACACACTGTACAGACTTTATATATATAGTCTATATATACTCTCGATATACTTTCTTTGTAAACATACACAAAACATATATATTAATATATTATATATAATTCTATATATTCTCTCGCTGTTTCTGTCTCTATATATACTATACAGAGTATATGTACTCTGTGTGTGTATATGTGTATATTCTTTATATATATACACACACGGCACATATATATAGATATACTGCAAATAATTTACACATACCAACAAAGTATAAAATATACAAATATATATTTTATATAATTATATAATATGTAATAGTATACTCATAGTATATGTTTATTATTCTCTACAAGTTACTTTGTTAGACATTTTGTATGTCAAACATAGTGCCAATAATATATTGATTTTCTTGTAATAATGGTACATTACTGAATCTTATTCAACTGTGGTCACTTAAGATTTTCAGAAATCAGTTTTTCCATGCTTAACATATAGTAAATATCCCCCCTTTTATATTTCTGTTGTTGGTGTTTGACATGCCATCTTGAATTTATTTCTAGTAATTTAATCTTTTGTTTTTAAGTAGGTATTGTTTTACATTATTACTTTAAGTGACTAAATAACTTTTGAATTATTTCCTCATTCAGAATATAAGATAATAGTCTAATTGATTTACATACTTTATATGCAGTATCTTTTTTGCTTCATTATTTTTATTAAATAAAATTACGGTGAACAAGAGGATATCACTTAATGTACCCGCCCAGGATTCCCAGAGTTTGGCTAGAACATTGATATTTTATTTTGGCATACCTTCCTAAACTACCTGTGCCCGTACTTTACACCACAATGATCAATACCATAATTCCTAGCTAAATGTAAGAGAGAAAAATTACATCTTACAGATATCAAGTGATATATCTAGCTAACTTCCCATCTGGGTAGTTTTCACTCTGTTGAAAAATATTTAATGGTTATTAAAAGAATGCAAGCACACATTAGTTGCTTTGGTAGAATATTTTTTATGGTTTCTAACAAATAACCATTATATTTTCACACATCATCAACTTTTTTTCAGCATTAAGACTAACAAAAATATCGTTTCTCAAATGTTAGTTGCTGCACTCATCTTTCAGATGTAAAAAATCATTTTAAATGAATGTAAAGGTTAAAGTCTATATAAAATGAAGATGATCTTCTGCAGGATAACTTCATGTGAATGTCATGGGTTTGCAGAAGAATTTGAATGAGACCAGGCTCCCAATAGTCTTTAGCAAAACTATAGGCTAAAATACATCATCAATAGACCTCAGGAAATCAAGTTTATTAGTCATTCTAATGGATTGTTTTGGAGTATTCAATCAACTCAAGGCACATAAGGAAAAGCAATTTTAAAAAAACAACTTTGAAAAGAGAATATTCACTCCAAGTGCTTTCTGAAAATGGCTTACTTGTTTTAAAATTAGTCTTATGCTAAAAATATTTCCATATGGTTTCTATTTTGACCTATGAGCAACACAGCTGTAATATTTCTTTATAAAACATGTGTCCTAGTTTAATGTTTTTGAGTAGATAGATGCTGCTTATTAGGTATTTTAAACCAAAGGAGATTTCCATGAAAGGATATTTCTTTCCTTACTGGTGGACTCTGATATGCACATTTCCGGAACTTCAGTGTTTCCTGATATTTTAACCTGGTTACCCCTCAGTCACAATGTTATTTCCTAGCAGATCCCGTTATTCATGTTGCATTGTGTAATGTGGAACTATAAATAGTTTATGTCTGAGAAGATATTCCCAAGTGTGTGGCTCAAACTGGAACCTATGGAAAACAGCTTTCATTCTGCCCCTGACCAATATGCTTCCCAGTTCTGGTTATCTCTCATTTAGACTAAAAGGCTTTGAGAAATATCTAGAATTTCTTTGGAAGAGTAGTTAAGCTTTCATAGCACCCCTGTAACATTGCCAAATTTGGGCTTTCCTTCTTGGTATGTATTTTTCTGTCTTCTTCACATAGATCATTTTTTATTCCTTCAAGTGTCAATTTAAAGGTAGGTTTCAATTGGGCATCGTTTTTCACTCTTGTTCCTTTTGGTGAGATTGACCTGGCTTTCTGCTCTCTGTATTCTCTTCTCAAAGGATGTATTTCCCTTTTGGAACATTCTTTGAAATGTATGACTATTGTTTATTTTCAACTCTGTAGGTTTATTTTAAATTTTTTCATAGCGAAGATTGACTTATTCATCTCTACAACTAATAAGAAGCATAAATTCCCAGTATATGTTACGGTGGAGGTTGAGGCACATGTGCAAAGGGGCGGGGAATAAAAATGGGCAAAGTTGTGCTGAAGTTAGACATTGCAGTTTGGTTCAGTTAGTTCTCTACAGCAATTCAAACAAGCAGGGAACCAAGCAGAATTGAGGAAGACGTTTTTTTCATCAATCTGGGTAGCACTAGAAATTATTTTCACTAGGCAGTATTATGGTGAAGAAGAGGGAAACTTTCAAGAAGGAAGGCTTGAATTCTAAATAGTGAGGATGTAATCTGGATAGTTTGTTTTCCTGCAATTTATTATTAATCAAACTATGTATCAACTTGTGCCCTGAATCTACTAAATTATGAAATTAATGCTTACTAAATTTTGCCTGCCTGTGGTGTTGCTAGGGTAAAAATAAAAGAGCAAGTTCTGATAAGAAAAGTAGATGAATCATAATAATGAGGCATGACGCATGGGAGCATCCAGGCTGATCATCTATAAATTCATCCTGGCCACCTGAGAAAAGTACTCTAGATCTATAATTTAGTAACAGTTTTCTCTTGGGTGTTATCTTTCAAAATCTGCATAAAGAAATCAATCCATTAATTTTTAATATTAATTTATCATGTTGCTCAATAGAGGAAAAATGTTTACTAAAAACATTTTAGCTGGGGAAATAAATTAATTGTCATTATTTTATAAATTCTAAGACTGAAATTTCATAATCAGAACAAAGCGCTATACTGCTATATTAACGAACTACAGGGAAAGCTCAGTAATTTGTTCTATTACCTTTTACTTTCAAGGCTCAATCTTTTAATGAGTGATAGAAGGTGCACAAGTAACTTCAGAAATTCCCTTGTTTCTTTGACTTTTCAGAAGAAAAGAACATTGATCAGTATGCAAAATTGATACTGAGTTAATTTGCATTAAGCTATTCTAATTTAAGTCAAGATGACTGGTGAATTACTGCATTCAGAGATTTCTTATGTATAGTAAAATAATATATTTTAACTAATTATTAAATATTAAATAGTTGGGAATTTACAGTTAAATGCAAATATAAATTTTTAGACAATGAACATGACTAGCTACTTCCTGAGTTTGTGGAGAAAAGTTATTTAATCAAGTTTCCCATAAATCTTTGAAAACGTTACAGGTCTTTATCTTCTTCAAATGATAGAAGTGTACTTTAGCTTGAGTGTAATAGTTTAGATTAGGTCTTTTGTTTCTATGAGATTGATCATGGTCAGTTAACTAACTCTAGTGTCTCATGTGGTTGATCATATAATCACAGCCTCAGGCCACAACTTCCAAATTATGGCTATCGCCATTTATCAAGCCAGCTCAACATACAAGAAGTAAGTTAGAGAATAAGGCAGAAGACTGGGGGCTTGACGACTAGAATTGCCATGTAGGAAACAAGATACTGATACATGCTGCCAACTTTTTCAGAGACTAGTGTGCCACATCAGATTCCTATTGGTAAGAGATCAAAGAAAGAGTCATTTCTGTTTCTTTTTCTCTTTGCTCTAAAGCCTTACCCCCCAAATCATTTAAAAACCTGGATGAGTAAATACATTGTAGCAGAATAAGTTTAAAGACTTTAACTATAAACTTATTTTTAAAGTGGCTTTAACAATCTTTTTCAGTTATTTGATTACATAAAGCCAAGTATTGGAGTCACATTCACCAGAGGCAAGCTGGAAGTTTTGTTTTTTACAGTTTCCAGTTTGAGCCTAACACCTATGACTGACTTCTTAGAAATAAGCCATTTACTTTTTCACATTTCATCGATAAAATAAATCAAAAAGAATATTCAGACCTACAAGAGAAGAATCACAAAATAGAGCCCTAGTGAAGACCAGTATCCAGTGCAGGAAGTAAAATCAAAATGCAGTGGCCTGATTCTGATACATCTGGCAGCCTCCCCTCATCAATGTGTGTCCCAAATAGCCAGGGTTATTCTGTGTTCCCCACTACTCTGCTGGATGAGATTTCTTGTTTATGTGTTAGTAGGTGAATGTACTCTCCCTTCAAGATAGTACATTTATGATTGAGTGTGGTTTTCTGAAGATTATATTTAAACATAATACATGGTGGTTGATATATGTGGGAAATATTGTTCAACAGTTTCTTTTGAGATCAAATCACATTATATACGATGCAAATTTTTACACAACTGTTTCCTCCAGATGATTTTATGCTGGGGCTGTCACCTGAGGAGCATAAGTGAAAGCAAAATTATAAAGAATTTGCTCAGTTCTTAAGGAAGGATGCTTGCCATCATATCTTAGGAACTCTGGCCCTCTAGTGTAACATTGTGCCTATTTGTTGGCAAATTAGGGAGCCATCCAGATGGTACCATTTTTGTACATTCCATGAAGAATTTCTGGCCCTCTTAAGACCTTGCTTCAATATAACTTGAAAGGCTTTACGTCTCAGTGAGCACCACCTAAACTTCAAATATTGGAGAGAGATAATAAAATGCTTAAATACCAAGTAAGCTGTAAATAACTGATAGCTAATTCATTCTTAGGGGCAAATAAGTTGTTGAGATTAAAAGAAGGGATTTATAAGGGCCCTATGAACATACTTTGGGAATTTGCAGAGCAAGAAGTGGAAAATATGTTGGAGCAACAGTATGGCTGACTTCCATTCCTCATGATAACGCATACATTGCATCTTCATTCAGATGGATCATGGTTAGGCATCATAGTTAAGCTCAGTAACAAAAAATTGTAGGTGACAAATCATTGCTCTGTATTGTGTAAATGCCTGCTGCTTTTTTTATTTTTACATGAGTTTTCAACACCAGACTTCATTTCTTCAGCAATGATATTGTTTAGCTATATCCTCTGGTTAAGTTTTCCTGGTGAGAATACAAGTCAAATGCTAGCATCTTAAGAACTCAATTATAAACACTCAGTTCTTACCTGCTTCCACTTTTATCCTCCAAACCATCTTCCAGTGACCATGTTGATAGTTGAATGGAATATGTTGCAGAGGGAGATTGTGCTGGCAGTTGCTACCTTATTTCTAACTCAGAATAAACTGATTTTGTTTCAGACAGTATAAACTTTTATTGTCAACATCAAATTGTTTTCATAGTGAAAGTATGGTCTATATTGCTTTTCCCATTCTCTGATTAGTCATTTAAAGTACACTCCTAAAGAAAATATTGCCTTTCGATGTCACTCTAGAGATAGTAAAATCAGTGGAAAACTATCTTTCTTTAAAAAATAAACAAAATAATAAAGTGACGATATAATAAAGTAATTAGGAATTCTTAGGTAAATAGCTTATATGGATTTCCCTTAATAAATTATTGGCCTTTATAATAGGAGCTTCCTTGGCCTTTATACAAATTTCGGCAAACTTTGCCAGTGTTCATTAAGCTATAGCATCAGGGAACTGAGTTCAACTTTAAAGCTTCCTTGTTTTAGATACTCAACAATATTTGCACCAGTTACAAACTTGGATGAAATTAAATAGCTAAAAGAATCATGTGACTGAATGTATGATAACATAATCTAGCATGGCACAGATAACTACTTTACACTATTAATGTATTTGATAATTTGATCTAAGAGAAACTAACTTTTTTTTCTTTTCACTGGTTAATCTTAATTAAAGTAAAATCATTACTTGCAGCTAAAGTTCTGATTCTGCATTTTATTCAAATTATGATCATATTCCTCTCAATAGAATTCAGTGAGCTTTTTGCAAAAACTATTTTATAGGCACACATAAATTACAATATGCAACTAATATACAAATATATGTTTCAATACTGCTTGAAAGAAATGTACAGTCATTATAAATGTAATAGCCTATCTGAGAATAATAAAAATTGGGGATAGTGTTGGGGTGGGATGTGAGCACTTTATCAAAATTTTCAGCTTTGTTTTTGCTTCTTAATAGTCAACTTTTTTTTTTTTTTTTTAAAAAGGAACTTGATACTTTGTGGCATCCACCTGTGCTATAATCAAATAATCCATCAGCAGGTATCCATTAATAAACATCACTACCAGGAAGAATCAATGCTGCTAAAATTTTGTTCTTTGCTCAGCTCACAATTATTTCCTCTCTTTCTGTTTTCTCTGGAACAGATGCATACACCAGAATTGCTGTCAGTTTCAAAATTAGTAAGCTAATTATTTTATGAGAAATAACAGAATATATAAATACAAATATTTTAGTAATTTACAAATTGCCAATTCCTATCAGACTGAATAAAAGTGAAATACAGATATTTTTCATTAAAAAATTCTATTGAAGCAGTAAAATATTTGAAATCACATAATTCCACAACATTTTGAAAATATGGATAGAAGTGTTCCTGCTATATCACGTTCATTCCTTCTATAAACATGTATAGAGTGCTATACTGGTCTAGGTCTGAAGCTGCAAAGAAGAAAACGAAGCAGGGGCTTCCTCAAGCAACAAAACCACCTTGGTAGCCAACAAGATTACATAGGGAAGTGACATGATAGTTTTGGAATGCTAGATCAAGGGATTTGGCAAATGCTTGTAACACCTCTGGGGGATGGGACATGTAATTTGTCACTGATTAGAGATTCACAGAAGAGATTCCAAACAGTATTAAAGATCAGCTAAAAGTATAAGACTAAGAATTTACAGTAATGCCTATCCACAAATTGTGTCAGAACTATGTTACCAGTGGAGGGTGTCTAGGTTTTGGGTGTCTTGAAGAAATAATTGGACAAAACACACAAACAAAGCAAGGAATGAATGAAGCAACAAAAGCAGTGAATTATTGAAAATGAAAGTGCACCCCACAGGATGGGAGGGGGCCCAAGCATAGGAGCTCAATAACTGAGTTACAAAATTTTCTAGTGTTTAAATACCCTCTAGAGGTTTCCATTGGTTACTTGGTGTATGCCCTATGTAAATGGAGAGGATATTTTTTGTCATAGCTGAAGTGTTTCCATTTGATTTAGTTCTAAGAAGTCAGTGTGAATTGGCCTTATGGTCCCTGCCTCCAGACCCTATCCTCCTGCCTCAGCAATATACTGCAAAATTGACCTCCTTTAAAAGAAATAAGCATAATGACTCCAATACCTATGGCTTGAATAAAAATTTGTATTGATCCCAATTTACACAAGTCCCAGTTTACAAAAAGCATCAGGTTCCCAACCATAATTTTACATACTCAACTTTATTCTAGAAGGGCATGGAAGGCAATAAGAGTAAACAGCTATGAAACTATTGAAATCAGTAACCTGTTTAGAAATTACCAACATGACAACAAAAATACGTTCCAAATAGATTTATGAACCTCTCTTTCTTTATCATGATGTACAGTAGGTTTTGCATTTCCCTTATTTTGGCTTTCTCGTTTAACTTGGTGTGCACCGGAAATAAGTTTTTGGATGTCTTACTGTGACACTGAGTGTGGTAATGAGGAGGCATACTGTGATTGCAAATGGATTAGGTGGGGGCCAGGGAAAGGGGTACTTACTAGAGAATAAAACACACAGAAACAATTTTTTTGGAAAAAACAAACTATCTTCATTTGTTTTTATTGTTTGTAATATATGTAATAAGAAAACTTTGGGGACTTTTTTTTTTCTTATATTCTTAGGTAACCTAGAGACAAGAATGTTATAAGAGAGAATGTAGGCTGACTGGAAAAGATACTCTATGGAAGACAAAAAGCTCCAAAAATGTTATGCTGCCCAAGCTAGTCAGGAGATAATACAGGCATTCATCTTCCTCTCCAGTAACTTGTGTGTTAAGAAATGACTTTGCCTTATTCAAGCATTGTGAGTCATGATGAAATGAATTGCTTGGGGGAATTTTGCAACTCGCTCAATGGTCTGACCCTTTTAATATTTAGGTATGATTGGGGATTTTCTAACCAAGCTGATGATGATATTAGGGAACATTTTCATAGCTTGTTTTTTAGTCCATTAGAGCAACACATTGAAAACTAGTTTCATAGTCTCCTTGAAAATTCCCCAACTTGTACCCTAAAAAAAACCTCTAAAATTGCCATGTGCATATGTATATACATGCACATATAAATAGACAGACACACACACAAATATTTCATCAAACAACTGTATGTATTGTCTGCTTTGGATTTCTTTAAAATAGCACTACAATCTTCCTTAAAATAAGTAGAAAATACTCTAAAATGTTAAAAGAAAAGGGTGAAAGGAAATTTATAAGGACTTGGAGAAATCTAAACACATTTGAAAATTCTCATTTCAGGTATTAGACAATGTTGCTGTGTCTCACTGAGAAGACTAAATAAGATATGACATGATATAAAAGTTTGGGATCAGGAATAGTTTTAAAAAGACTGTATGAATTGAAAATATTAAAAGTATATATTTTTATTTAAATATATGTATATATTATATGTAGCAATGCCTACATATGGAAAATATTTTCATGATTTTTTGACATAATCCACTTAAATTCCTTATTTTATAAAGGAGACTTTTGCAGCCCAGAGCCTCATTTGCTCAAAAATAGACACTCAGTTAGTGGCACAGTTAGAGTTGCTGATTCCAGGAGCAGCTCTCTTTCGACCAATCTCGCTATAGAACAGTGTATCTTTATAATAGCATGGCAATATTTGTGCCATTTTATCGTTTCTTTTTGATGTATGATTTTTCAATATAATAAAACCTATTGACTTAGAGACCCTTGTATGTATTGCCAAAATAATATTCAGAAAGTGAGTGCTTTCTATTTATATAAGTTATCACAGATCTTGAGCTGTTTCTGTCTTGTGTTTCCTGGCCAGAGATAAAGAGAAGATTATTTTTCACAGACAAGAAGAAGAAACAACTAAATTAACTGCCTTTGTAGCTAAGGATTTATAGTTCAAACTTTGGACCCAAGTTTTTAAATAATTCTAAAATAGAATTTCAATGGTTATTTTTTCAATTTAACAAAGAGAGCATAAATTCTATAGCTGAGTTCTGAAGCATTTCATTAAATTTAAGTTCATTTATCTGCTCAGGCTTTCAGCTGACATCTGCAGAGCAAAATCAAGATCTTTTCTGGCAAATTGATTGATGGTGTGCCATATTATTTATAAGGCTCAAACTATGTACCTTTGAAATATTTTAGTTTAAATGAAATTTGAAACAAGATATGAAATCTTGCAACATGTATTTACCCAGAAAACAAGTGAAATTCATATCATAATTAAATATAATTTTTTTGCATATTCTGAGTTGGCGAAAGGTTATGGAAAAATTTTTAAAAGGGTGGGTGTGGTGGCTCATGCCTGTAATTCCAACTTTTTGGGAGGCCAAGGTAGGAGGATTGCTTGAGGCCAGGAGTTTGAAATCAGGCTTTTCAACATAGCAAGCCCTCATCTCTACAAAAAAGAAAATAATTAATGTTCTCTTTTAAGTGCAAGTTTTGTCACTATGGCTTAAATCATGTTGCTAGGAAGTTTATAATGTGGAAGTCATAGTGTTGGAAACTGAATGCCACCATTTTATAATTTGCTGAATGCCACCATTTTATAATTACCCAGTAGCAATTTTATTTTCTATTGTACATATTTGCTAGTCTATTCAAAGCAAATATTCATGAAGCTATAGCAAAAGAAACTGCCAGAGAATAGCTTCTAAGCCTCTACAGTGTTGATGACTTACAGTGAGTCTCTGGAATTCACAGAAACGTTTTCATTATAAATTCAGATTAAATTAATTATATTCTTATAGATAAATAAGTAAATACTTGTAATACAGTGACTTTTAATTTGATATTTAATTTAACAGGTGTTTTTTTTTTCTCTAGTGCTCCAAATTTAATCAGTTACTAATGTTTTGACTGGAATGAAAAAAGTATATAATTTACATATTACTTCTGGCCAAGATGTATTTTGGTTATGTTATTTGATGTGTATTTGTTAGCAGTCTAAGTAATATAACATCGGTCTTCATTAAAAACTCTGATTTCTTTCATGTATCTTACAGAAACACCAGACTATAATTTCTGTTCCTTCTTCTGGTTGTAGAAGAGAGGTAGCAGACTCATGACTCACAGTTTGACTTGGCCTACTGACCTGCTTAATAACACAGATATTTAAAAATGAAATTAACTGTCAACATCTAAGTATCATGAGATTTTTCAACAGACATTTCAATATCTGGTGATTCTTTTAAAAATCAGAATATCTGGCAGTCCTAGATCTCTATTTCTTCATGATTATGGTGAGGAAGAGCTAAATTGTGCTGTCTTCTACACTCTAAGCACTGATATCCTGTCCTTCACAGTCCCATGTACCGCTTTGTCTCATTCATCCTGATAACAAACCTGATTCATTCATCCTACTTTCTGGTTTTATCCAGCTCTCTAAACATTTGTTTTATTATTCTGCCTTATGGGAGTAGAATGAAGTATAAACATATATGGTAATTGATTCAGACACTCTTAGAAATGGAGAAGACTGCATATTTTCCAATGAATATCTCATTTAAAAATAATGACATTAAGACATTCTTGGGCAGATTGACTTACTAAGACAACATATACAATACCTAGGTCTCAAATATACATCTTTCGGCATGAGTTTAAGAAACCAAATTTGAAATAGTTGCAAAAAAGTAGGCAACATTTCACCAGTAGAGATTCCTTTCAGGCAGTGTGTGCTAGTATATGTTTAACAACTAACTCTCTGGGAAAACAAAGTGGATTTATAGCATTTGCTGATTTTCATAACGTAAATACTCCCACCATGCCCAATTTCAAACTAATGAGGAGATGACAAACAGCTCACAAAATTCCAAAAAAAAAAATTCACTGTGGCTCTGTGAATCAGTAAAGGCCAGTTCTAGCACACCAGAATAGACATATGGTTCAAGGAGATTCTTGTGTAAATTGGGTGAAGAAAATTGCAGCTATTAACATTCAGCCTTATTAAATGAAATCATTTCTATCACATGGCACCTCTATCAGAAATGTCTATCTCATGTATTAGAATATTTCTTTAAATTTTATCTGTCATCATAGTTTAGATTGGCCAATGCAGTTGCACTGGCAACAGTGATATCTGTAAACACAAAGTCAATAGCTTTTATAGACTTCATCACTTCTGGTTTATTATACTAATCAAACATCAACATGTGTAATGGATACTTTATATAATAATCCCTAAAGTGGAGTCTCTAAATGTTTTGGACAAAGAAAAAGTATTTAAATTAATTCTTCATCTTGCTATTGAGTTTGGACTGGCTAAATGCTTTTGAATAGCATTCAGATTTTATGGTGTGTGTCAGAAATGGGTATTTACCCTAAATCTATTATTATTTTTCTAAATTTTCATCCTTTGTCTAAAACGTAAAAAATTCTAATAGTAATGACATGGCACAGTATATATATTCTAATTTCTCTATTATATATGCTTAAAAGCATTGACATTATTTAAATGTTTTCATTTTATTCTAGAAACTTGGTAGTTGTGACATTGATTCTCACAGGTAAGAAATATGTTTACTTACATGATTGGAAAAAATTGATTTCTTAACTACTTAGCCTGAAAACGAGATGATATTAGTGATTACTGCTTATCTGAGAAAGTAAAATTATATAATTTCCTTTAGAATTTGTGATATAAGTTTTATACAAGAAACAGAAATAAGATTTAATTCTTGATAATACAGGATTAAAATATGGCAAATATTACATATACATGTATATATATACATTTGAGTGTGTGTGTGTCTATATATGTATGTGTATATTTGTGTGTGTATACATATTCCAGTTAGTATGTGTATTCAGGTTATTATGCATTCAATTCTATTCCTAATTCCAGAACTGTAATGCAGGATTTTATTAAACTAATTATTAATACAGATTATGATTAATTTTTAAATAGAAATAAGGTATTTGTGTGTAATGTATGCTCAACTTTTTAGGGGGAAAAACTCCTTTGACCTATGATGTTTTACTGTACCTCTCAGTGATTGACTGATAGAGCTTTTAAGTTAAGAACTGAAATATCATTTCTCCCTCATTCCATAAAAAAAGGAATCTCACCACTAAAGAGAATTACAACCATATATTTTGCAACAGTACTTAAGAATATATGGGTTATCTTAATTTCTAGCATTTTTAATTTAATATTGAGCATAATGGTTTTCTCAAAAGAGTATGATTTTGTGGCACTATACAAGCAAAATAAAATAGCAGATGTTTAATTTAAAACCTCTTAAATTCATTCTTATGGTTGAATGTCATTCTATTGCAAGCACTGCATCTAAAATATTTCACCCTTTTTGGTGGAAGGAGACTTGCCCAGTGCTACACAACTATTAAATGTTACAGATAGAGAATCTGCATCATTTGTTTCCATTAACTGTCCTGTCTGGATGAAATAAACAATCCATAAAATGACAGATAAATGTAACATTTGACTTAAAGAAAGCAAATAAAGATAAAATTTGCTGAAAAATATTCAAATAGTATTAAATACTAGTAAAAGATTTCTGCTGCTCACAGAACTTATGCACCCCAATGGTTTTACTTACTGTCTATGAGAAGACTGGCAAAATGGATAAGTGTGTGTGTGTGTGTGTGTGTGTGTGTGTGTGTTAGGAAATTCACTTGGAATAGTTGTTGAAATCTGTCCTCCGCTGTTTATAGTTCCTCACCTATAACGTAAAGGAAATCATCCTTTTGCCCAATGATTTGGAGAGGGGACTTTGAATTTGAAGTGGACAGTGTATGAAAATTGAAAAGGGCATAAGAGAAAAGTAAAATAGTCTGTGCTCAAGTATTCTAGAATTATTCTTGAGAAAGAATTTGGAGCGGAAATGGTGACATGATACTGAGATTTAAAATGTCTTATTATTTTCTTATATGTTCTTTCACAAATTTAATGAGAGAGTATGGGTATGGAAGATAAAGCTGCAGTAGACAATCAATTCTAGATCTATTATTTAGCTATCTACCCATCTATCTACTATCTATTCTCTCTCTCTCTCCCTCTCTCCTGTCTCTCTCTCTCTCTCTCCTCTCTCTCTCTGTCTCAGAAACCTGTTCAACACTGGCTCCCTAAAGCACTTCTGACACTTATTGATGACTCAGGTTTTGCAAGTGGAAAGTAGAGCTAATGATCAGAATGGCATCTTATTTTCCTCAGGTATTACGGGGGTGTGTGTGTGTGTGTGTGTGTGTGTGTGTTTTAGCACTAATGAGAAAATTCCCTAGACTTCCTTTAGAGTTCCTATGAGTAAAGTCAATAGTGATAAGTGATGTGGGAGTATTTTAACCTGGAAATTGGAAAGTAAGTCTCCAAAGTATTACATTTTAATGTCAGTATGGAACAGTAGCAATTTTCTCTGATGGATTTTATTTTTTTCCAAGTTTCAGTCAGTGTTTTCTACCAAATCTAAGTAAAAAATTGAATCTGGAAATGATGCTTTTAGAATTTAAAAAATTATGAATAATTCAAGTTGATTGTTTAAATTTCATTTTCTTTAAAAAAATTATTTGTCCACCTGGGAGTTATGAAATGATATCTTTAATTTGCCAAGTTGGAGAAGTCAACGTGGGATTTAACATTTGCTGTAGAAAAGTGAGTTATTTATTTCTAGGTTATACTTAGTAAGGAGTACCATATATTTAGCTGAAAAAGCATGTGAACCTTCCTTTCTACATTCAATTTTAGGTTTCTTCTTTTCTATGTATTTTTATCCATTAGTAGTCTATCATACCTAATGACAAATCTCAGAACAATGCAAAAAAAAAAATGAATGCAGCATTCGACCCTCTATCACATCTTATGTTTTTAACAATTTAATTTTAAAATTCGAAATTAATGTAATCCGTGTAAAAACGGCATGGCCAAATTAATAGTAATACTAGAGATCCAGCTCAACATGGTCATTAGGGGCACAGACTCTGGAGCCAGATTACTTTGTAATTCCCAGTTCCACATTTTACTAACTCCATGACTTTGTGCCAGTTAGTTATTATCATTCCTCATCTGTAAAATAAGATTATTAAGAGTGCCTACTCATAGGGCTCTGAGAAATCATTTGAGTTATATGCAAAGCGTTTAGAACAGTGCCTGGCACATTATAAGTACTAAACAAGGCTGATCTCTAATTAATACATCACTGAAAAATAGATTCAGTAAATTCTCCTTTGGGTAATTAAGCAAAGCTCATTTCTCTCTCAAGGTATTTCTCTCTTTCCAGACAACTCTTCCCTTTCTGCAGGTTTATTTAAATTAATCACAGTTGTTCTAATAAAGTGTCTTGAAATACATGAATGAATTTTGGTTAGAAAAACAAATAGGAGGCCTAGTGATCACATCTTATTATGCCTTATCTTGATTTCAGAAAGTACTCTACTCAAAATAGCTGAGTTTATCTTCCTTTTTACTTCTATATCTCTCTCGATTTAGATTGAAGTCAACTGATGGTTATCTTTCTATTCTGGTGAATATTAATGGTGAATGAATATGTCCAATGTATCGCCCAAAGTGGGGATAGGTCCGTTCCAAACTTGGCAGTTTAAATAGCTGTACATTAATTGTTGGTAAATATCTATGGACTTCACTATGTTATTTCTGAAACAATAATTGGTAACCACAGCATCTATAATGACGTTTTTATATTTAAACTTCATCTTAAGCTTTTCACAGGAGTGACAAGTACAATCTCAGATGAAAAATTTGGTATGAATGAATATGAATTAGTGGAGAACCTTATTTTAGCCACCAGTAATAGCAATACTGTAAGAAGTTAACTTTCCAATGTTTATCTTTAATAGCATTGCACATTTTCAAATTTCAAGTAGCCACATTTACTTTGGCTGAAAAAAAAAGATTTTTAAAAATTTAGTGGCTTTTCCCATGCATTTTCCTACTCATTTACCTACCTTCATGTGAGTATAACTTAATTTGTTTATGTTGGAAAAAATGACAACCTCTTTCAAAATAAGTAGAGAATCATTCCTGGCTGTCAGAATATCTCACAATTCAATGAAAAATTGATTAATTCTCCATATGATAATTCAAGGGAGAAGTGTCACTGTATAGCTAATCATGTTCCATTTACTAATAGATATGAACTTATGGGTGGCTTTAGCATTTGTGATTGAAAATTCTGTGTACAAACAGAAAAAGAACAAATTAATATATTTTCTGGAATATACAAATGCTACATCTATAATAACAAGAATGTAAATTGGAAGACATCTCGGCCCTAGTTCCTTGTTTGTTTTTCATTTCACCCATGTTTTACATTTTGAAAAAAACAATAATCCAAGAAGGCCGGATGTGTTAGGCCATTTTTATGTTGCTATAAAGAGATATCTGAGGCTGGGTAATTTATAAATAAAAGGGATTTAATTGGTTCACGGTTCTGCAGGCTGTATAAGAACCATGGCACCAGCATCTGCTTGGCTTCTGGGGAGGCGTCAGCAAGCTTACAATCATGACAAAAGGCAAAGTGGGGCAGGCTCTCACATGGCGAGAGCAGGGTCAAGAGAAAGAGCTTGGAGATGTTACACACTTTTAAACAATCATATCTGGTGAGAACCCACTCACTATCGCGAGGACAGCACCAAGCCATAAGGGATCCACCCACATGATCCAATCACCTCTCACAAGGCCCCACATCCAATGTTGAGGATGACATCTCAACATGATATTTCCCAGGGACATAGATCCAAACTGTATCACTGAATCAATTTGATCAGTAGTGACAACTTAAGAAAGAGAAAAAATAGTAAACAATAAGAAGAGAAACAATATTAAAGCTTTAGAAACTCAAAACTGTCAACATAAAATAAATACCATAATAATACCTTTTAGCAATTATATTTTAATGTCCCCATTTGATACCAAATTATAGGCATTTTCATAGATAAAAGCATTTCTTTTTAATGTGAGTTAAATAGTTATGAGATAACTGTGCTTAATATTTAAAGTTTTAGTAAATGCTAATTTCTAATTTCTAAGCATTCTGCTCTCTATGCCCTACAACTAACAGTTGCTCCTTTTGTCATTAGAGCGTTCTATGTTTTATTATTCTTTTATTCTTCTACCTAATTCTATTAAAAATGGACCTCAGTAGTACATATCCATATACATTATATGTGTGTGTATATATAAGTGCATGTACATTTAGATGAAATTTTATAGAAATAATCTTTTGACTATTATATTAGCATTCATTTGATTAAGATGATATCCTAATTTCTTCAATATCTTTTAATTCTTTCATTCACTTATTCAACAAATATTTATTGAACATATTCTAGGTGCCAGGCATTTTGCTATATCTGGGATGCACATTTGGATTAAATAGATACAGTTCTTACCTCACTTGGATAATTATATCTTTATTAGGAAATTATGGTACAGTATGATAAGTGCAAGATGAATGAGGAGTGGATGCTCTTGGAGAATCCCTTCTAGCAAAACTGAGTTACGGGACCGATTAAAAGAAAAAGGCCTGCTGATGAAATTGATATTCTAGTTAATGCCAAGAATAGGGAAATATGTTTCAGGCAGAGAAAATTACATGTGTAAAACCAGAGACCTTTTTGTTGTATAATATTAGTTAACACCCATGTAACACTATGTGCCAATCATTATTACAAGTGATTTTCACACTATGTAAACAACTCTTTTGACATAGGTTTGTTATTACTCCTATTTTCCCCTTGAGAAAACTGAGGAATGAATTAGTTAAGTAACTTGCCCAAGTTAACGTAACCAGTAAAATTCAAGGCTGGGATCCAAGTAGCTTGGTTCCATCATCTGTACGTTTCCTACTTCCTCTCAATTGCACACTGCCTTTTACAATAAAAATGCACAGAAGATTTAATTTATTATGCTATGTATTCATTTTGCAGCCCAATCAATTGAGTAAAATAATTTTAGAGACCAACTTACAAACAAACATTGAAATAATACAAAAACCCTGTGCGTCATCAATCATGAATTTGAACTCAGCAAGAAGGCTAGGAATTTACTTCACTTTAACAAAGATTTATTGTCTTCGTCTACATGCAAGACTCTGTGCTAGGTACCAGGGACGTAAAGATCAGTTAGTTTAATCTCTGCTCTCAAAGAGTTCACAATTTTTCCTGCAAAATAATATGTTAACCAATAAGAATTTATAAAACTTATGACAAATACAACCAAGCAGACACCTACATGTGATATGAGGGTACAGAGTTTGCCTGATTCACCTTTGAATTCATAGCACAATGTATATTACCTGACTGAAGATAGAATGAATGAATGAACACAACAACATGCTATAAAGGGAAGAATTACTTTCCTCGGAATAAATCATGAGATACTTCATTAAAAGGAGGCATTTAGGGCCTGTAAGAGTGGATTGGATTTTCTTAATGGAAGGTGGTAGAGTAGTAAGGTAGATGAAACTTGACACATAGAGGGGAACAGGAGCAAAAGCAACAGAATAGAAAAGTTAGAACTGAATAAGAACAATGAGAGAATGTCCTGCAGAGTTGGGTTGGTGTAAGTTTCTAGATGGTCTCGAATGATGTAACAGGAGCCTATAAGAACATTTTAGAGGTTAATTTGTAACCCTTTGTGCCAATTAATGGTGATCTAAGGCAGACTAATAAAAAAAAGCAGAGAAGGAAAGAGATCTATGTGGAAGTTAGCTAGGGATGTATTAAGATTATGTTTTTAGAATGCTGCAATACATTTTAGTGCAGTAACCTACATTAACTGAAAAAGGGAGAGTCATACTTTGAAAATAAGAACAATCTCCTTCATTTCATTTATGGGCATAGCAAATTTCTCTTGTTATCATTGCAGTTTCTGTGGTCCAAAGCATGTTTGAAAATGAAACATCTGTGATGCTGAAATATCTTCAATAACAAAACATCTGCGATATGAAAATATCTTCATTTTTTTTTAGAAATTGAGAAGGCTTCCCTCAGGCATATGTCCCAGATATACAGCATCACATCTTAGTTATAATTGCAAACACTGTGGTGCCCCAATAGAGCCTCCAAAAGAAAAACTAACCCATATGGATTTAACTAAAATAAATATAAGTAAGTAATTAAATAAAACCTAAAGTGTGAACTGATTTGTATCAAAGCTTCTGCTTTAAGTGCCAATGAGCAGAACACACTTAATCCATCCAAATATGAAGTGTTTGTTATTGATATTTAGTATCTATGTAGAGAAAGATTAAAATAGCATTTAAACTAAACTAGATTCTCTTTAGAATTCATAGGTAAGTTCCTTCCTTCTAAATATTTCATAGAACCAATATTTTAAATAAAGTTATGGTTCTAGATTCTGGGAGTATACTCAAGTATTTTTGACTTGCATACAATATGTAGATTCCCATCATTTATCAATTCCTGTGTCACCTTTCCAGCCCCTCTCCCTGTAACACAAACCAACTGTAGAAAACTTAGTTCAAGAGTTGAAGAAAATTTTTAAAAAATATATATATTCTGAGCCCCTGACCCTCAGAGATAATCAGACCCAACTCATATAGGGGCATTTTAGCTCGATGCATTGGGCCTGATGGACAGTAATTTCAGTGGAGCAGAGATAGTGGAGAATGAAATAAAAATGAATTTCAGGAAACACAATGGAGATGAGAAAATGTGCTGAAGAAGAGTTGTGTCTCTGCATGAAAGAAAAACAATGGTAGTAATAATAATTCCATTTATTGAACATTTATTTTATCACTGAATCATCGTAAGTAGGTTTTTTGTCTTTTTTTAAGATGAAAAGAATTGTGCCTCAAAAAGAATAAAAAAAAATCTTGTCAAGAATCCAGGTGGGAAGTTTTAGAACTGATAAATGTTTTATGTCTCAAGGTATAATTTTAGTATTTTTTATAGTTACATTTTGGAGATTGTCTTGATGTGGCACCTGCAAGGCATTTTATACAGTCCTTTTGTGGTCCAGTAAACAGCTCCCTGGGCCTTAGTTATGGGATAGAGACTGTCAGTCACCCCAGGGTAAGGACTATGTCTTTTCTCATCTGGGCTTGTTCACCAGCCAAGTACCTGGAGAACAGTAGTTCCTCAAAATTACGTGGTCAATGGAAAACAGAAGCAATAATGAAAAAAGAAATCATTCAAAAAGTTAATTAGGTAGATAAATATAATTATATAATGTAACTAATTACCTCTGGCAAACCAGCTATTTCAATTTCAATTAATACTATTGAAGACAGTTGTCACTGGACATTTATTATAAGTCCTATATGTATGTGTAATAGGGTTTATTTTGAGAAGCTATAGGTCTAATTTTAAGAATGCATTGGTTATACTGCGCTTTACCAATTCTAAGTAAACATAATAAAACATAATACTTACATTTGAAGTCATACGCAAGTATAGTTACATAAATAGATATGATTACTGAATCTCCTGTAGAAATTATTTGCTTGTATCCTTTAAAAATTAATTTCAGTTGTACTTGCACACATATATTTCTTGCATATTTGTACATTTATGCACACACATACATGCACACACATAGACAAATATAATGCAACCATTTGAAAGAATATCTTTGTCTAAGTTATACAATAATCAGTTGCCATACCATTCTTGATGATGTGTGTCCTTGACTGCTTGCTTGAACTCATGAAGTTATTACAATATATTACCATCCAGAAATATTATAAAGACATAAGTCTGTCGAGGGTTTATAGAGGTATCTTGAATTCAGAAGAATAAAATATTTGATGTATACAGATATTTGCTGCATATGGCAGTTTCTAACTTAGAAATGGATTGGGCTTTAAAAATTTGAACTCCAGATAGGAAACTACTGGCTGTTTTATTCAACAATAAATACTACAGTACTAATTATGTGCTAGGCATTACTTAAGCACTTTACAAATTTTACTTTATTTGGTCTCCATAACAACTCTATAAGGTAAATAATATTCCCATTTTATGGGAATATTTTATGATGAAATAAAGCACAATGAAGTCAAATATACCAGCTCACATAGTAAGTGGTAGCACTAGGCTTTGAAACTCATCAGTCTGGCTCCAGAGTCTGCACCCATAATTATTGGACAGAATGTCTTGTAAGCTCTATTCCCTTTCACTTACTTGCCCCTTGTAACAGATCTTCAACAGTTTTGCAAACGATTGCTAAAGTCTTAGAGTGAGCCACATAAGTATTTTATCTTCAGTGTGACACATTTATGACCAAAGATTGCAAAAATAACATGAGTATACTCTTAAAAATGAAACATAATAATAAAGACTTCTTATCTTTTTTTTTTTTTTTTTTTTTTGAGACGGAGTCTTGCTCTGTTGCCCAGGCTGGAGTGCAGTGGCGCGATCTCGGCTCACTGCAAGCTCCGCCTCCCGGGTTCACGCCATTCTCCTGCCTCAGCCTCTCCGAGTAGCTGGGACTACAGGCGCCCGCCACCACGCCCGGCTAATTTTTTTGTATTTTTAGTAGAGACGGGGTTTCACCGTGGTCTCGATCTCCTGACCTTGTGATCCGCCCGCCTCGGCCTCCCAAAGTGCTGGGATTACAAGCGTGAGCCACTGCGCCCGGCCCGACTTCTTATCTCTTTATGTTGTTTAATTGTGCTTTGGAGAGATCATTTTTCCTTACAGAAGAATATGTTGCTAGATAGAAATGTAGTAATTCTAAAGGATCTGAATGTGTTCGAGAATTTTAGAGGTTATACACAACAAGTAATTTTTTATGTCTACTGTAACTTATGACTTTCCTTTCCCCTATTATAGATATATCACTGTCAATATCCTATTTTTTCAATCTTTATTACTCTAAAATAGAATTCAGGCAAAGGAAAAAAGTTCAAGTAAATGAAAAGATTTATTAAAGCATTTAGGTAATAGTTGGGAGGAGTGAAGGGAAAAAATAGATCAAATAATCTATAGGTGCTTGTATGTGAAAAAGGGTTGAGTTTAAATTTCTAATCCATGAGAGACCAAAAGACAAAGAATCTTTAGTGATCAAACCAATAGATAACTATTTTGAAGGGAGAGAGAGACAGTGCCGGGGAAGACTGCGTGGCTCACACAGCTCTGTAGGGGCTCACTGGGTACTGTTCGCTGGGATTCTCTTGGCAATTAGCCCAAGAGAGCAGAGCATGGCAGTGAGGTGAGAGCAAGTGTGAATACACACTGATGCTCCTATGTGCAGAATATTCGCAGTTTATAGGTAAAGATATGTGACTTGCGAATATTCCTACATCTACAAAGAACTATTCCCACACTGTTTTTATAGGTCACTGGGCTGTGTTTTGAGCTCAAATATTGCCTGCATCAGAATTCATAGTTATTTCATAGTGAGTCATTTGACAAGTCTTTGTTCTTTTCCTGGCTGCAATAATTAAGCTAATGAAAATTCTTCTCAGTCTCAGACCTGCTAAGAAAATTTCCCAGGAACATGGGCCTTTGAGAAAAAACAGAACTCTTCCCTTGCTTACTTAAAAATAGTGTTAAAAAAATAGTAGTTTACCTCTTTTGACTTGAACCAATGCTTGTTCAAGACTAAGGATCTTCCACATCCCACACAGTCTTCTGATCCTCTTCTAGAATTCTAAGGCCTTTCTACCTAAATTTCTAGAGGCAAAGGGCAGGTTTAGGCAAGGGAAATAGCCCTAGAGATGTCTATGGGGTCCCATGAGTGAGGAAATCAAGGGCAAAATCAACTTTTGACCTGAGAGGAGCCTTTTAGCAAAGACGTGATTAGAAATCTTAAATCCAACCTATGTTTCCATCTAACAGAAAAGCTTTTGATCCATAATGAGCCACTTTCAGGAATTTTCAAAGAGGTATTGCTTTTTGAGGTCTCAGAGAAGGAAAAGTGGAGCTTGGAGCCTGCAAAAAGCACACTGACCCTAAGGAGGACCGGAAAGTTGCTTTCTCAGGGTGCTATGAGTGAATGTTTTGGAAAGCTGCTTGCCTGGCACAAAAGAGGAACTCTGAAAGGCTGACAGAAATGTTCCTCATTTCAGCATGTATCAATTTATTACTCATCAGCTCATTAGGGTTTTACACGGTGGTTGGTTTATGCGGGCCCCAGTGTGTAATGGACCCAAGAAGTGAAAACTTCCCCAGAACCCCAGGCTCTCCCAGGACAGGTAATTTACTTTCCAGTGAATGGTAGTGGACTCATGTTTTGTAGTTGCAATCACAGGTTTGCTCTGATTAGTGAGATGTCCCAGAACTGTAAATGAGAGTGTTTTATTTTTGCTTCAGTATATACATTCTGTATATGCATAGCTAAGTGGATATAGAAATAGATTTCAGTTTGAAATTTGAATTACTTAACCAGTGTTTATCAACAGTGTACAGTACTGATGTTGCACATGGCATCAGGGAAAAGTGCTACAATAAAACATAGGAAATCTGTGATCTTAAAATGCACTTTGCCCTGTTCTTGTAGAGCCGCGGATTGTTGCTGTGAATGTCAGTGCTATTTAGGGAGGAACTAGAGTGACAAAGATACATCCTTGATTTCTTAGAGTTCCCTGTGGCCACACGTGCAGCTTGTCTCTGAAGCCAGGGAGGGCCTGATTAAATACAGGGCCCACCCACTGTGAGAAAACACTCTGGCATCCCAGCTGCCATTCATAATGTGAAATCCAGGATATGACCTGTCAAGATGAGCCACTTCAGCATATTGTGGCAATGCAGCTGTCACTGAGATACATAAGTCTCCAGAGGAAAGCATTCAAACTGTTTCCATGGTGGAATGAATACAAATGCACAGCAGCTCTAGTCATATTTGAATGTGAGTTTTTTTCAGCAGGATGGTCCATATTAAATATGCAGATGTGTGCCAATGACCCCAGTACCTCTTCTCATCTCTGATTGCTGAGCATTTTCTGAAGACATAATTCTCTTAGTTTGTATCTGAGATGGGCAGGGAACATTTGTAAGCCATACAGAGTTAAGATACCCAGTTGTTGTCCTTTTTCCTCAATGAAGACAAAATTGTTATAGATTATCCATGACACATCTGAAAAAGAGATGTTTTCACAACGCAGATTTAAGTTATTTTATATTTATTTCTTGATATTGAACTTATTCTCTTCAACATTCTTACAAATGTATAGTGCTAGCAACACATTTATAATAGAACTTCAAAACTTCTAAATTGTACCATTAGTATCAGGAGAAGCCCAGTGAATATAATTAGTGATTTTATAAGTGTTTTTCTAATAAGGAATTAACATATATCACCTTACAAGTGTGCCCAAATAAATGGTAACAAAAACTTGGGGAGGAAATTTCCTTCCTATGGGATGTGTGTGTGTGTGTATACACACATATCTGAATAGAAAACTGAATATATAAATTTACATATGTGTTATATACATTTACAGATAGGATTTGATGTGTTAATGTATTATATATCTGTTTATATAAATATAATATACAACATATAACTATATATGTTATATAACTATTCTGAATAGGACACTCATTGGGTATTTACTTTATTAATTAGAATGAAATGATATATTACCTAATGATACCCCGTAACAATTCGTTTCACTTGCTTTTCTCAGAAACTCTTGATTTTAATAATTCATTAATTTAACAAGTATATTCAAGCTTGCTATGTGAAAATGTTAAGTATATAAGTGTTTCTAGTTTGTTCATGTATAAATTTAGAACTTGCATATCTCCAAATACCTGTAGTTCAGGATAACCTTCAGACCTTTACACTTGTCACTTCTTCATTGCACTGTGATTTTTGTTTTTATATTTTTTGGGGGGCCCCAAGTACCTGTCATATTCCCCAGATGGCTTAGCCATCATCACTGGCAGATTATGAATAGTGTTTTACATTGAACAGATGTAAGCAATTTGTAATTTTTCCCCTTTCTGAACCAGCTTTGTTTTGATGAATCAACTGGAAATTGAAACTTAAGTAGAACTTCTGTTTGAAAAGGAGCAATGTTTTCCCACATTGGCATATGTAGTCAGCTCTTAAATATAGAGAAGAAACAACGAATAGGGGAACTGGCCAGGGTGTGTGGCAAGAAATACTGGAAGATCATTACTTAGCATTGCCATATAGTTCCAATTTCTTTATTCTATAGAACCACATAATAAAAAAAAAAAATTTAAGTTGCTCCAAACCAACCAAAAGTTCATCAGGTTGCCTATGTTTCTATCCAGTAAGAATATTATTCAAAAGAACCAGAATTCTGCAAATACAGTAAGAGCTGGGTGGAAAATGTTTAAACAGGAGATGAAAGAAATGACTTATAAATCGCCCTGATCCAGCTACTCGAGAGCTGAGCAGGAATGCGTAACTGGGGCGGAGCTTGTGAGCAAGATCAGCCACTGCATTCAGCCTGGCGAGAGCGAGACTCTGCTCAAAAAAAAAAAAAAAAAAAAAAAAAAATATCCCCTTGACAAGGATGTGTTTGCTCTGCTGAATTGTATTTTATGTAATTATATAAATTATAATTGTATTTTTTGACCCTAATAAAGGCAAGTCAAATTAAGCATTACTGGCAATTCAGGGTTAGGATAAGCTCTCTACAAGCTACAAATTAGGTGAATAATCTCTCTACAAGATACAAGTTAGGTAAATAATGACAAAAATATCTACCTAAGACAGACCTTAATTATATGGCTAGAAAAGGTACATTTATTTATACATTGATATCCTATTCGTAAATAATATATATTTTCCTTACAATAGCCAGTGGCCAGACCTAAAACGCCACTTAATGTCCAGAGTTCAGTCATGGTCCTGCACTTTCAGAGCCTGTTTCTGACCTGATAATTCTTGCAGTGGAAAGAGCAATCAAACTGAGTATCCTTCGTTTTCTTTAAAGTCTATGAGAACAATCTAATTGGCAGTTGGTCTGGAATAAATCTTAATTATTGAACACTTGCAAATTTGAAAACTTCATATGCTACAGACAGAATTTGATAACAAAAATGTCAGCTATCCAACACAGACACTAATGCACTTCTTATTTCTGTGCTCATTACTTAATTTCAACATCACTGATATAGAAAGTTTAATGTTGGCCAGGTGCGGTGGCTCACGCTTGTAATCCCAGCACTTTGGGAGGCCGAGGCGGGCGGATCACGAGGTCAGGAGATGGAGACCATCCTGGCTAACACGGTGAAACCCCGTCTCTACTAAAAATACAAAAAATTAGCCGGGCATGGTGGCGGGTGCCCGTAGTCCCAGCTACTCGGAGAGGCTGAGGCAGGAGAATGGCGTGAACCTGAGAGGCGGAGCTTGCAGTGAGCCGAGATCGCGCCACTGCACTCCAGCCTGGGTGACAGAGCGAGACTCTGTCTCAAAAAAAAAAAAAAAAAAGAAAGTTTAATGTTAATATATAAAATATAATTCAGTAGAATCATAGACCATCCTCAAAGTTTCTTTAACCCTTGCTTCCAAAAAATAAATAATTAAATAAATAAATAAATACACATGAAATCTCATGTCTATCTTTAGTAATATTTGGAATTGCAAAATAAATTAAATAATATGATTTGAACCCAATCAAAACAACTGTATTTATTATACTTCTTCTACTTATATCCCACTCTAGGAATCTATGTTTCTGTGACAGTGAATAATCATTGGTTCTAATAATCTGGTAAAATCTCTTATTTTTATTACTTTTTTAGAGACAGAGTCTCATACTGTCACCCAGGCTGGAGTGCAGTGGCATGGTAATAGCTCACTGTAACCCCAAATTCCTGGGCTCAAGTTGTCCTCCCACCTCTGCCTCTCCAATAACTAAGACTACAGGTTTATGCCACTACTGCTGGCTATTTTTTTTTTTTAAAGACAGGGTCTTGCTATGTTGCCCAGGCTGGTCTCACACCTTTGGCCTCCAGGACCCTCCCACCTCAGCCTCCCAAAGTGATGAGATTGCAGGCATGAGCCACTGTGCCTGACCTAAGGATCTTGTTAACTAAGTCTTTTGTATAGGCAGCCATTGGAGGAACTCATTAGGTGTATTTTCTTATTTGATTAAGGAACTGAATGGGATGGCTTACCTTGCCCCCCACCCCCTGTTTTTTTAGATACTGTAATTTAAAATTCCTTAGATATATAACAGAGTTCCTTAGTTCCTGAGTTTGCTTTGATACACAATTGTTCGACCAAAAATAAAAAGCCTTTTTTTTTTATGAATGTTCAAAATGTAGGATCCTCTGGATATCCCTTAAAGAGTTCTCATAAATTTTATGGATTCGTAGCCTTCTTCCAAAGAATGAATTAAGAAAGCAACTGAGCTATTTCAGTTTTCTTTTAGTTAAGTAACCCCATTAGAGATACAATGTGAGGTTTCTTAATATTTTAAACTTAATATTTCCCCAATATTTTAATGCAGTTTATACTCTAGCACTCTATACTTCCTTTTTGAACCTGTATATACCCTAGATTCTTCTCTTGCTTTCTGCATTCTACAGGTATTACATGCATTTTAGCAGTTTATACATGAAATTTGAGTCATCCTACAAAACAATATTACATGAATGTACTAAAAGAGAAACAGATGGTCAAGAATACTGTACATTTCTTCGTAAACCAACTCCCACAGATTGCCTTTCTTCAGATTTTTTGCCCAAGTAGAACCAATCATCGAACAAGTGATTTGAGAGGCTTTATTATGGAAATATTCCTCTTGAACAATAACAACAACAAAAAGCCATTTCGATCACATTTTCATTTTAAAGAAAGTTATATTTCACCCTCTTTATTGTTATAAAGTCTGAGTTAATTATCCCTATCAACTTATATTCTTATTCAAAGTGTCAGTAAAAAAAGTTTGTGACTCTCATTCTTGAATTTCTATTACACATGTGTAACAGAAAGAAAACAAATTGTATGGAATAAATGTTTGTCTTAGGCAGTGCCTCTAAATTTAAGTGAATTTCATGATTGCTATATTGAGTTGAATTGTATAGTCCACATTCTAGATAGATACCACATGATCAGTTTTCACTGCTTTCTAAAATGTATCAAGTCCAAAAAAAGTAACTATTGGAGTTTTTTGTTTCTTTATTTGTTTTGTTTGGTTTTACCGGATAATTTTCAAGTCCTGGTTGTATAATTCAGGCACTAGTTCGTTAAATTATTTAAACAAAAATAAGAGTTAAATGAAACTGAACTTCAATTTGTTAGTTGAGTGTTATATGAGCTTGTATTACTGGAAAGGAGACCCCATCTAGACCCCAAGAGTGGGTTTTTGGATCTCACATAAGAAAGAATTCACGGCAAGTCCGCAAAGTGAAAGCAAGTTTATTAAGAAAGTAAGGGAATGTAAGAATGGCTACTTCATAGACAGAGCAGCCCCAAGGGCTGCTGGTTGCCCTTTTTTATGTTTATTTCTTGATTATATGTTAAACAAGGGGTGGATTATTCATACCTTCCCTTTTTAGACCATGTAAGACCATATAGGGTAACTTCCTGACATTGCCATGGCATTTGTAAACTGCCATGGCCCTTGTGGGAGTGTAGCAGTGAGAATGACCAGAGGTCACTCTCATCACCATCTTGGTTTTGGTGGGTTTTTTTATTTGTTTGTTTGTTTTTGAGACGGAGTCTCGCCCTATCTCCCAGGCTGGAGTGTAGTGGCGCGATCTCAGCTCACTGCAACCTCTGCCTCTCGGGTTCACGCCATTGTCCCGCCTCAGCCCCCTAGTAGCTGGGACGACAGGCGCCCACCACCACGCCCGGCTACTTTTTTGTGTTTTTAGTAGAGACGGGGTTTCACCGTGTTAGCCAGGATGGTCTCTATCTCCTGACCTCGTGATCCGCCCGCCTCAGCCTCCCAAAGTGCTGGGATTACAGGTTTTGGTGGGTTTTGCTTGGTTTCTTTACTGCAAACTGTTTTATCAGCAAGGTCTTTATGATCTGTGTCTTCTGTTGACTTTCTGTCTCATCCTGTGACTTAGAATGCCTAATCGTCTGGGAATGTAGCCCAGTAGGTCTCAGTTTTATTTTACCCAGCCCCATTCAAGATGGAGTTGCTCTGTTTCAAATGCCTCTGACACATGTACATAGGTATTGTGACCTGACTTTGTTAATGTGATTGCTTCGACATAATTTATTAAATTTCCTTTACATATCGATTAGTAATTTACAGTGAACTATTATTTGTATGTTATCATTCAATTCTTTTAGCATTCCTAAAGGGAAGATGTTTTTACCCAAATTTATAGATCAGGAATCTGAAACACAGACATTGCAAGGACTAGCCAAGGCTTAGAGCTTACACTCTGACGGCTGACTCCATTCTAAGTCCTAGTATTTTTCACTGTACCGAAGTTGTTCAATAGGAACATTAACGTTATTTTAGAAACTTTCTCTACATTAATGTTCTTGATTCGGCAACCATTTTATAAATGCAGTTTATAAATTAAGTGATTCTGCCTAAAATGTGTTGAAGGTATCACCGTTGATTCAAACAAAAAGTAAAGGGAGGAAAATTAGCAATGGTTTGAATAGACTGACATTTCACCAAATAGAGATTGACATGTGGAGGGAAAAAACAATCCAGGTATTTATTAATATTTGACTAATGAAAAATATTTCATAGCATCTTGTAGCCCTTTAAAGTTTCAGGGCTAAAAGTTTAAAGTTTTTCTCTAATTTTGTGGAGCAGAATTTAAACAGTGGCTTTGTCATATAATTCAAAACCCAAAGCCTGCCACCTTGACATTGTCTTAACATTATTCCTTCATGGAGGTTTTCCTCAGCTGGGAAGTTCTCTTTCGTATATGCTCATGGAAAGCCCTTTTCTGAGTGTTCAATTTATGCCAGGGACAAGGAAATTGTCTAAATGGGCAGTTCCTACAGTATCTGCCCTTTATGGCAGGAATAAAAATAGAGAATAAAGATTTATATTTGTCTAACCCCCAAATGCTATTAGTTTGATACTTGCTGGGAATGCTTTTAGGAACCACTTAGAATTTGCTTATGGCTATCTTAATTCTACTCATTTGCTGGGATTTGAGAACTCTGATCTTCGACTGATGTTTAGTTAGTGTACTTTGATAGCAAGAATGTTACATTATTCAATGGAATATAGATCACATTTGTTGGTCCTTACTTTTCTTGAAATTGATTTTAGCATAACTATCTGGGACATTAATGTAACCTGACTTATTGATGTAAACTGAGCATATCCATTTGTAAATAGTCCCGATCAAGCTAAAATAAGATCATCAGACCATTAGAAGAGTTGTTTATATTTTGTTGTCATAGTAAAATTAACTTTTATTGGGAAACGAACCTCATATAGGCTGGGGAATATGGAAGTATATTCTCTAAGTGCCCCCTTGGACTGTATGTTAATGTAAAGAAAAAATTTGCATGGATAAACACCTAGATCATTATCGCCTTCCCTATCTAACCCATTTTTACTGAGCTTTAGGATTACCTACACCACTACCACCCCTTGTATTTTAATGCTTTTTTTTCTTTGTAACACTCCATGTCCTGTGATAAATGATTGCACTGTTTCCTTTCCGTCTTAGTAAGAAAAATGTAGTTTCCATGGCTTTTGATTTTCAAAAAGTAATCTGATCTCATAAGAGCACTTAAATGTTAACCTAATTTAACTCCTTCATCATGCTTCAGAAGACCATCTCTTTTCTATTTTTCTAGTATTTCACTTTTTGTATGTCACCACTTCTTCATTCTGCAAGTTTAGATTATGAGTTTCAGTTTTTACTCAGAAGGATTCAAAGTGAAGGTCATTAAAATAGTAATGGATTAAAAGAAAAGGTCATTAACATCTGTGGTTTGACATCTGTTTCATATTTTACTCTACCTCCAATTTGCCAGCTCAAGATTTTAAGCATTATCTTTGACAACTCCCAAAAGATATTTTACTAAATGCAGTTATAATCCATCTATTATATGATGCTTATTTTTAAAATTCTTCTTCACCAAAATCTAGCCCACATATGATTATTTAAATCACTCATGTAGTTTGGGAGTCATCTATTTTAATTCCATTCAACAATCTGACATGGTAAATAAAGTCTAGAGTATTCTCTCTGGTTATTTTTGTTTAATTTTTCTCAGTTTTCAGCAAGATTCCATTTTCCTGTGACTTCATTCTCTTACATTAGCTTTAGCTTTGAAATTGTAAGGGGTCATTTTATAACTTTCAGATAATCAAACATTATCAAAACATCATGTTTTATATGATATATACAATTTTATATGCCAATTAAAATGAATAAATCTGAAAAAATACATTAATTATGAATTTGTTAGGAGAAAAGATGATATGACCCCTAGTTACAAGTATTACAGGAAAGTGGAAATTATACTGTAATTTTTTCAGTAGGGATGATCTTATCAAATAGCTCTATAATGCGATTGAAGAGAAATGCTGCATGTTATGTCAGATAAAGTAGGGGTAGTTAGTATCTGCCAGCAAGATGTAAAGATTAGACTACTGCTGTAGTTGGATGAACTCCCATGTTCCTTATTGTGAATTCATGCTGCTTTTGACCATATAGAAGTGAATGTTTTAGACATAGTGAAACCATTATTAAGATCCTCATTTTGTTGGTGAGTAAACTGGGTCCTAATATGTTTAAATGGTTTGACCAAGATCACATCATTAACAAAGGTAAATCAAGGCCAGGCTTCAGTTTTTCCAATACTTTCCCACTATTGAATATTGTAACTCAGGGATTAGCAAGTCATGAGAATGCTCTGTTTTATTAACACTACAAATCTCTAAAATACCAGCAAGAATAAATTAAATAAGCATGCGTTAAGTACCTACTGTGTATCCAGCATTGTGTTGAATATGAGTGAAAAATAAGAACCTCATTTATCTCTTCTGTTTCTATTTTTATTAGAAAATGTTAAACATTTATATTAATATGTAATGAAGCTATCTTTACAAAGATATCTTTGTAAAGATAGCTTCCTTACTCCACTTTTTCTCTTTATAAATGGTTTACTCCATTTTGTCTCTTCACAAACGGAATAAACAACTAATACCTGGAAATGTTTCTCAGCAATTTTTTAAATTGAATTTTCTTGATCAAAACTCATGAAGCTACAGGCCAGGAGGAATATTTTCTGTCTCTTCTGCAGTCTGCAGCGTACTGGAGCTTGCTTGTACTGGCTTGCAAGATCTCATTGCACCATCTCTTCCCAATTCAGTGTTTACTGATGTCAGGTTGGTAGCTTGAAATCAGCCATGATGGTAATATTTACCTTTTTTTGAGTGTTCAATTTATGCCAGGGACAAGGCAATTGTCTAAATGGGCAGTTCCTACAGTATCTGCCCTTTATGGCAGGAATAAAAATAGAGAATAAAGATTTATATTTGACTAACCTTCCCAAATGCTATCAGTTTGATACTTGCTGGGAATGCTTTTAGGAACCACTTAGAATTTCCACAGAAATTGACAAATGCTATATATCATTGAACTGTCTCCTGACACCCAGTGTCTGCTTTTAACATTCACCAACATACCAATGTACAGCTTGTTGACTGAGCAAAACTGGATAAGCTATTTTACTTCTTGAGCCACAACTGCATCCTCTATGAAGTAGGGATGATAATATATTCTATTGCGTATATTGTAATATTTTATGAGGATCATGTGAAAGTGGTTTGGAACTATATGGAGTAAAATTACTAATATCACAATAATGAGAGTTATGTATTCACTAAATATGAGACAGTTGGCAAAACCAACATAATATAGGTAGATCTAGAATTTCTTAACATTGTATCCATACTTGATGTGACAATGTGCATAGACAGATAAAAAGAAGAGGGGTGAAATTCAGAGCTAAGGGCAAAGCCTTGTTTCTCTGATAGACGTCAGATAACATACATCGGTACTGAATAGAATTTAGTGATCACTGAACATAAAGTAGTGTCTCCATTCCTTTCTTCATGCCATGAGTCCTTTATGCCTCTGATGAATTAAGCTTATAAAGTTTGATAAAGTATTGTCTGTACGTATACTATGAAGATCTTCTGCAGAAAAGATTTTCTACTTTCTTTTTCTCAGCTACTTGACACAGACCTCTGAATACAAAGGGCACATAGAAAAAAAAATTAACAATTGACCTCTTAAAGTTACAGACTTCTGCTTTCATTTTAATAATACTTCAAAATACCTTCAGAGGCATCATGCAATTCTGCATGGAAATTCTTACCCTTTGGTACAATGTCATTGCCTTTGTCATTTGCAATGTGGTTAAGTAAAATATATAGTGAAAGTACAAAATTGTCTTCTGACTTCAAGCACTTTTGAGAGTGTACATGGGAAAAGTGGGTCCTTTATACTAGTCCTCTCTTATTTACCTTTGAAAAAAATTCCCAAAAAGCTTCACACATAGAAAAAAATCCCTATTGATACTGGCCTGTTAATCACTATAACACCATACAGATCATTATTTATTTTTTCCACCAATTAACTCCATGTTGGAAATGATCCTAAGGACTTGCTATTCCAAGCTGAATGTGCTTAAGTAGCTAAAGAATACAATTTTTTAAAGTTAAAATTAAAATAGTTATAGCCAGATATATGTGAGCTTAACTCTTGGTCCTGTCACCTACAATTTCTGTGACCTTCAACTGATTATTTATCCTTTCTTGCCCATCACCACCAAACCTCAGTGTCCTCATCTATGACATAACATCTACTCATAGGTTTTTGGTAGGATTAAATGAAAAAGCACCATATATAGAGCTCTTTACACTGTCTCTGGCCCATTATATACTCTCAATAAATTATTCTTATTGCTACCTCTTAGTAATTGCTTATCTTTTTATCCCTAGGTTTACTCTTAGCTTGCCAAATCTTGTTAAATATGTCTGTCTGTCCCTTTATTTATACACATTAGAAGAAGATTTAAGATCTATCACTTATCGTCTGTCTGGCATACTATAAGGATTATTTCATGGCAGAGTGAATTATTCTCAGCAAGTTCAGTGCTGGAAGTTCCACTTTTATTTAAGAAATTTACTATCATCCCTGCTTTATCTGACAAACACAAGCCATCTCATAATCTTAAAAGGTATCATGAACTGTACCAAAATAATTTCAAAATAAAATTAACTTGTTTGTGCTTTATGTAATATACTGCAGACTAGAATACAATGAAAGGACTATTTTAACAGTAGGGAAGAAAACAGCAGATACTCCATTTCAATATGTCCAGGGATGACTGCTCTAAGTTTCATGTTATGTAGCTGACACACATACACTCCTCATAAGAATGAATGGACATACTGACAAATGTGAATGATGGAATCTCAGAAAACATACATTTATTTACTGCTCCATACTGTGATTTTTTATGGGAAAAATAATATCATCATAAATGGTCTCTGTTAGCTTTCCGGGGTGACTCTAGGGTTGAGTGTGCAGATATGTCCTGCAAAGATTGCTAATAGAAAGCCAATTATTTGGCCGGGCGCAGTGGTTCTTGCCTGTAATCCCAGCACTTTGGGATGCAGAGGCGGGCAGATCACAAGATCAGGAATTTGAGACCAGCCTGGCCAACATGATGAAACCCAATCTCTACTAAAACTACAAAAAAAAAAAAAAAGTACAAAAAAAAAATTAGCTGGGCATTGTAGTGGGCACCCGTAATCCCAGATACTTGGGAGGCTAAAGCAGGAGAATAGTTTCAACCTGGGAGGCAGAGATTGCAGTGAGCCAAGATTGCACCATTGCACTCCAGCCTGGGTGACAGAGCGAGACTCCGTCTCAAAAAAAAAAAAAAAAAAGCCAATTATTTTATAATATCTCAAATTACTGTAGACTGGAAGAACCAAAAGACATTTTTTTAACCCTTGACATAGTCTTCCAGTGGAATGAAACACAAATCTCAGTTACTGGAAGATAAATATGAGAGGAGAAATAGAGGAGACTCCTTAATTAAGAATATAAAGGTATATTTTGTTATACACTTCATCTCACATTCCAGATAGAAGAATTTCTGGGCTTATTAGTGGAAACTTTGCTTCTAATATAACCTTAAATTACAACTGTTGGCACAGTGAGATTCCATCCTTGATATTCAAATTCTTCTAGAAATTGTCACATTTGATTTTTGGAAGAGGAATAACATTTTAAGAGAAAAAACTATTATTATTAGGTTGGTATAAAATTAATTGCAGTTTTTGTCATTACCTTCAATAGCAAAAACTGCAATTACTTTTGCACCAATGTAATACTTCTAAACTTTTAGACTTCTTTATTTAAATATAAACACAAACTAATATTCCTTGTTTGTCAATATATTGAATGTGAGCTCTCCTTAGTATCAATGTTGTTAAATATAACATTTTTGTTCTAAAACTGTGGTTGCTTGAGATAATCAGGTATTTTGACTTATCATGTGATTATTATCTGCTTTTATTGTGAGATAAAATCTAAAATATTACAGGATTTAAAATCAGTAAGCATTTATTAGGTACCTTCATTTCTTCGCAATGTATTACAACCTGAAGGAAGGAAAGGGAACAAAATGGTGAGGAGGAAGGAGACAAGGAATAAGAGTGTTTCACACAATTTCACGGAGAGAGAAGATTTGAAACTGCAATCGAATTTTATAGAGGAAACCCCAAAGCCATAGAATTAAATGTTTGTTTCAGAATTAAGGAAACATGTCCATTGAGGTTAAACGACATTACCACAATTGTCCAGCCAATAAGTAGTCACAGAAGGTTCCAAGAGAGAAGTGGGATTTGTGAGCAGGACTGAAGAATGATTGTTTTGGGATATGTTGAGAGCCAAGCAGTATTGCTTATTATATGTCAAGCGTTATGTTCTTTTACATTTACTCTCTCTTTTACAGCATTACAACCTTTCATGTTAAATATTGTTAACTGGGCTCCAAGGAAGTGAAGCAGCTTTCTCAAGTACTTACAAACATATCACAGATTCAAAGCTGTGTCTTCTGACTATAAATATAGCCTTCTATAGCACACTGATTTGGTGGGTAGAGACATTCCAAATTTTCAGTTTGTTTGAAGTAAGAAATTGAACTAATATGTTGGAGCAAGAGTATATAAGAGACCTCACTTAGCCAAAACAGAGCTTTCATGCTCTGTTTTGTATGTGAGAGAGTAATGAGATCTACAGAGGCTATCAAATTTATTAAAAAGTTATAAATTTTCTATTTACACATAAAGTCCAGAGTGAATGTTTCATACAACAGAAGAAAGTATAATAATAAAACAAAAGGGAAGGAAAGAAGGAAGGAAGGAAAGAAGGAAGAAAGGAAGGATGAAAGGAAATTAATAATATTAAAAATAAAACATACCCTCTCTGATGAAAAATAATTTGTATATGTCTATGTGTGAATGTAACATATATTAAGATCCAAATCAACCAGAGAAGCAAAAGGATGTTGCATGTTATAGCAGTAATTATCCTTATGTGGATGGATTATAGGTAATGTTTTTCTTACTCAGATTTTTTTTCCTTCAAATTTTCTACAAGGAGCTTACATGGATTTGGTAACTCAAAAAAATCAATTTACATAGAAAGAAATACATGTACACAAACTAAATTATTGTTTGAATTTAAAATTTTGCTAAATTTTAAACCATAACATGTACAGTTGGGATAAAAACTAGAACATGTTATACTGAAACAGTGTGAATATTCCATTATTTTATCAATGCATTATTTTCAATTTAATATTTTTCCTAATGAGGTTGAAACACGTTAATATTCTATTTTTGATAGACTCCATAAAAATTTGCAGTTTTCAAATATCAAATTGTGTATAGGTAGATACATTCAGGTATGGATTTCAAAATTGTAGTCTGGGCCCCAGCTTTTTTTTTTGAGACGGAGTCTCGCTCTGTCGCCCAGCCTGGAGTGCAGTGGCGCAATCTCAGCTCACTGCAAGCTCCGCCTCCCAGGTTTACGCCATTCTCCTGCCTCAGCCTCTCAGAGTAGCTGGGACTACAGGCGCCCGCCACCACGCCCGGCTAATTTTTTGTATTTTTAGTAGAGACGGGGTTTCACCGTGGTCTCGATCTCCTGCCCTCGTGATCCGCCCGCCTCGGCCTCCCAAAGTGCTGGGATTACAAGCATGAGCCACCGTGCCCGGCTGGGCTCCAGCTTTTAATGCTAATAAATATTATCTAAACAATTATGCTAACAGAATTAAAAAGAATATCTATTCTTGTCCTTTTCACATGTGGAATTTGTTACTGGTTTAATACTGAATTGCAATAATTTAGATTGGCCTATAAAATTTCAAACACAACATTAGGTTGATAATAAACACAAAATACAGTCTTATTGACTGTATTTGATCAGTTCTGTGTTTTTAAATTTTTAGAAAGTTATTACTTATTGCCTGACTTAGTGACCTGATTTAAGGTATTTTTCAACTTATCTGTTACATATTGATGCCATTTATTAAGGTGTATCTTTCTGTGACACTTTTTAGAAATCAATAGGATAAGTGGCATTTATTTTGTGTTGTCTCTTCAAAAATGTCCTGAAATATTGATGGTATATTTTTCTTTGAAATTATTCAAACTGTTGCAAATCAAATATCACAAAATTTATTTTTCTGTTAGCATTTCTAAAGCTAAATTGAGTCAGTATTTTAACTGCATAGATTGATTTATTTAGAACAAGACCACAAAAAGTTTTTAAAGTCACTGTACTCATTATTTTCAAATAAGATGCTTTGCAATCACAGTTTCATTTTCAAGACACTTCAGTGATATTCTATTTGTGGTATCTCATGAGATGTCCGGTATCAAAAAAGTTGGAGTGACTGCACGTCTCTGACACCATTTTAAAGCCAATAATTTTGCCTTCAGCATTTCTAACATTGTAGTTACTTATTTGTATTGCATGTAGAAATTGCTTTAGTATTTGTCAGTGAGCAACCATAGTTACATGAACCTCGAGGAAATCTCTCCAGAATTAGGAAATGGAAAGCATTTATTGATAATAAGAAGTTTGGAGTTTCATACAAGTAATATAGCAGCATTTTTCTCACTTTAGAAATAATTCAGCATGACCTTCATACTGCCAAATTATTCCTAATCATTGACTTTGCCTAATGGAAATATTCTTTTCTTTTTGGCTGATTTTGAATTTGCTTGGCTTACTTTAAAAATTTATAAATAGATAGATTTTTTTTTTAACTAACCAACTCTATCACCTAACCTCTGTAACCATACATATTCACAATACTTTCACATAAATCACATTCACAATACTTTCTTATAATCATTATTTCATGTTAAAAAACACTTGTTTTCTCAGAGCCCAGAGAGCTTTAGGCCACATCATAGTTTCTTCAAAGCCTTCAAAGAAGTTTGACTGTGCTCCTTGCATTAGAATCACTGTCTATGGTTTCTTCATTATGTTTATAGTGTATAAATTATGGTTTTGCTCATTCAGTTACTTTGAGTTATGAGAAAATTCCTAGATGTTCTTCTCTGAAAATTTCTTATAAAATCTTCTTTACTAAGAACAGACGTTCTCAAAACAATTGTGATAATAAAGGGTTCATAACACATTTCATAAGCTCAAAATACTTAGCCCACAGCCTTCACTAAATGAGAAAAAATAGAATATGTGTGAGGCCAATCCTCATTCAGAGAAGGGAGAAAATGAAAGACAAAATATAGAATTATGATGGCCCGGTATATTTTCCCTGTTTTGGATGTTTCCAGTGAAGTTTGAAAGAATAAATTTATTTAAGGAAGTGAAGTAACATATCACTTTAAGGTTTTTTCATAATCAGTACTCTAGATGTATTTTATCTCCCCTGGAAAGTTTTACAAAGGTTTTAGAGAAAAAGAAAATAATATGTGAAATCTAAAGCAAGTTTTTAAAATACAGCAACAAACAGGATCTAACATAATATTCCCCTTATGTTTGGAGGGCAGAGTACGTATCTCTCCAAATAGAAGACAATAGCAAAAACAAAATAATTTTTAAACTTATTAAGTTTTTGTGTTTATAATTGGACAACTTTGAAAGTAAGAGAAAAATCCACATTCTTTCAGCTGTTTTCAAAAAAGATCATTGTCCTTAAGGAAATGAATATGCCAAGAAATATTGGAAGTCTCCTTCCTTCCAGAGATGAGAGTTTGCGTGCTTTTCACACCAATGTTTGACAGTAATGATGGATTTAAACATTTTGAAGTACTTTATTGCCTATAAAGTACTTATCAGCATTGAAATATATTTTGTCTATCTCACAAAATGTTAAATTGCATAACTGGAAAACTATCAATTATTCTACAACTTTTTTTGATTGTTGTTCTTATGCGAGTGGAAATAAGGCTTCTAATTTGCTTTAGTAAACTGTGACTTGGAAAATTGGAGCTGAATAAATGAGTTGATATAACATAGATAAAGCATTTATTTCTTTGGATTTTTAATTGCAATATCTTACATTTTGAAAATCTATAGGCGTAGTTTCAAACTTTTTTTTCCAGGAGGATTACTTAATCTCTACCCAATTACCATGACTTCTGCAGTCATATTTAATCCTTTTTGAGAAGATTTTGCTCTGCATGTTATATAAATGTTTGCTATTATTCATTTCAAAGGTAAGATTCTACAGTAATATTCACCTACATTCCAGGTCCCCTGGGTATTTATATGACCTCAAGAATAAGAAAGAAAATAAAGGATAAAGAAGAAATAAAATAAAAGCATCAAATTTTCTAAATGCTTGAAAATATTTCTTCAGTAATTCTTTAAAATATTATTCATAAAGATACCTTTTAAGTTTTCTGCATTATATACTTGCTATAGGATATGCTCTCTGTTTCTCTAAATTCTTCCCTTCTTGATTTTGTTTTTTGTTTTTCCAGTTACTGGCTGACCAACAAAGTTCCTATCAAAAGACCCAGCACAGGTCTCCTCATGTATACACTTGCCACAAGATTCTGTGATGAAATTCACCTGTATGGATTCTGGCCATTCCCTAAGGATTTAAATGGAAAAGCAGTCAAATATCATTATTATGATGACTTAAAATATAGGTACTTTTCCAATGCAAGCCCTCACAGAATGCCATTAGAATTCAAAACATTAAATGTGCTACATAATAGAGGAGCTCTAAAACTGACAACAGGAAAGTGTGTAAAGCAATAAAGCACATTTTGAAACAAACAATATGCACTTCTTTTCTGAAGATGCTTCCGAAGATTTGAAAATAGGATCCAAAACACGGCTGGGTTTCAGCATCCACCAATGAACTGAAAGGTGAATAAAGGACGTTCATGAGAAATCGACTACCAGCTGATGAAATACCTGCAAAGTGCTCTAAAAACTAAATATTTTGACTTCAAGGGTCCTAGTAAGTGCCACTTCCACTAAGAATACAGTTTGAATGTATAATCAGTAGTGTTTACAAGATCCAACAGTGCACTCATCATTAGTTAACAAAGCAAATGTGTTCGTCACTGTCAGGCTGCCCACAGCAACACCAAGCACGTTAGAAGAGGAACCCCAGGAACACAACTCAGACCTTGGGAAATTAAACCATCCTTGTCAGCAGAAGCCAAGATGGAAGCAGTTTGAGCAATGAAATCCGTAAGATTAAACAACTCAAGTAAATGCCTTCAGTCAGGACTCTGAGTCTGATCATGAATTTTATGTTTTAATTTATGTTTTTGTTTGTCTTCTGGAATCTCTTTTGGTTTGGATATTGGGATGCTTAGAAATCCTTTCTGAGATACATATGAATGAGGAAATAAACTTTAAGTAATTATTTTTAAAGTTCTTATACTTTTTAAAAGCTATCACACAAAGACTTTTTTTTTTTTTTTGTCTTGCTCTGTTGCCCAGGCTGGAGTGCAGTGGCGCGATCTCAGCTCACTGCAAGCTCCGCCTCCCGAGTTCACACCATTCTCCTGCCTCAGCCTCCCAAGTAGCTGGGACTGCAGGCGCATGCCACCACACCCGGCCAATTTTTTGTATTTTTAGTGGAGACAGAGTTTCACCGTATTAGCCAGGATAGTCTCAATCTCCTGACCTCGTGGTCTGCCCTCCTCGGCCTCCCAAAGTGCTGGGATTACAGGCATGAGCCACTGTGCCCAGCTGACTTTTTAAAAAAAGTTCTATTTTGCACAGCTCTAAACCTCCATATTATGTTCCAGTGGTGTAGAAGGTACCAGCTAAAGTGAACCACTATGTAATATTAGGCCATTCTAAAGAAAAGATGTTCCATGTCGTCAGAGATGGTAAAATAGGCAGGAAAAAAAAAAAAAAACTTTGGTACCAAAGATTACACTTGTGTTTCTACACAGCAAACCATTTTTCTTTCATGAAAATAATATATTATTAACATGAATATATTATTTTGCTATTAATGTGAAAGTTGTCTCTAAATATTTTTAAATTTTCAAACTCATACTTTATTTTCATTTGAAATGTTTTTCACACCTTTTGCATTACATAATAATTTTGTGGAAGCATTTTGCCCTTTAGAATAAATATTAGATTGATATAGCTGAAATGTGACTTCCAGTTCTTTGATATTCCCCTTGTTATTCAAATAGAAATACGGAAATGCTTTATATATTACTGTTAAATTTCTTAGTGCCGAAATAACATTATTAATAGAGTATTGTTTTCAAAACAGATGATTAATTTCAAGAGGTTTAACAGTGAAATTGTGTCAATATTTTGCTTTTAAAATGAATTTAATTGACCAATAGTTTCTGTAGTTAAATTTAGTCACAATATCACATGTGTTCTTCAAGAAACACATGAAATTATTAGTAAAGTAATTTTAAAAATTTTAATGTATAACAGAATTGACCAATAGGCCAGTTTTCTGGTAACTTACGATAGTAGATGGTTTCTTTAGAAACTGGGCAGAAGCACTGCATTCTCACTTCTACTTTGATTTCTTATTTCTTGGGGAGGCAATTTGAGGAAAGAAGAAATGGCACAGGGAATATACATGTTTTGTTTCTTAGGGAAAATAGTCTGAGAAATGAATAAAAAGCATGAAGTATGTGTGCGTGTGTGTTACCATGGAAAAGGATATTCACAGTAGTACAGTTCTCAATATTTTTAATTAGATGTCATATTTTTTTAATATAGTAAAACCTTGGGATATAGAATATTACATCTTTTGAGAATGTATGTGTCTCTAAGTAAGTAAAATCTAATGCATATAGGAGACTGATAGCTAAAAATGAATGGAACATTAATGTCCTTTTATAATTAAACCTCTTATCTATTGGAAATTGTAAGAGAATAGATACATGTTTTGAATGTAAAGTTGAAAAGTCTGGTTTACTTAACAAATTGAAAGTGATTTATAAAATCTAAATTTGGACTACTTGCAAATTATAAGCTATTCTAGTAGCCTTTAATTTAAATCTAACAGAAATCTAGAAGTCACAGGCAAATATCTTATAGGTAAAATCCATCTGGGCACTCATTTAAAGTGTGTCTTTAAAAAGCAGCAGCAAGGTACCTTGCCATTTTTAGTGTATTTTCTTCCTTTTTTTTTTTTCTTTTTTTTTTTTTTTTTTTGAGATGGAGTCTCACTCTGTCACACAGGCTGGAATGCAGTGATGCCATCTCAGCTCACTGCAACCTCTACCTCCTGGGTTCAAGTGATTCTCGTGCCTCAGCCTCCCGAGTAGCTGGGATTACAGGCGCCCACCACCACACTTGGCTAATTTTGTGTTTTTAGTAGAGACGAAGTTTCACCATGTTGGCCAGGCTGGTCTTGAACTCCTGACCTCAGGTTATCCACCCACCTCAGCCTCCCAAAGTGCTGGGATTACAGGTGTGAGCCACCACAGCTGGACCATATTTAGTATATTTTCAATATATACATTTAAACAATGTTAAGGCCACAGCACACATATCTCAGCCATTCATTGTTCTGTGCATTGATGTTTATCTCATAGATGCATTGAGTAGTGCCTTTTTAGCTTTTTCACATTGCTTTGTCACCATATCCTTTGTGTTCTCTAAATACATTGCCCACTTCCAAAAATGTTCAGCATGAAACAAAGGGCTTCAGTATCGACTGAGACTGCTTTTGTTCATCTCAGGGAACTTTCAATAGTCAAGAATGAATTCAGTTAAAGGTATTTAGGGTTCAAAGAAGACAAACTGTACAAGCCCAATTCATTCCTTGTTGTATACCTTTCCATCTGCCCTCCCATTTTAACTGTCTACTGTGTCCTTTTTATAGGAACAGAGCAAGATCAATGAAGGCTAATGGCAAGAATAAGAAAAAGAGTTGAGATTTAACCAATAGCAGAGCATAAAGGATCATGACAAAATCAAATTATAAAAGCATACTTGAAATAGGTGGAGTTTTTTTCTTTTGGAAATATATATTCACAATTTTAATATTTTAATTTATTTTTTACTATTTAACCCTGTACCTGGCAATGCTCAGGCAGCTGATTGTGAAATATTCCTGTCCTTTACAGAACATGGTTGTTATTGTGCTGTTGACATGAATAGACCATGGAAACATTTTCATCATTATTATTCAGCCTGTGCTGTAATTAATGTTAACTTGCTGAAATAAAAAGTGAGCAAGTAATAGATTTTCTGGGCAAATCTAATGACTCAGCCCACAGGACTGTTGAAACTACTGCGGAAGCTTTTCTATCTGAAAGAAGGTGCTGGGCATTCAAATGTCTTCATGTATTGTATATCATATGAATTGTATATCAATTACTAATGGGAATTTCTACATATATGCTTACAAAAACAATTTATTTAAGTAATGCTAGGGGTAGTGTACATACCAATTAGTTATTCAGCTACTATACAGAAAAAGGATGAACAAATTAATTTATTTCTAATTGAGCCAGTTAGACATAATGCATATAACAGGATATTTGGTTCATAAAAGAGTTGTTTTCATGTGCTTATTATAGGGAGTATATATAATTGTGGAAGGGGTATGGGAAGAGTTGTGTATAGTTAGTTGTTATCTCTACAAGTTTGAAAGTTTTCCCATCAAACATTATCAATATACCAATGTTTTAAAAATTGAGTGACGGTTATTATTTGTATTTGATGAAAGAAAATCCAAATAAAGCCCACCTAGAAATAGATATTTTATTATATATGTGCTATAGATATACCTATATAGTACAAATAGACATGTGTGATGCATATATACAATGTTATATATGTGTATATGTGTGTATACACACTGAGTCTGTAATATGTACACACTAGATTTGTGTTATGCTAACATCTTCAGGGTCTGCACTGTGAACTCCCCTGGAGATAAGTAAGTCCACTTTAGAATAAAGAAGTTCTTTTGAGACTTCAGTTACTAACCTGCTTTAAGAGGTATCTACTTTATAACTGAATTCTATGTCGTTCATACGTAGAGTTACAGTAAGGGTCTAGTATGTCCAAATCTTAAAAATAATAATAAAGAAGAAAAGTAAAGCCTTCAAGCTAGCAATGTATTCAAATTACAGTTTCCAGATTGTGGCTCCAGGCCTTGTGTTTCTCATTTAAGTAGCACCTTTTAATAAAAACGGTTTCTTTGTGTAGGCAAAAGCACAAGTGTTTCAAATGTAAATAGCAGGAAAAAAAAAAGAGTTTACAGAGATAGCATTGCTGCACAGAATAATTGCTACTGAGTATTTCTTATAGAATTTGTGAAATTGAAAGATGAGGTTTATTCTGTCAAGTTCAAGTTCATTCTGTTCAACACTTTTCTTATTGTTTGTGTATAGCAACTGGGTATTATTGTTTTATCATTTGTAAAATTGTAAAATAAATTAAATCCCTTTTTTTCACTGTTTCTCTTATCTCATATATCCAAGCCCTTGGTTATACTTTGTATGTCAATGTCAGGTGATCATTTTTAACAAGCTTTGGCTAGTGCTTTGCCTTTCCACTCCCCTTAGCCCTAGTGGTTGGCAATTAGGCAAACCATTTATTTTTAAGTGTATACATGGGAATATGAACAATGTCAAAAACCCCATGAATATTAGGAAATCCTTAACGATATTTTGTGTAGTACATTCTGTTTGTGGTTGAGGGAATAAAGTATTTCACAAGTGACAGTCATTTATATCCAATTTATACTCCCACTGACTAATGTTAGTGGGTTGTTTTAGCTACAATGGCTTCATACACACTGCACATTCTATGGCAGATTTTTGATTTAGTAATTCGACTGCTATTTGATCCACTTAATACTGTTTGCGATTTGCCTTCCAGGAGATGATTCTGAAAAACTACATGCTTAAATCTTCTTCCATGGCTTTCTGTAAGTTGCAAGTCTGTTTTCAGACTGTGTATTGATTTCTGCAGAAATGTTTAACTGTAATTTTAAGAAGCCACTGTAGCATTCTGCAATTTTGAAACATTTACTGGAGACCAACGATGAAGCACTGACAATAATTAATACATATAGATGTTATTTATATTTGCATAATTACCTTTTTTTCAAAGATTCATATACAACAGGTTATTCTTAGCTACTTTGGGGGGTATAATCAGATCTCATCATGTGGAACTCCATTTTTGATGTTATGGAAGAGGTTTCAGGATTGTAATATGAGTTTTGATGCCTGAAATAATTTTTTAAAAGGCAGTATTTACAAATAATTTATTCCTACTGTCAAATATTATTTTAAATGCTTATTATTTAAAAATAGGTTTAGGTATGGTTTTGCCTGAAATGGTGGACAGATTTGCTATAATCCTTCTCTTCACTCTTATTATTTTATATTACAGCCTAGTCCTTTTCAAAATGTATTCTGGGAAACATTGCTGTTCAACATGCTCTGCAAAGGAATGATATATTCTCACGTAATTCCACAATGGTCACAGGAATTAATAAGAGATGGTAGCGTATTACAAACCAAGAAGTCTCCAAACAAAGAAAATGGTTTAAATTTTCCTAACCAAGAATATCAAAATGCATCAAATTTTTGCATATTTAATACTTTAAGAAATTCCAAAATACACTATTTTTTACAAACCTTTTCCCAGAATTAAAAACTGGGCATACATTATTATTTGCCTTATAATTAATTATCTATAATGTTCTACACAATTTATGATATATAGATTGCCTTATTCACACCTTTCCTTATATTACATGCTACAATTTAAAATACAAGTGTCAAGATTAACCTCATTTTGATTACGTATGGCCTTTCCATATAGTTTATTAAAATGTACATTCCTCCAAGTTTTTGAACAAGCTTTATTAGCTATGGATTACTGAATCAAATCAATCCAATTCACCAGGGCCTATAATGTTAGTGTAAAATGGACTGAGTATGCACTCATAGTAACCCAAAAATGTATCATCAGCCATTTGAATCTCCCCTTTCATATGTTATCAAGACTTAAATTGTCCTTATTCTGGGCCAAACATGGTTTTTAATACTTTATGTGTATTAACTGATTTAATCCTAATAACAAGTCTATGAAATGGATTCTGCAAATATTATAATTTCATAGATAAGATTAAGGGAGAGGTCATGTGATGTGCTCAAGATTACATAGCTCAAAAATGAGAGAACAAGGACTTGAAACCACTGACTTCAATGTCCACCTCCCTAACCATCACATTTTGATGCTGCCTTTTCTTAGCTGCCAAGAAGTTCTTTGGGAAACAGTTTGCAAAATAGATGACTATTTAATGAGTACAGATCAAAAATATAGGTGAGTATATAGAAATAATATATAATTTAGACTTTGAGATGGTCTAATTACTGATTCCTGCCCCCAAATAGGACAATCATTTCTAATAATAAGAATGTCTTGATTTCCAGGTCAGTGTCTTTCCCCTGGATGGTGCTGGATAAAAACTGCAAATTCTTGCTTCTGACTCTTCTTGTTATATTTTTTTCATGCAAGCTGGATTACCTTTATGTTCAAATCTGATTTTATGTATCACAGAATTTATTACATTACAGTGATTTTAAAGTCTAAATATGAACTTCGTATGTAAACATTTTGATTGAATTTAAATGTTTTATTCATCTCCATTCGCAACTGTTTATAGAAATCTCTTAAAGTTGAACTTCTGCAGATAGCTAAACTCACCTATTTGATGTTGTTTTTGTTTTGTTTTGTTTTGTTTACTAATTTATCTCTCTTCCTGGGGAGTAACTTAATCTCCAAATTAAGGTGGCAGCTTAATTACTTGCTCTATAAACTAGCTTCATTGTGCATGAGCCCATGAGAAGAAAAAAATATATATCAGATATAAGAATAAAACTAGTGGCTAGGCGTGGTGGCTCACGCCTGTAATCCCAGCACTTTGGGAGGCCGAGGAGGGCAGATCACAAGGTCAGGAGACTGAGACCATCCTGGCTAACATGGTGAAACCCCGTCTCTACTAAACAATACAAAAAAAAAAAAAAAAAAAAAGCAAATTAGCCAGGCGTGGTGCCAGGCACCTGTAGTCCCAGCTATTCGGGAGGCTGAGGCAGGAGAATGGCGTGAACCCGGGAGGCAGAGCTTGCAGTGAGCCGAGATTGCGCCACTGCACTCCAGCCTGGGCAACAGAGCAAGACTCCATCTCAAAAAAAAAAAAAGAACAAAACTAGTTTAACCCATTTTTAAAAGATAAAATATTTCAGTCACTTAGTTGCTTAATTTCTAGAATCTCAATAAAGAAATTATGTAAAAAATGAATACCAATATGAAAATAACTATTTATTTACTTTTTGCTTCCAGATTGCTGATTTCAGATTCAATTACCAAAGTAGAATTACTCAAGTAAACACAAAAGAATTTTAGTCCAGAATGTGTTCCACAAAAATATGTTCAGTAAAAGACAACTCCATAGATTCCCTACTTGGAGATTGAGAAAATAAATTAACATCATAAAAGTGCTGAGAACCTGCAATATAGAAATTCTATTGTTCTAAAAGCCATATATCCTTTTATAAGTACTTCTATTCGCTATGAAATTATTTTCTGAAGAATATACTTTGGATAACACTTCAGAATGTAACAAATGGTAACAAATGTAATAAATAATACAAGGAGAACAAATAAGAGTTTCACATGTAAAAGCTCATACTTATTCAGTGTTTTCCCACCTACTATATATTTTTAATATTTTCAAATATGAAAAATGTTTAAATTGATATATTTATTCTCTAAACATTTCTTAAATTATTTTTCACAGAAATTATTACTCTCTTTTCTAAAATGTTGATCACACACCTACATGATTACATTCCTAAGAGCAGTTGGACAACTAAAAGCTGTTTCTCATTCTAGGCCATACGTACAAATCAGTTAACTTTCAGGCCTTTTTTGTAGCACAGGAAGAAACAAAGTGCTATGAGGCACTAATTTGCATTTTTTAGAACAAGTCAGGATATTATAGTAAGCTTGTTCTCTGCTGTCTGTCCAGCCCAGCTTCCTTGGCTCCAGCCTCTGGGCACCACACAGATGGGCTGACTACGAGCACATCTGCCAATGCTGCCAAAATGTCAACACACTCAGCTGGCAGCAGATGTTTTCCAGGAAAGATCACTACCACTGGAGTTGTTCTGCTTTGGATTCTGTTAGCTGATCTTTATGGTTGGATATAAGGCTATTCTGTTCAAATAGATCATTTGTCTCCCAGGTATAGAGCAATAACGCAGTAGATTAAGGCTCAACTGTTTTATATTTACCATGTTCATATATGTAGAAGTGTTGTTAAAGGCTTTCCTAATGGGTCAAGATTTTTCTTCTTATATAAATGGGACTTATTTTACTTTAATATCTCATTTACTGAGCTCTTCAACTGTAAAATATAAAGTTTATGAGAAAGAAAAATAAGCATCCTTTCTGCTTTTCTATGATCATTGGTATAATTTAATTTAGTGTTCTCTTGTGATGTTCTAATCATTGTCTGCATTAATAGCTCTAGTCCTGCTTTTTTATTGAAATACTCAGCATTCAATTATGGTAAATTTTATTTAATACTGTAGATCTTGAAAGTACATTTTTATATGAGTTTATAAACTCATTTAATATGTATGCATTTGTAAATCTTGATGGCATGTAAAAATCTCAAAATACTTCATCGTATAAAATGGTTACATTTATTCGGCATTTATAAAGTAATAGTAACTACTTGTCACTCTTAAACATGGAGGAATACCTTTCTCCGTGGTTATCAAGATTTAAATAGAATCAGCATAGAAGAAAATAAATGGTATCATTTGTTGTCAAGTACTCTACTCATAGTGTGCCCAAAGAGTTAGGGGTGCCTCAAGGAGGTTTGTGGATGAGGGACATTGATCTTGGCCTATAGAAATGGATCATCAAGAAAGCATCTTCTGACCAGTGGCTATTAAACTGAGTGTTAAAGAACTTCTTTAATTCAGTTTGACAACCGTTATTCAGTGTTGACAATGTGCACCTATGAAGAGCTAGCAATTTTTACATCTGTGCAGCTTTATTTCAGTTATTTGAATGACAAGTCATATGGCTTGGCTGTGTCCCCACCCAAATCTCATCTTGAATTGTAGTTCCAAAAATCCCCCTGTGTCGTGGGAGGGACCTGGTTGGAGATAATTGAATCATGGGGGTGGTTTTCCCCATGCCCTTCTCATGATAGTGATTAAGTTCTCACAAGTTATGATGCTTTTATAAGAAACTTCCCCCTTTGCTCAGCTCCCATATTTCTCCTTGCTGCTGCCATGTGAAGAAGGACATGTCTGCTTCCCCTTCCACCAATGACTATAAGTTTCCTGAGGCCTCCCCCTCCGTGGCCATGCTGAACCATGAATCAAATCTCTCTCCTTTAAAAGTTACCCAGTCTCAGGTATGTCCTTATAGCAGTATGAGAACACACTAATACAACAAGCAACACAGGAACTCTGATCATCTACGAGTGCAGCAGTTGATTAGGCAGGACACGGAGCAGAAGAATTTCAGAAAAGAACGGAGCCTGGTGGAAGAACACCACTCTTTTTAAATAAATTGCCCTTGCACATCCTCTGCAAACTTGAAATGTCCTGAGCAGGGGACATGGGCGAAGTTGGACATGGTCTGTAGTAAGTGGTAAAATCAAGACAAGGGAGATTTAATTAATAAGATAAACAATATTCGTTTAAGACAGAAAACCAAAATAACAAAAGGCAGCTGTTTTTCTTGTTTGCTTGTTTTTAGTAATCTAAACAATAGTTTGACAGAAGCTAACTGTTGTCCTAGAAAATTGAAATACCTAACAATACCTGCATATGGAAGTTATAAAATTCTCTGAGCTCCCCACAGCCTGATCGTAATTCTCCAGGTTAACTGTTGAACTACAAGTTTAAATAAAACTGAAGCATACCAAAAAGCATGCACTTACTACCAATACCAAGTAACTGCAGACTTTCTGAAATTATTTATTTTATGAAACCCTTCACTTGCAAATATCACTCTCAATATTTTTTCTGTGTTTGCAGCTTGAATGAATGCATCATAAAAGGAAATGTCTCAGACTTGATTCCAAATAATGAATTAAAATGATTTTAGTTACTTTAATATATGTTGTCAAATTATCCTAATTTTAAAGTTTGATTTTTGAGTGATCCCAGGATCTGAAAATCTACCTGCCAAAATTTTCATGATATACGGTTTGAAACTTCTAATATTACTTTTCACTCAATGGCTTGTCCTCTCTGCTCCATAGCCTCCTCTATTATGTCCTCCTGTAAAATATTGTCTTTTGGGGAAGATATTTTAGTCTTGTTTTTAAAGCTCCACACCTCTAGAGATCTAATCTATTCTGATGCTTTTGAAAGATGTAGGGACACCCTGGAGATAATAATAAAAACAAGGAATCTAGTCATAGAACAATGTGCATATGCACGTCTTAGTCTAGGTCCCCTTAAAACATGGCTCAAGGGAATTTTCATGCAAATAGTTTATTGGGCAAATGTTCCTAGGAAGCAGAAGTGAAGAATCAAGAAAAGTATGACAGAAAAGGAGTGAAAGCCTATATAAAGATATGTTTCAAACTGGCCATTTCTGTGAATAATGGGAGCTCAATCCCACTTGGACTATCTGAGGGGCCTTAAGATAAAGGTCTCAGGATTCAAGAGATGAAAGAAAGAAGTAATTGTCCATCAGACCCCATCCCCTATGCAGAGTTTCCCTAAGTCATTAAGTCCCTGAAATTCTGGGTTGTGCTCGTGAATTCTAAGCTAGTTCCCACAAGTTACTCATAGCATATGCCAGAAAAGCACTTGCAGTATCAAGAGAGGTAGTGCTTAACATGAGGCACTGTATGCAAAATATTGTTTGCTGAATGAGTGACTGGAATCATGGGTGAAGCAGAGAGGAAGTCAGATAGTGTATTAGATGTTTAACAGTCTTTCTAGTGTGTCACTTGCATAGGCTCATGCACTCCATTAATTCCAGTGCATAGCCAACTCTCCAAATTGTTAGAAGGCTGCCAAATTTATGGAAGACTGTATATAAGAGGGTTAGTTTGGAAACTATAGCCCCTCTATCTGTAAATCATTCCAGGATGATTGATATTTATCAACACCTCCCATTACTCATTTTAGGGCCCCCTCACTTCAGCTAATGTGGGTTTGTTAACTAAGAGATGACCCAAACTTTTACTCCAAGGAGTCTGAGCACTTAATTGACTTTTATATGGTGAACTTGATTGCTGAAATTGTCCATTCAGATTTATTTCTGGGCACTGAAGCACCAAAAGACACTTGATGACTCTTCTGGGTCCCAAACTTACTCTCCTTTACCTGTGGTGTATAGCATAAACTCTAACTCTTTGTCATAACCAATGTCAATCACTCCTGCCAGCATCGTAACTCTTTTCCTTGCCTATTGGTTCACTGTGATGAAGAGCCCAATTTAATAAAGTAGTTGTTTTGGCTTCAAGTTGAGTTTCCTGGAAGAAACATTCCTCCATTAGAAACCAGGACTTCTGATGTACCACATCCTGAATTATGAATACAGGAATTTCAAAGTTCCAAACTGGATTAACAGGAGTAATTGTACTTTTACCTCTTGGTTATGGAACTGGGATTCTAGAAATTGGGGACACAGCATCATGTATTAGCCATTAGTTTAATGTCTATAGCCCATTTTAAAGGACAGCCTCCCAAACCTGCATGGTGTCTTGCCCTTGACCTGTCATTGTGCAAAACAGTTAACAGGTCATTCCATTGTATTATGTTGGCGCTTTGTGGTAATAAGCTATGTACTGAGAGAAGTGGATTCTATGGTAATGCACTTAATGCCTCATCTTGTTTGCTAGGAAATTGTTAGTCTGAAAAAAAAAAAAAACATTGTTCAGCATCCCATTCCAATGAATTAGTGACTTTGTAGGAGCCTGGATGACAAGGTTGGCAGAAGTACTGTATATAAGAAAGCAAATCCATATCCAGACTTAATTATATCAATTTGATAAGATTAAATTACTGCCTTCTCCAGGGTTTAAAGAGTCCAATAGAATTGCACCTGTCTCATTTCAGCATGCCCCCAAATTATTCAAGTTGAGTTAATAACATTTTAGGGGTCCACACTGGTTACTCTCTTTGATATTTTGTCCAATTAGCAATGGCAGTAGCTAATCAGCCTTAGTGAGAAGGAACTCGTACTGTTGGGCCCCTACCTAGTTCCATTTCTGCTACGATAAATGGCCCATTGTACAAACACCATGGCAGCTGGGAAACAAGCCAAGTGACGTCGGCAGGACAAGCCATCCTATTCGCATACTGGTTGAGATTCTCCTCTGTGATAGAGGCTTTTAGACATCAATGAAACACACAGTAATTCCCAAACTTTAAACCCTGTCCCCCATAATCAACTGCTTATAATATTCCCAACTTTCTTTTATTCCCAGTTTTTGTCTGTTTAGGTCCCAATTCAGCTAGTAGAAATCATTTGCCATTTTGATACCAAAGTGAATTATCGAAGATATTACTCCTAACTCTGCTCCCTGGGAGGATAGCTCCTCAACGCTGTCCTATAGGAACACACCTGGGATGGGCTTAAGTACAGCAGCAGTACGTATTTAGGTCACATCATCTACTGAGGTGACACATCTGAGAACTATACCCAAATTTTCCATCTCTACCACTTGGTCATAGGGAGCTCCCTAGAAGGCCATAGAAGTGAACTAAGAGATACACAATGGTTCACTAGAAGTAGTTTACATGGGATTCTAGGCCACCTATTTGTGTAACTTAGGTATATACCTAGATGAAATAAGGTCCTGCTATAGTCTGAGTATTTGTGTTCCTCAAAAATCATAGTTTAAAATTCTAACCTTTCAGGTGATGTTATTATGAGGTGGGCTATTTTGGAAGTATTTGGGTTATGAGGGCAATGCCCATGAGTGGGATCAGTGCCCTTAAAAAAGAGGCCAAAGAGGGTTTGTTCACTTCTTATGAGTACATAGCAAAAAGAGGCTGTCCATGAACCAGTAAGTGGGCCCCTACCACACCAATTTTACTAGCACCTTAATCTTGGACTTCCGAGCCTCAGAACTGTGAGAAATAAATTTCTCTTTTTCATAAGCCACCAAGTTTATGGCATTTTGTTACAACAGCCCAAATGGACTAACAGGGGTTCTATCCTGGTTTTCATCCTACATATGGTTGCAGTTGTATAATCTTATTGCTCAAAATATCTTGATAGTCCCCAGCTCAAGGTGGGCAGTGTTAGCTGCATAATCCCTTAAAGTCCCAAGCACAGCCATTCAGTCTTTACCAGAGTCCATTAGTATTCCCAGAACTGCTTCTCAAACTGCGAGTAATTATCTCCCCAAGGAGACATGACTCTGACTCCAAAACACTAGGGATTTATGATGTGACATTCCAACTGCAGTATTCCAGAAAATCGACACAGAAAACTTAGTTACTACAAAAATGTCAAGCATCATCTTATCTGATCATAAGGCCAAAGTGGTAGGATCAGCTTCTACTGCAGCCTAGACCTGCCACAGAATCCACTGTCTTCTGTCATATGAGTCAGAGTAATTTTTCCAAGTCCATTGTATGCTGCCTTCAAAATCCAGTGTCCCTCTGAGTAATATGCCTCTTTCTATGTCTGAGGAAACAGACAATGAAAATAAACATAATCGACGACGAACTCTATACATTCTAGAGTCCCTGCCCCAATGCTTACGGGGCTGTCTGAGGGTCTGCAGTAGAGTTTGACTTTTTCCTTTGCCAAAACATTATTTCTGTCTCCCTAGTTCACAGATATTCATACCTGATAAATACATAACTTATAAAACTCCATCTCAATGTCTGCTCCATGAGAGTTCAAACTGTGACAATTGGTGTTAGAGGTGGCAGAGAAATCAAGCAATAAGATGCCACCTAGTTGAAAATTAGGAATTTATTTCATCACTGTTGGTAGGTAGAGCACAGGTATCTACTTGCATGCATTGATGTTTAATTGTTACAACTCTAATTTAGACGTTATAGTGGTGTCATATAACAGGTACGGGAAAATAGTGATTATAAGAACAATAGGATTGAATGACTCTTGTTAAGCACAATAATTGGTGCTCTAGGAAAAGATACTTCCAATTAATAGGCATTTTAAAAGTCATAGGAACGATAAAGGGATTCTTTGAGAGCTCACACAAACACATTCTTCTTCTGCAGTGGGAAGGCATAGACAGCTGAGGACCAGGACCAAAACCTAATTATAAGAATGACAGAGTAGCCCACCTCCAAAGAAGGTAAAACTCTTAACCAAGGGAGCTTGTTATGTCAAAATCAGGACCCTGGTTGGGAACAAATATGAGTCTGACACATGAGCTGATGCTTCTCAGCTTATTGAATTCCTGGATTCTCCTGAGCCACAATTAATGTGTTCAAGAGCAACATAGGACTAATGACTATTGACTTGGACAGGACAGCCCAAAACATTCCTTCTTTGATAAATTGTGGAGGGACCTTCACAGTCAACAATCAGGTTACATCTATACAGGAAAGAGCCCCAGGGCTACAGGCCTGGTCTGGTCCTAGCTCCTTTACTCATTTGCTGAGAAATTTCTGATTTTCGTCATCTGTTAACTGGAGAGAGTAATAATACCCTCATAGAGTCTGACACTTAGGTATGATAAGATGCCATGATTAATAGAAAATAATCTTAGCAGTGAGAAGAATTGTGTGATGTGCTGCGTGTACTAGATACTGGGAATACTGTAAAAGAACTAGTTTCTCATAACAAATAGAATACAGAAAACTTAACATACACATTAACATTTATTCATAGCAAAATAGAACACAGAATCCTTGGTTTTCTGTAATAATTTTACCACGTTCACATTATTAAATAATATGTAGTTCATTTTGCATGGCTTTAAGCTCAATAAAAATGGAAGTTTGCAGGGCATATTGATGTTGACACATGTAGCACTATTTGATACATTTTCACTACTATTTTCATTGCATTTTATGAATATAAATTTTAAAATTATTTTGGTCGGGATACTCAAATGAAAGAATCATTCGATAATATCCTGCCCTCAGCTTTCCAGATGTAAAGCCAGTTTCTCTGCATGTGTCAAGATGCCTTCCATGTGCACACCTGTATGTCTCAAGTCAAAAAGTTCTGTTAATTACAGGTTGATTCTCTAGGTAAACATTTTCTCTCACCACAAACACATAATTCCATTTTCTCCAAAGGAAGCAAGGTACCTCAAGGAGAAGATGCACTCAGGGTGATTTGGACTATTAGCGTATTAAATGATAGCTTTTATGGATCTAAATGTACTTTTCTGTTAATCTTTGCTGATCAACCCTTCAAGAACTTCTTTTTTGTGTGTCTCTTTAATCGCATTTCTTGATGCTTAAACTTCAAAGGCCGTAGGGAAAATAAATAATTATTTTTCTCACCTATTATTAGGTCATGGCTGAGACCCCTTTAACAAAAGACAGATAAATAAGAGAAAAGCATATTAATTTCTTTAATATATGTTTCACATGACATAGGAGGCTTCATAAGAAAATGAAGCCAGAAAGAAACAGGGAAACCTGTGTGTTTTTATGCTTAGGTTTGATAAAGAGTGGGCAGTGATGGGGAAGCATGATTGAACAAATGGGGCATGAACCAATAGTGTTAAACTGGGGGAATCTTAGAAAGGCCTGTTTGGATCCTTATCTGTGTTTTTCTGTGTCTTCAGAGATAAGAATGTTCCTGGGGGGTGGAGCCAAGATGGCCGAATAGGAACAGCTCCGGTCTACAGCTCCCAGCGTGAGCGGCACAGAAGACAGGTGATTTCTGCATTTCCGTTTGAGGTACCGGGTTCATCTCACTAGGGAGTGCCAAACAGTGGGTGCAGGACAGTTGGTGCAGCGCACTGTGCGCGAGCCGAAGCAGGGCAAGGCATTGCCTCACTCAGGAAGTGCAAGGGGTCAGGGAGTTCCCTTTCCTAGTCAAAGAAAGGGGTAACAGACGGCACCTGGAAAATCGGGTCAGTCCCACCCTAATACTGCTCTTTTCCAATGGGCCTGGAAAACGGCACACCAAGAGATTGTGTCCCGCACCTGGCTTGGAGGGTCCTATGCCCACGGAGTCTCGCTGATTGCTAGCACAGCAGTCTGAGATCAAACTGCGAGGCGGCAGCGAGGCTGGGGGAGGGGAGCCCACCATTGCCACAGCTTGCTTAGGTAAACAAAGCAGCCAGGAAGCTCCAACTGGGTGGAGCCCACCACAGCTCAAGGATGCCCGCCTGCATCTGTAGGCTCCACCTTTGGGGGCAGGGCACAGACAAACAAAAATTCAGCAGGAACCTCTGCAGACTTAAATGTCCCTGTCTGACAGCTTTGAAGAGAGTAGTGGTTCTCCCAGCATGCAGCTGGATATCTGAGAACGGACAGACTGCCTCCTAAAGTGGGTCCCTGACCCCCAAGCAGCCTAACTGGGAGGCATCCCCCAGTAGGGGCAGACTGACACCCCACTCGGCCAGGTACTCCTCTGAGACAAAACTTCCAGAGGAGCTATCAGACAGCTGAATTTGTGGTCTCACGAAAATCCACTGTTCTGCAGCCACTGCTGCTGACACTCAGCAAACTCCAACAGACCTGCAGCTGAGGGTCCTGCCTGGTAGAAGGAAAACTAACAAACAGAAAGGACATCCACACCAAAAACCCATCTGTACATCACCATCATCAAAGACCAACAGTAGATAAAACCACAAAGATGGGGAAAAAACAGAGCAGAAAAACTGGAAACTCTAAAAAGCAGGGCACCTCTCCTCCTCCAAAGGAACGCAGTTCCTCACCAGCAACAGAACAAAGCTGGATGGAGAATGACTTTGATGAGTTGAGAGGAGGCTTCAGACGATCCAACTACTCCGAGCTATGGGAGGAAATTCAAAACAATAGCAAAGAACTTAAAAACTTTGAAAAAAAATTTGACGAATGGATAACTAGAATAACCACTGGAGAGAAGGGCTTAAAGGAGCTGATGGAGCTCAAAGCCAAGTTTCGAGAACTACACGAAGATTGCAGAAGCCTCGGGAGCCGACGCGATCAACTGGAAGAAAGGGTATCAGTGATGCAAGATAAAATGAACGAAATGAAGCGAGAAGGCAAGTTTAGAGAAAAAAGAATAAAAAGAAACGAATGAAGCATCCAAGAAATTTGGGACTATGTGAAAAGACCAAATCTACGTCCAATTGCTGTACCTGAAAATGACGGAGAGAATGGAACCAAGTTGGAAAACACTCTCCAAGATATTATACAGGAGAAGTTCCCCAATCTAGCAAGGTAGGCCAACATTCAGATTCAGGAAATACAGAGAATGCCACAAAAATACTCCTCGAGGAGAGCAACTCCAAGACACATAATTGTCAGATTCACCAAAGTTGAAATGAAGGAAAAAATGTTAAGGGCAGCCAGAGAGAAAGGTCGGGTTACCCACAAAGGGAAGCCCATCAGACTAAAAGCTGATCTCTCAGCAGAAACTCTACAAGCCAGAAGAGAGTGGGGGCTGATATTCAACATTCTTAAAGAAAAGAATTTTCAACCCAGAATTTCCTATCCAGCCAAACTAAGCTTCATAAGTGAAGGAGAAATAAAATACTTTACAGACAAGCAAATGCTGAGTGATTTTGTCACCACCAGGCCTGCCCTAAAAGAGCTCCTGAAGGAAGCACTAAATATGGAAAGGAACAACTGGTACCAGCCACTGCAAAAACATGCCAAATTGTAAAGACCATCGAGGCTAGGAAGAAACTGCATCAACTAATGAGCAAGATAACCAACTAACATCATAATGACAGGATCAAATTCACACATAACGATATTAACTTTAAATGTAAATGGAATAAATTCTCCAATTAAAAGACATGGACTGGCAAACTGGATAAGGATTCAAGACCCATCAGTGTGCTGTATTCAGGAAACCCATCTCACGTGCAGAGACACACACACACTCAAAATAAAGGGATGGAGGAAGATCTATCAAGCAACTGGAAAACAAAAAATGGCAGGGGTTGCAATCCTAGTCTCTGATAAAATAGACTTTAAACCAACACAGATCAAAAGACACAAAGAAGGCCATTACATAATGGTAAAGGGATCAATTCAACAAGAAGAGCTAACTATTCTAAATATATATGCACCCAACACAGGAGCACCCAGATTCATAAAGCAAGTCCTGAGTGACCTACAAAGTGACTTAAACTCCCACACAATAATAATGGGAGATTTTAACACCCCACTGTCAACATTAGACAGATCAATGAGACAGAAAGTTAACAAGGATATCCAGGAACTGAACTCAGCTCTGCACAAAATGGACCTAATAGACATCTACAGAACTCTCCACCCCAAATCAACAGAATATACATGTTTTTCAGCACCACACCATACCTATTCCAAAATTGACCACATAGATTGAAGTAAAGGTCTCCTCAGCAAATGTAAAAGAATAGAAATTATAACAAACTGTCTCTCAGACCACAGTGCAATCAAACTAGAACTCAAGATTAAGAAACTCACTCAAAACCACTCAACTACATGGAAACCGAACAACCTGCTCCTGAATGACTACTGGGTACATAATGAAATGAAGGCAGAAATAAAGAGGTTCTTTGAAACCAACGAGAACAAAGACACAACATACCAGAATCTCTGGGACACATTCAAAGCAGTGTGTAGAGGGAAATTTATAGCACTAAATGCCCACAAGAGAAAGCAGGAAAGATCCAAAGTTGACACCCTAACATCACAATTAAAAGAACTAGGAAAGCAAGAGCAAACACATTCAAAAGCTAGTAGAAGTCTAGAAATAACTAAAATCAGAGCAGAACTGAAGGAAATAGAGACACAAAAACCCTTCAAAAAATTAATGAATCCAGGAGCTGGTTTTTTGAAAAGATCAACAAAATTGATAGACCGCTAGCAAGACTAATAAAGAAGAAAAGAGAGAAGAATCAAATAAATGCAATAGAAAATGAAAAAGGGGATATCACCACTGATCCCACAGAAATACAATCTACCATCAGAGAATACTACAAACACCTCTACGCAAATAAACTAGAAAATCTAGAAGAAATGGATAAATTCCGGGACACATACACCCTCCCAAGACTAAACCAGGAAGAAGTTGAATCTCTGAATAGACCAATAACAGGCTCTGAAATTGTGTCAATAATCAATAGCTTACCAACCAAAAAGAGTCCAGGACCTGATGGATTCACAGCTGAATTCTACCAGAGGTACAAGGAGGAACTGGTACCATTCCTTCTGAAACTATTCCAATCGATAGAAAAAGAAGGAATCCTCCCTAACACATTTTATGAGGCCAGCATCGTCCTGATACCAAAGCCTGGCAGAGACAAAACCAAAAAAGAGAATTTCAGACCAATATCCTTGATGAACATTGATGCAAAAATCTTCAATAAAATACTGGCAAACTGAATCCAGCAGCACATCAAAAAGCTTATACATCATGATCAAGTGGGCTTCATCCCTGGGATGCAAGGCTGGTTCAACATACACAAATCAATAAATGTAATCCAGCATATAAACAGAACCAAAGACAAAAACCACATGATTATCTCAATAGATGCAGAAAAGGCCTTTGACAAAATTCAACAACCCTTCATGCTAAAAACCCTCAATAAATTAGGTATTGATGGGACGTATCTCAAAATAATAAGAGCCATCTATGACAAACCCACAGCCAATATCATACTGAATGGGCAAAAACTGGAAGCATTCCCTTTGAAAACTGGCACAAGACAGGGATGCCCTCTCTCACCACTCCTGTTCAACATAGTGCTGGAAGTTCTGGCCAGGGCAATCAGGCAGGAGAAGGAAATAAAGGGTATTCAATTAGGAAAAGAGGAAGTCAAATTGTCCCTGTTTGCAGATGACATGATTGTATATCTAGAAAACCCCATTGTCTCAGCCCAAAATCTCCTTAAGCTGATTAGCAACTTCAGCAAAGTCTCAGGATACAAAATCAATGTACAAAAATCACAAGCATTCTTGTACACCAATAACAGACAAACAGAGAGCCAAATCATGAGTGAACTCCCATTCACAATTGCTTCAAAGAGAATAAAATACCTAGGAATCCAACTTACAAGGGATGTGAAGGACCTCTTCAAGGAGAACTACAAACCACTGCTCAATGAAATAAAAGAGGATACAAACAAATGGAAGAACATTCCATGCTCATGGGTAGGAAGAATCAATATCGTGAAAATGGCCACACTGTCCAAGGTAATTTATAGATTCAATGCCATCCCCATCAAGCTACCAATGACTTTCTTCACAGAATTGGAAAAAACTACTTTAAAGTTCATATGGAACCAAAAAAGAGCCCGCATCGCCAAGTCAATCCTAAGCCAAAAGAACAAAGCTGGAGGCATCACGCTACCTGACTTCAAACTATACTACAAGGCTACAGTAACCAAAACAGCATGGTACTGGTACCACAACAGAGACATAGATCAATGGAACAGAACAGAGCCCTCAGAAATAATGCTGCATATCTACAACTATCTGATCTTTGACAAACCTGACAAAAAAAAGCAATAGGGAAAGGATTCCCTATTTAATAAATGGTGCTGGGAAAACTGGCTAGCCATATGTAGAAAGCTGAAACTGGATCCCTTCCTTACACCTTATACAAAAATTAATTCAAGATGGATTAAAGACTTACATGTTAGACCTAAAACCATAAAAACCCTAGAAGAAAGCCTAGGCAATACCATTCAGGACACAGGCATGGACAAGGACTTAATGTCTAAAACACCAAAAGCAATGGCAACAAAAGCCAAAATTGACAAATGGGATCTAATTAAACTAAAGAGCTTCTGCACAGCAAAGAAACTACCATCAGAGTGAACAGGCAACCTACAGAATGGGAGAAAATTTTCACAACCTACTCATCTGACAAAGGGCTAATATCCAGAATCTACAATGAACTCAAACAAATTTACAAGAAAAAAACAAACAACCCCATCAAAAAGTGGGCAAAGGACATGAACAGACACTTCTCAAAAGAAGACATTTATGCAGCCAAGAAACATATGAAAAAATGCTCATCATCACTGGCCATCAGAGAAATGCAAATCAAAACCACAATGAGATACCATCTCACACCAGTTAGAATGGCCATCATTAAAAAGTCAGGAAACAACAGGTGCTGGAGAGGATGTGGAGAAATACAAATACTTTTCCACTGTTGGTGGGACTGTAAACTAGTTCAACCATTGTGGAAGTCAGTGTGGTGATTCCTCAGGGATCTAGAACTAGAAATACCATTTGACCCAGCCATCCCATTACTGGGTATATACCCAAGGGACTATAAATCATGCTGCTATAAAGACACATGCACACGTATGTTTGTTGCGGCACTATTCACAATAGCAAAGACTTGGAACCAACCCAAATGTCCAATAACGATAGACTGGATTAAGAAAATGTGGCACATATACACCATGGAATACTATCCAGCCATAAGAAATGATGAGTTCATGTCGTTTGTAGGGACATGGATGAAACTGGAAAACATCATTCTCAGTAAACTATCGCAAGGACAAAAAACCAAACACCACATGTTCTCACTCATAGGTGGGAACTGAACAATGAGAACTCATGGACACAGGAAGCGGAACATCATGCTCCAGGGACTGTTATGGGTTGGGGGAAGTGGGGAGGGACAGCATTAGGAGATATACCTAATGTTAAATGACAAGTTAATGGGTGCAGCAAACCCACACAGCACATGGATACATATGTAACAAACATGCACATTGTGCACATGTATTCTAAAACCTAAAGTATAAAAAAAAAAAAAAGAATGTTCCTTATTTCTAGGTATAGGAGGATACCTTTTAAATAAGGGTTTTATAACCTGCCACAGGGGAAATGGTAAGAGAAAGTCAGAGAATGGCCTTCCCAGATTTTGTGGTCAGCTTCAGGGAAGAAATTCAAGGGTAAGGTGAGAGTGACCTTCCTTCTGCTTCTATATTGTCAGTTACCAATATATCATATTTTGGGGTAGCACTTCCTGGGCCCCATCAGGGCCAAACAGTATAGTCTAGCCATACCATATTTTGTTAGTTTCCTATGTGCATTGTCATCTTTCTATTATCTCTGGTTTATTTCTTTCAGTTAGAGTATATGATACCCCATTTTCACTACATATTATCTGGTTAGTATCTACATCACTTGGGTCTTAGTTCAATCATCATTCTACATTCCCCCATCACAGCACCATCCAAATTTTATTATTATTACTTGTCTATTGATTTCATAAAACTATCAAAATAATAGAGACAGATTTTATTATATCAGTTCAACCTGTTATTACTAGAGGCCTCTCACAGTACCTAGCACATAGTAGGTCCTTGATACTATTAGATAAATGAATTATTTAATTACTGTGTTTCAATTGATTTCAAAGCACATATATTTTAACATCTCTGAAATCAGAGTGCTGCTTGTGTCTTGGGATCCTTAGGGTGTCACTTTTCCAGGTGGAAACCTCTATGTCCAGTGGCACCTATGCCCAAGTTTTTCTCAGGCCCACTGGGCTCATTCCACCCATTTGGTCTTGCAGGCTGTACTTGGCTTGCACTATCAGCCTGGATCCCATACCTGCCAAGGGCTAGCCAGGTGCAGAGTGGCGAGGGATGGGTGAACGAATGCAGGGTCTGGCCACTGTGCACAGCCAGGCACACTGGCTGTGGCAGGGCAGGCAGCTCCAGGTGCTGGCACAGCTGTTTGTTCTATGCGAGACTGAAGGTAGAGTAGACATACCACAAGAGGCTTCTGTTGTGGGCACCAGCATCTGGTCAAGGGGAACACAATGAAATCTGAAATCTCAGAGACACCAGGAAATGCAGAGCCCCAAAGAGGGTGTTACAGTGTGTCACAGCCTTAGGTCAGGGATCCCAGAATTCTGGGCTCCCAGAAAGGCCTCAGCACTTCTCTCCTTCTCATTGCCTGAAGCATAGAAAATCGGGGTTAAGGGGGTGTTTCAGCCCTGTTTGTGTTACAGCTCTTTCAGTCCCACCATTCAGTGGGTCCCGAATCCTTATCCTTTGTCCAGGAAGAATGAAGTATGTGGACACCTGCAGGATGAGCAAGGTAGAGAGGAGCTTTACTGAGTGACAGAACAGCTCTCAGAAGACCCACACCAGGTAGTTCCTTTCTACAGGCAGGTCATCCCGATGAGTCCAGGAGACCAGAAGTGGGTAGCTTTTTCCCACAGCTGGTAGTCCCAACATTTGCTGGAGTCTGGCTGAGTCTGGGGTTTTTATGGGCTCAGAAGGGAGGAAGTGCCTGCTGATTGTTCCATGGGCAGCCATGTGTGGGCCTGGAAAAACAACACAAGTTCTCACTCTGGGCCATAGACTCCATCCACAACTGGCAGCCTGGCCTCCAGGCTTTGGGTAATCCCTGGCTTGGTGATGGGGTTTCACCAGGGACCCATCCCTTTCAACCCAGGATACTGTCTTCCTCCTGCTGCCATCAACATGCCATCCATGGTGCCCAGGCTGTTCATGCCAAGGGGTGCCTACAGGCCCTGCCAAGCTGTCCTCAGTGTCCCCTTGGCCTCTCTTCCATGCTCATTGGCACCCAAAGTCCAGCGCAGGCTGAAGCAGCAGGGCCATGGAGTGTCAGGGCACCCTGAATGTGTACGCATCTGGCCGGCTTGCGACAGCACCTGGGCTGAGCCTCCGCTTTGCTCTGAAATTGGAGCAGGAGCAGGGAGGAGTGGGAGCAGGCACTTCCAAGACTATTGGGGAAGTAGGGCTTCCCAGGACCCCGAAAGTGCAGAGATGCCCAGGCCCAGAGTTGCCTCTGGGTGGCTGCAGCTGCACTAGGGAATGTAGAGCTCCCACCCCACCAACTCAGTAGGGGGTAGGGCTCCTGCCCTGTTGACTCCATGGAGCAAACAGCCCTGGCTGTGACTCCCCCGCTGCAACTGGCTGCTCCTGATGGGTGGCCACCATCACTTGTCTTTACTGACCCTGTAGCTGCATCAGAACACAGGGGCCCCACCAGTGCATAGTTATAAAATCTAGACTTCTAGGGCTCAGTGGGCAAGAAGTGCTGGTCTTCTTGTCCTGAGCTGTTGCTGCTAAGCTAGTACTCCCTCTCCTTGGTCTCTAGATTTTCCTCAAGAGTCAGACTCCAGTTGGCGAACCCCAGTTCTGACTGTGGGAAAAAAATACCTGGATGGTCACACAGATATTGGGCTTCACACTCTTCTTCACCCCACTCTTGTCATCAGCCTACTGCACGAATGAGCCCACCTTGAAATTTTCAGAATGATTGTCAAGATGAAAAACACGTCTAGGTCTTCTGAGTCCAATTTACACCTCACATACATCATTGTTTTCATTCCCATGCTCTTCACGAAATGTTCATACTCCTCAATGCATTTTGACAGTATGGACAGTTATGTGACAAAATACAATAAAACCCCTCTTTCTTGGCTCAGGGAGGAAGCTGAAGTTTCAGGGATTAGACTTGTTTTGAAATGCTCAAAAGAGTAGCTGTCAAATGAATCTTAATATTAAGAGAAAATATATCAAAGTACTGAAAATTTTTAAGGTAAATTATCCCCTTTCTCACCTCACCCAGACATAAATTCAGTCCTAAGATTGGCCCAGCAGAATTTGCAGCACTCTGAGCCACTCACATGCTGCTCTTCCTTTTCCCCTCCAGTCCACTGGTTTCCCTGCTGTTCTGACATGTCAGTCATGGTTCTGCCTCAGAGCCTTCATCCTGATGCACTCTCTCCTCATTGTTCCTTCTACTAGTGGATATTTCAGGGCTTACTTCTTCTTCATCTTCCTCCCTCATACTTCACATTCTCAGTGGGCTTTCCTAGCTACATTATATTAAAGTTAAACACACCTCCCTTTCTTGCTTTATTTTTTCCTCTAACACTCATCACTATTGGATATCTATACATTACTTACTTCTTATTCATTGGCTATTTTCCTTTACTAGAATGTTAGTTTTGAGAAGGCAGGAAGTCTTGATCTTAGTCTCTTCATTATCCTTGGCATTTTAAACATTATCTGATATATAATAGGTGCTCAAAAACTAGTTTTTGAGAGAAAGAAAAATCTTCAAAACATTTTAAGACTCAGAACAACCATGATATTCAAGTCCCTAAGTTTGAAAGTTGATAAAGGGATTAAAGTGGAAAACATATCTAATTCAACAAGCCCATCATCCATGACTAAACTTATTAATTTTATACATTGAAATTCAGGATAACATTCATTCCAAAAGTATCTAAGGCTTTCAATTAAAAAATGTTGGACTCATCCTTTGTATTTTCAAAAATTTCTGACACTGTGATCACAACCATAAATTAAATTCAAAGAATCATTAATTTATTCATTTGTTCATTCTTTTAATGTAGGGTTCTAAAATGGCTCATCTGTGTTAAAAATTCTTAATGGCCTCATGGTACCAACTAGTCAGTTTGACTTATCATGAGTCACCTTATCAAACAAAACAATAAACAGCAAATACAGACTTTCTGGTCTTAGGTTCTAGAACTTACCACACAAATAAGACAAAATGAATTTTGGTTATCTTAGCAGAGCCTATTTTCTATTTTTTCATAATGTCAGATATGCTTCTCTAAGGATCATTTTGACATAGAAATCTTCTAACTTTTTTACCACGCATTCTACTAAAGGATAGAAGAGAAGTATGCTTCTCAGACTGGCAGAAAGTGTGCTGCATTTCACAGCTTACACATGTATACAAGCCAGTGTCCACACTGATGGTTTTGGCTGGTTTCTTTTCTAACTTTAATTATATTATTATGGTTCTTAAGTTTTTACTATGAAAGCTCTCCCTGTGTTTTCAAGTAACATGGATACATGTAAACATTTTCAATCATGTCCAGTTATGAACATAATCTCCATGGCACAACTGAATTTAACTTAGAGTGGTGTCTTTGAGTAAGGAAAAATAAAAGTAAGAAAGACAAATGAAAATTTCTTTAAAATATTTTCTGGGAAACTTTTTGTTCAGACAGGATTCACTTTCAGAGAGGCTCCAGTAGGTTTTGAGGGAGGGTCTGACAAAATTTCTGGTGAGTGAAGAACAGTTAAAATTTAATCAAGCATATTCAGGCATCCCTGGCTGGATTCTAAGTGGTTATATAAATCATTAAAAGAAGGAAGGCAGCAGAAGAGATAGGGGGTAGATTTTAGCATAATAAGTCAGTCCTAGATAAGCATATCTATATTGCAGATATATTTGTTTCACCAATTTACAAGAATCTTTCAAAAGCTAAGCAGCATACAATTTCATTAAGACTTTCACTTAAGAGTATGGATAAAAAGCACTCACACAAAACAGTTCTTTAAGTCTACTTTTCCATTTGCACATGGAATTCATTCACAGTAAGGTGATTATACAATGACACACGTAAAAAGTAAAACCTTCCATTCCAATAGATGAAATTTTAATTACTACCAGCTAGATTGAGATGCTGCTCCAGTTCAGGGAGTTAAGAAATCAGTGCAATGCTGTTTATGTTCTCCACAACATACGATGCAGCAGTCATGTCTTTCTATTGTTTTGGAAAGTGATTATGCCAGGAGCTATGCAGCTTGTGGGAAAAAACTGAAATGCCCCCACCTATTTCTAATTAAGATTAAGAGAATCTTCTGTCATGTTAACTCATTTAGGCATAAAATTACAATTATTTTGACATTAAATTCTCATTATTGTATTTCCCTTGTGTGATCTTTTTACAGATATTTGTGGAAATGCTGACTGACAACAATCTTTTCTTAAATACTATTCCCTTGTCTACTTTTCTTTCTTACCTCGATGTTCATTCCTCCTAACACTAACTCCACCCTCTTATCTGTTATGACCTTTGAAATTTCTGTAGGAAAGAACTAAAAACAAAAAGAAGCACAAAATTGTTATTTCCCCACTGGTTTCTGTAAAAAGAAAAACAAAGACAAGAAGCAATTGGTAAAATTATTCTCATACTAAATAGGTTTCTGAGAGCCCATTTCAGATGTGGCGAGGCTGCAGTGACAGCAGGAAGGAGCATTTGCAGTGCTCTGTAGTACTGAGCCCTGGCAGCTGCAGCATCAGGGCTCTGTTCAGTGCCCTGTCAGCTGGAATGTGGTCTGAGGTCTCAGATACAGACAGACCAGCCCAACCTCTAACCTTCAGTTATCATAACCACTGAAGCCACCACCTCAGTGCTACAGGTGGCCCCTGGAGCAGTTAAGTTCACCTTTCTAATAATGTCCTGAGAGCTCGCTCTTTTCTGCTGCAGACAATCTCCCTGAACTTTTCTGTCCTTTCCTCTCCAGAAAAGCTGACAGGCACAACCTTGGACAATAGAACCTTAAAGGAGGCATCCTGACTTCATTGTCTCTTTTAAGTGTCCCTTCTGAAATGAAGGAAGTCAGTCCACAGTAATCATTATAGCTCCCTCTAGGATGGCACTGCAAGGTCAGCTCTGCACAGGAGTCCTGCACTGGAGCATGAGAATAAGATAAGAATATTTGACTTCAAACCTCCTGGCGATTTTCATTAAAAGATAAATCTACCTCAATCTATTTTGAGACTGGGTTTTTTTTATAACACAATAATAAAAGGGTCAGTGTAAAAAAGACTTCATTTCATCTACCATATTTTTTCTACTGCTCGATCTACTCTATAAATGCATTTAGCAAGTCTAAAGGCAATTGCAAACTGTGTAGCATGTGGTAGCTTTGCAGCCGGGTGAAATATTGCTCAATCAGGTTAGAAAATTCAAGATCTGACTCTCCCAAAGTGAGTGTCTTTGTTCATTTCTGAGAACATAGCAAAAGTCATCGTACTGTCCATCTGAGTCTGTTAGTGTGAAGTGACAACATGATCGAGGGCTGCATTGTGTGAAAACACAATGAGCAGCAGCATGTCACCTACTATTTCAAAACTATACTTCAGAGAACCTGAGAGTCTGAGGGATCCTGAGTAGGTGATTTTAGTGAAAAAACCTACCTTCAGTGGGCAACATGTCTTAGAACACACTGCTTATCCATGCATTAGGGTCAGACTGTTCCTTGCAGAAGGTCTCCTGCTGCATGGAGTCAAGTCAGAAAACAAACAGTCATACAGGAAGGGTGTGATTATCCCTGGTGGGATAACCAAGAGGCCACCCATTTCCTGGAATGACATATAAAACCTGACAGCATTTTAAAATGAATTAATTTATAATATTTTAAAATACTTTAATCTGTAGGAAATACAAATTGTGATTAAAATTAATGTATAATAAGCACTGGATTTGAACTAAAGAAAGATTTGTTGTTATGATAATGGTATCAATAACACTAGAAGATGAATAGCCTCAAATGCAATCATTAACATTTATTTCAGGTCTAAGGGACCTATTTACCTTTTCATCTCTGTCTCACATAATTTAATTTTCTTCTATTTTCATGAATTTTTGAATTATTTCTTCTTTCTACTTTTTTTCCATACCAATTCCAGTATTAAAAAAAAAAGATTTTCTCATGCATCCATGTATTACTTAAGCTCCTATAAAGGTTTATAATAAGTCAATTATAAGCTTATTACAGGCATATCTGATTTTGTTCCACTTCATTTTATTGCATTGTGAGATACTGAATTATTTTTCAAATTGAAGGTGGGTGACAACCCTGTATGGAATAAAACTGTGGGCATCATTTTTCCAATAGTATATACTCACTTCATGTTTCTATGTCAAATTTTGGCAATTCTTGCAATATTTCAAACTTATCATTATATTTGTTATGGTGATTTATGATCAGTGATCATTGATGTAACTATTCTAACTGTTTGGGGACACCAAAAACTGCACCATGTAAGAGAGCAAGCTTAGTTGATAAATGTCGTGATGTGGTATATATTCTTACTGCTCCACTTACTGGTTGTTCCCAAGCTTTTGTTCCTCTACTCTGGCTTCACTATTCCCTGATCCACAACAATATTGAAATTAGGCCAGTTAATAACCCTACAATGACTTCTGAGTGTGGAAGTGAAAAGAAGAGTTTCAGGTGTTTCACTCTAAATCAAAAGCTACAAATGATTAAACGGTGTGAGGAAGGCATGTCAAAAGCTGAGATAAGCTGAAAGCTAGGTCTCACACACCAAACAATTAGCCAAGTTATGAATGCAAAGGAAAATTTATTGAAGGAAATTAAAAGTGCTACTTCAGTGAACACATAAATGATAAGAAAGCAAAACAGCTTTATTGAGTATAGGGAGAAAGTGTGTGTGATCTGGATAGAAGATCAAACCAGCCACAACATTCTCTTAAGTCAAAGCCTAATCCAACACAAGGCCCTAACTCTCTTCAACTCTATAAAAGAGGTGAGGAAGGTGCAGAAGAAAAAATGGAAGATAGCAGAGGTTGGTTTAGGAAAAGAGCCATCCCTATAATACACAAGTGCAAGATGAAGTAACAAGTACAGATATACAAGCTGCAGCAAGTTATCCAGAAGCTCTTACTAAAATAATTGATGAAGGTAGCTATACTAAACAACAGCTTTACAATGTAGATATAATAGAATTCTATTGATAGAAGTTGCTATCTAGGACTTACTTTAATCGCTAGAGAGGAGAAATCAATGCCTGGCTTCAAAGTTTGAAAAAAACAGGCTTTCTTGTTAGGATCAAATGCAGCTGGTGACTTAAAGTTGAAGCCAGTGCTCATTTACCATTCTAAAAATCCTACGGCCCTTGAGAATGATGCTACATCTACTCTGCCTGTGCTCTATAAATGGAGCACCAGAGTCTGGTTGCCAGCACATCTGCTTACAGCACATCTGTTTACAGCATGGTTCATTAATTTCTTTCTTTTTTTTTTTTTTTTGAAACTAGTTCTTGCTCTATTGCCCAGGCTAGAGTGTAGTGGTGTGATCTTGGCTCACTGCAACCTCTGTAATCCTCCTACCTCAGCCTTCAGAGTAGCTCACACTACAGGCACATATCACCATACTCAGCTAATTTTTGCATTTTTTTTGTAGAGATGAGGTTTTACCATGTTGCCCAGGCTCGAACTCCTGGGCTCCAGCAATCTGCTGGCCTCGACCTTCTTCCAAAGTGCTAGGATTACAGGTATGAGCCACTGTGCCCAGCCAGTTTGCTAAATATTTTTTTTTTTTTAATTATACTGTAACTTCTGGGATACATATGCAGAACGTGTAGGTTTGTTATATAGGGATACACGTGCCATGGTGGTTTGCTGCACCCGTCAACCTGTCATGTACATTAGGTATTTCTCATAATGCTATCCTTCCCCTAGGCCCCAACCCTCCGACCGGCCCTGGTGTGTGATGTTCCCCTCCCTGTGTCCATGTGTTCTCATTGTTAAACTCCCACTTATGAGTGAGAACACGCAGTGTTTGGTTTTCTATTCTTGTGTTTCCTGAGAATGATCGTTTCCAGCTTCATCCATCTCCCTGCAAAGGACATGAACACATCCTTTTTTATGGCTGCATAGTACTCCATAGTGTACATGTGGCATATTTTCTTTATCCACTCTATCATTCATGGGCATTTGAGTTGGTTCCAAGTCTTTGCTATTGTGAACAGTGCCGCAATAAACATACATATGCATATGTCTTTATAGCAGAATGATTTATAATCCTTTGGGTATATATCCAGTAATGGGATGGCTGGGTCAAATGGTATTTCTGGTTCTAGATCCTTGAGGAATCACCACACCGTCTTCCACAATGGTTGAACTAATTTACACTCCCACCAACAGTGTAAAAGTGTTCCTATTTCTCCACATCCTCTCCAGCATCTGTTGTTTCCTGACTTTTTCATGATCGCCATTCTAACTAGCATCAGAAGGTATCTCATTGTGGCTTTAATTTGCATTTCTCTAATGACCAGAGATGATGAGCCTTTTTCATATGTTTGTTGGCCACATAAATGTCTTCTTTTGGGTTCATATCCTTCACCCACTTTTTGATGGGGTTGTTTTTTTCTTGTAAATCTGTTTAAGTTCCTTGTAGATTCTGGTTATTAGCCCTTTGTCAGATGGATAGATTGCAAAAATTTTCTCCCATTCTGTAAGTTGCCTGTTCACTTTGATGACAGTTTGTTTTGTTGTGCAGAAGCTCTTTAATTAGATCCCATTTGTTAATTTTGGCTTTTGTTACCGTTGCTTTTGGTGTTTTAATCATGAAGTCTTTGGCCATGTCTATGTCATGAATGGTATTGCCTAGGTTTTCTTCTAGGGATTTTATTGTTTTAGGTCTTATGTTTAAGGCTGTAATCCAACTTGAGTTAATTTTTATATAAGGTGTAAGGAAGGGGTCCAGTTTCAGTTTTCTGCATATGGCTAGCCAGTTTTCCCAACTCCATTTTTTAAATAAGGAATCCTTTCCCCATTTCTTGTTTTTGCCAGGTTTGTCAAAGATCAGATGGTTGCAGATGTGTGGTGTTATTTCTGAAGCCTCTGTTCCATTCCATTGGTCTATATATCTGTTTTGGTACCAGTACCATCCTCTTTTGGTTACTGTAGCCTTGTAGCATAATTTAAAGTCAGGTAGTGTTATGCCTCCAGCTTTGTTCTTTTTGCTTAGGACTGTCTTGGCAATGCAGGCTCTTTTTTGGTTCCATATGAAATTTAAAGAAGTTTTTTCTAATTCTGCGAAGAAAGTCAATGGTATCTTGATAGGGATAGCATTGAATCTATAAATTACCTTGGGCAGTATGGCCATTTTCACGATATTGATTCTTCCAACCCATGAGCATGGAATGTTCTTCCATTTGTTTGTATCCTCTTTTATTTCATTGAGCAGTGGTTTGTAGTTCTCCTTGAAGAGGTCCTTCACATCCCTTGTAAGTTGGATTCCTAGGTATTTTATTCTGTTTGCAGCAGTTGTGAATGGGAGTTCACTCATGATTTGGCTCTCTATTATTGGTGTATAGGAATGCTTGCGATTTTTGCACATTGATTTTGTATCCTGAGACTTTGCTGAAGTTGCTTATCAGCTTAAGGAGATTTGGGGCTGAGACGATGGGGTTTTCTAAATACACAATCATGTCATCTGCAAACAGAAACAATTTGACTTCCTCTCTTCCTATTTGAATACCCTTTATTTCTTTCTCTTGCCTGATTGCCCTGGCCAGAACTTCCAATACTATGTTGAATAGGAGTGGTGAGAGAGGGCATCCTTGTCTTGTGCCAGTTTTCAAAGGGAATGCTTCCAGTTTTTGCCCATTCAGTATGATATTGGCTGTGGGTTTGTCATAAATAGCTCTTATTATTTTGAGATACCTTCCATGAATACCTAGTTTATTGAGAGTTTTTAGCATGAAGGGGTGTTGAATTTTGTTGAAGGCCTTTTCTGCAACTATGGAGATAATCATGTGATTTTTGTCATTATGTTTATGTGATGGATTACGTTTATTGATTTGTGTATGTGGAACCAGCCCTGCATCCCTGGGATGAAGCCAACTTGATTATGTTGGATAAGCTTTTTGATATGCTGCTGGATTTGATTTCTAGTATTTTTTTAGCCCACTATTGAGACCTATTGCTCAGGGGGGAAAAATTATTTCAAAATATTACTGCTGACACCTATAGTCATAGCATTTTAGGAGGCTGACATGGGAGGATCATTTGAACCAAGGAGTTCAAGATCAGCCTGAGCAACATAATGAGACTCCTTCCCTAGAAGAAAAATTTTAAAAACTAGCCAGGCATAGTGACACATGCCTGTAGTCCCAACCACTTGGCAGGATGAGACAGGAGGATGGGTTGAGCTCAGGAGTTTGAGGCTGCAGTGAGTTGTGATCATGTCATTGTATTCCAACCTGGGCAGCAGAACAAGACCTTGTCTCAAAAGTCATACATACTACTGCTCATTAACAATTCATCTTGTCATCAAAGAGCTCTGATGGAGATGTACAAGATTAATGTTTTTATGCTGCTAACACAACAGCTGTTCCACAGTCTGTGAATCAAACAGTAATTTTGACTTTCAAGGTTTATTAGTTAAGAAATACATTTTGTAAACCTATAGCTTCCATAGACAGTGATTCCTCTGATGGCTTTGGGCAAAGCAAATTGAAAACTTTCTGGAAAGGATTCACCATTCTCGATGTCATTAAGAACATTCATGATTCATAGGAGGTCAAATTATCAGCATTAATAGGGGTTTGAAAGAAGTTGATTTAAACTTTCATAAATGATTTCGAGGGGTTCAAGACTTGAGTGGAGGAAGTAAGCGCAAATGTGAAAATAGCAAAAGAAATAGAATTAAAAGTGGGGTCCTGAAGATGTGACTGAATTGCTACATCTCCTGATAATATTTTAACAGAAGAGAAGTTGCTTCTTATGGACGAGCAAAGAAAGCAAAGATGCAGTCTACTCCTGGTGAAGATACTGGGAACATTGTTGAAATGACAACAAAGGATTTGGATTATTATTTAAATTTAGCCTATAAAGCAATGGCAGGTTTAGAGAGGATTGACTCTGAATTTCAAATTTAGAAGTTCTACTGTTGGGTAAAATGCTACCAAGCTACATCACATGCTAATGAGAAATAGTTCATGAAACGAAGAGTCAAATGTGGCAAAATTTATTTTACCTTATTTTAAGAAATTGCCACAGCCACACCAAACTTCAGGACCCACCACCCTGATTAATCAGAAGTCAGTAACACAGAGAAAAGACCTCCCCTGGCCCCCACGCCAGGTAAAAGATTAGGACTCGCAGAAGGCTCAGATAATTATTAGCATTTTCAGCACAGTATTTTTAAATTAAGGTATACACATTTTTAAAGACATAATGCTATTTCACACATAATAGACTACAGCAGTGGTCTCTAACCTTTTTGGCACCAGGGACTAGTTTCATGGAAGACAGTTTTTTTCACGGACAGGGGTGGGGAGTGGTGGATGGTAGGGTGGTGATGAAACTGTTTCACCTCAGAATATGAGGCATTAGATTATCATAAGGAGTGCACAACCTAGATCCCTCGAACACACAGTTCACAATAGGTTTATGCTCCTATGAGAATCTAATGCCGTTACTGATCTGACAGGAGGCAGAGCCCAGATGGTAATGCTTGCTTGTCTGCTGCTCACCTCCTGATGTGCAGCCCAGTTCCTAACAGGCCACTGACTGGTACCAGTCTGAGGCCCAAGGGTTGGGGACCCCCAGACCACAGGATAGTCTATTAAGTAAAAGTCGTGTACACATAACTTTTATATGCATTAGAAAACCAGAAAATTTGTGTGACTCACTTTATTGTGGTGATTTGAAGCCAAACCTGCAACATCTCCAAGGTAAATCTATATTTTTAACAGGACATTTTTTTTCTCTGAATGACAACTTCTAGTGGTATCTGTTGTCAGAATCTTGTGGCCCAGTTTACAAGGGAAGTGTCACAGTGCCCTTCCCTTAAAGCCATCGCAAGGAGACAGGCCATCATGAGCCAATTTCTACATTGCAGAGATAGACCAAATCAGATCAGACGCTGACACCAAACTAAACATTTTAATATACAAAACTCCATCTTGCTCTGAGAAGACCCCTAAAATCGAACAGATTTATTCATTTTTTATCAAAGTTTATTTTTGGACTTGATGAATATCAACCACATACAGGGTTCACTGCTGGGCACTAAATCCAGGTAAGCTACTCTCTTTCACCTCTTCTCGTGCTATATATTCTCTATGGGCAATCTCTTCCATTTGTATGGTTTTAGTGGTGGCATCTTTATACCTATATCCTTACAATCTGATCATTCAGTGCAGACCAGCCTCCTCACTTCAAGACTCATAGAAATGACTGCCTATTTGCAAATGTAATATATTCAAAGCTAAATATTTTCCCCCATTTCTATCCCTTGCCTTCTTTTAATGTTTCTATCTTAAATGGCATAATCATCCACCCAATCAAAATTTAGAGCCATCTATTTTCTTCAATCCTTACAAATAATGAAATACCATTTGCTAAAACTTTTAATACCTCCTAAACATATAGATTTTTCTCTAGTCACTTTGCCACTGTTACAGTTCATGATGCTATAATTTTTCACCTGAATAATGACAAGATTTTTTATGATGGTCTTCTTGACCCCACAATCTATTCTCGCATAAAGGCAGATACAAAGACAAAGCTGATTATACTTATGCTTTGCTTTTATTAATTAATTAATTTATTTGTTTGTTTATTTATTTATTTTTTGAGACGGAGTCTCGCTCTGTCACCCAGGTACCCAGGCTGGAGTGCAGTGGCGCGATCTCGGCTCACTGCAAGCTCCGCCTCCCGGGTTCACGCCATTCTCCTGCCTCAGCCTCTCCGAGTAGCTGGAACTACAGGCGCCCGCCACCATGCCCGGCTAATTTTTTTGTATTTTTAGTAGAGACGGGGTTTCACCGTGGTCTCGATCTCCTGACCTCGTGATCCGCCCGCCTCGGCCTCCCAAAGTGCTGGGATTACAAGCATGAGCCACCGCGCCCGGCCCTATGCTTTGCTTTTAACAACCATCAACCTTCTGAAAAATTCAGCCCTACTTGATTTGCCTTGAAAAATCCCCCATTCTCTGGCTCCCAATTGAGATGGGGCAATATCTTTCCCACCTCAGTTTGTTCTTTCATTCATAAATCTATTTCCACATTTCTAAGATTTAGTTCCTAGACAGAACCAAATTCACTCTTACCTCCACATACTAATTATTATTTTTCTATGTTTCTGCCTTATCTCTTAATACTATTTATTATTTTTCTATGTTCCTGCCCTATCTCTTTAATTTGACATACACTTGTTCATCACTCAAGACTCAGTCTAAATATCGCTCTCCTTGTGATACATTCCATTCCCTCCTGGAGTACTTTGTAAACCTCTAGGGTGTTTTTTAGCTAGATGATGGACAGGAAATGATCACAAAATTCCCTTTTTGTGTGAAAATCATACCCAAATCATACTTTCAAATCACCTTAAAGATTTCTTCTAAATAACAAAAAATAATAATAATAATTTCTTTCAATGACTGGAAGCTAACTTTCTTCTATGTGTAATGCTAAGTGCTTTGCATGCACTTTAATTAGTCCTTACAGCATGTACTAGTATCATCTCATTTTACTTCTGAAAGATCTGAGGCTACATTAGTGAAAAGTGAAACAGGAACTTAAAGGCAGGAAGTTTGACTCCTAAGGTTACACTAGGCTCACAAGTTAGCTGTGCTCACTCACAGTCTATCTACAAAATAGCACAAAGATAGGAGAGAATAGTTGCTGTGATCGCAAGTCAGGAGTCACTCAGAAAAAGGAAGAGTTGTAGGAAGTTGGGAGTCTGCGAAAATAACAAAGAAGACAGTGAAGATGAACCCTCCTCTCAGTAGATCACCAACAGCTCAGAGGGAATCCAGCCTGAGAGAACTTCCATGGTAGCTAATCCCTGAGGTGGCCCTCACCTCTCATTTTTACCTTCAGATATTCTGGGATAGAGACTGGCTGTAAGTGTGCAGATCCCTATTTTGTCATAGAAATTGAGCAATTTCTCAGAATGACCAGAGTGGTGCAATGTAAGGGACATTGCTTATGTGGCAAAAGTAGATCCCTAGTAGACACCAGCAAGTGCACTCACCCTCACCTCCATCCTGACATGCACTTTCAATAAGGAAATGGCCTCCCTTGAGCTACCTCTCCCAACAACAACAAAATACAAAGGCATAAACAACACCAGGCCAAGCCAGAACTTACTGATAACTCCAGGCAAAACATCTCCCAAACACCCTAATTTAGGTATATATAAATTATGGCCTAACACGTGTGGCACAATCAATTAACGGTTGTGTCCTAGGCGGTCAGATTGCCCCTAGATAGGCTGCCCACTAATGACAGAGCAACAGCATAGAAACGCTAACACCTCTGAATGTACTGACTACTTTTTTAACATAATGAAAATTCATGAAATATGGATGATTTGGCCGTTGAGAATATACTGAAATTCCCAGACATATTCACAGTCCCGGAAATATCAACTAGTCTGGACTCATTTACAGCCCTTACTGCATCCTAATACTTAGATCGACTCCATCTGTTCTGTCCCAGCATCCCACGGGCAATGAGTTAAGGAGGAGGCGCTTAGGTCATTCAGAATTCCCAGCAGGCCATATTACACCTTCATGGTTTTACTAGATTTAACAGTAGTGGTTCTTATTGAACATTTCAGTCACTGAACCCACTAACCACCTATTAATCACAGGAAAGCTATGCCTATGTCACAAATATTGATATCTATTTAATCACTTCTGAAATCTGTGAATTTCTATAATATGTACTGTTAAACATGTCATCTATGTTGAACCTTACATAATGCATTAAATGGTATATAAAAATTCACTGTACCTCTGAGTATTTCATCAGGATATTTTTAAAAAGAATTTATTTATATCTTCCAAATCAGAATTATATCCCAAAACACCTTTTCAAGATTTCTATAACTGGCTTCATAAAAAGCTGTATCTCATGCAGATTTTTAATAGTCAACATTAAAATAGAACATATTAGGGGTTTATTAGTAATTATTTAGACCTGCCAAACAGTATCTTTTATCATGGAAACAATTAGTTATTGTTAAATTTGACATGTTAGCTCTGTATTCCTAGGTCCTAGTGTAATGTCAGGTATATTATAGACAAAAGCATTGTTAAATGATTAAATGAAGCAATGGTTCCTCTCTCTGGGAGTTTCTACTCCAGATGAGAATATGAAACAATGGAAACATAAAAACAGTACCATAGTAATAACACTAAAATGATAGAGACAAGATTGAACATTGTGGGAGGTAATATTGCAGACCAGGCTGAATTTTAAGTGACATGAACTTGTTTTCAAACCCCTGCTCTGTTACTGAGTAGCTAGGGGACTTCAGGCATATGACATCTCTTTTTGAGCCTTAAATTTCTTATCTGTGAAATGGGTCTAAATGAAAGCACATTAGCTTTCCAAGACATTGCTACTTTGTAAATTAAAATAAAATTTGAGGGCCAGTAGAAATCATGAAAACGTTTGAAGAATTGGACCATAAACTGAGATTTTAAGAATGAGTAGAATTTCAGATAAATGAAGAGAAAGAAAATGGAGACTGAGCGTAGTTGCAATAAAGAAAGCAGAGTAGAGAAGAAAATAAGTGCTTATATGAAGAGAATTGTTAAGCTTTGCGATAATATGGGAGAAACGTTAAGGTAGCTTTGATTAAATCAGTGGTGATGGTTGTATTGTATTGCATATGTGGATAAGTCAAAGATAATGCCTATGTTTCTAATTTGTGAAACAATATAGAGAGTGATATAATTCACTGAGGCAAAGGACACCAGAAAAGAATCAGATTGAAGAGTGGTAAATCAAGAACCCTGTGTATGGTAAGTTGAACTGCTATAACTTTTTTGTGTTAATGTGTAATTATTAAAGAAGCAGTTGAATATTGAATGTACTGATCTGGAGCCTAGAGGTTTGAACTAGAGAGGTGGTTGCTATTCAACAGGGAGAGTCAGCAAGCAAATTCACCAAGGAAAATATACTCTCCAAGCCCAACATGATCAGAACAGGCTGGAAGCCAGAAATATTACATAGGATGTACATGTAAAGCTTACGGATGGGGAGCTGAAATTTTAACTGGAACGAAGAGAGATCTGCTGCCAAATAAATGAACTGAGAAATCTTTAACTTAGTAGCAACATTTAAAGTCATAGGAGTATATACAATGTATAAGACAGAAAGCATAGAAAGGGAACAGAAACTTGGCAGAGGGCCCCATTTATGGAGCAGACGGCAGAAGAGAAGCTGAAACAGGAAATGAAGAAAGCATGTGTCATTGGGAAGCAAAACTTTAAAATGCAACTTCAGAAGAATCAAAGGAAGATAGTTTTAAGATAGCTGCAATAAACATTTAAAAAGTACCTCAGAGAAACCAAAAAAAAAGAGCTTCGACATACCCCATGAAATTAGCAATTTTATCATACTTGAAGGCAATGATGGAGTCTATAGTCGATTTGTAAATAATGTGAGAAGTCTATAGATATTTGCCAAAATCTTTACTGGTTGTTTTCCCAAGGATCCAAATTCTTCCTACTAAACAGTATGTCTTTATCTCTGGAATCAACATGAGAATATCAGAAAAACAAAATATTCTCTTTTAACATTTGTCATAATAATCTATATGCATGACAATACGTTATAAACATTTATATTAGTTATACATGTTACCAGTTATCTGAATTACATTAAAATTAGCATCTCCATTTCCAGGTGGATATTTTAAGGCCAAGGAAATGTCAAATGACTTGCCTTTTGTTCTGGTAAATTAGAGAAAATGGGCCTGTCACTTAACGTTAATAGCACTTGGAATGCCTTCCAATTTATTTTAATTAAGGTCTTCATTTTCTGTGCATTTTTATATAATTTACTTTAAAATAACTTATAGCAAGGGAAAATTGTGATTTATTAAGAATAATCAGGACTTAATTCAGGCTAATATAACAGAATACCAAAGACTGGGTGGCTTAAACAACAAACTGCCTTTTTTTTTTTTTTTTTTTTTTGAGATGGAGTCTTCCTCTATTACCCAGGCTGGAGTGCAGCGGTGTGATCTCAGCTCACCACAACCTCTGCCTCCCAGATTCAAGCCATTCTCCTGCCTCAGACTCCTGAGTAGCTGATTACAGGTGCGTGCCACCATGCCCAGCTAATTTTTGTATTTTGAGTAGAGACGGGGTTTCACTATGTTGACCAGGCTGGTCTTGAACTCCTGACTTTGTGATCCACCTGCCTTGGCCTCCCAAAGTGCTGGGATTACAGGTGTGAGCTACCGCACCCTGCCAAACAACAAATGTTTATTTCTCAACATCCAGAGGCTGGGAGGTCCAAGATCAAAGTGCTAGCAAATTCAGTGTCTAGTGAAGGCCTTCTTCCTGATTTTCAGATGACTGATTTCCTGCAGTATCCTCACATAGTGAAGAGAGAGGGAGAGAGCACTCAAGGTCTCTTCTATCAGGGCACAAGTCCCATTTATTAGGGCTCCACCCTTATGGCCCAATCACCTTCCAAAGGCCTCATCTCCTAATTCCATCACATTGTGGGTTAGGATTTTAACATATAAATTTGGGGGTGATACAAACATTTAAGCCACAACAAACCATAAATAAATAAATGCTTCCAAACTTATTAAGAGCATTCTTCTCTCCTTTAAATTAATGTTGATATTAGAATTCACTAGAGGATACCAAATTTTTTTTGTATTCTGCTGTTGTGACTCAACAATATATACTTCTTCAAGCAGCCTCTCTTGTATGAGCCTCATATTTCACAAACAATGGTTTGTGAAAGAAGTGTATATAATATATATAATTATAGCAAAGAAACACTGTGATTTGTCAAGAATAATCATGTCTTAGTTTAGGCTGCCATTACAGAATACCATAGACTGGGTAGCTTAAAATATAAATAATATATATTTTTAAGTAAATGCATCAGAGACATTTAAAAATATTTTAAGCTTTAGGGTAGAGTTGTGGTAGGGAAAAGTTTGTATTTCTTTACCTATGCCACTGCATCTTCAAAAAAAAAAAAACAAAAGGAACTAAGTTATGTATATTAAAGGAAATGTGTCACGTTAGTAGACCTAATTTCCTTTTCTTGATGCTTATTGTCGGAATGGATTATTGCTTAATGAAAATTTAAAAAAAGGGGACCTCCTTCCACCCTGGGAATTTTTACAACATTTTGAAGAGCAAAGCTTAGTTTAAGAAAAATTTCCTTTGAATTTAAAAGCTGTTTTAAACATTAAGCACGTGCATTTTTATATGCATTTGTAGGCAAATATCACACTTTCAGGCTTTAGCACCCTCTGGCCTCTACCCACAATGTCACTCTGCATGCCTCAGAAAACACAAAGAAGTAATGCCACTGGATAAATAACTTGAAGTGAGAGACCCTGTTCATTGCTGTGAGAAGCCAGCGATTTGTTTGACTCCTTGCTCTAGCAATAAAGTTTCTCTTGTCACCAAGCATCAGTAACATGTAAGTTCTATCAATAAAACATAATATGATGTTTGCTGCAAAAATGAGCAATTTTTATACCACATTTTTGGATCTTCATTTTATCATTCTCTTAAACCTCCTACTCACTTTCCTTCTTTGAAATTCAGTAATTTTATTTTTTATTGTCCATTTTGGATATTGATTTTTTTAGATCTTCTTTTCTTTTGTAATTGGCTGCCATTTTGACCCTTCATCCTGCCACCACATACACCTTCTAAAATTTGATGAGCTCTGTCCTATGTACCATCCTCAGAAAGTTTCCTTCATTACACCTATATCTAAGAAAGAAAGTAGATCATAACATTTAAAAATATGTTTTTTAGACGTTCCACCTTTTTGTGGTAAAATGGTTTAATAATGATTTTTAACATTTTCTCGCAAAAATAAAAGACAGGCCTTTATCACAATGGTACAAATTGCTTATATTCAAGAACAGAATTTACAGCATCTAGAGTAGAACTTGAGGAATCTCTGTTCCCACTTAGACTCTATCCTCTCATTTACCCTGTCCCCGGAAGGCCCAGCTAATATTGCCTAACCAGTAAACTATGAAAACAAAAGTGAATGACTCAATATATCTCATTAAGATTCCACTCAAAGGGCTGGGCGCGGTGGCTCACGCCTGTAATCCCAGCACTTTGGGAGGCCGAGACGGGCGGATCACGAGGTCAAGAGATCGAGACCGTCCTGGCTAACACGGTGAAACCCCGTCTCTACTAAAAATACAAAAAATTAGCAGGGTGTGGTGGCGGGCGCCTGTAGTGCCAGCTACTCTGCAGGCTGAGGGGTGAACCCGGGAGGCGGAGCTTGCAGTGAGCTGAGATCACGCCACTGCACTCCAGCCTGGGTGACAGAGCGAGACTCCGTCTCAAAAAAAAAAAAAAGGAAAAAAAGAAAGATTCCACTCAAAGGGAATTTCTAGGATGTGAGGGCGATCTGGCTGCGACATCTGTCACCCCATTGATCACCAGGGTTGATTCGGCTGATCTGGCTGGCTAGGTGGGTGGCCCCTTCCTCCCTCACCGCTCCATGTGCGTCCCTCCCGAAGCTGCGCGCTCAGTCGAAGAGGACGACCATCCCCGATAGAGGAGGACAGGTCTTCAGTCAAGGGTATACAAGTAGCTGCGCTCCCCTGCTAGAACCTCCAAACAAGCTCTCAAGGTCAAAGGGAATTTCTACCTTGGGGCCAGTGTAGTTCAAGGTTGGGCTGATGATCTTACGCTAATTTCCAGTTTTCTCTCCATCTATGTGTACTTTATAACCTTTAAAATGTATGAGATGTAAAGTGTAGGAGAAATAAAAAGAAATTATTTTTCACACAGATGGCAATACATATATATGTACCATCACCCCCCAAGACATGAGCCTAGCATAAGTGGATCCCAGAGAGATCTGGACACTTTTGAAAATGATGAAGCCATAAATGGTAGTGAATAGAGCATGCGAGTGAGTATTGTGCCATATCTTCAAGTTTGATTTCAGGCAAGCAAATATAACCTCCATGGTATAAGCCTCAGAATTCCTTTTGGAAGCAGAATTCCGAGCAAGATTGCAGATAAAAATGACCCTCCATTGGCTACCCAGTGTCACTGTAGTGCCTTGGTTAAAATAGGCTGCCAAATCACTTCAGGAGAGTTGTTTAATTCCATCCCGATCAAATTTTACAGGTCTGTGATTCAAATTATTCCACGCTATCGGTTTCAAGACTTCATCAGGAATGAATTTGTTCTGCTTGGAGTCCTTAGTGTTTGAGAAAGACCTCTGTGATTAGCCAAATCAAAACCTTTCAGCAGCGGCAGCAGCCACATTCAGACTGAATTTCTGCAGCTGACTTATCTAACAAAACATTATCCTCTCTTTAATCAAAGGCCTAAACACATGATTTTGTTACTCACTTTCAGTAAATAATTGAACTGTGAGCAAACTGCAGAATGTGGAGTAGAGCACAAAGAGACACGCCCTATCCCACTCCCCAGGTGGGGGTATCTCTTCATTGCCACTCCACATAAATCCTCTCAAATCCTCTCCATCCTCTCAACCCAGCTACTCATTCAGGGTGACAGAAGTGAGGCCTTTAGAATACTTCTGCCAAGGGAGCAGCTGAACTCAGGCAATTCAAATATGTGTGAAAAATCTTAACAGGAGCACATCAGGGAAGTCTCTTCCTGACCAAACAAAGGCACTTCTCCCACATTTACCGGCCAGAATCTGCTTTAGGTTAATCGTTCTGCCTATTGCAGGTAGCTTATTTCCTGGGGCTTCCAGGAGCCACAGCTTCTTTCCACTATATGCAGAATCTGGTGGAGCTAGGAAGACACTGGGTACATTTCCCTAGGTCTTGAAGGGGATTCTAAATAGCCATCTTGTTTTTGCCGCAGACTTTCTTTTTTTAAAAAAGCTGAATGACTGGCATCTCTCCTAGCTTAAGCATGCACACAAGTATAAAATTCTGATTTCTTGTTTCATGCATGGTTAGTTGTTTATTGTTATCATTTGCTGGTTGGCTAAGCTCATTGATGACTTTAGAAGGCAAGCAAGTACCTCTAGTTTACAGCTGAGTACCTTGGCTGGTGTGGAGCTGTACTGGATGGGAGCGTATTTGGATGTCTGGTGTTTGTTCACGGGTATATGATGATCTTACTTCTGCTTCAAAAACAGCAATTAATCAAGACATCTGACAAGTACTCTAGGATTTCTTTAGAACATCTAGCTTCCCAACATCACCTGCAACCCTTCCACAGCCCCTAAGAGAGTAATGTTTCACTAATATTGCAGAAAACGCATCTGGACGATAATCCTGTGGCAACTCTACTCATAACTGATATTTTTCTTCCTAAACATGCATATTCTCTGCTTGATTCTTTTTGTGACAAACAGCAATTAGTTGATTTGATGTTAAAGGTGAAGTCTATGACATTTAGATAAGATAAAAATGAGAATGCTTAATGAGTGTTGTATTGTTGTTTAATCTTTATAACTATGAAAGATGGGTACAGTTATCTTTATTTTATTATTGAAGAAGTAACAAAGAGGTTAAAATACAGCTGAAAACAATACTGTATTATTAGCAGAAGTTTTTTCTCCTGTTATTTCCACCTTAATTTTCCAAACCAAGCAGTATATTCATTACTGTTGTAGGATGAGATTTTAGTAAAGAAATAGCCAGTCTCTGGCTTTTGCGTGCCCCATGCCTAAATTTATTAATACAGTGTTTGAGGCAAATATTACAATAGAAATAGTGACTTTTAGGGAAAGAAAAAATATGAAAATTTAAAATAAGGAAAATGCCTTCCCATCTCCCACCTTCTAACCCCAACCCCTGGCTAAAGGAAAATTCTCCCACTTGCTAAAGGGGAAAAAAGATGAAAGTGGTCCTGAGTTGAGACTATTGCTTCCTCAGAAAAATGAAAGTGACAATTAATTGCTAATAGACCTGTGTTGTGCTTGGGACCACAGATAGCCTAGGAGAGAGTTTCACATCAGAGGTGACAAGCAGAGATGAGTCAAATTCATTTAAATGGGAGTAACAAGATGAATGATTTTGCATGAAGAAGACGTATGTTAGGTGTCCCTTATGTATTTGTAGAACTAGTGATGAATTTTGGAAGAAAGGTAAGTTTTGATTTAGAAATACTGGGTTCGTATGATAGCGACTCATCCAGGATAAGATATCGAAGAAACAAGTTGAAATGTGGTACTGAGAATTAGGAGAGAGAGCCAGACTAGGGATATTATTTTAAGAGTTAAGCATAAAGATTACGGTTAAAGTCATGAAAAATGATAACTGAAAAGGCACTTAATATAAGCAGCAGTCATGTTCCAGTTACTATTGTATTCCCAATTTCTTAAACAATACCTGTCACTTCACTGACTGGACTCATTGGACGAATGTGTGAAAAGAGCGGCTAGAGAAAGAGGAAAGGAAGTCAGAAATACTGGAGAAGAACTAGAAGCATAACATGTCAAGAAACGAAAACCTATCAAAGATATCAAAATCTCACTGAATTTCAGGATAATCTTCAAATTAAAGGATATAGATTATTTTAGACGTTTCCAACCTGGCTACATTTTCACATCACTTGGGGAACTTAAAAAGAAACACACAAGCAAATCAAATCAAATCAAATCAAATCAAGAATATCTGGTCAGACCACTCAAATCCACACCTCATGCAACTGATTACAGACATGAGTACTTTTAAAATATTGCTCTTCAGTTGTTTTTAATGTTCAGCCAGTAAAGAACCACTGGATTCAATGAGCTTTATGACCTCTTAAATCATGGAAATTTTAACTTTTAGAAAATTTTTAAGTACTTGCTACATGTCAAAATATTTTTTGACTTTTCCAAAAAACATGAAAAATATTGACCTTGACTTTTCCAAGCCTTCTTTGTCTACATCATCTTTAATCTCATCATTATCCTTCTGTTACCTAAAGTCATTTTTGACCATTGTTACTTCATCTCCTACATCCCATCAGTCATGAGATCTCACTGCTATGTTCCCTTCCTTTATATTTTCTTTGTGACAGCTGTGGTTCTACACTACATGCCCTCTTGCTGTAGTGTTAATAATTTGTGAAATGATCCCTTTAATTTGAAGTGTTGGCTGCTGCAATCTATCCCTTTCTTTGCCACCAAACTTACCTTCCCAAACACAGGTCAGGTTGTGCCACTCCCTGCTTGGAAACCGTTTATGGATTCCTACTACTTAGAGAATAGACTCGAAACTCTGTAGTGTCCTTCATTAACTAACTTCAACCACCCATTCCAGCCTCAATTCCTGCTTCATTCTCCCGGCTCCCAGCGTTCTAGCCTCTAGAGTACCTGCTCCTCAAGCCTCACTATACACATTAACTCCTCATGTCTCACAGATTCCTTCCTTCCTTTCCGTATCACAATGTGAACTTTTACAAAACAACTTGCCCAAAACTTGCTTTCAGGAACCTTTTTCCTTCTCTAGCCAGAATTAATTCCTCCTTTTGCTCTACTCTCCTGTCACGTTGTATCTATATTACAGCACTTAATACATTATGTCTTACTTTATAGTTAATTGCTTTAAACTTCTTTCTCCTACACTAGATCGTGATCCCTTGGAGGCTAGCTGTCAAGTTTTACTATCTTCCTATCTCACATTTCATCTAGCACTGTGCTTTGTAGAAAGTAGTTACTTAATATGGACTTATTTCTTTGACTTGAACTGAATTGATAGCTTTATACTAAAGTTTTTTTTTACATAAAACGTTTAAAATAAATAAATATGTCCTAGGAACCTAGTAAATTCTTTTCCATACTAAAGGTATATTGACATTTAATACAACTGATGTGATTCAGTTTCCATTTTAAGCATATATTATTGTTTTGCAGTTATGAGAATGTCTAATAAACCAGCCAATACGTTTTTGTTTTTTGTTTCTCATTTGACCCTGTTTGTCTGTCAAACAAGAAGCAATTTAAAAAAAATCCTGAGGGAAAGGATAGTGTATCTAACAAAATTGCCTTTGTTATTTTGGGATTTAAGGTAAATTGTGTTTGTAAAATCAGTTTGGATTTAGCTTATCTTTTTGTTAGAGCTAGTGGATTTCTCTTTCTATTTAATAATTATGGTAAAGACTATTTCTGAATAACCATGGGCTTAAAAAAATCTAAAATGAAGCTCTTAAAGTTTTGCTCCCTACCCTTTTAATAATACGAAAGTCAAAATTGCTCTCATTGTGTTGCCTAGGTTGTACCATGCATTAAGAAAACATTCTACCAGAATAAATACTAAATTACTTTTCTAGCCACATGCCTTCTGCTTCACTAATGATCCATTCTGAGGAGCCCTAATCAGTTATTGCTTCCCTAGGCATATCGGTGACATAATACATGGATAGAAGCTATAGTTAGAGCATTCATTTTTTATTTTTTCCAATGATTTACAGGAAATCACTTTTCTAACTTGTCTGAAAAAATACTTTGTTAATAAGCCTTTCTAAATCCAAATTATAATCTATATTAAAGAAAAAATCAAGCAATTTTCATTATTTTCCCTTTCTGTATTACAAAGAGTTTCTTTTCTGGTTTGCTAGCTTCTCTTATTTTGTCCACGCTCTTTCAATACAAAAACTAAAATGTAATTTAAAGTTACTGTCAATGAATTGATATGCATTTCTTTTGGTGAATAAAAAATGCAAATATATGCTGCCATTTTAGAATATAGAAATGCATTTTAATAGGAATTATAATATTATTTCAAATCACATGAGGTTGTTGGTAGTGGTAGTATGCAAGATGAGAAATGCAGTAGTCTCTTGTCAGACAGGACATTAGTTTTTTGCAGATGTATGCGGCAAACCAGAGACCACTGAAGGCTGTATAAACAATTACACTCACTTTACACGTTCTTGTAAATGTCTAAATTGTTATACTAAGCAAAACAATATAATGTCCATCATATGTGTCTGTTTTTTGGAGGGAGGAGGCTATTTTTTGTATGCTTGTCCACTATTGCACTAAAGGCTACAAAAATAAAAGTTGTACCAGCATTTTTCCTAGTCTGTTTTAATTCTACTCATCTAACAGTCTTTCCTATGTATTTACTTATTTCTCAACAAGCTTATTAAGAATCTGTCTGCTCTATCACAGAACACCTTTCCTGATCATCCTAATACATAATAGCACCCTGTGTATTCCATTGTCTTTATTTATTATTCTTCCTCCCACTTATAATTGACATTATTTTGCATGTTTTAATTTATTTATTATGTATTATTGATCAGAAGGTAACCTACATGAAAACAGGACCTTTATCAGTTGTGTTCTTCATGGGATCCCCAGTACCTAGAACAGTTGCTGCCATAGTGCAGGTGCTCTTTAAATGTATACAGAGTTTTGAATGAATGAACCCTATGTATTACTTTTAACTCCAAAAACAGTAGGTACAAGTGTAAATAATTTGGTAAACTTCAGAAAGTTTCAACCTTCAAAAAGAAAATGTCCAATAGTTCAATAAAACATTGTTAATGAATAAGTAATATTTTAAGATTAGAGATGGTAATAAGGATTATGCAACTTCTGCATAATTATTTAATCGAAAAGCATTATTTGGTGTCTCTTTTTGTCCTCTTCTGTGCTAGATTATAAAGATACAAATGTGAAAAGTGTATCACCTTTATTCTTGTGAAGAATATATCTTTTCAAGAAAATCATATTCTAATAAAGAAATGTAAGTAAATCATCTCAGTCCTGTGATTAAAGAACAAGCAAAATAAAACCAGGGGAATTATATAAGGAAGGGTTGTTCGGTGGGAAGTGTAATTGACCCTTTAGGGGAGGTCATCAGGGAACTATAACAGAGTAGGTGAGTCTTGAGCTGCAGTGTGTGGTTTCCTCTTCTATTTCTTCTGGAACTCTTTATGGTGAGAGTAGGAAAAAAAAATCATAATTTTGCAAGTTACTTTGAACAAGACCACAGATTGCGGGAGTCTTTCTTAGACTGACTCTAAGTTCATACAGAGATCTAAAACTTCACTTAGAGCTAATGAGTCCACACATAAAGAAACATTTTAATCTTTATCAATATTATTAAATTGAGTAGATTTTGACACAACTACTACCTGGGTTATTGGAAGTTTTAAAAATTGTCATCAGCTGAAACTGAGTCTGTTGATCAATAAACTTACTGCTAAAACATAATGAGTAAACGTTCAAGAGGCCATCTACTCAATAAATAACTGACTATGTTTTCAAGAAATTAAAGCTCATATGTCTTTCTCTATTTGGTCAAACGGTGGCCATTTGTCCATTGCAAGCATATGAGTAGACAGACACTTCAGAGATTCTAGTTTTTTCATTAACCTACTGTGAGTCCTTAGAAAAGCCAGTAATATCTATGTACTCTCTTTACCTGTGCAAGGGAAGGAAGCCAGCAGTTATCTTCTCTATAAGATTATTCTCTATGACAGCTGCATCTTATTATTCTTCTCATTCCCATCACAGGAGAGTGTTACTACCAAACCATCTTTGCCACTACCTAATTTAATTGTATTTAATTTTAAAACATCTATAGGAATAAAAATGTGTGCTTTCTTTACTCTTTATGATAAAAATAACTAGTCTAGGTGGTTGAAATTTTAACTGTAGGAATATAAGACTAATTTCCAGCATCTTAGGGCCACTACTTTCCAATGGCAATGCGAAGTCATTTAGGAGTTTTAATCAGAAAACTGAAGTTAAGAATAAATTACAGAGGTCCAAGCCAAAGGAAGCTGAGCCAAGTTTAGGGTGTGCTGCAATCTACCTGATGTAGATACTGACAGTGGTTTGGATGAGAGAATTGGTAGCAGGAACTGTAAGGCATAATGAATTTGAGAAAGAAATTAGAGGTGGATTCAACAGGGATTTGAAATTGATTTAACTGAGTAAAGAGAGAAGAAATGTTGAGAAATCAAGAATGATATCCTAGTAGCCCTGACTTCAGGGCTGTAAACATGTCAAAGGAAAACGAGAGGGAAAAACTGGTTTGGAGCAAGAAACAATGATTTAAATTTTGAAATTTTTGGATGTTAGGTTTCTAAGAGTCATTCACATGGGAGTAGTTAGTAGGTAGCTATATGTATATGCATATGTAGAACGAGAGCTCAGCAGAAGAATCTGTGTTGAAGACAAATTAGGAAATCAATACCCTTGATGTTACATGAAGCCTTGGGAAATAATGAGTGATCTAAAACAGAAAGAATCTCATTGAAAGAGGAAAGCTTACCTGTGATATAATCACAATGATCACCATTATATAAGTGTAAAAACAGAAGATTCACTAAAGGTTATTGAGCAATGGAAGGAGGGCAAAAATTTTAAGAGAAGGGAATGTTTTTGAAAGCACGGAATGTTCAACAGCATCATAAGCTACTGGGAGATGAAGTAAATATGGACCTGAAAACAGGCACTACATTCGGAAGCAACATGACTGTAACCATGGTAATAACAGTGTCAGTGTGGACTACAGTAGTGGAGATACAAGCAGATTGAGGAGGGTTTATGGAACAGAACAAAATGGAAACAGCGAAAGTCCCAGCCATTTTCTGGAATTTCACTCTAAGTGGAAAGAGGAAAGATGGCTGGAGAGAAGACATGGAACGTAGACTGTTGTTTCGGATTAAAGAGGCTAAGGCATATTCACATGGAAGGAGGCAGTAGAGACGGTGAAGCTGAGAAACAGGGAAGGGATGATAAGATTCTTGTGGCAATGTTCCTCAATTCAAATTTTAAATCTGGGTAATGCTACATAATCTATTTCCCTTTGGGACATACGTAATACATAATACATAATGACATTTTAATAAAGCAAACTTCCGTGAATTTAGCAGTAAATCTGTCTGATTTTATGTATTCTAGGTTTTCTCAAACTAATTTCATCAAAGAACATCTTTTTCTTATGCAATACTTGTTAATTACCTAAAGACAGAGAATTCCTGTTTTGGAACTTTGCGGTAAGACAGGGTTCCTAGCTTAGGGAGAGACAGTAATGGGATTCTGTGCTCACATAAAAGGATTCATTTTAAAAGCAGGATAAATTGTCCCAGTGTGACAGGATAAAAGAGTTTCGATGCTACCTGGTTTATAAGCTTGATGGCAATAAGTTGATAAATTCTATTTATCTCTTAATTTTAAAATTATGTCCTAGCAACACATACACTAAAGTAAACTCACAAATACATAAACTGAGCTACAAACATACAGACCTACACACAGACATTCACATAAACACAAATCATACATAAACTCACAAACACTAGCAGTTAACATATATAAATTCACATAAATGGAGATACTACATAATATTCAGATGGAAGAGGATTACACTTTATAAAAAGATTATTGAAACAATCTCTGAAGAGAATGTCAGAGAAAGCTGAGTAGAATTTCTTAGCATTGTTGAGTCCCAAGTAATGTAGAGATCATAACTTATATTGACACTCATCTGCTTGCTAGTGCAAACTTCTGCAGTAGCTTTAAATAGCTTCTTTTGTGGAAAAAGAGAATTCATAATTAGGACTGATTCAAGATCAAGGTTTTCCAGGCTGTGTAAAGGAGAAAAATAAGGTGAAAGAATTGAGCATATTGGTAAAGGAAAAGTTGAAATATTGCACAATAAATCTGACAGTGTAAACATAACACTAATCATAATTATGATATACAAGATCCTCAGTAGATCTGGAACCCCAACTCAGATAATCTGGTTTCAGGTTTTGTGCTCTAGAGAAGACTGGCCAGACCAAATAGTGAGATAAATTGTCTACATATCTTGATGGAGTCAAAGAACATCAAAGAACATCCTGTCAGCTACAGGAAGAGACACTGAATAAGAAAGATAGAAAAAAAAGGATTTTGTATTAGGTAATGTAGTATTTGAAATTATGAATTTAGAGATGGAGTTGAGGTGACAAGATCTAGACTCGGGCCCTAGCAAATGGATGGTTGGAGTACAAAGGTGATTAATGTCACTGGAGAGGAGATTAAGAGATTGTAAAGCTGGAATATTGAGTAGGTCATCTATATAGCCACTGGATTTACCTATTATTAGAGAGAGAGAGAGCAAAGAAAATGGTGAAATCTAGAGATTTCAAGGAACTACAGGTAGTTGGGTGGCAAGGCAAGGTAGAGAATATGTAGCTAGAAGAGTGGAATAGCATGTCATACATAAGCTGAGAATTGTTTTATATGAAAATAGGTTTTTTTGTAAAATAATGCATGATTATCATTACAAATTCAAACAATGAAGAAAATTACAGAGAAAAAGAAATTAAAATCTAATCACATAAATTACTATTATTAGTATGCTTACATAATCTCTTCTAGCATGTCTACAGCCACAGAAGCAAGGTTTCTTCATGAGAATGGAGGAGTTCTTACCGGGATGTGGAAAATGGGGAGAATGTCAAAGCCACATTCCAACACTGACAAAAATGGGTTGTGGGAAAATGTGTGTACGCCTGAAAGGGGAAATAGTGGCTTCAGGCGACAGCCATTGCCAGATAAAGGAAAGAAATACAGATAATGTTCTTTTATTAGAGAGTGATTGTGAAGATGTGATGTTTGTTAATCACAGAATGTAGATTTCAGAAGTCATAAAAGACTGTTTGGAAGCAGGAAAGCTGGTAAAGGATAGATCATGCTAAAGGGAGTGTGCAACTGCATGGACAAAAATGTGGCTGAAGAAAGATGATACGGGGATTCCATCTCAGATGGCAACCGAAGAACACGCATGGCAGATGAGGCTGATGCACAGCTAGCAATGCATTTATTCCAATGACCTCTTCAGAATCTGGTTTACACACAGGCCCCTCAGGATTCAGTGGCAGAGGTGGCACTCATTTATTCTCTCATTCACTCCAAAATAGGCTAAAACACCTAGTATGGCCAGGAACTGAATTCATCTTGATAAACGTGAGAGACATAGTCCCTGCCCTCAGATTGAACAGAATGGCAAAATAGTATGTGTTTATAAATGATAATTGAATGTCTGAAAGTAGACAATGTACAAAGAAATATGTCCCCCCATAGAGGAATATGAGAAAAATTTTCAGTGAAGCAAGAACTGACCCAGGAAAGGAGCAATACACTTCAATCGTAGTTTTCAGATAAAACAGTTAAAAAGTTCAACATCTCCTAACTGGTTAACAATTACCTGGACTCTTCAGTTACACAAATAAATTTTAACATATTTCAACTTTAGGGAATTAGCATAACTACCCAAGAGTGCCCTTGTCTTAAAAATATTAAGAAAAAGAAGATACTAAGTTATATATATAGATTATTATATACTTTAATCTTCCATATGTGATTATTAAATATTATTTAATAGACAAGGATCCTTTAATGTAATAAGATACCACATAGTTTCATGCATATGTACAAAAAAGGAGTCAGTGGCTTTTTGAGTCATGATTTAATTCACAGACACAAAGCATGACTTTGCAAATCTACAGCAAACCAGACCTGACATCAATAGCAATGTCATCATATGTATACCCAGAGGAGTTGCTAATATGTTCAATATATTTATAAATCTCTAAAGACCATCCACAGCAAATTTATCCTATCAGATACTGTTTTATTTCTGAATCTTTCCTATCTTTCAAAGATAAAAATTATAATATTCTTTCAAAAAGAAGATTCAGTGATTCTGTACATTTACAGATTCCTCAGCAATTTCAAACAGATTTTAAATATTATTTGGCCTGAAGAAATATTTTGTAATATTGGCACCATGATTCATAACATAAGCTAAATCTGTAGGTAATATTGTTAATTTTTCTTTTTATTTTTAGGAGCTGATGAACTGTGGTTGAAACAGTTATTCGTAAACCAAGGAAATGTGATACGCTTGCCAGTGAGGAGAATAAAAAGCTTTTCGGTTTATTCCAGGGCAGCTCTATTACAGCAGTTATGCTACAAGCTTTAGTAACATTTTTCTGAGAGCAGGCACCACAGGGAGACAGAGGAGTGACAGATGGGTAGTGGCAGTTACATTTTAGCACCACAGAGTGAGGGCAATTGTTCACCTTTGAAGGCACTTGCTCCTGTGGCACTGGCTTGAATGTGGTCCCCATGAGAGGACATCACCTGGCTCACCTTAGGCTGTGTAAATTAGAAACATACTGTCTAGCAGATGAGCAATAAGGATATGAACAAAACCGTAGAGATGTTTTAAAAAATCTAATTTCTGATTACCACTGGCTTGGAAGCTTATTTGTCAATAATTTGATCAGAAACAGCAGGAAATTTCTCTGTGTGAAGATGGTCTGGACTAAACTGCCGAAATAGGTGGCTGTTTTGCCCCTACAGGTGGTTATGTATCCCAGGAATAAGCCACGGAAGAGAAAATTCTGGGAATAATTCCAGCCAAGGAGAAGAAAAGAATCCCACTTAAAGCGCCCTCTTGGCCAGGTGCGGTGGCTCACGCCTGTAATCCTAGCACTTTGGGAGGCCGAGGCAGGCGGATCACGAGGTCAGGAGATCGAGACCATCCTGGCTAACACGGTGAAGCCCCGTCTCTACTAAAAATACAAAAAATTAGCCGGGCGTGGTGGCTGGCGCCTGTAGTCCCAGCTACTCAGGAGGTTGAAACAGGAGAATGGCGTGAACCCAGGAGGCAGAGCTTGCAGTGAGCCCAGATCGCACCACTGCACTCCAGTCTGGGCGACAGAGCGAGACTCCGTCTCAAACACAAAAAAAAAACAAAAAGAAAAAAAGAAAAGAAAAGAAAATGCCCTTTCAGGCCTTCTCTTTAAGTATCTAATTCTTTGAATAATTATTATACTTTCATTTTTAATTGTTTTTCCTGACACTTATACAGTTAGGATACCAACAGCTCTTCTAAATATTCTCTGACTCATTGTGCAGAAAATTATGACATAAAATGGCTTAATAGAAGATGGATGTAAATGAACGATTTAGAACTTAGTTAAAAGTACTAGAATCATTTATGAAGCTTTTCCATGTGTGAGAACTTTCTGGATACAGAAAAATCCCCTTTCCAAGGTACTCTGTTGATGATTAACTTACCTTAAGCATTCAACAGGGAAAAAATTCACTTAACATTCAAATTAATTAAAAATTTGAAAGCTGGCTAATTTGTAGAGTACATACTCATTGTTTGCAGAGCAAAAGCAGCAAATTCTGCTTTGCTGAAATGGTTTTGTTTGTATTGTGCATCTTCATGTTTCACTGACCCCGTTTTTCACGTCAGCATCACACTTCATTTCTTGCTCATGTGTGCCCACCATCTGAATGGTCGGAGTGAACGGAATGACGGACTATGGGCCAAGACTTAGAACATGACTTCATCATGTACTTGCCCAATTCTTCTAAAGCAGGGAGGTAACCAGAGAGCCATCAATAACCTAGACAGCCATTACCTCTCTTAAGAAAGCCTATACGGTATTAGGTGCATCAGAAGCAAATTTCCCTCACACCCCAACTATACATTTTTCTTGGATTCTACTAGCTGTGACATTTTTCCTTAAGAATCCTCATGGTTGGCTAGTCACAGAACATTGAAATCATAAAATTCTGGAGCTACTTAATATTTTTTTAAAACCCTAAAATTCATATTTAAGATGTTACCCCCAGAAACTCATGCTAGTTACATCCTAACTGCTTTCTATTCTTAGGAAATTAAATTATTTTACCTCTTAGACATCTTTGGAAAAAAACTAATAAAATACTCAGACATAAATTGGGAAGAAATGTGGTGAAAACAAATTCTTCCTTTTGTAAATAAGTATGAGTCATTTTCAGGTAGGTGTTTTGTCTCTGCACACATCAGACTTACTACCTAAATAACAATTGTTGCGGCTACGGTTTGAATATTGTCGTCTCCAAACCTCATGTTGAAATTTGATTCCCACTATTGAAGGAGGAGCCTAATAGGAAGTGTTTGGATCATAGAAGCATATCTCTCATGAAGAGATTGATGCTCTCCCTCTGGGTGATTATTGCCTTCTCACACTATTAGTTCCCACTAGAGCTGGTTGTTAAAAAGAGCCTGGCATCTCCTCTCTGTCTCTCTTGCTTCCCTTCTCACCATGTGATCTTGCACACACTGGCTTCCCTTCACCTTCCACGTGAGTGGAAGCAGCCTGAGACCCTCATCAGAAGCAGACGCTGGTGTTGTGCTTCTTGTACAGCCTGCAGAACCGTGAGCCAAATAAACCACTTTTCTTTATCAACTACCCAGCCCCAGGAGTGAGACAGATGCTAACATATATGAAACACCCATTATGCATCAGGCGCAGTGGAACGTGCTTATACGGAATACGTCATGAAGTGCTTCTACTCTGCCAATGAGTCAGGCACTATTACATGTAAGAAAAAGGAGATGCAGAGAACTTAAGTGATTTTTCCAACATCACACAGCTACTAAGTGGCAAACAGGACTCAAGACCACAAAAGGTGGATGCCAGACTGCACTCAGCTGGTAACTCTTTCCAGTGTCTTTCTCCACTAAGACACTTCTACTGGCGCAAATCTTACTAGAAAACAAAAACTAATGAAAGATATAGAAAGACAGAAATAGCAAGAGAAAGAGAAATTATTTTCAGGTTTAAATCCAATCCCAAGGTGCTATTCTGCATCCAACATACCTAGTAATTCTTCTTTTTCTTTCTTTTTTTTTTAAATATAAGAAATTTGTGTTGAAGCAGGACTAATTATCTATCTGAAATAATTAATTGCATATGCCATTTAAACTGAAGAAAATATATTAAGAAGAAAAATTCACTGTGGCTTTTGGAGATAACTACTTTCAAAGAAAAAAAGTCAGATAAACATATCCGGGTACAATTTCCAACTGCACAGCTATATGTTGTTTCTGAAGTAATACAAATCAAATAAGATCAGCAATAGTGATTCCACTGAGGGAAAACTCAGCTTTAGAATGGAGGAATTTGTGTATCGCTTATGCTGATTTAAGAGTTACACACATGAAAAGGAATCCCCATGGTGTCTGATCTAATCTTGACACTGACAGCATCCACAAGATCGATTGTCATTCGCAGCTCAAAGCTACTGCCTAGGGAAGAAAAAATGCTTTGATAAACTCATTGTGTCAAAGAAAAAGATTTCGCGGTGTGAAATATTGATTAAAACTTTAACGTAAAATTGGTACTTTCTGAAAGAACCTTGTAAAGGGAACAAAGTGAATAACAAAGAAACTCCAAAGGGCACTTTTTAAGATTGTTTTCAAAATGTTGATCTTTAAAAAGAATCTTGTGAAAAAATGTACATTACATTTTAATATCTACATCAATATTTTTTGTTCACTGTGGCAATATGCTTTCTTCATATTGTTGCTATTGTTTTATATTTTAAGGTCAAAGTGCACCACTGTGTTTTTTTTGGTTAATAAAATAAATGCATTTGAGCTCTAGCTTTCAGACTATTATTTCTCTCAGTACAAACAAGTTAAGGGAAAGTCAATAATGCCAATAGACATTTTATAGTCAAGGAAGACCTGTGAGTTTATCTAACCTTTTCAATAAATAAACATATTTATCAAATACTATAAAGTGCTCACCATAATTTTTGGAGAGCTCCTATTGTATTAGAGGGTGTGGGAAGTTATGTAATATTCTAAGTAATGGCAAATTGGAGCCCCAAAAGTGATTATATTAGTAAGAGTGTTTGAGAAATGTTTAAAACGTGAAAAAGTCACCCTAGATAAATCATATTTCTTTTAAGAAAATGGGGGCGGAGTGGAAAGAAGGTAAAAAGAAGGGTTAAAACAGGAGGATCATACTGAATCTCAGCTAAATTACCGTAAGCTCTTCAGAGAAAGGTAAGAGCAAAGATGTGTGTGTGTTGTCAGACTACCTCATCTGCCTCCTTCAAATGACTTATCACTCAGTCCACCTACATTTACTGTGCACCTACTCTGATGACTGCTATAAAAAAAAGCAAGTCTAAAAATACGACTCCTATGATTTGACTAAGAGAAGATTTCTAATGGAGTATTACAGTGCTTAAGGTTCATCTGAAGATATATGTAATATTTTAAGAGGACGTGATGAAATGGCAAATTTTATGAGCACGGTGCCTGAAAAATAGTAAACAATCAAGAAATATTAGTTGATAAAAGTGTAGGGACCACTGAAGATACAAGGATATGGGTTGGATCCTACTTCCTTTTCTGACACTTACCTTAGTGTGAGACCATGAATTTGGGGATCTATTTCTCCATTGGCAAAACAAAACGAGGAGCAAAATACTTCAAATGATGGATTCTAGCTCTCTAGCAATATTATTATATGAATTTTGAAAAGAGAAGGGTATTTTAGACGAAACAAAGGGAAAATGATGGCAATACTAAAGATGGAGGTCAGACACCAATTGAGAAAGGCAACTAGGTTGAGGCTCTCAGTTCAACTCCTGGATTCAAATCTTGTGCCTACCACCAGCAGTGTGATCTTGGCAGGCAACTTAGACCCTGCATCTCAGTGTCTCCACTATAAAATAGGAAGATAATTATCCTTCCCTTATTGAGTTAATGGACAGATTAAGTGAGCACATTTAAGGTGCTTAGAACTGTGATTGGAACATAACACATGCTCAAAACATTTTAGATGCTGGTAAAAATGGCTTAGGTTTATAGCATCCTGGAAATTCACATGGTTCTCTGATTTTAATCTGGTAAGTTTGTAAGCATAAAGCAATTTTTCCAGGAAGGCACGTAGTCCTAACTCAACTTTGTCATGATAGGATGGTTTTTTTTTAATCCTCTTGTCAGGGCTACTGGCACAGAAGTAATGTTATACTACTTGCAAAATAAAATTAAGAGATACATATTTAGTTCATTTATTTAAGGAGAGTCACTGTTTTACCCTTCTTCCTTCCATTTCTGAAATGAATTTTTCTAAAATATCGAAAAATAAAGACAAACTATAAAGATTTTCCTTTAGTTGTTTTAAGATCTTTGCCTAGTTATTTCACATGACATTATAGAGATAGTCATGTCCAAGAAGTGGGGTGCAACTCTCAAAACACTCTTTTCTTTTAACTTAGCCTTTCAAACTATTATTCTTCTTTGTCCTTCAAATCATTTTATATTGTATAGCCAGATAAATCCAATTATTTTCTTAATGCTGAGGTCTGTGACTAACATTCATTCCTTTGGGATTTGGTTAGAAACATTAAACCTGCATGATGTATAATATGAAGCAGAGCATATTTACTAGCTGTGACCTTTATCATCCATACTATCAATAAGCAGTTTAGACAAAGTCGGGGAAAAGGTCAGGTTAAAGATAAAGAAGCTGGTCTCAAAGAAAGGCCTTTAAGTGATATTTAATTGTCTGTTTTATCTTAAAAATTATGGAATCTTTCCCCTTTCTCCATAACCTGTGTGGAGAAATTCTGTGATTCTAACTACTGTACAACTTTGCTTAGTTGTGCTTTTAAAATCATTTTTTAATCAATTTTGCTACATGACAATGATACTTTCTGATGTAACAGAAAAAAATATCTTTTTGGTTAAGATAATTAAGAGTGCGATGTGTGTAAATGTATAATAAGTTTAATATTTCAACCTTTAACTTCCCTTGTGTTCAGCATTTCTTAGAATGTGTTGTCAGTACAACTAAATTACCCATATATTTAACTATCCTACTGCAGTTTATTTATTCAGCCAGTAGTTATCCATGTGTTTGAGTACTAAGCATTCACTCTCTAACACTTTCACTTGTACCTCACGTTAGTTTGACTCCTTTACCTAGCCAACCTTGTTTTGACACAGTTGTCACAAATGTAAATGTTTATAGGAGCCAGGCAAATACAATTAATGCCCAAAGCAGGTGTAAGATGATTTTTTATTTTTTCTTTGGGACAGAGTCTTGCTCTGTCACCCAGGCTGGAGAGCAGTGAGGTGATCTTGGCTCACTGCAAACTCCGCCTCCTGGGTTCACACCATTGTCCTGCCTCAGCCTCCCGAGTAGCTGGGACTACAGGCGCCCACCACCATCCCGGATCATTTTGTGTGTGTGTGTGTGTGTGTGTGTGTGTGTGTGTGTGTGTGTGTATTTTTAGTTGAGATGGGGTTTCACCATGTTAGCCAGGATGGTCTCGATCTCCTGACCTCATGATATGCCTGCCTCAGCCTCCCAAAGTGCTGAGATTACAGGCGTGAGCCACCACGCTCAGCCAAGATGAGTATTTGTATGTGTTAAGTTATATTTTCAGGGAGCCATATAATACAACGTGGAATTAATATTATTCTGCAAATTATAGCCTATAGTTTTTGAGTGATAATGTCCTTTTTTTTTTTCTTAGCAACTGATCTGCTAGATTTAGAAGAGAAAAGCTTATGCCAAGCTCTTACAACTATGTCAGAATTTCCTCAAAAAAATTGTCCATGTGGAATTCTGGCCTGGACCAGAACAAAGCTAGCCCAATGTCTAGGCTCTAGGATGATACAGCAAGACTCTTGCCTCATTTGATTTTTGGAATTTTACATAGCAGAAATGGGCTCTGTTCACTTTTCAGGCTAAAAGAGTACGTGATTTTGGTTGATATATGTTAATGCTTCAAACCTCCATATACTGAGTTCCACCTTACAGAATACATTGCAGCATCCACAATAAGTTCATTGTATAGAACCCATGGAAAGATTCCCAGGTGCACATCATCACTAGGGGACAGAGGCCGTCTTAGTGGATGGCCTTTAAGGATCTTGATCTCATTGTCCACTACATCACTCTTGCCCTCATATATTTTCTTTTTTCTTTTCAACCAAATCGTTATACTCAAATCTTTATTTTTTTTTTCCAAGAAAAAATAAAGTACTCTAAATCTTGTTAACAGACAGGATTCTAGTAGCAAATGATATAAATAAAATTTTAAAAATAGATACATAAAAGGAATAGTCACAGTAACCTTGAAATTTATTTCAGGGCTACACCAAATTGTATTTTATTTAATTGTAATTTCTTTCTTTTCTCTTTTTGTTTTATTGTATTCTTTTTTTAAATAGAGGCAGGGTCTTCTTATGTTGCCCAGGCTGTTCTTGAACTCCTGGGCTTAAGGGATCTTCCTGCCTCAACCTCCCGAAGTGCTAGTATTACAGGCATGAACCACCATGCCTGGCCTTTAATTTCAATTTCTATCAAAAATTTAGCATAAAAAAGTCCTTACAGAAACAAAAAAGCTTTTGAGACATGCTAGTAGGTGCCTAATTTATTGTGGTACCACTGCGGTTAACTTTACCCCACCACAAAGTATTTAAAAACGGTTGCTGACCCAGAAAAATGCTCCCCAACCTCTGAGCGATATGCATCTGCTCTCACTGCACCAACATTTTATTGTGGTTCCCAGTAGTGTTGTCCCCAGGTGAATTTTTTTTTGCAGCATCCCAATTTACTAATTCCTAATTAGTAAATTAGGATTTACTAATAATTTGATTTTTAAATGTATTATAAATTGACCCATAGGGAGTATAGTGATTTTTTAATGAAGATCTAGAATAATAGATACAGAAATGGTGCTTATTTAGTTTTTGTTCAATCAGTGCTTGTGAGGTATCTTTATATTTTGTGTAAAGTGAATGAGAATCACCCTAAATCATTGTGTCAGCATCATTCTGGTACCCTAATTGCAAACAATTCAGCAAAAGTAATGTTGCGCTGAAGACAGAGAGTGATCCATGTCTGAGCCCCACTCTTGGAACCCCAGCCTGGTCAAGGCGCAACATGGCCTCATATGTGCAAGTCCTGAAACACCCTGGGGCATGTGTTGCACTCCACTGGTCTGATACACAGGCAGAGAATGAGAGAACTCCTGGAAGGAGAGAAATGGGTTCAGAGCCCACACATTTTTCCAGTTCAGCCTCTGGATAAGGAAACAGCACTGCTTTCTTCACCCCCACCATGTCCAAGATACCAGCACTGGGAGACATAGAAATTTTCCAAAAATGCAACTCAAAGTCACAGCAAAGGCATTGTTTGCTATGGTCAGAAACTATACTGGATCTCAAAGAAGATCTAACTCAAATCATCCCTGAACTAGATTTTATTCACTACTGCTCAGTGGGCACAAACTAATTGAAAAATAAAATTGCTTGGGTAAACTACCATTCTAAAATGATCAAAACAGCCAGGCTTGAGTTTTTCTGTTACCAACTGCCTCATCCTAACTCATTTCTACACATACACCTCCTAACTTGCTCTCCGCTGTCAGACTGCTCTCCTTTTTCTGTCTAGGTTCATCAAGAACCTGTATCTTAACTGTTGCTGATTGTTAGGACAACTTGTCTTTATAAACAACACCTTTACGTTCCCAATCTTCCCAACACACTGGCACTGGCATAAGTCTGACTTTCTCCTTACCTATTGGCTTTCTTCCTCCTCCCCGTTAATATTATTAAATTTTACTTTCCCTATGTCTGGTTCATGATTGTCAAGAAGCTATTTAATCTGTAGAACAGGTTTGTGAACATGTGTTAGGGAGTTGGAGCAATTTAATGAAATAAGACTTCAGACTTAAACAGACTAGTTTCGGCCAGGCGTGGTGACTCACCATGCTCAAAGTGCTGTAACCCCAGCACTTTGGGAGGCTGAGGCAGGTGGATCACTAGGTCAGGAGTTCGAGACCAGCCTGGCCAACATGGTGAAACCCTGTCTCTGCTAAAAATACAAAAAAATAGCCAGGCATGGTGGCACATGCCTGTAGTCCCAGCTACTCAGGAGGCTGAGGCAGGAGAATCACTTGAACCTGGCAGACAGAGGTTGCAGTGAGCCAAGATCGTGCCACTGCACTCCAGCCTGGGCAACAGTGTAAGACTCTGTCTCAAAAACAAAAAAAGACTACTTTCAAGTGGCTGCTTCCTGTGCTTCTGTAATACAGAGAATGCACACACTTTGGGAGTGTTATATATCATAAATGAGATGGCTGAAATGACTAGCAATAGTGTCTGGCATATGACTATTATTTTAAAGCTTAATAATCATTAGAGTGACGTGAGTCTGTATAAAAGTATCTTTTGTGGAATCTAATAATATAAAAGACCAAACCCTTAGAAAAAATGTGTGGTCATGTTAAAGGGTAATTGAAGATGAAATAGAGAGGACAAACTTGGCTGTTTTCAGCTTAGAGGCACGTTTACCATCATATTCCCCATCCATGTCTTTCCTTGAACACACACAAAGTTGCTTTGGATCAATGACTGCAGTCAGACTTGGCTTTTAAAAAATTTTAATTGCATCAAGAAGTCCTCCTGTTCTACCATATTGTTCCCCCGAGCTGCCATGATGTCTGAAAAATCTCACTTGTGAGGCCAGTATTTTGAGTCAATTGTACTAGATGCTTCTTTCAATCCAGGGAAGTTATTTGAGTGGGATAACAGATTAAACCATTAACATGCCATTAGTCTCTTGAATGAATTAGCTGTCACAGTACACAGAGTAAAGCCCCAGGAAAAATGAAGGGTAAGCAGTGATGAAGAAAAAAGAATTTTCTCTGTTTAGATTTTGCGGTCCAGTTGAGCAAAGTTCACATGAAAAACCTGAATGAACTCTGTATAACTTAGAGTCCTACTGAGGATCAAGGATCAGGGAGGTCAGAGACAGGCTGGTAGAAAACAAGGCTTACAAGAGGTCTTGATCCTAAACAATACATCTCCCCACTCCAAAGCATTTTTCTTACTTTCCCCTTTTTATATTTGAGTAGGTTCAAAAAAATCTATGTTTTATAATCTATGTTACTAATTACGTGGGATATTTTATTGAAGGCAAGCTATTTAATGTTTATGATTACAGTATAGTCTCCAGCACAAAAATACACACCTATATTCAATATTTTTGAGCACTTTCCACACATCAGTTTCCTTGTCAGGTAGAGGTAATTCAGAGAAAAAGAACTTAAGTTTTCTAGCCCAGCCAGCATAACACTCTAGTGCAAGTCAATACATTCAAGATAACTACATTGCAGAAGATCTCTCCCTTTAATATTTCAGTCAAATATCTCATCTATCAATCCTTGACTTACACAAATCCAAGCAATTTGATCATTCCCCTATAAAAACATCATCCCTTACAAATACCTTATACTGTACTTACCACACTGAGTAACAATCTTATTTACATTTTCATCTCCAGAATTAAATCTGAAGTTTCTTTAAAGCCAAAGGTCAACTTTTGTTGAATTCTGTGCCTTTAGTACCTAACACAGAGTTTGATTTGTAATGGGCACTCAAATATTTAATGAATGAATAAATGAATACTATAATCGCATTACAAACTGTCTTTGAAGAGAGCATAAAAAGACAAAACAGTAATTCTAGCAAAGAGGAAGGCATCACTGAGGAGATGACCTTCAACTTGGATTTTGGAGGCTGGGATAAATTATGCTAGTATACAATCAGACAAAGCTCAACAGAATCTTAAGCTGATTCTAAATGCATTCATCTAAATTGCTTAGAGTGTCCAAACACAATCTAAAGACAGCTTGTCAAAATAAACTAGAAATTGCTTAGAGAAATATGTTGAAGCTCAAAGCAGCAAAAGTATTTATTTTTCAAACAGTGTAAGAAGGAATTTATGGGGGGGAAGCTAAGAATATTCATATTAGTGAACTTCAATGAGCACCATATACCACGGTGGGCCTTTTCCCTGGATTTCAGGGCACACAGCTGAAATCTGCATGAGGCTGTGATGCGACTGATCCTTTAATAATGCAGTGAAGGTGAGCTGACAGGCCTGCAGCAGTGTGTCATGTGATTGACAGGATTTGGCACACGATGGGTTCTCCTCACATGGAATTTGTCACTGGTTTTTAAGCTTATCTCTCTTCTTGCCTAAAGGGGGCAAATCAGCCTTCTAATGTTTTTCCAGATATTTTCATGCTGAGACTGGAATGATGTGTGAGGAAATCTTGCCTAGAAATAGGAAAAACATGTCATGATATTATTATGGCCAATTTGATGTAGATTGGTCCAAGGAAACCAGATCTCCTGTGAAATTAGCTACAACAGCACATTTACTGTGCTTAATGGCAATTTTGTGATGTATGACCATAGAAATGACCAATCTTGTTGTATCCTGGCAAGTAGCAAGCCAAGGATCTCTGAGTTAGCCCATAAAAAAAAGATTTTGAATATCATAAATTTAACTGTACTCAAAAATATTGTTTTGTTTTCGTTTAAAGAGATTTAGAATCATTCCAGTGATGATGGTTAGTAGACTTGGGTAATTTTTGTCTGTTTTTCAAAGCGTGCTACATTTTAAAGAGTTTACATTAGGTAAGCCATGAAAAGAGAATCCCACAATCATGTTTTAGTGTCCCCATGAAGAGATACTATGATTTCACTGTACTCTATCTTTACCAGACCACATTGGAATTATTGGTTTTTCAGTTACGCATGCAATATTTTAAAAGGATCAAAGATCAAATGGATTGTGCAGAGAGGATAGCTATAATTGAGACGTGTGAAAACCATGGGTCATGAGGACAGATAATGTAGCTAGGGATATTGAACCTGAAGAAAAAAATACTACAAAGATGAAAATGATAGCTGAAGAATTATTGATCGTGTATAAGATGAAATTAGTCTTTTTTTTTTTATACTTTAGGTTTTAGGGTACATGTGCACAATGTGCAGGTTTGTTACATATGTATCCATGTGCCATGTTGATTTCCTGCACCCATTAACTCGTCATTTAGCATTAGGTATATCTCCTAATGCTGTCCCTCCCCCTCTCCCCACCCCACAACAGTCCCTGGAGTGTGATGTTCCCCTTCCTGTGTCCATGAGTTCTCATTGTAGGGACATGGATGAAACTGGAAAACATCATTCTCAGCAAACTATCGCAAGGACAAAAAACCAAACACCGCATGTTCTCACTCATAGGTGGAAATTAGCCTTTTTAAAATTTTGTTTCAGAAGGACTAGTTATAGTGAAAAGGTAAAAGTTACAGGACGATAGGTTTTATTTCTAAAATGGTCATGGGTAAAGAAAACTAATCAACATTGGGATAGATTACCTGGAAAAATATTAACAAGACTGTGTACATGGACGCTGAGGATGATCCTTCTGGCTTATTGTAAGCGATAGTTGGGTAGTAGATGCCAGTTTGGACTAAATAACATTATTATTTCTTCATATCTGTAAAACTGACCAACTAGATAATTAGAGATTACAAAGTCATTATAATAAACATGGTATAGTATAAGACAAAAACAGACAATAGTTCAGTGAAATAGGAAGCTCAGACACAGGAACAAGAATCTATAGAACCTTAATTTACAATAATGGGTTGCCACAGATCAATGAATAAAAGGTAAATTTTTATTCTATAATGTTAGAAAAAACTAGCACATTATATGGGAAAAAATAAGATTGGATCACCACAAGCAACACATAAAAAAGAGGATTGCAAAAGAATTAAATACTAAGTATTAAAGATAACACTGTAAAAATAATAGAAAGGAATTTGGAAAGTATCCTTATGATAAGGAAGAACTTAAAATGTCAAAAGTACAAAGCCTAAAGCAAAAATCTTATTTAATTGTATTATTAAAAAATAAGAATGGATGTTCATAAAGGACTCTGCACAAAATCAGAACTTATGTAACATAGTGGGAAAAAAATATTTGAAGTATACAAATGGTAGAACAATCAAAGCTGAAATTCCTGAAAAAGCAACAAACCAGCCACAATGGAAAAAAATGTCAAAGGATATGAAAAAAAATTTTACAGTCGAAAAATAAGAAAAAGCTAAGAAACATATATAAGGAAGTGCTCAAAATCGTTAGTGAATAGAGAATTCTAAATCTAAAGGCAATGAGATATCATGTTTCACCTATTAAATTGCAAAACAATTGGAAAGCTGGATAATACAAAATGTTGGCATAGATATGAGATGTATGATTTCCATGTGCTGCTGCTGAGAATGTAGATTAGCATCTCTAAAGGGATGCTGTCATTTCCTAAAAAAATAATGTATGCCTTATGGTCCAGTAATTCCACTCCCTGGTGTACATTTCTAAAAAATTATCACACAAGTCACCAGACAGATATGCATATAGATGTTCATTTCAGCAGCATTTATAGTAATAGAAATTTTGAGGCAAACTAAAAATGTCTTGCTAGAAGGGTAGAAAGAACAAAGTAGATGTAAACCATGAAATACTCTGCAGTGTTGAAACAATGGATTAGAGGTACGCAAAAAACCATGAATGTTCTTAGAACATATAGATATTTGTAGAAAGATGGATGATAGATCAATCATATATAACACGATGTTATTTAAGTACATTAAAATACATATACACAAAATGATACACATTTGCTAAAACATACACATGCAAAATATACATTAAACATATTAGTATAAATATTGGATAAACAGGGATGAATAGAATACGAGAATAAGGAAAAACAAAAACAAAAAAAACAGCTTTGCACACATGGTTAATCATTGCATGGATCACTGCCCTGAACTGAATTAGCATAATTAATTCAGCCAATGCATCTGAGATACAGAAATTAAAATAACAAAGCAATGAAGTTATATTTTGTTTTCAGGAGACCTAGAGACTCAGGACATACTATTGCATGTGGTTCTAGACATTTCAGCTGCTATTAAACTATATCCTTTACTCAGATCTCCTAAGAAGGTGTGTGACTTTATTTTCACCCCATGGAAGTTCTCAAGTTTTTGCCTATATAATGCAGATTTTTCTAAGGAGTTTCTTCCAGCTTATTATGTGCATATATATATGAAAGAACAGCAAAAGAGAATTATCTCTAGATTCTTCACTTTGAAACAGTTTCCAACTATGTACTAAAATATTTCAATCACTTTTAAAGGTTTCATTTTTTAATGGAAGAAAAGTTTAATTTGAAGATAATATGAAACCCGCTATAATAGCTTATTAAACATAAAGGATAAAAGAACTAGTGAAGCTTTAAAATGGTAATTAAAAGAGCTGATGTGTGTCTAATGCATTTATTCAGCGTCTTCTAGCAGTAAGTGAGGATAATGTTAAAAATTTTGCCTATATAGTCAAGTTAGTATTATTGCTGAAATTTCTATCTCCATCAACTGTCGAAGTCCTGTGCTATTGCTGCATTGGAGCCACCAAAAGTAATAAATGATATACTCAGAAATCCAGACACGTGGACACATTGCCTGCTGCAACCCTACATGCCTCCATATAGGGAAGTACACAGAGGCTGTGTTGCTGTCACATAACTGGGGAAGGAAGGGGTTGTAAATGTGACTTTCAGATCAAAATGAAACTAAAAGTGACAAAAATAATTTAATTGTTCTCCATATATAGGACATCTATTCTTTTTCAGGATGCTTCTAAGTTTGCAAAGAAATTTACATGTATTAGTGATCCACTGCCTCATAAATATCTGTGAGATAAGTGGAGTGGTATTATTTGGATTTTACAGAAAAGGAAACTAGATCTACAAGGACATTTTTGTAAATTTGCAGGAAGCCACATAGTTGTCATGCTAAGGGGTGATTTGAACACAGGTTTCCTGGTCCCAAGTCAGAATCATTTTCTCTAACACAATTTAAAATTTCCATCAGATCATAAACAATTTCCTCAAGTTCCTCAAGTTCTTTCTCAGCTTGAATCAGAAGTTACGTTTCCATAATATCTGCAGTTAGGGAAACGTATAACTTATACCAGAGAGGGGTGGGGGAGGAGCGTGAGAGACTGTGTTAGAATCATAGAGTATTTTGGCACAATATATGGTTTGAAGTGATACTTTCAAACTGGATTTATGTTGATTTGGTTTACTTTTATGGGAATAATTAGCAATCCCTGTAGAAGGATTAAGGAATACATGCTTTCAATAAAATATAAAATAATATGATTATGTTGGTAGATTGATTAATCCATACACTGCCTCATCTTTAATTTTATTTAATGATTCCATTGCATAATATTGTGGAAACAGAAAAATCACAGAAAACTAAATAATGAACAGAAAAAAATGTAAATTTAGAAATATAGTACTAGGTTCTTCTGCATATCAGAATAGTATTTTTCCATGTCAGAATTGTATTGACAACAACAAAATGTCATTATGAGTCTGTAGGATGCTGATTTGTTTGTAGAGAGCCTATCTTAAGTGACTGTCAGGAGAAAGAAGAGACCCACAAGTCCATGAGTAAGCATGGAGTCTCAGAAATCCCTGCTCAGTAAAACATCTCACATAATTTCTATAACTTGTGATTAATTTGGCTAATGGCTGCTTTTAGCAACCACAAATAGCCCAGGGTGAGAGCGAAGCTATTTTATAGAATATTCACAGCTTGGTATCAATCATTTTAATCAAATCAGGGTTTTACCAATTGTAGATGTTGACCCACTAATGAGTCTCCATGAGCAATTTTTAAACATAAAGTAGAATGAAAAATGAATAGAAGACATAACAGTGGAATGGGTACAATCTGATCTGTGAAATGTTTCTTTCAGTTACTTCATGTGTGAGTTTTTGTGTTTATATTTAGGATGTAAAGTCTATTTTTTATGGTTCCTAAATTTTTAAAGCCAACGAATGCAGCGAACTTTATGCCAACAGCTTAAGAAATGTTGATGGAGGCAGACAAGAAGTAAGGAACTGAAATAACAAGTTTCTTTGAAGCCTATAACTGTTGAGGGCCAAAAGAACCGTGGATACCGATGAGCCTCGGAAGAGTCCGGTATGACATATGGGACTAGACACTGGTGTGTCAGGTAAGATTCTTGGATTAGTTAATAATGCAACTCAAACCAGTCTTCCCCAGTTCAATCAATGTTCTACAGTTTAGATCAGGAACTTGCAAATTATTTTATATATATCTCAAAACCTAAGAATACTTTTTACAATTTTTAATGATTGAAAAAATCAAAGAACAACATTTTTGTGACATTTGAATATTATGTGAAATTCAGAATTCTCTGTTCATAAACACTCATCTAGCCAACACCCATTTGCCTATCACCTATGATTTCTTTGGCACTACAACAGTGTCAGAGTTGAATTGTTGTAAGAATGTATGGCCAGCAAAGCTTAAAATACTTACATTCTGGCCCTTTGGAGAAAATGTTTGCCTACCCCTAGGTTACTCCAGGTGCATTACAATGTTTAGAACCATCTCATACCATCAGACTGGATCACAGAGCAGATTGAAACATCTCCTCCTAACTCCATGTTTAAAGACATCACCTTGACAGCTTGGCATTACCATATAGGAGTATTTACAACACTGAAATCAATATGTACAAATTAGGGGCTTTTTTTGTTTTGTTTTTTTAACCTGAGAACCAGTTGTTAAATATTTGTCAACATACCACTGTATTAAATGCATACTGGAAGCACTTAAAATATGTGTAATATTTTGTTTGGTAACAACCCATGTGAACCATATTTTTCCATTTTTTAGCCTTGACCACTTATACCACACAAAATCTCTTTCAGGATGAAATGAAATTAGGCAGTTGCATACTATTTAAAACAAAAACAATAATTAAAAAACACACACGTACACTGAAAGTGTAAGACTTCTTTAATATTATCTCTATTAGGAGATTTGAGGTCATTTCCAAACAGTATAACCTAAAAATGTGAAGATGAAGTCTGATCTTTGGATTTCACATAGGGTAGCTGATGTTATTCTCTTTGAAGTTCTTCTCAACATTGTCATTTTCTTCAATTTTAGTTAAAATGTTGTTCACTTTAAGACTTTTTATTATTATCATAGGAAGGGACTGTTGGGATCATTTTTACTCAGTGTGTTTCAGTTGAAACATTTGGTCATATTTATTTGATACTAATAAATGAAGTATAAGCAGAGGGATATACACAAATGTGTGCTATCTTTTGTATGTCTTGTTGAGTTCTGAACTGATACCTTGTATGTGTCACTGTTCGCCTTAGAATTTCAAGCATCTATAGAAACCTTTAGCTTTGGCCAGGCGCGGTGGCTCACACCCGTAATCCTCATACCTTGAGAGACGGAGGAAGGCAGATCACCTGAGGTCGGGAGTTTAAGACCAGCCTGACCAACATGGAGAAATCTTGACTCTACTAAAAATACAACAAAATTAGCCAGGTGTGGTGGTGCGTGCCTGTAATCCCAGCTACTCGGGGAGGCTGAGGCAGGAGAATCGCTTGAACCCGGGAGGCGGAGTTTGCAGTGAGCCACGATCATGCCATTGCACTCCAGCCTGGGCAACAAGAGCGAAACTCTGTCTCAAAACAAAACAAAACAAAGAAAGAAAGAAAAAGAAATCTTTATCCTCATCAGATAATTTATACACTTGAAATCTCCAAATATCATGTGTTTTCCTTCTATTACCAAAATTAAAATATTATAATCTTCTCTTGAATGCATTTTTAATGTAGAAATAGTTGTGCTACTATAGTATAATATGACAAGGTGAAAAACACACAATGTTTGAAATTACAGGAATCCTGGCCTCACATTTTACTTTTCTTAATTACTTCACCACTAAAATGGTCATTGCGAAGTCAGCAAGGAAGGGAGCTGGATTTCCATGTCAGTTTCTCTATCTCCAAAGCTTTCATGTTGGGTGGCCTGAGATGGAATCTCCTCTCTGTCATTTAATAGTTGAGCTACTTTGGGCAAGTCTTTTCACTTTCTAAGCCTCCATTTCTACATGAGAAAATGTGAACAATGATAGGGATTCATGTTAAAACTAAATAAGCTAGTAGAGATAATACATGTGAAATATTAATAAATGTGAACCTTTACTATTTTCTACTGTGGTCTAGGCTGTTTGTGTACATTCTCATCCTGTATCCCTCTCTTGATTCTTAAACTTACTGATATTCATTGGAATTAAAGTATTATTTTAAAGAATTTAACATTTGCAGGTTTTTTAGATTTTAAAATACGACAGTAGAGCATAAATTATCCGCTAGTCCTTGATTATGATTCTCGTCTCTTTTATTGATGCATTTTTCTGTTATTTGATCGCTTTCTACTTGATTAGCATCTACTTTTAGAGACAAAAAGAGAAGGGGAGACTTCTTATCAGTGCATTTTTTAAAGTGTGATTTGGGAACTTTAGATTTTAGCTATTAATGTCTACCAAAAGATCTTTCTGAATTTGAATTTATTGGATAATTCCATAGAATAGCTTGAATCTACACAGAAGAATGAGAAAAATAACTGTCAAGTGGCCAGTATCCAAAAGTTGAGCAAGTTCACAAGAGATCTGGTTGTTTAAAAGTATTGGTACCTCCTCCCTCTTTCTCTTGCTCCCACTCTGGCCATGTGACGTGCCTACCCCCACTTTGCCTTCCACCATGATTGTAAGCTTCCTGAGGCCCTCACCAGAAGCAGATGCTGAAACCATGTTTGTGAAGTCTGCAGAACCATGAGCCAATTTAACCTCATTTCTTTATACTTTACTCCAGTCTCAGATATTTCTTTATAGCAACACAAGAACAGCCTAACACAGTAACATAATAAAAAATGGTCACCCTCAAGTCCATATATATTCGCGGAGGGTTTTACAGGTACCAGACACTATAAAGATTCAAAAGAAAAGTCAAAACTTCATCTCGTTTTTAGGAGCAATATAACACAGAAACTCCAACAGAGACTTTTTTTCAAGGTAGGCCTACAAAGTCAAGTCAGCTCTCTGAATAAATATCTCAGACAGATTTTTATATAAAGCCAAAGCAACTTGCAAAAGAGAGGATCACAAGCTCCTCTAAATTTCATTCACTCCTTTAACAAAGAAATGAGTAGGTATATGCATATATACATGTATATATGTACGTGTATATGTTTATATGCATATATATATGTTTATGTATATTTATATACACATGCATTTCCTTGGTGCTCTCAATACATATGTATGTTTATGTGTGTGTGTGTGTGTGTGTGTGTATGCTAACAGTGTATACCTGAGAACAAAGATGAGTAAGACATTGTAGCCTGACTCAAGAAGAATACTGGTTCAGTGGGTAGAAATGGACATATAAACAGATAGTCGCCATGCAACATGTTGAGTGCTAGAGTAGAGCATAATCACAACTTCAGAGGCAAGATTACCTAACACAGCCTGAAACCCACTGGAAAGAGGAATGCTCAAGCCTGCCTTATGTATAAGGAGTTCTGACAGCTCAGCAGGAAAAGAATATATTATCTGATTTTTAAAAGAATAAAGTATCTGAATAGATATTTATTAAAAGAAGACATACAAATGACAAACAGGCATATAAAAAAAGTTCAACATCACTAATCACCAAAGAAATGCAAATTGAAACTACAATGTGATACCATTTTACTCCAGTTAAGATAGTTTTTATCCAAAAGACAAGCAATAGTGAATGCTGGCAAGGATATGAAGAAAGGATATGCCTTATACACTGTTGGGAGGAATGTAGATTAATATGACCACTATTAAGAACAGCATAGGCCGGGCGCGGTGGCTCATGCCTGTAATCCCAGCACTTTGGGAGGCCGAGGCGGGCGGATCACGAGGTCAGGAGATCGAGACCATCGTGGCTAACACAGTGAAACCCCGTCTCTACTAAAAATACAAAAAAAATTAGCCGGGCGCAGTGGCGGGTGCCTGTAGTCCCAGCTACTCGGGAGGCTGAGGGAGGAGAATGGCTTGAACCCGAAAGGCGGAGCTTGCAGTGAGCCAAGATAGCGCCATTGCACTCCAGCCTGGGCGACAGAGCAAGACTCTGCCTCAAAAACAAAAACAAAAACAAAACAAAAAAAAGAACAGCATAGAGCTTCCTTAAAAAATAAAAATATAACTGCCATATGATCCAGCAATTCCTCTGCTGGGTATATATTTAAAAGAAAAGAAGGAAATCAGTATATAAAACAGGTATCTGTACTCTAATGTTTATTGCAGGACTATTCACATTAGCCAAGATATTGAATCAACCTAGGTGTCCATCAATGGACGAATGGATGAAGAAAATGTGATATACATATATATTATATATATAATATATATACATATATATCTTTATATAATATATATATACACACACACACACACACACACACATATATATCTCCACAACAGAGTACTAGTCAACCATAAAAGAAGAATGACATCCTGTCATTTGCAACAACATGGATGAAACTGGAGGACATTCTGTTAAGTGAAATAAGCCAGGCAAATATCTGAGAAAGACAAATATCTTAGGTTCTCATATGCAGGAGGAAAAATAATGAACTCATAAAGATAAAGAGTAGAATAATGGTTACCAGAGGCCGAGACTTATGATAGGGACAGAGGGAGTAAAGTGGGGATAGTTAACGGATACTAAAATACAGAATGAATAAGACCTAGTATTCTATCACAGTGAGAACTAGCACAATGAGATGACTATAGTTAACAATAACTTACTGTATATTTTTTAATAACCAAAAGAGTAGAATTGGAATGTTCCTAACATGAAGAAATAATAAAGGCTGGAGGTGATGGATACACGAATTACCCTGATTTGAGCATTACATATTGTATGCTTTTATGAAATCATCACATGTACCCCATAAATATATATAACTCTTGTGTACCCATCATAATTAAAAATAGAAAATTTTAAAATAGATTTATTCCTTAGTTATGATGTCAAATCAAGATATCTGTGAATGTAGATTAAATATTCATTAAAGTTTATGTTCGATGATGATGAAATAGCTAAAGTATATAATTTCAAGCTTGAAGATTGTTTATTAAATACTACAGTTGATATTTCTATTTCCTTATGTTTTATTGAACCATTATTTAGAAGTAGATTTTTAACATTGTCTACCAAGCTTAAATGTTTTAGCTTTATCTCAGTAATTTATTAACATCAGCAGCATTTCTAAATAAAGCAGACTAGACAGGAAGATATTATTTCTTCAAAAGCATGACATCATTAAAATTTCTTGACTGATTTGACATATTTGCTATAGAAATGCAGAAATTATAACTTAAATTATTGTGATCCTTTGCTATGATTTAAATAATATAGTTAAATAGTAACATTATTCAATATCTTCTCAACTTTAATGACCTCAAAATCCCCAAATGATATTCCGAATAATTACTTTGTTGACATATTAAAATTATCTATTGAGTACATATCATTATGATCTTAAAATATTTATGTATAGTCATTAATTAAACTGATAGACTTTTAACTTAAAAAATATAATGAGCTTTAATTATTGAGATCAATAGAAAACTATATATAGTATCCAAAAATTGAAAACTAGTGATATTTTCAAGATGCCATTTTTTTCATAAATTGAGTTTCATTTCAAAACAAAAGTAAAACTAACCCTTATAGTAACATAAAAGTTTTATTTTCATGGTGATTTTTCTAAGCCCATTATAAAATGCTTTTGTAAAACTGTATCATAAGTCTATAATAATCAGGGTGGCCCTACGTGAGGGCCTGAGATAATTCTGGTACATGTCTGATATTTTAGTACACTTGTTAGTAGTGCCTGTTTACTTTTAAATTTGTCCTTTATTGAAAAATTACTTTACTACCCTAATTATAATTGAATATGAGAAAATAGCCATATTTCACTTGCAAATACACTGCGTGTCAGAAAAATAGGGGAAAAGTTTATAATTGCTCCCAATCATCAAAGCTAGATTACAGTAAAATTTAATTTTCAACAATTTGTGAGATTAGTTCATTAGCCATATTCAAATATACACGTAATTTTAAAAATATTTAACAAATAAAATACCTTAATCTTCTTTGGGTTAAATCTGCAACTACAAAGGAAAGGCCAAATTTGGTTGACCATAATAAAGTTCATAATTATTTCTTCTTTAAAAAACTGTAAAGTTACCTAGTTGTTTAACACCAGCATGACTAGTGTAACTGCCTATCACATGCTTTCTTTATAGGGACATTGTGTTGCTGAATCACCTTCAATTCAAAGTTATCTTTGGAATTTGATCTCTCCATTATGCCAAAATTACACTTACCATGAATGTCAGCCCCTTCCCTTGATACCAAAAGGATAGTTTATATATACGTCAATGACTGGGACTTTGCTACTAAGAACTGTAAATTGCTATGGCTGACAAATTAAAGTCTTAAAATGTACTTACTTCAGTTTGTTGAAAGTGCATTAAATTATTATGAAAGGAGCTACATGAAAATCTCCAAGTACCTCTCTTTTCTCTGTATCTAAAGAACAAGTTGTCATGCCTTATTAATATATTTCATAGTATAGAAATACATCCAAAGAAATTAGAAAATGAATGTTCAATTTGTACTGTTTAGTCTTTAATCTTTAGCTAATGTTTTGCCACAATTGTGCCCACTGCCATGGTGGTAGTACAAACCAGTTTTTCAATGGTTTCATTTGTTGAATCCTTGCACAATCTTTCTATATTAATAATCATCTTCATTTTGTCCTGATACAAATTTACAGAAAAAGAGCCCCTGAAGAACTCTATATTATTCTCAATATAATAACAATGAGGCAGACATTTGCTTCAAACATATTCATAGCACAGGCTCAGAAATAGAAAAATTATTTTTGTATTGGAAATAGGAAGAAACAACTTAAAATAATAAATAAATTAATTAACTTGGTGTTAAATCATTTTCTCCTTACCTAATACCCCAATGCTTTACTTCCATGTAATATTAAAAAAGAATAGTTTGCCCAATTATCATTATTTTTTAATCTGTAAATTCAATATTACAATTCATATATGGAGAGTAGCTTTTCATGTTATTGAGTGAAATGAGAACACCATCATTTTAAAAACAAATTAGCAAAATAACACAATATTTTCTTTTTACAACTGAACAGAACAATTTGTCAACAGAGGCCAAAAATGTTAGAAAGCAACCTTTTATTTTTTTTAAGTTTTTTCCTTTTAAGTGATAGTGTTGACTTAGTGCTGTTGAAACAATAAAGAATGAGAAAAAAGGATCCTTAATTTTTTTGAAACATGGACAACTTTGACAGTCTGGGAAACACTATAGATTTTTTCTCACAAAAATGCTTTTAAATGTATAAAATAAAAAACACAGGGCTACAAAGGATGCCAAAAATAGGTCTAAATTAAATTCCAGTGTAAGATCCCTCTATGCAGAATATAGTAAGTTAATACATTGTTTTATTGCCATAAAAGCCCACCATAAGACAAATATATCAGAGTGATGCATGTCAACACAATTGACAGGAATAGAAACATGGGTTAAATCTAATATCTAAAGTATAAAGATGGATAGTGAAGCTATTTTGAAATGATAGAATAATTGGCTTGTCAAAATTGTATATTAAGCTTTGTGTGATCTGTAACAATCTAGACTGTTCATCTTTTCTAATTTGCCTAATTTACACAGCTGTACATAGCAAACTATATTTTTCTGCTAAATATTATATTAGTTTATTTTATCTGAAGTACCTTTTTGCTAGTTTCTGTTTTTTTTATTTGCTATTTTTTGTTAAATATTGTATTAGTTTATTTTACCTGAAGTGCCTTTTTGCTAGTTTCTCTGTTTTTTAATTTGCTATTTTATTTAGGCTTTTGTAGTCATATTTATTAATGAAGTTGGTTGGAAGTTACTTGTTTAAAAAAATTCCATTTTTTTTTTTTTAGATACAGGAAGTACATATGTAGGGTTGTTACATGGGTATATTGGACCCAGGTAGTGAGCATAGTACCCAATAGGTAGTGTTTCAACTCATGACCCCCCTCCCTCCCTTTTCCCCAGTAGTCTGCAGTGTCTATTGTTCTTATGTTTATATCCATCAATGCGGAATGTTTAGCTTTCACTTATAAGTTGGAACATGTGGTATTGAGTTTTCTGTTCCTGCATTAATTCACTTAGTATTATGGCCTCCAGCTCCATCCATGTTCCTGTGAAGGACATGATTTTATTCTTTTTTTCTTTTTAAAAATTAATGCCCTGTTCAAAATTTTCTCTTCTGAAAGTTCTTCCTCATCAACTTGCAGTAAGAATTATTTCTTCCTCAGTGCTCTCAATACATTTTTTCACATCTCAAACATAACTTTGAATTTTAATTAATGTCTTGTTTTATTTCCCTTGTATGTGTGAGTTTCAGAGGACGGTGACTGTTCCTTACACATTTTTAGACGAGGATTTAAATGTATTTTTTAAAATTTTGTTTTTATTCGCATGTAGTGGGATACAAGACTAATATACAAAAGTTGAACACTCCTATGTACCACCAACGAACAATTGGAATTTGAAATTAAAACCACATCATTTATATCAGCATAAGAAATTGAAATACTAAGGTATAAATCCTACAAAGTATATAAAAGATCTATATGAGAAGAGCTACAAAACATAGATGAAAGAAATCAAGGCTGGGTGCAGTGGCTTACTCCTGTAATCCCAGCACTTTGGGAGGCCAAGGCAGGCGGATCATGAGGTCAGGAGATCGAGACCATCCTGGGTAACACAGAGAAACCCCATCTCTACTAAAAATACAAAAAATTAGCCGGGTGAAGTGGCAGGCGCCAGTAGTCCCAGCTACTTGGGAGGCTGAGGCAGGAGAATGGTGTGAACCCGGGGGGCGGAGCCTGCAGTGAGCTGAGATCACACCACTGCACTCCAACCTGGGTGACAGTGAGACTCCGTCTCAAAAAAAAAGAAAGAAATCAAAGATGATCTAAATAAATGAAATGATATTCTAGGTCCTTGGATAGGAAGACTCACTATTGTCAAGATATAAGTTCTCCCCAACTTCATATAAAGATTGAATGCTATCTCCATTAAAATTCCAGCAAGTTACTTAGCGGAAAGTGACAATTTGATTCTAAATTTCATATATAAGGACAAAAGACTCAGGGGAACCAAGATAATATTAAGGAAAGAGAAAAGCAAAATAAAAGGACTAGCACTACCAAACTTCAAGTCTTACTATAGAGCTACAATAATCAAGGGAGTGTAGTATTGGTAAAGGAAGAGATAAATTGATCAATGGAACAAAATAAGGAGCCCAGAAATATACCCAAACAAATATATTAAATTTATATATAAAAAGGAAGCAAAAATAGTCTAATGGAGACCAATAGTCTTTTCAACATGTGGTGCTAGATCAACTGGATATTGACATGCAAATAGACGAATGTAGGCACAGAACTTACACCTTTCACAAAAATGTACTCAAAATGGATCCTGGACCTAAGGATAAAATGTAAAACTATAAAACTTATTGAAGATAATATAGGAGAAAATCTAGGTGGTCTTGGAGTCACAGATTTGGCAATGACTTTTTAGATACAACATTAAAAGCACAATCACTGATGTTAAAAATGGTAAGTTAGATTTTATTAAAATTAAAACAAAACCTCTCCTCTGCAAAAGACAGTATTAAGATAACAGAAAGACAAAGCACAGATTAGGAGAAGAAATTTGAAAAACACATATTTAAAAAAAAGTATAGCCAAAATATAAAAAGAACTCTTGAAATACAAACATAAGTAAACAACCGAATTAAAAAAGTGGGCAAAAGATCTGAATACATATTTCACCAAGGAAAATATATGGATGCTATATAAACATATAAAAGATATTCAACATCATATGTCATTACAGAATTGCAACTTGAAACAATAAGATACTACTACACACTTATTAGAATGGTAAAAATCCAAAGCACTGACATCACCAAGTGGTGGAAAGAATGTGGAGCAACAGGAACTCTCATTCACAGCTGATGGAAAAGCAAAATGGTACAGGTTCTTAGAAGACAGCCTGGGTTTCTTACAAAGCTAAATATTTTACATCAATTTTACTAGCAGCTGCTTTCTTTGGTATTTATGCAAATGAGTTGAAAACACATGTCCACACAAAAAAGTTGCTTACGAATGTTTATAGCAGCTTCATTCATAATTGTTCTCAATTGGAAGCAAACAATGTGAATGCAAACTATGGTGCACACATACAATGGAAGAATTATTCAGCAGTAAAGAGAAAGCAGCTATCAAGCTAAAAAGAGACATAGAAGAACCTTAAATACATATTGCTAAGTGGAAGAAGCCAGTCTGAAAGGTCTACATACTGTATGAGTTCAACTGTATGACATCCTATATAAAACTATGGGGACAGTTTAAAAAAATTAGTGATTACCAAGAGTTTAGAGAGAGGTAGGGAGGGATGAATATGTGGTACAAGAGAGATTTGGGGGACAGAGAAACTATCGTGTAATATTCACTGAAACAGTAAATTCAAAATATCATGCTTTTGGCAAAACCAATAGAAACATATAACACAAAGAGTGAACCTTAATGTAAACCATGAACTATAGTTCATAATAATGTATCAATATTAGTTACTCAGTTATAACAAATATAGCCCAAAAATGCAAGATGTTAGTAATAAGAAATACTGAGGGTAGAAGAGAGGGAGTATAGGGAATCCTTCTTATCTTTACATAATTTTTATTCTGTAAACCTCGAAATGCTCCAAAAATAATATCTACATAAAGTATTATGTACCATGACCTCTTCAGATTATAGAAGGAAAATAAGATTTGTTTAGCATCTGAAAAATAGATTAATGTAATAAATCATAGCAATTTAATAAAGAACAAAAACCACCTGATTTTCTCAATTGCAACAGAAAAATCCTTTGACTAAAATCCAACACTCTTTCATAATAAGAAATGTCAAATACTTGAAAATAAAAGGGCAATTCCTCAAGCAAATAAAAGGAGTCTATGAAAATTCCATGAGAAATATTATAATTATTGCAAATTTCCCCCTATAATTAGGAACAAGATAAAGATGTCCGCTCTCACCACTTATTCTCATCATTGTGCTGAAGGTTCTAGCCAGGGCAGTTAGGCAAGATAAAGACAATTTTAAAAAATGAAAATCAGATTGGAAAATAAATAATAAATTTATCTTTATTTGCAGATGACATATTATAAATAATCTTGTATATAGTCTATCCTATATAATACTCTAATAATCTATTAGAACTAATAAATGAGTTCATAGAGATTGCAGAAGACAAGAACAATGTATAAAATCAATTATATTTATATATACATACTAGCAAGAAAAAAATAAAAAATAAAAGTTTAAAAAACTGTTTTATACTAATAGAATCAAAAAGAATAAAATACTTAGGAATAAATATAAGAAAACAAATATAAACCCAAAATTGTAAAAGCACTAAAAGGTGGTTGAAAAAAATTAAAGAAGTCTTAAGTAAATGGAAATACATTCTATGTCCACGAATCAGAAGACTTAATATTATTAATATTAAGATAGCTGCACTCTTCAAATTGATCAAAAGATTTGGCACGATTTTTTCTTCATGATCTCAATGTTTTTTGCTGCAGAAATTGACAAGCCAGTCCTAAAATTTGTAGGAAAATGCAAGAAACTCAGAATAACCAGAACATTTTTGAAAAGAAACTTGGAGAGCCCACACTTCCCCATTTCAAAAGTTAAATTAAAATGGTGTTGTACTTGCGTACCACATACAGACAGACACATAGATCAATGAAATAGAACTTGTACAGTCCAGAAATAAATCCTCACACTTACGGTCAATTGACTTTTGATAAGAGTGCCAAGGCAATTCATAGAAAAATAACAGACTTTTCACAAATTATTGCTGATACAACTGGATATCAAATGCAAAATAATAAAACTAGATCTCTTCCTCACAGTATAAACAAATATTAATTCCACATGGATCATAGACTAAGTGTAATTGCTAAAACTATTAAATTCTTAGGAAAAACACTCAGCCAAACTGGGTAACTCTCAGAATGTAAAATAATTATATTCTTCTTCCTTAAGATTAACAGGTGGCAGTATAACTGTATATAACATAAACTGAGAATATATAGTTCAGTCTAGAGTGTTAATTATGTTTTGGGGTTAAAAAAATTTTTTTTTGGACTGAGATTTGCAAGGAAAGATTAGAAGTTAATCTTCTTGATTTGGGTTAAAGCCTTCTTAGTTATGATACCAAAAATACAGCAATGAAAAAAATTAGTTCCACTGGACTTCATCAAAATTAAACGCTTTTTTTTCTTTAAAAGTGAAAAGTTAACACAGAATGGGGAAAAGTATTTGTAAGTCACATATCTGATAAAGATCTGTTATCCAAAATATTTAAAGGAATTTTACCACTCAAAAATAATAATGAAAACAAAATAAGCTTATTAAAAATTGGCAAAAGAATCTGAATAGGCATTATTCAAAAAAGGGGTACAAATGGCCAGTAACATAAATAACATTTTTAACATAATTAGCCACTAGGGGAAATGGAAATAAAAATTACAAGATACCACTTCACACTTGCTGGAATAGCTATAATCAAAAAGAGAGGTAAGGACAAGTATTAGCAAGAAATATGAAGACATCAGAAACCCAATACATTTCTACTGGGAATGTAAAACAGTGGAGCCACTTTGGAAATCAGTTTTGCAGTCTTCAAATTTTAAACCTAGTGTTACCATATAGAGCAGTATTTTTACTACTAAGAATATAGACAGGTAGAAACATACATTCCTACAAAAACTTGTACACAGTTTTTCATAGCATCATTATTAATAATAGTCATAAAATGTAAGCAACCCAAATATCCATTAATGCATGAGTAAATAAAATAACCATACAAGTTTTTGACAATAAAAAGAATAAAATATTGATACATACAATATGCATAAAATTTGTAAACACAGTGCCAAGTGAAAGAAGACAGTCACAAAAGATTAAATAACTTATGTTGTATGTAAGGATGTTCGGCCGGGAGCGGTGGCTCACGCCTGTAATCCTAGCACTTTGGGAGGCCAAGGTGGGCGGATCACGAGGTCAGGAGATTGAGACCATCTTGGCTAACATGGTGAAACCCTGTCTCTAATAAAAACACACACACACACAAAAAAATTAGCCGGGCCTGGTGGCAGGCGCCTGTAGTCCCAGCTACTCGGGAGGCTGAGACAGGAGAATGGTGTGAACTCTGGAGGCGGAGCTTGCAGTGAGCCGAGATCGTGCCACTGCACTCCAGCCTGGGCGACAGAGCAAGACTCCGTCTCAAAAAAAAGAAAAATGTTCCTAAAAGCACTATTCATAGCAATCCCAAACTGGAAACAATCAAAATGCCATTGTCTGTAAAATGGGTAAATAAGTTTTAGTGTATGCATGCAATGGAAACTATACAGGTATGAAAAAATTATAAATGCATGTAATGTGAACAGAACACATAAATATTATGTTAAACGAAAAAACATAAAATAGTACATACATATTTTATGGTTCCTTTTACAGACGAGTGAAAACTAGGTATAATGAATCTGCTATATTTGACTCCAGGTAAATAGTTACTCCGTATTGGGTTACTGATGAGGTTTCTAGGTTCCTTGTTAAGACTGTTTCTTGATCTGGGTGGTGAATTCATTGAATGTGTTGATGTGAAAATGTATTGAGCTGAACTTTTCTGTAATTTGTTAAACTTCGTTGAAAGTTTAGTAAGTTCTCTTTTAAAGAAATAACATCATTTAATGAAGAAATCTAGAACGGTTTTAGATAAATTTTCATCAAAAGTAATTAAAATAATATATTCAGCATAGATGAGTTCCAGTTGTGGATAAACTTTACTTCCTGAGAATGCTAAATTTATAATTTATCACAGTATAAAGCTTACAGAGGAAATTCTTCAGATGTATTTAGTTTGCAAGGGATATGACATCTTGCAATATATGTTGTATAACTAAATACCCAGCTGCAGAGTAGCCAAATGGTCATTGAGTCAATCAGTAACTGATGAGTGCATTTCCCACCCAGCTAAACTGGGTAACTCTCAGAATGTAAAATAATTGTATTCTTCTTCCTTAAGATTAACAGGTGGAAATATAACTGTATATAACATAAACTGAGAATATATAGTTCAGTCTAGAGTGTTAATTATGTTTTGGGGTTAAAAAAATTTTTGTTTTGGACTGAGATTTGCAAGGAAAGATTTCATGATTCTATGCTTGGCTTTATTTCTGCTTTCTTTGCTATTTTGTTTGGGGTGCAGACCAAAGGAAGTGCAACATTCACTTAGGCAAAAAAAAAAAAGAAAAAGAAAAAGAAAATATTATTCTAAGAAATAATAATAGCAATAGCGCAGAATATGAAACCATATAGAACATGGTGCATAACAGCTATTTAAAACAGAAGAGAATTAAAGAATGAAAAAATGAGGGTTAAGAAAAAGGTAATAATAGTACTAGATGTGGACTTTTAGAAATACCTTTAAAATAATTTATAACAACTAAGCGGAGGGAAAATATCCCTTAAATTAAAAATTATAAAATATTATCTGGCCATGATTTAGTTTTCAGAGGTATGACAGAAGATAACAGCATGTGGATTACAGAATTAAAATGTTTATCATACAATACGTACAAAATAAGGAAAGAATAAATAACAGTAACAAAGCCTTTATAAGTTATGAAAAATTTACTAGAGGATAATCACTATAGGACAATTACAAAAAATAGAAGAGTATAAAGAAAAAGGAATGAAATCAAAGTCATCATCTTTCTAATTTTCTATTAACTTTTAAATTAATAGCCTTAACCTATAGAGAGTAATAAAGGAAAACAGGTCATTGATTTCTTTTCACTTTAAACCTTGTGTAAGCAATAGAAAGACTAAGCTGTTTAACATAGAATATAAAGTATAATGAATAAATTAGGCGGTTTTCTGTGTTATCTAATTAAATTAGCCAGAGGTTCTCTATTCCAGCTGTAATTTAACTCACTCAGAGATCACTGTATTTTTCAAGTTCTGAAGCTCAGGTCCTGGATCAGATCAGTTAAATTACCTCTCTAGAGGTGGCAGTATACATTTTCCATTTAATCCTCAAAGAAAGTTAACATCAGTGAAATAGGCTTTCGCATTACCCCTTTTTACAGATAAAGACAGTATGGCTCAGAGAAGTTAAGCAAGATTGAGAAAGCTAGTCAATAGCAGTATGGGACACAAATTTGATTTATCTGATTCCATATATGATATTCTTTTCATTTGACTGTGAAACTTCACCATTGTTGGTGGAATTTGAAATAAGACCTCAGGGCCACTAGCAATTCTTTAGAAATTACTGTAGTATAAAAATGGTCTCTGAGGGATGCAAATGGCTAAATGCGGTCTAATGGAGGATGTCAATTCATACGCGGGTATTATTGTGCCCTGTGATAAGACTGACAGGGGAATATATAAGGTTCTTAAGGAACACGAAGAAGAGTGTTTTAGCAAGTGATACATGGAGGAGAATCTCACCCTTTCAATAAGCTCCCTGTCTACAAAATTTGGCTTTAGTTAAAATGGGGGCTTATTTTAGGACCCTGAGGTATTTCAGTAAATTCACCTGAGGAAATAAAACCTGACCTTCCATGTCCTAGAAAGTGAGAGCAATTCGTTACTCTGTGTTGTTTGGGAGGTGGGTCTCCTCTTCTCTGTCTCTCTCTGCACATTGGCTCCACCTGCTTCTGAAGTTGGGCTTTATCTTTTTACTCATAGCTTCTCTGCACAGGTGACGACTCCTCTGGTTACACAACATTCCTTTTTACCTTTCCCTGCTTTATATTTCTCCACTGCACCATCTTATATACTCCATACCCTCCTCGTCTATTTACCATCACTTTCCCTGACCAGGTGGCATCACAGAGGGGGTATATTTATCAGTTTGATTCACTGCTGTGTCCTCAGTACTTAGTAGTTGACATATATAGAGCCTCAATAAATATATGTTGAATAAATTAATGAGTGAATAATTAAATGGAGACTTCTTCAAAAACTTAAACTTTTTCCTGATGATTTGAGATTTACTGATACTGATCAGGAAATTAGTTCAAGCTCAAGCTTCAGTATTTCTCTTTGTTGTATTTGACAAAAAAGATTTGCATTTACCTATTTTTAGGCTTCAGATATGTATTTTTTTCTTAATTCTCTGGAATAACTAATATCACCAATTTCTTAACTTCAAGTTTATTGTACTGAGGTAGCATCATGATCAAATGGAAAGACCAATATACTTGGAATTACAGATTTGAAGTGGCATCCATACATAAAACCCAAGGGAGTTATTAAGTGGTGAAACATACAAAATATACAGCCCATTTTAAAAGTAGTAATTATTAATTAATGAACAAGTGTATCTTGTTCATGACTATTAAAATTGTTTCTAATTTAAGGCTATTACATGTATGAACATTCTGCTATGAACATTCATGTATGTTCATAGCAGTTTGGGACATGTGCTGTCATTCCCCTGGGTAAATACTAAAGAGCATAATGGCTGGATCCTATATAAGGTTTAAGTTTAGCTTTTTAAGGAAGTTCCAAATTCTTTCCAAAGTTAGTTTAGCACTTTACATTGCACCAGTGGTATGTAAAAGTTCTAGATCCTCTGCATCACTGTCAACACTCATCATGTCTCTTCTTTCTAAATTTAGCAATTCTTACAGGTGCACAGTTATACATCACTGTTGTTTTAATTTGCATAACCAATGATATTGAACATTTATTCCTGTGCTTATTTTCCATCCACATATCTTCTTTGATGCAAAATCTATTAAAATATTTTGCTCACTTAGTTGTGTAATATTATTCAGTTTTGAAATCTCTTTATTTATTCTGGATATAAATCCCTTTTCATCCTTTTCATATATACTATTAAAAGTATTTTTCTCAATGCCTTTTGTGTGTGTGTGTGTGTGTGTGTGTATACACACACACACACAAAGGTAGACTGCTGCCTCATCCAGTGCCTCATTGGGATGTGTCTGGAGTCTTGGAAGCCTTATTACCCACGTCCTCCTACAAATAGACCTTGAGAGCTTGTTTGGAGGTTCTAGCAGGGGAGCACAGCTACTCGTATACCCTTGAAGGAAGATCCATCTTTCTCTATCAAGGATGGTTGTTCTCTTCTGCCAAGCATGCAGCTTCAGAAGAACGCACATGGAGCAGTGAGGGAGGAAGGGGACACACGCCTAGCCAGCTACGTCAGCCAAATCAACCCTGACGATCAATGGGGTGACAGACATACCAGCCAGATCGCCTTCACATCCTGCCTTTATTAACACATTCTCTTAATGGCGTTAGTAAAGGAACATTTTTTAATTTTAAAGAAGCTACATTTATCAATATTTTATTTTGTAGATAACGCTTTTGGCATCATATCTAAGAAATATTTGCCTACCCCTGGGTCCTAAAAAATGTCCTATGTTTTCTTCTAGAAGTCTTACAATTGTAAGTTTTATCTTCAAGTCTATAACACACTTTGAGTTAATGTTTGTGGATGGTATGAGTTATGGATTTAAGTTAGGTTATTTTTACTTATGGATTTCCAATGGTTTCAGTAACATTTACTGAAAGACTATCTTTTTTCACTAAATTGTCTTTGTAATTTTGTTGAAAAGAAGTTGTCAGTTTCTTGGTTCTATTTCTGGATTTTGTATTTCATTCCAATAATCAAGTTTTTATTCATTATCTCAATACCAAACTGTCTTGTTTATTGTACTTTTATAATAATTCCTAAAATCAGTCAGTGTTCATCTTCCAATTTAACTCCTCTTTTTCAAAGTCTCTTTTGGTAATTGTAGGTTCTTTGAATTTTAGTATAAATTTTAGGACAATCTTATAAATTTATACTAGAAAACTGCTGTTTTTTTCACTTGGGATTGTGTATTGAATCTATGGTTCTATTTGAGAGCAACTGATAGCTTAACAATACTGAATCTTCAACCTGTGAACATAATGTATTTCTGCATTTATGCAGGTCTTTAACATTTTTTCTCAGCTATTTTTAATGGTTTTCAATGTGTAGTCATCTTACATCTTTAAAAATATGTATTTTACATATTTCATAATTTTCATGTTACTTTAAATGGTATTTTTAACATTTCAACTTCTATTGATAGTCTAGAAATACAGTTATTTTGTATTTAAGAGTACTGTGATATTCTGTTATTTTTGCTTGTTTGTATGTTCAGCACCTTCATGCATTTTTAACTGCTTCCACAGAAACCAGTGATTTTCTACTCGACAGAGATTGAGAATTTTAGCAGAAATAGAAGAGAGGCACTCTTCCATCAAACTGAAACCACAAAAATCCTGTTTACCTTGCACTTTCTGTTTAAACACGGTTGGACCACATAGCAGCTAGATCAATTAGAAAGGCTGCTCTTTCTTCTTCCTGTCCCTGTCTTCTCCCATCAGTGCACAAATTCTAAACCATGGGACTACTTGACTCTCTATTCTAGGGTGGCTGTGCTAGCAGTCCATGTTCCTATAATGGATACATTCATGTACTTGGAGAATATGATCTCATGTCTATTTCCTTTAGAGAGAAGGTCTGAAAATATATTTGATAGTGAATGATCTGGAAGATTATTCCAATTTACCCTTCCAACATCTGTTTTCATGATCTCTTTTTTCTGCACTGTTTCTTCTACACTATATATTCTGCCACATAGTGGCAAGGATAATTCAACTTGAGTATATTTTAGGTTAAAAAAATGTGTTATCAACTTTTTCATAAATTATAATATGCCTCTATGTATCTTTTTCCCCTTTGCATTTTTATTTAGGTTATCATGTTCTATGAATTTTATCAAATAATACAAATTAGATGAGAATGTTAAGATAGTTGATTTAGATGAGGATATCTAACTTGTAGTTGATATACTATTTTTTGGTAAGGTATTAATTTGTGTTCTTAAGTTGAACTTTTATAGTTCACTATCCCATTTAAATGACAAGAGCACAAGAATTAAAGTAAATATTGAAATTCTAAAAACTCTTCCTGAAAATTCCGAGTTTTATTAAGGAGCTAATTTTTACAAAAGACTAATTTTGTACATATTTAATTTTCTAAAATATGATGTGTCACTTATTGTGTGTGTTTCAGTGTTTGTGAGTGTTACATATTCTGTTTCCTGAAACTAACTTGGTTTATTAGGCAAAATACAGTTCTGTTTTTTGAAGCAAACAAGATTCCTTCTTTTCAAAGTTTGATAGAAAGCATAGATATTTGCCTCTGAAGTTTTCCATAATTAACTTGGTTTGGAAGATAATGTTTGAAAGTATTGATTGAATTATGTCCTATTTCCACCTTTGGCATGTTCTTTTTTTTTCTTTTTTTTTTTTTTTGAGACAGAGTCTCGCTCTGTGGCCCAGGCTGGAGTGCAGTGGGGCGATCTCGGCTCACTGCAACCTCCGCCTCCCGGGTTTACGCCATTCTCCTGCCTCAGCCTCCCAAGTAGCTGGGACTACAGATGCCCCCCCACCACGCCCGGCTAATTTTTTGTATTTTTATTAGAGATGGGGTTTCACCGTTCCTTTTCCTACATTTAAGCTCTCAGATAATTGAGAATATGCAATAACAAGGAAATGAGATACTAGACCAATTTGAACTAATATAAACAAATTTCCAGTATTCATCTCAAGCATAAAAATACTTATGGAATCATGTTGGGCTTAGTTCTTAATTAGATCTTGAAGCTCATTTTCTTAACTACATTCCAACAACTTTGAATGACATTTTAAATACTCTGTTGCCTTGGTGTTTTATATCAATTAACATTATTGTTTTCTAGCTTACTTATTTTTTTTACTTATGAATTTATTAGTCTAATGACTTCATACGTATTATATGCTCATATTACCAAATGAATTTTGAATACGTTTTTAAATTATTTTCATTCTTCTTTAGTTAAATGGTCTCTACAGAAAACAAGATAAGTTTCCATATATTCCATATGCATGCTGAATTAAGAATGCAGGTTTTTCTTAAGCAATACCCAACGTAGTTATTCAATACTCAAGCACTTTGGCAATTTCTTTATATGCTGTTGTTGACTTTTACTGGACTAATTTCTCTGTAGGCAAAAGTAAATGGCCAGTGTTAATTCAGAAGATTTTATAAGTTTGTAGTTTTACATAATTATACATAAAAATAAGTCATTCAAATTTGAAGAAGTATTGAAGCTTTAATAAATTATATTAAGTCACAAGTTTAAAATCAAATATATGCTGATTTGGGTCCAATAATGCGGACAAAATATTAAAAATTAAAAAAAAGAGAAGAAACAACAAAACAGTAGAAAATGGAGAACCTAAGATTAGCAGTTGGAATATAGATGATGTATTAATTTTTCTGGAAATCCATGTTGTTTTCTTCATTGTGTCACTTACAAACAAATATATCAAACAGTGCTTTATCAAGGTAGTATTCATTTTTATATTTCTGCATTAATTAATCGAACATTTATTCAACAACATCTGCATGCCAGATACTTTGATAGGTACTGAGCATGCAAAAAGGAGCCAACAATATAATGGGGTAAAAACCTAGATAAGCAACTGACTCCATTCTTGTAGAGTAGTAATACTGTCTGCCTAACTTGTAATGATTCTTTAACTTTTAGCCTTAATATCACTTTCTGTAGACATTGTTCCTTGAGTAATATTCCTTACTTTCAACTGTATTAAGAGACACTACTAGGTATTTCCTCAACATTCTGTTCTTTCTTTATTGTATCACTTACCACACTTTAACCTAAGTGCTTGTTTTAAAATCAAACATCTTGATTCTAAGCTTTGGGAGGACAGATCGAAACTGCCTTGCTCATATTTATACCCCTTGTTCCTATCACAATACTTGGCGCATGGTGTATGCTTACTATATGCTAGTTGAATACATGCAAAAGGAAGAGGGAGGGAGAGAAATGCAGAGATAAGAAACAGGGATAATGAAGGAAAGAAGAAAAGGAGTGAGGAAGACAAATCTCACACTGAAAACCACCATAAAAGTCTGTTTTGGGTTAAATTCTCAATTTCTTTTCAGATAAGTCAAATTTACAGATAGAATAAACAATAGAAGAAGCTAAAATTCTTAAAAAATATTATTTCCCCTAAATATGCTGTGGCGAGGGTACTGGAGACAAACATGCACATGAGGTCTCATTCTACTTTCAATCTACCACCAAACTATTTAAACAGTTTGAAGAAGGCTCAGTAACGAAAACATAGATAAAAATGTCTATATTCATGTATCAGTCAAATGTCTACCTAGGCAGACCAAGATGCAGGAAAATTTCAAAATGTTATCTATCTGAACAGACTGTATAAGATACCACTTAGAAAAATCCAAAAGTCATTTTCATGTAACAAATCCAATGTCAGAATTCCAAATAAAATATTCCCAAAAGGGTAGGAAATTTTATATATATATAATTTTATTAATGTTTATATTTCTATTAATATATTTTATTTATATATAATTATATTTTTATATAAAACTTAAAATTATACATAAAATTATATGTATATTTATATGTATAATTATATGTATATGATACATATATAATTACATATAATTATACACATAATTTATATGTATAATTTTATATATATAATTATATATAAAATATAAATATTTTAAATAATATATAAATATTTTAAATAATATATAAATATAAATATTTTAAATATATAAATATATATTATTATATATAAATACATAAATATAGACATAATATATAATATAAAATTATATATAATTATATTTAATTTTAAGTTAACCTCACACGGAAATATATATGTACATACATATATGTATAGACATATATAAATATATAAATATAATATATAATATAAAATTATATATGAAAGTATAGTTACATATAAAAAAATATATAATTATATTTAATTTTAAGTTAACTTTTCATTCTGAAATATATATGTATATACATATATGTACATAATTTTGTTATATATGTATATATAACATATGTATATATATACATATATATAGTGCAATGTTAACTTAAATTTAAATATAATTACATGTACATATATGTATATACATATATACATTTTCATGTGCATATATATGCATATATATGTAGGTACATATATAGTGCGATGTTAACTTAAATTTAAATATAATTACATGTACATATATGTATATACATATATACATTTTCATGTGCATATATATGCATATATATGTAGGTACATATATACATGTATATATACATGTATATATATGTGTGTACATATATATTTCTTTTTTTTTTTTGAGACGAGTCTCGCTCTGTCACCCAGCTGAGTGCAGTGCACATCTTGCTCACTGCAACCCGCCTCCCGGTCACCCATTCCCCCCCCTCCGAGTAGCTGACTACAGCCCCCCCCCCCGCTCATTTTTTTTTTTTTTTTTTTTAGTAGACGGGTTTCACCGTGTCTCGATCTCCTGACCTCGTATCCCCCCTTGCCTCCCAAGTGCTGGATACAAGCTGAGCCACCGCCCGCCATATATATTTCATAGTGCAAAGTTAACTTAAAATTAAAACAGAAAGTTTTATCTTTTCTTTGGTACATTTTCTGATGCTGTATTTTCAATAATTTTTACAGCTAACATACATTATATTTCTACTTACACAAAATAAAGACAAATGTTAATAACAATATAGAATTGAAATAAACATAAAATCATAAAGCAAAATATTCTCATATGTTTATATTTGAATATACACATAGCTATATAAGTCCACTAATTATCTTTGTTAAGAATAACATAGTATATATTGAATTATGCCCTATTTAATCAAAGTGATTGTTTTTCTAAACTGGGTGTAGATTTGCCTTGCCCATATATTCTTTTTCTATACGATGTTACAACTTTGCTGCAACATCTTCTGGAAATTATTATTACAGTTAAAAATGGAAATACCTGAGTCAAAAGTTTACATATTTTCCAGGATTTTGAAATATTTTGATACATACTTTCTAGACAGGTTGCCTATTTCATCATTTCTATATCAAAACTCATTATTATAATTCTTAAAATATGTGCTAACTTGATAGTAAATAAATGATGGCTTACATATTCTCACTTGAATTTTATATTTGTTAATAGGATGACTAAATACTCTTATGTATTAATTAGAGGATTTTTGTACTATCAGTTTATTTGCATTATTTTTATTCATATTATTTATGTATTTTTGTTTCATACTTTGTAAATTACTTGTGTAAAATATTTTTGCAAATCAAAATTAAGCTGTCATCTTTATTCAGCAATATTTAAGCCTATTATATAAAGATATATGGAAATATTAATTTGATCCAGATAGAGAAGGGTTATGAACCCAACTTGACAAATTAATATGTCTGAGCCATAAATAGACTGGATTGCATTTACATGCTGAACTTTTAATCATTAGTCTATGCTTAAGCTATATCAATCTGTATTCAGCTACCAGAGTTTGGAAAATTGAAATATAAAATTAACAAGGTACAAGTTTTGCCAATAAATCTGTTATTTTTACTGCAATACAGGGTAACCATTTATAGTACTAAGAAGAGTTGCTTTCAATCTCTAATATGCTTCTTTTGAAATAGCATCATTGTGTTTGTGGTAGTAAATGGTTCAAAGTGCACCTAATACATTCAGAGTTCACCAAATTCTTTGCATTTCCAATCTGACCTACATCATATTTATTGGGCTATAATGACTATGGATCACAACAAATTCAGGATGTTTCTGGAAAGGCAAAACCTCTTCTATTAATAATGCAGCAGTTGAACATTAAGGTACTGTCACTATGCTAGTTTATGATGTGATAAAATTGTTAAAAGTACATTACTATGTAACTACAGAGGTATATTTGGCCATAAGTATATTTTAAGTACTAAAGAGAAAAAGGAATTAGATAAGGAATAAGATAGCTTTTATAAAGGTTAAAAAAAGAGGCGTATTATGTGCTATCAGACAGGAATGATAGTTTGTGTTTATGTAGTGTGCATGTGCTAAATGCTGTGTGTACATACATGTGTCCATAAGTGTTTATCTGCTTATATGTGTGTGCTCATGCAACTCTGTGTAAAGGTGGCTTCCAGATTTCTCAGCTTGTAGGCGAAGATGCTAAAGACATATACAGTGGGTGAAAGGAAGTATGGTGACTGTATGAAGTCAGGGTATGAATATTTCTGAGAATAAAGCACAGAGTAGAAAAACCTAAGTGTCCATAACTACTGGTAAACCCTGCAAGATGTAGCCTAGTTTGTAGCACAGTGCTGATTTCTCTCATAGAAATTATACATTTAAATAAGAAATTGATTTTGAGAGTATTTGTTTTGTCTGTATTTGTTTTCTATTGCTATGTTACAAATCACCACATTCGGTGTCTTAAAACAGCACACACTTATATAACTGTTTCTGTGCCTCAGGAGTCCAGGCACAGCTTAGCTGGGTTCTCTGCTCAGGGTTTCACAAGGCTGCATTCAGGATCTCTACCAGGCTGCTTTGACATTAATAAGCTTAATTAGGGAAGAATTTGCTTCTGCGTTTATTCAGGTTGTTGATAAAATGTATTTCCTTAGCATTATAAGATTCAGGTGGCTGTTTTCTAGCTGGCTTTTGGCTGGGGTGACTCTTAGCTCACAGAAGTCACCCGCAGTTCTGTGCCATGTGGCCCTTTCAAGACCAGGAGGAGAATCACTCCAATCTCAAGAAGGGCGCAGTTGCTCATTTAAGGGCATTAATCTGAATAATTAGGCCCACCAAGAACGATCTTTCTTTTGCTTAATCAAAAATCAGCTGATCTCATTGAACTAAAAATCAACCTGAATTTCATCTGCAAAATCTATTTATCTTTGCCCTATATATCACAGGAGTGACATCCTATCATATTCACAGTTTTCACCATACTCCAGAGTATCATTACACAGGGCATGGGCATATGCCACAAGAAGCTGAATCTTGAGGCTCACTTTACAATTCTGCCTGCCGTGGTGTCCAAGCTATTTTAATAACTGATTATTCCTCCAATTACCAATATTGTCATTTGTTTAGAAAATGTTTCCAATTTTCTTTTATTACATCATTCTAACTCTCTCACTTTTATCTATTCCATTGCTTCATTTCTTGATTTTTTCACTGTGCCAAGACCCTTAAAATGGACAAACTATTACACAGAACTGCTGGCTGTGGCTTAGCCTTCCCTTATGACCCACTCACCACTTCTGTACACTGTAGCTTGCAGAGGCAGCATGAAAAAAAGAGAGTAAATACTTTTCCCACAGACAGATCTGAGTTTGAATCTTGAGTCTCTTACTAACTATAAGGTCTTGAGTGAGTGATTTTACTTTTTGAGTTGCAGTCTCCATGTCTGTTAAGAGAAATCATAGTGTTTACTTTTGTTATAACTAGAAGGAGAAACTATACAATGCATGCATAACACCAGTAGGCTCACAGAAACTAATCGATAAATGGAAACCCATTCTCTGAGTGCAAATATCCTTTAGCATTGGTTCTAGGTCTTAAACTGCTCAAGTTTTGTATAAACAAGAGATTCTATTTATCAATAACATCTATGTTCTAGGCCATGTATTAAGCATATTCTTCACAATTATCTCATTGAATGATGTATTACTTTCCTGTGCTTTCTATATTAAGTTACCACAAACTTGGCTTAAAACACAAAGCTACTGTTGCATAATTCTGGAAGCCAGGAGTCCAGTATCAAGATGTCAGTAGGGCCATACTCCCTCTGAAGGCTTGAAGAGAGAATCCATTGCTGACCTCTTTTATGTTATGGTGGCTCCAGGTGTTGCCTCCCTTGTGGCCACCTCACGTCAATCTCTGCCTCCATGGTCACATTATTTGCTCCTCTTCTGCATGACTCTCTTCTGTGTGTCTCTTGTAAGGATACTCATATTAGATTTAAGGCCCACCCAGTTAATCCAGGATAATTTTCTTATCTTAAAATCCTTAAATTAACTTCACATGCAAATACCCCTTTTTCCTAAATAAGATATCATTCACAGTTTCTAGGGATTAAAACAAGACTATTCCCTTTAATGGACATCATTTAGCCCACTACCAGTAACAATCTAAATTTTAAGTACTACTATTATTTCAATTTTATTGAAGAATGAGCCATGTCTCAGAGATGTTTAAGTACTTTTCCCAAAGTCATAGAGCCAATTAGTGGTGTAAGGGATAGGGGCTAGGTATATATTTCTGACTTCAACCTTGTGCCCTGAAACCCCCACTGTGCAGTATGCTCTGGCACAACGAAGCAAGTCCTAGAACTCTTGGGAAATCATATCTTGGAGGACACATCCATCAGTAAAAAAAGAACATTGTACTTTTTTTCCTTATATAAGCTTAATTTGACTTTCTGAAACTGTCAACATTATTTCTTCTAGTGAAAATTAACCTGAGTGTGGGAGTGAGAGTTGAATTGCTTTAAATTTGAAGATGTCAAAGTGAGGGTCGAGTAGATGTCTATCTTGGTTCTTTAATTAGAAGATCTTAGAGTTCGGTGCTAAGGATTAAAAAGCAGGGTGAATCATTTCACCTTTGTGCTGTGTTCTTTGATGCTTTGTTGCTGACCCTTCACTACCACAAATTACAAAGGTCAGAAACTATTTGGAAAAGAAAGTTTGATGTTATGAAGAAGCACGTTGTCTCCCATGCTTCCCCACCATTCCACTTTTGTCTCATTTTTCCAGCTAACCTAGATTCCTTTCATCTACATACTGTATTTTATTGGCAGTTATGATAATTGGTTAATATGTCTTGATTTGTACCTATATTTTTTCTAATTAGAATAAATTTCCTTCCTTATAAAACTCTTACCAGATCATCTAATTAGAGTCTTCCCCCAGCCTCAGCAACTAGAATTCACTTTTACGTATTTGCACTGCATATGTATTTTTGTGATGACCATAGAATAAATGTACAAGTCACACACTTTAATAGAAAAGTCTTGGGCTGGGATAACAATTGTTGTCCATGTTCTAGTTTCAGTTCTGCATTAATTAATTGCATGCCCTCATCTGAAGGCCAAGGTGACTTTTTATGCTTTTGCTTTATTTGCAAAACTGAGATAATTACTGTTTCCTGACTCAAGGCATTATTATAAGTATAAAAGAACTTATAAAGTAGATGTCAAAATGCTCAGAAAACAAAAAAGTTGTATAATTTTAACAAAAAAGATAAAAGAATGCAAAACAATTGAAATAAATAAACTAAAAATCTACAGAATTATTTGGATGTTTTTCTAAGTCAGGAGATTCTCTACAGTTATCATAGTCTATTTACATGCCTGGGCATTCTCTGCTAATGACATTGGGATAATCAAGATTTCAGAAGATTTTTCATGTTAAGTATAAATTTGACTCTACTGAAAATAATTCCTCCTATAATGGCAATTCTGCAAATTCTAAGAAATGCCTTTGGAAACTGATTCTAGCCTCCATTTCCTCTTAGCCCTGATTTGCAGAATTGTTGCCATATTCACTCTCTGTGAAAGCTCATCAGCCAACTCCAGGGAGCTTTAATTCTCAGGCAGTAACATCAATAGATAAGTGGTTGAATAGTACCCAAGGATGCAGCCCCTTTCCAAGAGAAGGTGAAGATATTTGTAGTGAGAATGCAAGGCAGTTCAAAAGTATTTAAACCCAAATGATTAGTGGGACCGTCCAGGGACCAAAGGGACTTATGTCAAGTGGATGCGACAAAGATCCGCCTGCTGTTTTTTAGAGATAGTTCACATTTAAAACATAAGATAATTAAGTGTTTTAATTTTGATCCCCCTAGTGCTTCTCCTTTTAAGAACACAGCAGGGTGGGTGAACATAATTGGCATCATTTGGAAGGTTGAGTGCTTAAGGTTGTAGCAAGTTCTCTGTTTGTAGATGAAAAATGACATTTTGCTTTAACATCTTGCTATACTTATCCATACTTTGCTCCTATTCTAATTTTTAAGCAGAAAGATTGTGCCTACCTCAACTTCAAAAAGCAGCCTCAAATCTTCAAAAGCTAGGGTAAACTGTCTTTCATATGAGAGACTTAACAGTATGTTCACCTGGGAAGAAACCCAGGCAAAAAATGTTTGTGTGTGTGTGTCTGTGTCTGTGTGTGTTCTCTGATATCATCCTAGCTCAGACAAGATGTTACACTACCTTTATAGTTTTATTTCACTCTAAAACTCACTCATGTATTATTCAAGGCCTTCTATGGTCCCTTTGATTTCCTAGTTAACTAAACCTTTGAATTAGGCTCACATACCAGGAATAATTGAATAACAAAATAGACCCTTTTTCAGTTGATATAGTAATAATAGAGAAATATGAAAGAAGCAGCTCATCTTAAAAACAGAGTCAGACTTCTTTACCAATGCACTGAAATTTCATTCCAAAATAGTGCCTGTCATGTTGTAATTTGCTTTCTATAAATAGTTGAAGGTTAAATAAATGAATAAGTTTTCTTCATTATTTATTCCTGTCATGTAACACAGCATGGCAGCTTCTGACCCTGCCCTCGGCTATATAGCTTGAAGATAAGATGACAGACATGGAATGGGTTAGATTCAGTGTTTCTGTGAGGATATTTCTATTTGACTTACCAATGTCAAACAAATGTTTTCTTTGTGTTGCAGTTAGAGGTGTGTTGAATTAAGAAACTAAAGACCTTGATTCTAGATGGTATTCGAATATTTGACCTATTTATCTCATATACAAAATGGAGATATAAGCCTATAAATCGTTGACATTTTGGCAGGGGTGTTTGTTAATGAAAAACAGTATGCAGCTAATACAATTATATTTTTTTCTAAATAAGATAGGGCTATATGATTTAAAACAATAGCTAAATGTGGAGTGATTCACCACACTCATTAATATTTCAACCAGGGACTATTTTGAAATTTATTATTTTTTTAAAAAAATTGACATATAAATGTATATGTATTTATTATGTACAATATGATGTTTTGAAGTGTATATACATTATGGAATGGTGAAATCTAATTAACAAATTAATTACCTCAAATAGCTATCAGTTCTGTGGTGAGAACATTTAACATTCACTTTCTTAGCATTTTAAAAAATACATCATCATTAACACTGGTTACCATGCTGTACAATAGACCTTGAACTTATTCGTCATATCTAACTATATATACGTATCTTTTGACTAACATCTCCCCAACTCCTTATCCCCCACTAACCACTCCAACCTCTGGTAAACCATTCTACCACCCTTTTACTCTATTTCTATGAGATCGATGTTTTTAGACTCCAAAACCAGGAACCATTCTTCAATCAGTTGACTGTTCCACATAATTATTCTTATATTTTTATTTGTTTATCTAATATAATGCATTGTTGTAACCCAACTATAATTGATTAGTAAATAAATAAATACAACAAGATTTTTCTTGTTCCAAGGGAAATAATTTTTAGAGATGTTTTAAAATTGGGACATCAAAAAAATCACAGTACTGTAACATTGTAAAACGGGAGATAAATTGGGAATAAAATTAAAATACACAATTTTAGAAATAATGAAACTAGGAATGCAAAAAATTTGAAGCTTGCTGAAAGTAGTAATCTTCCAAATCAAAATGTCTTAAGAAAAAATAAAGCATGGCGTGGACATTATTGCATCACAAAATGAATGTCCAGAAATATTTTGAATTTTAATTATAGCATATCTGGATCCAGTGCTCAAATAATATTGACAGAAAATGTTTTTCTCTCCATCTCTTGGCCCTGCTGCCATCTAAGTTGGCTTCATTCTCTGAAAGGAAATTTCCTAGTGCCAAAATGGCCATCAAAAAACCCAGGCTTACTTTCAAAATCTAGCAACCTAAAGCAGAGTTTGGCTTCTATCAATAATTAAAGAAAAAGCCTCAAGACTGAGGCCCATTCACTTGGACTGATCAAGCTAAGTTCACATGTATACTTCTGAACCAATCACTATGGACAGGGGAATATGGGAATCTCACTAGCAGCTATGGATGTTGAGACCAATCCAGGAGGTAGAAAGTGGGGTGAGGATTATTGAATCCTAGGAGCAAAAAATCAAAATAATGAGCAGTTACATAAAAAAGGGATAACCAATGCTGCAAAGGCAAAAATCAATACATGTCCACTACAGAAAGGGGCACAGCATTAACATAACTTTTTAGAGAATGGAATAAAGTGTTTCAGAGAAACACAATATAGAAGGCATCAAATCCTCATTAAAATTAATCTTAGAGGATATTATACTGCAGAGTGAGTACTGTCAGTCACTTGCAAGATGCTCAAGAAGATGTCAGAAGAGTAAAGTTGATGATAAGAAATCACAGATGCAAACCTGTTTTTGTCATCCCTCAGGAAGAAAATTTTAAAATTCAGGCACAAGGAAGCTTCGGGTCACAGTTAAATTAACTGTTATAGTACTGTTAGGTAAGTAAGTATTGAGTTCATCCAGAACCATGTAGCACTAAGGAAACTGGAGGTATTTTAATGACTGTAACCAGCATTATAGTGACATATTTGAAAGTGTGAGTTCTGGAGCCGAATTGTCTGATTTGAATCCTACATTTTCTCTTTGATATCTATGTAACCTTGAGAGAGGTATATATACTCTGTGTCCCTTTGTTTACTCATTTAAAATATATATAGCCAGGCAGGATGGCTCATGCCTGTAATCCCAGCATTTTGGGAGGCCGAGGCGGGTGGATCACCTGAGGTCAGGAGTTCAAGACCAGACTGGTCAAGATGGTGAAACTTCACCTCTACTAAGAATAGAAAAATTAGCCAGGCATTGGTGACATGAACCTGTAATCCCAGCTACTTGGGAGGCTGAAGCAGGAGAATCACTTGAACCCAGGAGGCGGAGGTTGCAGTGAGCCAAGATTGCACCACTGAACTCCAGCCTGGGTGACAGGGCGAGACTCCATCTCAAAAAAAAAAAAAAAACCATAAATAATGTATATAATATTAGAAACGAATGACTTTATAGGGCTTTCTCAAGAGCTGTGAATAGTCTGAAAGTTTAATGTTGTCTCAAGGTAACAAATTATCCTGTTATAGTTCAATGAATGCTGGTAGAAGACAAAAGCCTCCTAGGTCAGAGACAAAGTATTTAATTTTTCATGGCACATGCCATTTCTTCTTTCGCTCAAAGTCCCATCAGAGCAATGTGGAGAGGTTCAGATGGATGCTACACATATGGTGAATTTGTGTTACAGCTGAGGATCCCTGAGGGTAGGAAAGTCCAGTCTTTTCTAATAAGCTGCAAGCAAACCTACCTGAATATTTTTTCCTGAAAGGAGACATAATCTTTATTTTATGGGGCAAAAAGCAAGCCAGCTTTTTGCTCGGGAAGAAGACAAAATATCTGTCTTCCAAGGCTGTTCCCTACACAAACATTTTTAACAAGATAATCCAAAATAAAAAGGCAGTTATTACCTCTAATTCCAATAACAAAAGAAACATAAGAGATCTATAAAGGATTTTTTCTTATGTCTCTCAGCAAGTTGTAAGTGAATCAACACATTTTTATTATTAAATATTTTAAACTATTATTATAGTTACATATTTTATTGATCTATTTAGCTGTCACGTGTACAATTTATTATAATCATATCTGACTGGCCCAATTAGTGTGAATAAGACAAGTAAAATTGTACAAGGGCCCAGGTGTTCAGAAATTGAATTAGGTTCCAGAATAAGTTCCTCTAAGTAATCATTTTATTTCTTTGTTCTTTTCTTAATAGACCTTACCTCAGGTTTAGAAGTTTCCCACTTTCAATTTACTTCCCCCATGCTGACTGCTATGGTTGGAATGTTCGTCCCCCCTAAATTCATGATAAATCCTAACCCTAAATACAGCAGTATTGAAAGATGGAGTCTTTAGGAAGTGATTGGAGTAATTAAGCCCTCACGAATAAATTGATCTATTCATGGATTAATGGACGAATGGGTTAACATGAGGGTGGGACTGGTGGCTTTATAATAAGAGAGACCTGAGCTGGCATGTTAGTAGTCTCATATCCCTCGCCTTGTGATGCCCTGTACTGCTTCGGGACTTTGAAGAGAGCAACCACCAACAGAAAGGCTCTCACCGGACTGACCCCTTGACCTTGAGCCTTCCAGCTTCCAGAAGTGTAAGAATCAAATCATTTTTTAAATAAATTACTCAATTTTACATATTCCATTAAAAGCAACAGAACATAAACTAAGGCACTGACTTAATGTACTTTCATATAAGAACCTGTAATTGACAGAGTAATTTAATTTCCTCTATATATGTAAACAATTTTTGTGCATTAAATCATGATGATAACAATAATAATCTGGAAGAGTCCTCCATAAGAGTCCACATTATCTCTGCATAATACCTTTTCTGCAGATTTCATGAGGAATTGCTTTGTAGTTAAATTAGAAATATTGAAGAAAATTAAGAAATATTAATAGGAAAAAGTTAATTAGATATATGAGAAAATACGAAGGTTTAAAATTGCAGAAGAAATGCTAGCATATTAAAAAATAGTGATAAGATAAAGGATTTTATTAAGTTAGAATAAAACAATTTACATCAGCCAGCCATAAAATATGACTCATTAAGTCTTTTTTACAGTTGTAGAAATAATTTTTTAAAACCCAGTATGTGAAACCAACATAGAAAATACATGGAATGAAGACCATACACCATGGGGTAATGGTGGCTAAGAATGCAACTAAACTCAAACATCCATTAATCGGCCCACCAAGGGATAACCCTGTAGCTGCCAACAAAGTTGAATTTTCTGCCAGAAGACCAGATGCTGTTCTGTTTAAATTAAAAGAAAATAAAGTCCCTGAATTAGTCTGTAGCCTGTGGCATCTATTTTCAAAGGTGGAATAAAACAATATCTAGAATAAGAATCAATAAACCTTTTGGTAAAAGCAAAAGGTTAGCAAAAAATAAAAACGTAGTAATGGTATGCTTGGGTACATGTAGGGTTCTGTATATAAAAATCTATTGCAAAATAACAATACCTCTTAATTGTACAGTTCTTTATCCTTTTTAAATAGAATTTCCAATGTAACATATTAAAATAAGTTAGTTTTGTTATGGCTATTATTCTGCCATCACTTTACAGATAAAAAAGTTGATGTCAGGAAATATAAGTAACCAATGACACCTAATAAAACTAATTTTAATCTAAGAACATAAATCTCTTAGAACCAAGAAAGCATCAAACTGAAAGTTAATAGATGCCAATTTATTTTGGAAGAAACTGAATCTCTGGACAGACCAATAATGAGTTCTAAAATTGAGGCAATAATAAACAGCCTTCCAACCAAAATAAAATCCAGGACTGAATGGACTCACAACTTAATTCTATTAGATGTACAAAGAAAAACTGGTAGCATTTATGCTGAAACCGTTCCAAAAAATTGAAAAGGAGGGAGTCCTCACTAACTCATTCTATGAGGCCAGCATCATCCTCATACCAAAACCTGGCAGAGATACAACAAAATAAAGAAAACTTCAGGCAAATATCCTCGATGAATGTCAATGCAAAAATCCTCAACAAAATACTGGCAAACTGAATCCAGCAGTACATGATAAAGCTTATCCAACATGGTCAGGTAGGCTTCATCCCCAGGATGCGAGGTTGGTACAGTATACGCAAATCAAAAAATGTGATTCATCACGTAATTAAAACTAAAGACAAAAACCACATGATTATCTCAATAGATGCAGAAAAGGCTTTTGATAAAATTCAACATCCATTCATGTTAAAAACTCTTAATAAACTAAATGTTGAAGGAACATATCTCAAAATAATAAGAGCCATGTATGACAAACCTGTAGCCAACATCATTCTGAATGGGTAAAAGCTGGAAGCACTCGCCTTGAAAATCAGCTATTTTTTTTTTTCATTTTACAGGTAAAAAAGTTGATGTCATAAAAAATAAGTAACCATAACACCTAATAAAACTAATTTTAATCTAAGAACATAAATGTCTTAGAACCAAAAAAGCATCAAACTGGAAGTTAACAGATGCCAATTTATTTTGGAAAAAATTGAATCTCTGAACAGACCAATAATGAGTTCTAAAAATGGGCAGCAAGGGTGCCCTCTCTCACCACTTCTATTCAGCATAGTATTGGAAGTTCTGGCCAGGGCAATCAGGCAAGGCAAAGAAATAAAGGTATTCACATAGGAAGAGAGGTAGTCAAACTATCTCTGTTTGCAGATGACATGATCCTATATTTAGAAAAATCCATAGTCTCAGCCTTAAAGCTTCTTAAGCTAATCAACAACTTCAGCAAAATCTCAGGATACAAAATAAATGTGAAAAAATCACCAGCATTCCTATACACCAACAATAATCAAGCCAAGAGACAAATAAGGAACAAATCCCATTCATAATTGCCACAAAAAGAATAAAATACCTAGAAATAGAGTTAACTATGGAGGTGAAAGATCTCTGCAAGGAGATCTGGAAACCACTGCTGAAAGAAATCAGAGATGACACTGACAAATGGAAAACCATTCCATGCTCAGGGATAGGAAGAATCAATATTGTTAAAATGGCCATAGTGCCTGAAGCAATTTATAGATTCAATGCTCTTAAACTACCATTGACATTCTTCACAGAACTAGAAAAAAACTATTTAAAATTCACATGGAACCAAAAAAGAACCCAAATAGCCAACACAATCTTAAACAAAGAGAACAAAGCTGGAAGTATCATGCTACCTGACTTCAAACTATGCTACAGGGCTACAGTAACCAAACAGCATGGTATGGGTACAAACACACATAGACCAATGGAACAGAATAGAGAACCCATAAAATGAAACTATACACATAAAAACTATTTGATCTTTGACAAACCTGAAAAAAACAAGCAATGGGGAAAAGATTCACTATTCAACAAATGGTGCTAGGATAACTGACTAGCCATATGCAGATGATTGAAACTGGAACTCTTTCTTACACCATATACAAAATTTAACTAGGGATAGTTTAAAGACTTAAATGTAAAACCCAAAACTATAAAAACCTTGGAAGACAACCTAGGCCGTACCATTCAGAACATAGACATGGGCAAAGATTTAATGAGAAAGAAGCCAACAGCAATTGCAACCAAAGCAAAAATTGACAAACGGGATCTAATTAAAGAGCTTCTGCACAGCAAAAGAAACTATCAACAGAGTAAACAGACAACCTACAGAATGGGAGAAAATGTTTGCAAACTATGCATCAGACAAAGGTCTAATATCCAGCATCTATAAGGAAATTAAACAAATTTACAAGAAAAAAAAACCACCCTATAAAAAAGTGGGCAAAGGAAATGAGCAGACACTTTTCAAAAGAAGGCATACATGCAGCCAGCAGTCATATGAAAAAAAGCTCAACATCACTGATCATTAGAGAAACACAAATCAAAACCACGAGATACTATCTAACACCAGTCAGAATGGTTATTATTAAAAAGTCAAAAAATTACACAAGCTGGTGAGGTTGTAGAGAAAAAGGAATGGTTATACACTGTCGGTGGGAGTGTAAATTAATTTGTCTATTGTGGAAGACAATGTGGCGATTCCTCAAAGACCTAAAGACAGAAATACCATTTGACCCAGCAATCTCATCACTGGATATATACCCAAAGAAATATACATCATTCTATTATAAAGACACAAGCATGTGTAATTTCACTGCAGCACCATTCACAATAAAAAAAGACATGGAATCAACTTAAGTGCCCATCAACAATAGAATGGATAAAGAAAATGTGCTACATATACACCTGGAATATTATGCAGCCATAAAAGGATGAGTTCATGTCCTTTGCAGGGATATGGACGGAGTTGGAGGCCATTATCCTTAGAAAACTAACACAAGAACAGAAAAACAAATACTTCATGGTCTCACTTATAAGTGGGAGCTAAATGAGAAGAACACATGGACACACAGAAGGAAGCAACACACACTGGTGCCTTTTAGAGGGTGGAGGGCAGGAGGAGGGAGAGGATCAAGAAAAATAACTAATGAGGATTAGGCTTAATATAGGGGGGGGATGAAATAATGTATACAACAAATCCCCATGATACAAGTTTACCTACGTAACAAACCTGCACTTGTACCTCTGAACTTAAAATAAAAGTTTAAAAGAGAGATATGCCCTCGAAGTTTTCTTCAACTTTATCCAGAATTTAACACAAATGCAATGTTTAATCAGAAGACGACTCTTGGCTCCTTTATCTTATCCAAGACTTTGTATTACTGAAGCGGCAAAAAGCCTAATTGTTGACCACTTTTACTTCATGAATATAAGGTAATCTTTATTTTAAAGAGTAACTCTTTAGATTTGGTATTAATTCCATGATAACATTTTACACCATGGCTACATAGAGTAAAATAACGATGAGAAAATATTTGGTCACACTCAAGTATATCACTTTCCCAAATATATTTACATGGAAATTTTTAAAATAATTTATAATTTCTTTTTATTCTTGTATAACTGAAAAAAACCACAATTTAATAAACTTAAATCATGACTACATTTTCTTAGGGAATGTGATGATGGAAAAGTAAAAATTGAATTAGAGAGCATTTTAAGTATCATAGAAGTTGCAGGCTTCCTTAGCTCACCTTTTAAAACATGTCAGTAATTATAGTTATTGAATCTCCCCAATTCATCTCCTCTGTCCAAAAAAAATCTATTAGGGGAACAGATGAATTTTAGAAAGCAGTTTCACGGCTGCAAACAGAAGCCAAAAATCACAAAACCGACTGAGCCGAAGCAAATTTAGAAAATGGCAGTGGTTGCAGGCATGAGGTCTTTTAGCAATATATGCCTATTAGTGGTGCACCAATCTGTATGCAAGCCCTGGCTCTGGATGAGATGCCAGGGAGGCCCTATTGGGCCACACTTGTCAAATCAGATATTGAGGATTAGTAGCATGATATCACAAATAGGACAACTGTGTAAATAAATGCTGTTGCTTTACCGAATACTGCTTCCATTCTTCTTTATAAAATCTGCAAAATATAATCATAAAGTCAATAAAGTACAAGAAATTTGGTGTTGCTGCTACTGAGCAATGATGTAGAGAAAACAATTTACTTCCAGTAGTTGCTCCAAATTTTCACTGGATAAACAGGTAATTCATTCCAGGTATGCCCCTTTTACATCTTTGTCCTGCCCCTTATGTGGATCACAGTGCCCTCACACTACTACCAAAAATCATGTTCTTTTATTTCTTCATGTATGTATCCATAAATAAATTAATTAAACATATATTTATGGATGCATATAAAATGTCATCATGGGCTCATTGATAGTCAAGATTGAACTGGGTTCTCTTTTGGATACCATAGAATGAAAAAAATAATGATTAGTCCTCCTTACAAGGTGCTCTCACTTGCCCTTCCCATTTATTTACCTTTTATTCTCCTTTTCTCATATAGATTGTCCTTTTTTCTTTAGGTTAAGCTATGTTCCCTAATATAATAATAGTTAATAATAGCTAATGTCTTAATATATCCTTAATAAAATTTTAGTTGTATTAAATACAAGGACACAATAATATGATTTTGCTTTTAATTAGAGTGTTCTAAAGATATTCTGGCCAAAGATTAGAGGCATAGTAATATACTCATGCAATATAGCTGAAATCTGTCATTAATCAGGTTCTTTTAATGTTTGTCTCCCCTACTTGAATCTTAACTCCTTCGGGGATAAAATTCATCTTTTAGCTCCTACACGCTCGAAAAATGCCTTGTAGTGTTTGTTGAAACAAATGGAATTGAATTGAAATGCAAAAACAGCTACTTACTTCTTACAGATTCTGCCCAAACTATAAACCATTTAGAAATATATTAAGAACTAATGGTTTATGAATTTCTGTTTTCTGGCTTGAGTTCTTTGGATGGATTTCAACAAAATCCTCCCTAACTTGTATATAAACTCTTAAAATAAGACCCATGCTTTACATATAGATAATAATCAGTGTTTTTTGGTTTGTTTTCTGAATTATTTTAAATGTTTCTAAAGATTAATTTTGACTCTAGAATGTTAGACATTTTTTAGAATATCATTTTGTTACACAAAATGAATAAATACACTCGAAAATGGAGTTTGGGGAATTATTCTTCAAATACATTATAATTTTTCTTTATCTACATTTATTTTTCCAGTGTCCTAAATAAAAGTCAAAAAGCATTTATATTTATATGTATTCAAAATAGAGTGGCTGCCATTAGCCAAAAGCAGCTAGTGCATAACCAAAAAAATATTTAAAAGCCTACTTTTAGTTTGCAAATCTTGTTTTTATTACCTCTTAATTACTCTCTGATTTCCTATATGCCACTCAAAATCCATTAGAGAAATAACGGCATGAAAGCAAGAGTGTTAGAATTCTCTTAGAAACTAGAGCTTCCAGATAGAAAAATGGTGTGCAGAAAGGAAGAATCAATTCTACTTGATTCTTCAAATGTTTCACAGTTTTCAAAGTTTATTTTCCTCAGAATTGTTGTAGAGTTTAATGGACAGAAGTGAGACAGAAGACATTTTGTCACTGTCTTACTCATTTGTTAAACATTCTTTAAAACCTTCTTTGTGTGAAAGACCAAAATGGGTGTAGGGCATTCGTTAGCCAGGAAACAAACAAATAAACAAACAAAATAAACAAAACCATGGTGTCTGCCTTCAGCATATGCATTTTAGATGGGGAGGGGTTAACTATATAATTAATGAATACAGAATTGCAATTTTGGTTAGTGCTGTGAAGAAATGCCTAGAACAACAGGAGGACTTGAGTTATTTAGCTTAAATGACAAATATGAGTAACTTAAGCAAAAAGAACAAGGGTTTCCATTTTGCTTTTTAAAAACATCATCATCACAACATATTCACAAATATTTTCACTAATACGCTGTTATGCAGAAGAACATTAATTCATACCCCAGGGACCTGAGGACACAGCCAAAAGCTTTTCACCAAAAGAAAGATCTCAGTGTTTTAATTTACTTTCAGACTGGAATCATCTCGCCTTTCAGTTTGCCCTGATTGATCTTAGTTTTATTCCTATTGTTATGGCTTAAGTTTTAATGGTTTACCAGTTTACTCTCAGACGTGTGGTAGTTAAGACCATAAATTATATTGTCATTACTTCTTTACATTCATATTTTATCCTAAATATTCATGAAAACATTTCATTTTGTGCCAAAGTAAGCCTGAGTTATAGCACATACAAAAAGGTAATAGGGAAGACATTGTTCAAGATGGAATTATTACTCTTAACAGTGGTAGCAATGTGACTGAAAGCAATTTCAATAGATGATTTAAGCACATAATTTTAAACTGATTTTTATAAATACAGATAATATAGCCTCATATTTGGTGACTCCAAGATATAGAAGATTAACACAAACAATTGACCAAAATTACAAGAGTTTTAGAAATAGAAACAGACAGGATGAGAGAATTACACAGCAACCAAGGACTTATTAATTAATTAGCAATACTTATTGCTGTTATTAATTTTAAAAATGCCATTGTTTTACATTTTTATTAATTTTCCACTTCATTTCACAATCATTAATTTATTCTCTTATTTATTCAGCAAATACATTCTGAGCACCCAATATATACATTAAGCATAATTCTGCTCAATGTGGCCAGGCATGGTGGCTCACACCTGTAATCCCAGCACTTTGGGAGGCCGAGGCAGGTGGATCACTTGAGGTCAGGAGTTTAAGACCAGCCTGCCCAACCTGGTAAACCCCATCTCTACTAAAAATAGAAAAATTAGCCGAGCATGGTGGCGGACGCCTGTAATCCCAGCTACTATGGAGGCTGAGGCAGGAGAATCGCTTGAACCCGGGAGGCAGAGGTTGCAATGAGCCGAGATCACACCACTGCACTCCAGCCTGGGCAACAACAGCGAAACTTGGTTTCAAAAGAATAAAAAACAGGCGGTGGAGCCAAGATGGCCGAATAGGAACAGCTCTGGTCTACAGCCCCCAGCCCAAGCGACACAGAAGACGGGTGATTTCTGCATTTCTGCTTGAAGTACCAGTTTCATCTCACTAGGGAGTGCCTAACAGTGGGTGCAGGACACTCGGTGAAGCGCACTGTGCGCGAGCCGAAGCAGGGCGAGGCATTACCTCACTCCGGAAGTGCACGGGGTCAGGGAGTTCCCTTTCCTAGTCAAAGAAAGGGGTAACAGATGGCACCTGGAATATCGGGTCAGTCCCATCCTAATACTGCGCTTTTCCAATGGGCCTGGAAAACGGCACACTAGGAGATTGTGTCCCACACCTGGCTCAGAGGGTCCTATGCCCACGGAGTCTCGCTGATTGCTGGCACAGCAGTCTGAAATCAAGCTGCAAGGCCACAGCGAGGCTGGGGGAGGGGCGCCCCTTAGGTAAACAAAGCAGCCAGGAAGCTCAAACTGGGTGGAGCCCACCACAGCTCAAGGAGGCCTGCCTGCCTCTGTAGGCTCCACCTCTGGGGGCATGGCACAGACAGACAAAAACTCAGCAGGAACCTCCACAGACTTAAATGTTCCTGTCTGACTGACAGCTTTGAAGAGAGTAGTGGTTCTCCCAGCATGCAGCTGGAGATCTGAGAACGGACAGACTGCCTCCTAAAGTGGGTCCCTCACCCCTGACCAGCCTAACTGGGAGGCACCCGCCCAGTAGGGACAGACTGACACCTCATTCGGCCGGGTACTCCTCTGAGACAAAATTTCCAGAGGAACTATCAGACAGCAGAATTTGTGGTCTCACGAAAATCCGCTATTCTGCAGCCACCACTGCTGACACCCAGCCAAACAGGGTCTGGAGTGGACCTCTAGTAAATTCCAACAGACCTGCAGCTGAGGGTCCTGTCTGGTAGAAGGAAAACTAACAAACAGAAAGGACATCCACACCAAAAACCCATCTGTACATCACCATCATCAAAGACAAAAAGTAGATAAAACCACAAAGATAGGGAAAAAACAGAGCAGAAAAACTGGAAACTCTAAAAAGCAGAGCACCTCTCCTCCTCCAAAGGAATGCACTTCCTCACCAGCAATGGAACAAAGCTGGATGGAGGATGACTTTGACGAGTTGAGAGAAGAAGGCTTCAGATGATCAAACTACTCGGAGCTACGAGAGGAAATTCAAAACAATAGCAAAGAAGTTAAAAACTTTGAAAAAAAATTAGAAGAATGGATAACTAGAATAACCAATGGAGAGAAGGGCTTAAAGGAGCTGATGGAGCTGAAAGCCAAGTTTCGAGAACTACGCGAAGATTGCAGAAGCCTCAGTAGCAGATGCGATCAACTGGAAGAAAGGGTATCAGTGATGGAAGATGAAATGAATGAAATGAAGAGAGAAGGGAAGTTTAGAGAAAAAAGAATAAAAAGAAATGAACAAAGCCTCCAAGAAATTTGGGACTATGTGAAAAGACCAAACCTATGTCTGATTGGTGTACCTGAAAATGATGGGGAGAATGGAACCAAGTTGGAAAACACTCTGCAAGATATTATCCAGGAGAACTTCCCCAATCTAGCAAGGCAGGCCAACATTCAGATTCAGGAAATACAGAGAACGCCACAAAGATACTCCTCAAGAAGAGCAACTCCAAGACACATAACTGTCAGATTCACCAAAGTTGAAATGAAGGAAAAAATGTTAAGGGCAGCCAGAGAGAAAGGTCGGGTTACCCACAAAGGGAAGCCCATCAGACTAAAAGCTGATCTCTCAGCAGAAACTCTACTAGCCAGAAGAGAGTGGGGGCTGATATTCAACATTCTTAAAGAAAAGAATTTTCAACCCAGAATTTCATATCCAGCCAAACTAAGCTTCATAAGTGAAGGAGAAATAAAATACTTTACAGACAAGCAAATGCTGAGTGATTTTGTCACCACCAGGCCTGCCCTAAAAGAGCTCCTGAAGGAAGCACTAAACATGGAAAGGAACAACCAGTACCAGCCACTGCAAAAAAACATGCCAAATTGTAAAGACCATCGAGGCTAGGAAGAAACTGCATCAATATAACGGGCAAAATAACCAACTAACATCATAATGACAGGATCAGATTCACACATAACAATATTAATGTTAAATGTAAATGGGCTAAATCCTCCAATTAAAAGACACAGACTGGCAAACTGGATAAGGAGTCAGGACCCATCAGTGTGCTGTATTCAGGAAACCCATCTCTTGTGCAGAGACACACATAGACTCAAAATAAAGGCCTGGAGGAAGATCTATCAAGCAACTGGAAAACAAAAAATGGCAGGGGTTGCAATCCTAGTCTCTGATAAAATAGACTTTAAACCAACAAAGATCAAAAGAGACAAAGAAGGCCATTACATAATGGTAAAGGGATCAATTCAACAAGAAGAGCTAACTATCCTAAATATATATGCACCCAACACAGGAGCACCCAGATTCATAAAGCAAGTCCTGAGTGACCTACAAAGGGACTTAAACTCCCACACAATAATAATGGGAGATTTTAACACCCCACTGTCAACATTAGACAGATCAATGAGACAGAAAGTTAACAAGGATATCCAGGAATTGAACTCAGCTCTACATAAAGTGGACCTAATAGACACCCACAGAACTCTCCACCCCAAATCAACAGAATATACATTTTTTTCAGCACCACACCACACCTATTCCAAAATTGACCACATACTTGGAAGTAAAGCTCTCCTCAGCAAATGTAAAAGAACAGAAATTATAACAAACTGTCTCTCAGACCGCAGTGCAATCAAACTAGAACTCAGGATTAAGAAACTCACTCAAAACTGCTCAACTACATGGAAACTGAACAACCTGCTCCTGAATGACTATTGGGTACATAATGAAATGAAGGCAGAAATAAAGATGTTCTTTGAAACCAACGAGAACAAAGACACAACATACCAGAATCTCTGGGACACATTCAAAGCAGTGTGTAGAGGGAAATTTATAGCACTAAATGCCCACAAGGGAAAGCAGGAAAGATCCAAAATTGACACCCTAACATCACAATTAAAAGAACTAGAGAAGCAAGAGCAAACACATTCAAAAGCTAGCAGAAGGCTAGAAATAACTAAAATTAGAGCAGAACTGAAGGAAATAGAGACACAAAAAACCCTTCAAAAAATTAATGAATCCAGGAGCTGGTTTTTTGAAAAGATCAACAAAATTGATAGACTGCTAGCAAGACTAATAAAGAAGAAAAGAGAGAAGAATCAAATAGATGCAATAAAAAATGAAAAAGGGGATATCACCACCAATCCCACAGAAATACAATCTACCATCAGAGAATACTACAAACACCTCCATGCAATAAACTAGAAAATCTAGAAGAAATGGATAAATTCCTCGACAAATACACCCTCCCAAGACTAAATCAGGAAGAAGTTGAATCTCTGAATAGACCAATAACAGGTTCTGAAATTGTGGCAATAATCCATAGCTTACCAACCAAAAAGAGTCCAGGACCTGATGGATTCACAGCTGAATTCTACCAGAGATACAAGGAGGAACTGGTACCATTCCTTCTGAAACTATTCCAATTGATAGAAAAACAGGGAATCCTCCCTAACACATTTTATGAAGCCAGCATCGTCCTGATACCAAAGCCTGGCAGAGACATAACCAAAAAAGAGAATTTCAGACCAATATCCCTGATGAACATTGCTCCAAAAATCCTCAATAAAATACTGGCAAACCGAATCCAGCAGCACATCAAAAAGCTTATCCACCATAATCAAGTGGGCTTCATCCCTGGGATGCAAGGCTGGTTCAACATACGCAAATCAATAAATGTAATCCAACATATAAACAGAACCAAAGACAAAAACCACATGATTATCTCAATAGATGCAGAAAAGGCCTTTGACAGAATTCAACAACCCTTCATGCTAAAAACTCTCAATAAACTAGGTATTGATGGGACGTATCTCAAAATAATAAGAGCTATCTATGACAAACCCACAGCCAATATCATCCTGAATGGGCAAAAACTGGAAGCATTCCCTTTGAAAACTGGCACAAGACAGGGATGCCCTCTCTCACCACTCCTATTCAACATAGTGCTGGAAGTTCTGGCCAGAGCAATCAGGCAGGAGAAGGAAATAAAGGGTATTCAATTAGGAAAAGAGGAAGTCAAATTGTCCCTGTTTGCAGATGACACGATTGTATATCTAGAAAACCCCACAGTCTCAGCCCAAAATCTCCTTAAGCTGATTAGCAACTTCAGCAAAGTCTCAGGATACAAAATCAATGTACAAAAATCACAAGCATTCTTCTACACCAATCACAGACAAACAGAGAGCCAAATCATGAGTGAACTCCCATTCACAATTGCTTCAAAGAGAATCAAATACCTAGGAATCCAACTTACAAGGGATGTGAAGGACCTCTTCAAGGAGAACTACAAACCACTGCTCAATGAAATAAAAGAGGATACAAACAAATGGAAGAACATTCCATGCTCATGGGTTGGAAGAATCAATATCATGAAAATGGCCATACTGCCCAAGGTAATTTATAGATTCAATGCCATCTCCATCAAGCTAACAATGACTTTCTTCACAGAATTTGAAAAAACTACTTTAAAGTTCATATGGAACCAAAAAAGAGCCCGCATCTCCAAGTCAATCCTAAGCCAAAAGAACAAAGCTGGAGGCATCACGCTACCTGACTTTAAACTATCCTAGAAGGCTACAGTAACCAAAACAGCATGGTACTGGTACCACAACAGAGACATAGATCAATGGAACAGAACAGAGCCCTCAGAAATGATGCCGCATAGCTACAACTATCTGATCTTTGACAAACCTGACAAAAACAAGAAATGGGGAAAGGATTCCCTATTTAATAAATGGTGCTGGGAAAACTGGCTAGCCATATGTAGAAAGCTGAAACTGGATCCCTTCCTTACACCTTATACAAAAATTAATTCAAGATGGATTAAAGACTTAAATGTTAGACCTAAAACCATTAAAATCCTACAAGAAAACCTAGGCAATACCATTCAGGACATAGGCATGGGAAAGGACTTCATGTCTAAAACACCAAAAGCAATGGCAACAAAAGCCAAAATTGACAAATGGGATCTAATTAAACTAAAGAGCTTCTGCACAGCAAAAGAAACTACCATCAGAGTGAACAGGCAACCTATAGATTGGGAGAAAATCTTTGCAACCTACTCATCTGACAAAGGGCTAATATCCAGAATCTACAGTGAACTCAAACAAATTTACAAGAAAAAAACAAACAACCCCATCAAAAAGTGGGCGAAGGACATGAACAGACACTTCTCAAAAGAAGACATTTATGCAGCCATGAAACACATGAAGAAATGCTCATCATCACTGGCCATCAGAGAAATGCAAATCAAAACCACAGTGAGATACCATCTCACACCAGTTAGAATGGCCATCATTAAAAAATCAGGAAACAACAGGTGCTGGAGAGGATGTGGAGAAATAGGAACACTTCTACACTGTTGGTGGGACTGTAAACTAGTTCAACCATTGTGGAAGTCAGTGTGGCGATTCCTCAGGGATCTAGACTAGAAATACCATTTGACCCAGCCATCCCATTACTGGGTATATACCCAAAGGACTATAAATCATGCTGCTATAAAGACACATGCACACGTATGTTTATTGTGGCACTATTCACAATAGCAAAGACTTGGAACCAACCCAAATGTCCAACAACGATAGACTGGATTAAGAAAATGTGGCACATATACACCATGGAATACTATGCAGCCATAAAAAATGATGAGTTCGTGTCCTTTGTAGGGACATGGATGAAACTCGAAAACATAATTCTCAGTAAACTATCGCAAGGACAAAAAACCAAACACTGCATGTTCTCACTTATAGGTGGGAATTGAACAATGAGAACTCATGGACACAGGAAGGGGAACATCACACTCCGGGGACTGTTGTGGGGTGCTGGGAGGGGGGAGGGACAGCATTAGGAGATATACCTAATGCTAAATGACGAGTTAATGTGTGCAGGAAATCAACATGGCACATGGATAAATATGTAACAAACCTGCACATTGTGCACATGTACCCTAAAACCTAAAGTATAATAAAAAAAAATAAATAAATAAAAAAATAAAAAAATAAAAAAAAGAATAAAAAATAAAAAAATAAAAAATTCTGCTCAATGGTTTGGGAATATGATGGGGAATAACGCAGAAAAAAAAAGATCTGTCTTCATGGAGCTTAGAAGCTAGTATTTACTCACTTTTATATTTTAGAATAAGTTATAAAAATAAGTAAAATAAAGTAGTACAGTATGTATGTGAGGGTAAACTCACTGTAAGAACTTGTATAAAGTCAAGGTTAAGGAAAAAGGAGTCAGGCAGGCAGTAAATAGTCTTTCTACGATTAGGTCTTAGATTAGTCTCTGTGCTTTGTAGACAATAAGGACATAAGGAGATTCCATCAGTAATCAGATTTTGCCCCCTAAGGAAAAAAAAAAAGTCCTCAGAAGGCCCAAGAACTTTCTAGCAACAACTTCTAAATATACATACACACACAAAAGAACTTTAAAAAAATGATAATGGAAAGTATTCAGTGGTTCCAAAGCCCAGGTCCACAGACTTACTGCACACAAGAGTAAAGCAGAAAACTTGGAAAAAAAACAAACAAAACAAAACAAATTCTCAGACATTTAAAAAATAGTTCTCAGGTAGTTCTGAAATACAGTTTGCTATGGGAAGCCCTGATACTGGTCAGGATTTTTCAATAAATTGGAGCAGACCTTATATGGTAAAATATGTTTGAAAACAGAAGTTAATTTTTAACTGACTAGAAAAATTAAAATATAAGTACTATATAATATATAAAATAAAATTAGAAAAATCGATTTATTAAATAAAGCTATCCTAAAGCTTTATACCAATACATGACAAGAAAAGCCCTAAAAGGGACAAATTAACTATTACTTAAGAAGTAATAGTTATAGAAAAACATTGCAGAACTGGCTGGGGGAGGTTGTTGGAATCATCCCAGTGTCTTACTTGACCTAACTGGAGTTCACCCAGGCAGTTCCCAGAGACTTGGGAGCATTTGTTCATCTTCGGAGTGTGCAGATTCATTGAATAACAATTATGCTTTTGTGTAGGGCTTAAAACACAAATACAGAAATTTTAGAAAATATCTGACTACATGTAGTCAGGAAGCACTACTCCCACTGAGAGAGATCAGAATCTCAAGTAAACCAACATATTTTAGACAAACCTTTAGAGATAAAAAACAAAAGACAATAGAGAGGCAACACAGACAATGAGGATCTGTGGGGTTGCTGAATGCCCAGGCTAACTGCAAGCCCTGAATGGCTCCTAGAGAAAGGGGTGAGTGAAGGAATGGTGGGATACCCTACTCTCACTGTAGACCTCTGAGATCCTAACTATAAAAGATCCCGAGACCCTCATGGAGATTTGAACTGGCATGGGGCATCTGCTGGGAGAGGAGGCAGAGACAGAGCTCCAGCCTGCATGGACCCCAGCGGCTTTTGCATGCAGGGTACCTACAGTAGAATAAAGCCAAGAGTACCTATCCCTCAAGCCTCCCCATATTTCTCCAAGTAACTCTAACCTTTGCTCACTGCTGGGCCAAGAGAAAGCAGGGCCAACTTTTCTGCAGGACTGGGGTACCTCTGTTCTGCAGTCCTTCCTGTTCACCAGCCCCTCCCAAGGCCCCTAACTCGCTGCTCCTGCAGTTCTATGTGCACATTCTAGCCTGTGTAGCCCAGGCTGAGTTCTGTGCCATTGGTCTATCATGATACTTTCCTGGAAGCCTGGAAGCTCTTTGGATCCCCCAGCACAGTTGCCTACTGACCCCAAAATGCTGGAGGAAAAAGCCTTGGGCCAATCCCAACATCACAGGGTTGCAGTGTGTGGCCCAGGAGTACCAAGCCAAAATCTATGGCTGGTGCTCAAGCATTCAGAACACTGAGAGGGGTGAGATGTGTGGGTTTGTGGGCCAGCATGGGAGCAGGCTGTGCCTCCCTCCACATGGCCAGTCTGGGAAGGGTGTGGCCCGTCTCCCAGCCTCAGCTTCTGCCCAAGGGAGCCCTTCAGTCTGGAACATGTAACAAAAAAATATGGGCATCGTGCCAGTAATTGGAGGGTCCTCCTCCAATTACTTGATTAGGGGATCATCTCTGTCCCCACTGCACCACAGAGGACAGCTGTGAATGTGCCGAAATGCAAAAGCCATATGGTTGAGTAAGAGCCTATATAACAGACATTACTTCTAAGCACCATGTAGCAGACTGCTGCCCAAAATACAAAACCAAAATGATTATGCCAATAAGCAGTGCCTGTGAAAGCCAGGTAAATAATCCAGCCACATATAAAGATCCTGTATAGAGAGCGCCTTGGCCCTCTGAAAGCAATCTGAAATGAAGCCAATTCACTATACTCAACTTACACCAAAGTTAAAGGAACACCAGCCCATTCAGATGAGAGCAGATCAGTGCAAGACCTCTGACAATTCCAAAAGCAAGAGTATCCCCTTACCTGCAAACAAGCCCATTAGTTTCCCAGCAATGGTTCTTAACCAGTCTGAAATGACTGAAATGACAGACAAAGAATTCAGAATGTAGACGGCAGGGAAACTTATTGGGATTCAGGAGAAAGTTGAAAGCCACTCCATGGAATTCATGGAATCCAGTGGAACACTTCAAGAGCTAAAAGTCAAAATAGTAATTTTAAGAAAGAATCAAACTGAAATTCTGGAATTTTACCACCAGTAGTAATAAAACATGCAAATTGAAACAAAAGTATTGGTTTTGCCTATAAAATATTTTATGGACAAGTAAAGTGAAGTAAGTGAAATATATTTTTCATATGTCACCATTAGGATTAAAAATCAGTATATCACTGGGGAAGTAGGTTTGGTGCCATATATCAAATGTCTGAAATATTTTCATCATTTTTTACCTAATGTTTCCATTTTAACTAATTTGTCCTAATGAAATAATCTGAATCCACATTGCATAAACACAATGAGGCCATTGTGATTGATGACAATATAAAAAACAAAAATAATCAAAGTTCACAAAAAATAAAGTTAAAACATTTGTGGCACATTCGTAGACTGGAATTCTCTAACTTTTATAAGACTTGTTTGCAGAATTATATAATGTCTTGGAAACAGACTTTTTTATTAAGTGAAAATAAAATAATTCAAAAGTTATACGAAATTATTATTTGGAGAAAAAGTTCCAAATTTTATTTTCAGTATGGCCATAATTTCGAGGAGAAAATAAACCTATGCTATCACACCTATTGGCTCAATACTTGAAGTAACCGTAAGAGAATTCTAATAGAAGTTTTCTCTGAGAATGGGTATATGAGTAATTTTACATTTTTAAATACTTTTCTCTATTTCTCATATGTTATTATTCTGAACATGTAGTAATTTTATAATATGAATAATTCTGAAATGGTTTAATAGAATATTCTGTCCTTGAAACAATTAATCTTATAAGAATACCATGTTTATATTATTCCGTTATGCAGACATAAGTGACATAGAAGAACTCAGAGGATAGGTTTCGAAGTTATTCGCAGAATTTTACATCATCTATATATGTGACTGTTATCCCTGGTTGTCATTAGATAAAAAGAGGCACCAATGATTTGCCTGTCATACATCTCTGTATTTATCTTCCAGGAAACATGACAGAAAGAGCACTGACAACCAGGATTAGAAATTCACCAGCAAATTTATACCATCTTGTAAACGAGATGTACTTAGTAAAACAATAACCTTCCCCTTTTCCCTACAGCTTAGCCTGCTTTAAAAAAAAAAGAAAAGAAAAAAATTGCCATAAACACAGAGGTAAACACTGTGTACAAGTGTCTTATGGAAACATAATATATATCCTCGTAGAATTCAGATCACAATAAACTTTTAGTGTTGCTTTCTCAATTGTGGGTAGGATGTGCTTTATTAAATGGCCACATGAGGCATAAAATCATTTGAGAGCAAGATTTCACAATGTTTTCCACAACCAGCCATTTACAAGCCTGCTGAAGGAGGAAGGAAATTGGGTAATCGTTTGCATTCTTAAAAGCCATCAACTAAAAAAAAAAAAAAAAAAAATCCTCAAGAAGAGGAAACTGCACTTGTGTAGCTGACAATGAACCCAATTCTGTTTTTCATTGTGCAGTTGGTCTTCCTTAAATGGAGAGAAAAGAAATCTTCTCAATGCTTTCTTGAATTATCTACAAGCCAGACTTATGTTTAATTCTATAATAGGAAAACACACAGAACTAAGCCTATAATGATAAATCTGCATTTTCTATGTAGTTGCATGTAGTCAACAGTGTGTGTGAAAGCAAATCCCAATAGCACATCAGAAATCTATCAATACACTATAAAACTCATGTGTATGCAGAGAAAAGCCTATTGTTTTCCAAAAATATTGTAAACCCTGTGGAGGATACAGAAGAAACCTAAGGCATGATATCTGCCTTCAGCAAGATTACAATTCACCTGCGATGGTACAAATTTATTGAGTGTTTTCTCTCTTCCTGAAACTGATCTAAGCACTTTGCAAAAAATTACCTTACTTAATCCTTAATAACCCTTGAAATACACACTATTATTCCTATTTTACTATGATAAAAACCAATTCCAAGGGGTTATCTTCCCTACAAAGATATATTAGTAAGTGATAGAGCTGGGATTTGAAACTCTGTTAGATTCCAAAACTTATTATTTTAACTATCATATCTGAGACTTCACCATGAGTTATCTGGATGATGCTGGTCTTCACCAATAGTATAATTTGGCTAAAATAGAAGACATTTGTAAAGAATGCGTATTGTATTAAATGCTATTGGAAACCATTCTCTTTTCTCTGGTTAAAGACATGGGCTTACTGAATCTCAAATAATAAAAATTGTAATGTGTATTAAATTTAGCACATTCCGTATATTTGCACGTAAAGTTTTTATTGTATGTTCTGACCTGGCATCTAACTACATTTAGACTGCTAAGGTTTTTATTTTTGCTATAAATCAAAGCATGAATCAAGATTATTTCAACATCCACCTCTCCTGTCATGCATTATTGCCAACACCAAGGTCAGCTAATGCAGTACCTGTTGAGAGTCTCCAATTTTACTCACAAAATGATGATAAGTATATTTTATTTTAATTTTTATTTATTTTTTGTATGCATTTTTTTTACATTAAGTTCTAGGGTACAGGTGCACAACGTGGTTTGTTACATAGGTATACATGTGCCATGTTGGTTTGCTGCACCCATTAACTTGTCATTTACATTAGGTATATCTCTTAATGCTATCCCTCCCATAGCACCCCACCCCACAACAGGCCCCAGTGTGTGATGTTCCCCACCCTGTGTCCAAGTGTTCTCATTGTTCAATTCCCTCCTATGAGTGAGAACATGCAGTGTTTGGTTTTCTGTCCTTGTGATAGTTTGCTCAGAATGATGGTTTCCAGCTTCTTCCATGTCCCTGCAAAGGACATGAACTCATCCTTTTTTATGGCTGCATAGTATTCCATGGTGTATATGTGCCGCATTTTCTTAATCCAGTCTATCATTGATGGACATTTGGCTTGATTCCGAGTCTTTGCTATTGTGAATAGTTCCACAATAAACATACGTGTGCATGTGTCTTTCCATATAGTAGCATGATTTATAATCCTTTGGGTATAATCCCAGTAATGGGATCTCTGGGTCAAATGGTATTTCTAGTTCTAGATCCTTGAGGAATCGCCACACTGTCTGCCCCAATGATTGGACTAATTTACACTCCCACCAACAGTGTAAAAGTGTTCCTATTTCTCCACATCCTCTCCAGCATCTGTTGTTTCCTAACTTTTTAATGATCGCCATTCTAACTGGCGTTGAGATAGTATCTCATTGTGGTTTTGATTTGCATTTCTCTGATGACCAGTTATGACGAACATTTTTTCATGTGTCCATTGGCTGCATAAATGTCTTCTTTTGAGAAGTGTCTGTTCATATCCTTTGCCCACTTTTTGATGGGGTTGATTTTTTCTTGAAAATTTGTTTAACTTGTTTGTATATTCTGGATATTAGCCCTTTGTCAGATGTGTAGATTGCAAAATTTTTCTCCCATTCTGTAGGTTACATGTTCACTCTGAAGGAAGTTTCTTTTGCTGTGCAGAAGCTCTTTAGTTTAATTAGATCCCATTTGTCTATTTTGGCTTTTGTTGCCATTGCTTTTGATGTTTTCATCATGAAGTCCTTGCCCATGCCTGTTTCCTGAATGGTACTGCCTAGGTTTTCTTCTAGGACTTTTATGGTTTCAGGTCTAACATTCCAGTCTTTAATCCAAGTTGAATTATTTTTTTGTATAAGGTGTAAGGAAGGGATCCAGTTTCAGCTTTCTACTTATGGCTAGCCAGTTTTCCCAGCACCATTTATTAAATAGGGAATCCTTTCCCATTGCTTGTTTTTGTCAGGTTTGTCAAAGATGAGATGGTTGTAGATGTGTGGTATTATTTCTGAGGGCTCTGTTCTGTTCCATTGGCCTATATCTGTGTTTTGGTACCAGTACCATGCTATTTTGGTTACTTGTAGTATAGGTTGTAGTATAGGTTGAAGTCAGGTAGCGTGATGCCTCCAGCTTTGGTCTTTTTGCTGAGGATTGTCTTGGCAATGCAGGCTCTTTTTTGGTTCCATATGAACTTTAAAGTAGTTTTTTCCAATTCTGTGAATAAAGTCATTGGCCCTTGATGGGGATGGCATTGAATCCATAAATTACCTTGGGCAGTATGGCCATTTTCACGATATTGATTCTTCCTATCCACAAACATGGAATGTTCTTCCATTTGTTTGTGTCCTCTTTTATTTTGTTGAGCAGTGGTTTGAAGTTCTCCTTGAAGAGGTCCTTCACATCCCTTGTAAGTTGGATTCCTAGGTATTTTATTCTCTTTGTAGCAATTGTGAATGGGAGTTCACTCATGATTTGGCTCTGTCTGTTATTGTTGTATAGAAATGCTTGTGATTTTTGCACACTGATTTTGTATCCTGAGACTTTGCTGAAGTTGCTTATCAGCTTAAGGAGATTATGGGCTGAGACGATGGGGTTTTCTAAACATACAATCATGTCATCTGCAAACAGGGACAATTTAACTTCTTCTTTTCCTAATTGAATATTCTTTATTTCTTTTTCTTGCCTGATTGCCCTGGCCAGAACTTCCAACACTATGTTGAATAGGAGTGGTGAGAGAGGAGTGGTGAGAGAGGGCATCCCTGTCTTGTGCCAGTTTTTAAAGGGAATGCTTCCATTTTTTGCTCATTCAGTATGTTATTAGCTGTGGGTTTGTTATAAATAGCTCTTATTATTTTGAGATACGTTTCATCAATACGTAGTTTATTGAGAGTTTTTAGCATGAAGGGTTGTTGAATTTTCTCAAAGGCCTTTTCTGCGTCTATTAAGATAATCACGTGGTTTTTGTTGTTGATTCTGTTTATGTGATGGATTACATTTATTGATTTGCATATGTTGAACCAGCCTTGCATCCCAGGGTTGAAGCCAACTTGGTCATGGTGGATAAGCTTTTTGATGTGCTGCTGGATTTGGTTTGCCAGTGTTTTATTGAGGATTTTTACATTGATGTTCGTCAGGGATATTGCTCTAAAATTCTCTTTTTTTGTTTTATCTCTGCCAGGCTTTGGTATCAGGATGACACTTGCCTCATAAAATAAGTTAGGAGGTATTCCCTCTTTTTCTATTGATTGAAAGGTACCAGCTCCTCTTTGCATCTCTGGTAGCATTCGGCTGTGAATCCATCTGGTCCTGGACTCTTTTTGGTTGGTAGGCTATTAATTACTGCTTCAATTTCAGAGCCTGTTATTTGTCTATTCAGAGATTCCACTTATTCCTGGTTTAGTCTTGGGAGGGTGTATTGTCCAGGAATTCATCCATTTCTTCTAGATTTTCTAGTTTATTTGTATAGAGGTGTTTATAGTATTCTCTGATGGTAGTTTGCATTTCTGTGGGATCGGTGGTGATATCCCCTTTATCATTTTTTATTGTGTCTATTTTATTCCTCTCTCTTTTCTTCTTTATTAGTCTTGCTAGCGGTCTATCAATTTTGTTGATCTTTTCAAAAACCCAGTTCTGGATTCACTGATTTTTTGAAGGGATTTTTGTGTCTCTATCTCCTTCTGTTCTGCCCTGATCTTAGCTATTTCTTGCCTTCTGCTAGCTTTTGAGTTTGTTTGGGCTTGCTTCTCTAGTTCTTTGTATTGTGATGTTAGGGTGTCAGTTTTAGATCTTTCCTGCTTTCTCTCGTGAGCATTTAGTGCTATAAATTTCCCTCTACACACTGCTTTAAATGTGCCCCAGAGATTCTGGTACATTGTGTCTTTGTTCTCATTGGTTTGAAAGGACATCTTTATTTCTGACTTCATTTCTTTATGTACCCAGTAGTCATTCAGGCGCAGGTTGTTCAGTTTCCATGTAGTTGAGCAGTTTCGAGTGAGTTTCTTAATCCTGAGTTCTAATTTGATTGCACTGTGATCTGAGAGAGTTTGTTGTGATTTCTGTTCTTTTACATTTGCTGAGGAAAGCTTTACTTCCAACTATGTGGTCAATTTTGGAATAAGTGCGATGTGGTGCTGAGAAGAATGTATACTCTGTTGATTTGGGGTGGAGAGTTCTGTAGATGTCTATTAGGTCAGCTTGGTGCTGAGCTGAGTTCAAGTCCTGGATAGCCTTAATGTTCTGTCTTGTTGATCTAATATTGACAGTGTGGTGTTAAAGTCTCCCATTATTATTGTGTGGGAGTCTAAATCTCTTTGTAGGTCTCTCAGGACTTGCTTTATGAATCTGGGTGCTCCTATATTGGGTGCATATATATTTAGGATAGTTAGCTCTTCTTGTTGAACTGATCCCTTTACCATTATGTAATGACCTTCTTTGTCTCTTCTGATCTTTGTTGGTTTAAAGTCGGTTTTATCAGAGACTAGGATTGCAACCCCTGCTTTTTTTTTTTTTTTTTTTTTGCTTTCGATTTGCTTGGTAGATCTTCCTCCATCCCTTTATTTTGAGCCTATGTGTGTCTCTGCACATGAGATGAGTCCCCTGAATACAGTACACTGATGGGTCTTGACTCTTTATCCAATTTGCCAGTCTGTGTCTTTTAATTGTGGCATTTAGCTCATTTACATTGAAGATTAATATTGTTATGTGTGAATTCGATCCTGTCGTTATGATATTGGTTTCATTCTCCTCATCACTTTCAGGTACACCAATCAAATGTAGATTTGGTCTATTCACGTAGTCCCGTATTTCTTGGAAGCTTTGTTCATTTCTTTTTACTCTTTTTCCTCTAATGATATTAGCTGGTTATTTTGCCCATTAATTGATGCAGTTTCTTCATAGCATTGATGGTCTTTACAATTTGGCATGTTTTTGCAGTGGTTGGTACTGGTTGTTCCTTTCCATGTTTAGTGCTTCCTTCAGGAGCTCTTGTAAGGGAAGCCTGATGTTGACATAATCTCTCAGCATTTGCATATCTGTAAAGAATTTTATTTCTCCCTCACTTATGAAGCTTAGTTTCGCTGGATATGAAATTCTGGGTTGAAAATTCTTTTCTTTAAGATTGTTGAATGTTGGCCCCCACTCTCTTCTGGCTTGCAGAGTTTCTGCTGAGAGATCCGCTGTTAGTCTGATGGGCTTCCCTTTGTGGGTAACCCGACCTTCCTCTCCGGCTGGCCTTAACATTTTTTCCTTCATTTCAACCTTGGTGAATCTGACAATTATGTGTCTTGGGGTTGCTGTTCTCAAGGAGTATCTCTGTGGTGTTCTCTGTATTTCCTGAATTTGAATGTTGGCCTGCCTTGCTAGTTTGGGGAAGTTCTCCTGGATAATATCCTGATGAACGTTTTCCAACTTGATTTAATTCTCCCTGTCACTTTCAGGCACACCAATCAAACACAGATTTGGTTTATTCACATAGTCCCATATTTCTTGGAGGCTTTGTTCATTTCTTTTTACTGTTTTTTCTCTAAACTTCTCTTGCTTTATTTCATTAATTTGATCTTCAATCACTGACACCCTTTCTTCTACTTGATCAAATCAGCTATTGAAGCTTGTGCATGCATCATGTAGTTCTTGTGCCATGGTTTTTAGCTCCATCAGGTCATGTAAGGTCTTCTCTACACTGTTATTCTAGTTAGCCATTCATCTAATCTTTTTTCAAAGTTTTTAGCTTCCTTGCGATGGGTTCAAACACCCTCCTTTAGCTTGGAGAAGTTTGTTATTACTTACGTTCTGAAGCCTACTTCTGTCAACTCATCAAAGTCATTCTCCGTCCGGCTTTGTTGCTGGCGCTGTTGCTGGTGAGGAGCTGCGATCCTTTGCAGGAGAAGAGGTGCTCTGGTTTTTAGAATTTTCAGCTTTTCTGCTCTGGTTTCTCCCCATCTTTGTGGTTTTATCTATCTTTGGTCTTTGATGTTGGTGATCTACAGATGGGGTTTTGGTGTGGATGTCCTTTTTGTTGATGTTGATGCTATTCATTTCTGTTTGTTAGTTTTCCTTCTAACAGTCAGATCCCTCAGCTGCAGGTCTGTTGGAGTTTGCTGGAGGTCCACTCCAGATCCTGTTTGTCTGGGTATCCCCAGCAGAGGCTGCAGAACAGCAAATATTGCAGAATGGCAAATATTGCTGCCTGATCCTTCCTCTGGAAGCTTTGTCCCAGAGGGGCACCTGCCTGTATGAGGTATCAGTTGGCCTCTACTGTGAGGTGTCTCCCAGTTAGGCTACACCGAGGTCAGGGACCCACTTGAGGAGGCATTCTGTCCATTCTCAGAGCTCAAACTCCATGCTGGGAGAACCACTGCTCTCTTCAGAGCTGTCAGACAGGGATGTTTAAGTCTGCAGAAGTTTCTGCTGCCTTTTGTTCAGCTATGCCCTGCCCCCAGAGGTGGAGTCTATAGAGGTAGGAAGCCTTGTAGCCCTGAGGTGGGCTCCACCCAGTTCGAGCTTCCTGGCCGCCTTGTTTACCTACTCAAGCCTCAGCAATGGTGGATGCCCCTGCTCCTGCCAGGCTGCTGCCTCTTAGGTCAATCTCAGACTGCTGTGCTAGCAGTGTTATCAGTATATTTTAAAGAAATTATTTCAATTCTATGTAAAATTTTATTTAAATTTAAATGTATTTGATTATCAATATGCCCCAAGTAGATGTTCTATTTTCAAATTTATATGACCTAATTTATTTTTAGTGACTTTTTCTGATAAGTAATGTATTAAGACTTATTCATAATGATATTTCACTGTTATTTAAAATATAAATACAAGTAAAAAATATATACAAGTAAAAGATAATGACTTTTCACTGTTATTTAACATATATGACTACAAGTTATATATATAAGTAAAGTATACTTTTTCTACAATGTATTATATATTATTATATATACATGTCTATGTGTACGTGTGTGTGTATGAATATATATATATACGTGTATATATATATATACACGTATATATATATATATACATACATATATATATATATATACATACATATATATATATATAACCTGGAGAAGTTTAGGAAAGTTGCAGTAGAAAATTTTATTGCAACTATTCCAATTTCCTGGTAGTGCTGGTAAGTATCTAGACTATGTCTGGCAGTTATGCACCAAGAATAATGCTGAGTACTTGAAACTGTATAGCCCACAGCACAAGTCTATTGCATTGTGATAAAATACCAAACATTGACTAAACCATGTCAATCTTAGTGTGCTAAGTCCAAATTAAGAGGACCATACCGGTTCCAGATATTTGGAGTTTACATTGTTCATTTTTCTCCAAGTTGAATAATGTAAACTGTTCTCAGTTGTGTGCAAAAGGAGAGATATAAGTATTGATGCCAGCTTAAGTAGGACTGAGAATCAAACTCTGGGGTTAACAGAGAGAAACGTGAATTCTTTCTACAAAGAACTGATTGATATGGCTCAGTCAACTGATTATAAATTTCAATGTGACCTGGGAATTATTTAGAAGTTTCCCAATATTGTAGTTTGGAAGGAGGTAGGGAGTTCATCCTGATCAGGCAAAAGTATCAGATGCATTCAACAATGATCAAGGATTTACTATGAAGATACAATCACAACTCTCTTTAAGAAAAAAAATATTGAAACATATGATAGTATTCGTTTTGGTAATGCAAAAGGCTCTCTTCATTTACTTACATAGACTTTGCAAAAAAATTATTTAAAATTTAAATGTGTGGCAAGTATAATAATTTCCAGTCAGCATACTCACTTGTTCAATACAAGCACTACATAAATCTGCTCAACAACATAAACACATTGCCTCAGAGCCATCTTACGAATTAAATAGTTTGTTTCCTGGAGAGAGAAAAGTATAGAACAAAATTAATAGTATAGCTACTGTGTCTCAATGGGGAACTACCCTCAAGCCTGAATCATTGCAGAAGAAGTGAACAGAGCTGATTTTAGTGAGCAGGAGAGTGAAAAATGCCTGTGAACTCAAAAGAGAGGCATAGGAGAGTTGAAATTTGGTACCATGTTGTTAATTAGCTAACTTAACCAAAATGAAAGTCATGTAAAAAGCTAATTAAGTGAAATTGATGTGGATGATCTTCGTCTTCATTTTTGAACACTGCCAAAGCAATCTCTGAGCTCAGGAATCCAGCTCTAGAGAACACGTTTCCATGGGTTGGATGCTGATAAGAGGAATTGATTTCAACTGTTCTGAAAAGCATGCTTTTCATGCTCCAGTGGTTTGCCAAGCCCAGCCATCCAATGCCAGTTTTGTCTTGAGAGAAACCTGCTTTTTGTGAGATTGTCAGACACATTAAAAGTGGGAAAAAATTGATAATGCTCTCATTTCATTATCTAATTATAGTGCCCCCTGGCCTTAGTCAGCTGCATTGCTGACTTACAAAGTAGGATGAGCTTACTATTCTACCCAGAGTTGAAAAATACAAAGTGTGGGACTTTTGTGTCTCATGTTAAAAATTTATGACTTTTCATATTGCTTCTCATTGAATTAAGGCTGCATTTTATCACTTCACCTTGCACATATTAAATGCATATATGAATGTTTATAATCCAAGGAATCTAAGAAAATGTGAAAATATTCCATCTTGTTTTGGTGTGCTCACTTTCAGCAAATTTAATTGTACGTAAATCACAGAAATGAACAGAAGAAGAATTGGTGATTGTAGCCTAAAGTCTGCGACAATTTATCTATTTCATCCTTGCACAGGTAACAGAATAGAAACCAGGAAAGTTCTAAGAAAGTTTAGAGGAACTATTTGAATAAATTAAAATAACAACAGTGACCACTGAGTGCTCTCTATATGCTAGTGACTACACTAAACACATATATTATTTTATCAGTATCATAAAAATTCTCTATTAAATTATAACCCCTGGCCAGGTACAGTGGCTCATGCCCAGTATTTTGGGAGGCCGAGGCAGGCAGATCACTTTAGGTCAGGAGTTTGTGAACATCCTGGCCAACATGGCAAAACCCCATCTCTACTAAAAATACAGAAAAATAGGTGGGCATACCCAGGAGGCGGAGGTTGCAGTGAGCTGAGATTGCACCACTGCACTCCAGCCTGGGCGACAGAGAAAGACTCCGCCTCAAAAAAAGAAAAAAAAATTATAACTCCCATTTTGTAGTAAACTAAACTGAAACACAGAGAATTTAAGTAATTGCCTATGATCACAGAGTTAGTAAGAGGAATAAAAGGGCTTCAAACTCAAGCCTCTCTCTAAAGCCCATGCTTACAATCTGAAAAACATAGACTGCAAAATGTAAGAAGTCTTTTCTCCACTGACATTCTTCCTAAGAAAAACCTCATTTGGGAAATTTCCTGATCATACCTCTTAAGCAAAGCTCTTACTATTGACATTGAACACTAGTACAAACTATTTGATATTCCAGATATTGCTGTTTCTTTTTACAGAATTTTAACTAGTGTATATTATTAATATTTGATGCTTGCATTCTCAATATGGGCGACTAGATGAAATACTAGGGAGGCCAAAACCTCTTTATATATTTTTAACTTTAAGAGTTTGAGAATTTATTCTCTATTTTATTAGTTGTAACTATTTATATGCCTTCATTGTCAAGTTGAATAATTGTCCAAAAAAACCCTCCTGGAAGACAAGAATTTATACAATTTTTCAATTCAATCTTAGATATGTCTAACCATGGCATAACTGGCCATGTCGGATAGATTGATTGGTAGGGACAAGACGTGTTTTTTGCATGAGGTGCAAAGAATCCTTCAGAGAAAAAATTTACCCTTAGAGGGCACCACATAATTCTGCACAAGGAGAAAGCTTCTCTGGAGCTGTGAAAGGGATGGACCATTGAAAGTACAGTGAGATGTGTGACACTCAAATTTGCCCTCTAACTCATTTGTTTTTGGGATGAAGATTGAGTCCCAGAGATAGTTGGGCTGAAGTATAAAGCCTGGTAAAATATATTCCCTAAGAGCTCAATAGCATACTGAGTATACAAGATATCATACACAAAGAAAATAATATAATATGCTTACGAACACAGCATTAGTGTGCTGACTGTTCCAGATGATCTCTGGGTGTAAATGGTTGCTTTGACATATTGAGGGACCATACCTATGCTGCCAGCAACAAGATCCAGTACCCTGGTGTGAGGACCCATCCTGCACTCATGCAGGGGAACTCAAGAGTAGTGGTGCCCGGTGCCTGTTATTTGGTAGCAGCAGAAATTCATGTCAGTGACAACATTGGTACAAAAACTACTTTGGAGTTTCACAGGACCCCTTGGCACAAAAAGCAGATCCTTCACACAGGACACTCAACTGTTGCACTGATGATACAGCTTCTTGAATATGTTTAGTGGGTTTTATTAAATGGAGTGACAGCAGAAGAGTGGGGAGAGGAAATGGGCAGGCACTAATATAGGTGTTGAAATCTACTTCTCGTTCATCTGGTGGCAGACTATCAACCAGGGTTTTCCTTCAAAGCTAGGAGATGTTTTGAACAGGAAAACATTTCTGATAAAAGTGAGTAGTTGTAAGACAAGGGAAGACAGCTTTTTTTTTTTTTTATTCAGATCATGAAAACTACAACACCCTTGCTAGAAGAATACCAAAACTATTTATTGATTTCACTTTTGCAAATGAAAGATTATTTATCTTGGATTCATAATGATGTATTGCAAAACCTAAGCTGATATACATTTAGTATTTGTGAAACAAACATTACATAGTTGGTAAATAAAAACTGTTTTGTCTCCTTTTCCACTTATGTGCCTTATTCATAGTCATCTTATTAATTATATGTCTTCAATTCAATTGCCCAGAATAACTAGCAAGAGGCCAGTGAGGCCTAAGGTGCAAATTTTAAAGGGTCACTCACTTTCAGAGTCGTACAAAAGTTGACCTTGTCTTTAATGGCCTCACCCTAGTTCCAGCTCTGGAAGACATCTGTGTCATATTCTGATTTAATTGAAATGCTTTTGAAATTTTTCCATTAAGTATAACATTTGCTATAGGTTTTTGAAAGGTACTCATTATTTGATTAAGAAAAGACCTTTGCATTTTTAGTTTGCTATTATTTTTTAAAATTGATATTGAATTTAAACAATTTCTTGTCTATATTAATTGAAATTCTCAAGTGTTTTTATAATCCATTATTCAGTATGTTTCATTAATACATATCTATGATGTTGATTCATTGTTATGTTCCTGAGCTAACCTCATTTTTTGTAAAACCCAAATTAAATACCACTTTTGATCAGTCATCCAAAAGCAATGTATTTCTCTCCCCTCTAAATTGCTACAGAACTATATTTACCCTTTACTTTAGCATATTCTACCTGGTATTGTATCTGGATATATACATGTTATCTCTCCTACTTCATTTTTCCTCATACTGAAAAGAATAATGGATTAGAAGCCAGAGAAATTGAAATAAATCCAGGTCTGCCACTTTATTATTTATAAAGCTTAACTTCTTTTTATGTAAAGTAGAAATAATAATTCATGGCTTGCCTGCTTTATAGAGGTTTCCTAAGTACTTAAGTGAGATAGGTTGATCACGGTATTTTGAAAATGTAGAAAGCTTCATGCATATTACTTTTATTATTAATCATTAAGCTTCAAAACCTGCAAAAATTTTGTTCACTGTTAGCTATGCTTAAAAGTAAAAATCACCTTGAAGAGGTCTTCACATTTCTATTTTAATATCGTATCTATCCCTAGAATGAATTTGTAATAGCAAAAATTATATTGAAAATTATCAGTGATTTTTTTTCATGTCCTGTTAGTCAGATTTCCTTGTGGCTCACCATACGATCTGTGAATGGCAGGCACATCTTCCAAGAGATGGCAGCTACAATTGGTGCAAAGTGATCACTGATCAGTGTTAATCTTAAAGATTAGTTTTGGAGATCCTGTGAAAAAATGATTTTGAATCAAAGAATTTGTGAAATGGGTGAAAGGGGTTTTAAAACTATATATACTTCCTTCTACATCGCCAGAATAAAGCTGAGCATCAGTACATCCAATCTTGTAATAAGAGTGGGCATAAAAAACTCAGTATATTCTGTGGGGTAAGTAAAACAGCTATATTACTTTCATGAGAAGAGAGAGAACAACCCATGAATCAGCCATTGCTATGTAACAGACAATACCAAAACTTAGTGGTTACCAATGATTATTTCCTGTATCTCTGCAGATTATGTATTGCATTATGCATTATGCTGTTGTTCTCCATATGGTTTCTCATCTTTTAGCATTTTATCTCAGACTTGCTTTACAGAGGACCAAATAGACAGAACTAAACTACAAAGTGGAACTAGAAGGGAATTTTCACAGTGTTACTTTTGCTGCTTCATTTTATTGGTCAAAGCAAATCACTAGGCCAGCCAAAGTTGAAGTACTGGGAAAATAGATGCCATCTCTTGAGAGGCAGAACTGTGAATTCACATTGAGAAGGATGTAAATACATGGAAGAATAAAGAGTTGGGGAAATTTTTATCATCTCCACACCTGTTAATGGCAAAACTCTATAATGGAAGTATTAGATATGGTAAATGAAAAGTAAAAATCAAGAGGGCTTGGCCTTACTCTTATTGGTAATGTGGAAGGTGACAGCCACAGAAGTCCAATGACCAGTAGGAAGTTGTAAGAGGAACCTTGATTAGAATATTCATCTCTCATTGCTCCCATGTGCAGTGAGGTAGATCTGATTAGAAGTTTCTGTATGCTCTGGGAGAGACAAGATAGTGATAATCTTGATCATTCTTGAGAACTGAGACATGCTATGCAATCACACAGCAAGAAGCAATCTGCAAAGCTGGGCTAAAAACCCAAACAAGAATTATATAATGTTGCTAACACATACAGACGTCTGCAGTGTTGATAAGAGATTCAGGAAGAATTATCAGGCACTGGCTGTATGATAAAACAATGTACTTGATCTCTAGCTCATGGAACAGATCAGCTAAAACACTGAAGTAGAGACTAACAAAGACCATAAAGATAACACACAGACTTAATTGATTTACCTTCCCCTCTTCTACACATGTATAACAAATCAAGTACACCACCCTGTATTTGTTCGGGAGGAGAAAGATTTCTATCTTGGAGAAGTGTTTGGGTGGGAGCAGAACACTGAAGACTGAACGTTTACTCTAGAGACAAAGTTTATCTGAAAAGGAGATGTGTATTTCAGAAAGCATTGTGATAATAATATTTGACAAGGTTTTTGTTGTTAAGTTCAAATTTCAATATGAAATACATAAAAAGTGAGATTTTCTTTGCATATCGGAGAAGCAGTAAGGGACAGGTCCAGATTTTGTGGAGGCTTTGTTAAAAATAAATACAACAAAATGTATTACTTTTACAAATTGTACACAAACATACAATCATGTGACTCCTTGCAAGTGCTCCTTGTAAGTTCTTAGAAGAAGGTATCTATCCAAGTGATGTGCCTGCAACTTAGGCGTCATTAGCTCCACAGTAAATCTGTCTTGGTAATAGCAAATGAAATATGAGTTTTTAAAAATATATTGTATTATCATTATTCCTCTCTCTTCTTTCTACAGGAATGATTCTATGATGAATAGGTTAAGTAGTGCTTGCATCTATTAGGTAGCAAAACAAAGATATTAAGATATTCAGAACAGAACATACTATTGCAGGGAAATTCATTCTCCTCTAAGTTTGAATGAAAAGTATCACTTTAAATAGATCTTGATTGGAAATTACCCTAAACATGTCTTCAAAAGCCTTGAAGACTAAAGTGTCATATGCTGGCAGCAATGCCATATGAACAGGGTGGCTGCAAGCCCCAGAATAAAGAAAGCCAAAATATCCTAGGGTTCACAGAGGTTGTGGAAAGAGGGAGCACCACGGCCCAGTCTCCACATAGTTAACTCTCTATGCTTCTCAGATGTAAACATCATGTCAGCTTCATAAGAAGGTCTCTGATATGCATTATATATTTCTCCTCACTTCTCATATAATTGCCCTTCGATTATCTGAATGTAGTAGAATATTGACGTTAATGTTCTGCTTCAATAAGCCCACATCTCAGTCTCTTTTCCTCAAATTCTGTTTAATCTTTCATGGTCCTAGTAGCTAAATTGTGTTCACAACAACCTTTGTTTGTGGGTAGTAGTCACTGTTACACTGAATGTTCTTGCCCAGTTCCAGTCTTTAGCCAGGACCATGGAATGGGGTCATCTCCCAACAGACTGCCTTCATCATTCCCATGGAAGGATTACATTGTCTTAGTCCATCTATGCTGAAACTGCAGTTTTATGATTTCAGTCAGTTGTGACATCATCATTAATATACAATGCTGAATTTTATTACCTGAGTAATTTTATTTTCTCATTTATATGTAATACAAGAGTTAACCCAATTAAACTTCGTTCTATGCATTTTTCAATATTTTATAACATTTCAAGATTTTAATGTAATTTGTTATTTTTTTATATACAAATGATTATATGAAACATTCCCACTTAAAATTCAGGCTTGTCATTGTCCTTATTTAGATTTAATTAGTTTTTAGAATCACATTTTATGACTATGCATACTAAAAATTACAAGTTTTCATATTCTCCTGTTAACTGACTAAACAACTTGTTCTATATATTCCATTCTTTTTTTGCCTCATACTTCACTGAACTGTGAAAACCTACTCAACTATTTGAAATAGATTTTGCAATATTACTGATATAATCTGAGATTCCAATCTGCCTTCTCACCATGAGCTCATTCTAAAAGTTTCAGAGAGATAAAAGATAGATAGCTATGGAGGATTTTGATGTATTTTATACTACTTCTTAAAAATTGCAATATAAGGCAATCTGCTCATACAATTTTGACATTCTTCTTATATAGTCAAGACTATATTTAGGAAAACATAGAGAAGTTGAATCTATCTAATTTTCAAGTCCTGACTAGCATTTTCTTCTTAACAATGGCTAAGCTACTATGAATACAAGTACTTCCACTGCAGTAAGAAATTCTATAAAATAGATATCCTCAAAAGCGCCTGTTTATATAGCGTTTAGTTATTTTTAATGATGATGGTATACTTTTAGGAAGTACTATAACCATCATGTTAGAGATTCTTGCAACAAAAATGGCTCACATCATTTTAGAGGGATCAAGAAGGTGGACTTTGCCCCACCTTCTGGAAATGTGAGGTGTGTCTGCCCAGTAAACAATTATTAACTCCTCCATTTAAATATTTACCAGACAACACGAATGAAAGGAAAACATTTTGTAAAGGAAATGAAAACCAGTGTATGTTAGATATTATAAAAGAAGGAAATTGTCAGGGGGTATAGAAAAAGTCAAGCTTGGGGGTATAGATTTGAATTTTAAGTACCTCTAACTCACACTTTGTGTGAGCCAGTCAAGCCACTTTTTCTCTTTAGGACTTAGGCTCCTTGTATGTGGAATTCTGTGACTAGGCTCAATTAACACTTTTCAAAATATATTCCATAATCCCTACAGACATAAAATGATCTATGAAAAAAAGGAAAGAAAAGCAAGCAAATAAGAAAGAAATGTAATATAGAAGGAAAGGAAAGGAAAGGAGAGGAGAGGAGATTGGAGGAGAGGGGAGGGAAGGGGAGGAGAGGGGAGGGAAGAGGAGGGGAGGGGAGGGAGAGAAAAGGAATGAAAGGAAAGGAAGAGAAAAGGAATGAAAGGAAAGGAAAAGAACAAAAAAAGGAGAGAGTTGAAAGAAATTTAGAGAGAGTACATGCTAAATCAATAGATTAACAGTGCATATTTAATAAGACTGAGTAACTTGGCAGTAAGAAAATGTCTTACATTGTTTTGAAAAATTATTTTCTCACACATTTAATCAGGAAATCCCTTCACGCACTCTTCTTATGTAATTTATATTAATGTACCAAAGAAACACTATTCCAAACAACATACCTTGGGAGATGCTTGTATATAAAGGCTCCTCTGGCTTTAATAGGTAATATGTTTATCTGCAAGTGCTGCTCTTCAAAATTTTATTTTCTGATCTTAAAGTTTCTACATAAAATATTTCCACCTCTCTGGTACTCCACTCTCCTGTTTTGCCTGCACAAATGTGGTCACTGCCTTGGAGTTACTCCAGCTCTTCAGAGGAATGAACCACACACATGGATCATCTGACTGGCCCCTGCTCTGGTTATCTCCTTGAAATGTGTTCCCTGTCCTCTGCTAAGGACCCACATACCCCAATCTAACACATTCTCCTAGAGTTCACAGCAGTCTACAACTCTACTCAGGTTCTGGTTAGGGGCATAGAATCTAAGAAGCACAGCTCCCCGGCCCCACCTCCACCACCATATCTAACCAGAGCTGAATTTGAGGTCTGTAAGAGAAAGAGCATTCCATTTTAAGAGGACATAAAAATCTAGCTCTTTTGTAATCTTCCACAAATTCGTAGATGCTTAAGCTGTAAACAAACAAAATAGCATCAAGAGGAACCACTACAACCAAAAATGTAAACCATAATTAGTATCCTTATACACTGCAATAGCTACAAAAAGATCTATTGTAACAGGCTGAAAAAAAATGTTTTTTCTCTCTTTTATATGAAGCTTATATTCTGCCGCAGGCTGAATAGAACTCATGATGACTGACTTTAGCCTCTCACCTAGTCCTACTGTTTTCCCAACTGTCCTGGAATCCCTTCCCACTCACCTTTACTCCTCAAGGAAAGACATTTTACTGTATATTATCTATACTAAACATATTATTTTGTGTAGAGCTAATACTTACTGAAAGTCTAAACTCCTTATTCAATAAAATTTAATCTAAGAAAAATATTCCATTAGTTGAACATCTTCCATTTTTTAAGTAACCTAGTACAAACTAGGTTAAACAATAAAGGAAATATATTAACTCAAGTAGCTGAAATGTTTAAGGAAAGAACACTAATTTGGAAGTTCAACAAAGTTTTAAAACACTAGTTTCTTTCCATTATTTTCTTTTTACATTGGGTGGTATATGTTAGATCACAAAAACCACTTCCTTCATGGTAAATGATTGGCTATTCTGTGATCACCGTTCAGGGACCACACACTTTTATCATTTATATCAAGCAGGAAGAGTGAGGGCCTCACCTTTCCTAAAGGTCACACAGCACTCTCAGGCTTTATTCTGACTGATTTAATTAGCTCATCTCTCATACATGAAGCATAAAATAACAAATGTCTCAAGTCTTGGATTATCGATTACTATTAAAAAGGAGCTGGACTGAATGGTTTGGAATAGGCCTACCTCTGGAGAGGAAGGTGCAATCAATTCCTTTCAAATCACATGGTTGGCTTCTGTAGAGTTGGAAAAGAAGAGTAGAAGCTTGAGAAGCACCCACAATATGAATTACAGAGTGAGTCCCACAACGTCAATACACACACACACACACACACGCACACACTTGAAAATCCAGATTTCATAAAATAGATAATAAATAAATCTGAGAAAATCATAAGCATTTCAATGGACAGGTCAAATTTCAGAATGTCTACCAGACACTGAGTTTCTTTCTGCGGTTACCTGTCCCACATTCAGAATGTGCTGAAAGTACAACCCTTAGTTATTTTTTTATACCATGTAACATGACATCTGCAGTTGATGGATCTTAGGGTGGGACTCACCCTAAAGCAGCAAATTGATAGTCTATAAAAGACTCAGGGAGCCAATTAGACTCTCATCTTCATTCAGTGTTGAGATACAGACAGTTAGCTGTTGTAGCTGAGGCAAGAAGAATGTGCTGGTCTCAAGGGAAGCCAAGGTTATGAGGAATAAGAAGTTGTGAGACAGATAATTCATATAGATTAGAAAGGGAAAAATTCCATTCTTTGTGAAAGTAGATAAGAAAGTACAAGAAGAAACATAGGAAATTAAAAAAGAAAGGCATATGAAAAAGAAAAAGAAAGAAAGGTACATAACAAGTGGCCAATTCTGGAATGCCTCCATTCCTAAAGGCTTCCATTCCAGGTTCTGTGACAGCAGTTCCACTTCTCATTCAATATCCCTGCTGTTAGTGTTGCTCTCCGTATGTTTCTGCATAACTACATACTCCCTTACATGTGGTATTGTCACTGAGTTTCTGTTCCATATAAATGAGAGAACCAAACTGAAGAACATATTACAAAAGGATTATTTACTTGACTAAATAATTCACTCTGGAGCTGATTTGAAAATAGTCTGCCCTTATGATATATTAAGATTTTACTTTAAAAATGTACTTGACATGCAATTTCTTAAAATTAAAATAAACCTTTTTAAAATGTGTTCTTTTAGTTTGCCTTCCAGAAATCTGAAGAATAAAAAAATACAGTCTCCAAAAATGTGCTAGTGTATCGCTACTACAAGCTAGACAAAACAGCCCTGGGCTGACAATACTTTTGAGCTGGGGAAATGTGGCCCTTAAATAGATGCTGTTTTTCTCACTGGTTAAGTCAGGGAAAGTTGAAATGACTATTTACTACATGTTAAACAGGACTGTTAATTGGCTTACTAATTTATTATTAAATAAATATGCACTCTATTTCTAATTTACAAAATATTTTTAAAGGCCTTTAGATGAAAACTATTCAACCCTTCAAAATCACTGTTATTAAATAAAAGAATTTGATCCAGTTTTTAAATTTTGGTACTAGTTTGATTTATGAAGTCACAATTATATTCTGGAAATGAATTATACTATCCTCCAGTACTTTTCTTTCTTTTCTGGAAATAAAATGTACACTTGGTAAGGTCACATATCTCACCAACAGGGCAGAGCTGCTGACACACTGATCGGAACCAGCATGGAAATTTGCCTAGAAGCAGGGGTTCTGTTCTCCTAATTGACCTGCCAGTTTGAAATCTTTTCTTGGCAAATGTGATTTCCTACAGGGTTGAAAATACTGTCCATCTTGCGCTCGGATACCAATTTAGTCTGAGACAACATCGTGTTCAAAATAAAGCTCCTTTGTGAGAGAAAAAATATGGATTTTTAGTGAAACAAAAATAATAACTGTAGAATTCAATACATATTGACATCACTGAGCTATTATTTCTGAGGACATTTAAGTAGCTGCCTAATTAAAGTGTAAATTTACTTGGAGAGTAAATTTTTATTTCTATAAGAAACATTAATAGTTGATCAATTAGTATGATAAATTAATCTGTAAGATGTTTCAGTGTAGAAAAGATATACTTACTACTTTGCTTCTCAATACACTTCTTCAGTCTGGACCTCTAAAACACCATGAGAAGTTTCAAAACTGTCTTCATGATATACCTAACTCCCCCATACTCCTAGCTACTATGGCAGATATAGTTGATTTGTGACTGGCTGTTTGGTAGTCCTCTCTACCCTAAAGCTAGCTCTGTGTGCAACTTCAGCAGAAACACTTGGAGTGTACAGGAGTAACTTTCATGCCCTTCAAGTTATGCTCTCATTAAAAAATTTGGCATGGCACAGTGGCCCATGACTGTAATCCTAGCATTTTGGGAGGCTGAGGCAGGAGGATTGCTTGAGGCTAGGAGTTCAAGACCAGCCTAGGCAAAAAAGAAAGACCCCATCTCTACAAAAAAATGAAATAAATAAATAGTCATAGTAGTGTGTGCCTGTAGTCTCAGTTACTTGGGAGGCTGAGGCAGGAGGATTACTTGAGCCTAGGAGTTCGAGGCTTCAGTGGGCCGTAATTGCACCACTGAACTTTAGCCTAAACAACAAATATATATACACATATATATACATATACAACAAATATGTATGTATATTTGAATCTTTTATTCATATATATGCGTGTGTATGTATGTATACATACATACACACGCATATATATCTCAGGTCCACAATCTATGTTGACTATGCACTACTGTGTTATATATTCTTGAATGCATAAAATCTGTAAAACCCAGAGTAACATCAGCAAGATGACCAGCTAGACTTAGCTGGTGCTTGTTTCCATTAGAATATGGAACCAAAACAACAAATAAACAACTGTATTTCAACTAGATTGACCAAAGAAATAAGATGAAGGGCACCATGGTAGTGGCAAAATCCTTGTGGAGCATAGCAGCCCAGTATAGCACCATAGAGAAGGGAATCAGTCATCCTGCCTCTGCTACACTGTCTATCCTACTGGGATGGCCTCAAAGTTGGGGGAGGGATTGTGGTTCTTGTGGGAAAAAGATAAAGTGAATATTTCCAGTAGCCCCTATTGCTGACACAAACACTAGTAATCCCTCCTAAAAGAGCAACTCCATGTCTTTATAGTCCCACATTCAGTTTGGAGAGTAGACAGATGTTCACATAGCTGTATTGTCTCAGAGTAGAAGCCCACATTGAGTATCCTATACCATCATGACATAAGCTGCTATGACTCAGTGCCATCTTGAAAGTGGACCCACTACTACAGTGCACCATTCCCCAGGGTCCAGTAGCAACTGACTGTCCATCCCTGATGCCCCACTGTCATTCTACTGTGTTCACACAGATGACTATAGCATCATGACCCTCGCTGTCCACAGCCTAGGCCACATGGAACAACTGAGACCCTGATATGTGACCCATGTGGCACATCACCCAGCAGGGAATAATTATACCTGCACAGTGGAAAAGTCATTGAATAGCTGCCTGGCCACCTTGCCTTCAGATACCCATGCAACACTGTTTGCCAATTCTCTCACCCACACTGACCACAATGGCCTTATAGCCAGTCCTGTGGTGGCCCTACTGCCCAGACAGACCACTATTGAGACACCTGTCCTCACTGCATATGCATGCATCTGTACCAAACTTGACAGCTGGTCTGGCAGCAGGCCCACTCCCCCAGACAATCTGCCACAGGGCCACCTGGCCCTGTTGTAACCACATCCACCCATGCAAGGCCCAAAAGCTGGTCTGATGGTGGCCACCATCTCCCTGGAGAGCGTGCCAGTCAGACTGTAAGCCCTCTGCACCCACATGTTCCCCGCCTGACAACCAACTGGTGTCTGCCCTGCCCTTCCTACCCACACTCCCACTTCCATGACAGAAAAACTGCACACTCTGATTAAAAACTCCTACAGCCTAGGCTACTGAGGCAATTGTAGACATTGCTAACAAGGATTATAGCTGAAAAGAATTACACAGAGACCATGCTAGTGAGCCTAGAAGCAAAGCCAATGCACCATACACAACCAACACCCTAGGACCCATCTACAGAAAAAAAAATGTCTCCAACAAAAGCCATTTAATAAAATTGGAAAAGGCAAGGATTGCACAAGATGCACAGATATCAGTGTAGAAATGCAAAAATCATGAAAAAACAAGGAAACATGACACTACCCCCTCCCAAAGGAAAACAGTAAGTCTCCAGAAACAGACCACAAATAAAATAATTTTATGAAATGTCTGAAAAGGAATTCAAAATAATGATCATAAAGAAACTCAGAGAATAAAAGGAAACTCACACAAACAAGTCAGTAAAATCAGAACAACAATCCATTATCAGAATGAGGAATTCAACAAAGATGTCATAAAAAGAGACAGAAATATTGAAAGTGAAGAATTCAATGTGTGAAATAAAAACTATATTTGACAGCTTCAACAATTTACTAGTTCAAGCAGAAGAAATAGTTTTGAACTTAAAATCAGGCTTTAAAAATAATCCTATTACAGGGAAAAAATGGAAATAAGAGTATAAAACAATGAACAAAGCCCACAGGACTTATGGGACATTAACTGAGAAAATTTTCACATTATCGGAGAATGGAAGGAAGAATACATGAAAAAAGGCACATAACACCTATTTAACAAAACGAAAGCTGAAACAGCTCAAGTATTGGCAAATAGATACACATCCATATTGACAAAGCTCACAGATTCTCAATTTGATTCAACCATAAAACATTATCGAATTATAATAAAACAGTCCAAGACAAAGATAAAGAGGTAATTTTAAAAACTTCAAGAGAAAATTGTCAAGTATAAGGAAATCTCCATTAGACTATCCGTAGATTTTCCAGCAACAACTTTGCAGACCAGGAGATAATGAGATAATATATTCAAAGTGCTGAAGTGAAAAAACAATTGTCAGCCAAGAAGACTATGTTTAGCAAGACTGTCCATCAGAATTCAAGAAAAAGTGAAGACCTCCCAGAAAAGCAAAAGATGAGGAACTTCATTACCACTAGACAAGCCTTAAAAGAAATGTTTAAAGGAGTGCTACAATTGGAAACAAAATGACAATAATTACTATTATAAAAACACATGAAAATATAAACCTTGCCAGTAGAGGCAAATTTATTAATGAAATTCAGAACAGCCCAGTGACGTAATGGTGCAGTGTAAATCTCTTCATCTTTTAGTATGAAGATTTAAAGCCAAGAATGGTCAAAAACAACAACACAAAATGGATTTGAAAAAAAGTAAATTAGGGCAACAAAAATATAAATTGTAGGGGAAAGGAAAATAATCTATTTTTATGTGACCAAAATTAAGTTGCTATCAGCTTAAAATAGTCTATTATAACTAGAAGTCTCTGTATGTTAGCTCCATGGTAACCAGAAAGAAAAACATCGCAACAGATAAACAAATGAGAAAGAGAAAGGAAACAAAGCTTACCATCACAGAAAACCACCAAACCACAGAGATAAAAAGTAGAAGGAAAAAAAAAAAATCCCACTAAGGATCTACAAAATAACCAGAAAATAATTAACAAAATGGCATAGATAGATAAGGAGTTAGCATGGCATGGATAAGTAAGAAGTCCTTATCTATCAATGATAGCTTTGAATACAAATAAATTAAACTATCCAATAAAAATATATTGAATAAATAAATGGATAAAAAATACAAGATAGGATTAGCCATACTTGGATAAAATAGACTTTAAGGAAAAAACTACAAAACAACAGTCATTATATAATGATAAAAGGATCAATTAAAGAAAATAATATAACAATTTTAAGTATGTAAGCACCCCAAAACACCCTATGTATATTCCAAGTGGACCTAATAGACATTTACAGTACAGTTGCAGAATACATATTTCTCTAAACTGCACATGGAACATTCTCCAAGATAGATCACGTTAGGCCACAAAACATGCTTTTTAAAGAAAAAGATTAATCAAATATTTTTTCCAAATACTATGTTTAAAACCAGAAAACAACAAGAAAAAAAAAACTTCTGAAACAATACAAATACCTGGAAATAAACCAACATGCTCCTAAACAAGCAATGAGACAATGAGGAAATTAAAAGGGAAATTTCAGTGTTCCTTGAGACAAATAAGAGAAATACATTATACCAAAACCTAGGGTACACAGCAAAAGCAGTTCTAAGAGGGAAGCTAATAGAAATAAGTGTTTATATCAAAAAAGAAGATTTATAATAAGCAGCCTAATAATACACCTCAAAGAACTAGCAAAACAGAAACAAACTAAATATAAAATTGTTAAAAGAAATAACAAAATTCAGAGTATAAATAAACAAAATAGAGACTAAAACAACACAAAATTTAACTAAATGAAGAGATGTCTTCTTGAAAAACAAATAACATTTTCAGACTTTACTAGACTAAAAAATAGAATACTCATAAAATAAGATCAGAGATAAAAAAGGATACGTTACAACTGATACCATAAAAAGGGGTCATAAGAGACTACTATGAACAATTATATGCCAACAAATTTGAAAAAATGAAAGAAATGAATAAATAGTGGAGCACATACAACCTTCTATGATTAAATTATAAAGAAATTGAAAATCTGAACATATCAATAATGAGTGAAGAAATGGAATCAGTAAATAAAAAGCCGTCCATCATAGAAAAGCCCAGGATCTGACAGCTTCATTGCTGAATTCTCTCAAACAATTAAAGAACTAGTACCAATTTTCCTTAAACTATTTCAGAAATTTGAGAAGGGAAAACTTCCAAATTCATTTTATGAGGCCAACATTTCCCAGACTCCAAAACCAGACAAGGACAGAACAACAAACAAACAAACAAACAAACAAAAAAAACTGCAGGCTAATATCCCTGCTGAACGTAGATAAAAAATTCTTAAGATGCTAGTAAAATGAATTAAACAGCACATTAAAAAGGTCATTATGATCAAATGCAATTTAATCCAGGAATGCAAGTTTGTTTTAACACATGCAAATAAATAAATGTAATACACGACATTAGCAGAAAGACAAAAAACATATGATCATTTCAATAGATAGAGAAAAAGCATTTCAGAGAATTCAACACCTCTTTATGATTTAAAACTCTTAACAAATTAGGTATGGAAGATACCTAATAAAAGCCATATATAACAAACCCACTACTAATATTCAGAATGTATAAATAATCTAGGCCAGGTATATTGGCTTAACCTGTAATCCCAGCACTTCGGGAGGCCAAGGCAGGTGGATCACCCAAGGTCAAGAGTTCGAGACCTGCCTGGCCAACATACTGAAACCATGTCTCTACTAAAAATACAAAAAAATTAGCCAGGTGTGGTGGTGGTTGCCCGTAATCCCAGCTACTCAGGAGGCTGAGGCAAGAGAATCACTTGAATCCGGAAGGTGGAGGTTGCAGTGAGCCAATATCGTGCCATTGCACTACAGCCTGGGCAACAAGAGCAAAACTCTGTCTCAAAAAAAAAAGAAAGTGATAATATACATCATCATCATCATCATCATCATCTAATGACAGCAAAAAAACCCACAAAAATAAGGTTAAAATAGGAAAAAATACCTTAATAGACATCTCTTCAAAGAAGAAATACGAATGGCTAACAGATATGTGAGAAAATGCTCAACATCACTAATCATCAAGGAAATGCAAATCAAAACTACAATGAGGTAACACTTCACTCTAGTTAGAGTGGCTATTATCAAAAAGATAAAAGAAAACAACTATTGTTGAGAATATGGAGAAAAAGGAAGACAAACACACTGTTGGTGGAAATATAAATTAGTAGAGTCATTATAAAAAACAATAGGGAGGTTCCTCAAAAAATTAAAAATAGAATTACAATACAATCCAGTAATCTCACTACTGAATATAGAGCCAAAGGAAATGACATCAATATATTGAAAAGATATCGATGGCCAAGATGTGAAATCAAAGTCTTTAAGAATAGATAAATGGATAAAGAAAATATGCTGTATGTACAGAACGGAATAATATTCAGTCATGAAAAAGAACAAAATCCTCTCATTCGTGACAACATGAATGAACCTGGAGACCATGATGTTAAGTGTAAAGAGTCAGACACATACAGTTTGATCTCATTCATATGTGAAATCCACCTCCCACCCACCCCACCCCCCAAAAAAGTTGCTACCATAGAAGCAGAGTAGCATAATAGTTACCTGGTAGACACTAGATACAAGAAACTGGGGAAGGAAGAATGGAAAGGGGTTAGTCAATGGGTGCAAAGTTACAATTAGATAGGAGGAATACATTCTGATGTTCTATTGCCCAGTAAGGTGACTATGATTGATAGTAAAATATTATACATTACAAAATAGCTAGAAGGGAGGGAATAATCTCATCACAAAAGAAGTAATGAATGTATGAGATGATATGTACACTAACTGCCCTGATTGGATCAGTATACAACACAGACATGTATCAAAACATCAAATCATATCCCATAAATATAAATTTTAATGTCAATTAAAATATTTTTTAAAATCTGTAGAGCTTACAATGTACTTCTTTTATTTACTAATTCTTACCCAGAGTTATATAAAAATATATTGTTTTTACCTTAGCCTTAGTTATATTCCTATTTAAAGCTTTTTTATGAATATTTAGCTCCATAGTAAGAGTGACAAATTTCAGGTTTATACTACATCCACAACTGGGGCAAAGCCAGAGACTTCTGTCTAAGACCTAAACTGTAAAGTGGCTCTGGAGCCCTTGGGTACTACAGATCATCTCAAAGGATAGTAATTAGGATAAAAGCTTCTTGTAGTCTTCCTCCATATGGGAATTTTCAGATACATTCAGAGGTTCAATAGTTTCTCTCTGCGGAGGTAGAAAATAAGAGGAGTTAAGAATCTCTTGAGCTCCTCTCAGAATACAGAGTGGTCTCCTGAAGTGTCTCCGGACCCTCATATTTTCTGTAGCGCCAAGCTCCATCTTTAGATGAGACCTAAAGACCACCTAGTATATAAAAAGATGACTTTGGTTTAATCTTAAAGAGTATATAATTGATTTTTTTAAATGTGTTTTGTTTCTTCTGATAAGGCAGGGACCTGATGGAGGAGTTGCAATATTTATTAATTCATCCTTCTGCAGGTAAATAACCTTGATTTTTTTAAGATCAAGAAGTTATGGTGTTATTAACTTCATCTTCAATCCAGTAGTGAACGTGGATTTAGATCTGTCCAATCACAACATGCATGCCTCTAGTTACAGTGATTGGTTCAGGGAAGAATATATGAGTTACGAAGAGGCAATAACACACGTTGTTAGAATCTTTTCTCATATTGTTGAACGAAAGGAATATTTTATACTCTGTCTCTCTCTCTATATATATCTCTCTCCCTCTCCTCTCTTCTCTCTCTCTCTCTCCCTCCCTCTCTGTCTCCTTATTCTTTCTTTTTTTGGTGCTGTTTGTGTGTGGATCTGGAACTAGGCAAACATGAATCTAGACTGCTGACGACAATATTTCTCCCCAAAGAGGAGCATTCTTAAGAATATAGCTAAGGTAGAGCAAGCCAAGAGATGAAGAAAATTCAGATCTTAGTAATATTGTTTGAGCCTATGGATCCAGCCAGGCATAAAGTCAGTTCTACTTTTGGACTTTTAAGATATTTCAACCAGAATGTTTCCTTTGTAACCAAAACAGTTTAAGAATTTATTTTGAACTTACAACATGACAAGTCTTAATTTATACTGGCTACAAACAGGATTATGATTTTTGGCTGAAAGCTGAAGACAAGTTATGTTTCCTTATTATCATGGTTTCTAACCTTTAGCCTCAGGAACATTTGTATCTGTTATCATATCTAGAAGTAAATACAAATGTATAGCCTATAAGTGAACTGACTTAACTGCCATAAAAGTGCTCCACTGAACTAATACTGTCTCTAGATGAGCCACTGAGATCCTAGTTGGCCCAGGAGGCAGAACAGCAACAACAATTAGGTATCTATGAAAACTAATGCCAAGTAGCCCCAGTAGCTGCAAGATGACAGATAACCTCCCACCACTGCATTCATTAGCTACTGCGATGAGTGCCAAGCCAGAAGGGAGAGAGATGATGACTGAATAATTCTCCATCATTTCTAGTTTGCCAATTACTACATGCACAAAAGCAAAATAAATAATACATTAGATTTTTGGCAAGTGAGTCAGTGCTTTAAAAATCACTCCTTAAGTTGTAGAAAGCATATGTACTTTGGCAGGGATAAGCTTTGCTTTACTCTGCCTTGAAACCAGCTGTGTTTGAGTGAGGTCTAGAAACCCCATTTTAAGGAGCACTTGATTGAATACACTTTTCACTCAGATGAACCATTAGCATTAATGAAAGCTATAAATCTTCTACACATTTCAAATGAAATTACCACAGATGCTTAGCCACTGGACTTGACAGGATACGCTTTGTGGGATTCATGATGGAAACTTAAATTGGGGGAAAAGAGTAAAAAAATGTTAGTCATAATGCCCACAATTATAGATTGGACGTAATGTACCTGGAGGGATGGGAGTATAGTCAAGTGACATTTATTTGGTCAAAAGCTGGCAAGAAAAGCATGATTCTATTCAACATCTTCCAACCCACATTGGAGACTAAACTAAGCTACAGTTACCACAGGAACCTCAGAAGAAAATCTGTGGTTGTGTTGTTGCCAATGTCTGAACAACACAAGGTCTACTAGATTGGAGATAAATTTGTCTACCCACATGTATAAAAGAAGGCTTTGCCTTGATTCCTTAGCCATGGATTAATTGTGTCCCAATTTAATTTTTACCATTCTTGCCCTATCATCAGCATAAAAACTTCTTGGGTTAATTTCTCTCTCTCTCTACATATATATAGACATATAGGGAGATATCTATATATAGAGAGAATGTATATGTATACATTTATATACACACATAAATTTATACATTTATGTACATACATATACATTATATACATATACATTTATACATTTATGTATATACGTATATACAGCTTCCTTGATGTTAAACAGTTTTGTCTTAAAAATATAATAATCGTAAATGTATTTAACTAGATATATAATTCAGGAGCAACATGGGAGGGGACTTGTCAAAGGTATTCACATAACAGAAAAACACGATTAGAACAACAAGGGTCACAGTTGGCTGGGGTGCTTGGCAGATCTGATGCTTTTTTACTTTTTTGGGTGTGATAAAACGTATCTGAACGCATCTTATTTTATCATACTCTCTAGAGAGATGATAATGTCTGAAATATTTTTGAGGTTTCACAATTTATACTCCTTTTCAAGAGTTAAACTAATCAGATAGCTGATGCATTTAGATATGACTGGGGCCTACATTTGAAATAAGGTTATGCCATATGCACATTGTTTGATTTATTTAAGCTCTCTTATCCAATGTAAGCCAGCTATTCAATGAAGAGGTGAATTAAATTCTCAGTTAACTGGGAAATTATTATTTATTACCCCATTACATGCAAGATATTTTGCTAGGCACTTTAAGGGCATACAAAGATACTGACTAGCTACCATGCCTCTAAATTTTCATTCCAGTTAGTAAACAAGTCCTGGAAACTGAAAATATAACAATGATTTCTGCATTGATTGAAGGCACTGCTAGCATTTGAGGGAGGGACATGATGCAAATGATTTTTCAGTGCTGAGAAAATCCTGCATCCCTGCAAACTTTTTAATGTCCGACTGGAAATCTGGTTTTAACATCCATTTAGAATTATATGAGTCTGAACCTCTGTTTACATATGTACACAATTCAGACAGGTTATTTTCTATTGAATGTTCTACTTTTATATATGAATTAAGGAATTACTGTACTTTTATTTACTGAATTTTATCAAAAAAGGTTTACCTTTTCAGAAATAAAAACCCCAAAAGAAAAGCCAGCATGAGAGCTGCTAAAACCATACATTTGTATCATTCTGCATTTGTGTTTGCTTCATTCACAGGATACGTGTGTTCGCACGCACACACACACAGATTTGTATTTGAAAGTGCCCAGTAGTATAAAAAACTCAACAATTGTTATTTTAATTTTTGATACTGTGTTCTATAGTGCTTCCGATAAATTAAATTTAGAGGTCTTTAGCCGAGATTTTTGTTTTCCTGATGAAGTAAAAGTAAGAAAAACAGGCCAGGTGTGGTGGCTTACGCCTTTAATTCTAGCACTTTGGGAGGCCACGGCAGGCGGATCACTCAAGCTCAGGAGTTCGAGACCAGTCTGAGCAACATGGTGAAACCCCATCTCTATCAAAAAGACAAAAAATAATTAGTCTTTCGTGGCAACACAGGCCTATGGTCCCAGCTACTCAGGAGGCTGAGGTGGGAGGCTCGCTTGAGCCTGGAAGGCGGAGGCTGCAGGGAGCCCCTGCACTCCACCCTGGGTGACAGAGTGAGACACCATCTCAAAAATCAAAACAAAACAAAAAAAAGACAAAAACGTCCAAAATGAAATGACAATTTTACAATGAAAGTTGGCAAAGTGATCACATATTTTCTTATTTTCTCCAATTCAGAAGTTTGTAATTGCCTTGCTCTGTTTGTTTATTCAATTAAGATTATTTCTCATTTTTCGGTTTCTTATTATACAATAATCTGCCTGTTCTGTGAATCTCTATCTTAACATTTTTTTTCTTTTTCAAATTTATTTTAGATTCAGGGGGTTCATGTACAGGTTTGTTACAAAGGCATATTAGATGATGTCAGGTTTTGGGTACGATTGAACCTGTAACCATTTAGGAGCATAGTACTCAATAGGTAGCTTTCCAGCCCTTGTCCCTCTCCCTCCCTCCCACCTCTTGTCATCCGCAGCAGTGTCTGTTGTGCCCATCTTTATGTCCATGTGTATTCAATTTAATGTTTATTTTTGTATTAATATCTAATAAAATCTCTTCTCCTTGATTTTTCTGTAGCTCATGTAAATAATGACTTCTAATCTTTCCTTCTCTGAAATTCAAACTTAATTATTGTAAATAGGTGAATGAATCTGACTACTTCATTGAGCTTTCTATTGTAGTCATGCCTAAATATTTAAACACTAAATATATATCACTGCATTTCTTTCCTTTTATTTATCTTTTGATAAGGGAAAGTAGTATTGATTTTTCAAAAAATTGGGTGCTTAAATATGTTGCTTTTTCTGTGAATTTAATTTCAGGACAGTACAGAAGTCATTGTCAAACAGGTGTTTTGCAAAGAGAGCACTGGATTTGAAATCACTGAGATCCACAGACTCAGTTTTAATGAAAGTTAAATAATATGGTTTACGTAAATTGTTAAAAAATAATTGCCTTATAACATGCTCGATAAATATGAAATAGTATGATAAGGAGATATGCTCAATATGACTCCAGCAGGAATGGTCTCAAAAACTGCACAAATTGTATTTTAAATAAAATGTAAAATTTGATTATTTTTGGCAGGAATAGAGACAAAACTTACTTGATGGGTAAAATATTTTAGCAGACATGTAAAGATATAAAAATACAAGTCGCAGTGTGTTCAATTTTCCTCCATTAACTGCCTGAGAGTGATCCAGTATTTGAAGCTTTAGTTGGTGTCTGTATGTAAAAAATGATACATAATTGGGCCAGTAATCCCAAGGAAATACCAACAGAAGAGATAAGATAGAAAGGAAAATATGAATTTCAGAAAATTGGATAAAAATAAGAAAAATTTGTTAAGAGGAGGATTTAAATTATAGATAAGAAACAAAGCTATAGAAATTCCTTTCTTGTGTCTTTATAGCACATAGTGCATATGTACCCTAAAACTTAAAGTACAATAAAAAAAAAAAAGAAATTCTTTTCTTGAAAGAGGATATAACTAGGTAAGTTTTACCTAGAAAGAATTGGTTACTTTACTATGGGCAAGAAGGATGACTAGGTCTGAAAAACGTGAAAAACAAGGAGCACAGAGGTAAAGAGGAAGATTTTTCTGTAAAGACCCCTACAGCTGTTTTTAGAATATAGACCACTGATTTTAAGAAGTGTACAAGGATGTTTTGATAAATTATGACAATATTTTAATAGGTCAAAATCCTGGATAGGTCAGTCTCCTTTGCCAATTTTTGACCTCGGGTGAAAAAAAAAAAAAAAAAGCAAAAAAGCTAGGTTTTAAGAGGAATGAACTTTGATGTAGTTTGTCCACATCAATATATATCGGTTCACAAATAAATCATTGGTTGAAACCACAACACTAGAGGATGCTTTTTCAATACTATCTTCTTTTTTTTTTTTTTTTTTTTTGTTGGATTTTTAGTAGAGACGGGGCTTCACCATGTTGGCCAGGCTGATCTCGAACTCCTGACCTCAAATGATCCACCCGCCACAGCCTCCCAAAGTGCCGGAATTACAGGCGTGAGCCCCCATGCCCGGCCCCGTTTTTTCCCAATCTTAAGATAAATAAGTAACCAAGAGGCTAATTTAAATGGTTTCCAAAGCACAAATTATTCTAGACATTGAGTTAAATAATAGTGATTCTGGGCACTGGAAGCCCTGAATCTTGTACTAAGAATGAGGCAGGCTTTTAAATAATTTCAATGAGAAGGTTCCCAGGCTCTGCCACTTTATTTATTTTTATCATTTCTTTCTTTTTTTAAATTTAATATAATTTAATTTTTTTATTATACTTTAAGTTCTAGGGTACATGTGCACAATGTGCAGGTTTGTTACATATGTATACATGTGCCATGTTGGTGTGCTGCACCCATTAACTTGTCATTTAGCATTAGGTGTGTCTCCTAATGCTATCCCTCCCCCCTCCCCTCTCTCCCAACCCCACAACAGTGCCCGGAGTGTGATGTTCCCCTTCCTGTGTCCATGTGTTCTCATTGTTCAATTCCCACCTATGAATGAGAACATGCAGTGTTTGGTTTTTTGTCTTTGCGATAGTTTACTGAGAATGATGTCACACTGGCTTCAGATCTGTTTTGTTTTACACTGATAAAATATTTTGGTACATTTAAAGTACCTTATGTTTTTTTAATTTTTTCTTTCTTTCTAGGAAGTAGTCTCTATCCTGAATTTGACTTTAATTTTCTGTTCAATTCTTAAAATAATTGGAAAACTTTTACTACATATATATGTTCCTTGACAATATATAATGTCTTTCGGCTTGTTTTTCATCATTCATTACTTGGTATCATATTGAATTAACCATTTTTCACATATTTTTCCCATTCAAAATTATGTTATTGAGATATGTCAACTTTATTTATGGGATTCTAGTCCATTTATCACCAGAGAAGCAAGAAAGCAAAGTGATTAAGATTAAAGCTTGAAGACAGACTAAATTAAAATCATAACTTTGATGCTTACTAGCTTTGTGCTACCTTGTATATGGTACTTAACCTCACTGCACCTCATTTTCCTCACCTATAAAATCATGTAATAGTCCTTATTTGACAGACTTGTGATAAGTATTACGTGTGCTAATATTTATAAGTTACCTAGAGCACCATATGACGTGCTAATTTAAAAGAGTTTTTTAAAGAAATGACCTGTATCATATTCCATTATATGAAATGTATTCATCATATTTTGTTGAATCTTTAGATATTTCTAATTTTTTTTTTTACCATTGCACACTGTGCAGTATTCTGTTGCTAATAACATGTCTTTGACGATGTCCCTGTATGCATTTGCTCAGTCATTTCTGTAAGGTATGCTTGTGATGTGGAATTCTTGGGTCAGAAGATGCAAATGCTTGCTTTCTACATGTATTGTCATTGCACTAGCCATAGCTGTTTTCTCGCTCACAGTAAAATAATGTCTTCTATTACTGGAGAAAATTTAAATTTTAATAAAATCAAATGAATTGTGCTTTTCCCTTAAAATTTAATTTCCTTTATAATTTCATCATTTCATTAATAAATTATTCCATATCCTGGAGTTACAAAGATATGAAATAGGAGCCTATTTTTTCAGTTACGGATGACTTAGCTACACTATTTATTAAATAGATTTTGAGAATGAAATTATTTTATTTTCTTGCTTAAGCTATCTTCTATTTGACATGTATTATTATCATTATAAATATATTTTAAATCAGAAAAAATAATAATAAATACTTCCATTCAAACAAAAAATATTGAACCTTTAGACTTCTCAATGATCCCATTGTCTTAATAAGGAGATAGAAGAGAAGAGAGCTAATACGACTTGAGCCAGGTTCTAGGCTCCTGGTTAGACTTCATATACAGAAGAAACTCTTATCACTGATCTCCACGGAGCTAAATATTTGAAGTACACATCACTCCCCATTTCCTGTGTGAATCATGTTCTATTTCCATAGCATTTGGAATACAATACTTGTCTGTTTTCACTGATTTTTCAATGAACCAATCAACTACCTGTTTCAGCAATGTAAGGTAAGTGACTTTCTACTGTAAATCACATTATTTAATCCCTTTAATATTCCTATGAAGTAGTTATAATTTCCAAATTTTTACAGGAAACTTAGGATCAGAAAGGTTACAATCATGCATAAACTAAATACTGGCAATATCAACATTTGAGCCCAGATAGTAGTGAATCCAAACCAATATTTCTTTATTAACTGTATCATCATTTATTTGTCTTGGAGATAAGACTTAATATTCAAATCAGAATATCTTTGGGTTCACTCACAACATCTTGTTTTAGGAAACATAGTAATCTAAAACACTAACTGTAAAGGAATTTATATTTTCTTTTCTTTTTTTCCCTTTTTTTTCCTTCTTTTCAGAGACCAAGTTTTACTCTGTCACCCAGGTTGGAGTGCAGTGATCACAGCTCACTGTAGCATTGACTTCCCAGGCTCAAGTGATCCTCCAACCTCACTTTCTCCAGTAGCTGGGACTAGAGGCACACACCACCACACCAACTAATTTTTATTTTCATTTTTTGTAGAGACAAGTGTCTCACTATGTTGCCCAGTCTGGTCTCAAAACTCCTGGGCTCAAGTTATCCTCCTGCCTTGGCCTTCCAAAGTGCTGGGATTACAGGTGTGAACCCCCATGACTGGCCCTGATATTTTCCACTCTCCTTTTAAGTGAACTTTGAAGTCAAAATTCTATGGCTCTAAATTATATGGCTCACCTGAAATGTAAATACCTACAAGCACAGAAAGAAGTAATGAGGCTTTGATGGAAGTATTCCTATCTCAGAGTTAACTGTGGATATTTGTTGTACAAAAATTCATTGTTCTCTAAAAGTGAGATATATTGAAAGGAAAACATTAAGAGCCTATTAAAAATAAAACTAAACTCACCATTGGTTTTAACTTCCTTCGAAAATGTGACTTTTGTTCACATCTCTATAAACATCTGGAGTATGTTGTTTCACAATGCAGTTACTTCCAGCATTGATAAAACCAAATAACACAAACATTCAAGGCTGTTTCTGAAAACTGAAATACAGATTTCATAATAGCCAACCACATCCTGAGTCATGCTTAAACGAGTGACGCAATAAAAATGTATCCTTTCTAATGTGGAAGTTCTTTCAATCACCAGGCCAGCTATTGTTTGTAGCTCCCCATTTTCTTGCACAATCCTCCCTCCATTATTGTTTTGCTGTCTGTCTAATTGTGGGGCTCTCCATGCTGCTATTATGAGTTTTGTAGCTGTGGATACAGATGTCACATCAATCGCAACTCTGTTTCATAGGTTATTTGGATATATTGTCTGCCATCTACAATTGGACAACTGATTGCCATGCATGAATTGCTCTAACTTCCTTCTTTTATCCAATTTCAAAACAAAGACAAACGTAACCTGCTAAGCTGCAATGAGGACAGATCTTGAGACATGAGGAGGCACTTCACACTGAATCCCCATTCTTGGGAATTTGGTATTGCTATTTCCTGAATGTAAGAACACTTTGGTATCATAAATAAAGTCTAAGATATAAAGACATTAACTTTTCCTCTGCGACAACAGCAGTACTTAGAAGTGCTTTCATAAGAAAAATATCTTGCAAATAAATTCTAGTCCTTTATTCCTCACAGTATCTTTGCAAAGTTCTTCCTATTAATCGAATTCTGTTTTCAAAGGAAGGCCTGTTTTTGTACTATTCATTTATTTTTTATCTTGTCACTCATAATTTTGCTAATTGGCTATAAAAATCAACTTTCTCTTTTCAGGTTAGCAAATCAATATTTTTTTAATCTGTAGAAATCAACATAAGATGGGCTCACAGGTCAAATTGCTGGGTTCAAATATTGACTCTGTTTTTACTAAATGGGTAACTGTCATTAAGTCTATTTCTCTGTGTCCTTGTCTTCATTTGTCAAATGAATTACAACTGGACAGATTTTACAGCTTAGGCAAAAGTTAAATTAGCTAATACATGAAAAATATTTAGCAAAACAGCTAGGTTATACAGTCAGGTATAACACTGAAAAATGTTAGCTCTAATAATTTTGGCCATGTTAGCTCTTAATAAAATGCATATATACAGGCAATATTGGTAAGTTTTGATTCAATCTTTCTCTTTGTAAAGCACCCTTATTTATTCCTAATTTATTCCTTTTGTCTTTACATTGTATTATTTATGTTGTTCAAAATCAAATATAATTCCTCTATCCTCATCCCATGTTTGTTGGATTGTTTATAAAGTGTATTTATTTGTCTAACCTTTCAATCAAGCGACAAGAATCTTGTTATTTACTGCCCAGAATAAAGAGGATAGACGGAATAAATAAGGTTGGCCTAGAGGAGTGATACAGATTTGCATGTGTGTCCCTGCCCAAGTCTCGTTTTGAATTGTTATCTCCAGTCTTGGAGGTGGGGCCTGGATGGAGGTGAATGGATCATGGGGGCAGATTTCTCGTGCACAGTTTAGCACCATCTTCTTGGTTCTGTCCTCAGGATAGTGAGTGAGTTCTCATGAAATCCGGGTGTTTAAAAGCAGCTACATCCTGGCCAGGCGTGGTGGCTCACGCCTGTAATCCCAGCACTTTGGGAAGCTGAGGCAGGAAGATCACAAGGTCAAGAGATCGAGACCATGCTGGCCAACATGGTGAAAACCCATCTCTACTTAAAAAAACACAAAAATTAGCTGGGTGTGGTGGCACACGCCTGTAGTCCCAGCTACTCAGGAGGCTGAGGCAAGAGAATTGCTTGAATCAGGGAGGCGGAAGTTGCAGTGAGCCAAGATCGTGCCACTGCACTTAAGCCTGGCAACAGAGCAAGACTCTGTCAAATAAATAAATAAATAAATAAAAATTTAAAAAGCAGCTACATCCTGACCACTCCAGCTCTAGCTCAAAGAGGCCCAGGTACAGCTCCAGCTGCTGCTTCAGAGGGTGCAAGCATTAAGCCTTGGAGGCTTCCACTTGGTTTTAAGCCTGCAGGTGCACAGAGTGCAAAAGTTGAGGCTTGGGAGCCTCCATCTCGATTTCAGAGAATGTATGGAAAAGCCCGAGTGCCCAAACAGAGACCTACTGCAGGGTCAGAGCCCATACGCAGAACCTATACTAGTGTAATGCAGAGAGAAGATATGTGTTGGAGACCTTACACAAAATCCTCACTGGGGCACTGCCTAATGGAGCTGTGAGAAGAGGGCCACTGTCTCCCTGACCCCAGAATAGTAGCTACAGTAGTAGGTTACACCCTCAGTGTAGAAAATCTGCAGGCACTCAACAACCTGTAATGGCAGCCTCTGGGGCTGAACCCTGCAAAGCCACAGGGGTAGAGCTGCTAGAGGCTTTAGGAGCCTACCCCTTGCATCATTGTTCCCTGGATGTGAAACAGAGTCAAAGGACGTTATTTTGGAGATTTTTAAATGACTGCCTTGCAAGGTTTCAAACATGCTTGGAGCCTATAGTACCTTTCTTTTGGCTAACATCCCTTTTGGAAGGGGAATGTTTACCCAATGCTTATATTCCCATTGTATCCTGGAAATAACTAACTTATTTTTTATTTTACAGGCTCATAGGTGGAAGGGCCTTGCCTTGCCTCAGATGAGACTTTGGACTTTTGAGTAACACTGGAATGAGTTAACACTTTGTTGGAAAGGCATGACTGGATTTTGAAATATGAGAAGGACATGAGATTTTGAAGGGGCCAGGGGGCTAATGACATAGTGTCTCCACCCAATTCTTATATTGAAATGTAATCCCTAGTGTTGGAGGCAGGGCCTGGAGGGAGGTGACTGGATCATGGTGGTAGATTTCTCATGAACGGTTTAGCACCATCTGCTTGGTACTGTCCTTACAATAGTGAGTGAGTTCACATGAGATCTGGTTGTTTAAAGTGTGTAGCACCTCCCCCTCAGTTCTCTTGTTCCTGCTTTCGTCTTGTGATGTGCCTGCTACCTCTCTGCCTTCTGCTGTGACTGGAAGCTTCCTAAGGCTTCCCTAGAAGCAGATACTTCTATGCTTCCTGTACAGCCGGTAGAATTATGAACCAATTAAACTTCTTTTCTTATAAATCACCCAGTCTCAGGCATTTCTTTATAGACATGCAAGAATAGACTAACACAAGGAGGAAACAAAAGGTGATGAATTGCACCAAGTACAGGATCATAAGAATAAATGGGGCCTGTGATGAGCCTAATTGTCTCCTATGTCCCCCTTTAAAAAGTCAATATTGAAATATTCTTAAAAGTGCTAGGTTAAGCATTTTGAATTTGCTTCCAACTACTAAATTTTCAAGCCCATGTCTAATGTATTAGGCCTAGAAATGGCTTCAAAACTAAGATTTATCAACTTTAACGGAAGCATAGAACTAATAATTACTGCACATATATTCTACTCTAATAATATAGGAGTAGAACTGACATTTTCTAGGGTGCTGTTGTGTTCCTATGGCCAAAAACATCATATTCTACAAAGGCAGGTAAAACACAGATTATATAATTTTCTTCCAATCAAACTGAGGTGACACTGAACCCTCATTCTGTAGGATTGCCAGGAAATTCATGCTCACCTATGTGTCTGTGGTGAGGTTTTTATCCTTCCTGGGAACATGTATACACATAGGAGCTCTAGTTGTGGGGGAAAAAAGAGGAAAAGTAAAGGAACCTGGAAATTATCCTTTAGTTTGCTTGTACGGTCCCAGGCAGGCAGGTGGTTTACTGCTTTAAAGTGGAGGGTAGGAGACCCTGTGAGAGATTTCAATCTCCCTGGGTGAGCAGGGTAGACAGACCTTCTCAAGGCCATTTTATTTTCCCAGGGTATGGATAAGAGTTCATGCCAATCTCAGAAATTCAGTCAGGCTTCTTTGCCTGTTTGGGAAGACATCTTGTTACTTTTGCTTGCTTCTATTTGCTCTTTTACAATAATCTTTCTAATGAACTCAACCTTATAAAAACTGAAGGCAAGAGGGAAACATCTTGAGGCAACCTCTTAGACTAAAAAAATTCCTCTGAGGTAAAAAAGCACAAAGGCCTAGCTAAAAGAACAGAAAAAGGGGGGAAATATCCAGATTGAAAAATGTAAATAGCAATTTAATTTTTCAACTATAATAAAAACAAAATAGTAATTAATATCTCAGTGAATTATCTTGATGTAGCCTCATGTTTTATATGTATTAACTCATCTGGTTTATATAACAATCCAATTTTAAGAGGAGAAAACTTGGCCTCAGATTGGCCAAAGCCCAATAATATGACTTAAAGAACTAAGAACTAAACAAGGTGAGATATGATATGGTTTGGATGTGTCCCCACCCAAATCTCACCTTGAATTGTAGTTTCCATAATCCCAATGTGTTGTGGGAGGGATCCAGTGGGAGGTAATTGAATCATGGGGGTGCTTACCCCTATGCTGCTGTTCTCATGATAGTGAGTGAGTTCTCACAAGAGCTGATGGTTTTATAAGGAGCTTTTCCCCCTTTTGCTTGGCACTTCACCATGCTGCCACCAAGTGAAGACGGACGTGTTTGCTTCTCTTTCCACCATGATTGTGTTTCCTGAGGCTTCCCCAGCCATGCTGAACTATGAGTCAATGAAACCTCTTTCCTTTATAAATTTACCCAGTCTTGGGTATGTCTTTATTAGCAGCATGAGAGTGAATTAATACAAGGTCAAAATCTGAATGTATCTTCCTGCATAGGTCTCATTCCTTTTAATAGACCAGTCTGGTGGGAGATATGTTTCTTTCTGGAAAATAGTGCTATCCCAAACTGGAGAACCAGTTTTGAGGGCCATGGCATAAATCATACCACAGATCTGTCTGTTGATCTTTTTGCAATGTGCTGCAAGTAACTAGACCCTAGAGCTTGCTCTGAATACCATCTTGCATCTACAAAATGACTGTTCACCATGGACCTTAAATTTCCAGGCTTGGTGCATCTGATTGGTATAAGCAATCTCCTGCCCTAACTGACAGGAAGCCTGAGTAAGCATTTGTCTGGCCTTTTCAGCTTCAGTAACACAAGGCAGCTTTGCTAACTAACTAAATTTATGAAGTGAAGGGATCATCAAGTATTGGACGAAGTTCAGATGCAGGTTGGCCAAAATAAAAAATAAGTGGCCTCTATACTGAATAAAATGCAGCTTAGACACTAGCACCTTAATAAAAACAAGAGTTTCATTTGGTGAAAAGATTTGAAATGGAAATGGATTGGTTCCCTTCAGAGTGGCAGCTAACAGAGTGGCTTTTGGAAAAAATCATTCCTGAATGCATTGGGCTGCTTCTTGCTTGTGGAACACAAATTACTGACTATTGGTTAAAATACTATGTGAATTAATTTTCAGCCTCATTTATTCTCTGGCTAAGCATAAAAGCAATTTCAAAAGGAGAAAAATGGCCTCAATTTGCATTGCCACAAATCTTTTGAGAGATGAAAAATATCCGCAACTAGTATAATGTAATTCCAGACTCAAACAACTATCACTGTTGTAGTTAGCAGTTCTGCATGTGTTCTTTGCAGATTCACAGAAAAAGAAAAAAAACTTCTTTAATCTTAGATTACAGTTATTCCTTTTAGTATCTAACTTACTTATAATTGCTCCACCTTAAGATAATATATTTTAGCTTAGAAACCACCCTCTATAAACCTTCTCACTAGGGATTGGTTGGATGATTTGATTAATTCTTTTTTCTAATTAATCATCTCCTCTCACCATAAGAAGAATAGTTCTTTGTTGATTATTGGTTACTGTTGATGTTTTCTATGACTACCATGGATTAAGTGGCAGTTTCTTTAATTACTTAAAATAATTTCACCAAACAAGATGAGTCTTATGAAGATGAAACAATGTCTAAAAACTGTGATGAAACGCATATACTTATTGCAGCTACAGAAAACAAGTGAAAAAGCAACATGGCAATGACAACCTTTGCATATTTCATGCATGCCTCTACTAATGAGCTAAATTAGTATACATTCATTTCCGGATGACTGTATGGCAGTAAATTAAAGATAAAAACTGAATCTAAAATAAAGGTGATGTTTACCATTTGCATCAAACCAGAATCTTCTAGGTAGGATAGTGCTGCTGTATTATTGGAATTTTTGATATTATTTAAGTTAGACTCAGATGACTGTATTATCTTTGTTTTTTGTTTTTGTTTTTTTTTTGAGACAGAGCCTCGCTCTCACTTTACATAAACTGTTTTTTTACAATATACTCTGCAGTGGAGAGATAGGAAAGATTGGAAAACAAGATTGAAACACTTTAACCATCAGATTAAAATGAAATAAAAAATAAATTGGATTCTTTAAGTAATTTGTATCTGTACTTTTAAATTTGTGCCTTTACTGTTCTCTTTTATGAGGACTAAAAACTGTTTTCAAAGTCATTTTTTATTATTAGAGCTCTTAAACTATCTGAGAGGCAATTGTAATATCCCCCTAAATTGATGTATGGACTTGAGAAAGTAATTCAACCATTTTAATTATTAGTCATTATAAAAGTATATTCTGGTGTGTGCTGATTGAAACATGACTGATCACAACATGACATTTCTTTTAGGGAAGTTTTCATATTTATTTTCTGAAGAGACGCATTACATAGCACACCCTGTGTCTCTGTGGTCAGAGGCCCTGATTAAAGAACAAAATGTCAAAACCAGTAAAAGACCACTAGCAAGACTAATAAAGAAGAAAAGAGAGAAGAATCAAATAGACGCAATAAAAACTGATAAAGATCTCACAGCAATACAAACTACCATTACAGAATACTATAAACACCTCTATGCAAATAAACTAGAAAATCTAGAAGAAATGGATAAATTCCTGGACACATACACCCCCCCAAGACTAAATCATGAAGAAGTTGAATCCCTGAATAGACCAATAACAGGCTCTGAAATTACTATTTCAGTAATAGCCTACCAACCAAAAAAAGTCCAGGACCAGATGGATTCAGAGCCGAATTCTACCAGAGGTACAAGGAGGAACTGGTACCATTCCTTCTAAAACTATTCCAATCAATAGAAAAAGAGGGAATCCTCCTTAACTCATTTTATGAGGCCAGCATCATCCTGATACCAAGGCCTGGCAGAGACACAACAAAAAAAAGAATTTTAGACCAATATCCCTGATGAACATCAATGCGAAAATACTCAATTAAATACTGGCAAACCGAATCCAGCAGCACATCAAAAAGCTTATCCACCATGATCAAGTCGGTTGCATCCCTGGGATGCAAGGCTGGTTCAACATATGCAAATCAATAAACGTAATCCAGCATATAAACAGAACCAAAGACAAAAACCACATGATTATCTCAATAGGTGCAGAAAAGGCCTTTGACAAAATTCAACAGCCCTCCATGCTAAAAACTCTCAATAAATTAGGTGTTGATGGGACGTATCTCAAAATAATAAGAGCTATCTATGACAAACCCACAGCCAATATCATACTGAATGGGCAAAACCTGGAAGCATTCCCTTTGAAAACTGGTACAAGACAGGGATGCCCTCTCTCACCACTCCTATTCAACATAGTGTTGGAAGTTCTGGCCGGGGCAATCAGGCAGGAGAAAGAAATAAAAGGTATTCAATTAGGAAAAGAGGAAGTCAAACTGTCCCTGTTTTCAGATGACATGATTATATGTTTGGAAAACCCCATCATCTCAGCCCAAAATCTCCTTAAGCTGATAAGCAACTTCAGCAAAGTCTCAGGATGCAAAATCAATGTGCAAAAATCACAGGCATTCTTATACACCAATAACAGACAGAGAGTTAAATTCGGTATTTTAAGTACTATAGTTCTGCTTTCAGATGTCATGACTTGCTAGATATTCATTAAATCATTACTATTTTTATTTTACAGCTCATATATACTGGAAGCCTTTTTAACATGCATTCTACAAGTTCATTCTAAAAAAAAATGTTAGCAAGCTCTTTGTGGTAGATTTTAGAGGTATCGTGAACAAAACAGACACAGCTTTTAAACACATGTTGTTTCAGTCCTGTGGGTGAAGCAGACACTCACAAAATAATAAAAAAGGAAGTTTGATAAGTGAATCAATTGTAATCCTAAAAACTCCTGTCACCAGCACCATGTCAACATACACTAGGCTGGTTCGACTTCTTGTCTTAATCTAGATGTTTCTAAAAGCCCCAAAACTTATTTATTGTGTTTCCATCGCTAAGTTATCTACAGAAAGTTAAAAATGAAAGTGGGATGTTTCTCACTTGCATTAAAAGGAATCCATAAAAGGGGAGTTGGCACTTGAGATAGCAAATCTAATCATGGAAACCCATAGCTTGCCTTCTCTCTGTATCTAAGATTGTGAAAGTAGAATACAAAGGACCGTGCTTTTAAAATGACAGTTATGCGTGTAAGAAACAAATGCCCTGGAGTTGGCATCTCAAGGGAAAAGGAACAAAGTAGCTGGACCTGTGACTTCTTTGTAGGATGGTGCAAGTTTTGTACTGCACAATACTGAAGGAACCATTCATAGCAAGCTTATAATAAAGTGCATGACTTGTATGAACATATATGGTGACCCCGAGTAGATTTCTATGTAAACTCCTACTCTAAACTTATCATATAGGATCTAACCCTGTCTCTCAGACTTTCAACTGTGCAGTGACAGCAAGTAGATACAGATTTACCGACCTATTCATGCAGGGTACCAGGAGTAGTCAAACAGCTAAGCTTTCCTATACAGTCAGAAGAGAGGTTCTTCCCACCTAGTTTCCAATACCATAGGTTAGTAACCTTTATCAGACAGAATTAGAGACAATAACATTAAATCAACAAATTCATCAGGTAACCAGAGAGCTAGAACTAGCAAGGCTTTAAGAGGCTGAGAAATATTTGTGTTGGGATCTGAAATGAATATCTGAAAGGCAGTTAAATGTGTATAGACAGATTAATACAATGGGTATAAACATTTCCAAAGATTTCATTTAATCACCCTCATTATCTCATGCCACTTCTTGGCTATGATATTTTCAGGAATACTTTTGCTTCTATCTTCAAGTATGAATAGAACTAAAAAAAAATGAGCATGTCTCAATAAATTTGAGAGAGCCATTGGTTCACTTGTAACAAAAGCCCTTGAAAGCTTTCCATTATATTTAAATTTACATCAGCTAAGCATTGTTTAGGCATATAACACATGCTAAATAGGTGTTTGTATATGTCTTCAAAAGGTAATATTTTTAGAGAAACCTAAAAATATTTAATATTAAATAACATATGAATATCAAGCTGGTATGAATAAAAGTAGAGCAGGACTTATTTCCTCAGGTCTCGCTGACCTAAACTTTCGGCAGATAATAATTAGTATAATCAATGGCAATCTTTGCACTTTAATACAGTACAATTCAATGGTACTAAAGGTTGTCTTTCAGGAAAATTATTAAGTTAAAAGGTAATAATGCTGAGAAAGATGTTAACTGATAGAAATTGTAACCTCCACAATATTAGTAAAAATGATCTTAACCCTTGGCTTATAGATCCGATTCAAACATTGACCAAGAGAGCCAGGAGATTCTAGTTCACTGCAGTGTCTTTACTCAACATTCCTCTATTCGTTTCCTCATTCATTTCACAAGTATTAATTGAGGACCTTCTATATTCTAGGCCCTGTGCTGGGTAAAAGAGATAAAATGAGGAACAAAAGCACATCTAGAATCTGAAACTAAAATTAACTTTCTTCAGCAAACAATGTCCTATCTATAAAGTTAAATAAAGAATAATCAGTAATAATTTCAATTTTTTTGACAGCTCAAAATACTCTTATTTGAGCCTAAGAAGAGAACTAAGAGGAGGAAGGAATGTGCAGCTGTGAGGGGCTTAAAAGCAAATGAATCTAAGATCTGTTTCCTAGTGCCACCTTTAGGATGGAATCATACCTTCTCCTTATTTTACCTGGCATAGCGTTAAAGTATAGATAAGACATATTTGTTAGAAATAAGTATTTTTTATTGAGCCTAATATCCAGATGTGAATTTCATTATGATTGATCACTATATTTGTTATAGGCAGCAAAATGTCACCAAATTTCATAGCATTGTAACAAAAATTAGCATAGTTGCAGTTTGCTGTTGCAATAGTAATATAAATATTAAACATGACTTAAAATGTATATATATATATATACACACACAGAGAGAGAGAAGGGAAGTAAATATTCATAAAATTGTATTGAACAATATTTACTTATTTTAAATACACTATGCATAAAACCACGTTTATCACTCTGGTATTATATAGAGCTTATATTCTTAACAATTTTTTCCAAGTTTAAGATATGTAGGAAACCACATAACTGTCTTTGTGGTCATGTATCTGAATGGTAGAAAGGGCTAAGAAAGAAGTATTTCCTACTCCACCAGAGGATGTAGCACTCGGAAAATCCATAGATGAACATTGCTAGAAAGGAATGTGTGAAGAGCCAAACTGAAGAAGGAGCAGAAATTCATGAGTAATTCAGCTCTGCCTTTAACCAACAAGCCTTCCTGCCTTATTCCTGGAAATTTGGTCACTGGTAACTTTTAGGGCCACAGTTGAGCCACTGGTGCCTTCCATTCTCAAGGTCCAGTCCATACTCCTAAAATCCACTCAAGAAGTGCGGGGACAGGTAAGAAGTCAGGCCAAAACTTATGGACTATGATGCTTGTAGAGAAGCTTTCACTAGCACAAGCAAACAATTTTTAAATGCTTACCTGTGTGAAGTAGAAATATTTTTCATAACGATGACCTTGTCTGGTTTCTCTTTTGGGGTCTCTTACTCTTGGAACTCTATACAGCTGTCAGAAAGAGAAAAATGAATTCTTAGAGTTTGGGTAAGTGAATTAGTAATGATTTTCCTTGGTCATATTTTTCTAGACCTCTCTTGAGGAGCATGCAAACTCCCCAAAAGACCTAGTTTTGTATGTCACGAAAGCCGATATGGATTAAATAAAAGGAATCCTTGTGCCTCAGATATGTTCTATACTTCTTCACAAAGTCAGTCATTCCACACAGATTTAGGGAAAGCACTAAATTCCAGATAACCTGCATACTTCTTTTGGAGATATAAAGGGAGAGGTTTTAGAAGATCTATAAAGACATGATTTGAGGACTCTATTACTAGCTTAACACTTGTTACAGTATTGTCCTCTGTCTTTCTTTCTGGTGTTTGTGTGATAACAGTACCTGCGTCTTATCAAAAAGACTATAGGTTGAGTCTTGGTGATAAAGCAAGTGGTAAATGGCACACTTAGAAAATGTTTTTATTCCCATGAAATGTATAGTGAGATAGAATCATAATTCTTTAGGTCTTCATTAATTAGAAAATGGTATACAGGAAGAGAAATGGAAGAAACTTATACTGTTCATCCTCTTGTTTGCAGTTCCTAACTCTACCCTAGTAGATAATACATGGTCTCCAATACTGGGAACCATTAGAATACAGTTACCCTTAGTAGATTTTGTAACTCTCATGACTCATGATCACAAGAATAAATCCTTTCAATAAAGATGTCCAACAGAATGAAAATATAGCCACCTTGACAGCAGGGTCTTATTATGATGCATAATTATACTGAAAGAAACAGCTGAGGACTTTGGAGTACATGTTCTCTGCCATAATGAAATGTGGCTCTCAGGCATGGAAGAGTGTTTGACTCTTTGTTCATAATGTGGAAATACCACCCAAATCTACCTAAAAGCCTTCAAGTGATTGGTCTTGTTAGCTTAATGAAACTTGACCCATCAGAACAATTGTCATCATATGCAACAGAGAACTTGTTTAAACTCTCTGGCAGTCCTACTGGGATTGCATTAATTAGTAAACATCCATATAATTACATATCTTATAATTGATCCTGACAAAACATTCACACAGGGGCACAGAATATTGTCTTATGGAACTTCAAAAATCATTACATCTATCTTCATAAAAAGAACTCTTGCAGTCAAATAACCTGTTTCCAGGAAAGGAATGGCCATGGCATAGACCAACCTGGACTTGTGGATGAAACTACACTAATGGGAATCAAGTTTATTTGAATTTGAGTTTTAAACTGAACGTCTGCCAGAGAAGGAGACTTGATTTGATACTTTTATATAATCTGTATTTTAGTAAACTAAAGTCTATGTATGTAATTTGATATATATGTAATAAATAAATATGCATAATAAATAGCAGGCCAGAGTAAAAAGATTTGTTCTTTATTTATTTTTCTAGTTATGAGGAGCACTGAGTTTGATAGTGAAGAGTGAACATTCCTCTATGTGTGTGTGTGCATCTGGCAAGCTTGAGCAGAGTGTGAATCAAATAACAGTATTTTGACAAAACAGAGTGAGACTATTGGACTTACTGACTGTCCTGTAAAGAAAAGTGGTTTAGAGTACTAAAGAGCTTGAATGCAAGTCAAGGGAGAATTCCAGCAGAAGCCATGGCATAAACGAACTATATAAATTTAAGCAAGTCATTTTAGTATTCTGGTCCCCATTCTTACATGTCGAAATTTAAAAAGCTGGATTAGATGTTTTCTACAGTCTGTAAAAATTTATACTTCTTTACCATTCTGTGAATAAATTAAATTAAATGCATCAAACAAGAATGCTGTAGTCACCATAGTTACAAAACTAGTCTGGAGATTTTAACTGGTATGCTCACACAAGAAAAAGTAAGAATGTTAGAAGAAAATCAAAGTAAATACGATCACACAAAGTATTTGGATACATAAAAAATCAAAAAAGATCTGTAAAAATCTATATATAGTAACATAAACTAAATAAGCAAATGAGTTTTCTGTATATTAGCTATAACAAATTTAAACTGTTATACAAATAATAAATATCCCTTTTCATTACAGAATATGTAAAATAATGAATATAGCAAAACCTATGCAAACCTGTCTGAAGAAAGTTATGAAATATTACAGAAAGTTACAAGAAAATCAAAATAAATGTGAAGTCATATACTGTTTCTGACTGAGAAAAACCTAAGACTGCAAATATATTAATTACATTGAGAATAAGCTATGCATTTAATGGAATCCAGTGTAAACCTCACAAAAATCCAAGAACATTTGGAAAGGAATAATAAGGCGAGAACAGCCATTCCAGTAACCAAAATATACTCTAGAGCTTTAATAATGAAATGGCTGCCTTCAACTCTGGAATGGATAGGAGGTTAAGAAATGAACAGAAAACAGAACAGAGTCCAAAAATAAATCTTTGGTTAGTAACGAGAATTCTGAGAAAGTTGATTCTGACCATTTCTGCCAGGTTTCTCTTTGCTTTTATAGAAGGGACAATTTCTGGAGTTTCCTACTCCACATTTTCATGGACCTGACTCCTCTCATGCAATTTAAAATCAGTTTTATAATTGTGAATGGTATCTATGGAGGTCAATAGAGTGATGATTTGAAAGTGCTAAATATCATATATGTTCTAAAATATACTCACCACATTTAGTTACAACTTAGATTTTTTTTAACTAAATATTTTCTGGATATCTTGTAGTTTTCTACATTTCAACATTAATTTCTCTTACTCAGTGTCCTTATAAAATATTCACAAGAATATTTATTCTCTCTAAGCTTTTCTTAGAAGGCTTAACATGATACTGGATATGAGACTCATTGGAAAATGTATATTTTAAAATGTAAGAACTAAAAATCTTTTTCCTGTACATATGTATTAAATATCAAATGCACGTTTATGAAGTGAAGGACCATGATGCCCAAATCTCAAGCAAAAATAGTCTTCCCCCCTTCAGATATATTTTGATGGTAGCAATTTAGAATGACAGATGCTTTAGACAACTTTATTATAAAACTGTCTGTGGAAGACTGGCTTGGCATCTGGGAAAAAAATGAAAAATAGTTGAAGAAGGATGATCTATAATAAACTCTCAAATTTTTATAAGCACTCAAATATTTACTAAATACAATAAAAAGGAATTACCCAAAGGATGTCAACATCTTTCAAATTCTGATATCTGTTTCAGAAGACAGATGGAAGGAGAGAGAGAGGGCCTTTGAAAATAGCTAAATATACTTTTAAAATATAATATGGCAATTATGACTTTATGAATGACCAACTTAGCAATGTTTCTTTTGCAAATTTTTAATATTCCTTTATGAGAAATATCTGCAAAAATTTTTACTACTTTTATGTCATAAAAATAATCTATGAAATTGTGAAACAGCAGTCTTAAAACTAAAGATACCAAGTATATTATAAAATTGATTATAATAGTTCTAAAGTTATCATCAGAAGCTTAGTGACAAATGTTTAAAGTCTAGAATCACCCATTTACTGACACATATAATATGTCTATATGCAATACCATGCAGGTTAATATATTTGTAAAATAATGGTAAAAAAATCCAGATAATCTGTTGTCATTGGCCACCTTAATAATCAATAAGAATTACTAAATATAACAGCAATGCAGATCAAAAATCTGAAATGAAAGGAATTGACCATATACGCAAAGAATAAACCATATGATTTTTTTTTTTTTTTTTTTGAGATGGGGTCTTGCTCTGTCACCAGGCTGGAGTGCAGCAGCATGATCTTGGCTCACTGCAACCTCTGCCTCCCAGCTTCAAGCAATTCTCCTGCCTCAGCCTCCCAAGTAGCTGGGATTGCAGGAGCCCACCCCACACCTGGCTAATTGTTTTTGCATTTTTAGTAAAGACAGGGTTTCACCATGTTGCCCAGGCTGGTTTCGAACTCCTGACCTCAAATGATCTGCCTGCCTTGGCTTGCCAAATTGCTGGGATTACAGGCATGAGCCACTGTGCCTGGCCATTAAACAACAAAAAAAATACATCTCATGTCAAAGAGGAGGGGTCTGGTGGGACGTGATTGGATCATGGGGGTGAACTTCGCCCTTGCTATTCTCATGATAGTGAGTAATATTTCACGAGATCTGATGGTTTAAAAGTGTGTGGCACTCCATGCTTCACACTGTCTCTCCTGATCTGCCATGGAAGGTGTGCCTTGCTTCACCTTTGACTTCTGCCATGATTGTAAGTTTCCCCAGCCACGCGGAACTGTGAATCAATTATACCTCTTCTTTTTATAAATTACCAAGTCTCAGGTTTTTCTTTATAGCAGTGTGAGAACGGACTAATACAAAGACTCTCTTGAATATGCATAATATTTAAATTTTGGTTTTATTTCAATATTTAAAAGAGGGAGTAAAGAATAAGGCAGGCAATCTGATATTGTATGAATTATCTTACCACGGAATTTAAAAGATCTGTGTTCTAGCCTTAACTTTTAGTAATAATTGTAGAAAATTACTTAACATCCCAGACATGGTGAGAGTACATACATTATGGAAATTAGTAAACGCTACTAATATAAGCTGTTTGTTTGTTTTTGAGACGGAGTCTTGCTCTGTCACCAGGCTGGAGTGCAATGGCTCAATCTTGGCTCACTGCAACCTCCACTGCCTGGGTTCAAGTGATTCTCCTGCCTCAGCCTCCCAAATAGCTGGGACTACAGACACATGCCCACCACGCCCAGCTAATTTTTGTATTTTTAGTAGAGACGGGGTTTCACCATGTTGGCCAGGATGGTCTCGATCTCTTGTCCTCGTGATCTGCCCGCCTTGGCCTCCCAAAGTTTTGGGATTACGGTCGTGAGCCACCGTGCCTAGCCAATATAGGCTCTTTTTTAGGATGGAGAGAGGGATTCTGGGTGGTTACAAGTTTGCCAGTCATTACAACTGTACCACTATACCACTAGTCAAACCCTTGTAAATTCTGGTTGCAAGTAAAAGTCAAATGAAACTAACATTAAACACGTGGACAAAGAAAAACACCAAGCTTTTTCTGCCTTGAAACTAAAAACTAATCAAGAATCTTGAAGTGATGTGATTCTCAAACTGAAAAGCTCTAAAAAGGAAGCATTCCTTGCTTGACCTCTGAAACTAAGTGACAGAGGAAAGAATGTTAATATAATGAATTCTGAGAAGAGGCAGACAGAAAAATTATACACTGAAGCCCATTAAATGTTCTTGCCCTTGAGGAATCTTAATCAATGAGAGATGCTGAACAGAGTAAAGAAAACTGACAATTCCTTCTTTTTCTGCCACTGCCCTCCCACTAGGTGATGAACTCAGGCTAACTGAGCAGTTTTTGTGCCTCTTTGAGTTTGTCCTAAGCATTTAAATTAGCAGCTTAATTGTCTCTGTACGTGGATGTTGGGGTAAGATGAAGAGAGACTAAAAGAGACAATTGGTTGCCTTTATTAAGTTGATAACTTAATAATTATTTGACTTTTGAAGGATTTTTCAATTTGCCATTGATTTTATTATTGAAGCAACTATAATTCCAATATTCTTTATTTTATGAACATAGGACTAGATTTGCTAAAACAGCCTCTAGTTTGCCAACATATTGAGAACTTGAGAACTTTTTTTAATAAATGGAGAACTGTAGGAACATTTTATGTCAATGATGCTGATACGTTCTGAAAAAGTTGATCATTATTTTAATGTACTCGTATGTGTTAGAGAAAAGTAAAAATAGAACAAAATAATTAAATGACCAGACTCTATTTATTCCATTTTCAAATTTTCATCTTTCCCACAAAATGCCTCAGGGTAATGGTACTAAAATTAACATAAAATTAATCCCAAAAATTAGAGTCGTGATTGTATTAGCATAAAATGGGTTTTAAAATACTTTTCCTTCATTTGTCATCTATATCTGGTAGCCAAATGAAAAATATAGTCACTATGTGCCCCTTTAAGAAAGGTGGGGAATATGAGACTTGACAGTGTCACAGCGAGGAAGACATTTCAGAGCTAAATGTCCTTTATTGAAAACAACTTACATCCAGCTGTCTGATGTTTACATTTGAGGAATCTGAGAAGGCTGTGAAATGGAATTGGGTAAGAATATCAGCAACCTCAAAGAATCCAAGAGGAGGAAGAAATGAGTCAATTAATAATCTCATCCATTAATAACCTTTATACTATCCATATTTGTTGAATCAAAATGAAAAAAGTGTTTAAAGTTTATAAGACCTTCAATGAGCAAAAGAAACGCATCAAGCTACTGCACCCTGAAAAACATTATCACTGAAAGTGTCATCACACTAAATGTTGATACAGAATTCAAATTTGATAGGTACTTTCTTCTGTTAAAACTTCCAGAAATGTAATTTGTTAGATTTCTTAAAGCCATCTAACTCTAAGCATAATTCTAAAAAGATGTGTGTCATAGTCAGATCTTTGCTTGCAGCAACTTTTAGCTTCTGCCTTGGGATCTTAGATATTGATTCTTATAGGATTTACTATAGTTATCCTTAATGGGCTTTAAAAAGAGGAGTCCTATAAGTGTTTGGGACTTTTCGAAGAGCTGACTAAAGAGAAAGAGTGTTTGTGTACTCAGATGAAATGCAAGGGAGTAAGCAAGAGATGCTGTGTTCCCTGAAAGAACAGCCAGTTCTGAGAATTCTGTGAGGTGTGCACAAAGATACTATGTAGCCAGAGTTCAGGTGACTTTGAGAAAAACAACTTCATAGTGAAATCCAGAGGCATTTAAGGAGAAACAGAGGGTACATGCAGAAAATACCGTGCTTCCTTAGACAATAGCTGAATCCAAAGAAATAGCCACGGTCTTGGAGAAAGTTATAATCTACCTAAAAAGGACACATGAAAGGTGTCAGGCCTCTGAGCCCAAGCTAAGCCATCATATCCCCTGTGACCTCCACATACACATCCAGATCGTAGGTTCCTGCCTTAACTGATGACATTCCACCACAAAAGAAGTGAAAATGGCCTGTTCCTGCCTTAACTGATGACATTGTCTTGTGAAATTCCTTCTCCTGGCTCATCCTGGCTCAAAAAGCTCCCCCACTGAGCACCTTGCGACCCCCACTCTGCTTGCCAGATAACAACCCCCCTTTGACTATAATTTTCTTTTACCTACCCAAATCCTATAAAACAGCCCTACCCCTATCTCCCTTCACTGACTCTTTTCGGACCCAGCCCGCCTGCACCCAGGTGATTAAAATCTTTATTGCTCACACAAAGCCTGCTTGGTGGTCTCTTCACAGGGACGCGCATGAAATTTGGTGCCGAGACTCGGATCGGGGGACCTCCCTTGGGAGATCAATCCCCAGTCCTCCTGTTCTTTGCTCCATGAAAAAGATCCACCTACGACCTCAGGTCCTCAGACCCGCCAGCCCAAGGAACATCTCACCAATTTTAAATCGGGTAAGCGGCCTCTTCTTACTCTCTTCTCCAACCTCTCTCACTATCCCTCAACCACTTTCTCCTTTCCACTCTTCAATCTCTCCCTTCTCTTAATTTCAATTCCTTTCATTTTCTGGTAGAGACAAAGGAGACACGTTTTATCCGTGGACCCAAAACTCTGGTGCCGGTCACGGACTGGGAAGGCAGCCTTCCGTTGGTGTTTAATCATTGCAGGGACGCCTCTCTGATTATTCACCCAGGTTTCAGAGGTGTCAGACCACGCAGGGACGCCTGCCTTGGTCCTTCACCCTTAGCGGCAAGTGCCGCTTTTCTATGGGAGGGGAAAGTACCCCAACCCCTTATATCTCTGTGCCCTGATCCCTTATTTCCGTGCCCCAACCTCTTATATCTCTGAGCCCCGATCCCTTATTTCCATGCCCCAACCTCTTATATCTGCGCCCTGATCCCTTATTTCTGTGCCCCAACCTTGTATCTCTGTGCCCCAACCCCTTTCCCACTTTTCTGGAGGGTAAGAACCCCTGAACCGCTTCCCTCCGTGTCTCTACTCTCCCTTTTCTTTAAACTTGCCTCCTTCACTGTGGGCAACCTTCCACCCTCCATTCCTCCTCCTCCCTTAGCCTGTGTTAAGAACTGAAAACCTCTTCAACTCTCACCTGACCTAAAATCTAAGCTCCTTCTTTTCTTCTGCAATGCCACTTGGCCCCAATACAAACTTGACAATGGCTCTAAATGGCCAGAAAATGGCACTTTCAATTTCTCCATCCTACAAGACCTAAATAATTTTTGTTGATAAATTGGCAAATGGTCTGAGGTGCCTTAGGTCCAGGCATTTTTCACACTTCATTCTCTCCCTAGTCTCTGTTCCCAATGAGATTCCTCCCAAATCCTCCTTCTTTCCCTCCCACCTGTCTCCTCAGTCCCAACCCCAAGCATCGCTGAGTCTTTCCAATCTTCCTTTCCTACAGACCCATCTGACCTCTCCCCTCCTCCCCAGGCTGCTCCTCGCCAGGTGGGGCTGGGTCCCAATTCTTCCTCAGCCTCCGCGCCTGCACCCTATAATCCTTTTATCACCTCCCCTCCTCACACCTGGTCCGTCTTACAGTTTCATTCCATGACTAGCCTTCCCCCACCTGCCCAGCAATTTACTCTTAAAAAGGTGGCTGGAGCTAAAGGCATAGTCAAGGTTAATGCTCCTTTTTCTTTATCCCAAATCAGATAGCGTTTAGGCTCTTTTTCATCAAATATAAAAATCCAGCCCAGTTCATGACTCCTTTGGCAGCAACCCTGAGACACTTTACAGCACTAAACCCTAAAAGGTCAAAAGGCCGTCTTATTCTCAAAATACATTTTATTACCCAATCTGCTCCCGACATTAAATAAAACTCCAAAAATTAAATTCCAGCCCTCAAACCCCACAATAGGATTTAATTAACCTCACCTTCAAGGAGTACAATAATAGAAAAAAGTTGCAATTCCTTGCCTCCACTGTGAGACAAACCCCAGCCACATCTCCAGCACACAAGAACTTCCAAACGCCTGAACCACAGTGGCCAGGCGTTCCTCCAGAACCTCCTCCCCCAGGAGCTTGCTACAAGTGCCAGAAATCTGGCCACCAAGCCAAGGAATGTCTGCAGCCCAGGATTCCTCTTAACTGCGTCCCATCTGTGCAGGACCCCGCTGGAAATTGGACTGTCCAACTCACCTGGCAGCCACTCCCAGAGCCCCTGGAACTCTGGCCCAAGGCTCTCTGACTGCTTCCCGGATCTTCTTGGCTTAGCGGCTGAAGACTGACGCTGCCTGATTGCCTCGGAAGCCCCCTAGACCATCACGGACGCCGAGCTTCGCGTAACTCTCACAGTAGAAAGTAAGTCCGTCCCCTTCTTAATCAATACGGAGGCTACTCACTCCGCATTACCTTCTTTTCAAGGGCCTGTTTCCTTTGCCTCCATAACTGTTGTGGGTATTGACAGCCAGGCTTCTAAACCTCTTAAAACTCCCCAACTCTGGTGCCAACTTAGACAATACTCTTTTAAGCACTCCTTTTTAGTTATCCTCACCGGCCTAGTTCCCTTATTAGGCCGAGACACTTTAACTAAATTATCTGCTTCCCTGACTATTCCTGGACTACAGCTGCACCTCATTGCTGCCCTTCTTCCCAATCCAAAGCCTCCTTTGTGTCCTCCTCATGTATTCCCCTGCCTTAACCCACAAGTATAAGATTACTCCCTCCTTGGCGACGGATCATGCATCCCTTACCATCTCATTAAAACCTAATCACCCTTACCCCACTCAGTGCCAATATCCCATCCCACAGCATGCTTTGAAAGGATTAAAGCCTGTTATCACTCGCCTGCTACAGCATGGCCTTTTAAAGCCTATAAACTCTCCTTACAATTCCCCCATTTTACCTGTCCTAAAGCCAGGCAAGCCTTACAAGTTAGTTCAGGATCTATGCCTTATCAACCAAATTGTTTTGCCTATCCACCCCATGGTGCCAAACCGTTATACTCTCTTATCCTCAATACCTCTCTCCACAATCCATTATTCTGTTTTGGATCTCAAACCTGCTTTCTTCACTATTCCTTTGCACCCGTCATCCCAGCCTCTCTTGGCTTTCACTTGGACTGACCCTGACACCCATTAGGCTCAGCAAATTACCTGGGCTGTACTGCTGCAAGGCTTCACAGACAGCCCCCATTACTTCAGTCAAGCCCAAATTTCATCCTCATCTGTTACCTATCTCAGCATAATTCTCATAAAAACACACGTGCTTTCCCTGCTGATCGTGTCTGATTAATCTCCCAAACCTCAATCCCTTACAAAACAACAACTCCTTTCCTTCCTAGGCATGGTTAGTGCAGTCAGAATTCTTACACAAGAGGCAGGACCGCACCCTGTAGCCTTTCTGTGCAAACAACTTGACCTTACTGTTTTAGCCTAGCTCTCATGTCTGTGTGCAGCAGCTGCTGCCGCCCTGATACTTTTAGAGGCCCTCAAAATCACAAACTATGCTCAACTCACTCTCTACATTTCTCATAACTTCCAAAATCTATTTTCTTCCTCATACCTGATGCATATACTTTCTGCTCCCCAGCTCCTTCAGCTGTACTTACTCTTTGTTAAGTCCCACAATTACCATTGTTCCTGGCCCGGACTTCAATCCCACCTTCCACATTATTCCTGATACCACACCTGACCCCCATGACGGTCTCTCTCTCTGATCCACCTGACATTCACCCCATTTCCCCATATTTCCTTCTTTCCTTTTCCTCACCCTGATCACGCTTGATTTATTGATGGCAGTTCCAGCAGGCCTAATCACCACACACCAGCAAAGGCAGGTTATGCTATAGTACAAGCCACAAGCCCGCCTCTTAGAACCTCTCATTTCCTTTCCATCGTGGAAATCTATCCTCAAGGAAATAACTTCTCAGTGTTCCATCTGCTATTCTACTACTCCTCAGGGATTATTCAGGCCCCCTCCCTCCCTACACATCAAGCTCAAGGATTTGCCCCCACCCAGGACTGGCAAATTAGCTTTACTCAACATGCCCTGAGTCAGAAAACTAAAATGCCTCTTAGTCTAGGTAGACAATTTCACTGGATAGGTAGAGGCCTTTCCCACAGGGTCTGAGAGGGCCACCACAGTCATTTCTTCCCTTCTGTCAGACATAATTCCTCAGTTTAGCCTTCCCACCTCTATACAGTCTGATAACAGACCAGCCTTTATTAGTCAAATCAGCCAAGCAGTTTTTCAGGCTCTTATTATTCAGTGAAACCTTTATATCCCTTAAGGTCCTCCATCTTCAGGAAAAGTAGAACGGACTAAAGATCTGTTAAAAACACACCTCACCAAGCTCAGCCACCAACTTAAAAAGGACTGGACAATACTTTTATGACTTTGCTTTCTCAGAAGTCAGACCTGTCCTCCAGAATGCTACAGGGTATAGCCCATTTGAGCTCCTGTAGAGATGCTCCTTTTTATTAGGCCCCAGTCTTATTCCAGACACCAGACCAACTTAGACTGTGCCCCAAAAAAACTTGTCATCCCTACTATCTTCTATCTAGTCATATACTCCTATTCACTGTTCTCAACTACTCATACATGCCCTGCTCTTGTTTACACTGCCGGTTTACACTGTTTCTCCAAGCCATCACAGCTGATATCTCCTGGTGCTATCCCCAAACTGCCACTCTTAACTCTTGAAGTAAATAAATAATCTTTGCTGGCAGGACTATGCTGAATCTCCTTAGGCACTCTAATTAGATGTCCTAGGTCCTCCCAATTCTTAGACCTTTAATACCTGTTTTTCTCCTTCTCTTATTCTGTTTAGTTTTTCAATTCCTAAAAAACCATATCCAGGCCATCACCAATAATTCTAAATGACAAATGTTCCTTCTAACAACCCCACAGTATCACCCCTTACCACAAAATCTTCCTTCAGCTTAATCTCTCCCACTCTAGGTTCCCACACCGCCCCTACTCCCGCTAGAAGGCAGCCCTGAGAAACATTGCACATTATCTCTCCATACCGTCCCCCAAAATTTTCGCCGTCCCAACACTTTACCACTATTTTGTTTTATTTTTCTTATTAATATAAGAAGACAGGAATGTCAGGCCTCTGAGCCCAAGCTAAGCCATCATATCCCCTGTGGCCTGCAGGTGCACATCCAGATGGCTGGTTCCTGCCTTAACTGATGACATTCCACCACAAAAGAAGTGAAAATGGCCTGTTCCTGCCTTAACTGATGACATTGTCTTGTGAAATTCCTTCTCCTGGCTCATCCTGGCTCAAAAACTCCCCCACTGAGCACCTTGGGACCCCCACTCTGCCCGCCAGATAACAACCCCCCTTTGACTGTAATTTTCCTTTACCCACCCAAATCCTATAAAATGGCCCCGCTCCTATCTCCCTTCACTGACTCTCTTTTCAGACTCAGCCTGCCTGCACCCAGGTGATTAAAAGCTTTATTGCTCACACAAAGCCTGTTTGGTGGTCTCTTCACAGGGAGGCGCATGAAAAAAGGTACTTCCGTTTATAAGAGGAGCTGGGCACAGGGCGGAGAGCAGGGAGTGCCTGACTGACACTGGGTAATTCTTTAACTAGGGTCAACCTGACCTGAGAACTGGAGTTTTATATCTCCATGTCTCCCCTATATTTAGTGAGTTTGTAATCCAAGATTCTGATGCACTTCAGTAATTTGTTCACAGTGTTGGCTGATGGTGTATGAAATCCAGCAGCAAGAACCATAGGGTAGAGGGATAGTGAATAAACCAAAAGCTTAGAAAGTGATTAGCCCTGGGGGTGCAGGCAGATTTATTTTGAAGCTACTGAGACTTCAGCTTCAGTATCTCGCTTGGACCAGCCCTTCTGCGTGGGCTGGACTCAGTGGCTGCAGGCGTTATGAGAATGAAGCTAAGCTACAGATACATTTAATTTGGGATTAGTAAGATGTATATATCTGTGCTTTACAGTAATTTCCATTTATAGGTAAGTTTTTGCTTGTCCCAGTGTCAAAATTGCTTCCAGAATATGCCTACAACTACTGTGCCAATTCCCTTGTGTCCTGAAATGAAGAGGCAGGACTCAACATAAAACTCACAACTCGGCCGGGCGCGGTGGCTCACGCTTGTAATCCCAGCACTTTGGGAGGCCGAGGCGGGCGGATCACGAGGTCAGGAGATCGAGACCACGGTGAAACCCCGTCTCTACTAAAAATACAAAAAATTAGCCGGGTGTGGTGGCAGGCGCCTGTAGTCCCAGCTACTCAGGAGGCTGAGGCAGGAGAATGGCGTGAACCCGGGAGGCGGAGCTTGCAGTGAGCCGAGATCACGCCACTGCACTCTAGCCTGGGCGACAGAGCGAGACTCCGTCTCAAAAAAAAAAAAAAAAAAAAAACTCACAACTCTCACTACAAGGAATATTTGAATACTAATAGATGAATGAGTGTCGCCATTACGAACTACACTTAAATTTAGTCACTGCCAAAGAAACTCACAGTATCTGAAATATTACAGTTCATATATAAAAGAAAGTTGATAGAGATTTGTCCAAATTTTCAAATAATTTTCCAAATTGAGGGGAAAAACACGTTGACAGTAGTGCAGCTATAATTTTGAACAGCTTTCTTAAAGGCAAGACTAAATTATCCTTCTATTTTCTCTAAGGAAAATAATATTATAAATTGTGGGCAAATAAACAGGTAATCAAAAAGTGTGTGTGAGAAAACATTTTAAATGGCCCATTTTCAAGGCCTAATAAAGCTAAGTACTGGCAACCAGCTTGTGGACGTGACAAACCGCACAGCTCATGCACCTAGAAGGTCGCACGACAAGTGAACCGAATGTAGAGGAGGGGTCAACCCATAAAAAGGAAGAAAGTTTCATTATTGGGAAATCAAAACTTAAGTGGGGAAACAGACGGGGGTATAACCTTATAAGTGGGATAATGAAACTTAGGCGACATCTGGGGAGACTGTAACCCCATATTACTCAGCCAATGAGGAACTAGAGGAGGTTCTTGCGTGTTAGGAGGTAAATTACCTGCTGTAACTGCCTTGGGTGTGCCTGCCTATCAGACACCCAATCCTGCAAGACTGCTGTTAAAAGTCTCGCTTCTGTTGTTCTCTGTGTCTCCAAGTCCATCTTTGGGTTTGGACAGGCGAATGTGTGGACCAAGCCTTTGTTGCTTCTGCACTACAGGTCAACCTAGGTCAATCGGTTTTTCTGTCTCTCTCATCCTGCTTCCTTTCCTCTCTCACAGGTGTTGTTCCTAACTCTACTCCTCCAACATTTTTCTAAACCAGTTCAATGTAATTTTATTTAAGACAATGGTATATTTTATGTGTTTTAGTTTGTAATTTTTAAAGGTTTTTTTCCTCATTCTAAGGAAATATTAAATATTTTATCTAATTTTTTATTTATAATTTTGTGTCTTTGTTCTTAAAAACAGTTCTCAAAACTGGATAAGCTTCAGGGCCCCGTTAGCCTAGATTTGGTCCTTCTCTCTTTGAAGGTGAAAACCCCTCTGGTTTGTCCTCCAACCCGTGACAGGAGAAGCTATTCCAGTAATAGCAGAAACTGGTCACAGCTTTCTGCATGAGTGAGGTCTGTGGCCATAATGTGCTTCACCGTCAACCACTGTAATGATCCTTCTGACTGCATCACAGCTGAGTCTTACATATTACTTTGTTCCACACCCCATAAATTTAACATTGTTCAAAAATATTTTCTAATATCCGTAATCAAATATATCCAGTTATCCCTCAAATATCTTACAGCTTTTTTTGACCTTCTGTTAAGGACTCGAACCAAAAAGATTGTGCATTTTAACTCATTGTAAAGTTCTTTTGCTTTTCATTAATCTACAAGAGTCCTTTCATCTTTTATTTTCTTTCATAATATCGATATTCTTGAAAAGTTTAAGCCAATCGCATTGTAAGATATTCCTCATTCTAAATTTGTATGATAATTTAGGACAATTGTATTGTAGGAGAGTTAAGTATCTCTATTTTTCTGGTTGTTTTCTCATATTTAATTGTAAACCCTTTGGTAAGAATACCATATGGGTGATGATGGGATTTGTCCATTGCATCACATTATTGCAAACATAAAGTCAGTTTGCTTTGCTGTCTCATTGTTCATGATGTGAAATTTTATCACCTTGTTATCTGCCTGTTATCCTAGGTTTCCCCTTTGTGAATGATGAGTAATCTGTGGGGGGTAGGGGGGTAATACCTTGAAACTATGTAAGTATCTTTGCACTGATTTTTATAATTAGAATTTCTCAGTGAATACTTAACTACTCATTGTATTCTACACAATAAGTACTAATTAACAACTCATTAAGTAAGCTAGACAGGAAAGAATGATTCTTTAAAAACCCAAATTATGATTAACCTGGCCTGGTGGCGGGTGCCTGTAGTCCCAGCTACTCGGGAGGCTCAGTCAGGAGAATGACGTGAACCCGGGAGGCAGAGCTTGCAGTGAGCCCCGTGAGCCAAGACCACACCACTACACTCCAGCCTGGGTGAATGAGCAAGACTCTGTCTCCAAAAAAAAGAAAAACCCAAATTACAAAGCAGGACCATGGACCATGTATGTTTTCCTGTAATAAAATGATCAGAGCTCAGGTGGCTCCTGTATTGACAGTGTTCAGATTTACTGACTTGGCATGGAGGTTCCTGTGCCAAAGTCTGCCATGCATGGCTGACGAGCTGTACCATGTGATCAGTGTAACAGTGTGGCCAGATGCAATGTTTTAACCTAACTAGTCATTAGTTCCAGGTTTCTACATTGCTCTTGGACTGAATCTGCTCCTTTCTGCTTAATTGTGTGCATCCACATTTTCCAGGAAATACTTCTGCAACACTTATTGAATTCCTGGTGACAGTGTCACAGTATGTTTCCAAAGTGCACCAGCTGCCCAGGGTTGTCAGGACAGCTGGGATCACATTTACCTGAATGTTTCACACATCCTTCTTGTCTGGTTTGACGTTCCTTACAGTGTAGAAAAGCTTGTTGGTCTAATATGCTAATTAGGTTCCAGTTTAAAGCAATCATTTATCATGAGAAAACATGGCTTTTTCTTATTCAAAACTTATAAAGGGTCCACTGATAGCAATTTTAAAACAAGTTTGCTATCAATATAGTGAATTCATAGCTTACGAAGTATTTCCTTCCACCCTGCAGTCCTATTCACATCCAGCATAGAAGCAATGGAGAAAAGTCTAATGTTACTTCTTATTCAACAATTGAAGATTTACTCCATAATTTTGTAAAATAAATATTGTAAAATATATATTCCCCCTTTCCTTAGCACTTGGACTTCCAACCTGATTTCTTCATATATTTCAGGGAAAAAAAATGGCTGAGAACAGTTAATGTTTTTAGAACACCTTTAAGGATTTCTTAAAGTGAAGTGATAAACATATTCCCACTCACATCCTCTGACTCATTCTCATTCACATGTGCAATTGTGTTTCCTAGTAAGGCCATGTAACACACAAAATGCAAAAGACAAACTGAGCAGTCATACCAAATTGGCCATTCAGCTTGGAGACCCAGTGAGGGATAATGGCGTAATCAATCTGCATTGTCCTTTTGTCATAACACAATAGTTAAATTGAGCAGTGACCACACAATGGCTCAACATTGCCTGTGTGAGGGAATGATTTGCTATCTTTCTTAGATATTCTTTCCTGGATTGTGAAGAAATAAAACAGGCCTAAAGGTTTCCCATAAGAAATCAAGGAAAAGCCACAGTCAGATGCACCAAAGCTCTGTTCTTTTTGTGCCTCATAAATCCTAGAGGAATGTTAGAAATATATGAATATCTTCTTTTTTATTTGTGTGTTTGATCTTTAACCATGGTATTATTTCTCCAGAGAAACAGAACCAGCAGAATATCTCTCTATATAGACAGATAGATAATTATATACAGAGATATTCGCACTCTCTCTCTCTGTGTATATATTATATATACATATATAGTTTGTATATAATATATACATATTCTTTACTATTCTTTACAATAAATCTCCATATAAATCTATATATACATACATATATGTATGTATATATAATGTATGTATAATATGTACACACATATTATATAATATATGTATATTATGTACATACAGGTATTATATATAATATATTCATGCATATATAATATATACATATATATGTATGTATATATAGAGGGATTTATATAGAGAGAGACTTATTGTAAAGAATTGGCTTATGCTATTATGGAGTCTGACAAGTCCCAAGATCTGCAGGGTGGCTGTGCAAGCTGGAGACCCAGGTGAGCTGACGTTGTAGTTCCAGTCACCAGCAGGACAAATCCTATGTCCCACTTTGCAAGTTATTAGGCAGGAAGAATTATCTTTCCGTGTCGGGGTGAGTGGTCAGCCTTTTTGTTCGTCAGGACTTCCCCTGATCAGTTGAGGACCATATACATTACTGAGGACAATCTGCTTTACTCAGTCTAACTATTCAAATGTTAATCTCATCCAAAAACACTCTCACAGACACATCCAAAATAATGTTTGGCTGGGCACACCAGTCTAGTCAAGATGACACATAGCAATAATCATTCCAACCATCTATTCTCCCTGAGGATGGCATAGCTTGCAAATGCTTATTTTCCAAAGTACTCACCTTCTTTTCACTTAGCATACTACATTTTACTCTCATTGTCAAATTATATATGAAGTGTGAATTGACCATTTTGGGTGGTGGCAACTAAATTCAACCATCTAACCATCTCATGTAAAAATACTTCTGATGGCAAAAGCTGTTGCAGGACTTTTCCTTATTTCAGCTAAAGACAGGGTTCTTGTCTGTCCCATGGCCACAAAAATTTAGGTTAGCAGACAGCTTAAAGGGTGAGTAAAGCAGGGTTTTATTGGGTGAAAAGGGAAAAAAAAGGGGAAAACAGAGACTCTCGCAAGGCCAGAGACCCTCTGCTAGGGTGCTTCCCATCCAGCATTTCAATCTCAGGTTCCACAGAGGAAGATGAGGAGCCCATCTCCTCCCCACTGCAAAGGGTGTGAACTTCTGTGACTCCACACCAGTGGGCAGGCCACTTGGAGTTCCTCCAGGGACCCCTTCCCACCTGGCTGTCTCACTCCCCTCCTCTAAAGAAGTACATCTAACTGCTGTTAGATTAGGATAAGGACTAAGACCAATCTTAGCTGCTTCCTGCTGGTAGTGGGTGCTGTTCTGGGGAAACAGCAGTCAGAGCTCTCCCATAGGCCAATTTAAGGATTTCCAGCAGAAGGGGCCATTGTCAGAGGCTCCGGTTGCATGACTATTTGGAGTTTTATGGCCTGAAGGCAAGAACAGACAAACCTGGTTATTAGAAAACACGTATCAAAATGAAGCAAGGGGAGGGGTAAGGAAAGCTCAAAAATTCTAAAATATTTTACCAGTTTGCACAGGGAGAGGCAGGCCAAAAGCCCAAAGGGAAAAAAATTTACCCTTTTGCTGGCATGTCAGGTTTCTGGGTTCCCTTCCCCTGAGCCCAATCCTAAACCAGCCAGTTTAAGGTTTGGGAAATTAACTCTTTCCAGTTTGGAAGATGCATCCAAGGGGTGTGTCTTGTAGTATGGTGGCACAACTATCTATTAGTGAAGAGAGAATTGAGGAGAAGAAAGGCAAAAAGAAGGTGCCTTTTAAAGGAGTCCCAGAGATTCAGGATGCATTCAAAAGGAGTAGGCTGAAGATGGCTACCCATGTAGAAAGACGGGAGCAGGCATTCCTGGCTTCTTTCTCTTCCTAGCAGATACCCAGGGTATGTGAGGAAGAGAGGGAAGAGTGTCCTCTTTCTATCTTCCATCCTTGCTTCCCCAAGTTCCAACGACCTCGGCAGGTCCTGACATGAGCACCAAAGCAGCTTGCACCCATAAAACCGGGGAGCCTAGAGAACAGGAATTATCTACTCTCAGCTATGTCTCTTTCCATTTACTGTCAGTAGCCTTGGAGTTCCCTGGACCTCATTTATGCCATGGATATTATTGTGGCCTTTATCCATGAAACAGGAAGCCTGGAGTTGAGTTAATCCGCAAGAATCAGCCACATTCACCTGTGCTGTGCCTTTTAACGACTGTTGTCATTTGCCTCTGGATCCCTTAGACTCAGTTTTCTTTCCTAGGGCTTTGACCCAAATCTTGGAATTGAGTCTGGGACAAAAATGTATCTGACGGGCCTGCATGAACTCCTTATCATAAGCTAAACGCTAAGGTGAAACTGTGGAACTGAGGCTTCCTTCAACATGGGAGAGGAAAGGATGTCTTGTGACACACCCAGGTAAGTGGTAGCTACAGTTATGCTTGCTAGGATTTGGGTGCATGGTGACTGGCTTTGGTTAGCTCCTTTAGTCTTACTTTCCTAAAAGGAAATCTCCGAGTGGTGGGCATCCTATGTATTCCAATCCCCTGGAAGAATTTGCAGGATAATTGCTCAGAACTAGAACATTAATCTTGATCCAGATTTCTACATTACCAGTCCTTTTTGTTCTTTCTGAGCTGCAGCTGGAGATTGCTGGTTGGTTCACAGGAACAGGCAGGGTTAGTCTAAAATGTAGGTAAAAACTTCAAAACAACTAGTGAGTTTAGAATTAAGCAACAAATGTATGACAAGTTTTAGAACATAATTTCTCTGTCTCCAGTCTTCATTTTTGTTAAGAAACAAATAATCACAGTGTGTCCGGAATTAGTGGGTTCTTGGTCTCACTGACTTCAAGAATGAAGCCGCGGACCCTCGCGGTGAGTGTTACAGCTCTTAAGGTGGTGCGTCTGGAGTTGTTCATTCCTTCTGATGTTCAGATGTGTTCGGAGTTTCTTCCTTCTGGTGGGTTCATGGTCTCACTGGCTCAGGAGTGAAGCTGCAGACCTTCGCAGTGAGTGTTACAGCTCATAAAAGCAGTGTGGACCCAAAGAGTGAGCAGTAGCAAGATTTATTGCAAAGAGCGAAAGAACAAAGCTTCCACAGTGTGGAAGGGGACCCGAGCGGGTTGCCACTGCTGGCTCGGGCAGCCTGCTTTTATTCTCTTATCTGGCCCCACCCACGTCCTGCTGATTGGTAGAGCCGAGTGGTCTGTTCTGACAGGGCACTGATTGGTGCATTTACCATCCCTGAGCTAGACATAAAAGTTCTCCACGTCCTCATCAGATCAGTTAGATACAGAGTATCGACACAAAGGTTCTCCAAGGCCCCACCAGAGCAGCTAGATACAGAGTGTCGATTGGTGCATTCACAGACCCTGAGCTAGACACAGGGTGCTGATTGGTGTGTCTGCAAGCCTTGAGCTAGATACAGAGTGCTGATTGCTGTATTTAGAATCCTTGAGCTAGACATAAAGGTTCTCCAAGGCCCCATCAGAGCAGCTAGATACAGAGTGTCGATTGGTGCATTTACAGACCCTGAGCTAGACACAGGGTGCTGATTGGTGTGTTTACAACCCCTGAGCTAGACATAAAGGTTCTCCACATCTCCACCAGACTCAGGAGCCCAGCTGGCTTCACCCAGTGGATCCTGCACCAGGGCTGCAGGTGGAGCTGCCTGCCAGTCCCACGCCGTGCGCTCGCACTCTTCAGCCCTTGGGTGGTCAATGGGACTGGGCGCCGTGGAGCAGGGGGTGGTGCTCGTCAGGGAGGCTCAGGCCACACAGGAGCCCATGGAGGGGGTGGAAGGCTCAGGCATGGTGGGCTGCAGGTCCCGAGCCCTGCCCCATGGGAAGGCAGCCAAGGCCCAGTGAGAAATTGAGCACAGCGCCGGTGGGCTGGCACTGCTGGGGGACCCAGTACACCCTCCACAGCCGCTGGCCCGGGTGCCAAGCCCCTCACTGCCTGGGGCCGGCAGGGCCGGCCAGCTGCTCCGTGTGTGGGGCCCGCCAAGCCCACGCCCACCTGGAACTCCAGCTGGCCCGCAAGCGCCGTGCGCAGCCGAGGTTCCCGCTGGCGCCTCTCCCTCCACACCTCCCTGCAAGCTGAGGGAGCCGGCTTCCGCCTTGGCCAGCCCAGAAAGGGGCTCCCACAGTGCAGTGGTGGGCTGAAGAGCTCCTCAAGTGCTGCCAAAGTGGGAGCCCAGGCAGAGGAGGCGCCAAGAGCGAGCGAGGGCTGCGAGGACTGCCAGCACGCTGTCACATCTCAGTAGGACTGAGTGGTTTGCAAAATAGACTTTAGTCTCTTATACCTGGCCTGGTTATTTGCATAAAGTGAAGCAAAAATAATTATTTCTACATAAGCCTTTTGGATTGGCTTTGATGGAAGTGTGTTCCACAAGGAATCTCAGATTAGACCTTTTAAAGCTGAGCCCAACTATGGGTTTGTATCCAAAAACTCCTGTGAGTTGGATGATCCTTTCCTCTTAAGGTCCAAAGATAAACTTGGAGCTCCTGGACCTGTTAGGAAGTGACATTCTTTACTGATCACAGGCCAGGAACCCTGTACAGGGACTGTATAGGCAAGAGTATGAGGCCAGTTTCCCCACTGGCTCTTATTGATTCTGCAAGTCAAAATGGATTCTTATTGCACTGATGCAAACAACTATATTGCTTTAAGAATACTCACAGATAGTTTCCAAATTCTAGAGGAACCAAGCAGAGAAAAACAAACATGCCCAAATTTTTGTTCACAGGAGTATACCTTACTCAAGTATTAAAGGCTGTAAATAGTTAAAAAATAAGTTTCCTTGACTCTGAAAAACAAAACAAGGATCAGCAATATTCCAAGCAAAAGTCAAAAATATTTGCTTCAGTGCTTCAGCTTTCTGGGTTCAGTCCATTTAGTTAAATCTTGTTTTGCTTCATATTCATAAATATTGCAGCTCTTTATGAGTCCTGTCCATTTTCCTTTTTTCCAATGTTACAACATCTAGTTATCAGAAGCCTGTATTTGAGAGCACCTGTTAAAGTTCTATAGCTCATTATAAACCATCTTTGAAAAGGATTAAATCTAGGCAATTGTCTGTCTTAACAAAATGTCCAGGGCAGTTATGGTTAGAAACAGGATTGACAAAGAAGTTTGCTTATCTCTGTGGTTTACAATAAATTAATGTATAAACCTTAATTATAATTGATAGCATATATTCAGACATTGGAATTTTAGAAATCCCATACAATTTTGGAGTACATATAAGCACTATTTACTAAGATATAACCTAAAAAAGATTGAACATCATTTTGGCAATCCCACGTACCTAAACATGACAAATAATCATGCTTTCCTCTCTTTTCTGGCCACATCAGGGGCCCTCTGAAGTATTAGAAAAGCCAGGTGCCTGGTTTCTTCAGGTGCTCTCAAATACAGGCTTCTGATAACTTTAGATACTCAATGTACTCAATCCGCTAGAGCAATTTCCACCCAGTATTCGAATCTCAGGTTCCACACAGGAAGAGGAGGAGCCCAGCTCCTCCATGCTGCAAAGGGCACTAACATCTGTGGCTCCACCCCAGTGGGCAGGATGTTTGGAGTTTCTCCAGGGACCCCCCCCCCACCTGACTGTCTCAAAGCTACGAGTCATACATTTATATCAGATTCATTTTATTTTTCCACATAGAATTCTATTTTTTAGAGATATATAAAATCATGACTCAAGTTATTTAACCTGTATTTTGCACTTAATTGTAGGGGAAAAAGAGTAATATCTTTTCTTCATTCATTACAAGTTTTATGGTCAAGACATGGGACCCTTCAGAACTGAAGACCCATAGAAACAGGAAAAACTGTGTATTTTTATGGACAATCATGAAGAAGTGTGACTGGAAACAAAAGGGTATGATCTAATGGCAATAAGCTGGAGAACTAAGTTTGGCCTGTTTGTTCAGATTCTACTCTGTCTCTGTGTCTTCATTCCTTTCTTCTGAATACAGAGAGACCCATCTGAAATGAAGGTTCTATGACTTTAAAGGAATGTCAGATAATTCTTTTATGGCCTGCTTCAGAGGAGAATTGTGAAGGAATGTCAGAGTGCCCTTCCTGCTTCTGTTGTTTTCTAAAATTCCTTTAGGTTAAAATATTCAGTATTCCATGGTGCCATATTTTGGGGTACTTTGTCATGAACCCCATCACATCCATTCATATTCCTGAGCAAGGACTTGTTACAATTTAAATCTTAAATGTTTCCTATGCTTGAGGAGATATATATTTCTGAGAAAAGCTTTGGAAATAGCCAAGCTCTTCATTAACTTTATAAATAAGAATCTAAAGTATGAAGACATGAAATCTCTTGCCTGTGGGAATAATAGTGGGAGACTTGGAAGTAAAAATCAAGTGACGTTTTCTATTACACTTTCTTCTATACTGAAGCATGTAAGGACATGTCAGACCGAAATGCAAAAAATCTCACAGTCCTCTGGGTAGCCTCAAACCAAATTGCCTTCCATATTTAATGCTTATGATTATTCTTATCTAAATAATTAAGGAAATGTATCAGTCAACTAAGCCAAACTTGCTATAAACAGTTGCTGAATATATGTAATGACAAATATATTACAGTGACCAGTGCAAGTCAAATTTTTTTCTATGATGTATAATAATAGAAGCTTCTACTAAAGAATATTTCAAAATTATACTGCTATTATCTCCAGGAAAGAAATGCAAAACAACCTATAAAAGGGATATATTATAACTCCAAATAATAACGGTGCCTGCTTGGGCAGTATCTCCTTCCCTGCAGGCATAGTTACCCAGGAGTCAGACCTAATGAAAAAGAAAAGATAATAATAATAAAACATTCAAACTTCAGGGCACCATCAGAGGTCCACTTTATTTTCATTGTAAATTTGTCTTAAACTTAATAGACAAGGAAAAAGAAAGCAGAGAATACAACAAGGAAAGGTATTTTAAACTTTAGGATCTAGTTTACTATTTTCCTTAAATATATTTGCTTCAAAAAAAACAGCTGTGAAGATGAAAGATAAACAGTCATCAAAGTTAGTTAACTGCAAAGCTACATGAAGGATTCCCCTCGTTTGAATTCCCCTTACTTTCCTCTAAGGACCCAAAGTGCACTCAGTGTAAGTGGCAGCTTTTTCTGCCTGTCATATCTGAGAAGAGAGTCACTTTTTCATGCCTGGTAAACTCTGGCTGCCAGGGAAGATGAAAGTTGGTGTCAGAGGAGAAGGGAAAGGGCTGATGGGCAAAGGGTAAAGACCAGAGCTTGCACTGTCTGGGTCAGCAGTAGACCTCACCAGAGGATCAGCCTCAAGTAGCCAAGCACAGAGAATATGCAGACTGAAAAAGAGAAGAAAAGCAGTGAGATACTTAACATTTCAAAACGGTAAATTGAAATAGCCTTGCTGTAATTGTACAGTTTTCTTAGGGTGTTTGAATATTGTTTGTTCTGTAACATCTTCAATTTCTGCTATAAATATGCAAGTGATGAAAACAATATGATTATAAGACTGGAAAACTACCTTTGTTTTCTTTTAATTCTCTACCCATGTTTTAAAAATTGGTCTATAGACTAATGTTGAGAGCAATGGCACTTACTTGTATGTTTCAAGAATGACCTTATTCCGGCTCACCTTGGCTTGAGAAAGAAGCCTCAGTTTAATTCCACTTTAGAGTGGTTTGGAATTGACCCAACAGTTTTATTCCTCATACAGTGGTCTTGCAGAGAGATATAAGAAAGGGATTTTTAAAAATACAACCCAAAGGACTAGTCCAAGTCCTAAGAGAAATGGATCTTGGCTTCTTTGAGCCTATAAAATTAAAAATAACATACCAACAATAATTTTAAGAGTCTATAAAACTACTGGAACCAATTCCTATCTCAGTATACTAGGTCCCTGAATCTCTGTAACTGGATGAAATAAATTTCATATTTAGAAGTGTAAAGAAAATTCTTAATTTATTATCTATATTAAATGTGAATGTTTAAAGTGTGAAAATGGCTCTGACTTTTAAGAAGTCAGGTGGTGAAACAAAAGCACATTTATTCACCCAGAGAGAGAGGAAGCAAATAGTTCAGAGGACAACAAGAGTACATATGATTTATCCTTTAAAATATATTCAGAAACATTGTTTATTCAATTAATTTTTTTTTAGAGACAGAGTCTCACTGAGTGATCATGGCTCATTGCAGCCTCGAACATCTAGGCTCAAGTGATCCTCTCACCTCAGCCTCTTGAGTAGCTGGCAGCAAATTATTGCTTTTTAAACAGATGGAGAGTCTAAAGGCAGAATCGAATACTGAGGATAATTTACTGCTCAGTTAATAGTGAACAGGGAAAGGATTACTGTTGTTGAGAATACTATTTACATAGAGGCTGAACATCCAATCCAGTCAAATAAAAAGAAACTAGTATATATAAAAAGATGGCCAGGTGCAGTGGCTCACGCCTGTAATCCCAGCACTTTGGGAGGCCGAGGTGGGCGGAACACAAGGTCAGGAGTTCGAGACCAGCCTGGCCAACATGGTGAAACCTCACCTCTACTAAAAATACAAAAATTAGCTGGGTGTGGTGGCAGGTGCCTGTAATCCCAGCTACTCGGGAGGCTGAGGCAGGAGAATCGCTTGAACCCAGGAGGTGGAAGTTGCAGTGAGCCAAGATAGAGTCATTGCACTCCAGCCTGGGCCACAAGAGCAAGACTCCATCTCAAAAAAATAAGGAAAAAAAAAAAGATGATCTTTAAAAACCTAATGGATTTTTATCTCTAACCAATTAAGGTAAACTTATTTGCCTGACTTTCAAGGTTGTGGCCTAAATTTGTACAAGTCTTCCCATATACCTAACCTGGTCTTCAGTTAAATCAATTGCCATTGCTTCACACATTTAATCTTCTGCTACTAAGTCTTCATTTTTCCTTTCAATCTAAGCACTACAATGTGTGCTGTCAAAATTCTATTCATTTTTCAAGCTCTGTTTAAAAAATGTCACCTCTATTTTATGAAGATATTCTCACTTTTTGATTCCTTTAATTTGCTAAAAGCTAAAATGTTTATCTTCCTCCTTTTCACTTCTGTTCCATTAAGATGAGGACAGGAGTGGTAAAGTGAATGAAGAAGATTCTTAGGAAAAGATCTGAAGTTAGGTGATTTTTCTTTAAGATTTATGAACATTCAAGTTTTCATGTGATTTTCTTTTCAAGTTACTTTATTATTGTACAATTTATTGAGTATTTATTTTGAGCCAAACACTGTGTTAGAACCTGGAATTGAAAAACTAGATTAAAACTAAGTACCTACCCTTAGAAATTCCATAACTAATGGGCAAGAAGGATTTGAATATTGCTAGACAACAAAAACAGAGAAAATGACCAAAGAGAAGCGAGCCATTAGCACATCACATAAAATTTTCACGTTTCTTCATGTCTAATTTACTCAAGATTCAGATTGTTGAGTTCAGTAAAGATTATTTTGTCATATTATTCATCACTGAAGATACACATTAGTCAGCTGGAAATAAAAACAAACACACACCAGAAACAAACAAAAAATATGTAAATCTTATTTATTGCCCTGGGCATGTTTGATTTTTCTCCTCAGTTTCATGTTTGGCAGATTTTCACATTTCATAGCTCAGTTAGCCCCTGTGAGTCAGATGAAACATTTCAAAAAACTATTCTTGACTACTTATTTGCATATATATATATGTTATAAGCTTGGAATTTTAAGATTAAGTTTTTGACCACAATGTTAAAGTCTCATTATAGAGTATGAATATTTTTAGCAACTTTCTATATAATTCAATCTCTAAAAGTATTTTCTTATGCTGAGCCCAAAAAAATGTTTAAATGTGTAAAAAAGTAGAAAAATATAAACTTAGAAATAATAAGAAATATATAAACTTAGAAATAATAGAGCCTCATAAATTATTTTGAAAGTTACATACAAGGAAATATTTGCTCCTTTTCTCATGAAGAAAACATATAAAAACTTCAGTTGGAATTATTATGGGAATTATGAAGCCTCACTATTGTGGCCTTGAAATAATGACTTTATTTTCTGAATAAAGACTGACCAGCTGTGTGACCTTGAATCAGCAATTAATCTCTCTGTGCTATCAATTATTCATCTGTAATATTGAGCTGAATATTCCTTCCTATTAAACATTTTTAATGGTGTATTATGCCCTTTAAAAGGAAAGTATTTTGGAAAATTCAACAAATATTGACATATTTTTCAACTATCAGTAATTAGGTGAAAACAAAGATAAACTAAAACTATAATTGTTGGAAAGGAAAATATGCTTCTGTGAAAAAATCACTTTCCCCTTTGATAACTTACTCCAGAAATCTCAGAATATAAATAATTAAAATATAAAATGGATTTTCTTATGGTAAGAATACTGATAAAAAGTTTATCAGCCATTTTGCATGTCCACGCTCTACAAGTGGCCTTAGCACAGTGGCTGACACAGAGAGAACTCTGGACTCTGGTATACCTGAATTTCAGAAACCTTGTATTATGGTCTTCTCCAAGAGTTTGAGAATATAATAGACACTCATGAAGATTCTTTCCTAAAAGAGGAAGGTATTTAATTAATTGATTCATTGGTTGTTTATAAATGCCCTGCAGTCAAATGATCAAGAAACAGGAGGCAGAGACTTTGGAACAGTGCCGATGTTCTCCAAGCCAATTGTGTTCAAAGACAATCTGTATTGATAACTCTGCAGGCACATTCCTTTGAGAATCCGGGTGGCAGGCTCTGTGAAAAGCATAGTTGCTCAGCATCCCAAGTCACGAAAAAAATTTGTTTAACTCTATGAATTTCTTCAGAGTTCCTGGGTCAGAAAAAGTTGCTGCAGTAGATTTGCTTATTGTACTAACCAGAAACAGTCTTAGCAGGACAACAATACCTGGAACGAAGGTTTTAAAAACAGGTTGCTAGACGATATAGATAGATAAATAGTAGAGAGATGTTACTAATTTCCATACTCTAATTTAAAAATATAACAAGGGTAGGGATAGTATTTACATAATATGGCTTATTAATTGAATGATAACATATGACAATGGTGGTAAATCTTATGATAGGAATTACATGATAGCTATAAATATCACCTAAGAGGATTGTACTGAAATGGCAATTTTAATCAGTACAATCTAGCTAGTCAATTTAAACTTACCAAAATATTCACATTTTTAAAACTATTAGAAAGTCCAATTTTATAAAACTGTCTTATTGCTTGATTCTTGGAATTCATGTAAAGATGGGTCAATTAATGGATAGCTTATTCAAATAAACGTATATGCCTCTTTTATCTCTTCATTAATATGCAGTTTGGTCAAAAAATGTAGGTTTTTTCAATTCTATCTACCAAACATAAAGCTATACATTGAAATGCAAGGGTTTTCCTAATATAATATGAAAAATAAATTTAAACATATAAATAATATATAATAATAAGCTGACTTAGTGCTCATATTTCTGACAACCTCAAATATCTGAAATACATCTGTATAGCTACAGACCAGTAAGCAAGATTCTGATGGGCAAACAGGTTGAAGAACATGGCAAGATTCATAGAAGAAAAAAGACTACCCTCATTTTCTGGACTACAGTCTAATGAATAGGACTGTCTTATTTTATAAATAATCTGGTGTATGTGCTCTTTAACAAGTCTTCCTCAGATACAATAGCAGCATGTTGGAAACTAAAGGTAGAATGACAAAATTTGAAGAGGAGAAGTCATTCAGAGAGTTAATAGAAACCTATTGTGAATAGTAATACCTGATATCAACACATAGTAGAGTTATAAATTATGAGAAAATACAGTTATTTAAGAAAACTGCAGAAAAACACAAATTACTACAATAGATCCCCTGTCCTCATGTCTTTAACAGTAAACTCCTCAGTGTGGTGTTTCATATATTCTAGAAAAGACAGAGTTTGAATGAACTTCTCTTTTGTGTCACCAACTCAATTTGGTCCTGTTTTGTCCATTCCCATTGTCAATAACTTCATTCAGTCCACCTTCATTTCTCTCATTATAATAACTTTCAAATGCTTTTTCTGTAGCTTTTTCCTAATTTTGCCTCATCTAAACTAGTTTCTGACTTGCGACCTAGGTTATTTTTATATAAATAAATTTGATGATCTCATCAACCTATTTAAAATTCATTCAAGAGTACTCAGTATATCCAATATAATGTTATTTCTCTGAGAGTATTCTTTACTGCACACTTCACACACTTCTACCACTACTGTCCATCCTAACTCTTTTTCAATTCTGCAAAAATATGTCATCTTATAGGCCTCCCGTGCTTCACATATGCTGGACTCCACTCCAGTTAACACTCCCTGTCTTTGTGTAGCTAACTCTTAGTTTTACATTTATTCCAGATATAAAGACAGTGACCTCCATTCCTGGGCTTTTGTTTCTGTTATTTGCTTCCATAGCAGCTATGGAAGTCAAGGCAGTCATCCCATTGTAGTTATTTGCTTAATTAACTATCATTTCCTTCACTAAAATATGAGTTTTTCAAAACTAGGGACTATGAAAGCAGTGTCTGAATCCTTTTCAGTACTCCACTGTGTTACATTTTCAGCATGTCAAATGGCATAAAAATATACAATGGCAATCATTGAATGGATACAGAAATTAATAAATGTAGTATATAAAAATCTAAGTAGTCATTAAATATAATTTTAATCAATGACTATTTAATATATTTTTCAGCACCTAATGAATATTTATATAAATGTTATATATTATTTCAAAAAGGAAAGCTCAACAAATTCTGGTAAGAAAATATTACATGAGCTACGTTTCATGACAAAAATACCATAAAACTATGAACAAAAATTAACCAGAAATAATCTAACATTTAGAAAGTTTTACATATGATTTTTTTTTAAATCTCCCCAGCTAAAGAGGTAATGATAACATAGAAAAAGTCGTGTGTAGTTGATATTAGAGCTCTGGAAACTGAAAGACTGAATTTGTACTCATCTTTTCATTATTAGATTTTTTCTTTTCTGAGGGACAGAACCTAAATAGCTTGTTGAGGTCATTAAAGCTTTGATTTTAAAAGGGAGACAATGGACCAACCTGCCCTTCATATTTATAAGACCCAGGGCAAGAGCACAGATGGAAGTTGCTGGCCTCGCACCATTACCTTCCCACTCTCCAGCACCAACATTACTCACAGGCCCCAGCTCTGTAAGCAGGTTCAGTGCTGCTGTGGCAGGGGATACCTGGACTTAAGCATCCAGAATGTGGTTAAAAAAGGATGCAGGAATGACAATTCACCGGATCCAAAGATTTCTTATCTTAAAGATGAGTGTGCAGCTTAGGACAGAAGTAATCTCCCTAAAATTATTCTCAAAATCAGGGTACTATAAAAAAGAAAAATATAAATTATATATTAAGTATAAATTTTGGCCAGAGTGTTAGAGAAGGGCTCTTTAAGGAAGTAATTATTATTCTAAGACCAAATGGATGTAGACATTAGACATAAGGTGATTTAAAGAGAATTCTAACAAGAGTGAGTACATGAGCATGACTCTAAGATAGCTCTGAATCCTCCAAGAGCTTGTAATCCTCAAGTAACTCAAAGAGTTGCTTTCAGTAGCTGATAAGAGAAATAGGCAGACATCAGATCAGGCAGGGCCATATAGACCAAATTAAGACATTTTTATTTTCCTCTAAATTCAAGAAACAACGCTTGAAAAGTTTTAAGCAGGGAATTGCAATAATTTTAAAATTACTACTCTGACTGTTCTGTGAAAAACGGACCAGAGGGAGGCAAGTGTGGAGTTACGGAGACATTTCAGAAGCATTGCAACAGTTTGGATGACAGAATGATAGCTCATGTAATTACATTGGAGATGAAAAAACGTGGATTGGTTCCAGATATATATTGCTAGTAGAATCATAAAAATGTTATGATTGATTGGTGTAAACGATGAGGATAAAGGATTTTTCAAAAATAAATTCCTCCAGCATTGTTCTTTTTGCTTAGGATTGTCTTGGCTATACAGGCTCATTTTTGGCTTCATGTGAAATTTAAAGTAGTTTTTTCTAATTCTGTGAAGAAAGTCAGTGGTAGCTTGATGGGGATAGCATTGGATCTATAAATTACTTTGGGCAGTATGCCCATTTTCACGATTGGTTCTTCCTATCCGTGAGCATGGAATGTTTTTCCATCTGTTTGTGTCCTCTTTTATTTCCGTGAGCAGTGGTTTGTAGTTCTCCTTGAAGAGGTCCTTTACATTCTTTGTAAGTTGTATTCCTAGGTATTTTATTCTCTTTGTACCAGTTGTGAATGGGAGTTCACTCATGATTTGTCTCTCTGTCTATTATTGGTGTACAGGAATGCTTTTATTTTTGCACATTGATTTTGTATCCTGAGACTTTGCTGAAGTTGCTCATCAGCTTAGGGAGATTATGGGCTAAGACAATGGGGTTTTCTAAAGATACAATCATGTCGTCTGCAAACAGAGATAATTTGACTTCCTCTCTTCCTATTTGAATATGCTTTATTTCTTTCTATTGCCTGAATACCCTGGCCAGAACTTCCAATGCTATGTTGAATAGGAGTGGTGAGAGACAGCATCGTTGTCTTGTGCCAGTTTTCAAAGGGAATGGTTCCAGCTTTTGCTGGCTCAGTATGATACTGACTTCAAACTATACTACAAGGATACAGTAACCAAAACAACATGGTACTGGTACCAAAACAGACATAGACCAAGGGAACGGAACAGAGGTCTCAGAGATAATTCCACACATCTGCAAGCATCTAATTTCTGACAACCTGACAAAAACAAGCAATGGGGAAAGGATTCCCTACTTAATAAATGGGGGTTTGAAAACTGGCTAGCCATATGCAGAAAATTGAAACTGGACCCCTTCCTTACACCTTATACAAAAATTAACACAAGATGGATTAAAGACTTAAACGTAAGACATAAAACCATAAAAACTCTAGAAGAAAACCTAGGCAATACCATTCAGGACATAGGCATGGGCAAAGACTTCATGACTAAAATACCAAAAGCAATGGCAACAAAAGCCAAAATTGACAAATGGGATCTAATTAAACTAAAGAGGTCCTGTACAGCAAAAGAAACTATCATCAGAGTGAACAGGCAACCTACAGAATGGGAGAAAATTTTTGCAGTCTATCCATCTGACAAAGGGCTAATATCCAGAATCTACAAAGAACTTAAACAAATTGACAAGAAAAAAAAAAAAACCATCATAAAGTGGGCAAAGTACATGAACAGACACTTCTCAAAAGAAGACGTTCATGTGGCCAAGAAACATGAAAAAAAGCTCATCATCACTGGTCATTAGAGAAATGCAAATCAAATCCACAATGAGATACCATCTCATGCCAGTTAGAATGGCAATCATTAAAGTCAGGAAACAGGCTGGGCGTGGTGGCTTATGCCTGTAACCCCAGCACTTTGGGAGTCCGAGGAGTGTGGATCACCCGAGGTTGGGAGTTCGAGACCAGCCTCACCAACATGGAAAAACCCCATTTCTACTAAAAATAGAAAATTAGCCAGGTGTGGTGGCACATGCCTGTATTCCCAGCTACTCAGGAGGCTGAGGCAGGAGAATCACTTGAATATGGGAGAAAGAGGTTGTGGTGAGCTGAGATCATGATATTGCACTCCAGCCTGGGTAACAATAGTGAAACTACGTCTCAAAAAAAAAAAAAAAAAGTCAGGAAACAACAGATGCTGGAGAGGATATGGAGAAATAGGAACACTTTTACACTGTTGGTGGGAGTGTAAATTAGTTCAACCGTTGTGGAAGACAGTGTGGCGATTCCTCAAGGATCTAGAATCAGAGATACCATATGACCCAGCAATCCCATTACTGGATATATACCCAAAGGATTATAAATTATTCTACTATAAAGACCCATGCACACATAAGTTTATTACAGAAATGTTCACAATAGTAAAGACTTGGAACCAACCCAAATGCCCATCAATGATAGACTGGATAAAGAAAATATGGCACATATATGCCATGGAATACTACGCAGTCATAGAAAAGGATGAGTTCACGTCCTTTGCAGGGACATGGATGAAGCTAGAAACCATCATTCTCAGCAAACTAACACAGGAGCAGAAAATCAAACACCACATGTTCTCACTCATAAGTGGGAGTTGAACAATGAGAGCACATGGACACAGGGAGGGGAACATCACACACCAGGGCCTATTGGGGGGGTGGGGAGCTAGGGGAGGGATGGCATTAGAAGAAATACCTAATGCAGATGATGGGTTATTGGGTGCAGCAAACCACCATGGCATGTGTATACCTATGTAACAAACCTGCACATTCTGTACACGTATCCCAGAAATTAAAATATAATAAAAAATAAAATAAAAAATAAATTCCTGATCCCTGGGTGGAATAATCTGAAGGGATGTTGGTATCCTCAAATAATATGATGAAATATGAAGAAGCATACTTTGGATGGGGACTCATCATATGTTTATATTTATGGATATTACATTTCATGTACTTGTGATCTTTTCATGTGGATAACACTCAGAGGAGAGGTCAGGTTGAAGATACATACTCAAGAATGACCAGAATATATATTGAATATGAATCCGTGAGTCCAGAGGAGAACAACTAGGGGGAAATTAGAAAGTAGTAATAAAGTAACTAATAACAGACTTTAAGACTGAACCCTGAATTATTCTAACATTCAAAAGACAAAAGAGAAGGAGCTAGCAAGGGAGACTGGGGAATAATGGAGTAAGATAATTAGGAGTGATAACAATGGAGTGTGGAGTTTCAGATATCAAAAGGAAAAAGAGAGGAAGGAGTAGGAAACTTGAATAGTTCTGAGAGAACAAAAATATCAGTACATAAAATTGTCCATTAAATATGGCATCCTAGAGATTCTCTGAGCAATAAAAATCTTATTATTAAGGTAAGAGAAGAAAGTCCTAAAGTGAAGGTTAGATTAGTGGATGAAGGCAGTACTATTTGAATACTTGTTGTTGAATGTTGTGGTGATGTCTATTATTGGCTAAATATTCAAGTGCTTCCCTACCAGACTCACACTGGGCCAATCTCATAGACATCATGCTTGCCCATGCAACTTGCTTTGGCCAATAACCTGCGAGTGGAAATGTGGCAAGCTATCCAAGCAGAACCATTAATACTTATCAGATGGTTTCACCATGCTTCTCTTGCCCTGCCGCGAACCCGGTATGCCTTAAACTGGGGCTGCATCATCAGCCTGGGTAGCAATGGGAGAGAAAGCCAACCGAAGAGAGATGCATAACATGAGACTTCAGGATAAACTAGCAAAAAATAGTTAAAGAGGGTTACTGCTGCCTTTGCTGTCTTGATTTGTACTTGATGATGTGTAATCATTGTGCAGCAATTTCCTACAGGGAAAAAAGTAAATATGTAAGAGGAGATATAAGTACATTCCTCAAAATATGTAGAGTGATATTTTTAATGTAGAACAGGCCAAAAGAGTTAATGTTATAATAAACATTATAATAATAAAGCAGAATTATATTATACAAGCTGTATAATCAGGATAATATAAGCTACATATAGATATATTTGTATTTATATTATATAAGCTGTATATATGTTATCTATAAGCTGTATATATATATATATATACATGCACATATACACACACATAAATATGCAATAGACAACAATCCAACATAAATTGTTATTCTTAAGGGAGTCTGTAAAAAATCAAACAATGACTAGATTCACCTATATTTTTCTTTTTTTTTTTTTTTTTTTTTGAGACGGAGTCTTGCTCTGTCTCCCAGACTGGAGTGCAGTGGCGCGATCTCGGCTCACTGCAAGCTCCGCCTCCCAGGTTCAGGCCATTCTCCTGCCTCAGCCTCCCGAGTAGCTGGGACTACAGGTGCCCACCACCACGCCCGGCTAATTTTTTGTATTTTTTTTAGTAGAGACGGGGTTTCACCGTGGTCTCGATCTCCTGACCTTGTAATCCACCCACCTAGGCCTCCCAAAGTGCTGGGATTACAAGCGTGAGCCACCGCGCCCAGCCGATTCACCTACATTTTTCTAACCTACTTTGCTTATGGCTGGTTGTTCTATTACTCCAGGAACTGACAATGAGGCTTTAAAAGGTTCAGAACATAACATTTTGCTTATTATATAATTCATTATATATATAAATTCAAGTATATGTTACTTAGAAAATTATTTCCTACAAAATTATTTTGAGATAAGCATAGTTTTTCTAATTTTTCTATTTCTCCATCTTCTGTGGCTCATTACTAAAAAAATTGTTATGATTGGAGCCTAATTATGTTTTACTGCCATGGAGATTTATACTCTTTGGTCACTTGTTACGTGTTTGAACATATCAAATACCTTCCACTGGAAGCAATTTTTAGAATACTACATTTTATTTAAAAGTAATAGTACCTTCCTAAAAAAATCCCATGTAACATCCCTTTAAGAAGCAAGGTACAGTATTTCCAAAGATGTGACTCTATAAAGCTGACACATCTTAGTGCTCCAGTTTTCTTTCCCATCAGTGACTTTGCTATCATACTCACTCAGTTGTTACCAAGTTTTTTTGATAATGCAGGCAGTAGTGCAAGCTTAACCACTTATTTGAAAATCAAGCTATGTGCTTTCCACTTTATACATCATTGCCAGCAATAAAAATCCTGAGATCAGGATGTTACTGGCAGCATTTTGACACTGCATTAGGTAGAATAAAATCCAACTTGCTTTTTGGAAGTTCACAGCTCGGCACTGATGATAATGGGGCAATTGTTTTTTTCTTCTGTGAAATAAGCAGACCTGATTTCTAAGGCTTACTAGGCTGAATAAATGTGCAGTGAAAGAATGCTCTTTCAAGTCTGAAAGGAAACTTTTCTGGTCATAGTTTTACTTTACAACTAATGTACTCCATTCATGATGATAGAAATTGCAATGTTGTTAGTGATCATGAATGTATGGTTATATATAAAAGAGATGAGTCTATATGTAGGCTATACGTGAGAATCCAAATTTTCAGGATTTTTTCATTATATTGGATAAGTAGGACAGAGCTTTCTGTGCCCATCACCTACTGTGTTTTTACTTTTCTCACCCGTGGTTGAAAACTCTTTTTCATTGCCGCTGTTGTTTAGAATAATCATATACTAAAATCTGTTCATATTAGCAAGAAAATATTTTGAGAGGTTGCTCCCAAAAGATAATCATGGGTTACGCTTCCCACATTGCTACCAAGATAGCATCAGGACACAGGATCTGGAATGAAAGAGAGGAGGGGGAAAAGATAGAAAACAGTAGGAGAATATGGAGAAGGAAACTAGGCAGAACAAAAGTGGTACTTGGAGCCTGGCCTTGAACCTGTTCAGAACCCAAGAGGAAATGCATGTTTGTCTAAATCCCAGGAACTAATATGAGTTGATGATGAACAAGTAATAAGATGGTTTCTTTGTCCGTGAGTATGTTTTCGGAAATAAATATAATTTGTATGTAGACACAATGGAGGAATTGCATAAGCAAGACAGCCAAATGCCTAGAGTGATATGTGTGTGTGTGTATGTAGGAATGTGTATATATAATGTGCATATATATAATTATATACACACATACGAATATATATATATATTCATTCTCCAGTTTCAGGCATTCATAATCTGGGACATTCTCCTTGACACAGATACACAGCTTTTCAGAAATGGGGTGAAATGTCAGTGTACACTCATGCCTCAAATAGCAGTATAGAAATTGAATCAAAATATCAGTCACAATTAGAAATGTGGGTAACTAGAAATTTCTGAATACCTCTAAATATCTTTTTGAGGAACAACTATGTCCTTGAGGGAGAAAAGAATATAGAAAATTTCCTTTGGCAAGATATGAAAGTTTACCATCCTCAGAGGATTTTTTGAGAAATAAATTATCTATATAAATGTGTGGCAATATCCATAAAAATAATTTTAAAAATTTAAACATCCAGACTTCCCAAGTTAAGACAAAAATCTCAAATACACTTCTCCTAGCATGAATAACAATCACAATTGTATATAATATATTTATAAATTTATAATTTACATGCCTTATGTAATGTATATATGATATACAACTTATATAATATGTATATAATATACAGTATATGTGCACAAAATGACATATGTGTCGTGTGTGTGTGTGTTTAGTGCAGCCACAATGCCTGCTACAAATAAAGTGTTTAAAAAAACTGTTACTATTTCTTTATAAAACAAGACATCCAGAGTGTTGAGCACAAATATTCTATCATTGTATGAATGGTACATGATAATCTTTACCTATGTACAAATTAATAGATTAGGATTAATATGATTAAGTTGGGGAAATAATGCTTTCCTTGGAATAGTATATAAAGTACTTAGACAGCAACCACTTATGGTTATATAGGTTGTGTACTGTGCAAAAATACCCAACTAAGGAGAGTAAGAAAGGGCAGAATTCCAGCATTTGTACCATTCAGCAGGATGAGATTTCTCAAGAGGAATGATTTTACAAATATTTACCAAGTTGCCTTAAAGGCTAATGTGATAATACCTATAAAATAACTTTTATATTTTGATCATCTGGACTTCTCAAGTTAAGAAAAAATTCTCGAATACTCTTCTCCTAGCATGAATAACAATCATGAGAATCTTAGATTTATGTGCAGACAAAATTGTTAATTGTAAAACTTTATGTGACTGTTTTTTCTTTTTTCCAGAATACTAATACTCATCTTGAAATATATTTTATTATCCATCTATATGAAGTGAGAGAAAATAAATAGGCATCTGGGTTTAATTTGTTACATGAGGACGCTTGGTAACAATTTTGGAGTACTGTTTTAATGGGTTAGTCGGCTAATGTTTTTCTTCCTTTGTTTCTTTGTTTCTTGATAATCATTAATTATGTTCAGAAAATAATGCCAACATCATTATAAATATAAAACTCAATGTCTGATTAATATACATCTAGTTTAGAAAAGTCCTCTGGATTATGATCATCCTGCACTTCCTATGGAGAATTAATTTCTCACCCTTGCTTCTAATGCCTCTATCAAAAATAGTTCTGGGTCTGTTGTGACTCCTAGTGGCTTAAAGTAGCAGCTTTCCCTGCTTACTTCATACCGATGGGTCATATTTCTCTCCACTTTCCCTTCACTGTATTTTATTTTTTGGTTCTAGCAAGTTACACATGTGTACATCTTTATCTCCTTCTTTCCATTGTTACTTCCTCCCTGTACTCAGCTTCTTTCTGAGGAAAATGGAAAATCCTTCTCTTCTTTTTTCCACAAGTCATTTAAATGTCCTTATCTTTCTATATTAAACCAGCTTTTCCCCCCCAAAATCTTTGAAATGTCATTTAAAAATTGTGTTGTTTAGTAGCTTGGCTTAATTCTGAATGTAAAAACATGATTTTGTCTTTTTGATAATAGCCACCCTAACAGGTATGAGGCGATATCCCATTGTGGTTAGGATTTGCATTTTCATAATGAATACTGATGTTTAGCATTTTTCATATACCTGTTGGTCATTGTATGTCTCCTTTGGAAAATTTTCTACTCAGGTTATTTGCTCATTTTTAATTGGATTGTTCATTTTCTTATTATTGGGTTGAGTTCTCTATGTATTTTGAATATTAATATTTTATCAGATATATGGTTTGCAAATATTTTATCCCATTCTGTAGGCTGTATCTTCACTCTGTAACGGTTTCATTTGCTGTGTAGAAGCTTTTAGTTTGTTGCAATTCTAGTTGTCTATTTTTGCTTTTGTTGCCTGTACTTTTGACAGTCCCTTTTGAACTTTGAATCTTTGAATAATTCCAAGGAACAAGCAAAATTCTGATTCCTTTGCAGAGGTTCTGTGGAGGTGAAAATATGCAGGTGTGGTTGCAAGTACCCAGTGCTGGTGGTAGCAGTGGCAGAATCATGGGCAGATCCTTACTGTGGAAGGATTTTGGTTGTTCTCATCTTGCTTCATAAGCTTCCCAGTATTCTCCTTGAACATCCAAATCTCCTTAAATTCCTTCCAATAAATAACGTTGTAACAAATTCTTTTGTTCCTGAAGTTAGTCTTACTGCCATTATTACAATTGAAATCTTGACTGCACAGTCATTTCTCATAACATTCTAAAGTGGGTGGACCATGCAAAAGGGCTCCATCTTTTTTTTTTTTTTTTGAGGCCGAGTCTCGCTCTGTCGCCCCGGCTGGAGTGCAGTGGCATGATCTCAGCTCACTGCAAGCTCCACCTCCCGGGGACACGAAGGGCTCCATCTTAATGACCACAGCTGAAGTTCCAGGCTTGTCATTGAAATTGTGAGACTTGATCTCAGAATCGAATAATATTTATTCTCCAAATCCAGGAAGCAGAAGTGTTATTTTAAAATAATACCAGTGCCTATAGTATAGTGTACTTTTGGTAAGACCATAAATAAATAGATGGCAATGGGTAATATTCAGTTCAGCCTGCTTCAAACCACTTTTCATGAACACCTATTTACGTTTGGCATTGGGCTTAAAATGATTAATCAAGTGTTATACTATTCTTCACAAAGTTTAGAGTCCAGAATAGAGACATAGATCATAATACTCATAATACAATGTAAAAAGAGACTGCATAGCTATTGCTGAGGGCGCAAAGTTCAGGGATAAAGTGAAAAAAAACCAAACTGAACTAATTAGAGACAGTGAAGGATGTTGAAAGAGGTGATAATAGACTTAACACAGAGAGGAGCGCCTGAAGGCTGAAGTAGTAAATTGTGGAACAGAAAAAAAAAAAAAAAAGAATGAACGATAAGGGAATGTGAATCTGTATTTTTATAGCGTTTGTTTGTTTTGATAAAACCAGCATGTTCAGTGTGTATCAGATGCTACATAAAGCAGACCAAGATGCTTGCAGTCACTGGGGAGGATTGTGTATGCAGGATGCAAGCATAAAGGAGACACAAAAAAGTCCACAGCACCACACTGAATAGTTTCTCAAGTGTCTCAGCTTTAGCATCATTTTCCTACTTGCCATGAGCATAATTTCCCAGTGCTATACTCTTCATTATGCAGACACTGCAATTAGCTATTAGCTGTCACACAGAGAAGCAGAGGAGCCCAGCTCAGGTATAACAGCCAGGCTTCCTTTCACCAAGGCTAGAGGGAACCTCTTCTATCGGTTTGTTTATTTGTTTGTTTATAGGAGACAGTGCTGACTGCCAAATACATTTTAAGAATAAAAGTTGAAGCAGAAGGAAGGCAAACGTTAAATCTACAAAAGTGATTATCAGATTTCTTAAAGCTGTGATCACACTCATAATCTCTATTGAGATTTTACTTCCCCCTTTTCATGTTCAAAACTTTTTGCTTTTCAAATAGTTTCTCCATATTTAAAAATTCTAGGCAACATTTGTGAAGTCCTTTTGAAGCCACAGGAAAACATATATACATATACATATACGTGTGTGTGTGTGTGTATACATGCTTATATATATCACATACATGTATATGTGTATATATGTTTTCCCGTGGCTTTAAAATGTTGCCTAGAATTTAAATTATGTGTATACATATGTGTGTATGTATGTATATAATACATACACACATACATAATTTACATATCCACCATTACTATATATAGTAGTATGCATAAACATATACATAATTTATATATAGTGTACATATACTGTGTATGTATACTATGTACATACACATACATTTATGTGTAATTTACCTGTACATACATTTATATATAAATTTTCAGTGGAATGGTTTGAACTTTACCTGGGGTGAATTGACCTCATTTTAGTAGGCAGCACAACTTAGTGCCTAAGAATAGAGACAATCTTTAAAGGTCATTATAAATGAACTATTTGAAATTCTCTAGAAACATCTAATTACATAAAGGTAATAGTAATAAACTTACTAAAGCCATTATATGGTCTTATCTACCATATATACATATTAAATTACTTGGCTAAAGATTCCTAAAGTAATACTTTGTTAAGTTGGTTTGAATTATGGCATATGCTCTAGATGAGCAAATTGGTATTTATTTCAAATTAGTATAGATTTTATTTTTTCCTAACAATCTTTGATAACCTCACAGACAGCATGAATTAATAATATTTTATTGTTTTAACATTGATTCTTAGCAGGAAAAAAAAACTAAAATGTAATTGCGCTCACATGTTTTCTTTCTTTGTGTTGAATTTGTTTTGTTTTTATGAAAATGAGTCTGATTCAAGAGAGGCCTGCAGCTGAAATCCCTACCTGGGGACTCTCAGTCACACTGATGAGCACAGGTTGTAGCTCCAGCCTCCAAATAAATCAGGTAAAAGCAAATCACTCCACTACTGTCAATGCTCTGGATATTTCCTTATTTGCTGTACTTTCCAAGCACTTGAAATCGTCCCTTAACTTTAGTCTCAAAGGCCTGAAATATAAAGATGTCTGTATTAGATTCCAATTGCTGCCTTAACAAACTGCTACAAACTCAGTGACATAAACCATACAAACTTATAATCTTGCAATTCTGAAGGTCAGAAGTTAAAAATGAATTTTACCGGAATAAAATCAAAGTGTTGGCAGAGTTTCGTTTCTTCTAGAGACTCTAACAGAGAATCCTTGCCTTTCTAAAGGCTGCTGCATTTTTTGGCTGATGGCCCTTTTCTCCATCTTCAGAGTCATCAGCATAGTATCTCCAAATCTCTCTCTCTCGCTTTTTCTCTCTCTCTCACACACAAAATAATATGTCTACAAACCTCCTATAACTCTGCCTCTCGAGCCTTTGTGATTACGTTGGCCCTACGTAGATAATCTCGGAGGGATAATAGATAGTAATCAATATCAACTAATGAATGGTAAGAAGTTATTTAAATTTCCCTTTGGTGATATCAAATATATTCCATTATGTTTATTGATAATATGTATTTTCTCTTCTATGAATTGCCTTTTTAAATTATTTGCTCATTTTCCTAATAATAATGTCTATTTGTATGTTTTCCATTTGTATGATCATTTGGAATACTAAGGAAAGTAATCCTTGCAGTGTCACGTACATTGCAGTATTTTTCCAGTCTGGAAGTTGTCTTTTGATATTGTCTCTGAAAGTTTTCCTGCTAAAGGCTTTATAGTTCATTCATTCATTCATTGAGAATTTTCTCACTCAATGAAGGAGAAGGAAGGAAAGAATGGTCTAAAGATCACATGTGGAAAGGTGAAGTTAGGTAAAGAGTTAGTTAAATATAAAACCATGTAAAATCTCACTTCATTCTACAACAATCTAGAAGTGTAGACAAAAGCTTTTCAATTTTGCTGCTTAATAAATGGAGGCTCAGAGTTTAAATAATGTCACTGAGATTTAAAACAATATCTGAATGGCTTAAAAAGCTCTTTTATTAAACTATGGTACCAAATGTGGTGATATTGCTGCAAATCTCTTCAGTGTTATGCAGTGACCCTTTTATCCTACATAATCCAATTGAGTTGACCTGTCATGTTTTATGAATAGTAAAAGAATTAACCTTAAAGTATATATATTATGAAGTAAGCAACTTCATATTTCAAATAAAATATACACACCCACACACAGATTTTCTGCCCTTTGTTTTAACATGGATATTAAGTGACTACAAACACAAAATGTTTGAGTTTGTAAATATAAGGTATCTGAAAATGACTAAAAAATCGATGATTAAATTAAATTTACAAAATACTGAAGGGTTCTTGATTAAATGTTCCTTTGTCATTGCAGGATAAAATACTCTGAACATAATTTTAGCAAGAATTGTGTCATAAATAAATCCATCTAAGGGAAGTCATTTTGCATTATGCACCTATTTAAAAATATGTATAAACAAATATGTTTACTAATATGGTAAAGAAATTACAATGTGATACAACTTTTCTTTTTAGACAAAAGATGAATAAAAACAAGTAAATATACTAATTCATATTTTAACATAGGTCTTGTCTTACATCCAGATTATATCTTAATCCAACTGGAAAATTGATAAGTCAACCAGAATTCTATTTATAGGAGGGCCTGGAAGCCACTCATCTTGTTTGTTCTGTCCCACAATTTCTCTATGGTGTTAAGCTCAAGTAGCTTCATCTTGAAATGCATCTTAACTGCTTCTCATTATTTGAATCACCTTCTTAACTCCTACCAATAGTTTCTGAGCTTCCCAAATAAACTATTACACTCAAACCCCTGTCTTAGAATCAGTTTCTGGGGAAACCCAATCTAAGACACTTGGTACAAGAAATTCTCTAAAATTCTGATCTTTAGGATAGAGTTATAAAATAGAAGCACAAATTGGTAAGATGGCAGCAAGAATCCCATAGCTGATTGTAAGTTGGTTGAGGAAGGATATCACTGGCATGCTATAGTATCATTTTTGCTGTGGTGAATTGAGATGTGATATAGTTAAAAGAGAAAATACTGGTTTATGTAATATCTCCAGTGTTCAGGCAAAATGAAGATAACAGTGATCTCAATGATTGCAGAATTGAATGGGTATTAAAGAATTATAGTGGCAAGTTCAACCTAGCCAATAGTCAAATAAGGGCAGGTGTGGAAGCCAGAAGGCCTATAAAAGAGATTCATAATCTACAGTGGGAAGGTAGATTAGGCAGAAAATCAAGCCCAAATTATTACAGTAATAGAATTACAAAGTAGTCTTAATCCAGGACTCAGCAAGCCTTCTAGACTAAATTCAGGGTCCTAGCATGGGATTAGTGAGACACTGAGACTTGGGAAGGATATCTTCTGTTCTATTCAACCCTCCGAACATGCAGAGCTGTCCCACACCATTTATAGAAGATTGTAGCATCTCTTTACATAGATAGCATGAAGAAAAGAACTCTGCAACCTCATGACAAGTGTGTTTTGCAATGATTTCCTCAAGGCATCCCTAAAGTGAACTAAGTTAATTTACATAAGTAACAGTACCCAAGCACTAGTACACTGAGGCAACAGGAATACAAAGTGTTTTTGAGGACAGTTCAATTCAGGATCTGAGCTGAAACTAATGTTGGAGTCTCAATGATTGCAGAAAGATGGAGTATCAATGATTGGAGTTTCAATAATTGCAGAGCATTGGAGCCTAAATAAGCATCATAGTTCTCCTATCCACATGACGGCAGACAGAGACTCAGAGACTAAATAGTAAATGGAAAAATGGCACAAGTACAACTCACTGTAGATTCGATCTCCATGAATGCACCCTGTGGTCATTTTGTCAGATTCTGAGCACATAATTGAGGTATATACACTTAGCAGCTGCTGAACTCTTATTTTGTTTCCTGACTGTTGGATAAGGGCTGTAATTATAAGAAATGCCAAGAGAAAGACTATGAAGCCATCCTCCCACCTACTGAGAAATTTTGACTTTCAGGTCTTGTGTCATTTTACTGGATTCCATAGATTTCTTGGATTGGATTTTGCCCTTCTCCTGAATCTCGATGATCTTTGTTCCCATCTGGATGCTGAATTCTATCTCTGTCATTCCAGCCATGTCACCCTGGTTAAGAATCATTCCTGGGGAACTATCCTGGTTATTTTGTGGTAGAAAGACTCTATAGTTTTTGAATTTCCAGAGTTTTTGCACTGATTCTTTCTCATCTTTGTGGGCTGATGTTCCTTTAATCTTTGAAACTGCTGTCCTTTGGATGAGTTTTCTGCTTTTATCTTCTTTGGTGCCCTTGTGGATTTGACTGTGGTATAATGTGGGTTCAGTCAACTGGCTTCATGTCTAGAAGATTTCAGGAGAGCAAGGGTCAGTTCAGCACACTTGGGTTGCATGCTCTAACCCTGGGGGGCTTGTACAGGTCCAGTTGCCTTGCTCTCGGACCCCGCGAGGTTAAGCACCTACTGCACTGGAGGGGCCAAGGTATTTCAGTCCACTGGCCACAACGCTCCTGGAAAGTATCCTTAATGCCTTAAAAAGACATATGTATGTTCAAAAACTGAGAGATAAAATCTAAAAATTCAGAAACCTACTATTGGTGAAGATTTTAGCTATCCAGTTGTTTGAGGAATGTCAGGACATCACCTCTGAAGTGTAAAGCATGATATTGTACTGTGTACCTCCCATCACTAAGAAAGAACTCATCAGTTGACTCAAGAGATCCCAACTAACCACGTTGCTTTTACTTTAAGCTGGCAGATGCTGTTAAAATCTCTAAACATTGAGAAAAGAGAAAATAATTTTAAATTCTCAAATTAAAAATTTAAATATTAAACTTAAATTTTAATTTAAATCTGTCAAAAGAGAATCTAGAAGGAAATTCTCAAAGATTCTTCAATCTTGCTGAATTTATTTCTCATAAATAATACAACCAGAGATCCTTCAGTTCACAGGATAATTAATAAGCTCCTTTATTCAGGAAAATAAATATGGAGAGATCATAAATTCAGGGCACTGACACAAGAGAGCAAATGTCCACAGAGTTTATTTAGCTGTAAAAGTCACAATGGTGGTCCTTAAATAATTTATGTGGCTGGGTGGTCACATAGGAAGCTGCAAATATATCATTTACTATCCTTACTAAGGAAATACATAGTTTCTCCGTGAGAATCATTTGATTTCCTGTGAGAATTGTCTCTTTTTTTTAATAACTTTGTGCTTTCTGCTTATGATAGTTTGGTACAATTCCTGTTTCTGTAAGTTCTTATAAAACCAAATGCACACATTTACATGTGTAAATTCGTGACATCTCATTATTCAAAAGTTATTACTATTCCTTCTCCATGTGTTTACAGAGTCTGATTAACAAAAGCAAAAGAGATGACAGAAAGAGTTTCTTTGTTATCGTTATCTGCCAAATGAAACCAAATACTTGGCAATTCTAAATATATGTGGCAAAGAGAACAGGAGATAGGGCTAATTCAAAGCATTTCCCTTAGGAATTTAGATATGGTGCTGCATGTAATAACATTTCAATTCTAAAGGTATGTGGAAAGGCTTCACGGGTAGAAAAGTAATCCAAACCTATCAGTCTATGACATGCTTCAGAATGCAAAAGAATGACCTTTAAGCGTGTGTGTGGGTGGGTGTCTGTTTGCGTGTGTGTGTGTGTGTGTGTTTGTGTGTGTGTGTGCAGGCATACTTACATATTGTGTGAGGAAGAATTCCTCTAGCAATCTCTCCAGAACTGTTGTTTCTGCTGTGTAGATAGTAAGAAATTTTTTGACCAATGTTTTAAAATGTCTGGACTCAAAGGGTATAAGCAGACAGAAGAAAAGACACACAAATAATCAGAAAAGTCCACTTCTAAAAATATAAAGGTTTTATTTTTTCAGAAAATTGAGGAGAATTGTTAAGCAACATAATAAATATTTAATACCCAAGAATATGAATTAATTTGCTTAGCTGGTGGAATGTGTTTTGGTACACAAACAAGTTTTCAGTTCAGTGTTTCTCATTCTTGGGAAATTTATTCATTTATTTCTTCATGATATATTGATGTAGTTCTGTGCCAGACACTATACTAGAAATTGAGGATAGATAATGAAAGATGCAAAAAGCTCACCTATATGAAGTACACATTTCTGTTCTGGTGGTGAGAGAGGAGACATACAATTAAATTAAATAAGTAAGCACATAGGCCAAATTTAGACTGGAATTACGTACAGTAAATGAAATAAACAAGAGTGGTAGTAGGGAATATCTTGGCTGGGTGATTGTTAAAAATGCACGGGGGAGACCTCTTTGGAGAAAGGACGTTTAAGTTGACCCTAAAAGATAACTGGATCTGACTAGCTATGTGAAGAACCAGTGAGGAGTTTCTTTAGACTAAGTAATGTGCCCATGGCCAACTACTTCATTAGAATAAAGCCTAAACTCAAACTCAGGTTTTCTCACTACCAGATTACTGTGCTTGGCACAAAATGTTTTTATACATGTAATCACACCCTATTCAAAAGATTCCAATTTCTTTTCTTCCCCTCGTATCTATCACCTTTCAGTGTTGGAATGTTCCAGGACTTGATCTTTGACACTTCCCTTTTCCCCACCTACGCTACACAGTATGACCTTTGCAATCATGTTTCAGCTCATGCTTTAAATAATCACCTATAAACTGATGACTAAACATATCCTAAATGTATCTCTCCAGTCTGAATCTCTCTCAGATCTTCAGATTTATTTTCCTAATTGCTTACTTGATAATAGCAGTGTCTAACAGATACATCAGAATTAACATATCTTGAAGTGAAATACTGGTAGTCCTCCTCCAAACCGACTCCATTTTAAATGCAATTCCATCCTGCCATTTGCTAAATCACATCTATGTGATTTCACATCTATGAAACTCTTAATCATGTTTTGCCTATACATGTATTTATTTTATTTCTACTTTTGAATAAAATATGCGCTTAATAGAAAATTTTAGGTTGCACAATTAGAAAGAGCAAAGGGGATGATATCACTAATGCCAGAGAAACATTTCTCTGGACACAAATTAGAAAATCTAGAAGAAGGTGATAAATTCTTGAACACCTTACCTAGACTTAAGCAGGAAAAATTGAATTTCTGAACAAACCAATAATAAACTCTGAAATTGAATCAGTAATAAATAGCTTACCAACCAAAAAAGCTCAGGACCAGATGGATTCACACCCAAATTCTACAAAATTTACAAAGAAAAGCTGGTACCTTTCCCACTAAAACTGTTCCAAAAATTTGAGGAGGAGGCACTCTTCTCCAACTCATTCTATGAGGCCAACATCATCCTAATACCAAAGCCTGACAGACAGACAGACAAACACACACATACACACACACACACACAAAAGAAAACTTCAGGTCAATATTTTTGATGAATATACATGCAGAAATCCTCAACAAAAATACTAGCAAACAGAATTGACCAGCACATCAAAAAGCTAATCCCGCAGAATCAGTAGGCTTTATCTCTAAAAGCAAGGTTGGTTCAACACACACAAATCAATAAACATGATTCATCATATAAGCAGAACTAAAAACAAAAACCACATGATTATTTTGATAGATGCAAGAAAGACTTTCAATAAAATTCAACATACTTTTAATGTTTAAAAAATTTCAATAAACTAGGTATTGAAGGAGCATACCTGGAAATAATGAGTCATCTGTGAAAAACCCACAGCAAACATCATACTTCATGTGCAAAAACTATAAGCATTCCCTTCAAAAACCAGCCGAAGACATGGATGCCATCTCTCACTATTCCTATTCACCATAGTATTGCAAGTCCTGGCCAGAGGAATCAGGCAAGAGAAAGAAAAAAAGTCATTCTAAATAGGAAGAGAAGAAGCCAATGTATGCCTGTTTGCAGACAACATCATCCTATACCTAGAAAACTGTAAAGTCTCAGCCCTAAAGTTCTTAGAGCTGATAAACAACATCAGCAAAGTTTCAGGATACAAAATCATTGTACAAAAATCACTAGCATTCCTGTATGCCAATTACAGCCAAACAGACAGCCAAGTCAGGAACACAGTCTCATTTTAAAATGCCACAAAAAGAATAAAATACCCAAGAATAGAGCTAACCAGGGAGGTGAAAATTCTATACAATGAGAATTATGAAACACTGCTCAACAAATCAGAGAACACAAACAGATGGAAAAACATTCCATGCTCATGAATAGGAAGAATTAATGCTGTTAAATTGCCATGCTGCCCAAATTTACAGATTCAATGCTATTCCCATTAAACTACCAATGACATTCTTCACAGAACTAGAAAAAAAATATTTAAAATTATATGAAACCAAAAAGCAGCCTGAATAGCCAAGGCATTCCTAAACAAAAAGAATGAAGCTGGAGGCATCACATCACCAGACTTCAAACTATACTAAAGAGCTACAGTAAACAAAATAGCATGATATTCGTACAAAAACATGCACAATGGAACAGAATAGAGAGGCTAAAAATAAGGCTGTACACCTATGACCATCTGATCTTCAACAAAGCTGAAAAACAAGCAATGGGGAAGGAACATCTTATTCAATAGACAGTCCTGGGATAACTACCTAGCCATATGCAGAAGATTGAAACTGGACCTCTTTCTTACACTATATACAAAAATCAACTCAAGATTAATGGAAGACTTAAATGTTAAACCCAAAACTGTGAAAACTCTTTAAGATAAACTAGGAAATTTCATTCTTGACATAGGATCTGACAAAGATTTCATGATAAAGATACCAAAAGCAATTGTAGCACAAGCAGAAATTGACAAATGGAACCTAATTAAACCTAAGAGCTTCTGCATAGGAAAAGAAACTACCAGCAGAGTAAAAAAACAACCTACAGAGTGAGAGAAAATATTTACAAACTCTACATCTGACAGAGGCTTAATAACCAGAATCTGTAAGGGGCTTAAACAAGTTAACAAGCAAAAAACAAACAAGGCCGTTAAAAAGTGGGCAAAGTAAGTGAACAGACACTTTTCAAAAGAAGACATACATGCAGCCAACAAGCATATGAAAAGAAGATCAACATCACTAGTCATTAGAAAACTGCGAATAGAAACCACAATGAGATATCATCACCACCAGTCAGAATAGCTATTATCAAAAAGTCAAAAAATAACAGATACTGGTTATCGATAAAAAGGAATGCTTATACATTATTTTTGTGACTGTAAATTAGTTCAACCGTTATGGAAAGCAGTGTGGCAATTCCTTAAAGAACTGAAAACAGAACTACAATTCGACCCAGCAATCCCAGTAATCAGTAAAAATCCAAAGGAATATAAATTGTTCTGCCATAAAGACACATGCACGAGTATGTTCATTGCAGCAATCCTCACAATAGTAGAGACACGGAATCAACCTAACCACCCATCAGTGGTAGGATAAAGAAAATGTGGTACATATACACCATGGAATACTATGCAGCCATAAAGGAATGAGATTATGTTCTTGGCAGGAACATGGATGGAGCTGGAGGTCATTATCCTTAGCAAACTAACATAAGGACAGAAAACCTAATACTCCATCTTCTCACTTATAAGCAGGAACCAAATGATGAGAACACATGGGCATAAAAAGGGGAACAACAGACACAGGGGCCTATTTGAGGGTGAGTGTGGGAGGAGAGAGAGGGTCAGAAAAAGAAAACTATTGGGTACTAAGTTTAATACCAGGGTGATGAAATAATCTTTACACTACACTGCCATGATATGAGTTTATCTATGTACAAAACCTGCACATATAGCACTGACCCTAAAATCAAGGTTAAAAAGAAAAGAAAATTCTAAATTGCAATCAATTCCTTCTTTTTTTGTTTTGTTTTGTTTTTCTGAAACATAGTCTCACTCTGTTGCCCAGGCTGGAGTGCAGTGGCGTGATCTCAGCTCACTGCAATCTCTGACTTCTGGATTCAAGCAATTCTTGTGCCTCAGTCACACGAATAGCTGGAAATACAGGCACATGCCACCACACCAGGCTAATTTTTGCATTTTTTAGTAGAGATGGGGTTTCTCCATGTTGGTTAGGCTGGTCTCGAACTCCTGACCTCAAGTGATCTGCCCTCCTCAGCTTCCTAAAGTGCTGGGATTACAGGTGTGAGCCGCCATGCCCAGCCAATTCCATCTTAAGAAATGGAAAACAGAATGTTAATTGTCTTCTGACATTTTTTATTATTGATAAAGTCTGCTATAATTAGGTATTCTTTTGTCAGTAACCACTATTTTTTGTTTGATAGTTTGGAATTTATTTGTCTTTGATATTAAGCAGGTTTATCAGAATGTATTAAGTGTGAATTTTATTTTTTTATTCTGTTTGATTTGATATATTATTAATTTAAAACACTTGGCTCTCTTTCTCAAAAATTTTGGCCATTATAACTTTGAATTATATCTCTCCCCAATTTCTGTGCTGCCTCTAGAAATACAGTTACACATTTGAATTTTCTACTATCTCTCTGTTATAAAATTGTAAGTTATTTTTTTTTTTCAGTTTTACATTTCAGTAGACTAATTATTTTCATTTGTGCCCAGTTTACTATAGGGCATTTCTATTAAAATTTACTATATCAGCTATAAATATACTTCAAACATTTCATAGAAAAATGGAATGAAAGATAAAAATAAAAAATACAGACTTTATTTCTCAACATAGGCTCCATCAAGTTCAAGACACTTTTTATAAGTGATGATACCAGCCATTTATTCCATTCTTGAAAAACTGAGATCCTAGGAAGTTAACTATGTCACTGTAGTCTTTTTTTTTTTTTTAACATTACCAACAGAATAAAAATGGGCACTCTTGACAGATTTTTTAAGATTAGGAAACAATCAAACAACAAGAACAATAACAAAGAGTAGACCAAACAGGACTAACATAGATGCCTCATGAATTCCCATAGCAATTCACGAAGTTGCTCTTGTTTGATGAGAGGAGTAAGCCCTGTCGTAGAGAATACAGACTCTCTCCTGAAGCCTTTCTGGGCATTTTTCAGATAAAGCTTTGGCCAAGTTTCTCAAAACACGCCCATATTAAGCAGATATTACCATTTTTTGGCTCTCCAGAAAGTCAACACACAAAATGCCTCGAGGATACAAAAAAAAATGTTGTGATAAACTTTGCTCTTAACTGGTCCACTTTTACTTTGAATGGACCATTTCCACCTCTTGGGAGCCATTGCTTTGGTTGTGCTTTTTCTTCTGGATCATACTGGTAAAGTGATGTTTTTTTCCCCTGTTACAAATTCTTCAAATAAATGATTCAGGATTTTGATCCCATATGTTTAAAATTTCCATTGAAAGCTCTGCTCCTGCATTCATCTGATCTAGGTGTAACGGTTTTGACACCCATTGAGTAAAAAGTTGCTCAACTTGGATTTTTCAGTCAGAATTGTGTACACTGAACCAGTTGAGATACCTATGGTGCCGGGTATATTTTCTGCTATTAATTTCCAGTCTTCTTCATTTAGAATAATTTTTTCCTCAAAAATTAATATGGTCTGCTGTCACTAGCTTCATTTTCAGTATCAACTTGTCCCTTCTGAAAATGAGTTTTCTGTTTCTAAATTGCTGATTTTTTTTAGCCTTGTCCCCATAAATTTTTTAGAAAGCATCTGTGATTGATTTCACTATTCTTTCACCCAAACTTCACCATAAATTTGATGTTTCTTCTTGCATCAATTTTAGCAGAATTCATGATGCTCTAATAAGAACCCTTTCAAATTGATGTCTTATTCTTTGTATCACCTCAACAAGATCCTGCTTAGATATGTTATAATAATTTAGTAAAAGTTTATTTTTATGTAAAAATTTTTTGAAGTTTATGCATAGTTTTTTCATAATATATATTTTCCATGAAATTTTTGAGGATTTCTCTTGCTATATTTTTAATTCAAATATTTTAATTGGTTAATTTTTATATTAACTTGTCATTGAACAATAATTACATGTTTTTATTCCATAACTTCTTTGATTTTGAGACTCCTAGATGTCCACTAACAGACTTTAAGCAAAAGCAACATGTGTCATTTCCAGCAGTGGCCCATAAATTTTGCATCCATGCTTTCTCTTGCTCTTCCCCTTTTCTCTGGCCTTTAAAATGGTAATAGCAACCTCTGAGCCCATCTACTAAAGATAAAAAACCCATCCATAGGTCTAGGTCACTGACCAATTGTATATGTCAAAGCCAACACCAAACTAAAATTCTCATCCTCTACCTTTATGTGAGAAAGAAATAACCTTTTTTTCCTTTAACTTAGTAAATCTTAGCTTGAAAACTCTTCTTGCACTGGATTATTTCTCTTTTCCTCAAGATCATCCCTTCCTATTTAGAATTCTGTGAAATAATTCTCAGCCCAGACCCAAAGATCCACAGCTCAGAAACAGGTTATCCAGAAGTGTTCCTAACACTAGATGACAGTATCCCAGTCTCCAAAACAGCTTATTACTTGGCCAGAATTCAAGTTGTACTGCGATTTTTATTCTCTCCACCACTTACAAGTAGTTTACTTTTCCAGCAAGTGAGCAAAACTTTACCAACTATATTCATGTAGCTAGCCTAGCTTTATGACCCAAGCAGGAGCAATATGAGGTCTCTGTTCATGTGCATAGGTTGAAATTCCAGATTCAACTCTTGCTTCTGAGCCCAGCAACTCATGGGGCACATGGCTTTATTTCCTGGTGTAACTTCCCAAATAATTATTGTTCATGTATTTTTTAACACTGTGATACTGTTTATTTCATGAACTATTTCTATGTATTTGTAGAAGTGAGAGCAGTTATTCTTGTGTATTTAACCTAACATCATGACTTCTAATAATTTTACAGTAAGCTCCGTGCATACATATATGCACAAGAATATTTATTTTAGCACTCCTTATAAAAATTACAAATCAGAAATGAGATAAATCATTGGCAATAACAATTTGCTTAAATAAATTACACTATTCCATAGAAGAGAATACTATGGAGTTAGTAAAAATAATTATGTTAAAGATACTGACAAAACATATGTTAATTTTAAACTTAAAAAATAGCTGTTTATACTACATGTCATATATATTTATGTATTTGTAAGCTTTTGTATGTATATATGCATACATACACAAGTGATATCCAGTTGTTTTACATTTTTGTGCTCTTAAATTGCAGTTTCCAAAATTTATATGATAAAAACTTTTAATCTCAGAAAACAGGATAAAATATGAATTTTCTTTCTTTTTTCTTTTCTTTTTTATTTTTTTAGACAGAATCTCACTCTGTCACCAGGCTGGAGTGCAGTGGCACGATCTTGGCTCACTACAACCTCCACCTCTCTGGTTCAAGTGATTCTCCTGCCTCAGCCTCCCAAGTAGCTGGGACTACAGGCATGCATCACCACACCGAGCTAATTTTTGGATTTTTAGTAGAGATGGGGTTTCACCATGTTGGCCAGGATGGTCTTGAATTCCTGACCTTGTGATCCTCCCTCCTTGGCCTCCCCAAATCCCAGCACTTTGGGATGGGGTGAGCCACTGCGCCTGGCCAAAATATGAATTTTCAATGGTAATGCCAGACTTTCACAGTGAAAATAGAATTGGTAATAACTGGAAATATACTTAAAAACACATGATTAAGATATTGTTTAGCTTGTGATCTGTTCATTCTACTGTTTCTGGCAAAAACAAGCAAACAAACTAAACCAATACATATGCTTACTTACAACACTCCAGGAGTCAAATCTAGGATACTGATCGTGCTGCTTCATCTGGCATATATGTGACAAACAGATGGATCTTCCAGTATGCCCTAAGAGCCAAAAAACGTGGGCTCTTACAAGCAAAGCAGTAAATTACTTGCCAACTTCTTCACGGTTTCATTAATGACCTGATAGATATTAATAAGTAAATCAATGCAATATATAAAGTATACTAATTTGGTGGTAGTATGAAAAATTCAATGACTACAAAAGAAACAAATTGTTCAATGAACCATAGAAGGAAATTTGCCAATATAAATATGCACTCCTTGGAAAACTCTAAGGGAAATAATAAATGAGAGTGGTGGAAAGAAGTATCAGGAAGTAATTAGTTTGGAATCGTTAGAAGATTATTTTTGGTCTCATGTATGTTTAGAAGAAAACTAATATAAAGAATTGTGTTTTGATCTATGTCTTAAAGAGACATATTTGAAACACGATCTAAAGGGTTTTTATACAACTAAAGAAAATACTAGATAAGATTTATTTTAAAGCACTATATATAATCTAAGTTCCTTAAGTTCTGAGCAAATAATTCTCATTTTTATTTCCTAATGTGTCAGGCTAGTGCTCTCCATGTAGTATGTAATCACTAAGCATTGGCACATTAAATAAAATTTATTGAAGTTTCCAGAAGTAAAAAATAGTAAAAACAATGATATGAATGTGAAAAATAATAAGCTTTAATTCAGAAAACCTAACTTTATTGGATATAAATATTTTGTTCTCTAATTAGTATTTGTCTTATAGAAACTACCCTTTAAAATTGTTCAGATTTTACAAGATTTATCTTTGTTTCAATTTTTCCTATGCCATGTACTTATTCATTCCCATTTTTAGTTTAAGAACTGTGACTAGCACGCCAGTCAGAATGGCAATTATTAAAAGGTCAAGAAACAATAGATGCTGGCTAGTCTGTGGAGAAATATGAATGCTCTTACAATGTTGTTGGGAAAGTAAATTAGTTCAACCATTGTGGAAGACAGGGTGTCACTTCCTCAAGGATTTAGAACCAGAAATACCATTTGACTCAGCAATCTCATTACTGATTGTATACCCAAAGGAACATAAATCATTCTACTATAAAGACACATGCACATGTATGTTTATCGCAGCACTATTTACAATAGCAAAGACATGGAGCCAACCCAAATGACCATCAATGATAGACTGGATAAAGAAAATGTGGTATATATATACACCATGGAATACTATGCAGCCATAAAAAGGAATGAGATTAGGTCCTTTGCAGGGACATGGATGAAGCTGGAAGCCATCATTCTCAACAAACTAACACGGACAGAAAACCAAACACCACATGTTCCTACTTATAAGTAGGAGTTGAACAATGAGAACACATGGACACAGGGAGGGGAACATCACACACCAGGGCCTATTGGGGAGTGAGGGGTGAGGGGAGAGAACCTAGATGACAGGTCAATAGGTGCAGCAAACTACCATGGCACACGTATACCTCTGTAACAAACCTGCACATTCAGCACATGTATCCTGGAACTAAAACTAAAACAAACAAATGAAAAGCACTGGGAGTAGAAGTGAATTTTCTTTTCAAAGTGAAGAATTTTAGAAACTAAAAGTTCATAAATAAGGTGCATTAGCACATTGGCATAGAATTTAACTTATGAACCCAATAACTGGCCTACTGTATAAGGCTGATGTATCCCTATGCTTTGGAGGCAAAAATAGCTTTAAGCTTTTCAGATGGAGAGAAAAAAGGAAAGAAAAGCAAGCATCCAAGTAGAGGGCAGCTATGTTTATGAACCCTGATGCTCGGCCAATAGATATTTTTGCATAAAATGGGGTCTGCTATCGATGGAAACATAAACCTAAATCATGTTTGTCAGCCAACTTTGATGGTGAGACACAGCTGTAATGTAGAGTCTGACTCTAACAAAAGCCTTGGCAGCTTTTTATGCTGCTTCAGCTAGTATACATAAGTATTCACTCTGCAAGGGAGCATACTAAGAGCCAAAGGCATGCAGCTAGGGCACAAAGATGAAATAAAGAAATGAACAGATAACAAAATGTAGATCCTCACCATGGAACACAACTTATTAAAAGTCCCTTCATGATATGTGTCACATCAAATATCATCCTTCATTATTCCTAATTCTTGTATTTAATAAAGAATTTTTGATAATGGCATTCTTTTTTAAAGACAATACATTGGTATCAAACTACAGAATAAGTTACTTAAGTAAAAGGTGATTTCTTTATATGTCATATTTGTTTATGTTTTCATAAGATAAATATTTTGCATACAGCCTACATATTATATGCTTGGTATCTTATTTATAATATTCTCCCATGACTATTTCATACATTATAACCTGAGCTGCCTCTAAAATCTTAATAAACTACGCTTTTGTACTTATCTAACTCTTTAATAGTTGAAACTATGTCCACAACCAATTTTTATAATCCACAGAAAAAACAAATAATCATGGGCCCTATAATTCACTTTTTAAAACCACATTCCATCAAAATACAATACATGTTAAAAGATTAACTAGAATTTATTTTTATTATTTATTTATTTTTAATTTCCTCTTCTATTTTAGATAGGGGAGTACATCTGCAGGTTTGTTACTTGGGTAAATTACATGATGTGGAGGTTTGGGGTATGGATCCTGTTACCCACATAGTGAGCACAGTAAACAATAGGTAGTGTGTCAACCCATGCTCCCTCCCTCCCCACCCACTAGTCCCCATTATTACTGTCTTTATGTTAATGTCCACTGAATGCTTAGCTCCCACTTATCTAGAACATAAAAAAAGTACACAAATCAATGAGCAAAAAACAAACTACCCCATTAAAATATGGGCATACACTTCTTAAAAGTGTACGAAATAATCAAAGAACAGGCACCGGTTTTTTTTTTTTTTGAGATGGAGTTTCGCTCTTGTTGCCCAGGCTGGAGTGCAATGGCGCGATCTTGGCTCTCCACAACCCTCCATTTGAATTCTAGACACCCATCACTCATGCTTTCTAGAGGACTTTGATTTCTTTGAGTCTAATTTCTTCACTTGCATTTATGGAAAAAAATAAATATTTTCTATATTTTCCCTCTATCATGTCAAAAGCAATCTTCAAATTACCTTTATCTGGCTTATGTCCCCAATCATTAATTGATACTAATTGAGTAAGGACACTGATAACCTTCATATTTCTAAACTCAATATATAGTTTTATGTCATGTTATTGAAATTTTCAGCCATCTCTGACACAGTTGACCACTCTGTCTTTCCTTAAAAATGTTCCTTTCTCAGCCATGATATCACTACTCTTATACTTTTCCTATTTCAGTAGTAATTTAAACAAATTCTTCTGTGTATCTTCCTCCAATATACCCTTTGAAAACTGAAGTTTCTCAGAGCTCAGTCTCGGTCCTCTACTCTTCTAAATCTGCATACATTCCCTAGGTAAAAGGTGATCTCATTCATTATCATAACTTTTTCCCCCTAAATCACAGTCTGCTCACACAGACACATACATACAGATTTTCTTCCTGAAATCTGTAACCTACTTAGTCAAAAACATATAATGAAGAATTATTCACAATCTCTGGATAATGAGGTTCCTCAAAAAAGATCTTATAATTTCTCTTTTCTACAACTAAATCTACACAATCTCCCTAGGTTATTTCATTTTTTACCCATGATCAATATTGTCATCATCTTGATAATGCACATTAAAAAAAACTCCAGTCAAGAGCCATGAATTTATTTATTTATTTATTTTCATTTTAAAGAATATGTTTTAATTTTTTTTTTATACTTTAGGTTTTAGGGTACATGTGCACAATGTGCAGGTTTGTTACATATGTATCCATGTGCCATGTTGTTTTGCTGCACCCATTAACTTGTCATTTAGCATTAGGTATATCTCCTAATGCTGTCCCTCCCCGCTCCCCCCACCCCACAACAGTTCCCGGAGTGTGATGTTCCCCTTCCTGTGTCCATGAGTTCTCATTGTTCAATTCCCACCTATGAGTGAGAACATGTGGTGTTTGTTTTTTTGTCCTTGCGATAGTTTACTGAGAATGATGTTTTCCAGTTTCATCCATGTCCCTACAAAGGACATGAACTCATCGTTTTTTATGGCTGCATAGTATTCCATGGTGTATATGTGCCACATTTTCTTAATCCAGTCTATCGTTGTTGGACATTTGGGTTGGTTCCAACTCTTTGCTATTGTGAATAGTGCCACAATAAACATACGTGTGCATGTGTCTTTATAGCAGCATGATTTATAGTCCTTTGGTTATATATCCAGTAATGGGATGGCTGGGTCAAATGGTATTTCTAGTTCTAGATCCCTGAGGAATCGCCACACTGACTTCCACAATGGTTGAACTAGTTTACAGTCCCACCAACAGTGTAAAAGTGTTCCTATTTCTCCACATCCTCTCCAGCACCTGTTGTTTCCTGACTTTTTAATGATGGCCATTCTAACTGGTGTGAGATGGTATCTCATTGTGGTTTTGATTTGCATTTCTCTGATGGCCAGTGATGATGAGCATTTTTTCATGTGTTTTTTGGCTGCATAAATGTCTTCTTTTGAGAAGTGTCTGTTCATGTCCTTCACTCACTTTTTGATGGGGTTGTTTGTTTTTTTCTTGTAAATTTGTTTGAGTTCATTGTAGATTCTGGATATTAGCCCTTTGTCAGATGAGTAGGTTGCAAAAATTTTCTCCCATTCTGTAGGTTGCCTGTTCACTCTGATGGTAGTTTCTTTTGCTGTGCAGAAGCTCTTTAATTTAATTAGATCCCATTTGTCAATTTTGGCTTTTGTTGCCATTGCTTTTAGTGTTTTAGACATGAAGTCCTTGCCCATGCCTATGTCCTGAAAGGTATTGCCTAGGTTTTCTTGTAGGGTTTTAATGGTTTTAGGTCTAACATGTAAGTCTTTAATCCATCTTGAATTAATTTTTGTATAAGGTGTAAGGAAGGGATCCAGTTTCAGCTTTCTACATGTGGCTAGCCAGTTTTCCCAGCACCATTTATTAAATAGGGAATCCTTTCCCCATTGCTGGTTTTTGTCAGGTTTGTCAAAGATCAGATAGTTGTAGATATGCAGCATTATTTCTGAGGGCTCTGTTCTGTTCCATTGATCTATGTCTCTGTTGTGGTACCAGTACCATGCTGTTTTGGTTACTGTAGCCTTGCAGTATAGTTTGAAGTCAGGTAGTGTGATGCCTCCATCTTTGTTCTTTTGGCTTAGGATTGACTTGGCGATGCGGGCTCTTTTTTGGTTCCATATGAACTTTAAAGTAGTTTTTTCCAATTCTGTGAAGAAAGTCATTGGTAGCTTGATGGGGATGGCATTGAATCTATAAATTATCTTGGGCAGTATGGCCATTTCCACAATATTGATTCTTCCAACCCATGAGCATGGAATGTTCTTCCACTTGTTTGTATCCTCTTTTATTTCATTGAGCAGTGGTTTGTAGTTCTCCTTGAAGAGGTCCTTCACATCCCCTGTAAGTTGGATTCCTAGGTATTTTCTCTTTGAAGCAATTGTGAATGGGAGTTCACTCATGATTTGGCTGTTTGTCTGTGATTGGTGTACAAGAATGCTTGTGATTTTTGTACATTGATTTTGTATCCTGAGACTTTGCTGAAGTTGCTAATCAGCTTAAGGAGATTCTTCGCCGAAACGATGGGGTTTTCTAGATATACAATCATGTCATCTGCAAACAGGGACAATTTGACTTCCTCTTTTCCTAATTGAATACCCTTTCTTTCCTTCTCCTGCCTGATTGCCCTGGCCAGAACTTCCAGCACTATTTTGAATAGGAGCGGTGAGAGAGGGCATCCCTGTCTTGTGCCAGTTTTCAAAGGGAATGCTTCCAGTTTTTGCCCATTCAGTATGATATTGGCTGTGGGTCAGTCATAGATATCTGTTATTATTTTGAGATACGTCCCATCAATACCTAATTTATTGAGAGTTTTTAGCATGAAGGGTTGTTGAATTTTGTCAAAGGCCTTTTCTGCATCTATTGAGATAATCATGTGGTTTCTGTCTTTGGTTCTGTTTATATGCTGGATTACATTTATTGATTTGCATATGTTGAACCAGCCTTGCATCCCAGGGATGAAGCCCACTTGATCATGGTGTATAAGCTTTTTGATGTGCTACTGGATTCAGTTTGCCAGTATTTTATTGAGGATTTTTGCATCAATGTTCATCAAGGATATTGGTCTGAAATTCTCTTTTTTGGTTATGTCTCTGCCAGGCTTTGGTATCAGGACGATGCTGGCCTCATAAAATGTGTTAGGGAGGATTCCCTCTTTTTCTATCAATTGGAATAGTTTCAGAAGGAATGGTACCAGTTCCTCCTTGTACCTCTGGTAGAATTTGGCTGTGAATCCATCAGGTCCTGGGCTCTTTTTGGTTGGTAAGCTATTGATTATTGCCACAATTTCAGAGCGTGTTATTGGTCTATTCAGAGATTCAACTTCTTCCTGGTTTAGTCTTGGGAGGGTGTATTTGTCGAGGAATTTATCCATTTCTTCTAGATTTTCTAGTTTATTTGCATAGAGGTGTTTGTAGTATTCTCTGATGGTAGATTGTATTTCTGTGGGATCGGTGGTGATATCCCCTTTTTCATTTTTTATTGCATCTATTTGATTCTTCTCTCTTTTCTTCTTTATTAGTCTTGCTAGCGGTCTATCAATGTTGTTGATCTTTTCAAAAAACCAGCTCCTGGATTCATTAATTTTTTGAAGGGTTTTTGTGTCTCTATTTCCTTCAGTTCTGCTCTGATGTTAGTTATTTCTAGCCTTCTGCTAGCTTTTGAATGTGCTTGCTCTTGCTTTTCTAGTTCTTTTAATTGTGATGTTAGGGTATCAATTTTGGATCTTTCCTGCTTTCTCTTGTGGGCATTTAGTGCTATAAATTTCCCTCTACACACTGCTTTGAATGTGTCCCAGAGATTCAGGTATGTTGTGTCTTTGTTCTCATTGGTTTCAAAGAACATCTTTATTTCTGCCTTCATTACATTATGTACCCAATAGTCATTCAGGAGCAGGTTGTTCAGTTTCCATGTAGTTGAGCGGTTTTGAGTGAGTTTCTTAATCCTGAGTTCTAGTTTGATTGCACTGTGGTCTGAGAGACAGTTTGTTATAATTTCTGTTCTTTTACATTTGCTGAGGAGAGCTTTACTTCCAACTATGTGGTCAATTTTGGAATAGGTGTGGTGTGGTGCTGAAAAAAACGTATATTCTGTTGATTTGGGGTAGAGAGTTCTGTAGATGTCTATTAGGTCCACTCTGTGCAGAGCTGAGTTCAATTCCTGGATATCCTTGTTAACTTTCTGTCTCGTTGATCTGTCTAATGTTGACAGTGGGGTGTTAAAATCTCCCATTATTATTGTGTGGGAGTTTAAGTCACAGAGGACTTGCTTTATGAACCTGGGTGCTCCTGTGTTGGGTGCATATATATTTAAGAGAGTTAGCTCTTCTTGTTGAATTGATCCCTTTACCATTATGTAACGGCCTTCTTTGTGTCTTTTGATCTTTGTTGGTTTACAGTCTATTTTATCAGAGACTAGGATTGCAACCCCTGCCTTTTTTTGTTTTCTATTTGCTTGATAGACCTTCCTCTATCCCTTTATTTTGAGTCTATGTGTGTCTCTGCATGTGAGGTGGGTTTCCTGAATACAGCACACTGATGGGTCTTGACTCCTTATCTAGTTTGCCAGTCTGTGTCTTTTAATTGGAGCTTTTAGCCCATTTACATTTAAAGTTAATATTGTTATGTGTGAATTTGATCCTGTCATTATGATGTTAGTTGGTTATTTTGCTCATTAGTTGATGCAGTTTCTTCCTAGTCTCGATGGTCTTTACAATTTGGCATGTTTTTGCAGTGGCTGGTACCGGTTGTTCCTTTCCATGTTTAGTGCTTCCTTCAGGAGCTCTTTTAGGGCAGGTCTGGTGGTGACAAAATCACTCAGCATTTGCTTGTCTGTAAAGTATTTTATTTCTCCTTCACTTATGAAGCTTAGTTTGGCTGGATATGAAATTCTGGGTTGAAAATTCTTTTCTTTAAAAATGTTGAATATCGGCCCCCACTCTCTTCTGGCTAGTAGAGTTTCTGCCGAGAGATCAGCTTTTAGTCTGATGGGCTTCCCTTTGTGGGTAACCCGACCTTTCTCTCTGGCTGCCCTTAACATTTTTTCCTTCATTTCAACTTTGGTGAATCTGACAATTATGTGTCTTGGAGTTGCTCTTCTCGAGGAGTATCTTTGTGGTGTTCTCTGTATTTCCTGAATCTGAATGTTGGCCTGTCTTGCTAGATTGGGGAAGTTCTCCTGGATAATATCTTGCAGAGTGTTTTCCAGCTTGGTTCCATTCTCCCCGTCATTTTCAGGTACGCCAATCAGATGTAGGTTTGGTCTTTTCACATAGTCCCAAATTTCTTGGAGGCTTTGTTCATTTCTTTTTATTCTTTTTTCTCTAAACTTCCCTTCTCGCTTCATTTCATTCATTTCATCTTCCATCACTGATACCCTTTCTTCCAGTTGATCGCATTGGCTACCGAGGCTTCTGCAATCTTCGTGTAGTTCTCGATACTTGGCTTTCAGCTCCATCAGCTCCTTTAAGCCCTTCTCTCCATTGGTTATTCTAGTTATCCATTTGTCTAATTTTTTTTCAAAGTTTTTATCTTCTTTGCTATTGTTTTGAATTTCCTCCCATAGCTGGGAGTAGTTTGATCATCTGAAGCGTTCTTCTCTCAACTCGTCAAAGTCATTCTCCATCCAGCTTTGTTCCGCTGCTGGTGAGGAACTGTGTTCCTTTGGAGGAGGAGAGGTGCTCTGCTTTTTAGAGCTTCCAGTTTTTCTGCTCTGTTTTTTTCCCCATCTTTGTGGTTTTATCTACTTTTGGTCTTTGGTGATGGTGATGTACAGATGGGTTTTTGGTGCGGATGTCCATTCTGTTTGTTAGTTTTCCTTCTACCAGACAGGACCCTCAGCTGCAGGTCTGTTGGAGTTTGCTAGAGGTCCACTGCAGACCCTGTTTGGCTGGGTGTCAGCAGCGGTGGCTGCAGAACAGCAGATTTTCGTGAGACCACAAATTCAGCTGTCTGATAGTTCCTCTGGAAGTTTTGTCTCAGAGGAGTACCTGGCCGAGTGAGGTGTCAGTCTGTCCCTACTGGGGGGTGGGGTGCCTCCCAGTTAGGCTGCTCGGGGGTCAGGGGCCCACTTTAGGAGGCAGTCTGTCCCTTCTCAGATGTCCAGCTGTGTGCTGGGAGAACCACTACTCTCTTCAAAGCTGTCAATCAGACAGGGACATTTAAGTCTGCAGAGGTTCCTGCTGAGTTTTTGTTTGTCTGTGCCCTGCCCCCAGAGGTGGAGCCTACAGAGGCAGGCAGGTCTCCTTGAGCTGTGGTGGGCTCCACCCAGTTCGAACTTCCTGGCTGCTTTGTTTACCTAAGCAAGCCTGGGCAATGGTGGGCGCCCCTCCCCCATCCTGGCTGCAGCCTTGCAGTTTGATCTCAGACTGCTGTGCTAGCAATCAGCGAGATTCTGTGGGCATAGGACCCTCCGAGCCAGGTGTGGGACACAATCTCCTGGTGTGCCATTTTCCAGGCCCATTGGAAAAGCGCAGTATTAGGGTGGGACTGACCCGATTTTCCAGGTGCCGTCTGTTACCCCTTTCTTTGACTAGGAAAGGGAACTCCCTGACCCCTTGTGCTTCCTGAGTGAGGCAATGCCTCGCCCTGCCTCGGCTTGTGCACAGTGCGCTGCACCGACTGTTCTGCACCCACTGTTTGGCACTCTCTAGTGAGATGAACCCGGTACCTCAAACATAAATGCAGAAATCACCCATCTTCTGTGTAGCTCAGGCTGCGAGCTGTAGATGGGAGCTGTTCCTATTTGGCCATCTTGGCTCCACCCCAAGTGCCATGAATTTAAATACTATTGCATTTCGACAATATTCAAATGCATATTTCAATACCTCTGAGTTCCTGACCCATCCACAACTGACTACTTCATATCCTCACTTGGTCATCTCATCAAAATCTCTTTTTTCGGCAGCGGGGATGGGGGCACAGGGTCTCGCTCTGTTGCCCAGGCTGGAATGCAGTGTTGCAATTTTGGCTCACTGCAATCTCCACCTCCCTGCAACCTTTGCCTCCCAGTATCCAGCGATGCTTCCGCCTCAGCTTTCTAAGTAGCTGGGACCACAGACATGCGTGACAATGACCGGCTAATTTTGCTTTCTTCTAAGAGACTGGGTTTTGCCATATTGTCCTGGCTGGTCTTGAACTCCTGGACTCAAGCAATCTGCCCACCTTGACCTACCAAAATGCTGGGATTACAGGTGTGAATCACTGTGCCCAGCCAAAATCTTACATTTAACATGATTAAAGTGAAAATCTGGAAATTCAGAAAATATTTATCTCAAACCTATTCAAGCAATCATCCCTGTTCAGTTGGGGATACTACAACTGACCTAACTACTGAAGTAAAACTACTGGCAGTCATTTTGACTCCTCCCTTTTCTTTGTCTTTCCCACACAATCTATTAATAGGCCCAGTTGGTTGGTTGTATGTCAAAATTGTATCAGGTATTATTCACTTAAATCCATTTCATTTGTCACTATCCTAGTCCCATACATCACCTTCCTATTTCAAAAACCTCCTAACTCGTTTTTCCAATTTTCTCCACTTACTTCAGTCTATTATATATATAACAGTCAAAGCCAAAGGAATCCTTTTCAACCGAAATTAGACTATACAACTACCCTACCCTATATCTTTCCACAGCTTCCTCTTCTCATTTCGGTTATAATGAAACCCAAACTTTTTGCCATGCCTTTATAACCCTGCATAATCTGGTCCATGTTGTCTTTCTGGTTTTGCACCAGACTTCCTTCAATAGCTCACTAAACCCCAGGCACCCTCGTGTTCTCTAAGTTTCTGTATCAGTTCAAATTACTTCCCATCTAGGGAATATTGAGATTGCAATCCTTGGAATGCATTCTCACTGATTTTTCACATGTCTGTCTCTTCTTATTCCCTCAGGTCTCATTTTAAATGTACCCTCTTGGAGAAGCATTTTTTGAATTTTGTGTTAAGTAGCTTAACATGACCCACCAAAACTTTTCAAGCATAACAACCCAGTATTTTTTTCCAAACACTTATCAGAATCTAAGGATTTTACCCACATTTGTACACTGCTTTATTGTCTGTCTTCCTTACTAGAATAGAAGCTCCATGTGTTTGGAGGTCTTGTCAGTCTTTCCCCTCTGTGTGAATGACTAGCACATAGAAGGTGCTTAACAAAAAGTTGTGGAATTAGTGATTAAGTGTTAAGACTCACTTAGCTTATCTGTGATCCAAAGAGAAACATGAAGTGATACACGTTTTAGAAAAAGGCTCTTATAGCTCTCCCTGAATAACTTGAGATAGCACCTCTCCTTCAATACCCTGAGTTACTCTTATTTCTAGCTCTTAACTTCTCATGCTACCTTTCAATATTCTAATACTCAGGATTATTTATATTTATTTAAACTATGTCTTATCCTAAAAAGAAATTTCAAAATATCTGAGGTACATTTACAAAATAAATACCAAGACATTTTCACATTGAGAAAAATCAAAGTTAGAAGTTTGCCTTAAAGAGGAAATAATATCAATAACTATCACTCAGTGAGAATTTACTTCATATAGGTATTATACTAATAACTACTCATGCTATCCTTTAGTATCTTTCCATTCAGCTTATAATATGGGTGATTTATCCAAGTGTTTCAAAATAGGGATACTTAGGTTTATAAAATTTAAGTAATACTGAAAGCTATACAGCTAATGAAGTATGGATATCCCTGAAGTCTGTGTGCTGAACCTATTATGCTGTATTTGTCACTATGTTATGCTGTTTTTCAACAAGGGGAGAACATCCAATGAAGCCATATATGGCAAATTCTACATATCCACTTATTCAACATCCATTCTTGCATCTTTTTTAGCTTGTCTTTCTGTAACGTAGAGGCTGAAAAGCTAAAAACAGCAATCCTTAGACTGCTTTGTAATACCGAACAGAAGTTTGATGGAGCAAATGAGGCAGCCTCTGGCAGGGAGACCTGATCCTCTGGCATGTTTAATCACAGAGTTCTATTTTTCAGGGGCAGCTGTAGCGGTTCTGTTATCCAGTTTCTAATGTCACAAGTGTTAAGCGAATGTCACAAGTGTTAAGCAACAAGTGTGGCAGCAGTGATGTGTCCCTTTAGAAAATGTTGTCCCTGGCCAATCTAGGGCTGTCATGAGATTGCTCATAACAGTTGCTGCTTAAATTAGCTAGAATGCATTGTTGCACTAAGTACCTCAATTGATTTAGTAATTGTTACTAGAAATACGTTTGCTACAAGTAACAGAAACTATATTGCATTTTAATGGAGAAAGTGGAGAGATGAAAATTCCGGTTTTGGAAACCAGACACAAGAAAGCTGAACACACTTTATATACAATGGAATATATTTGGATTCAATTGTCACTTGATATACTTTGTAAAGCAAACTATATGCTGACTGAAGCTATACTATTTAAAAGAGTAGGGACTGATTAGAATATTGGCTAGTGCTGGCTGTCATTGCCACCATTAGGAAAATTCTATAAGAGCAAGATGGACCCAAGTGAGAAGTAAATAGCCTGCAAGCACAGATGGAGGGAAATGCCACTTAGATAAAGAAGCACTCTCTGCCCACAGCCTGACATTTATATTGCCAGAGAATCCTATAATTTGAAGACTTAGAAAAAGGAAGAATAAAAGCAATTTTAATACTTTACATAGAAGCCATTGCAAGGATAGCAAAGCAACAAACTTAGCAAGAGATAAACTCATAGGCAGCCAGGCAAATGGAGCTCATCTGAAGGCAAAAATGAGAGTAAGGGTTTAGCCTCTTCCCAGGTATATTATTTTTCAATTATCCCAAGTCAATGAACATAAAGTCCCAGTCAATAACAGGAATATTCACTGTCAAAAATTTTGACTAGATAAGATCTTTAGCTATAGTTACTCCTACAGGATACTGACTAGATACAAGTAATCTACGAATGCTCTAACAGAACTGTATAGTGACCACACACCCTGTCTGGACTGCAAACTTTCATGACTATCATTGCTCCACTAAAAAATTTACCAAAGAATTACTACACTCTTCCAACACACAACCACAGGCAGTAGTTTCTGAGAGCTGTACAAGAGCTCTTCAGGCTTTTGAAGTATCAGATCTGTACAACATCTCAGAGGGCAGAGCCCGGGAACACAGAAACTGAATGAAGGAGTAAAATACTGCCTGACCAAGAGCTTACACTGCTCTTGGTTCAGGGAGTCCTTGTCATTCCTGATCAGTAAGATTTGAGAGATGCGAGATCAGTAACCTCTCTGTATTTGCTTAATCCCATCTTTTCCTGGATTAAATTTCTCAAAATAGCTAATCTATTTCTTCTCAAATATTGTACATGTTTTGGGGACAGATGCTTTGTCTTTTAGGTAATACAATGCCAGACAAGCAGGAATTGCTAGCTGTTCTATTGTTGAGATTACATTATCACCAAGATCACACACTTTGAGTTGGATGGCATAACTAGAAGAGAGTTTGAGATATCTCTAGTGGAAAAGAGGTAATTATGTTACACCATTTAAAAGAAGAATGTTTAAAGAACGTTAAGTGTTAGGTAGCCGTTGTATGAACTACAGAATATTTTGTTAGATTCCTATCAAATATCCATATTCATCTTTCTCATTGAGGGACCTCCTCGTTTATTTTGTGTGGGGGTTGGCAATGAACACAAATACACACACACACGCACACACACACACACAGCCATATTTTCCAGTACTTTGCTGCTCGCTTTCTGAAATAGGAAACAATTCTGGTCGATGACAAAAGATTAAACTGTGCTGAAGATTTCTGGGAAAATTTTGCTTTAGTGCATTAAATAATCTCTGACAATAACTCACCATAAATTGCCTCCCTTTCTTTATATAAGTGTTCCATCGTATACCATGAGATGAAGTTTTATTTATCTTTTCTTGAATCTGAGAAGGCTTTAGTAACTGATTTGGCTATTGGAATATAGCAGAAGTTACATTCAGGAACTCGTGAGACTAGGTCTCATAAAAGCTTTCAGTGGCAAAAAGTTTATTGATAACACACTGCAGTAATGTAGTGAATAGAAAATGGTCCTAATGAATTCTATATCAGGATAAGGAGATTTCCAGGCAGAATGTTGAAAGTGCCAATTGGTTTCTGTTAGATGCATAACATTAGGTACTTACGGAGAGAATGACATTTTTAGAAAGATATTATTCAGAGTTTTATAGAAAAATTGAGAGGAAAAAAGATTTAAGACTTACTGTGTTCAAAAATAAAATTATTTATCATCCCTAGTTTCTCCAAGTAGCAAAATTTTTCTCAAAATAAGAAATAGCCTCAGAGTAAAACTCAATCCCAAGGTGTTTTCAGTAACACATGACATCAGGGGAGAGTTTACTTCAATAGAGCAATTACAGGACCCTTTCTTGACACCTCAGAAACATTTATGGCAGGGCTGCAATCAGAAAAAAGGCATCTGTGAATATGAAGGAGTATTATAAAGAGTATTATAAAGATAACAGGACTCCTAGGAATCTTAAGGCTGGGAACCCACAGTATCAAGACTCTAATCCTACAATGAAGAGGAATCTATCTGACAAAAAATAAATTGTGGGGCTGACATTTGTCTAATGGTGTGACCCTCAATAAGACTGAATTAAAAGTCATAGAGACAGTTCAGAATTTTTTTCAAAAGAGCCACTGGGGACTCAAAGTTTTTCTAGGAGAAAGTAGGCTGAGAAAGATAGTTAGCAGCAAACACAGGCCATTGCTAATGGAAAAGAAAAAAGTGTAGGGCACTTTTTTCTGGTGCCTAGAAGGCAGAGCCAAGAGACATAGAGACATTCTCTGGGGCAGGACTGGGCCCCAATCAAGGAACTGGTGACATGTGCTCAGTTAGACTTCAGAACTGCCATTGATGAGTGACTGCTGTCTTTTGCCAGACCACAGTCATTTTTAAAATTGATTTTTTTTGTCAGTTTCATAGCCTTGTATCACCATTGTTATACTGAACATTCAGTTTAGAAGATAACTTATTGTGTTACTGAGCAGGTAACTTGTTTCTTTGGTTCAAAATTCTTCTGTTAAAAACAAACTATGCTTGAGGAATTGCACCTGAGAAGTTGGACCCTCTTTTCCCCTTGAACTTTATTTGAATGATGAATCGTAGACTTCAAACCGTACTTGATTTTGCATGTGGGAGGAACATGAATACTGGTAGGCAGAGAGTACAGTGGTAGATAGTTTCCAAAAATAGTCACCATTGAGTCCTTTCTCTTTGCTCACATATGCTGTTTTTCACACGATGAAGTGGGATCTAATTTCCTTCCTGTGAGTTTGAGCTCACCTTAATGATTAGAATGTGGCAGAAGCAATATTCTCAAACATGTAAAACCAGATTATAAGAAGACTTGCCACTTTCACTTTAAATGCTTACTGTTGGGAAGCTTTCTCTTAGAACCCAGCTGCCACACTATGAGAAGCCAAAGCTGTGTGTAGGCATTTCAGCTGAGCTCCCAGCCAACAGCCAATATCAACTCCCAGCCACGGGAGTGAGTCATCTTGGACTTCCAACCCAGCTGAATATTTAGATGATTCCAGTCCCAGACACAATCTGACTGTAATCAGATGAGAGATCTCAAGTGAGGAAAGCCAGTTAAGCTTTGTCAATACACAGAATAAAATATGATGATAAATGTTTTTTGCTACTAAGTTTTGAAGAGTTTTATGTGAAATAATAGGCGCCTGAAACAGCTGTTCAAAGGGCCAACCATATTTCTTTCATTCTTTTCTTTCCTCCTTCCTTTTGCAAACAAAGGCAGGATGGCTAGAGTTGGAACAGTCATCTTAAGATCATAAAGAAAATACCAAAGCATTTTTAGAGACCTTGAGCCTGGATCCCCTGAGCTATAAAGATGTTAACACTAGCAACCACAAACTCCCTGAATTCAAGATATTAGAAAAACGCAATCTCCTATTTGGTTTTTTGGTTAAGAGCATGTAAAGTAAAAATAAAACTAGCTGCTCAATGGAAACCCAAACATTTTTGATACTGAAGTAAAATATTTCTCAAAATTCCTTATAAAAGATATATGCTGTGATATAGTGTACAACTTACTCATTAATGACACATTGAATATAACCTTATCTTGAATATAACCTTATCTTTCACAGCTATGTATTTGATAATATCTCTGTTCAGCGGTGGCATAATGACAGATAGTTACAAGAGGAAAACAATGTAGTCAACTTGTACAGCTGTTGGCAGCCTGAATTAACCTATGGACAAAATTCAGAATAGAGAAATTGGTGACTAGTGATTCTGCCACCAGACTTTATAAAAACTTCTTGCTAGTGAGCTTTAGATAAATGAATATAATAAAATCTTACAGTGAAAACATTACCTATTATTAAAGATGAACTCAAATGCTTAGATGGAGATAGAGTTAAAATTCTCTGATGGAAATTGGAGAGCCTAATTAGTGTATGTGCCTGGATGGAAGGCCCCAATTCAATCTGGAAATTGGCTCAGATAGTACCCAGTAGAACAGTAAGGACTGTTGTCATAGGATATTTCTGTTCATTTCACCAAAAAAAAAAAAAAAAAAAAAAAAGACATGGCAAACTGAGATGTTAATGGTCTAGCCCATAGAATATAGGTCCAATAATATTAACTTGAAAAAATTAATTAGGTATTGCTAATTTCCCTATTTGATTGTATGCATATATGAGCAAGGTGTTGCTTGGGGTATGGAAGGTGATGGAGATGCTAAGGGAAGATAGCATGACTTCTGGCTTGCATACTTGACTGAATGTTGGTGCCCTCCATTGAGACTGGTAACACAGAGTAAGGGTAGTTTGTGTAAGGATGATAATGACCATCAGTTTGATGTATCTCTGGGCCATCCATGTGGGGTGGAAGATATCTATCTATCTCTATCTATCTATCTATCTATCTATCTATCTATGTATGTATGTATCTATCTATCTAGATGTATGTGTGTGTGTGTGTATGTGTATATATACATACATATGATTTGTATATAGAAGCTTGAAAATATGGGTTTTAAATATCAGATGAAAATCTAAGGAAATCCACATTTCTGATTAACCTGTTGTCCAAAACAACATTAATGTTCCCCTCAGCTTGACTGAACTTTAGACAGGCTTCTATCTAACTTGTGGCCACTTATCTACTTTTTTGCTTTTATCAAGTATACACCTTAGACAACATAATTATAAAATTACTATTTGCCCATTTCAGATGTAAATATTTTTTAAATCCTCTTGCCAAATTTAGAACCCCAGAATATTTTCCTCAAGGACCAAAAAGCCACCTTTTTGAAGTCTAAATAAATGTCAAGGAAGATAGCACCGACAGTTTCTATGATAGAGTTTATGACTGTTTATGACAGATGGTAGTTTTGCAACTTGGCTCCTACCTTCCTGAAGCCAAGTTGCAAAACTATCCTCTATTATAAATATGTGAGAAGTTTAGTTTTCCATTGGGTAAAGCCAATTAGCAAACAAATACAGGTGCCCTAGGATTCTCCCCTGGTATCCTCCAGTATGTTTTGGCCAGGCACCCAGTGCTTAAAAAGCCATTCCTGCCTTTTGTTCCAGAGAAGATGAGTTTAGATTTAGTTCTGGGATCTCACCATTGCAACAGCCTTGAATAAAGTCTTCCTTGCCTGTTCAACTTTGGTGCAATGTTTTATTTGAAACTGCATTAATATCATAACTGAAGTAATGGGTGGTTATGACCAGGGAAGGATATTAGTGTGAAGATGAGAAGATCTAGGAGAAGCATAAGAGACAAGGAGATACATAAGTACAAAGAGATACAAAGGGAGAAAAAGAAAAGAAAGAAACAAATAAAAAAGGAAGATATCAGAGAAGCCACGGAAAGATGCTGATTGTTTTATAGGATGTTTCATAGACTATATTTTGGGAAAGGCTGTCTTAGATGGCATTAAAATTTACCCTTCAGTTAATATAAACTATTAAATGATTGTATACCCACAGGATTATTTTGCTTCTCTGAAATGAATTTTACTGGATTATATTGTAGTGTAAGTACATCTAGTGTAAGACATGCTAGTATATGTTAAAAGGCATTATAAGAAAGATGTGCACGATAGTTTTCTGAGGTTACTATAAATATATTGAGGAAAGTGTTCACTAATTTATACCATGGGATCTCCTTACATTACTCCTTGAGAATCTTGGAAAACAAATTTCCCTCTGGTTTCTGCACTAGCAATAACTGAACAGCTTTTGCCTCTCTCTTGAATGAAATTTATGGCACATTTTTAGCAACTTATATCATAGATTTGAGGCCATGAAATTATGCTGTGACCTTATTTTCCTACTTTTGTTTCTTTGTGCCCTGATTTCCTCACCTCCTCAAACTGATTCTTTTTTATTTAACATGCATTTATAAACAAACTTTTCATTTTTTTGGAAACAAATGGAGATTTTTCCATTAGCAAAAATAAATTTTCTGAACTTATTTAGCAGGCCATTTGACTACATTTTAGCTGTTTTCTTTGGGGCAAATTCTGCAAATTTTCTGAGCTTTAGTATCCTTACTTGCAAAAATAGGGATAATAGTCTCTCCCTCAAAGTTATTGTGAGGATTGAATGAATTAACAAATCCAAAACATTTATCATACTAGTATTCAATTAGTCTTAACTATTAATTGTATGTGGAAAACAGTAGACTGTGGAAAAAGAAACAATGAAGATAAATAAGATTGAAAAAATAGTGGAGTCAGAAATTAATATAAGGTATGGTCATCTCTGAACTCTGCTTTAGATCACAGTGTGATAATCTACACACTGACAGAAGTTTCCCATTTGGAGTTACAACAGAATCACTCATAGAGCTTTCTAACTGTTATAGATGTTTAGGCCACTTCTTATGGCAATATAACGTGGATCCTCAAAGGTTGGGCCAGTACACATATATTAAAAATATATATTTTCATAGGCTGGGGACCATCACATTTGCTACACAAGTTATCTTGCTCTTCAGCACTCCTATGAAGAGTCCCTTTTGTCCTGCTAACAGTTTTTTGGCTTTCAGGTCCCTAGATATAATTTTATACCAAAGACAGCAGAAAAGAGTTAAAGGAAAATAAACTGTGCATAGATATTCATTGTAGGTGACCTTGTTAGGAATAATATTCAGTGCCTTAATAGGCAACTAAATCAGAAGCAATAAGCAGCAGCCTCCTGTGGATGCAAGAAATAAAACTGATGAACCTACCCTTATCCAGAAAAGGTGATTTTACCCATAGAAAGTTAACATAATAAAAATATGTGATATTTTAAAATAATTCACATATCTTGAAAATGGGATATTAAAATTCATTAGAAAATACAAGTCAAATAACTGGGATGCTTACTTTTGGAGCTAACCTAGATGTGGTCTAAGAATAAAATAATTATCAGCAGAAATGATGCAGACTTTGTCTTTTCTGAAAGATTATACCTATTGATTTTACCTTAGGATTTAGGATTTGTTAAATCCATAGCTCTAGGTATATTGTGTTGCAGATCTGACAAGCCAAGGACAACTAATCAAAAGTCACATTTGTTGCTTGGAAACAGGTAAATCTGAAGACTTCCTGGACTCCCTGACTACACTGGGACTAGTCTACCTAAATATTAGCTTATTTATCCAACAGAAACTATTGGTCCGTGAGAAGTGTCCTAGTACTGGGAAAATAGTGTTAAAAAAATTTGTCAGAGGGTCCAGTTAGAAGGTGGAAAGATACATTTCTTTATGAGGTTGCTGTAAGGGCACAATCTATCCTATTACAAAACAACAACAAACAACAAAAAACAAAAACAAAAACAGAAAAACAAACAACAACTGGAGTAGGGAGTCTCACTCTGTCTCCCAGGCTGGAGTGCAATGGCGCCATCTCAGCTCACTGCAACGTCTGTCTCCCAGGTTCAAGTGATTCTCCTGCCTCAGCCTTCCAAGTAGCTGGGATTGCAGTAACCTGCCACTATGCCTGGCTAATTTTTGTATTTTTGGTAGCGATGGGGTTTCACCATGTTAGTCAGGCTAGTCTTGCACTTTATATTTTAGGGAGGGAGCTTGAACCCTGCATGGATGAATAACAATATATTCAATCCTGCATGGATGAATAACAATATATTCGTTAAGAAAAATACATGAAACAGGAATAAGAACCAAAGTCTGGAGCTTAAACACGCTCATATTTCCTGCTTTGGAGACAAAGAATTAGAAAAATCAGCCGTCAGCCAAAGCTGCATGCTATGTGAAGAACTTTCTTCCGGTAAGGGAGTGAGAAGAGTCCCAGGATGAAATGAACTTCCGCTCCATTTTAGGCAAATAATAATACGTGCAGGCCCAGGTTGACCTAAAAAGAAGCCTGGCAGATTAAGAGAAGTAACTATCAGAGTTGTTTTGCTTACTTTGCTTCAAAAAGCCTATTTAAGAAAAAACACCTGAGTAATTTCAACATATTCCTGGTGATATGGCATGGGTACTGAAGGAACCTGTATAGTAAGAATGAAGAGAAGTGCAAATAAAACCACATATACTAGAATCTGATGCAAAAATAGAGCCAGAACACCTGGCTATAGGTCCTGTACTGTGGATCTACAATGGGATCTTTTGACGGGAGATCTGGGAGAAAGCCATAGTTTCTTACCAGCCAGACGTAGAAGTTTTAGAGACAGTTCCTCCCTAAATTTCCTCTCTTCTACTTTTACCTCCTGCCATGTAACAGGTGACTGACATAGACAGGCAAAATATGTTAAAGATGATGAATTTAAAATATTCAATTTCTAATGTAAGAAATGGTGAGAATTAATGGAAATAACATCCATCTTAGCAAATCAAGCATAAATTGGTGTTGAGAATACTTTTTGCTTGATTCTTCAAAGGCACAGAATATAAAACTATTTTAAAAATCCTTGAAAATGATGGGATAGCCAGAGGGGTATTTAGGGAAATAATTACTCTAATTGCCCATTTTTATGGAATGGATAATTTCACTGTCTTCATCCCTTCATTTATTTCCTTATAGGCTATTTTTTACCTCCCACCTTAAGAGAAAACAATCTTTTCTTTATTGCTTCACTTAATGGAAGTGGTTAGAGAATTAAAAAAATTAGAAAAGTAAATAAGGTAAAAATGATAAAACTATAATGAGTAAGTTAAAATGAATATAATTCAAACTAAAGTACCAAAGAAAAACATTAAAAAAAAGACATAGCGGATAGGTGATAAAGGGCAACGGGCTATATCCTTGGTAAATAACGAAACTCAAACACCAGCTAGAATCTGATGAGATACAGGCAGCCCAAGGGTTTGTTTTCATAGCAGTGGGTATCCACCTAATAATTAAGAGAAGGTGGGCAGAAAGAAGTTACTTGATTTTCTAGCTCCACATAGTGGGTTGGACAGAAGCTTCAAGCACAAAGAAACACCTGTAAGTTACTCCAAAACCTATTCTTTCTTCCCATTTATTCTCCTCCTGAGCTATAGACTCAACTGTACCAGCTCTACTGATCTCTAATTCCTAGGTTTGGCTAATACCAATAATACCATTAAAGGGAGGTACCAAATGGGAAAGGAGAATAACAACATGTTTTTATTACATCTAAGGTATCACCAGTTATTTTTAAATGTACATATAGAGTTTTAGGGTTTTAGGTAAAAATCCTCGCAATTTCATCAGCATGCTTGTTATGTATCTAATGAAGCTAAAATTCAGCATATCAGCTTTGTAGGTGATTTTGTAGATGTATTATTGAGCACTTTAATAAAAATGTGGCTTATTATAATAATTATAACTAGATTTGCAGTATATGAATGACTATATGAAAATAATAAAGGAAATAATAAAGGAATTTTTAATAAACATGACAAAATTTCCATGTCCAGTTGAAGGATATCCTTTTCGAAGTAGTCATCTAGAGAAATTGTATATTTCTAATTAAGTTGGTGCCAGTGCTGAAAACATTTTGGTAACATCCTCTTTAAAAGCAACTTGGAGACCATTTATGAAAATGATCCTTACTTTAAGTTGCCTTAATTATCAGAATTTTTTTTTTTTTTTTGAGACAGAGTCACACTCTATCACCCAGGCTGGAGTGCGGTGGCACAATCTTGGCTCACTGCAACCTCCGTCTCCCAGGTTCAAGGGATTCTCCTGCCTCAGCCTCCCAAGTAGCTGGGACTACAGGCGCACATCACCACACCCAGCTAATTTTTATATTTTTAGTAAAGACAGGATTTCACCATGTTGGCCATGATGGTCTTGATCTCTTGATCTTGTGATCTGCCCGCCTCGGCCTCCCAAAGTACTGGGATTACAGGAGTGAGCAACTGCGCCCAGCCACTTATCAGAATTCTTATTCTTTGATTCTTACTTCTAATTAGTGATAATGAAAAAGCTAGCTTATATATGACAGCAGTTATTAATTATCATTATTTCCAAGATACTACAGTATATGATTTTTTCCATGTCATAAAACTGGGGCCAAATTTAATCCAAATATGTGTTCTGTGCTAATAACATTTTAAATTAGGGATATTTCATATACAATTATCTGTAGGTTTGGCTTCTCTTGGAAAGCAAAAACTAAGAGCTAACAACACAGGCAAAGACTTTCTCATGGTAACTATTAGTGGGATCTGAAGAGAGGCTGATTCCTTTAGAAGAACAAATACCTTCCACTTTAGTCTCTGCTCACACAATATGTATATATACACTGACATCATGGTGACTTGATTCACTATGGAAAGCCAGTTGGCATATAGGTAAAAATAAGTTTGCATTGTGGATAACCAAATACTTCAATTTACTTCCTTGCGAAATAATTATCTATCCTTGCCTTGTAGAACTTGGGTGCAGCCTTATGGTTTATTTTGGCCAATAAAATATCAGTGAAATTGAAATTTATCACCTTGAGGCAAAAGCTAATGAACTAGCATGCAGTGCATTATATTTGGATGCTTAGATATGAGACAATATTTGGGGCAGAGGTTTTCACATCATCTTTGGTCCTGGAGAAAAGACTACAAAGAGCAGAATCATAGTTCATAACAAATATGTAGCAGAAGTGAAAAATAAATCCTTGTTGCAACCCATTGTGATTTTTTTTTTTTTTTTTTTTTTTGAGACAGAGTCTCAGTGTCACCCAGGCTGGAGTGCAGTGGCGCGATCTCGGCTCACTGCAAGCTCCGCCTCCCGGGTTCACGCCATTCTCCTGCCTCAGCCTCCTGAGTAGCTGGGACTACAGGCGCCTGCCAACACGCCCGGCCAATTTTTGTATTTTTAGTAGAGACGGGGTTTCACCGTGTTAGCCAGGATGGTCTTGATCTCCTGACCTCGTGATCCACCCGCCTCGGCCTCCCAAAGTGCTGGGATTACAGGCATGAGCCACTGTGCCCGGCCACAACCCACTGTGATTTGGAACCATATGTTAACTCTCTCTGACCTAGCCTATCCTGACTTACATGCACATTTACATTACTTCCCTGATCTCAGTAAGCAACTGAGTTCATGACCCATGCTTTTCATATAAGTTCTCCTCTAACTTCTAGAATGTGAAAAATTGAATCTCAATGAGGTTAAACAATTTGTTCAGAGATCGTGAAGTCAGTCTCTGAATATAGATCTGACTCCAAAGTCTATGTGTTTGCTTTAATTCCTCAGTCCCCTATTCCATAACACAATGAAGTATTTGAACTATGCCATTATTGCCATTTCTACATCTTACTATACAGTAAAGATATAAAATGGCTGTAAAATTCACAGATTTCTGAAATATCCAATCAAAGCAGATATGTTACCTTTACACAGTAGTTGCTAAAATAGAATAACATTTTGATATTTTCCAATAAATTACAAATACATATATTAATTTTTAATTATATAGTCTTATGTTTATTTTATAAACACATAATCTGGACCACTTTAAGAGAATTTAAAATCATATTTATTGTTTGGCAAACAATAACTTAGACATTTCTTAATATTTTAAAAACCCCAACACAAAGTAATAAATTTGGCTTCTTTTCCCCACAAAAATGGGAAATACCTTTCAGTAAAGGAAATTTTAAATTATTTTTACACACCAGTTGGTTGTTGGAATTTATAGCTCTTTAACATATGACATCAGCAAAAATAATTAGCATTAACTGATTAATACATAAAAGAAAACAATTTACAATCATATGGTAAGCAGGAAACAAAAACTGATCGGAAAACACCGTTTTATAGTAATTTTCAAACAGATAAATTATTACAGTATAGTTTATCTTCAAGATCTCTGAGCCCATTAATAGAGTACTTCTATACATATAAAGATATAATAAGAGGGTACAGTATTTATTGCAACAACAAATTAAAGGTTGTTAAAATGTATGTAACTTAAATACCCCCCCAACATTGATATAGTGGCTTCTTATTCCTTAAACATAGAAATTCCACTCTTCGTTGTAGAAAGATAAAGTTCTTTCATCAAAAGGCACATTCTTATCTGCAAGAAAAAGAAAAAAAATACCATAAATGTCCTTTCTGGAACAATTTTAAAAACATTTAAAACTATTCAGAAAGATTTGGAGGAGAAGGAAGAATATAATAAAAGTACTCAGTCTTAAAAATTATTAAAAAGAACACCAATAACACATGCTTATTTTGTCTAGATAAATTATTTCAGAAATTATCTATTAAACAGAAATTCTAACTTTTTAAAGGAATTTTATATTTAACTACTGTGAGTAAAGACTAGGTTATATTCATAATAAAGTTTACCCTCATATAATATTCATAAATGACCTTAGTTGACTTGAGTATACAATACAGTTGACTGTTGAATGACATGGGTTTGAATTGCATAGTACCACTTATGTGCAGATTTTTTTCGATAAATATATTTTAAAGTTTTTTTGAGATCTGAGACAATTTGAAAAATATTACAATGAACTACCTAGTTTAGAAATATCAAAAAAGGCCAGGTGTGATGGCTCACACCTGTAATCCCAGCACTTTGGGAGGCCAAGGCAGGCTGATCACTTGAGGTCAGGAGTTTAAGACCAGCCTGGCCAACATGGTGAAAGCCCGTCTCTACTAAAAATACAAAAATTAGCCAGGCGTGATGGTGCACTCCTGTAATCCCAGCTACTCAGGAGGCAGGGGAAGGAGAATCACTTGAACTTGGGAGGCGGAGGCTGCAGTTAGCAGAGATTGTGCCACCATATTCCAGCCTGGGTAACAGAGCAAGACTCTGTCTCAAATAAAGAAAAAGAAATATTAAAAATTTAAGAAAAAAGTACGCCATGAATGGATAAAATAAATGTAGATGCTGATCTATTTTATCATTTATGACCATAATATATATACAAATCTACTATAAAATGTTAGAATTTATCAAAACTTATGCACATAAGCACAGACTGTACATGGTGCTATTTGCAGTCAAGAGATATGTAAGTAAATATAAAGATGTAGTATTAAATCATAACTGCAGAAAATTAACTGTAGTACATAGGGTACTACTGTAGTAATTTCACAGTCCCCTCTAGTTATTATTATGGTGAGCTCAAGTGTTGTTGGTATTTACTTAAAATACCATGTGACACTAATCATCTCCATATGGGCAATTCGTATCTCCAGTAAATTGTGTATTGCAGTAAAAGTGATCTCTCGTGATTCTCGCGTAGTTTCTACTGCATTTAGTGCAATATCATAAACTTTGAATAACATGATGACACCCATACAAAATGCCACTATTGATGATGGAATTGCTTTTGCTGGAAGCAGAAAAAAGTCATGACATTACAAAAAAAAAAAAGAAGTTGGATTGCTTGATATGTATTCTAGATGGAGATCTGCAGCAGGGGTTGCCTGCCTTTTCCAGAATAATGAACCCAGCCTAAGGACCACTGTAAAAAAGGAAAAAAAAATGTGAAACTGTCACTGCAGCTTCATCAGCAAGCACAACATCCTTGCACTTTTTTTTGAAATAACTTTTTATCTCATATTGAAAATTAAGCTTTTATGTGGTTGCATGATTGCTATAAGAAATGCAAACCTACAGACTCTAACATGATTTGAGAAAAAGCAAAATCATTGTATTATAATCTAAAGCAACAGGAAGGTGGAAGATTTAAAGCTGGAAAATTTAATGCCAACAAAAGATGGTTTAATAATTTCAGAAAGAGGTTTGGCTTAAAAAAAATTGTCAAGGTAAAAGGAGAAGCAGCTTCTGTTGGCCAAGAGGCAACAGACCAGAGTCCCCAGAAACCACTGAGAAAATCATTGAGGAGAAAAGACATCCGCCTAAACAGTTTTTAATACAGATGGAAGTGCCCTGTTCTGGAAAAAAATGCCACAAACGACACTTATTAGTATGGAAGAGAAGTGAGCAGTATGATTCAAGACTGAACGGATAGGCTAACCGTACTGTTTCATGCAAATGCAGTAGAGTTTCTCATTAGGATTGCCCTTACATAGAAAGCTGCTAACCACCAAGCCTTGAAGGGAAAAGATAAACACCAGCTGCCAATCTTTTAGTTGTACAACAAGAAGGCCTGGACACTGAAAACTCTTTTTCTGGACTGGTTCCATTGATGCTTTGGCCCTGAAGTCCGGAAGTACCTTGCTAGTAGGGGACTAACTTTTAAAGTTCTTTTGATATTGGACAATGCCCTGGGCCACAAAGAACCCCAGGAATTCAACATTGAAGGTGTTGAAGTGGTCTACTGGCCTCCAAATACAATGTTTCTAATTCAGCTTTGAGATAAGGGGGCCATAAGGATGCTTAGGCTTATTACGCCCAGTACGCTATGGAAAGGTTTATTCAACACTATGGAAGAGATCCCGATAGAGAGAACATCATGAAAGTCTAGAAGGAATATACCACTGAAGATGCTACCATTTTATTGAAAAAGACTTGAGAGCCATCAAGTGCAAAACAATAAGTTCTGCTGGAGGAAACTGTTTCAAGATGTTGCACATGACTTCACAGGATTTACAATAGAGCCAATCAAGGAAATCATGAAAGAACTAATATCCAGAATCTACAATGAACTCAAACAAATTTACAAGAAAAAAACAACCCCACCAAAAAGTGGGCAAAGGATATCAACAGACACTGCTCAAAAGAAGACATTTATGCAGCCAAAAAACAGGTGAAAAAATGCTCATCATCACTGGCCATAAGAGAAATGCAGATCAAAAGCACAATGAGATAGCATCTCACACCAGTTAGAATGGCCATCATTAAAAAGTCAAGAAACAACAGGTGCTGGAGAGGATGTGGAGAAATAGGAACACTTTTACACTGTTGGTGGGACTGTAAACTAGTTCAACCATTGTGGAAGTCAGTGTGGCGATTCCTCAGGGATCTAGAACTAGAAATACCATTTGACCCAGCCATCCCATTACTGGGTATATACCCAAAGGACTATAAATCATGCTGCTATAGACACATGCACACGTATGTTTATTGTGGCACTATTCACAATAGGAAAGACTTGGTACCAACCCAAATGTCCAATAACGATAGACTGGATTAAGAAAATGTGGCACATATACACCATGGAATACTATGCAGCCATAAAAAGTGATGAGTTCATGTCCTTTGTAGGGACATGGATGAAACTGGAAACCATCATTCTGAGCAAACTATTGCAAGGACAAAAAACCAAACTCATAGGTGGGGATTGAACTCATAGGTGGGGATTGAACAATGAGAACATATGGACACAGGAAGGGGAACATCACACTCTGGGGACTGTTGTGGGGTGGGGGGAGGGGGGAGGGACAGCATTAGGAGATATACCTAATGCTAAATGATGAGTTAACGGGTGCAGCACACCAACATGGCACATGTATACATATGTAACAAACCTGCACATTGTGCACATGTACCCTAAAACTTAAAGTATAATAATAAAAAAATTAAATTAAATTAAAAAAAAGAATGACAATAGAATTAATAAAAAATGAAGTTTGGAAATTTTGCTTATGTAATAAAGAAAACAAAAGCATTTTATTATTTCATCTCTTTATCCCTAAAAGTTCACACTTTAGATTTTTTTTCTTAAGAAGAAAAAAGAACAACTTTTTATTGATTCAGGATCGTAACAGATGCCTGAAAAGTAAGTAATCTGGCCCCATTACTTTCACAGGTATTGAGAACAATTTTAAAAATTATTTTTATACAAATGTGAAGTTTAAAAAAAAGAAATTGTGGATATTGCAAAAAAAACAAAAAAGTGTAAAATAAAAGATGTCAAGATAAGGATCTTGGAGTAATTCAAGAGCTAACTGACATTACAATGGAACAATGAACAGAAAATGACTTGATGGAGATGAGTGCTTCTGAACCAGTGCCACATGATAAGGAAGAAGATGTAGAAGAAGCTGTACCAGAAAACAAATTGGCAGTAGTCAATGTGGCAGAGGAATTCCAATTATTCAAGACTGCTTTCAACTTCTTTTATGACATGGACCTTTCTATGATATGGGCACTAAAACTAACGCAAACTGTGGAAGAAGAATTGGTACCAATAGAAACAGTTTTAGAGAAATCAAAAGGCAAAAATCTCAGATGTATTTCTGTAAAGTTACACCAAGTATGCCTGCCTCCCCTTCCACCTCCTTCACCTCTTCTGCCTCTACCACCCCTGAGACAGCAAGATCAGCCCCTCCTCTTCCTCCTCCTCTTCAGCCTACTCAATGTGAAGACAAGGATGAAGACCTTTATGAGATCTACTTTCACTTAATGAACAGTAAATATATTTTCTCTTCCTTATGATTTTCTAACATTTTATTTGGCATACTTTGTTGTAAGAATAGAGTATATAACACATATAACATACAAAATACATGTTAATTGACTGTTCATGATATTGGTAAGTCTTCCGGTTAACAGCAAGTTATTAGTAGTTAAGTTTTTTGGGAGTCCAAAAATTACACGTGGATTTTCGACTGTGTAGTTGGTGCCCCTAGCCCCCATATTATTCAAGAGCCAACAACAGTTATTCATTTCTATGGTTTCTATAAATACAGCTATTTGTTCCTATTTCTAACCTTCAGAAATGAGGATTACTAAAGCTACAAGCTACTAAGTATAATCTATAAAACAATCAATGCTTTCGAAATGTATAATATGGTAACAAAAACTATCCATACTAAAGACAAGATTTCCAATAAACACTACAATGGGGCAAGTTTGCCCATTTACTCTCTTATTGTGTAACTAGTTTATTGTAATATAAAACTATATTTTGACATACAAATTTTTATAGATTTTAATTCTAATTATACAAGTTACTTTACTACTACTTAATTTAAATCCTGGCTTCCAAAAAAATTTCTGCTAGTAAGAGCCATCATAATGAAAAGCATTTGATCAAACCAAATTAAAAGAAAAAAACAAAATGTGCATATTTTACAAACTTAATAAATCTTCCTTTATAATCATCAATAACATTTAGAACTTCATTGGAAAAACATCTGAAAATGAATAATGCTCTTTTTCATCTTATCTGAATCTTTAGTCAGCAGTCTGCAATAGTTCTCTAAATGATTAGTATAAGATAATGAGGTTTTAATATATTTTTACTTTGAAAGTAAATTTAATCCTTTAAAAAATATACTGAAGTTTATTAAAAAAAAACATGTAACACTTAGAATTCTTTTGTACAGCCCTTGTCCTTTTAATGCTTGAAACCCATGATAATACTGATAATGAATTTGTAGACTATGAAAAAAAGTCAATCTGTAAAATCAAAATTGCAGTTTCATAAACTAGGAGAAGAACACAAAATGACTAGAACCTAATCCAAATTCTATCACTAAATAGCCTTTTGAACTTGACTATATACGAGACCCTAAGGAATATCTACAAGATTTTTTTCAAATAGAAAAGTACCTACCACATAAAGAGTCTCTTAAGGTATGGTTTCAGAAAGGCGTTTTGAGACTCGTAATTAACCTCAAAACATATGCAAATAAGCATAACTGTCTATTATGATCTATCAATTATATTACATTGTGCCCGACATTTCCTTGAACCTGTTTATATTTATAAGACTGTATGACCAGCTCTCTCATTTAGAGTATTTCATTCCTTGAGTGGGAATTTCCTCAGAATTCCATTCTGCATGTTTTCATGCTATTCAGGGGCCACTGTAGGAACCACCACTCCCCACTCCCTCCCTGGCATGACTCAACCACGACCAAATGTAATATTGAAGAAGGCATTCTTATTTATATGCCCAATTGGAAATATTTTTAACTCATCAAGAATTAAGCCAATTCTCTTCCAGCCTTAAGCATGGTCTTCCAGCCTTAAGCGAGGTCTCGAATTCCAGACCTCAAGTGATCCGCCCACCTTGGCCTCCCAAAGTTTTGGGATCACAGGCATGAGCCACCATGCTGGGCCTTCACAGGCTCTTATTTGATTAACTTATATCTTTAAAAAAATAACTTTAACTCAATTGCCACCTACTCGGTGAAATCCATGTTGCTATCCCTCAGTTGCTCTTTCTCAGGAATCCCACAGCAGTTTGAAAAAAGTGGAGAATCAGTATGGTATGAGAAAAGTAGCTAAGGATTCCTACTCTCTGGAGAGGTGATATAGAAGTTGTAGAAGGTAGACTGGTTGACTCAAAAAAACTGCCGCAGGCTCACTCCTGTAATCCCAGCACTTTGGGAGGCCCAGGTGAGTGGATCACCTGAGGTCGGGAGTTCGAGACCAGCCTGGCCAACATGGTGAAACCCTGCCTCAACTAAAAATACAAAAAATTAGCCGGGCGTGGTGGCAGGCGCCTGTAATCCCAGCTACTCCGGAGGCTGAAGCGCAGAATCGCTTGAACCCGGGAGGCGGAGGTTGCAGTGAGCTGAGATTGCGCCATTGTGGTCCAGCCTGGGCAACAAGAGCCAAAACCTATCTCAAAACAAACAAACAACAAAAACAAACAAACAAAACTCTGCAACAGAACCAGGAGTACACAGTATAATCTTAGTGAGTCTGTTAACAGGACGCTCTTTCGGCAAGAATGGCAGGGATAGAGGCTGTGCTCCAAAACCAAGCAGGACAAGCCATCCCTCACCTGTGGCCAGCAAAGACAGAAGACTGCAAGTGTGATGGTTAATACTGAGTGTCAACTTGATTGGACTGAAGGATACAAAGTATTAATCCTGGGTATGTCTGTAATGGTGCTACCAAAGGAGATTAACATTTGAGTCAGTGGACTCAGAACGGCAGATCCACCCTTAATCTGGGGTGGCACAATCTAATCAGCGCCAGCATGGCTAGAATATAAGCGGCAGAAAAATGTGAAAGGAGAGACTAGCCTAGCCTCCCAGACTACATCTTTCTCCTGTGCTGGATGCTTCCAGTCGTCAAATATCGGACTCCAAGTTCTTCAGTTTTTGGGACTCGGACTGGCTTTCCTTGCTCCTCAGCCTGCACATGGCTTATTGTGGGACCTTGTGATTGTGTGAGTCAATACTTAATAAATTCCTGTACATATATATTCCATTAGTTTTGTCCCTCTAGAGAACCCTGACTAATACAGCAAGTATGACCTTTCCTATGAACAGTACTATATTTCAGAGTTTATGAGACACACATTTTTCACATTTTAAGATCTCTGAACTTCAGATGCATCTTTCAATTGATGGCATCTTACAGTAGCTGTCAGACAGGGGCAATTCTTACATAGTTGCCATTGGCTGTATGTGTGGATCACAGCTCTTTGCGTTGTTGTCACTTTGAGTGAATTATATGCACTGTTGGTATTATAAGGATGAATTTAATGAGGTTTAAAATACCTTCAAAAAGTCTATTTCATGAATCACCACTGAAGCAAATTTTTTTGTGTGTAGAAATACATAAAAGAGAATAGTAAACTATAATTAATATCAATGAAGCAAATATTTAGCACTAAACGATGACAAGAATCCCATACATGCTTGCCAAAAACAAATATCTCTTAAGATGGAAAGATACCCCGGATAAATGAAAACTCTGCTAGTTTCTGTTTTGAAAAACTATTATACACCAAGCAATACAACTGCAAACACAAATTGCCAAATTCTTCAGAAGGAAAGCACAGTGAAAAAGTACTGAGAGGCTAGTGTGCACAATTCTTGTATAATTTAAAAATATCACGGCCAGGCACAGTGGCTCACACCTGTAATCCCAGCACTTTGGGAGACTGAGGTGGGTAGATTACCAGAGGTCAGGAATTCAGGACCCTGGTCAACATGGTGAAACCCCATCTCTACTAAAAAATACAAAAATTAGCTGGGTATGGCGGTGGGCATCTGTAATCCCAGCTACATGAGAGGCTGAGACAGGAGAATTGCTTGAACCTGGAAGTGGGAGGTTGCAGTGAGACGAGATCATGCCATTGCATTCCAGCCTGGGTGACAAGAGCGAAAGTCCGTCTCAATTAAAAAAAAAAATCGCTACATAATTTCAAAATTTAACTGACAGCTATTTCTTTTCTTTCTTAATGATCTGCTTAAAATTAATGGTGTCTTAGATTAATTGAATAATGAAGTGTGTCTCCACAGAACTTGGATCAATTTGAAGTGAAGAGAGAGGAGAAAAAAGGGGTAGAATCTTTATCAGGATGATATTTACATCCTGAATTGACAAAATTTAAGCTGAAAACAACTGAACTAACTGGAATTTTCAGTTTTCCATCATTATAATATAAAATAAAGAAAAACTAAGAATGTTATATTCTTGCTCAATCACATTATATGGCAGTGACATGGATTACCAGTACACATATATCTATTTCAAATATATAGTCTCACATGAAAACATAAGTAACCACAACATTTAATGCCTTGATGGCTTTCAACATATTTGAAATAGGTATGCAACACATGGGCTATGCATGCTGCTAAGCTTAATAGGTACAAATATTTTTAAAATTACATTCATTCTTTTAATCACCAAACGTGTTGAGTTTGTATTAACTGTGAGGAATATCGCTTGGTACTGAATGGGATGATGGTGATCAAAAAATAGAGAAAAAATATTAAAAAAAGAAAAACAATATCCTTCTTTATTAGTGCAAAACTACAAATAAAGCTTGGAAATAATTCAGAAGGACAAAAAACCTTGGCCTAGAAGGGAAGCCTGAATTCTAGTGTCATCTTGATCAATTATTTGTTGGATGTTCTTAAGTTTTTTGGATTTTTGTTGTTGTTTTGGATAAAATAAATAGCTTTCAATTAAGACTAAGGATTGTCTTTTTAGGGTAGTCTACAAGATTAAAACAGGCAATTACAGAGACCAAAAACTGGGAAAGATTCTAGAAGTGCAGTCCAACTATATTATTTGGCAGGCAAATTGGTAAGGAGGAGGAATCAAGATTCAAGAGATTGGTCTAAGGGCATTCAGTCAATAATAGAAGCTCAAGAAGCACTTCGGTCTATATGATTATGTCCTGTTGCTCCTTATTTTATCATAATACTTCTCAGTTCTGGAGGGTTTAGTCATCGAAATCTGAAGATTAGATCCTATGTAAAATGCTCAGTTTTCTATCATTTACAGAATTTTCATGGTATTAAAAAAAAATGCTACTCTGGTTATAGCAATGGATTCCTATTTCTTCTACAAACAAACAGACTATAAAATAATAAACAACCAAGACATTCTATTAGTATGCGCTATACTGTATCCTACACACTTATTGTACCGGATACCTCTTCTTTCTCTACGAAACTGCTATTCATAAATAATAATGCCTTAGAATCCATGCCTTCATTCAGTGACTCCAATCCCAAATATTTCTTTTTCATCGGTAGCCAAATTTAATCTTCAGAAACATTTTGAAAAAAATTATACAAAAGTTCTTTTTTGCTACCTGTTTAATGACAAACACAGCAAAGTTCCCTTTAAGAGAAAAAATTAAGTAGGAACTATCTTACTACCAACATACCAGTGAACAAACTAAATAGAAATTTCTAAAGTAAATATTAGTACTTTAATCTTATATTCTATTTACTTTGACTAAGGTTAGTGTTTATTCTGATACTATGTTATACCCAACAATTAAGATAGTGTTTTGGAAATTAGAACTACAGTATTTTCAAATTGATAACTGTTTGAATAAGATACTCTTAACAAGGGTTTCTCACTAAACACTTATATTGAATCTGCAATCTGATTCTGATATACTGATGTTAATAACCAGGAAATATTTTATGGCCAAGTATCGCATTGAGCACAAAATGTAATCAACACATACAATACAGTAGTATATTTAATGAAGCATAACAGCAGTAGCCAAAAAGCAAATTTAGGGCTTTTTAAATTACATATTTGGCAGAAATTACTAAAGTAGCCTGAAATGACAGAAATATTAGCTTTTAGAATCTGTTACCAAGATTGTCAAAATGTCCTCTAGTTTATATCATTATAAAATTATTTAAAATGATTATAAAATCATTTTAAAACTTAATTATTTTTAATTATTACGGATACATAATAGTTTTACATATTTATAAGGTACATGTGATATCTTGATACAAGCATACAATGTGTAATAATCAAATCAGGGTAATTTAAAAATAATTTTACTAAGTCAAAATAGCAAGAAGGTATTGTTTCCATTTGTTGATCCATGCTGTAAAGCATTCTTTTAAACTTGTGTTTCTTGAGACTGCATAAGAGAATTTGTCTCCATTTTGCTTTGAGAAAAGCGATAGTAATTTTAGTCAGCATATGCGGCCTCTGACTCCTCATCAGTTTTTCTTTCTGGAAAAGCTGAAAATTCTACCAACAGTCCAAGAACTGAGATTTGTTTTTCAGCTTTATAATTCCTTTGTGCAAAATGATTTAGCAACTAAACAAAAAAATTGCCTCTAACTAACAAAATTAGGATAACAACAGCACATTCAGGAAAGTTATATTAAGCAGCACGAACTATTTTTTTTTCCCAGAAACCCACAATTTTTCCCCATTTGACTGTATTGAACTTCAATGGTTAACATACAAGACACAGTTGGTGGAACGGTGGTTAGCTACTCAGTATCCATTCCACCTCAACTGATAAGTCTGAGCTAATCATGGTACTTCCATTTTCCTCCCCAGGTCTTAGTTTATGAATGATCTCATAATCTAATCCTGGATAATGATGTGAAAAAAATAAAAATAAGAAACAACTGTGTTGGAGGACTTTAGGGAAACCTTTCTCATTCTTAAGAAAGAGACATAAAAGAGTGTGGCCCTAACTTCCAGTTAAAGTTACCGTCTGGTTGTAATTATAGGAACTGCTAGTATGATCCTCTTATCAACCTAAGAATAAAACCAACACAGAACAATGAGCAGAACCAAGGGAATCACAGAGGAGAGGAGCAAGACCCTTGAGGTACTGTGCCTGGTGAGGCCCCTATCTATGACATTCTGTTACATGAAAGAAAACACTTCCTTCAGGAAATTTATATTAAATCATATATTGGTATTTTCATATGGCTCAATTTAATATAAAGAAATAGAGAAAATAATTACTCTACATCTTAATGACCAATAACAATCATTGTTAATAGTTTGATGTATTTAAGGCCACATTGAAAAACACCACTCTCAGAAAGAGCTGACTACAAAAAGCTAGTTTTGTAAAATTGTAAGCAAGGAAATTCATTTGCCTCTCTGGAAATGACTTGCTTCCTGTTATTCTGTGGATAGAATTTGGAAAATGAAGAGGCACTAATTTTAAAAACAGTTAAACAAGAAGACAGCACCAGTAAGGGATGATCTCACAAGAATTATTATAAGTTATACTGTAGACTGTTCATATCCTTTGCCCACTTTTTGATGGGGTGTTTGTTTTTTTCTTGTAAATTTGTTTGAGTTCTTTGTAGATTCTGGGTATTAGCCTTTCGTCAGATGAGTAGATTGCAAAAATTTTCTCCCACTCCGTAGGTTGCCTGTTCACTCTGATGGTAGTTTCTTTTGCTGTGCAGAAGCTCTTTAGTTTAATTAGATCCCATTTGTCAATTTTGGCTTTTGTTGCCATTGCTTTTGGTGTTTTTGACATGAAGTCCTTGCCCATGCCTACGTCCTGAATGGTATTGCCTAGGTTTTCTTCTAGGGTTTTTATGGTTTTAGGGACATGGATGAAGCTGGAAACCATCATTCTCAGCAAACTATAGCAAGGACAAAAAACCAAACACTGCATGTTCTCACTTGTAGGTGGGAATTGAACAATGAGAACACTTGGACACAGGAAGGGGAACATCACACACTGGGGCCTGTTATGCGGTGAGGGGAGGGAGTAGGGATAGCATAAGGACATATACCTAATGTAAATGACGAGTTAATGGGTGCAGCACACCAACATGGCACATGTATACATATGTAACAAACCTGCATGTTGTGCACATGTACCCTAGAACTCAAAGTATAATAAAAAAATATAAAAGTTATACTGTAGACTAATTATATTCTGTACTGCAATTGAAAAGGCAGACAAATCATTCTACTTATATGCTTTATTTTGGGAGTCCGTGTTTGAAAAATTAACAGTAATACAAGTGGTAGTACAGAAGACAGAAGGATCAGAATTTAGAATTATCCTCTTTAGGCATAAATCAAATAAATATTAAGGATTATTCCTCTTTCATGATTTCATGCAATCAATATAGAACATGCGGTGTTTGGTTTTTTGTCCTTGCGATAGTTTACTGAGAATGATGTTTTCCAGTTTCATCCATGTCCCTACAAAGGACACGAACTCATCATTTTTTATGGCTGCATAGTATTCCATGGTGTGGGGTGGGGGGAGGGGGAGGGACAGCATTAGGAGATACACCTAATGCTAAATGACGAGTTAATGGGTGCAGGAAATCAACATGGCACATGGATACATATGTAACAAACCTGCACATTGTGCACATGTACCCTAAAACCCTAAAGTATAATTAAAAAAAAAAAAAAAAAAAAAAAAAAAAGATTCATAAAAAAAAAAAAAAAAAAAGAAGTTAAATTTAAAAAATTAATTTACATATATGTATATATGTATATATACATGCAATTTACTCATATTTTTAAACTTGTCTTTTTCCTTCAAAACTACCTTAATCTTACATCTTAATTTTTTTTAATCAAGAGTAGGACCACCAAGAAAAATGAGATATTCACTATCAGAAGTCTAACTGATGTAATTAAGAATTTTTCTAGTTCAAATTGGTCAATTATGTAAAAAAAAAAAAAAAAAAAAAAAAAAAAAAAAAAAAAAAAAAAAAAAAAAAAAAAAAAAAAAATGAGATTAATTGCAGGATATTGCAGACAAAGTCATTTGAACTAAGCCTCAGTTTTCCTATCTTTCAAATGAGAATAGGAACTACTCTGCAAGAAATGTTTTTAATGATTTCATAGTGAATTTGGATCCTAGCATAGTCTCTGATACATCCTGCACTAAGGGTGTGTTTTATTAACAAGCAGCTGTCACAATCACTCCTATTGTAGTTCTGTTACTTCACTCTGTCCAGGCCAGAAATAAAAATTCCCTTTTATGAAAAACTGCACCATTTACATAGATATTCTTTTCTGTTCTGGCTTTTAGTTATTTGAATATTATCCCTGCCCCCTCCTCCCTGGTAGAATATAGGTTCTTTTCTAATTTTTATTCAACAAGAGTCAAATTTGGGTGAAGAATTATAACAAGAGAGAAGTAAACAGGAATAGAAGTAAAGCAAAAAGCTTTATTGCTAAACAAGTTAAGATAGCTGAAATAGGACTTAGTAATTTCAAATAAAATATTTACTCCAAGAATGAAAGCTGGACCAAGTCATCAGTTTAAAAATAACATTTTAAGTTTGAGGCCCGGTGCGGTGGCTCACATCTGTAATCCCAGCACTTTGGGAGGTCGAGGCGGGTGGATCACCTGAGCCCAGGAGTTTGAGACCAGCCTGGCCAACATGGTAAAACCCCGTCTCTACTAAAAATACAAAAATTAGCCAGGCTTGGTGGTGCACACCTGTAATCCCAGCTACTGGGAAGCCTGAGGCATGAGAATCGCTTGAACCTGGGAGACAGAGGTTGCAGTGAGCTGAGATGGCGCCACTGCACTCCAGCCTGGGCGACAGAGCAAGATTCCGTCTCAAAAAAATAAAAAAAAAAAAAATTATAAGTTTGGAAATCTGTGGAACTGTATGTTTCTTTGTCCTTTAGAATCCAATTCAGTGGTACATTGTGCTCACATATAGAGTTCATTAATCAAATAAAAATAATGATTGGTTTATACATGATTGTCTTAACCATGTAGTTAGGATGTTTTCAGAGAGTTTAAAACAGGTTCAAGTGCTGTTTTATTAGGAAATGTCACATTCTATTAAGAAAAAAAAAAACCTTTACTTGAATCAACTTTACTACATTTAATTAGACAGATTAATATAACTTCTTTGAGCAGGAATACTACTGAACTGATTTATTTATTAAATCATATTGATAATATTTTAAAGTACTTCCATGAAACTTTCAACAGTTCTAAAAAAAAAATTAATCAGGAATATCAGAGTCAGCAAGGGAATCATCTTTTCAGTTCAATGGTAAAACCCAAACTGCAACAGTTATATGTTTCCTGATATTCTTTGATGGCAGACTTGAATTTGCCTTGGTTAACAAAATATGTGGCTAATATAATCAGTACAGCAACATATAACACATGTAACTACAGCCATCAGAGACTTTGCTGTAAAAATGGTTGTAAAACCTACTCTATCCATTGCAGGGTATTTGTAGCAATCTTGGCAATGGAAAATAGATTTACTGATCACAATAACAACAGTAAAAGATGCCACATTTTTCAACCTTTCTATTACTTTATAATAAAGTAACAGTAAAGTAATAGTATGTGTGTATATATGTGTATATATATATATATACACACACACTTAAGTATATACTTTATATATTGAAGTACATGTATTTATATATTTACTGGAATATAGAAATATAAATTTAAATAAATATTTCTATATATTTATATATTTATTGGAATATATATGTATATATTTAAGTATTTAAATAATCACAAGGAAAAGCAGTTATGTGAAAATTATGCACATAATTCACCACTTAATTGTTTTCTATAGTCCAGTATTTTATGGACAAATTTCTTGATAAAGCAATTTACAATTACATGAGAAGTAACAGAAAATCTGAATAGCTCTATGTATATTAAATAACTCTTCCCATCCAATAAAAAAGTCCATTCACTTAACAGTTTCACTCATTTCTTCTATCAAATACTTAAGGAAGAAATAATGGCAGTGTTACACAAATTTTTTAAACACGTAGATGCAAAGGGATCACTTCCCAACACATTTTATGAGAAACGCAAACCCTAATATCAAAACATGATAAAGATACTATAAAAGACACACATACGTATATATATATACACACACACATATATATGTATATGTACATATAAACTCTATAAACTACAGACAAAAATACTTTAAGAAAACATTAATGAATTGAACACAACGATATATAAAAGGATACCATGACAAACGAGGATTTGTCTCAGGACTATTACGTTGGTTTAACATTCAAGAATCAATTAATGAAATTCACCATGTTTATTTACTAAAAGGAAAAAAATCACTTTCAGTACATGCAGAAAAAGTATATGATAAAATTCAACACTATTCATGATAGAAATTCTTAGCAATCTAGAAACAGTAAGAAATTTACTTATGCTAACAAGCAATATCTACAAAAAAACTGACAGCTAACCTACTTAATATTGGGGCAAGCCTTATCTGATATTTACTTCCTATAATGCTACAGCAATAAAAATAATTTGATATGTAATATGCATATAATCCGGGATATCTAACTATTTTAAAATCCACCTATTAGCGATCTTACTTCCCTCTGCAATCTTTGGCCATCTTTGTCATGTAACTGAACAGATTTATAGGATTTAAGAGATTAAGATGTGGGCATTATATAGCTGTTCTGGGAAATCCTTGGTCAAGTTCCTCTTTCAATGACTAAAGAGATTTTATATCTCCACATAAGTATAGACTTTTTCTTCCAATTTACTGGGGGGAAAATGGTATTAACCATGAGTATCATTTGTTACTGAAGTGAGCCACAATAAGATCAGTGTGTAGCTTTCACACAAGAAAAGTTTAAAATGTTTAATGAATTGATAGCGTAATGCATGCTTAATCTCTAATATCAACATTAAAATATCAGATCGAGTTCTGCCCATTGAATTAAAAAGTCAGATAGGGCCCTTCTTCAAATAAAGTAATGGTATTTGGAATGTATATCTCATTATAGAAAAAAATATCTAAGCCACAGAAGGTAATAGGAATAAACACACCTCTTCTCACACCTCTTTAAAACTGCTGTTATGTGGTAGAAATGTGGCCACCTTCCCCAAATTATTCACCCGACCTCTGAAAAAAATAGCACAGATTGCTAGAATCAGTGTGAGTGTAATTTAAATGATGTTTGATATTGTTTCAAAAAGAGAATAAAAGGAGAACAGAAAAACTGTATGACCATTCTTTGCTTCTTTGTGCCCTGAAATATCCATCCTTATTGCTCATTTTAAAAGAGAAAAGTAAATCTGGCTTAAAGAAGAGCATTATTCCTGATTTAGTCAAAACCTAAAAATTGTGAATCCCAACTCTATATCTAAGACTCCTTCATTCTGCATTGTGGAGATATATATATATATATATATATCTCCATATGTGTGTGTGCATGTGTGTGTGTGTATATATATATGTGTATATACATATATATATATGATTGTTAAATGCCTGAGGCTGAGCATTTTGTCCATTTTTGTGCACTATTGTATACATCCCAGAGCTTAGTACAGTGCCTGGGGCACATGGGAATTAATCAGTACTTTTAATGAAAGAATGAATCTATCCAATTTGCTCTGCCCAGTGGGATATCATCTTATAGCCACCTTCAATTCCTCATCATTAAAACTGATTTCACATTATCTGACCTATAATTCTGCTCCCAGAAATTAACCCTGAAAATCTGCCTCCAACAATACAAAAACACATTTGCACAAAGTTATTCCTTGCAGTACTATTTATAATTACCAAACAACTAAAAACTACCTAAATGTCAAACCATAGGTGACTGAATAAACCATGGTTATTATGCTACAGCCACTACTGAATAATATGCAGCTGTAAATATATATATATATATATAATAGCCTCCATAGAGTAATATGTAACTCTATGTCATATATGTTCATATACATATGACATAGTAAATGGCACGACTTATAGCTACATATTACTCTATTGTGATTATAATACATACATATATGGCATGACATAGAAAATATCAAATACAACAAAAAAGTATAATAGAGCATATATAGCATATTACGTCTTATGTAAGAAATGAGGTAAACATAAGAAATACATGTTTCTGTCAACTTTTACCAAAAAAACTATAGTGAAGATAAACTAGAAAATAATGAAGTTGTTTATCTTCAAAGGATGAGGTGGGAAGAATGGAGTAGAGAGTGGAAAGTATACAAGAGAGACTAGAACTTTTGTGTGTGTCTGTATATATTTGTGTGTGTTTAAGTTTCATGTATAGTATTAACTTTTGGAAGCATGTTAGTGTTTTCCTTATAAAATAAAATAAAAATAGGAAAGGAAGAAGAAACCTAAAACAGAAAGCAAACTAAAATAAGTTAAATTATATTTCAAATGACTACTATGAGCACACTGAAGAGGAGTGTGGGAAAGAACTAAGCCAAATTATTTATGAACACAGTATCTGACTATATATCCTTAGTACTGGACATGATGGGACACTGAGGAGAAAACTGCAAACTTTCATACATTCTTTTTAGAAAGTTTTTTTTTAAGCAAAGCAATTCTTTAATAGGCAAAGAAACTCAGAATCTAATTCAGTTTTATTATAAGACTGAACCAATTAGTAAAACTATTGAAGCCAGAGATCTCATGTACAGTAGAAAAACACAATTATGGAAAGGAAGCAGGCAAAAAAGAACCCAGTAGAGATAAATTGGAATGGGAAGTGTGAAGTGATAATATCTAAAGTACACATATATATGTGTGTATATGCAAGCACATGGACACAGGTGTATTTATGTATATAATACATAAATACATACATTTAATGGAACTGTGTGCTGAAAGGCCCAGAAACAAAGTCCACCCAGTTGCAAAGAGTTTGCCTAGTGCCCATTCAAAGAAACCAGGGCTCTATGGAGAAGTGCTAGATTTCAAGGCTGAATCCAAAAGAGTCTAGAACATCTGGTGAGGATGGAAAGTAAGGAGGTACTTGAAAAACATGGGACCGAGTTACAAGGACAGAAACCATTTTGAAGAAGCTCCCACTGACCACATCTGAGACCACATGTGCACTACAATAAGTACAGCAATGAATTATGAACCTTTGAAAAAGAGAAAATCATCATTACATATTGATGATAAGACAAGGAAGAAGGGAAGGTTTTTACTTATAGGAGAATGTCAATGCTGACTGGTTAACAGAAAAGAAATAATGAAGTTTGAAAATAATTATGTTCTAACTTTCATAACGAAGATTAGATCAGGCAAGAATTGTGATGAACAGATGTTAAACATAGGGAGAAATTTAGATGAGAAATACGATATTTTCATGATTGTAATGCATGAATATATGCTCCTTGAAGAAAAAAAGTCAGATAGATATAGAAGGAAAACTGAAGATGAAAAATAAACTGTTAACCTCTCTAACTCATCTTTTCCCCACTGGCAGCCAAACTTCACAAAGTCAGATTTTTTTGTTTTGTTTTGTTCTGCTCTCTAATGTATCTTAAACACATAGACCAGTGCTTGGCAAGTGGATAACTGCTACATCATTCATTTGTTGGATAAATTGATGAATAGGTAAATAGTAATGTGCTGTTCCTGTCACTTTATTTAGATATATATTAAAGAAGTTTTGCCTTATTTATTAAGTAAATTGGGTGAGATTACTAAATAACTCAAGATGATTTCATTCTTATCCCTGAAACATGCTTTACCATTATTATAACCAATTCTCGCTCTTTCACTCTCAAAACAGGACGTACATCTTGGTTAAGATGGTAATTAAGGAAGGTAATTAATACCTTCCAAAGCTGCTTAAATAATTCACTCCTCTCTGCCTTTCCTGCTGTAACTGTAATGCAAGTCATCCCATGCATTTGCACCATCTAACTGCTTTTCTTCTTTGTCACCTTACTCTTTATCTTGGTCTCCTTCAACCCATGCAGTCAGGGTAATCTTCAAAACATAACTTTGTAATAATCAAAGTTTCCCTTGTCTTAAAATTTTCAAAATGACTTTTTATGGCCTATAGAATTGAGGATTAGCATAGATTACAACTGTTTCATGAACTTTTTATTTCTCCATCTTTAGTGAGGTGTAATTGGCAAATAAAAATTGGATATGCTTAAGGTGTTTACCTTGATGTTATAATGTGCATATACTACGTGAAACAATCACTGCAATCACGCTAATCAACATATCCATCACCTCTTGAGATTACCATATTTTTGTGTGTATCAAGAACACTTAACATCTACCCTCCTAGCAAACTTAAAAGTATACAATGCTGTATTGTATTGTTAACTATATTCACATGGTTGTACAAGTTATTCATCTTGCATAGCTTATTCATCTTGCATAAATGAACTTACTCATTTTGCATAACTAAAATTTTGGATCCCTTGACTAACATCTTCCTATTTTCCCTTCTCTGCAGCCCCTGGCAACCCCTATTCTATTCACTACTATAAGCTTGACTATTTAGATTCCATATATAAGTGAGATAATGTACTATCTGTCTTTCTATGTTTGGATTGTTTCAAATAACATAAATTCCTCCATGTTCATCCATGTTGTTGCAAATGTCCAGATTTTCTTCTTTTTTAAGGCTGAACAATATTCAATAGTATATTATACATGTAATTATGTATATTATATATACATATACATATCATACTTTTCAAATTCATTTATCTGTTGATATGGTTTGGCTGTGCCCCCACCTAAATCTTGTCTTGAATTGTAGCTCCCTTAATCCTCATGTATCATGGGAGGAACCTGGTGGGAGGTAATTGAAACATGGGGGCAAGTTTTTCCCATGCTGTTCTCATGATATTGAATAAGTGTCATGAAATCTGATGGTTTTATAAAGGGTGGTTCCCCTACACATGCTCTCTTGCCTGCCGTCATGTAAGATGTGCCTTTGCTCCTCCTTTGCCTACTGCCATGATTGTGAGGCCTCCCTAGCCATGCAGAACTGTGAGTCCATTAAACCTCTCTTTCTTTATAAATTACCCAGCCTCTGATATTTCTTCTAAGCAGTATGAAAACGGACTAATACATCTGTCAATGCACATTTAGGTTATTTCCACAGCTTGGTTAATGTGAATAATGCTGCAGTGAACATGGGAGTGCAGATCTCTCTATGCAATAATGGTTTCCTTTGTATATATATCCAGCAGCAAAACTGCTAAATCATAAGGTAATTATATTTTTAATTTATTGAGGAATTTCTGTACTGCTTTCCATAACAGCTGTGCCAACTTATATTCCCACAAACATAATACAGAGGTCATGTGCCCATTTTAAAATCAGATTATGTGAGATTTTTGGCTATTAACTTACATGCATTCCTTATAAATTTTGGATATTAACTCATATATATATGTATACACATATATGGTTTATAAATATTTTGTCCCATTATTAAAGTTCCTTTTCACTCTGATGATTATCTACTTGGCTGTGCAGAAGCATTTTAGTTTGATGCAACCCCATTTGTCTATGTGGACAGCACTGTCAAATGCTTTTTCTGTGTTTACTGAAATGATCCTGTGGCTTTTTTTCTTTCAACCTATTAATGTGTTGTATTGCATTGATTTGCATGTGTTGAAAGATATTTGCATTCCAGGGACAAATCCCACTTAATCATGGTGTATCATCATTTTAATACGCTGCTGAATTTGGGTAACTAGCATTTTATTGAGGATTTTTGTATCTATGTTCATCAGGAGTATTGGCCTGCAGTTTGCTTTCCTTCGTCTGGCTTTGGTGTCAGGATAACACTAGCCTCATAAAATGAGTTTTAAAGTGCTTCTTCTTCTATTTGTCAGAATAGTTTGAGAAGGATGAGTATTAATTCTTCTTTAAATGTCTGGTATAATTTACCCATGAAGCCGTATGGTCTTGGACATTTCTTTGTTGGAAAGTTTTGACTACTGATTCAATTTCCTTATTTGTTACTTGTCTGTTTGGACTTTGAATTTCTTCTTGATTCAAGTTTCATAGATTGTATGTTTCTAGGAATTTATCCATTTTTCTAGGTTATCAAATTTGTTGGTATATAATTGTTCATAATATTCTTATGTCTTCTTTAATTTCTGAGGTACCCATTGTAATTTCTTCTCTTTTATTTCTGATTTTTATTTGAGCCTTTTCTTTTTTGCTTAGTCTAGCTAAAGGTTTATTGATTTTATCTTTTCTGTAAACAAAATCTTAATTTTATTGATTTTTCTCATTGTCTTTTTCAACTCTATTTAATGTATTTCTATTATAATCTTAATTATTTCCCTTGTTCTGCTAATTTTAGGCTTAGGCTTAAAGTGTTTTTCTTTTACCACTTTCTTAAAGGGTAAAGCCAGGTTGTTTATTTGAAGTCTTTCTTCTTTCATAACATAGGTATTTATTGCTATAAACTTCTCTCCTAGCAATGCTTTTGCTGCATCCCATAAGTTTTGTTATGCCATTTTTTTTTGGTATCAAAATAGCTTTTAAAATTCCCTTTGATTACCTATTTGACCCAATAATTGCTCAAGAGTGTGTTGTTCAGTATATTAGTCCATTCTTTCATTGCTATAAAGACATACCTGAGACTGGGTAATTTATGAAGAAAAGAGGTTTAATTGGCTCGTGGCTCTGCAGACTATACAAGCACGGTGCTGACATCTGCTTGGCTTCTGAGCTTGTATCAGGGAGCTTTTACTCATGGTGCAAGGTGAAATGGGATCAGTTACTTCAAATGGCAAATATAGGAACAAGGAGGAGCAGGTGCTAGACACTTAAAACAACCACATTTCACAAGAACTCACTATCATAAGGACAGCACCAAGCCATGAGGGATCAGTCCCCATGACCCAAACATCTCTGATCAGGCTTCAATTCCAGCATGGAGGGTTACAATTGACATGAGATTTGGCCTGGAGGTATATTCAAACTATATCTTTTAGTTTCCACATATTTATAATTTTTCCTGTTTTCCTGCTGTTATTGATTTCTATTTCTATTCCATGGAGGTTGGAAAAGACACTTGGAATAATTTCAGTCTTCTTAAAGTTGTTAAGACTTGTTTTGTGACCTAACATGATTTATCTCAGAGTGCATCCCATGAGCACTTGAGAAGAATGTGAATTCTTCTGCTGTTGGGTGCAAAGTTCTGTATATATCTGTCAGGTCCATTGGTCTATAGTGTTGTTTAAGTCAGAGGTTTCTTTATGGATTTTCTGTCTAGATATTCTATTCATTATTGTAAGTGGGATATTAAAGTCCCATAAATTATTTTATGGCTGTCAATTACTTGCTTCAGATCTGTCAATATTTGCTTTATAATTTAGGTGCTCTGATAGAGTCATACTAATTGTCATATCCTCCTGGTGAATTGACTCTTTTACTATGTAATGATCTTTTTTTTTTGTCTCAAGAGATAGTTTTTGACTTAAAATCTAATTTGTCTGATAAAAATTTAGCAACCCCTGCTTTGTTTTGGTTACCATTTGCATGGAATATCAGTTTCTGTCCCTTTTCTTTCATCTTATGTGTGTCTTTAATTGAAAGTGAGTGCCTAATGAACAGATGGAATTGTTTTGTTCATGTTTGCCTACTTAGGCTGTAGTACTATTAAAATGTGTAATTGATGAACATATTTGTATTAAATGAACAAATTATCAGCATTACTGAAAGTTCCTTTGTGTGTGTGCATATGTATAAACAGCTTAGATAGACAGACAGATGGATAGACATATATAGATATAAATATAGATACACAGGACTTAGTAGTCCAATTTTTGTTGAGTCATCTTCTTTTCTGTAATCCTAAGATTTCTGTTTTCTTTGCATTTGTACCTGACTCTGGACTCTAATTCTCCTTCAGCCAAGTAATCCCTCTGGATTCCAAGATGTCTTTCCTTATTAGGTTGAATCTTTGTTGCCTTTTTTCCCCATTCTATTTACATTGGCATTTATTCTATACTCATGTCATTTTATTTATCTAAACCTCTTAGGAAAGGTCTTAACACTTACTGAGAACAGATCTCAGTATATATATTACAGTTATATGATCAGACCATAAACAATTAGCCCCCCAATTCTGCAAGGCAGCACTATTTACAAACACTAGAACCCAAACTAAAAAGAAAATATCTTCAGAATACAAAAAGGAAACTAAGTTTACTAAGTATTTCTCTCACACACACACACAAACACACACGCACACAAACACACATGCACACACATACCCGAGTTAATACGTATTGCAAGAATGAAGAAGTTAATGGGTCCTAGGCTTAATAACTGGGTGATGAAATAATCTGTACAACAAAACCGCACGACACAAGTTTACCTATGTAACGACCCTGCACTTGTACCCCTGAACTTAAAATAAAAGATAAAAAAAAGAAGAAGAAATTTTAAAAAATTATTTTGAGATGGTGTTCTGTTGCTTGTATCTATTTGAGCAAAACAATGTGAATGTGAGCTATGGGGTAGATAGCAAAAAGAACTTCAGTAAACATAACTGAAGAAACTGTGTTGGAATACAAGCTGTTAAATGAAAGTCTATTTTACTTCTTCAGTTTACTTGGCAAAGACTTGCTTCCTGATTCATGGAATTCAACTACTGGAATACTCACCTTCGAGGATGATTGGCATCAAACAATGTGTTGTCATCATCCTCATCATCTTGTTCTAAAGGTGTCAATTCCATATTTTCTATATTAGTGTCCAAAACTCCATATCTCCTAGTCTTTCGGTTTCTTCTTCTCATCCTATCAAATAGAACAAATTAATGAATAAAAGTTATTTAATATGGCATAGTTTATATTTATTTGTAAAATAAATTATTATTCTATTTCTGACATAGGAAACACTCAGTATCAGAATGGTTACATTTCAGATATGCAACAAATTTACCACCTAGGATTAAAGTTCTTGAAACAAAACCTACTCATACATGTTTATGTGCCATCGCCTGTTTCTTCTGTCTGACATACTCTCTTCTCTGTGTCAACTGATGGTGTTGACAAATAGCTTTTAAGCCTTAATTCAGGTACCGTACTTTAAGCCTTAATTTTTAAAGGCTTAGGTCAGGTACTTCTTTACTGAAACCTCCTGCTCCAGCCTTTTCCCCATGTCCTCCATGCTTTCTTACCACTGTTTAGATGCCCCTCTAAGAAACTGTATGTACATGCATATTCACAGACTAAACTGATAGCCCACAACTCTAGCTGCACACCAGAATTACCTGGGAGTATTTTTTAAAGTCCCATGTTTAGGCCATAACTGAATCAAAATGTACAGCAAAAAAGAACTAAATATGAATATTTTGTTGAGTTCCTAAATGTGATTCCAATGTGATATAAACCATTATCAGAGATCAGTGGTTCTTGCAGTGTGGTTCTCTGGATCAGCAGAATCACAGTCACCTAGGAACTTACAAGAAATGCAAATCTTCATGGCTAGCCCAGACCTAGTGAATAACACACTTTGAAGGTGGGGCCCAGACACCTGTGTTTTAACAAACATTTATTATGCTTTTGATGCATATTCAAGTTTGAGAACCACTGGCTTAGAGAAATTCAAAAGATTCAAGGGTGCTTAACATTCATTATTATTAGCCGTATGTATGAAATATCAAGATTTAGAGTCCTACTTCCAGTTTGCGTCTCAAATAATTTGTTCGTTTCCTTCAAATCAATTACCTTAATTTGCATTCCTATGTGCTGATGTATATGTTTATGTGGGGTTTATTCATCTGTCTCTCCCACTAAGTTCTCTGAGGGCAGCAACCAAGACTGCTTTATTCACCACTACATAACCACTTTCTAGCACAGTGATGTATCAATTAAGATGTTCTTCAATTAATTGTTGAGGGACTTCTGCCTTGGCAACTAAAACCGTGACCCTGCAAGGAATGCCTAAGTCATCTCCAACGCAACAGCTTCAACTCCACACACAGCAAAATGTGTTTCACAAGAGTGTCCATTGGAGTTTGAAAACAAAATAGAAAATATTTCAGCAAGTTATCACAAATAAAATCAGTTTACATAAATTCTGATTTACTCTGTTTGACATACATGGGATAAGAAATACTTGGGATATAACATCAACTGTAAAGAGCAACATGAGACTCCTCAAACATGACAGTGAAGCTCCTGGAAAACAAACATACCTTCAACAACAATTGAGTCTTATTAAGCATCAGGTATGATATTAGCACCTGGGTGTAAAGTGCCTGGTCTCAGTGTTAAAATTTACAAAATGTTACTAAGTGTGAGCACAAACCAAGAAAATTTCCACCAGTCATTACCTATAGAGCTATCTATATACAAGTCTAAAGTGATGGAACAGGAAACAGAAAGTTAAGCATAGTATTTAAAATTACAAATGTAACTAATGAAAGGATCAGTAAATATTAGTACTAGCAAAAATGAAGCAGTATGAAATACAAAGAACTCTTTCTTTCATAGTGAGAAAATAAGTATGTTTAGGTTGTTACATTAACAAGTATGTGTGTGTGCCCACACACACACTCACACACACCATGTAGACCAGAGGTCTAAACTTTCTCTGTAAAAAACCCAGGCAAACAGGGTCTGGAGTGGACCTCCAGCAAACTCCAACAGACTTGCAGCTGAGGGTCCTGACTGACAGAAGGAAAATGAACAAACAGAAAGGACATCCACACCAAAACCCCACCTGTACGTCACCATCATCAAAGACCAAAGGTAGATAAAACCACAAAGATGGGGAAAAAACAGAGCAGAAAAACTGGAAACTCTAAAAAGCAGAGCACCTCTCCTCCGACAAAGGAACGAAGCTTCTCACCAGCAACTGAACAAAGCTGGATGGAGAATGACTTTGACGAGTTGAGAGTAGAAGGCTTCAGACGATCAAACTACTCTGAGCTAAAGGAGGAAGTCTGAACCCATGGCAAAGAAGTTAAAAACCTTGAAAAAAAATTAGATGAATGGCTAACTAGAATAACCAATGCAGAGAAGTCCTTAAAGGACCCGATGAAGCTGAAAACCATGGCATGACAACTACGTGACGAATGCACAAGCCTCAGTAGCTGATTCAATCAACTGGAAGAAAGGGTATCAGTGATGGAAGATCAAATGAGTGACATGAAGCGAGAAGAGAAGTTTAGAGAAAAAAGAATAAAAAGAAACGAACAAAGCGTCCAAGAAATATGGGACTATGTGAAAAGACCAAATCTATGTCTGATCGGTGTACCTGAAAGTGACGGGGAGAATGGAACCAAGTTGGAAAACACTCTGCAGGATATTATCCAGGAGAACTTCCCCAATATAGCAAGGCAGGCCAACATTCAGATTCAGGAAATACAGAGAACGCCACAAAGATACTCCTCGAGAAGAGCAACTCCAAGACGCACAATTGTCAGATTCACCAAAGTTGAAATGAAGGAAAAAATGTTAAGGGCAGCCAGAGAAAGGTCGGGTTACCCACAAAGGGAAGCCCATCAGACTAACAGCTGATCTCTCAGCAGAAACTGTACAAGCCAGAAGAGAGTGGGGGCCGATATTCAACATTCTTAAAGAAAAGAATTTTCAACCCAGAATTTCATATCCAGCCAAACGAAGCTTCATAAGTGAAGGAGAAACAAAATACTTTACAGACAAGCAAATGCTGAGAGATTCTGTCACCACCAGACGTGCCCTAAAAGAGCTCCTTAAGGAAGCACTCAACATGGAAAGGAACAACTGGTACCAGCCACTGCAAAAACATGCCAAATTGTAAAGACCATCGAGGCTAGGAAGAAACTGCATCAACTGACAAGCAAAATAACCAACTAACATCATAATGACAGGATCAAATTCACACATAACAATATTAACCTGAAATGTAAGTGGGCTAAATGCTCCAATTAAAAGACACAGACTGGCAAATTGGATAAAGAGTCAAGACCCATCAGTGTGCTGTATTCAGGAAACCCATCTCATGTGCAGAGACACACATAGGCTCAAAATAAAGGGATGCAGGAAGATCTACCAACAAAATGGAAAAAAAAAAAAAAGGCAGGGTTTGCAATCCCAGTCTCTGATAAAACAGACTTTAAACCAACAAAGATAAAAAGAGACAAAGAAGGCCATTACATAATGGTAAAGGGATCAATTCAACAAGAAGAGGTAACTATCCTAAATATATATGCACCCAATACAGGAGCACCCAGATTCATAAAGCAAGTCCTTAGAGACCTACAAAGAGACTTAGACTCCCACACAATAATAATGGGAGACTGTAACACCCCCTTGTCAACATTAGACAGATCAATGAGACAGAAAGTTAACAAGGATATCCAGGAACTGAACTCAGCTCTGCACAAAGTGGACCTAATAGACATCTACAGAACTCTCCACCCCAAATCAACAGAATATACATTCTTTTCTGCAGCACACCACACCTATTCCAAAACTGACCACATAGTTGGAAGTAAAGCACTCCTCGGCAAATGTAAAACAACAGAAATTATAACAAATTGTCTCTCAGACCACAGTGCAATCAAACTAGAACTCAAGATTAAGAAACTCACTCAAAACCGCTCAACTACATGGAAACTGAATAACCTGCTCCTGAATGACTACTGGGTACATAACGAAATGAAGGCAGAAATAAAGATGTTCTTTGAAACCAATGAGAACAAAGACACAACATACCAGAATCTCTGGGACACATTCAAAGCAGTGTGTAGAGGGAAATTTATAGCACTAAATGCCCACAAGAGAAAGCAGGAAAGATCCAAAACTGACACCCTAACAGCAAAATTAAAAGAACTAGAAAAGCAAGAGCAAACACATTCAAAAGCTAGCAGAAGGCAAGAGATAACTAAGATCAGAGCAGAACTGAAGGAAATAGAGACACAAAAAACTCTTCAAAAAAATCAATGAATCCAGGAGCTGGTTTTTTGAAAAGATCAACAAAATTGATAGACCACTAGCAAGACTAATAAAGAAGAAAAGAGAAGAATCAAATAGACGCAATAAAAAATGATAAAGGGGATATGACCACCGATCCCACAGAAATACAAACTACCATCAGAGAATACTATAAACACCTCTCCACAAATAAACTAGAAAATCTAGAAGAAATGGATAAATTCCTCGACACATACACCCTCCTAAGACTAAACCAGGAAGAAGTTGAATCTCTGAAGAGACCAATAACAGGCTCTGAAATTGAGGCAATAATTAATAGCTTACCAACAAAAACAGTCCAGGAGCAGATGGATTCACAGCCGAATTCTACCAGAGGTAAAAGGAGGAGCTGGTACCATTCCTTCTGAAACTATTACAATCAATAGAAAAAGAGGGAATCCTCCCTAACTCATTTTATGAGGCCAGCATCATCCTGATACCAAAGCCTGGCAGAGACACAACAAAAAAAGACAATTTTAGACCAATATCCCTGATGAACATCCATGCAAAATCTTCAATAAAATACTGGCAAACTGAATCCAGCAGCACATCAAAAAGCTTATCCACCAAGATCAAGTGAGCTTCATCCCTGGGATGCAAGGCTGGTTCGACATATGCAAATCAATAAACGTAATCCAACATATAAACAGAACCAATGACAAAAACCACATGATTATCTCCATAGATGCAGAAAAGTTCTTTGACAAAATTCAACAACCCTTCATGCTAAAAACTCTCAATAAATTAGGTATTGATGGGATGTATCTCAAAATAATAAGAGCCATCTATGAGAAACCCACAGCCAATATCATACTGAATGGGCAAAAACTGGAAGCAGTCCCTTTGAAAAGTGGCACAAGACAGGGATGCCCTCTCTCACCACTCCTATTTAGCATAGTGTTGGAAGTTCTGGCCAGGGCAATCAGGCAGGAGAAGGAAATAAAGGGTATTCGATTAGGAAAAGAGGAAGTCAAATTGTCCCTGTTTGCAGATAACATGATTGTATATCTAGAAAACCCCATCATCTCAGCCCGAAATCTCCTTAAGCTGATAGGCAACTTCAGCAAAGTCTCAGGATACAAAATCAATGTACAAAAATCACAAGCATTCTTATACACCAATAACAAACAGAGAGCCAAATCATGAGTGAACTCCCATTCACAATTGCTTCAAAGAGAATAAAATACCTAGGAATCCAACTTACAAGGGATGTGAAGGACCTCTTCAAGCAGAACTACAAACTGCTGCTCAATGAAATAAAAGAGGATACAAACAAATGGAAGAACATTCCATGCTCATGGGTTGGAAGAATCAATATCGTGAAAATGGCCACACTGCCTAAGGTAATTTACAGATTCAATGCCATCCCCATCAAGCTACCAATGACTTTCTTCACAGAATTGGAAAAAACTACTTTAAAGTTCATATGGAACCAAAAAGAGCCCGCATTGCGAAGTCAATCCTAAGCCAAAAGAACAAAGCTGCAGGCATCACGCTACCTGACTTCAAACTATACTACAAGGCTACAGTAACCAAAACAGCATGGTACTGATACCAAAACAGAGATACAGACAAATAGAACAGAATAGAGCCCTCATTAATAATGCCATATATCTACAACCATCTGATCTGTGACAAACCTGACAAAAACAAGAAATGGGGAAAGGATTCTCTATTTAATAAATGGTGCTGGGAAAACTGGCTAGCCATATGTAGAAAGCTGAAACTGGATCCCTTCCTTACACCTTATTCAAAAATTAATTCAAGATGCATTAAAGACTTACATGTTAGACCTAAAACCATAAAAACCCTAGAAGAAAACCTAGGCAATACCATTCAGGACATAGGCATGGGCAAGGACTTCATGTCGAAAACACCAAAAGCAATGGCAACAAAAGCCAAAATTGACAAATGGGATCTAATTAAATTAAAGACCTTTTGCACCGCAAATGAAACTACCATCAGAGTGAACAGGCAACCTACAGAATGGGAGAAAATTTTTGCAATCTACTCATCTGACAAAGGGCTAATATCCAGAATCTAAAATAAACTCCAACAAATTTACAAGAAGAAACCAAATAACCCCATCAAAAAGTGGGCAAAGGATATGAACACACACTTCTCAAAAGAAGACATTGATGCAGCTAAAAGACACATGAAAAAATGCTCATCATCACTGGCCATTAGAGAAATGCAGATCAAAATCACATTGAGATACCATCTCACACCAGTTAGAATGGCGATCAGCAAAAAGTCAGGAAACAACAGGTGCTGGAGAGGATGTGGAGAAATAGGAACACTTTTACACTGTTGGTGGGACTGTAAACTAGTTCAACCATTGTGGAAGTCAGTGTGGCGATTCCTCAGGGATCTAGAACTAGAAATACCATTTGACCCAGCCATCCCATTACTGGGTATATACCCAAATGATTATAAAACATGCTGCTATAAAGACACGTGCACACGTATGTTTATTGTGGCACTATTTACAATAGCAAAGACCTGGAACCAACCCAAATGTCCAACAATAATAGACTGGATTAAGGAAATGTGGCACATATACACCATGGAATACTATGCAGCCATAAAAAATGATGAGTTCATGTCCTTTATAGGGACATGGATGAAGCTGGAAACCATCATTCTCAGCAAACTATTGCAAGGACAAAAAACCAAACACTGCATGTTCTCACTCATAGCTGTGAATTGAACAATGAGAACATATGGACACAGGAAGGGGAACATCACACACCGGGGCCTGTTGTGGGGTGGGGGGAGGGGGGAGGTATAGCATTAGGAGATATACCTAATGTTAAATGATGAGTTAATGGGTACAGCACAGCAACATGGCACATGTATACATATGTAACAAATCTGCATGTTGTGTACATGTACCCTAAAACTTAAAGTATAATAAAAAAAAAAAAGCTAAGCAACCCATCCCAAATGAAAAAAAAATTAGATAGTATTTTATGCTCTGTAGGACACACTCTACTACGTATTCATTTAAATTTTTGTTTTGTTTACCACCCTTAAAAATATATAGATGGATGATTGATAGATAGACAGATAGATAAAACATTCTTAGCTCTTAGGCCTTACAAAAACATCAGAAGAAGGAATTTGGCCAGTGGGCCATACTTTGCTAACCTCTGATTTAGACTTATGAAAGTAATTAGCAAACAAAGAAAAGAAAAAATAAATGTATTGTCTTTAGAAAGTAGAAATAGAAAAATAGTCCGGGTGTGGTGGCTCACACCTGTAATCCCAACACTTTGGGAGGCTGAGGCGGGCCGATCATCAGGAGTTCGTGACCAGCCTGGCCCGCATGGTGAAATCCTGTCTCTAGTAAAAATACAAGAATGAGCTGGGCACGGTGGTGTGCGCCTGTAATCCCAGCTACTCGGGAAGCTAAAGCAGGAGAATGGCTTGAACCTGGGAGGCAGAGGCTGCACTGAGCTGAAATGAAACCACTGCACTCCTGCCTGGGTGACAGAGTGAAGACTCTGTCTCAAAAAAAAGAAAAAAAAAAAAAAAGATAGAAAAATAGAGGGAACTTAGTTTACTATTGGTGCTTTTGAAACATATCATTTAATGATATCTGCATGCAATTGTTTGATTTTAAAAAGTGATTACATAAGAGTGAGTGAAACTAGTTGGAAATATAAGTTAAGGATATTGAGAGTTATAATTTCTCTTTCCTTTTGTCAGTCTTTTGCTCAGTTTTTGAAACCATATGGGTTCCAAACATTCTGACATTTTTAGTCAATGAAGTTAATGTCATGTGAAATTATTTTTGGAAATAAACTAGATTCTCCCAGGTCATATATATCAAATAGTCAATATGTTAACCTGTCATTGTTAGTCACAGGACATGTTGGCTAGTCTCAAAACAAACAAACAAAAATGATATGAATGTAGAGCTTAAGGACTTTAACATTCAGCTCATCTGATGTTCGTCTCTACATTCAAAGTCTTTAACGATTCCTAATCTTACAATGAGTGGTCAAACTAATTTGCCTAATAATACTATTTTCCCTATCTGTGTATAGCCTAAACATTTGGCTGCATTGGTTTGAACATTTTATTCTTTATTCTATCGTTTAATTTAAATGTGTATGTAAATACTATCTTCTAAAAATGAATCCAACTCTTTAGAAACAAGAACCTATTTCATATATAAAAATAGAATATTGTTAGGCATCAAATAAATGGGTGATGCAGTTCAAATCTAAATGAATTTACTGTTTTAGTATATGTACTGACTTATCCAAGAATGAGTAAAAAATACTATATATTATTATATAAAATTTAAACTAGAAATGTAATTTCTCTAAAAATGTCTTTGCTCAGTCCAAAGTTATAGGCAGTGATAATTACGTGGTCATACAGCTACATGTCCACATAAAAGCATCAACTATAATAAAACACACACACTGTATTACTATATGGGGTGATTCATCTCAAGGAACAAAAAAAAAGCAATTTCAAAGCTTTCAAATAACTTGGGTGATTCAACAAACACTACCGAAAATACTAACAAACATTAAGCGTAAAATAAAATACACATTAAAACACACCAAAATTTTAAGTAAAAAGGCTACTTTGTCTTTTAATATGCATTGTGTATTATTTTTAAACAAAAGAAAAAGCAGAGCTTTAATATCTATGCAATTTTAATAGCCACAGTTCTTTTCTTACAAATGAATGTCTTCATTAGGCTCATGACACCCAAACTCATCTATATGTGTGTTGACAATTACATATATATAATACACGCACATGTAGATATAGACAAAGATATGCACACTTTTCTACTAGACATAGTAAATGCATTTGGAAATATAGAAACAAATTTTGCCAGCTTCTAATGAAAATAAAAATGGAGACTTTATCTACAAATTTGTACAGAGGGAAGTATGGAAGCCTGAGCAGGCAAAAGAAAAAAGCTATATGGTTATTCATATAGAATTATGTTCACTCATCACCTGGTATGCACAGATAAATGATCCTAGTCAGATGCTTTCTAGGTATTCAAATTAATATTCAAATGGCTGCCTTAATACAGATGCAGATTCCTTAATGTTCCAATACACTCAGGTTGGTAAGAACTATTTCTCTTCCAATAACATGTATATAAATTAGAGAATCAAAATAAAACTAAACCACTAAAGTAAGCTTGATAAAATTTTATGTAGAAATATATGATGCCACATAAAATAAACACAACAGAATAAAATTCCATTTCATTTCACTGCTGTATGAAAGGCAGAACACCGATCAATGTAACTTGCTGTAGCTTGAAATATCCACCTGATTTAAGTTTGCTGTAATTTGCCGTATCTACCTGATTTGATTTTTTCTCTTCTTTTTTTTTTAACTAAGCATCTGTAGGGTAATATTATTCCTTAATTTCTTTTATAGCAAATTCAAAGCTAGACTGAGGAATATATTATTTACTATACACACACATATACACACTCCCCCATGTGGTTAGACATAACAAGGAAACAGTGAATAATAATCTATAACTAAAATAAAATTTTTTTCTTGACTATTCTTAGAAAAAAGTAAACTAGTGACCAAGAATAAAGGTGAAACTTTCTTTACCGCTGAAGCATAAATGAATAAAAATTAGTGAACCACAATTGTAGTTGTCTATACTTTTCATCAGGAAGTCCAACCCAATTGAATATATGACACATAGTAAAAATTCTTTTGACCAATTTGACATCATTCTCATCTTTATTCCCCATTTCTACAACCTAATCCATCAGTTGTCAGTTCCACTTCTTCAAGAATCAGATACTAATAAGGGATGTGTCTGCATGTTACAGGTTGAACTGTGTCTTCCAAAAATTCATATGTTGAAGTCCTAATCCCTGGTACTGCAAAATGTGACCTTATTTAGAAATAAGGTCTTTATAGAGGTAATCAAGTTAAAATGAGATCATTAAGGTAGGCCCTCATCCAATGTGACTGATGTCCTTATAAACAGGGAAATTTTGGAGACAGCCACGCACACAGGCAGAACGCCATGTGAACATGAAAACATCATCAAAAAGATGAAAAGATGCCAAGAACAGATCCTTCCCTCACAGACCTCAGAAGGCACCAGCCCTGCCAGTACCCTGATTTTGGATTTCTAGCCTCCAGAACTGTGAGACAATAAGTTTCTGTTGTTTAAGCCAGCCCACTTGTACTTTTTTGCAATAGCTCTAACAAATTAATATAGAATACAAGAGAATTGTTAGGGAAGGGCCTGTGAAGGATAAAGAGAGAGAAAAGGGAAAATAAGGAGATCTTACAAAGGGTAATAGAGGTCTGACACCTGTGAAAGAGTGGAAAGGAAGGATGACCAGCTAGAAAGAGCTATAGCTTGCAGTGCAGTTCTGGGAGAGTCTTCACCAGGCCAGTGGCATGCTTGTAAGCAAAGGTTGCCCATTAGCGGAGTTCCCTGTTAGTCAGGATGGCCAGGCTGTGCTCCACTCAGTCATCGGCTAGGGACAAGTTTAGGGGTTATTGTCCTGGCATGGATGCTGTGATGGACCCAAATCTGTGACAGCAGGAGGATGTCAAGCAACTTTGCTTCCTGTAGCATGTTCTCTTGAATGGAGGGCTGATTAGTGTATCTCCATGGCTGCCACAATCACAAGGTATTATTGATTGTACTTCCTAAAAATAATTTAAATTCATTTATATTGCTTCACCATACCACTGCTATCCTATCATCTCTTCCTCTGCTGACTAAAATAGCTTCCTAATTCAATATCTCTACCTACTCCGGTTATCCATTAACCTTCCCTTCATTCTCTAAAACCTTCAATGGTTTCCTATTACTCAACATTAAGTAATCAGTCTATAATATATGGCCTACAAAGATGAGCACAGGATGGCTCATACTTTCATCTTTAGCCTCATCTTGTTCTTTGCTCCACATTCCACTCCAGGTTCTGAACTCTAGCCACATAGCCTTCTCTCAGTTCCTCATGATGGCCATGCTTTCTCTGCCATTGGCCTTACACTCTTCTCTCACCTACCACAATACTGCTGTGTGAATGCCTGCTCATCTTTCAGCTGTCAGCTTAAATATAACTTCCTCAGGAAACCCTTTTCTGTTCTACCTAACTAGGTCACAAACCTCTACTATTGGCTTCCACTGAAACTATATACATGTCCTTTAAAGTGCTTATGAAAAGTTCACTTGTATACTTATTTAAGTAACTATTTGTCATCCCTACCAGACATTTGATTCCATGACAGCAGGAGCTGTATCTGTTCTTACTCACCACAGTAGCCACAGCACACAACTTCTGCCATAAAGTTGATGCCTGATAAATATTGCTAAACAAATTGACTAAAATACATAGATTTGCAATATATCTTCTATTTTCTCTGTATAAGAAAGATATCTAAATTTTTATATATAAATTATCACCCTTGGAATAAAACAAGCCTGAAAGAACATCGTTTCCAGATACATACCACAACAAAATCTAAGGGAGCTAGCCAAATTTAAAATCGTAATATGGACCTCTGGAGGTAACAGCTTTCTGACTCAGGACAAACAAACAAAGTACTAGAATATTTAAATATATTAAACATGTACTCACATCAGGAGCTCTAAGATTTCATTTAGGATGTTTTAGGCATGATCCAGGCAACTGTCATACTGTAACCCAACTAGAATCCCTAATATTTAGCTTGTATCCTATGCTGAGGAGTTTTATTTTTGTCCTTTTGGTATGCAAATTTACCATATTCTAAAAACACAGTTTTCCTCATATACACTATGAATAACTGAAGTTTATCCTTTCAAAAGCCAAACTGGCTTTTTGTACTACTTTTAACTTCTCAGCATTCTATATGGAACCATATTCAATGCTAAAGATATTCCTGCCATCCTATACAGAAGAAAATGAGATATTTTAAAAGTCTCTTTTTAACCTCTCAGGATCATTATAATTACTGACCTTGATATAAACTCTCAGGAGCCATTAAAATGTATGTGACTCCATGTTGAAGTTCGCAGATTATTGTAGTTTTGAATTCCTTTAGCATTTTTTCATATTTTTTACAAAGCCCTCTCTATTAGCCTGACAGTTATCCAGCTCTGTCCCTACCACAATCTTGACCACGTGCATCCTTAACTAAAATTTCCTTCAACGAGGTATCCTGCTACTGCTGAATTCTAATGAAGTGTTTACTGCTAACACCCAAAGGTCAAAAAAAAAATCAAAAGCATGTTCATGTATGTTCAGGACACTGCAACCTTGTTTTCCTTGATAGATACCTTTTCTCTCCCAACTCCTTGTAATTCAGTACACACAATCACTTCCTGTGATTAGGTTTGTCTCCTATTGAGGGCATGTTGGCAGACACCCCCAGGTAAAGTAAATCCTAAATCAATGTTATTTAGTTTGGCTTTGAAGTATTCCATATGAAAGTATGTAACACATAGTTTCCTTGTCATATCTCCTCTTTGTCTTGACATGGATTTCTTTGTCTTCCCTTTTAGGACCTAAGGCTCAGGATGTGAGACTTGATAATTCTTCTGACCTCCATTTCTAAAAGTTCAGCATGGATTTATTTCCCAATCAACCTTAAAGTTCTATCTACAGTTCAGTACCCCTTTGTAGCCTCTCATTGGTTCTATGACCAATCCTTTCAGAATTATCCTATAATCTCCTTTTATTCCCCTTACACTGACTCTATCTACAGCCCTGTCAGTTCTACCATCTTGCTGATTATAGCTTTAGCAGTCAGGTACCACAGAGGTATATACATGGATACATATATGTATATATAAATACAGAGAGAGATTTAAGTTATACATAATACAAATATACATATATTTATAATACATAACAATATTTGTATACATATTTAAAGTTTCTATTTCGTAAGTGAGAAAAAGTATAAAAATGAAAATAGTGAATATTAATAGTTTATGAGACAGAGGTATTAAAAACATTATAGTAAAACTCCTCAGATAAATTGTAATTTGAATTCTAGATGTAAAAGCATGTGATTATGAAAAGCTGATGTTTTCTGCGCATGCACATGTGCCAGGCATTAAGCTAAACAGCTCATAAATATTATCTGATCCTCATAACAATCCTATAGGTTAAGTACCTTCATTTCATCCACAGAAAGGCAGAAATTAGAGAAAATTAAATGTGAGACAGTGAATGGTAGAGCTAAGATTCATACACGAGTAAGTTGACTACTGAGTCTGAGTTTTAAAATATTGAGACAAAATGTATTCCTAATGAATCTAAGTAATTTTAATGTAGGTCAAAAAATTAGGTGAAAATAGTCTGCTAATCTTCAAAACAACTATCTCACAATATACCAAACTAGATAATTGTTTGAGTTGAGCCATATTTTCTAGTTCATCCTTATGTAGTAATAATAATAATAATAATAATAATAACTTGGCAGCTACTTGCATTAACAAGTACAATTATGTTGTTTTGATTAGTTGTTGTTCTGATGAATCTCTCTCTTAATTTTGATCACTGTAATAGAATCTGCTTTGTTTAGAGGCAACTTTCTTCTTCTGGCTTAACAGAACCATGATTTTGTTTAGAGAGCAATTGACCCCAGCCCTAAGGAGTACATAATGGGCATAATAATTGATTCAGACCAATCATGAAAATATAATTTTCCTTTTTCCAGCCATTGTCTAGGAGTAAGCAGATGAAGCAGTTCAGACAAATGAGATAGAACGGGATGTCTCTGGTAGTGGGGTTTCCAGGAAAGATTTTTCTCCCTGATTTAAAAACAAAACAAAAGCATACAGAAGGCCTCCGTTCATAGTCCCTTCCCTCCTTCCTGCTAAAGATACTATTGAGTGAGAACAGAATATTTAAAGCAGAGGTAGCCATCCTATAGAAAGGCAAGGGTGGAAAAATTTGGGATTCTTAATAATCTCCCAAAGCCAGTGAACCAAACCTGGGCCTGTTCATATACATGATAAGTAAATGACAACAAAAAAAATTTCCTTGGGTTTAACTCACTTTTAATTGGATATTTTATTATTTATAGCTAAAAACCTCCTAAATGATAAGGACACTTAACATATTAGTTTCTCTGAGCCACACTGCTACTGTATATCATCTGGATGTATATACTCATAGTGATACTCTTTAAGAATCTTTCAGGCAGGTTCTATCAGCAATCTGTCCACTTTGAATAAACCAATCAAATGTTTTATCAGCAATTTTGAATCTAAAATAACATCGCCACCAAAAAGCTCACTAACTTTTCATAGCTTCACTTGATACTTGTTTTCTCAGCTTAGCACAGTGTTCCCATCTCCTTGTAGATCATCATATAATTTCCATCACATTCTCTCAGAGATTTGGCAGCCCAAATTGAAAAACATGACTGTTTTCAAACTGGGCTCTTCAGTGTCCTAGGTTTCTGTGGAGGTGTGGCCAATCAGTGCATTGTTGCTTTTAGTTAGTTTATATATTAGGATCCCACCGTAGAAATATGGAAATCTACATTATTAAAACAATGCACAAGACACATCATGCAATCTGTCATGTCCACTGTCCCTAGTCCTCAGAAAAACTACTCCACTCATACTTTTTTTTATGAATGGGCAGAAATGGTTAATCATGTTTTCTACCATGAAAAATCACTTACTCCCACTGAAAACTAATACAAGCCTGGGATGAACACCTTTCTTAACTAGGACTGTCAATCCCTAGGCTAGATTGTGATGGATGATGTGGCCTAGCCTACAAAGATAAGATAAACCAATCGGAGTATCAACTTTGGGAAGTCAATATGGAAGAAAATATGCACATATATACGCACACAGGAACATGAGGCAGTTTTAATGGGTGATAAAGACTAAAGGAGTCAAAATGACATTATATAGAATAAAGAGAATGACAAGTCATAGTAGATCAAAAGAAAGCAAAAACTCAGAGAAGCCAGAAGCTATAGGACAGAAAAAAATATACACAGTAAGCAGTGGACAGCGAGAAGAAAATAAGAACAGGTAATTAAAGAGCAGAAACATTTCGTTGACTGTTTATGGCAGCATCACTTTTTGAAGAATTGGGATAGTTTTGCAATGGGTATCAATGTGTATCTGGTATAGTGCATATAACTTATAAGATAGCACAGGGAGATAGTGCAGATCAAGCTAATGGCAAAAGTATTTACTGTGTCTTATTTCCAGGCTCAATAGAAATTTGTTTTACTATTTCATAAGATGCAAATTCATACCAATGAAAGAGTAAAAATATAATCAATCAATCACTTCAAGAACTCACTGAATAATGTAGAAGAAATGGCAAAAGTAGAGTTCCAAATCTGAGTTCTTAAGGAGCTTGGGCACTCTTCCAGCAATATGACCTTTGGTCTATCACTTCATATGGTAGATATTATTAGTGTTCATCAAATCTTGACCTCCCTCCCCCTGCCCCCCCACACATAGTACCTATTCACTTCCCATAGTAGGCTCATGACTAGGACTGGTCAACAAAACATGAACAGATGTAATTGTGCCTTTTCTAGGTTAAGGCATTTGAAAGCTCCTGTGCATTCTCTGGTGTCTCTCACCAAGCTCTGACAACTGTGGAGGACATATGTTGGCATAAAAGACCAAACATTAAAGCCAGCTAAATTGCTGTTACCACATGGAGGACAACTGTGTTGGAGGATAGCCCAAATCTGCAGCTGAATTTCCTTAAAGGAAAAATAGAATTTTATTGTATTAAGTCATTTAGATTGAAGTTGTTTGTTCAACCGTAGCTTGTACTATCCTGATTAAAATACATAGCTTCTCATATCAGTTTCCCAATTTGAAAAATTATCTACTCACCTCAGAGTTGAGGCTGAAATAACATTTATCAAATAATTGTATAAGGTTTTTTGTATACATCTATATAAATTTAAGGTGTCTACAGTATACATAATGACAGGAAAAATAATAGTTCCTTTAAACAAGAATTATAAGTGATAACACAAGGTTATAATTATGTCATATGTTTTATTAACATGTGACATATATTAATGTGAATTTATATTCTATAGATTTCAGTAATAAAAGAAAGTTAAAACAAACTATCATATTAACTAGAGGAATAAAGGCATGCATAGAAAATTACACATATACTCATATGTATGTAAATTAATTAGCACAGAAACATAGAGACAGTTTTATCTTTTGGATGTTTTGCCTTACTATTGAGATGACTGGTGAATACATAAAATTACAGTATAACTAAAGTCAAACCATAGTATATATTACCCCTTTTACATTACAAAAACATAATACAGTTTGGCTATACAGAAAGAATGGATATTACATGCCAACCAAAATCTTACAACAGTCAATATCTTCATGTTCTTCTACGAATTTTCAACTCTATACCAATTTCTTCTTCCAGAAAAAAAAAGGATTATTAAATAATATAGCAATAAAAATCTCTCCAGAAACGCCAAGAAAAACCTGATTTCTTAAGAAAGTAACTTCAATTACTATAAGATTCTCAATTTATGATTTAAGTATTTCTCTAGATATGTTTTATATCATACTGAACAATGCAAATTACCAACATATCTTTCAACCCAATTTCAACATTTTACCATATTTCTCATATTTTAGAAAAGATCAAACCTAGGCAATTTTTTAAATGTAGTCTTCACCAAAAATAAAATTAGAATCAAATGCAATAATATAGAAGAGAAATACTACAATGGGCACTGGAGATCATGATAAAAGAACTCAAGAACTTTGAAGAGTAGGAGTAGAGGTGATACTCAAGATACTTAGCTATTTAACAACTGGCAGGGCATAAGGACCATCTAGTCAGAATAGATGCTTGCTGTAGCAATGGGTCCAGAAACACTGGTAGAGTGTATTGGTAGATACCACCTGAGCATTGCTACCAGTTGACAGTTATGTTCAAATGCTATTGATTTTGTTTTCAGAAAAACTTTGCAATAACTAACCAGAAGCATCTCAATCTAGTTTCTCCATTTTGTCCCACATTCAACCTCTATCAATTACAGAGGAATGCATTTTCTGGCTGTACTCTAACACCCTGAGGACTGCAGTCATGTTAGATATACACTGATGAATAATCTGCACTTTATCTTGGGTAAATACATGCAAATATACACCTGTTAAATAAATTGACTTCTCTGTGCAAGCATATATCATGAGGCTCCGGTATGGAATTGAAATGAGTTAAAATGACTACATTATTGCAGGATTGATGTTAACACCTCTCTCACACAGCTACCTCACATTTCTAATCTTCATTTACATGTTTTGATTTCATATACATTATTTCTTTTTTATTCTTTCCTTTATCTTTCTCTCTTCTCTTTTTCCCCTCTCTCTCCTCTCCTTCTCTCTCTTCTCTCTCTCTCTCCAGGATCTCATCTGTTTCCAGGATGCAGGGGTACAAATGCAGGGGTATGACCTTGACTTCATCTGTTTCTGGGATGCAGGGGTACGAATGCAGGGGTACGACCTTGACTTCCTGGACTCCAATGATTCACTTCAGTTTCTTGAGTAGCTGGGGCCACAGGTCACCACAACTAGCTAATTTTTTCTTTTTTTCTTTTTAGTAGGGATGAAGTCTCACTATATTGCCCAGGCTGGTCTCAACCCCTGGATTCAAGCAGTTCGCCTGCCTCAGCATCCCAAAATGCTGGGATTATAGGCATAAGCCACCATGCCCAGCCTGATACATTATTTCTTATTTCCTTTTGAAATTAATTCAGAAAACATGTGAAAATCTACTATTTTCTAAATGAGGCGTAAAAAGCAAACAGTGTAGAAAAGAAGACAGAAACATAAACAACTATTATAGTCCACTGGAAATAATGTCATAACACAGGTATTCTCAAAATGGCCTGGAATCACAGAGATTTCCCAGTAGAGTACATGTTCCATTTCATCTTCAAAGACAACCAGGAGTTAAACAAGAGAATAAAGAAAGAATGCAAAGAATTCCATCCTTGAAAAATGTTCTTCCATAAAAATATAGTTCACTAGAGACTGGAAAACAAGATAAAATAAAAAATGATGGCCGGTAGTCCCAGCTACTCAGGGAGGCTGAGGCAGGAGAATCGTTTGAATCCATAAGGTGGAGGTTGCAGTGAGCTAAGACTGTGCCACTCCACTCCAGCCTGGGTGACAGAGGGAGACTCCATGTCAAAAAAAACAAAAAAATCTGATTAAGGAGCTAATTAACTACTAAAGAGTATGAACATTTATCCCATGAAATGCCATAGAATTGTGCTTCCCAATAGAACTTCCTGCAATGATGGACATATTCTGCATTGTTCTGTCCAATACAGTTGCCACTAACAACATGTGATTATTTAGCCCTTAAAATGTGGCTAGTTGGCTGGGTGAAGTGGCTCACACCTGTAATCCCAGCACTTTAGGAGGCCAAGGCAGGCAGATCACTTGAGCTCAAGAGTTCAAGACCAGCTTGGGCAACATGGCAAAACCAAATTTCTATAAAAAATACAATAAATAGCTGGGTGTGGTGGCGTGTGCCTGCAGTCCAACCTACTTGGGAGGCTGAGGTGGGAGGATGGCTTGAGCCTGGGAGGCAGAGGTTGCAGTGAGCTGAGCCAGACCTTGTCTCTAAATAAATAAATAAATAAATAAAAGAAATGCAGCTAGTATATCTAATGGACTGGAATTTTACATTTGATTTTTCATTAACTTTGTTTGAGACAAGGTCTTGCTCTGTCATGAAGGGTGGAGTGCAGTGGTGTGATCACGACACACTGCAGTCTTGATATCCTAGGCTTGAATGATCCTCCCACTTCAGCCTCTCAAACAGCTGGAACTTACAGGCCTGCACTACTATACCTAGTATGTGTATATACATATATATTACACACACACATATATATACACACACACACACATATACCCCCTACACATATATGTGTATGAATGTTATATATATAAATATATAATAAGCAGGGTCTCACTATATTGTCCAAGCTGGTCTCAAACTCTTGGACTCAGGAGGTCCTCCCACCTTGGCCTCCCAAAGTGCTGGGATTACAAACGTAAGCCACGGTGCCTAGGTAACATAAGTTTTTAAATAGCCACCTGTACCTACTGGCTACCATATTGGACAGTGTAGCAATAAAGGATTATAAGCACACATAGTATGATAGATTTACATCTCAGAGGGAACACCATCTGTTCAGTGTTGAAGGTAAATTGAGAGAGAGACAGGTGAAGTTGAGAAAAGTTAGAAACAATAGCACAATAATCTAGTGATGTGAACCTAAACTAATTTAAGGTCAATTGAGCTCACAAAGCAGTAATATAGTCAAGAAATATTTAGCAATTGAAATTGGATGACTGTATTTGAATGGTAAGCAAAAGAGAGACATGGGATGACTTAGGTTTCTAGTTTGAGAAATTGTGTAGATGATGATGTTATTCACCTTCTAAAGAGAGTGCGGCAAGATTTGTCCAGGGATAAAAATATTGTTTCAAGCTTAAACTTGAAAACAAGTCTGAATCATCTATCCAGTAAGAAGTTGGCTGGCTATACATGTCTGTAACTCAGAAAGTAACTAACAGCTTAGAGGTGGCCATTAAGGATATGAATTTTGGATGGATCACCCAGGGAACATGGACAGTGAAAGCAGGGCCCAGAAAACACTGTCAGTTGGGAGGTGAAAGTCATTCTCTTCCACACAAATTCAATGCATCTCGTTGTATTCTAGGAATCAGATTGGGCCTTTAAGGACAAAAGATGAGTAAGATAGAGGCCCTGCTCTCCAGACATTAGCTTGTAGAAGAGTCCTAATTAGGAAGAAGAGTTCATGGAATAAGAAATTCATGAAGAAGCTGGGCATGAAATACTCAAGGAGGTAAGAAGAAAATCAGAAGAGATGTCTCAGAAATCAAAGAACGAACCAGTGCACTGAGTGCTACAGAAAAGAGGGGAAAATATCCATGAAACTGAGACAATGTGCTTACTAATCATCTTCTGCATGAGTAATTCTAGAGTGGTAGAATTAGAAGCCAGACTACAAAAAGCATAAGAGAGAATGAAAGGCATGGAAATGGGAACACTTCAATGGAAAATCTCTCTCCTGTCCTGTGACAAGAGCTTTATTTAGATTCCCTCCTTCATGTCTTCTTAGGTGTCTTCCTTTCCCATATCTTCAATATTTCCTTCTGTACTGGCTCTTTCCCCACTAATGGCATTTAAACAAGACTGGATAGTCCATTCTTAAGTGGACCCCTTTCTACAGCTGTCATCCAATACTTCTCCCTGCCTGCACAGTTAAGAGTGAAATGAAATATATCCAAGCAGAAAAGGTCAACTGAAAATACATTCAGTTACAGGGCAAGTTTGTAAAAGATTTATGCTGATTAGAGATAATATTTAGTCTTCTACAAAAATATAATAGTTTTTGTTATGCTATTAAGTGGCTTTTCAGATGGCTTTGTCTAATAGGAATGATATTTAAGAGTAGCCTTCTCCAAATAGCTTGATCTATTGCTGCCATATTCTCAAAAGTTTAGTTTATTACCACAAAAAGCAGTGGTAGTCCTTCACTAGATAAGCTCCTTGAACACAAATATGATGTCTTTATTATCTTTGAAGCCCTAATATTCAGAAGTTTGAGAGATATAACAGTCATTCGAATTTATCAGAAACAGATTTGTGTGGGCTTAAAGGTGGCCCATATGATAACTTGTCAAACTACTACTTTACGTAGTCCACATTCAGCATTGTCCTACAAATCTCCTGAGCCAGGGTGTCATACAAGCAAACGGCTATTGATGTGGTGAAGCAAAGATCTCCTCAGCTCTTGAGATCACTAGGCAGTGTCTAAAGTGGATAGTATCAGGGCAGGTAGTCTCATACATTTACCCCGTATAGATATCAATGTCCATGTGTGGCATTACATGAGCAAGCATTGCTCTGGCCTCAAAGCCCCCAACAAACGAGTACATCTCCACTTTTACCTCCCAGAACTGCATACATAACAAATATCACTTAAAAACAGAGCATTCTATTATCACTTTACTTATGATATGATAATCATATCAGGGATTATGATCCCTGACATATCAGTTATGTCATCATCTTGTTATTTTGGCACTTGACCACATAGCAAACTAACTTGACACTTTAAAATATTTTAGGTGTATGAGTAAACATTTTGTGAAGGGAAGTTTCATCTTTGCAAAAAAATATTCATTACTTGAGAACTCATACTTGTTAAATACATTTCCAAGTTTCTGGGTCTCTTTATATATAAAACATTTGACATACACTGACTAGCTAAATAAATAATGGCAAACCAGGACAATTTACACATGTTAGGAAAACTCCACTTTCCAAGGAGATATAAACAATTATAATGGAAGTTCCATGAAGGCAGGGACTTTCCTTGTGCACCAATAACCCTCATCACAGAGGTTAGTAATGGCACGGAATAGGTGGAAAATAATATTTACTGAATTAGTGACAGTCACTAAATACATAATTGGTTAAATAGTCAAAAGTACTCCTGGTTTTGCTTAAATTAAGTGATTTCTATGGATGTTTTATAATTTTATAAATAGGGCTGGAACCACAAGACTTCTAGGAGAAAAAGAAAACAACTCATATTCTTAAGTAACCAGACAAAAGAGAAATGGTGATTAAACTCACATGCATGAATCATTAGTGACTTGCTCTACTAAGGTGTAAATATGTGTGACCATATTAACAGAGGTTTCTTTAAAATATTACCATTCCCTGACTATGTGTAGCAAATCAAGAAAATCTTTGGATGAGGGAAGGAATGCAGGCAGCTGAGGTATGAAACAAAATTATTTCACCTTTGCACAATCATGATGATCAATAAATGTTAACTTACTTTTCAAAAAGGTAAAATTTGGAGGTTTAACGTCCAACAAAATCATGTGTTTTAAACAGAAAGGCACTGGGCATATACTATCCACTTTATTTTTCTCCATAAATAAGCTAGCCATCTTTATGTGCAATATCGCTTTAAATTGGTTACTTTAAATGATCACAGGAAGCAGCATGATGGTTGAACAGGTTAGGTAAGTTCCAGCAGAGCTGGGTTTGGGCAGGTCCTATATGTGCACCCTTGGGCAAGTTATTTAACCTTGCTCAGCCTAAATTTCCTCAGTAAGAATGATATTACCTACTTTGAAGGTTTTTGCAAGAATTTCAAAATGCACATAAAGTATGTGGCATTATATCTGACACACAAATTATCAATTAACTATCAGCTATTAGGATAAGTAAAAGCTCAAAAATAATCTTTCAGTTACAAAGTATGGTTCTTTGAAAAAACCTAACGTTGTGTCTTAGCGTATAGGGTTGGGTAAGCATTCAAATTAAATTAATGTACTGTATTTCCTATATACTATGTATTAATAGGATCTGCATTTTAATGCCTTTTCATAGCATCCTTTATGTACTTAACTATGTGATTATTTGGTTAATGCCCCTCTGCTCCTCTAGTATACAAGTGTTATAGAAGCAGAAATGTTTGTTTTGCTCAAAACTGTATCCCCAGTGCCCAGTACTGGTCAGTTAAATAAATATTGACTGCTTAAATAAAGGCTATTATAATAAATTTCATGCTCATCTCCACCATATGAGCATGAGCACCATATTTTCTTGAAATTGGAAGAGACTTGCTAAAGAGCATATAGATTTTTTTTTTAAAGTAGAGGGTTAAACTTTTAAGCATTGATTTCCTTCCAATATACCAAATTAAATAAAAAAAATGAAAAACCAACAATGACATGGCATGAAAAAGGAAATAATTCCCTGCTTTTAAGGCAAGAATCATTATTCGGTTATGACAAAAATTGCTTTATATAATTACCATACGTGCTAAAACTAACAACCATCTAGAGTGATTTCCCCCCACCCCCACTCCCTGGCCTTATACATTTTACTATGGAGAGAATGTCCTACTGAGAGGAAGGAAATAAAAGTATTAATTGAGATCTTCACATTTATTTGTTCTGTCAGTAAACAGCAATTATCCTTAAATTTCCAAATCCTTACCACCTACCTGTTCAGCAATATAATACATGAAGAGTGCTCACCCATTAGGCAACTGCTTATTCAGTGCCCATCATATATTGCACATGATGTTTAGCACTGAGGATATAGGGGAGAATAAGACAGACAAGTCTCTTCTCATAGAGATTAAGTGTTCATTTTAGGCAGTCTACTTTGTCCCTGCTGTGTTCCTTGCACACACACACACACACACATATATATACACACATACATATATATGTTTTGTATTTCTACAGTGAGAATCTGACTGTTCTTTGGAATGTTTCCAGACTCAAAAAGGAAGTTATTATTACCTACATATTCATTATAAATGAATTAGATAAAAACAAAACTATTTGAAAGTCTCATGTAGTTCAATGTAATAAAATTTTAGAAGTAAAACATTTTCTGCATCACCTCAAATCAGTTAAGAAAATAATGATTTTGGCCATTCTTCTCCCTTGGCACAAATAACTAATTTCAGTGCACTGTCACACATAGTTTGAAAATGGGAGCCAAAATGAGCATTCACCAAGATAATGAAGAAAACCATAATCTGGAAGCAAAAAGTATGAGTTCGGAACACTGCCCAGACATTGTTAGCATCATTCAAGCTTTGGATGCCAGGCAGCCAACTAAATGTAGGACTTGGACTGCATGAATATGTTAGATGCTGGTTAAAGAATGCAGTTTTTATTAGCCATAGTTCAGAATTTGGCTGTTAACACACATCATGTTACCGAGTCATCCAATAGGATCATATTGGAAGGACTGTATCTGTCCAAGTTTTACAACATTAATGACAGAAAATCAATGGTAATAAATATGTGTATTTAAAATTATTAAAAAGGTGGAAGCAAAAGGAGAAAAACAAGAAAGGAATATTCCCCCCAAATTATCATTATACCTATCATTTTTAGGTATAAGAGATACAACATTCAAGGGGCCATGCATTTTTATAGGAACTATATACAGACAGCAGTAAATAACAGTTATATAGTGAGGAAAATAATTTGTTTAAATATTCTTTTTTTTAAATCTCTTTTTATTTTTTATTTATTTTTATTTTTATTTTTATTTTTTTATTATACTTTAGGTTTTAGGGTACATATGCACAATGTGCAGGTTTGTTACATATGTATCCATGTGCCATGTTGATTTCCTGCACCCATTAACTCGTCATTTAGCATTAAGTATATCTCCTAATGCTGTCCCTCCCCCCTCCCCCCACCCCACAACAGTCCCCGGAGTGTGATGTTCCCCTTCCTGTGTCCATGAGTTCTCATTGTTCAATTCCCACCTATGAGTGAGAACATGCGGTGTTTGGTTTTTTGTCCTTGCGATAGTTTACTGAGAATGATGTTTTCCAGTTTCATCCATGTCCCTACAAAGGACATGAACTCATCATTTCTTTTGATCTTTCTTTATATTAAGAAGAAAGTCTCAGTTTGGTGGTAATATGCTTTTAACACAGAGTGTGAGTGCAGATTTGCTAGCCTTTGTGAACCAACAATATCTAGCTCAAATAATATTTCTTACAGCTGTGGTTCTCAAATATTGCTTACACCCGTGGTTTTGGATTTCTTTACATTCTTAAAATTGTTCAAGAACCCCAAATAACTTATATTTATGTAAATTACACATATCAATCAACTTTACCATATTAATTAAACTTGAGAAAACCTATACTTATCAACTGATTTAAAATAATAGTAAACACATTACAGGTTAACATAACTTTTCTGAAAAACAACTATATTTTCAAAAAAGAAAAAACGTAAAAAGAATGACATTTAGATTCTTATTTCCAATTCCCTTTAATATCTGGCTTAAGGTGATAGGAATAGACAAAAAATAGAAACAAAAAATAGGAAATGGATAGATTTTTATATTTACTTCTGCATTAAATCCTTTGCAATGTGTTGTTTGGTTGAAGCATACAAAGTAATTCCATCTTCACACAGATATAAACTTGGAATGGAAAGAAATATTTTAATAGCCTTTTTATATATGAGTGGTTATTCCTTTATGACACTACTACACCAAAACTTGACAAGCAGTTTCTTAAAGATTAGTTGCTATGTGGAATCTGAAACAATATCAATGAACTATTTGTACCTTATAAGCCTGTAACAGAATGTATTATTTTGAAAATAGTTTTAATACTGTAGATGCCCTGAAGAGGTCTAAGTGAAACTCCCACCTGTGTGGCTCCCTGGCCCACATGTCAAGAACCACTGGCTTACACTATTTTTTAACTAGCCAAGTGATGTTGGTTTTCCATTCATGATAATAACGACTTGTTTAAAAGGAAACTTTTGCTTTAAATAATCAGTTTAAAGAAATATGTTAAATTACAATACAGAGGGTATTTATGGGAAAAAAGTGAATTTTGAAAACAATAAACAAACATAAGCTGCAAACCTACCCTCTACACTTACTTTATAATGATATAAACTGCTAGACAGCTTTCCCTCACCTTATCTCTTTGCTGGCTTCTCCTAATGGTGAGGTCTTGGCTGTGTATGTCAGCTCTTCAGGAAGGCGATTCTCTGCCACTTAGGTGGCAGTTTAAAGGGCAATACTAGGAAACACTGATAGTAGGGAAGAACTTTTCTTCTCCTGAATTTTATAAAAATAAAATACCCATAAGGCACCTCTATATTACTATTAATCCACTCAAATATATATTGATTTCTTATTAAGTGGCAGCATTGTACAAATAATTTGTAAGACTCACAAACCTACTAAATAGATATCCTGTCTTTAAAGAGTTTGCATTCTGATTGGCAAGATTTTGACCAGTTAGGCATACAAAAACGTAGACTAGAAAGGTAGAAGTATTACAAGACAGAGTAGTCAAAATTCTAGGGAATAAAGATTATCCTCACTTCAGAGAAAGGGTGCCCTTTGAGGCTGACGTGGGTTGTAGGTCAGATGAAGAGATTTGGAGGTAGGGCACTAATTTATAAACAAAAGGCAGCAATTAGTTATAGGTTTAAATTGCCCCAAAGGTAACAGGCCTTTAAGAAAGTCAATGTCATATTCTTAAGCAGGAGTACCTGATGCTGGGAAAGGGGGAAAGGGTCACAGAAGTCAGCCTTGCTGGAGATCACCAGCCTGCGTATCTCAGGCCCAATGGGGTGCCCCACCGAGGCTTTGCCTCACCTGACCGTCCTGACCACGAAGTACACCAGCACCGCGCCGCTCACCACCATCAACACAGTCAGGGCCCGCTGGGTCATGGGCTTGTCGCCAGGGTTGGGGCTCACAGCAAGGCCGCCACCCACCGAGCCTTCCCCGACCTTCCCTCCGTGATCGTCCGCTTCAAACCCGGCCACAGGGCTGCTGCCATTGCCTCCCTCGGAGCCTCGCGGCCCCGCAGCTTCAGCCAGACCACGGCCCGGCTGCTGGGCAGGGGTAGGGCCCGGTGGCAGCGGCGGCAATGTCCGTGGCCTAGGGTCAGGAGGCCCAGGACCTGGCGCGGCCTCGGCTGCCTGCAGCAGGACTGCCAGGGGCCCGCTTAGTTCAGGCAGCAACAGCAGGAGGAGGACGGAAGCCAAGAGGTGGCTGAGACAGCAGCAGCACTGCGAGGCCTTCATCGTTCCCGGACCGCTCTCTCACCACCCGGGAGCCGCCGGGCCCGCCACGCTGGCTCCAAGAGGGACCATAGGCGCGGTGGAGAATGAAGCAGAGGTGACCAAACGCCAGGGAGAGGCCCGGTCGTGGCAGGTGGCAGAGGCTATAGCAGTGGCAGCTGCCTGGAGAACCGGAAGTTCGTACATCTCAGCGGCCACTGCTGCTAAGGACGCCTTCGGTTGCTAACTTGTAGGGGCGGGATGCACTTAGTGACGTCAGAGACCTAGCGCCCAGTGCGCACGCGCACTTGTGTAAAAAGCGAGGACGTGAGCGTTCTGGAAGCTTTGCTCTTTTCACTGTTAGTGAGGAGCGGTCAAGGATGCGTATTAAGAAAGTAAGTAGACAAAAAGAGATTGTGTAACATGTACAGCAACTCTCTCATGCAGGAACCCTGAGAGCTTGGAAACTCATAATCTGAATTCATTGGTGTCAAACTGCAATAACACATTTAATCTGTAAGCCAGAAGGGCTTAGTTTTCCTTAGCTTGATTACAAGCTTTAAGCAGGCTTTTTTCCGCCTGTGGGTCCCTGACCTCCCTTTCTAAAGAGCATTTGCTTGTAATGAGTTCATGTCCTTTGTAGGGACATGGATGAAGCTGGAAACCATCATTCTGAGCAAACTATCAGAAGGACAGAAAACCAAACACCGCATGTTCTCACTCATAGGTGGGAATTGAACAATGAGAACACTTGGACACAGGATGGGGAACATCACACACCGGGGCTTGTCATGGGGTGGGGGGTATGGGGAGGGATAGCATTAGGGGATATACCTAATGTAAATGACGAGTTAAATGAGTGCAGCACACCAACATGGTACATGTATACATATGTAACAAACCTGCACGTTGTGCACATGTACCCTAGAACTTAAAGTATATTTACAAAGTTACTTTAGAAAACTTTATCATTGTAAGTTATTTCTCTTCCTTTTTCAGATGTAAATATTTTTTAAAGCTTCTGGCCAGTTTTGTAATTGAAAACTATCTCAAGGGTATGGAAAGCCATCATGCCTTTGAAATGTAATCAGCAAGGAAGATAGTGGGCCATCTCTTATTTTGTGTGAGAGGATAGGAGCCTAACTGTTGTAGGCTTCTCGCTTCAAGTTGTAAAACCACCTCCTGTCATGGAGGAGAAAGTTTACTTTTCCTTTGGGTAAAGTCAATCAGCAAACTCAGGTGGCCCCTGATCTTCCCAAAATAGCTCTTAATAACTCTCCACTCCTTTTTTTCTTTTAGAGGAGTTGAGATTAGAAGAGTTTTATCCCCTTTCCCAACAGCAGTAGTCTTCAATAATGTCTTCCTTGCCTGTTTGACTTCGGTAATATGGAACTTCAATTTGTGCAGATAACTAGAAGTGGCCGCATGATGTACCTCTCACCAAGGAGATGTCTGTCAAGGGTGTACGTGGGCCTTTTGAGTAAGTTATTGTTTTCGTTGCTAAAAGAGAGACAGATACAGATAGATATATACAAAGAGAGAGCCAGAAATACACACACACACGCATACACACACCTACATCTCTCATTATTCCTTTCCCCCCTTCCACTTGCCTGCCTTCTCTGCACAGAAAGTTCTGGCCCTAACCTTGGAAAGAATATGACCCAGATAGTCCTCTGATCCTAGTAGACTGTGAGATATCTGGCGTAAACTATAACTAAACCTATAGCCTGGCACCAAATGCAGCCAAGGTTAGCTTAAGTTAGTCAACCCCAGCTTGACCAAAGATGTGAAAAATAAATGCTTATTTGCTGTATGCCACTGATATTCCTATGGTTATTGGTTATGCCACATTATTCTAGCAATAGTTGATTAAGAAGCTAGAATGAAATCATGGTATTAATTAGGAGAATATAATAATGTGGCAGTTAATAATCTGTCTCTGCTACTAGACTGCCAGAGTTCAATATCCAGCTCTGTTCTTTATAATCATGTGAATTTTGGTCAAATCAATTACTCTGTGTCTCAGTTTCTCCCATTGTAAAGTAAGAAAAATTATGGGGTATTTTTCATTTAATGTTTGATAGCATAATATCTGATACATACTAGGTACTCAAGTAGTATTCACAATCATTATTCAATACAAGAATGAAGAGTTCAGATTTTATTCAGCAGCCCAATAGTATTTAAGTATACTTCCATGAAACATAGTTGTTCTGTCAGCTGTGTTACTGCGTTCCTTAATCAACTAGAATTACGTTGGTCTTTTCCCAGTATGCAGATGAATTTAAGTAACCTGATACAAATTTCTCATTCTGAGATTTTTTTCCCTTATTTATGTATTTTTTATGTTCTGTGCTTGGTACAACTTGTTTGCAAGCCAATTGATAACAAGTAAATGAACAAGTATATTAAAATTAAGAGAAAAATTCATAAACAACCAATTTTACTTAGTGTGAAAGATTGTATTTTACATAGATATTTGTGCTGAAAATTGTAACTTTCTATTGCACAAACAAAACACAGTATCTTCTCCTAGGAAAATTTTTGTTCATTCCTATGACAGATTTCAAGATGTCATTATATAATGATGTTTTACAAACAATATGGTATTCTAAAAAGAGCACAGTAACTTACAGGTTTGTTGCCTGCTGAAGATCACTTTTGTTGAGAATTGAGTATCTCTGAAAAATCTGATTTTATTTTTGTTGTTGTTGTTTGGTTGGTTGGTTGCTATATCAAGAGAGATCTGCACTTAAAAAGTTTATCCTGGCAGTAATATAGCCAGTTTAAGTGAAGGTAGAAAGCGCTGGGCACCAAGCAGGTTAGTATATAGCTAGGGCTATAGAGGCCTATAGGATTGGATTAATGGGAAAAAAGTTAGGGAAATGGACAGGATATGACAATATCTGGATGCAGGTAGTAAGGGAAAGGAAAGAGATTCTTAAATTTCAGTGTACATGAAAATCACTGAGAGCTTGTTAAAAATGCATATATAGTCCATATCTCCACTTCCAAAAATTCTGTCCAGAATTTCTAAAATAGTGATCTAGAATCTCCAATTTTAACAAATTCCCTTTCTTATTCTGTTTTGGGTGATTGAGAGCTGCATTTTGAGAAACATTAGAACATAGCTTTCCCTAATCATTTGGAAACATTAGTTTGATTCTAAGATTTCAGAATCATTTAGCTCTTTGCATGTTCCAGTTACTGCCAAGGACTGCTGCAGATGGGAATTTGGGGTAATGAATGATACCAAGGTTTTATGCCCGCATATCTGGGAGAATAATAATGCCATTAATCAAGATGAAGAACAGACAAAATCAGATTTTGGAAGGAAGGAAAGATAATGCACATTTTCATTTTTGTCTTTCCTTTTTTTTTTTTGGCAAGTTGAATGTTGGACTTTTTTGGGAGGTGGCATTAAATACTAACTCTTATATTTTTTGGGAAAGGCATTAAATACTAACTCTATTCCATTTATAGTGTGGAATGAAGTTCTGAGTAAGGAAAATGGGAAATCAAAAGGGCATTTTATTACTGATAAATGCCATTTGGAAGCTGACACTAGGGTGTACCACAAATGGGCTTCTTTACACTGAAACTCAACATTAAGATGCCTAATCCTTGCAGTTCTGCCAGCCAGAAGCAACTGCCTTACCCTACTCCCTGAAAGCAGCTAAGAGACAGACTATCCTGTCCACTCTACCTAAAACAGCAGTTTACAAAATCTGTAATATAGATCTTGTATGTTTCATTTATAACACACACTTAAGATTTCAAAATTAGTGTGATTATTTTTACCACTTGAACCTAAGTTCTATGAAGCAAGGGTCAATCTCATTTATTCACTACTCAATACTCAGAATTTAGCACAGTGCTAAAAAAGAGTATATCAAAAAAGGCAAAGGAGGGCATTACATAATGGTAAAGAGTTTAATTTAACAGGAATAGCTAGCTATGCTAAATATACATGCACCCAATACAGGAGGACCTAGATTCACAAAGCAAGTTCTTAGAGACCTACATAGAGACTTAGAATCCCACACAATAGTAGTGGGAGAATTTAACACCCCATTGACAATATTAGACAGATCATCAAGATGTAAAATTAACAAAGATATTAAGGACCTGAACTCAGCTCTGAATCAAGTGGACCTGATAGATATCTACAGAACTCTCCATCCCAAACCAACAGAACATAACATTCTTCTCATTGCCACATGACACTTACTCTAAAATTGATCAAATAATCAGAAGTAAAACACTCCTCAGCAAATGCAAAGGAACTTAAATCATAACAGTCTATCAGACCACAGTGCATTCAAGTTAGAACTCAAGATTAAGAAATTCGCTCAAAACCACACAACTACATGGAAATTAAACAAACTGCTCCTGAATGACTCTTGGGGAAATAGTGAAATTAAAGCTACAATCAAGAAGTTATTTGAAACTAAAGAGAACAAAGAGACAACATACCAGAATCTCTGGGACTCAGCTAAAGCAGTGTTAAGAGGGAACTTCATAGCACTAAATGAACACATCAGAAAGCTAGAAAGATCTCAAGTTAACAACCTAACATCTCAACTAAAAGCACTAGAGAGCCAAAAGCAAACAAATCCCAAAGCTAGCAGAAGACAAGAAATGACCAAGATCAGAGCTGAACTGAAGGAGATAGAGACACAAAATGCTCTTAAACAAATCAATGAATCCAGGAACTAGTTTTTTGAAGAAAGTAATAAAATAGACTGCTAGCTAGACAAAGAAGAAAAGAGAGAAGTATCAAAAAAACACAACCAGAAATGATAAGGGGGTATTACTACTGACTCCACAGAAATACAACCATCAGACAATTCTATAAACACGTCTATGCATGTAAACTAGAAAATCTCATAGAAATGGATAAATTTCTAGACACATACACCTTCCCAAGACTGAACCAGGAAGAACTTGAATCTCAGAATAGAACAATACTGCACAGCAAAAAGCTTATCCACCATGATCCAGTTGGCTTCACCTCTGGAATGCAAGGTTGGTTCAACATATGCAAATCAATAAATGTATTTAATCACATAAATAGAACTAAAAGCAAAAACCACATGATTATCTCAATAGATGCAGAAAGGCCTTTAATAAAATTCAACATCCGATTATGTTTAAAAACTCTCAATAAACTAGATATTGAAGGAAGATGCCTTGAAATAATAACAGCCATTTATAACAAACCCACAGCCTATATCATACTGAATGGGTAAAAACTGGAAGCATTCCCCTTGAAAGCCAGTACAAGACAAGGATGCCCTCTGTCACCACTCCTATTTAACAGACTATTGGAAGTTCTGGCCAGGGCAATTAGGCAAGAGAAAGAAATAAAGGGTATTCAAATAGGAAGAGAGGAAGTCAAATTATCTTTGTTTGAAGATCACATGATTCTATATCTAGAAAGCTCTATAGTCTCAGCGCCAAAGCTTCTTACACTGATAAGCAACTTCAGAAAAGTCTCAGGATACAAAATCAATGCAAAAATTGTTAGCATTTCTATACACTAACAACAGTCAAGCAGAGAGCCAAATCAGGAATGAGGTCCCATTCACAATTGCCACAAGAAGAATAAAATACCTAGGAATACAGCTAACAAGGGAAGGGAAGGACTTCAAGGAGAAACAAAGCCACTGCTCAAATCACAGAGGACACAAACAAATGGAAAAATATTCCATGCTTATGGATAGGAAGAATCAATATTGCAAAAACGGCCACACTGCCCAAAGTAATTTATAGATTCAATGCTAATTCTATTAAACTACCACTGACATTCTTCACAGAATTAAATAAAAAACTATTTTAAAATTCATATGGAATAAAAAGGAACCTGAATAGCCAAAACAATCCTAAGCAAAAAGAACAAAGCTGGATGCATCACACTGCCCAACTTCAAACTATACTACAAGGCTACAGTAACCAAATCAGAGTGGTACTGGTATAAAAACAGATGCATAGAGCAATGGAACAGAATAGAGAACTCAGAAATAAGGCCACACACCTATAACCATTTGACTTTGGCAAACATGACAAAAACAGGCAATGGGGAAAAAATTTCTTATTTAATAAATGGTGCTGGGAGAACTGGCTAGCCATATGCAGAAAATTGAAACTGGACCCCTTCCTTACACCATATACAAAGATTAACTCAAGATTGATTAAAGACTTAAATGTAAAACAATACTATGCAAACCTGAGAAGAAAATCTAGGCAGTACCAGTAAGGACAAAGGCACGGGCAAACATTTCATGATGAAAATGCCAAAAGCAATTGCAACCAAAGCAAAAATTGAGAAATGAGATCTAATTAAGCTAAAGAGCTTCTGCACAGCAAAAGAAACTATCATCAGAGTGAACAGACAACCTACAGAATGGGAGAAAATTTTTGCAGTCTGTCCATCTGACAAAGGTCTAATACACAGAGTCTGCAAGGAACTTAAGTTTACAAGACAAAATAACCCCATTAAAAAGTGCACAAAGGACATAAACAGACTCTCATAAGACATACCTGTGGCCAACAGTCATACAAAAAAAGCTCAACATCACTGATCGTCAGAGAAATGCAAATCAAAACCACAATGAGATACCAACTCATGCCAGTAAAAATGGCTGTTACTAAAAAGTCAAAAAAAACAGATGCTGATGAGGTTGCAGAGTATTGGAAGTTCTGGACAGGGCAATCAGGCAAGAGAAAGAAATAAAGGGTATTCTTTTACTTCTGTGTAAAAGGAACATTATAAAATGAATATTTTTGCACTGTAGGAGTGTAAATTAGTTCAACCATTGTGGAAGACAAGTATTATGATTCCTCAGAGACCTACAGGCAGAAATATCATTTGACTCAGCATTCCCATTACTGGGTATATACTCAAAGGAATATAAATCATTCTTATTGTAAGGATACATGCATGTGTGTGTTCATTGCAGGACTGTTCACAATAGCAAAGAAATGGAATCATCCTAAATGCCCACCAATGATAGACTGGATAAAGAAAATATGGTACATATATACCATGGAATAGTATGCAGCCACAACAAGAAAACATATCATGTCCTTTGCAGGGACACGGATGGAGCTGGAAGACATCATTCTTAGCAAACTAATGCAGGAACAGAAAACGAAACACCACATGTTGTCACTTATAAGTGGGACCTGAATAATGAGAACACATGGACACATCGGGGGAGTAACACACACTGGGGCCCGTGGGAGGGGTGGTGTTGTGGGGAGGAAGAGCATCAGGAAGAATAGCTAATGGATGCTGGGCTTAATACCTAGGTGATGGGATGATCCGTGTGGCAAACCACCATGGTATACGTTTACCTCTAACAAATCTGCACTCCTGCACATGTACCCCTGAACTTAAAAGTTGAAGAAAAAAAAGATAAATTAAAGGAACATTCAAACAACAACAAAAACAACAGCAAAAAGAGTAGTAGTGAATGATTCCTTCTGTTTTATCAAGACAGAAATCTTTCCAAAGACACGGTTAAGCTCAGACCTCAAGAGATTTTTGGCAATTGACCAAAATGAACTTACCTTTTGATGATCATAAGTTCGTATTTCTTGTATTCTGCTAATGAAATAATAATAGTCATATATTTGACATTCCCAATGAATCACATTTAAATCATTTTCTGAATATTATTTTATATTGAATTACTTTTATTCTCTGACCCTAGATATTCAAATATATTTCCTTCAGAAATCCGACTATTATAAACTGTGAATTTCACATTATTGATCTTTTTAAAAATATTTTTAAATTTTTAATTGTCATAGATTAAGGGGTACAAGTACAGTTGTGTTCTGTAGATGTATTGTGTAGAGGTGAAGTTTGGGCTTTTAGTTTACCCATCACCCGAGTAGTGTACTAGTGTACATTATACCCAATAGGTAGTATTTCAATTATCACCATCCTTCCTCTTCCACCTTTTGTTGTCTTCAATGTCTATTATTCCACACTGTATGTCCGTGTATACCCATTGTTTAGCTTCCATTTGTAAGTGAGAACATGCGATTATTCCCTTTCTGTATCTGAGTGATTGCCCTAAGGATAACGACCTCTAGTACCATCTTTGATGCAAAATACATTATTTTGTTCTTTTTTTAATGACTGAGTGGTATTCTATGGCATACACACACACACACACACCACACATATCACATTTTCAGGTGTCAACTGAAGAGCTTTCCTGATGTGGCCAGGAAGTGGGGCAGACTGCATTATGACTATGAGAGTATAGTTGTGAAGCAGCTACCATACCCTTAGAGGTTACTGGGGATATTCATGTAGTGCTCAACACAGATTTGATCAATTGAAAGTATGAATAAATGAATGAATTAATGAATCACATCAAACGCACAACATATTTTTAAAATGTTTATTAAAAAGCTTAGAATAATACATTCTTAGAATGGAGACTACTTTTTCCCTAGTGACAAGTAAAATAATTTTTAACATAGTGTCTTGTGATCAACATCATTCTTGAATACTTGCCTTTTTTTTTTTTCTTCCATCCCATATGTTTGTCTTGGCTTCAGATTAATCAGGAAGCCTTTAAATTACAGAGTTTGCTTTTCATCTTTCTTCTTCTGTGAGAGAATAAGTTTTCACATAACAGGATGTTTAGTGTATGTTTCTAGGATTGGTGTATTTATTTGTATCCTCTAGTGATTCATGTTTAACAGAGATGTTTTTAAATAAAACATAGGAACAATGTGGATATTAACACTGGAATTCCCAGTTTCTCCTTCCCTTAACATATTTTCTGTAATTGAGTGATATTCTTACATATATCTAATAAGACATAATAAAAAATTGTATTCACAGTGTTTACATATTCTGTAAATTTTTCAAAGCTCTTTTTAAAAAATTTTTAATTGAAAATTATACATATTTATAGGGTACAATGTGATGTGTTGATACATGATACATGTGTAATGATCAAATCAGGGTAATTAGCATATTAATCACCTCAAACATTTATTTTTGTGTGTGTGGTGGGAACATTCAAATTCCTCTCTTCTAGCTATTCAAAATTACAATTAGAAAGAATAAGTTCTGGTGTTCTGTTGCACAGTGGGGTGACTATAATTAATAATATGGTATTGTAAATCAAATCCCTTTCTTGAGGTTGCAGTGCACTAGGCTAGGATGTTGGCCAAGAGTAGCATATGTATCTTCAATTTCAACCTAAGTAAAAAAATAAATAAGAAGCATACCAAGAGGCAGTGGCAAATTGAATAAGCAGGTCAGTGATGCTGGGTAAACATCCAAACTATACTATGAGCTTGGGGAATGTTTTGTGTGCTGATGAGAAGAATGCATATTCTGCAATTCTTGGATGGAGTGTTCTCTAAATATCTGTTAGATCCATTTGTTCTAGAGTGCAATTTAAGTTCATTATTTCTTTGTTGACTTTCTGCCTTGATGATTTGTTTAGTGCTTTCAGTGGAGTGCTGAAGTATTCCACTAATACTGTGTTTCTGTCTATCTCTTTTTTTTAGATCTAGTGGTAATTGCTTTATGAATCTGGGAGCTCCAGACCTAGGTGCATATATATTCAGAATTGTTATTTCTTCTTGTTGAATTCATCCTTTCATCATTATATAATGATGTTTGTTGTCTTTTTTTAAGTAAATATTTAATTTTTTTATTTCAATAGGTTTTTGGGGAACAGGTGGTGTTTGATTACGTGAATAAGTTCTTTAGTGGTGATTTCTGAGATTTTGGTACACCCATCAACCAAGCAGTGTACACTGTACACAATTTGTAGTCTTTTATCCCCCGCACCCCACCCTTTCCCCTACATCTCTAAAGTAAGTCCAATGTATACTTTTTATGTCTTTGCATCCTCATAGCTTAGCTCTAAGGAACTCTTAGTTCCCACATATGAGTGGGAACATATGGTGTTTGGTTTTCCATTCCTGAGTTGCTTCACTTAAAATAATAGTCTCCAATTCCATCCAGGTTGCTGCAGATGCCATTATTTGATTCCTCTTTATGGCTGAGTAGTATTCCATGGGGTGTGTGTGTGTATGTGTGTGTTTGTGTGTGTGTGTATATATATATCTCACATTTTCTTTATCCACTCATTGATTGATGGACATTTGGACTGCTTCCATATTTTTGCAGTTACAAATTCTGCTGCTGTATAAATGCATGTGCAAATATTTTTTTTTTTTTTCGTATAATGATTTCTTTTCCTCTGGGTAGATACCTAGTAGCAAGATTACTGGATCAAATGGTAGATCTACTTTTAGTTCTTTAAGGAATCTGCACAGTTTTCCATACTGGTTGTACTAGTTTACATTCCCACCAACAGTGTAAAAGTGTTTTCTTTTCACTGAATCCACGCTAACACCTTATTTTTTGATTTTTTGAATGATGACCATTCTTGCAGGAGTGAGGTAGTATCACATTGTGGATTTGATTTGCATTTCCCTGATAATTAATGAGGTTAAGCATTTTTCCATATTCTTGTGGGTCATTTGTGTATCTTCTTTTGAAAATTGTCTATTTATGTCTTTAGCCCACTTTTTTGTTGGGATGTTTTGGTTTTTTTTCTTGCCGATTTGTTTGAGTTCTTTGTAGTTTGTGGATATTAGTCCTTTGTCAGATGTACAGATTATGAAGATTTTCTCCCACTGTGTGAGTTGCCTACTAATTCTGCTGATTGTTTCTTTTGCTGTGCAGAAGCTTTTTAGTTTAATTAAGTCTCATCTATTTATCTTACTTTTTGTTGCATTTGCCTTTGGTTTCTTGGTCATGAAGTCTTCATTCTTTTTGCTTACTCTTTCTTTGGCTATGTGGGCTCTTTTTTGGTGCTGTGTGAATTTAAGGATATTTTCTTTGTAGTTCTGTGAAGAATGATGGTGGTATTTTGATGAGAATTGCATTGAATTTGTAGATTGCTTTTGGCAGTATGATCATTTTTACAATATTGATTCTACCCATCCGTGAGCATGGGATGTATTAACATTTATTTGTGTCATCTATGATTTTTTTCAGCAGTGTTTTATAGTTTTCCTTGTAGATGTCTTCCTGTACTTGGTTAGGTATATTCCTAAGTATATTTTTTTTTTTTTGCAAGTATTGTGAAAGTGGATGAGTTGTTGATTGTATTCTCAGCTTGGTCACTGTTGGTGTGTAGCAGAGATACTGATTTGTAGTTCATTAATTTTGTACCCTGCAACTTTGCTGAATTCATTTACCAATTCTAGGAGCTTTTTGGATGAGTCTTTAGGGTTTTCTAGGTTACAATCATAACATGAAGCAAACAGCAACAGTTTGACTTTCTGTTTATCGATTTGGATGCCCTTTATTTCTTTTCCTTTTTTGAATGCTCTGGCTAGGACTTCCAGTACTATGTTGAATAGGAATGGTGAAAGTGGGCATCCTTGTCTTGTTACAGTTTTTGTGGGAATGCTTTCAAATTTTTGCCATTCAGTATAATGTTGGCTGTGGGTTTGTCATAGATGGCTGTTATTACCTTAAGGTTTGTCCCTTATTTGTCAGTTTTGCTGAGGGTTTTAATCATAAATGGATGCTGGATTTGGTCAAATGCCTTTTCCGCATCTATTGAGATTATCGTGTGATTTTTATTTCTAATTTTGTTTATGTGATGTATCACACTTATTGACTTCCATATGTTAAACCATCCCTGCATCCCTGGTATGAAACCCACTTGATCTTGGTAGATTATCTTTTTGATATGCTGTTGGATTCAGTTCTCTAGTATTTTGTTAAGGATTTTTGCATCTACGCTCATGAAGGATATTGGTCTGTAGTTTCCTTTTTTTTGTTACGTTCTTCCCTGGTTTTAGTATACGGGTAATACTGGCTTCATAGAATGATTTAGGGAGGATTCCATCTTTCTGTATTTTCTGGAATAGTGTGGATAGGATTGGTACCAATTCTTCTTTGAATGCCTGATAGAATGCAGCTGTGAATCCATCTGGTCCTGGGCTGTTTTTTTGGTTGGCAGTTTTTAAATTACCATTTCAGTCTCGCCACTTCTTGTTATAGGTCTGTTCAGAGAGTCTGTGTCTTCCTGGTTTAATCTGGGAGGGTTGTATATTTCCAGGAATTTATCTATCTCCTCTGGGTTTTCTAGTTTATGTGCATAAAGGTGTTCATAGTAGCCTTGAATAATCTTTTGTATTTCTGTGTTGTCAATTGTAATATCTTCCATTCCATTTCTTAATTAATTAATTAATTAATTTATATTTGAGAAAGAGTCTCGCTCTGTCACCCAGGCTGGAGTGCAGTGGCGTGATCTCGGCTCACTGCAGCCTCTGCCTTCAGGGTTCAAGCAATTTTCCTGCCTCAGCCTACCAAGTAGCTGGGATTACAGTCATGCACCAGTATGCCCAGCTAATTTTTGCATTTTTAGTAGAGACAGGGTTTCACCATGTTGGCCAGGCTGGTCTTGAACTCCTGACCTCAAGTGATCCACCCGCCTCAGCCTCCCAAAGTGCTAGGATTACAGGCATGAACCACCGCACCCAGCCCCATTTCATTTCCAGCTGAGCTTATTTGGATCTTCTCTCTTCGTTTCTTGGTTAATTTCGCTAATTGTTTGTCAATTTTATTTATCTTTTCAAAGAACCAGCTTTTTGTTTCATTTATCTTTTGTATTGTTTTTGTTTGTGTGTTTGTTCCAATTTCATTTAGTTCTGCTCTGATCTTTATTACTTCTTTTATTCTGCTGGTTTTGGGTTTGGATTGTTCTTGTTTCTCCAGTTCTGTGATGGTGACCTTAGATTGTCTATTTGTGCTTTTTCAGACTTTCTGATGTAGGCATTTAATGCTGTGAACTTTCCTCTTAGCACTGCTTTTGCAATATCCCAGAGGTTTTGGTAGTTTGTGTCACTGTTATCATTCAGTTCAAAGAATTTTTAGATTTCCATCTTGATTTTATTATTTACCCAATGATCATTCAGAGGCAGGTTATTTAATTTTCATGTATTTGCATGGTTTTGAGGGTTCCTTTTGGAGTTGATTTCTAATTTTATTCCACTGTGGTCTGGGAGAGTACTTGATACAATTTCAATTTTTAAAAAAATTTACTGAGACTTGTGGCCTTCCATATGGTCTGTCTTGGAGAATGTTTCATGTGGTGATGAATAATATGTATATTCTGCAGTTGTTGGGTAGAATGTTCTGTAAGTATCTGTTAAGTCCATTTGTTGTAGGTTATAGTTTAGGTCCATTGTTTCTTCGTTGACTTTCTGTCTTGATGACCTGTCTAGTGCTGTCAGTGGACTATTAAAGTCCCTCATTATTTTTGTATTGCATTCTGTCTCATTACTTAGGTCTAGTAATCATTGTTTTGTAAATTTGGGAACTCCAGTGTTAGGTGCATATTTATTTATAATTTTGATATTTTCCTGTTGGACTAGTCCTTTTATCATTACACAATGTTTATTGTTGTTTTCTTTAACTGCTGTTGCTTTAAAGTTGGTTTTGTCTGATGTAAGAATAGTTACTCTTGCCCACTTTTGGTGTCCATTTGCATGCAATATCATTTTTCACCCCTTTACCTTAAGCTGATGTGAGTCCTTGTGTGTTAGGTGAGTCTCCTGAAGACAGCAGAAACTTGCTTGAGGAATTCTTATCCATTCTCCCATTGTGTATCTATTAAGTGGAGCATTTAGGCCATTTATAATCAGTGTTAGTTTTGAGATATGAGGTGCTATCTATTCATCATGCTATTTTTTGCCCAAATACATTTTTTTCATTGTGTTATTGTTATACAGGTTCTGTGAGATTTATGCTTTAAGGACATTCTATTTTGGTGTATTTCAAATATTTGTTTAAAGATTTAGAGCTCCTTTTAGCAGTTCTTGTAGTGCTGGCTTGGTAGTGTCAAGTTCTCTTAGCATCTGTTTGTCAGGAAAAGACTGTATCTTTCCTTCATTTAATCAAGCTTAGTTTCTCTGGATACATAATTCTTGCCTGATAGTTATTTTGTATAAGGAGGCTAAAAATAGTACCCCAATCTCTTCTAGCTTGTTGGGTTTCTCCTAAGAAATCTGCTGTTAATCTGATAGGTATTCCTTTATAGTTTACCTGATGCTATTGCCTCACAGCTCTTAGTATTGTTTCCTTTGTCTTGACTTTAGATAACCTTATAACTGTGTGCCTAGGCAATGATCTCTTTGCAATGAATTTACCAGGTGTTCTTTGAGCTTCTTGTATTTGGATGTCTAGATCTCTAGCAAGGCTGGGGAAGTTGTCCTTGATAATTCCCTCAAATATGTTTTCCAAACTTTCAGATTTCTCTTCTTCCTCAGGAACACTAGTTATTCTTAGGTTTGGACTTTTAACGTAGTTTCAGACTTCTTGGAGGCTTCATTCATTTTTTATTTTTTCTTTGTCTTTGATGGATTGGATTAATTCAAAAGGTTTGTCTTTGAGCTCTGAAGTTCTTTCTTCCACTTGTTTGATTCTGTTACTGAGATTTTCCAGTGTATTTTCCAATTCTCTGTGTCCTTGATTTCCAGAAGTTGTGGTTGTTTTTTATTAATGCTGTCTATCTCACTGAAGAACTTTCCTTTCATATCCTGTATCATTTTTTTTATTTATTTAAGTTGGACTTCACTTTTCCCTGATGCCTCCTTGATTAGCTTAATAATCAACCTTTGGAATTCTATTTCTGACAATTCAGAGATTTTTGCCTTGGTTTGGATCTGTTGCCGGTTAGCTGGTATGATCTTTTGAGGGCGTTAAAGAACCTTGTTTGGTCATACTACCAGAATTGCTTCTCTGGTTCCTTCTCATTTGGGTAGACTATGTCAGAGGGAAGATCTGGGATTCAAGGGCTGCTGTTTAGATTATTTTGCCCCATGGGCTGCACCCTTTATGTAGTGTTCTCTCCCCTCTCCTAGGAATGGGGCTTCCTGAGAGCTGAACTGTCATAATTATTTTTGCTCTGCTGGGCCTAGTCACCCAGTGGAGCTACTGGGCTCCAAGTTGGTACTGGGGAGTGTCTGCAGAGTCCTGTGATGTGATCCATTTTCAGTTCTTGCAGCCATGAATACCAACCAGCACATGCCCCAGTGGACGTAGCAGGGAAATGAAGTGGACTCTTTGAGGGTCCTTGGTTGTATTTTTGTTTGGTGCGCTGGTTTTGTGTTGATTGGGCTCCTGCCAGGAGATGGCGCTTTCAGGAGTGCATGAGCTGCAGTCCTATAGGGAGGATGCAAACTTGCCCTAGAGACACTTGGTTAAGTATTCAGGTTTGCCAGGTGGTGGGCAGTGCAGTAGAGCTCCCAAGAGATTATGACCATTGTCTTTGGCTACCAGGGCTAGTAGAGAAAGACCACCAGATGGGGGTAGGGATAGGCATGTCTGAGCTCAGAGGCTGATTCAAATGGGGAAACAGCTACAAATGCTAACTTGAAATATCAGGATATCCTTTAACTTGAAATAAATGCTTATAACAAATGTAATAAGCATTTACTTATGCTTGTTACATAGTAATAAGGAAAGTATATGCTTCAAAGTAGAATTCCTGTCAGGAATAAAACTGCTGGCACTCTTCATAATTATTCTGAAATATCAGCAGTACCTCAAAGTCTGAATAAGAAAAAAAATAGGACACTGTTTTCATGACAGGGCTTGTTGATAACTATTACTGACCTAGATGTAGATGATCCTGAGTCTTGGCTGGAAGTCATTCCACTAATTTGCCTGGATACATTAATCATAAGAAGTAACCAAGAAAATATTTTCTTATTTGTTTTGTACTCAGGCAAAGGGTATGCTATGACAGATTTCTTTAATTGTACAGCTATTTCAATTTTAACAATGTAGACACACAAAAGTCTATATGTACACACAGGAAATACCCTTCCTTAGCCTGTAGCAATAGCAGCAGATTCTTACCAACCCAGGATAAAATCTTCCAGACATACCATATCTAAAAATTGGGTAAGTCAAGACTTTGGTTAATCCCTACTACCCGTTGGAGCCTAATCAGACTAATAGGTTTGGTTTAAAAATCCGTATACCTGGCTCCTTAATAATTGTCTAACCTCATTTTTCACCATTTTAAATTCACTACACTTCTTTTACAATCTGTCTTATAGAGCAGGTTAGGTTTCATTCTATCCCCTATTCTGATGTTTCTCTTACTTATAATGTTCTCGTATTCCCCTATCAACAAAAAGTAAATATTTTTGCATATGTATATGTATGTGTTGTTTGTTTGTATTTACTGCATAATTATTTACTGTGAGGTTCAGAAAAGTTTCATCTTATATGGGAGGTTACATTTTAAGGTCAAAATTGCCCTTGAAAATTCTCACATTGCCCATCATTGCTTCTGATCACATTTTATTTTATTTGTGCATATTGTGAAGTCATGGTTTTTGAAAAATGCCAAGCTATAAATATAGAATAATTTTCATTCCAATAATGTATCAGTGTTGAATGAGACACGATGCAAACAGAGCAAGTAAGGGAACAGCAATTTTCTACTCCTCACGTTGTACACACCTAGAATTCATGCTCATCAAAGAGATGACTAAGTGAATCAGTGACATCACTAAGGTTATTTCTCTATCCCAGCATATGCATATAGATTAATTCAGTAATTTAATAAATGTACAATTTGATGTCACTGTAATCTCCTTTCTCTATATGTCATGTATCCTAAATAGCAAAATGATCATAGGGCTATAGCATGCTCTATATCCAGTTTCTATAGAACACCAAGTGCAGTACAAGACACAAAGTTCTCAGTAATAATTGAAGGACTGTTAAAGCATGAATTAATCTAACACATCAACAATCTATTAAGAAGCTTGTATCTTTAATTTTAACAAGACAGAAGTTGACCTTTTGAAATAAACTCAAGGTCATAAAATATTATCTATAAACATAAATATTGGCTAAGTGTGTAAACCAAATCTCAGAGTTGACAATGAATGAATTACTAATGCTGTTTTTATTAAGTTTGGGAAGAAAACTAATAAACACCACATATTCAAAAATACATATATATTTGCTGTATATTTGTGATCAATTGATTTGCAACACAGATGCCAAGGCAATTTTTTGGAGAAAGGAGAGTCTTCAATAAATAATGCTGGAACAATTGTACATCCATATGAAAAATAAATAACCTCAATCCATATTTTATAATTTACACAAAAATTACCTCAGCATGAATTATAGAAGTAAAACTCCTTTGAGTCTTACAGAAAACATCAAAGACTGTCTTTGTGACTTTGGATTAGTCAAATACTTCTTAGATACCACGGTAAAGGCATGACTTATTAAAGTGCAAATTAATATTGCAATGGCATATTACTACACATTTATTAAGAGTGCTACAATAAAATAAATAAATACAGAAATAAATATTTATAAAGGCTGAAAAGGATATATTTTGCAAATGAGAATACATATTGGTACAGCCTATTTGGAAGTCAGATTGTCACTTTCTTATAAAATTCAGTATATAGTTACCACATGACCAGACGCCCCACTCCTAGATATTTACCCAGGTAAATGAAGTAAGTGTACACAGAAATCTAAAGGTTTAACCATAAAGGTTTTAAGTGGTTTTTTTTCATAACCACAAAACTGTAAAAAACCCACTTGTATATAATGAAATAATTACAGCAATTAAAAGAAAAAAACTGTTGATATGTGAAGTAATTTAGATGAATCTTACCTGTATTATGCTAAATGAAAGAAGCCAGACTCAAAAGGCCACATACTGTATTATTTCACTCATAAGAATGTTTGAGAAAGGCAAAACTATAGGATCAAAAAACTAAATGCTTACAGGTGTGTTTTTTTTTGAGTCCTCTCTCCTCGGCATGTTCTGGACCACCTTCTCCCTGTGTCCTCACTTGGCCTTTCCTCTGTGCCCCAGTTCCTGGGTGTCTCTCTTTGTGCTCAAATTTTCTCTTCTTATAAGCACACAAATCAGATTGGATTGGGGCACACCCTAACTGCATCAGTTTAATTTAATCACATTTATGAAGGACTTGTCTCCAAATATAGTTTCATTCTGAGGTACTGGGAGTAAAGGCTTAATCATGTGAATTTGGGAGAAACACAATTCAGCCCATAATTATGTGTTTGCCAAAAGTCGCAGAATTTTGTAGACCAAGAACGTTAGAATGATTTCATTTGCATTACACCTTAATAAACAAAAATTAAAAGGTCATAATCAACCCCACTGGCGTTAAGTTGACCTACAAAAATGTAGTTATATCCCAGAGGAACTATAGGACCTTTTCAACACATACTAGAAGAAACCAGGAAGCGACATTAAGGCTTGACTCTGGGGAATACTGAAAAAGGTGACAGTATAAATTTAATGTAAATTTACATAAAAGAAAAGTAAAATTGAGAAGAGAGCATTGCCAAGATAAACAAGATCTAAATACCATAGTAGAACCGTGAGAAATCATGAAAACTTGCTGCTAGGATTACTTCTGTAAGTATCAATATAATTATTGTTAATGTTATAATTTCATTATAATTATTATTAATGTTATAATTTAATTATGACACTCCTTGGTATGTTTTTTTTTTAATTTTTTTTATTTTTTATTTTTTATTATACTTTAGGGTTTTAGGGTACATGTGCACGATGTGCAGGTTTGTTACATATGTATCCATGTGCCATGTTGATTTCCTGCACTCATTAACTCGTCATTTAGCATTAGGTGTATCTCCTAATGCTGTCCCTCCCCCCTCCCCCCACCCCATAACAGTCCCCGGAGTGTGATGATCCCCTTCCTGTGTCCATGAGTTCTCATTGTTCAATTCCCACCTATGAGTGAGAACATGCGGTGTTTGGTTTTTTGTCCTTGCGATAGTTTACTGAGAATGATGTTTTCCAGTTTCATCCATGTCCCTACAAAGGACACGAACTCATCATTTTTTATGGCTGCATAGTATTCCATGGTGTATATGTGCCACATTTTCTTAATCCAGTCTATCGTTGTTGGACATTTGGGTTGATTCCAACTCTTTGCTATTGTGAATAGTGCCGCAATAAACATACGTGTGCATGTGTCTTTATAGCAGCATGATTTATAGTCCTTTGGGTATATACCCAGTAATGGGATGGCTGGGTCAAATGGTATTTCTAGTTCGAGATCCCTGAGGAATTGCCACACTGACTTCCACAATGGTTGAACTAGTTTACAGTCCCACCAACAGTGTAAAAGTGTTCCTATTTCTCCACATCCTCTCCAGCACCTGTTGTTTCCTGATTTTTTAATGATGGCCATTCTAACTGGTGTGAGATGGTATCTCACTGTGGTTTTGATTTGCATTTCTCTGATGGCCAGTGATGATGAGCATTTCTTCATGTGTTTTTTGGCTGCATAAATGTCTTCTTTTGAGAAGTGTCTGTTCATGTCCTCTGCCCACTTTTTGATGGGGTTGTTTGTTTTTTTCTTGTAAATTTGTTTGAGTTCATTGTAGATTCTGGATATTAGCCCTTTGTCAGATGAGTAGGTTGCAAAAATTTTCTCCCATTCTGTAGGTTGCCTGTTCACTCTGATGATAGTTTCTTTTGCTGTGCAGAAGCTCTTTAGTTTAATGAGATCCCATTTGTCGATTTTGGCTTTTGTTGCCATTGCTTTTGGTGTTTTAGACATGAAGTCCTTTCCCATGCCTATGTCCTGAATGGTATTGCCTAGGTTTTCTTGTAGGATTTTAATGGTTTTAGGTCTAACATATAAGTCTTTAATCCATCTTGAATTAATTTTTGTACAAGGTGTAAGGAAGGGATCCAGTTTCAGCTTTCTACATATGGCTAGCCAGTTTTCCCAGCACCATTTATTAAATAGGGAATCCTTTCCCCATTTCTTGTTTTTGTCAGGTTTGTCAAAGATCAGATAGTTGTAGCTATGCGGCATCATTTCTGAGGGCTCTGTTCTGTTCCATTGATCTATGTCTCTGTTGTGGTACCAGTACTCCTTGGTATGTTTTTTCTTGGTGTTTGTCTTTGGAGTTGATTGAGTTGCTCAGATTTGTACCTTTATATATGTTATGAACCTAAGAATATATTCAGCCAATATTTTAATGTCTCTTCAAATTTTTTACACAACTTTATTTTCTTCAGGTATCCCAGTTACACATACAATTGAGCTTTTAATATTATCCTATAGGTCAGTGAGGCTGGTTCTAATTTTTTTCAGCATTATTTTGTCTTCCTTGCTTCAGTTTGTATAGTCTCAACTTGTTTACTTCTGGTTCACTGTTCTTTTCCTTTGGAGTTTCTAATTTAATGTAAAGATTCTTCAGTATTTGTTTCAGATATTATGATTTTTCAGTTTCAGATTTTTCCAGTTTTTTGTTACAATCTCCATTTCTCTATTGAGAGTCCATAATTGTTTTACCTTATGATCAGGATGTGCCTAAAAATCTTGAACTAATTTTTTTTCTCTCTTTTTTTAAAATTATACTTTAAGTTCTGGGGTACATGTGCAGATTGTGCAGGTTTGTTACATAGGTATACACGTGCCATGGTGGTTTGCTGCACCCATCAACCTGTCATCTACATTAGGTGTTTCTACTAATGGTATCCCTCCCCTAGACCCTCAATCCCCAATAGGCTCTGGTGTGTGAAGTTCCGCTCCCTGTGTCCCTGTGTTCTCATTGTTCAACTTCCACTTATGAATGAGAACATGCAGTGTTTAGTTTTCTGTTCTGTGTTAGTTTGCTGAGATGGTTTCCAGCTTTATCCATGTCCCTGCAAAGGACATGAGCTTATCCTTTTTTGTGGCTGCATAGTATTCCATGGTATATGTGCCACGTTTTCTTTATCTAGTCTATCATTGATGGGCATTTGGGTTTGTTCCAAGTCTTTGCCATTGTGAACAGTGCCACAATAAACATACGTGTGCATGTGTCTTTATAGCAGCATGATGTATAATCCTTTGGGTATATACCCAGTAATGGGATGGCTGGGTCAAATGGTATTTCTAGGTGTAATCCTTGAGGAATCGCCACAGTGTCTTCCACTATGGTTGAACTAATTTACACTCCCACCAACAGTGTAAAAGTGTTTCTGTTTCTCCACATCCACTCCAGCATCTGTTGTTTCCTGACTTTTTAATGACTGGCATTCTAACTGGTGTGAGATCGTATCTCATTGTGGTTTTAATTTGCATTTCTCTAATGACCAGTAATGATGAGCTTTTTCTCATGTTTGTTGGCCGCATAAATGTCTTCATTTGAGAAGTGTTTGTTCATATCCTTTGCCCATTTTTGATGGTGGTGTTTGTTTTTTTCTTGTAAAGTTGTTTAAGTTCTTTGCAGATTCTGGATTCTAGCCCTTTTTCAGATGGATAGATTGCAAAAATTTTCTCCCTTTCTGTAGGTTGCCTATTCACTCTGATGATAGTTTCTTTTGCTGTGCAGACACTCTAGTTTAATTAGATCCCATTGTCAATTTTTGCTTTTGTTGCAATTGCTTTTGGTGTTTTAGTCATATAGTCTTTGCCCATGCGTATGTCCTGAATGGTATTGCCTAGGTTTTCTTCTAGGGTTTTTATGGTTTTAGGTCTTATATTTAAGTCTTTAATCCATCTGGAGTTATTTTTTGTATAAAGTGTAATAGCTGTTATAAGGTCATCTGCTAATTCTGACAACTCTGTCATTTTCAGTAATGAGTGATGTTTTTCCTGGTTATGGGTCTCATTAACTTCATTTTGCATGTCTATTTATTTTTTGCTTTATATTGGGCATTACAAATATTATCTTGGTTATTTGGATTTTGTTGTTTTCCTTAGTAAAGAAAGGCCTTTACTTGAGGGCTCCAGTAGACCTACCACTAAAATGTAGCCTCTCTGCTACCTATTGTCCTAAATAATAACTGGCTAATTATTATTAGAACATCTGTTCTGTGCAATTTGAAACAGTTTTTCAGCTCATGGATTCTTAGTAGTTGTACTTCCTCTGGCAGTAATTCTCTATCTAGCCTTTGAGAGTGTCAGCTTACACATGTTCCACTTGGTATTCAGCCAAAGACTGAAGACGATTCATGCAGATTTCTTAAACTCCTTCTTTACACACATATGTTCTCTCCTGTACACTGCTTTGAAAATTTCAGCCATCTCAGTAGCCTCAAATTCCTGTCTTTTTCTTCTCAGCTAGTGACGCCACTCTTGGGCTTTCTTTGTCTAGTCAGGAGCATGCATTCACACAGAAAACCAGTCTAACTCTGTGGCTAACCTATTTTGTTTCCTTTCTCTCAGTGACTGTAGTCCTATGACACCTATTATCCAATGTCTGGAGACAGTTTCTATATTTTCCAGTTTTGCAGGTATTTGTAGTGGCAGACCAGGTCCAGTAGCATTTACTTTGTGATGGTAGAAAGTGAGTCATAAAACTGTACTATACATAGATATTGGTAACAGAGCAGGGCAAAAGCCCCAACATATGATATACATATATCATAGTATCCACAAAAGGAGGATAAATTGGAACTATTATCTAAAAAATTCCCCAAATTATGCAAATTCCTTTTGCAAACAAGTTAACATTTCTAAGAAATGTGTAGTTATAGGCATCATGAATATGTAAAAAATGAAGTTGCATATTAATGTGTCATTTAAGGCATAATCAGAGTAAAAGCACTTAAGAAATTTAGACAGCAAAGAGTCAGGAGTATACAAGTTCAGATTCTAAAGTTTGTGTGTGCAAGCCTTATAGATACCACAGGCTTAGTCAGGCAGAGAAGTACATTAAGAAGATTAGCAGAGAGAGAGATTATGCATAAACAATCTCAGTGCAGATTTTACAGGGCCAATGAATGATCAATATAAGACACTTCATATACTCTTGAACTCTGTATGCTATTCTGTTTCACTTATGGCAGTAGATACATAACTTTTTGTCCAGAAATTGTAATCAAGCCCAGAAGAAAGTCTGAATCCTGTGGAGGATTATGGCAATTGGGAAGCAGTTTCTCTCCCTAATTATTGTAGTCAGAGGAGAATGTACATTATCATAATATCAGAAAGTTTCACTTATCTCACTGAAGAGCAAAGTAGCATTTTTTTCTCAGGAAAAGCCTGAAAGGCTGACCATCAAGAGGTTTTACAAGTTGAATTTAACAAGTTCTTGTGCCTTATTGCCAACTTGCAGTCACTAACAAGATTTGAATTGACATTGAAACAAAAGATATGGATGTCTAATAGACATACAAAAAGATAAATTAGTCATATGAGAAATGCAAAGTTAAACCACAGTGAGATGTCATTTTACACCCACTAGAATTGCTGTAATAAAAAGACATACAAGGCTGGGTGTGGTGGCTCACGCCTGTAATCCGAGCACTTTGGGAGGCCGAGGCAGGTGGATCACCTGAGGTCAGGAGTTCGAGACCAGCCTGATCAATATGGAGAAACCCTGTCTCTACTAAAAATACAAAATTAGCCGGGCATGGTGGCACATGTCTATAATCCCAGGTACTCAGGAGGCTGAGGCAGAAGAATAGCTTGGACCTGGGAGGCAGGGGTTGCAGTGAGTGGAGATCGTGCCATTGCACTCCAGCCTGGGCAACGAGAGCGAAACTCTGGCAAAAAAAGAAAAAAACAAAAACAAAAAACAAAACAAAAACCATGCAATAACGAGTGGTGAAAATGTAGAAAATCGGAACCTTTATACCATGCTGAAAGTAATGTAAAATGGTGCAGCTACTTTGGAAAACTTTAGCAGCATCTTAAAAAGTGAAATGTATATTAATTATACAATCCAGTGACTCCATCCCTAGATATCTACCCAAAATAAAAATATATGTCCATAAAAGGACTTGCATGTGAATGTTCATAGCAGCGTTATTTATAATAGAAAAAAATTGGAAAAGAAATTAAATGTTCATCAACTGGTGAATGTCTAAACAAAATATAGTATATCTATATAATGGAAAGCTATTCAGAAACCAAAAGGAACAAACAACTGGTATGTCCTGAATGGTATTGCCTAGGTTTTCTTCTAGGGGTTTTATGGTTTTAGTTTTTACATTTAAGTCTTCAATCCGTCTTGAGTTAATTTTTGTATAAGGTTTAAGGAAGGGGTCCAGTTTTAGTTTTCTGCATATGGCTAACTAGTTTTCCCAACACCATTTATTAAATAGGGAATCCTTTCCCTATTGCTCGTTTTTGTTAGGTTTATCAAAGATCAGATGGTTGTAGATGTGTGGTATTATTTCTGAGGCCTGTGTTCTGTTTCGTTGGTCTATATATATGTTTTGTTACCAGTACCAAGCTGTTTTGGTTAATGTACCCTTGTAGTATAGTTTGAATTCAGGTAGCGTGATGCCCCCAGATTTATTCTTTTTGCTTAGGATTGTTTTGACTATACTGGCTCTTTTTTGGTTCCATATCAAATTTAAAGTAGTTTTTTCCTAATTATGTGAAGAAAGTTAATGGTATCTTGATGGGAATAGCATTGAATCCATAAATTACTTTGGGCAGTATGGCCATTTTCACAATATTGATTCTTCCTGTCCATGAGCATGGAATGTTTTTCCATTTGTGTCCTCTCTTATTTCCTTGAGAAGTGGTTTGTAGTTCTCCTTGAAGAGGTTCTTCACATCTCTTGTCAGCTGTATTCTTAGGTATTTTATTCTCTTTCTAGCAATTGTGAATGGGAGTTCACTCATGATTTGGCTCTCAGTTTGTCCATTATTGGTGTATAGAAATGCTTGTGATTTCTGCACATTGATTTTTGTATCCTGAGACTTTGCTGAAGTTGCTTATCAACTTAAGGAGATTTTGGGCTGAGACGATGGGGTTTTCTAAATATACCATCATGTCATCTGCAAACAGAGACAATTTGACTTCCTCTCTTCCTATCTGAATACCCTTTATTTCTTTCTTTTGCCTGATTGCCCTGACCAGAGCTTCCAACACTGTGTTGAACAGGAGTAGTGAGAGAGGGCATCCTTGTCTTGTGCTGGTTTTCCAAGGGAATGCTTCCAGTTTTTGCCAATTAAGTATGATATTGGCTGTGGGTTTGTCACAAATACCTCTTATTATCTTTCTAGTATGCGTTTTCTGTGTGATGAAACAAGCAGTGTAAAGAACAAAAAGAGAAAGGTGACTAAATAATTCTCCTTGTGCTGCCCATGCTTGCCCCATTCTTATGTGAGGGTGTGATATCCTTATTTCAAAACTATTTTAAGATTTGCTGAAACTGAATGTATATTTTTTGAGATAAATATTCAAAAAATATTAAAATTTACTCAGACTTACACTTAAAGATGTCTATTAAACCTGCGAATCCTATAAGCAGACATATAATCTTTAAAGAAATGTGAAATTCCTAAAAGTATTAGGCAGGTGTTCTTTGCAGTAGTCTTCAGCATACATTATTTACAACCAATTGTTTAAGCGTGGTAGTGTTCTCTACTAATTCTCACATGATAGTCATTATGTGACTGATAACCAGGAGGATATAATGTCCCGTGGGATAATTTCCTGGAGTATTTCTTGTAGCATTATCTGATATTCTCATAGGCTGTCCAATCAGTTATTCTCAATATGCCATTGTCTGTTTCAGTTTCAGGGTCATACAGCTGTGAGAATTGCGGTCATGTACGTGAAACTTTATACCTAAGTGTCAGGCACATCATTAGACAGAAAAGGAAGTTGTATCACAAGAAAAAGATTAAGCCGTGGTCACATCCTGCATCTTCTTCAGTAAACACTCTAGTTGGATGACTTGATGAAAGCCAACAATCTTTTGATTTCTCTCTTCACCTATATCAGCAGACCCAAATACAGTCAATAAATGGTTAAAGGTTCATAACCATCACACCCATTCCAACGGCATCCATCCAAATGGAAGATGTCTTGATTGCAACAGTATCTGGGGAATAATGCTACGGGTGATTGATAAACCCTGTTTTTGATGATGTTGATGTAGAATCTTTATTTTATTTTATTAGTGTATATAAAAACCCAATTGACAAAATTTATGAGAACTTCACACTTCCCTGGCCTAAGATTTTTCCCTTGGTCTTATTAAATTTGAAAGCCACCTGCTTTAGGCTTCATAAACTTTCACCTTTTAAAATAACCACAGGCCTTTCTATGTCCTTAGCTTTCTCTGCTACTGACCCTCAGTTAATAAATGGAGATGTACCCTAATATTCTAAGGGCATTATTAAACCAATGGATAAAGATTATACTTTAGTAAAACAGTCTTTCCACAGTGTGCTCCTGTGAGATAAATACGTAAGATACCATAATCTACAAACTGGTGATGTTTGTCTACTGGAAAAGATACCTATATAAGGACTCTCTGAAGATCATTTTAAGTATCCATATCAAGTCCTTCTCACCAGTCTCTGTGTTGCCAAATTTAGAAGTATTGACTCTTGGATCCACATTTCTCATTAAAAAAAAAACAAAAACAAAAACAAAAACAAAAACAAAACAAAAACTCTTAACTCCTGTTTGGACCAACACCCTGACAGGCAACTTAAAGCTAAAGTTCACCCAACATTAAAGCATATAATACCTAGACTACTATTCCAAGATGTCCAGTTCAGGCCAGTATGCCCTTTTCCTTTTATCATTGGTCTCTTCTTATGTGCCTTTGTTTTCCTACAAAAACAATGCTTTACTTCATGTTTCTCAATATGCTGCCAAAGGGGGGAAACTTAACTGGCCTTGGATTTGTCAGCAAACCCCTGATCTGTCCATGATACAAGTGAACCCTTAGTCTACTCTGTAACAGATTTCACTATTATTCCCCATGTAACTGTTCAAATTGTACATCCAGTCATTTTTAGTAGGTCATGTCCCATATTCGGGTTTCTTGTTTTACTCTAACAATACAAATTTATTTTAAAGTTAGGTTAGCAAAAATATTTTAAAGTTAGATTAAGATTATATGCTGCTGGTAAAAGAATTTTAAAAACTTGGCAGGTTACAAAAACATTTAGACATTAGTCTAATCATTGATGGCCTTCAATCACATAATAGTTCAATAATAGAACCTTAGATAAATACTACCAAAACCTCACTATGAGTAACTTAATGGACAAATTACTTTACATGGAATTAATTATTCTTTGTGCTCCATTTGGATAAATTTTCATCTGTAGAGTATTCAACAGTCAACTGTATGCATGGACAACATCATTTCTCAATAAATAAAAAATAAAAGGCAAATGAGGTTTAGTATATTTCTAGATTCAATTTAATGAAATCTAAACATTGGATGATATCTCTTAGCATTGATATGGTACTATTGAGAGATATATAGTAGAGAGATACTATACTCTACCAAGTATCCAATTTATACTTTACCATAAATCCAACAGAATGAGCCTCATTTATTAAATTCCATTTTCCTTAGATTGGAAATAGTAACCTGTAAACAATGATCAAAAATTTATCATTAAAAATCAGAGCCATAGTTGACTCCATAGCTAAAGACATTGCGACTCAACAAACATCTCTAGATTCTCTTACTAAAGTAATGTTAAATAACACAATTACTGTAAATTGCATATAAGCTAAATAACAATTACTGTAGATTGCATATAAGGTAAACAAGGTAATATTTGTGCAATTGCTAACACTACATATAGATAAATTCTTCTGGGGAAGTAGAATCACTGTTTTATACGTTAAGAGAACAAGCCACTTGGCTTCAACAAATTTCATGTAATATAATTGAAATTCTCTATTTGTTTAGTTAGTTTCTGAAAATCTGAAGTTTTTAATCTGTTCATGTTTTAGAACTATTATTCAGACTAGATTTGTTATATTTTTGCTGGTTATTCTTTACATTACAATATGTAAGTTTGTTTCTTGTTGCCTGTCTTATTTGTAAAGCTAGCATCCCAACAGGAAATGTTAACTCAGTTCTTCTAGAGGATTGTTAATGCCTGTGGTACTAATAAGATGGAAATTGATGCTAAACTCCAAGAGAAGCTTCCCTAAGAGGGCTTTACTTTCTGTCTTCTTTGTTGCTCAAATGTGATCTGGGTCCTTGACATTCACTTTCATGTTTTCTCTCTTACATGAGACCCGAGACAACCAGGACAGACCCATTTAAGCATGAAGCAACAATTTAGCCTAACTTCAGAGATGATCGATCGGCAATATTTTTATAAAAGGATCTTGAACAAAATGTGGGAATTGATTATACAAATTGAAATCATTTCTATCACACCCAGTGAAAATAGAAATGAGAGGCAGTGAGAAAAACACTCAGGTCACAAAGGCCTGCTCCAAAAACTGTCTCCAGAGCAAAATGGCCTGCTGTAAGTTTTTTTGTTTTGTTGTTGTTATTGTTTTGTTTTTTTGTGTTCTTTTTTTTTTTTTTTTTTTGAGACAGAGTGTCGCTTTGTTGCCCGGCTGGAGTGCAGTGGCTTGATCTCTGCTCACCACAAGCTCCGCCTCCCGGGTTCACGCCATTCTCCTGCCTCAGCCACCACGCCCGGCCAATTTTTGGTATTTTTAGTAGAGACGGGGTTTCACTGTGTTAGCCGGGATGGTATCGATCTCCTGACCTCGTGATCTGCCCGCCTTGGCCTGCCAAAGTGCTGGGATTATAGGTGTGTGCTATAAGTTCAAGTCTAGTTTTATCTACTAATTGCCACTGCTCACCAATCAAAGCTCATCAGCTCCTGCATAGCTCCATAAGTGCCAATGAACATCCTTTCAAAACAACTTAGGTAACTTTTCTCTTTCCCAATAAAATCTCAATCTTCTTTGTGTTTTTGGACTTAGAAGAAGCCAACTCAGGCCGGGCGCGGTGGCTCACGCTTGTAATCCCAGCACTTTGGGAGGCCGAGGTGGGCGGATCACGAGGTCAGGAGATCGAGACCACGGTGAAACCCCGTCTCTACTAAAAATACAAAAAATTAGCCGGGCGTGGTGGCGGGCGCCTGTAGTCCCAGCTACTCGGAGAGGCCGAGGCAGGAGAATGGCATGAACCCGGGAGGCGGAGCTTGCAGTGAGTCGAGATTGCGCCACTGCACTCCAGCCTGGGTGACAGAGCGAGACTCCGTCTCAAAAAAAAAAAAAAAAAAAAAGAAGCCAACTCAGTAGATGTGTATGCCCCTGAAATATAATTCTAGTATTTGTATATTCCCAAATTAAATCTTTAGCTTGGAGCTTCATCTCTATATGTTTATTTTTAAAATTTTGGATATGGAGTCTTGCTCTGTCACCCAGGCTGGAGTGCAGTGGCACAATCTCGGCTCACTGCAACTTCCACCTCCCAGGTTCAAGCGATTCTCATGCCTCAGCCTCCCGAGTAGCTGGGATTACAGGCGTGCACAACCACACCTGGCTAATTTTTGTACTTTTAGGGGAGACAGGGTTTCACCATATTGACCAGGGTGGTCTCAAACTCCTGACCTCAGGTGATCCACTTGCCTCAGCCTCCTAAAGTGCTGGGATTACAGGCGTGAGCCACTACACCCGGCATACATATATTGATCAACCGATCTCTTCTTTTAATGTCTTTATCAATGTGAACTGAACCTAAAAGTGTGAGCATGTATGTTCATTGATTTCTTTATTCTAGTTTATTTTGCGTTAGGTAAAATGTGTTATATAAATTCCTTTCTTAAGGAATAATTTGTGTATATTACTTTATTTTCCTTAATTTCCCTCTAAACTTCTAGACATTTTAGAGTAACTATTACTGTAAGGCATTATGTAAATATGAAAAATTTAGAAACAAGTTATATGGTGCTTGGTCCTTCAAATTATCTTCAAAATTTCAAGATTTGTACACAAACATGAATACTAAGGCTGAAGTGCCTAGGCTTTGTTCTGTTGTTATACGAAAGAGTACTTATGGTATCAGATTCTAAGTTACCTCAAATGAAACTAAAATAGAAATTATTATTGCAGTTAGCCATATGGCTGCTTTATTCTAAACTGATTATTTTTAAAGAGCCAGCCTTCAATATTCCTCCCTAGAGGAAGAATAAAAATAGTTTTACTACACATCAAAGCTACATTGCTCAGCCAGTTGTTGTGTTAGCTGTACCAAATTCCTGAACAGCATATTACTGTAATACCAGTCAACTGAATGGCTATGAATGGGAAGTCTTCATGTGACCTGGGATTAATCTGGTAGATATGGTATTCATAGATATAGTTACAAAATACAACATTAATTTTAGATGAACAGGGACAAAAAGACTCACCTTTTTTATGTGACTGTGATGGTTAATACTGAGTGTCAACTTGATTGGATTGAAGGATGCGAAGTATTGTGCCTGGGTGTTTCTGTGAGGGTATTGCCAAAGGAGATTAACATTTGAGTCAGTGGGTTGGGAAAGGCAGACCCACCCTTAATCTGATGGGCACAATCCAATCAGCTGACAGCAGATATAAGCAGGCCGAAAAATGTGAATAGATGAGACTGGGCTAGCCTCCCAGCCTACAACTTTCTCCTGTGCTGGATGCTTCCTACCCTCAAACATCGGACTCCATGTTCTTTAGTCTTGAGATTGGACTAGCTCTCCATGCTCCTCAAGCTTGTAGACAGCAGACAGCCTATTGTGGGACCTTGTGATCCTGTAAGTTAATACTTAATAAACTCTCCGTTTTATATATATATAAAATACTGTATTATATACAGTTACAGAACATTTTGAATACGTGATGAAAATAATGGACTGCCCATTAAGATTCATGTGTATAAAATATATGTGCAATTTGAAGATGCTCTTATGCCTTCCCTTACTCAAAGTTTAAGAAACTTCATTAAGAAAAATGAACAGACTACTTAATTTTCAGGAAATACTTTCCAATTAATATATTCTATATTATATATATATTTCCAATACTTTCCAATATTTTATATATATTATATATTATAATATATAATATTTATATTATAATATATATTTATATATAATACATATTCTTTATTATAATATCTATTATTATATAATTATATATTATGATATATATTATATATAATTATATATTATGATATATATTATATATAATTATATATTAAATATATATCATATTATGATATATAATATATGTCATATATATAATATATATATATATGACATATATATTTAATTCTCTTTCTCTAGGGAACCCTGACTAATACAGTGACCAATGACTCTTCTTTATCGTTACCACTGTTGTGCACAGATTCTAAAAATAGAAAGATTCCATTTTCTTATTGAGAATGATTCTTTAAGAAAACGCCTTCTAGTCTAAAAGTCCCCTCAGAAAGTCTCCTGCTTCCTGAAGATAACTGTAGTTTAATTTTAGATGAAGACTTGTTACTTTTTTTAATCTTTCAGATAATTTTTTTAATGTTCTGTAAAGAGTTGAGAGTGTAGGGATAGTAGTAGTAAGCTGATCAAATGCTGTTATTAAAGAACATTTGGCTAACCATGGAATTTATATTTAAGTTTCTCTTACAAGTTATGTGCATCATGTGTTTTTTTGCAGTATAAGACAGATGTGAGTTCCCACTTGGCCTCATGGGTTCTAATTTTTCTCTGCACTTGCCTAGCTGATTCTACTTCTTGGGTCAAATCCTGACAGATAAAGTAGTAATGTAGAGACTTGAACAAATTTATCAAAGAGATTAATACCAAACATCCTAAAAGGGATCTAGCAGAAGAACCTAGAAGCATTGCTCTGTGTTCTTCAAGCTGGTTTCACATCTCTGGATACATATTTCTATCCTTATTTTAGTTTAGAGAGTATTTTATACAGTAACACTGAGTTTCTCCAGAGGTGGAATATAGCTCCTAGTAGCTATTTCTTCAAATGTTCACTCTCAAACCTACCAGACTTTTCAATCTCAAGTGTCTTCGTTTTATTTTTACCAGCCTACTTGCTGACTACTTGGAGAGTTTGTTCTTCAGTCTATGTTAACAGCCCTTAAAAAAGAGTGTCATACACTTTGCTCTTTGTGTATTGAGTGAAGTCTTTACAGCAGCAATTCACCCCAGACTTGTAAAGGAAGTGATGCGCACATTTTCTTCTCCTACTTTAAGAGCTAGTGTAGATCTGACACTTCTGGTAGATGCTGAATAGATCAATGAACATACCTTCTAGCCCAGCACTAAATTATTCACAGTTTGAGAGGGAGCAGTAGATGTGAGCTTTTTGACTAGGAGTTGCCAGATAGTCATTTACTTCTATCCCAGCAAGCTTGGTTTTTGGCAGACTGGGCACTTCCTTTTTCCTCCCTTACAGATATGTTTGAGTCACAGATCCACTGTGTAGGGCCTTTATCCCCTCCTACAGTGACATCAATTATGCTACAAGTATTCTCTAAACACTTATCATGTACCTGTCACAGAACTAAACCCACGCCTAGGCTGGGATGAGACAAATGGTGTGGAAGCCTCTCCCATTTGTGTAAGCATATAACATATTCTTGGGCACACAGCCTACCCCAAAAGGGCAGTTGTAGTAGCTTTCATTGAGGCTAAAAAATAAATAAATAATGGTGCTTTAAACATTTTACCTAACCTGTGTTTGCCAGTTTTATGTAATATAAACCAAGTACTCATTCCTTTTTCTGAGATTTAGCGTTTCCATTACAGCACACAGAATATGTGGCTGGGAAGAAATGTTGTACAGCAGATCCTTAGAGTTTGCTTATTAGATATGCTATGTCCAAGACTGACTTTCCATTTACCCAGAAAATGTCTGTTCAAGTAATTATTTGATAGAAAGCACTGCAGATTGGGGAATTCTACTTAGGCCATAAAGAGAAAAAATCAGTTTCTTTTTTTTTTTAACCCTCTTTCCATTCATTAGTCCATCCTACAACAAGAAAATAAGATGATAGTCAGCAACCTATTTGTATGAAACAGCAGCGAAGAAGCAGTACTTATTAACTTTTTACAAATGCAAGTTTAAAACTAAAAGAATATATAAATCACTGTAATTTGACTAAAACAAAAAGCTCAAACAAGCATATACACACAAGTACAATAGTGTGCCCTAAAATATGTCCCAAGGCAGAAACTTATAATTATTTTTATAAGTGGAATACAGAATAGACTGTATTTTGAGTGGTATATTTAATTTTGTTATATTTTCTGAACAAGTGACTGTAATGTAGTATGTCTATCAAAAGCAGGAATGCCTAAAGTATATTTTTAAACCTCAAATTGGGGCATGAGATAACCTTCTTTGCTTTGCCATTCGAGTTCAAATTATTTGGATTCATTTTTTTAATGTTGGCTCCTTTTCTCTTAGTACTTCATTAAGGATACATTAGTATCTGTTAAACTTTAATAATAAGTAATTATAATAAAAACTACAAAAGTTTCATGTGTATTAAAGAACTATTTCTGAAACCACATTAAAACTGTGGACCATGTGAAAAAAATCTATAAAACAAACAAAATCATTTATATTCTGCCTCAGTCGCTGTTATTATTTATTTATTCATTTATATTTATACACTCAGTGCTTTTGGAAATGATTTAGGGAAGCTTATAGAAATACATAGTGTACCAAAATACATATCAAAAAGAAGTAAAGAACCTTTTCTTGTGGCAAAGATAAACAAAGGTAGAAACAATAGAATAACTTCAAAGGCGACAAAAAATGTATGCCCTGGAATACAATAGCTTGCATCAAGGCTGGAATCTGGAACTGCACTAACAGTAAAGCAAGAAAGAGGAGAGAAACACAAACAGTTTCTTCAGCCGTGCCTTCCAAAATATGAAGATAGGCCATTTTCTTAAGAGGCACATGTATTGCTCATCCAGACACCAAACATAAATATCTTCATTAGACCAAAGAGAACCTGTGTTCTCTTTGTTAGTGTTGGTTTTAATAGTTTGCTCACGCCTGTAATCCCAGCACTTTAGGAGGCTGAGGTGGGCGGATCACTTGAGGTCAGGAGTTTGAGACCAGCCTGGCCAACATGGTGAAAAACCCCATCTCTACTAAAAATACAAAAATTAGCTGGACCTGGTGGCATGCGCCTGTAATCCCAGCTACTTAGGAGGCTGAGGCAGGAAAATTGCTTGAACCCTGGAGGTGGAGGTTGCAGTGAGCCGAGATCATGCCATCGCACTCCAGCCTGGGTGACAGATCAAGACTCAGTCTCAGAAAAAAAATAAATAAATAACATACTTATCTTACACACAATTCTATATGTTATTCTTGTGAGTAACAAATTCTAGGTGTACAGCCTTATAGAATTTTTAATTAATCCAAATCAATTAGTTTTGAAAATATCAGGTGAGATGATTCTCCAGCCATTTCTTAGTTACTGACCATTTTGAATACGTGATGAAAATAATGGACTGCCCTTTAAGATTCATGTGTATAAAATATATGTGCAATTTGAAGATGCTCTTATGCCTTCCCTTACTCAAAGCTTAAGAATCTTCAAGCAAGAAAAATGAACAGACTACTTAACTTTCAGGAAGTACTTTCCAAGTACTATTTATTTACACAAAGATTTTGAGAAATTAAGCAATACTGAACTTGAGGTCACTCCCCCTAATGAGCCTCTATTGCATGTATTCTCTGATGGTGCTTAAACCAGAGCCAGATAGGTTTTAATAGACTAAGCAGGGGAGAGACATAACAGTTCTTTATGTGGGGGAAGGAGAAAAAGAGAAAAACGGAGTGGGGAATAAGAGAGGATAAAAATGATACATACAGAAAGGATTAATGTAATAGTTCTCTTTTTCTCTGCATTGAGGTAGGACACAGAAGAATTACTTAGGCCCTATGGTTTCCACAGGACCATAGAGAAAGCATAGCATCCAATGAATGAATCCATTAACAGTGGAAGTTGTACAGATCTGTAGCAAAAATGATGGTGACAAGACTATTAGCCTAGAAAATAGGTGCAACCCATTTAAGTGTGTATTTGTGTGCATGTGTCCTGGTCTCTTCTCCAGTGAAGTAACCCATATGTTTTTATAATTAAAGGTAATAGTAGATAATAGTACATATATATATTTATAACATTTATATTCATAACGTATACATATATATGTTAATTTCTGGATGCACACAAGCAAATTATTGGAAGACATCTGCCAAAAACCAAAAGATATCTTTGGTGTTGGAAGAGCTGATCTGAAGTCATTCCTCCCTGAAAAGAATTATATAATTAATTCAGTTGGCTACAAATATAAGAAAATATATTCCTGTCAACTGGATAGAAGAGAATGTGAATCTTTCTATTTTCACTGTAAAGGACATGTTTTCAGTTCACACAAAAGTGGCAACAAGTCAAGATTTTTCCCACCAAATTTGAGTTTTTAAAAAGCATTAAAATGTAAGTACTGCATACAAATCAATAATGAGGCATCTTTGTTGGCTGCAAATAGTTCTCAGGTATTGTATAAGTGTGAGATCAATTTAAATAATATTCTCATAACTTATTAGATCCTTCCAGTCAAGAATAATCTCTAAAAATAGATATTTTTTACAGGGACCAGTACATTTCTTTTTGAAAAAAACTCTTTTTTTTAAATTTAATTACTTTAAGTTGGGTTTTGGTTCATTTTAACCAAACAGTACAGATGTATGTAGCCCATAATTGAGTCCAAGTCATTGTGGTAAAGGGCAAGGTAAGGTCAACAGAAGTCCCATATTATTTACTATTATTCTTACCAGGTGTTTCCAGAAAGTGATGAATAATATAAGTAGTTATATACTGAAATCACAGAGCTTTAAGCTGGAGTACTTTTCAAATAGAGAAGCTGAAATAAAAAGTCTAGATTACCAAATGTCAAAAATAGAGTTTGCTAAGCATTTAAAATTGAATATTTATTAGATTTTTAGGATTGTAATTTATTGAAAGTAGAATCTTGTTTTAAAAATAGGTAAATTAGTTAATTCTTTTAGCCATTCTCCTTTTACTCCAGTCTGTCTGGCTAACTTATTATCTTACAGGTCTATGCTTTAATGTCTGTTTTTCAGAAAGCCTTTCCTTAAGCCTATACTTAATCTGGAAGAATAACTACAATAGAAATTGGAGGGGTATTCTGCAATTTTTGCTTACATGGCACAGTCTGCTTTCAAACTTCCTTTGCTAATGCTTCTTCTTTACTAGTCTTAGATTAATTAACACTGCAGCCCTTAAATCAACCTGTATTTCCTTTTCTCATTAACTGAGTAACCCGCGATTATTGACATTTTCATTTTGTGTTTTAAATACTTTGAAATGGTCTCTTAGTTTATATGTAGGCTATATTTAAATATAATATATTTATCCAATAAATTTATGCTGTCAAAGAAGTGGACTCAAAATCTGGGGTATTCAGCTGACTACCTTAAGAAACAGGAAGATCATAATATGAACTCTGGAGAATACATTCCAGGACTATAAACTGTTAATAAGAGGCAAGGATTACAATGATGGGTTGACATCTCCTTACCAATATTCTGGGTTGTCAAGATGATATGAGGGGAATAATCCAGGAAAGTGCACATGTGTAGTAATTTCAAAATTCCAAGCACTGTTTGAAATACTTTAGATACATTTACTCATTTTATCTCCCCAACAACCAAGTACTATTATTTCCAACTTACACATATAGACTAATGCAAGAAGCTAGAATAAGTTGAAGAAAGGACAATAAATATGCTTAATTGCAGGATGTAAACCCCTACAGTTTTCAAAGAGTTAGTTCCTAACCTTAGTACCTAGTATATATCCTAGACATCATGAAACAAAATCAATTCCATCTATAAATGAGACTGCATTATTTGTCTTACTGTGTCTGGCTCGTTTCACTTAGCATAATGTCATCTTAATTCATTTATGTTGTCACAAATGTCATATTTTCCCTTTTTAAAAAGGTAGAATGAAATTTAATGTTGTATATATACTGCATTTTCTTCATTCATCCATTCATGGACCCTTGTTTCCATATATTGGCTGTTATGAACAATACTGCAAATAAACATGATAGTGCAGATATTTTTTTGAGATAGCTATCTTATTTCCTTTGAACATATACCCAAAAATAGGATTGCTGGATTACATAGTAATTCCACTTTTAATATTTTGAAGAATTTCCATACCATTTTCCATAATGGTTGTACCATTTTAAATTCCCACCAACAATGTATAAGTATGTGTTCCCTTGTCTCCATATCCTCTACAACATTTGTTATCTTTTGCCTTTTTGATTAATAGCCAATCTAACAAGTGTGCGATAATATATCACTGTAGTTTCAGTGTGCATTTCCCTGATGATTGGTGATATTGAGCACTTTTTCACATAACTGTTTGCCATTTGTATGTCTTATTTTAAGAAATATCTATTTAGGGCTGGGCGCAGTGGCTCACGCTTGTAATCCCAGCACTTTGGGAGGCCGAGGTGGGTGGATCACGAGGTCAGGAGATCGAGACCACAGTGAAACCCTGTCTCTACTAAAAATACAAAAAATTAGCCAGGCGTGGTGGCAGGCGCCCGTAGTCCCAGCTACTCGGGAGGCTGAGGCAGGAGAATGGTGTGAACCCGGGAGGTGGAGCTTGCAGTGAGCCAAGATTGTGCCACTGCATTCCAGCCTGGGGGACAGAGCGAGACTCCGTCTCAAAAAAAAAAAAAAAAGAAATATCTATTTAGGTTTTTGCCTGTTTCAAAATTGAGAATTGAGTTATTTCGTTATTGTTATTTTTTGCTACTGAGTTGTATGAGTTCCTCACATATTTTCAATATTAACCCCTTATTAGATATATGTTGAAGAGATAATTTCCACAATAACATAGGTTGCCTTTTCATTTTGTTGATTGTTTCCTTCGATGTGCATTACTTTAATGTAGTCCTTATTGTTTGTTTTTGCTTTCATTGCCTGTGTTTTGGGTTATCATACTTAAAAAAAAAAATTCCTCAGACCAGTGTCATGGAATGTTTTCTCTATGCTTTCTTCTAGGACTTTTTCAGTTTCAAGTCTTATGTTTATGTCTTTAACCCATTTTTAGTTGATTTTTGTGTGTAGGTTTAGATAAAAGTCCAATTTCATGGCGTTTAGAATGGATATCTAGTTTCTCCAGCACCATTAATAGAAGAGACTATATTTTCTTCATTGTGCATTCTTGCTGCCTTACTTCAGGATTAGATGACTGTATGTGTGTGGATTTTGTTATCTTTCAGTGATCCGTGTGTTTGTTTTTATGCCTGTACAATTCTATTTTGATTATTGTTTTGTAATATATTTCAAAATCTGGAAGAGTGGTGCCTTTAGCTTTGTTCTTCTCGTTCAAGATTGTTTTAGCTATTTGGAGTCTTTCATGGTTTTATGTGAGTTTTTGAATTTTTTTTGTATTTCTGTGAACAATGCTATTGGAATTTTAATAGGGAATGCAGTTAATCCATAGTTTGCTATGGGTAGTGATATGGTGTGGCTGTTCACCCATCCAAATCTCATCTTGAATTCTCACATGTTGTAGAAGGGACCTGTTGGGAGGTGACTGAATCATGGGGGCAGGTCTTTTTTGTGCTGTTCTCATGATACTGAATAAGTCTCATGAGATTTGATGGCTTTATAAGGTGGAGCTTCCCTGCACAAGCTCTCTCTTTGCCTGCCCTCATTCATGTACGATGTGACTTGCTTCTTCTTGCTTTCCACCATGATTGTGAGGCCTTTCCAGCCACATGGTACTGTGAGTCCAATTAAACCTCTTTCTTTTGTAAATTGCCCAGTCTCATGTATGTCTTCAATAGCAGTGTGAAAACGCACTAATACAGTAAATTGGTACCGTGGAGTGGGGTACTGCTGAAAAGATATTCAAAAATGGGGAAGCAACTTTGGAACTGGGTAACAGGCAGGTGTTAGAACAGTTTGGAGGGCTCAGAAGAAGACAGGAAAATGTGGGAAATATGGGAACTTCCTAGAGAGTTGTTGAATGGCTTTGATCAATATGCTGATAATGATATGGACAATGAAATACAGGCTGAGGTGGTCTCAGATGGAGATGAGAAACTTGTTGGGAACTGGAGCAAAGGTGACTCTTGTTATGTTTTAGCAAAAAGACTGGTGGCATTTCACCCTGTCCTAGGGAGTTGTGGAACTTTGAATTTGACAGAGATGATCTAGGGTATCTGGTGGAAAAGAATTCTAAGCAGCAAAGCATTCAAGAGGTTACTTGGGTGCCGTTAAAGACATTCATTTTTATAAGGGAAGCAGAGCATAAAAGTTCAGAAAATTTCCAGCCTGACAATGTGATAGAAAAAATCCTGTTTTCTGAGGAGAATCCAAGCCAGCTGCAGAAATTTCTATAAGTAGTAGGAAGTCAAGTGTGGGGAAAATGTCTCCAGGCATGTCAGGGGTCTTCATGGTAGCCCCTCCCATCACAGGCCCAGAGGCCCAGGAGGGAAAAACGGTTTCATGGGCTGGGCTCCGGGTCCCTTTGTGGTATGCAGCCTAGAGACTTGGCGCTCTGCATCCCAGCCACTCCACCCATGGCTGAAAGAGGCCAATGTAGAGCTCAGGCTGTGGCTTTAGGGGGTTCAAGCCTCAAGCCTTGGCAGCTTCCACATGGTGTTGAGCCTGCCAGTGACCAGAAGTCAAGAACTGGGGTTTGGGAACCTCTGCCTAGATTTCAGAGTATGTATGGAAATGCCTGGCTGTCCAGGCAGGAATTTGCTGTAGGGGCAGAGCTCTCATGGAGAACCTCTCCAAGGGCAGTGCAGAAGAGAAATATGGGGTCAGAGCCCCCGCACAGAGTCCCTACTGGGGCACTGCCTAGTGGAGTTGTGGGAAGAGGGCCACCATCCTCCTCCAGACACCAGAATGGTAGATTCACTGACAGCCTGCACTGTGTGCCTGGAAAAGCTGCAGAACTCAATGCTACCCCATGCAAGCAGCTGGGTAGGAGGCTGTACCCTGCAAAGCCACAGGAGCAGAGCTGCCCAAGACCATGAGAACCCACCTCTTGCATCAGTGTGATCTGGACGTGAGACATGGAGTCAAGAGAGATCATTTTGCAGCTTTAAGATTTGACCACTGAATTTTAGACTTGTATGGGACCTGTAGCCCCTTTGTTTTGGCCAGTTTCTCCCATTGGACCTGTTGTACTTACCCAATACCTATACCCCCACTGTATCTAGGAAGTAACTAACCTGCTTTTGATTTTACAGGCTCATAGGTGGAAGAGACTTGCCTTGTCTTGGATGAGACTTTGGACTGTGAACTTTTGAGTTAATGCTGAAATGAGTGAATACTTTGGGGGACTGTTGGGAAGGCATAATTGGTTTTGAAAAGTGAGGTCATGAGATTTTGGAGAGGCCAGAGGTGGAACGATACAGTTTGGCTGTGTCCGCACCCAGATCTCATCTTGAATTCCCACATGTTATGGGAGGGACCTGGTGGGAGATAACTGAATCATGAGGGCTGGTATTTTCCATGCTGTTCTCAAGATAGTGAATAAGTCTCATGATATCTGATGGCTTTATAAGGCAGAGCTTCCCTGCATGAGCTCTCTCGTTGCCTGCTGCCATCCATGTAAGATGTGACTTGCTCCTCCTTGTCTTCTGTCATGATTGTAAGGTCATTCTAGCCACATTGAACTTTGAGTTCAGTTAAACCTCTTTCTTTTGTAAATTGCCCAGTCTCGGGTATGTCTTTAATAGCAGCATGAAAACAGGGTAATACAAGTAGTATTGACATTTCAGCAATATGAATTCTTCCAATCCATTAAAATTGGAAATCTTTGCATTTATTTGTGTCCTCCTCAATTTTTAAATCAGTTTATATTGATTTTTATTGTATATAAAGTTTTTATTTTATGGATGTTTCACCTCATTGGTTAAATTTATTCTTAAGTATTTTATTCCTTTTGATGCTGCTGGAAAGGGATTGCTTTCTTAATTTCTTTTACAGATAGTTTGTTGTTAGTATATGAAAATGTAACTAATTTTTGCTTATTGATTTCGTATTCTTCAACTTACTAAATTTGCTTATTAGTTCCAACAGTTTTTTGGTGGAGTTGAGAAATTTCTGTACATAAGATTATGTCATCTTTAAAAAGAGACCATTTTATTTCTTCCTTTCAGATTTGGTTGAAATTTCCTTTGTGTTGTTACCTAACTGCACTGGCTAGAACTTTCAGTCACTCATTGAATAGAAGTGATAAGAATCAGCATCCTTGTGATATTCTTGATCTTAGAGGAAAGACTTTCAGCTTTTGACTATTGAGTATGATGTTAACTGTGGGCTTATGATAATTGGCCTTTATTGTGTTGAGGTGCATTTCTTTTATACCTAATTTATTGATAATTTTTATCATGAAAGATGTTGAATTTTTTAACTGCTTTTTCTGCATGTTTATCTAATTTTTTGTTCTGTTAATGTAGTGTATTACATTTATTTATTTGCATATATTAGACTATATTTTTATCCCAGCAATAACTCCCACTTGATTAGGGATAAGCTAAAATAATCTTTTATATCACTTATTTAGAAAACAGTCATTTCATAAATAAAAAGATTGTGTTCCAATGCAGATGAAAAGCACCCATATTACTTGTATGTTACCACATAACTAGTTAATACAAAATTTAGTAGCTTAAGACAAGAATGCCACATGGTCTTTGACAGTATTTCATAAGGAGGTTAATCAAGTGGTTCTGGCTTTGGGTGTTTCATGAGGTTGCAGTCAAGCTTTTGGCTGGGCTTCATTTCTACAGCTTGGCTGAAGCAGCAGGAACTGTTTTAAGCTTACTCATGTGGCTACTTGTAGAAGATTTTAGTTCCTTTCTATGTATATCAAACCATAGGGCTTTCCCAAGATCAAGTGTTCTAAGAGAGGCTTTTCCAAGAGTGAATGATTTAAGAGAGAGAGGAATCAAGCAGCAAGTTATAATCTCTTATAACCTAAGCTCAGAAGTGACATACTTCCTTTCTGCCATATTTAATTGGTTGCACACATCAGCCCTAGTACAATTCACAATAAGGGTTGTAGGACATCCATTTAAATATGGATAACACAGAGCTTTTGACTTGACATTCAAAAACTTGAGTTAAAAATCACTGGGTAGAAAAAAACAAAACTTACTTTTTTTACCTGCCCTCTCCAAAAGTACCATCTTTAGAAAAGATTATTCTATACATAAATTGTCTTTCCACTTGTGAGTTTTGGGTATTTCCCTGATACTTTCTCATCCTTGGCAAACATAAACTAACAGTATATTTGAGCAGTGAAGAGATAAACTGAATGTCCTCCTAAAATTCTGAATTCCCTTGCTTTCGTATATCCTCTAGCTAATTCAATGGATTTACTAGAAAAGCCTATTGTTAAGCAGAAGCTGAGGTAGTTTCTTAATACGAGGAGCTGAGCAGAATGGCAGAGTAGTTGTACCTACACCTTTAATGTGTCACAGTCTGCATCCTTTTCAGAGTTTATATTTATCCTACTGGAATTCATGAAATAGCTTAACTCTTCAAGGACTTAAGAATTCCTCTTTGATGTTTTCCTGAGAAGTTTACTATATGCTTCAAGACAGAGTATTAAATTTAGTTAGTCCCAAGGCTAACTTATACACTAAACTGACAATTCCCATACTATGCTTTAGTCAGTTTAAATTAGGCTAGTAGGAGTGATATAATCTGGAATGACAGTTATGTTTTGGCTTGCTATTGTAAGGAGTGTTTTACGTATTGCAGACCTCACTCTAAGTTTGCCTCTTTAAAAACATTTAAAAAAAAAGATACTTATTTTAAAATATATTTTTAGGTACAATGATTATATAACATTTAGGATGGGCTCAAAATCAGTGAGCATTAGAACAATAGAGAAATACTTTTGTGCTGAGCTTTATTGCTCAGAGTAACTACTTACATGGAACAAATGTGGTACAAATATTAGCTGGTCTCTTCATTCATTTTAAGATAGGCCCTTTTTTCCCTTATTGATTTTTCTCTGCTCATTACAGATCACTTCATCTCCCTCTGATTTGTTTCTCTTACTGACTTGGCACATCTTGTAGGTGCTTCACTTCTTACTAATAGCAGTTGCTAGCTATTGACCAAATATGACATGACTACTGAATCGAAACTTTTTACATCATTATAGCTCAATATTGGTAAATGCAGTTTTATGTGCTCTAAATTAGCTCTGCAAATGCCATTTTAAATGTAGCTACCAGCAAGGACAAAATCATAATAGAAATGTCCAATAACACAATCACAGTTTACATGTCTCTTAATATTGTTGGGTAAAGTAATTTTACTGATTTAGAATTAAATGAAGAAGATGGTTCACAAATATTCCTGTACTTAATGGGTTTTTATGTTCCTTCATTGGTATTTTTATTTTACTTGGTAATAAAATTGCAAAAATAAATTTAATCCTATGTAGTAAATATTTGGCCAGTAAGTAAACAAGCCAAATAATACATTGATTTTATTTATATGTTTTTTTTTTTATTTTTAGATGGTGCATTTTGCAAGCATGACTGTAAGGACAGTAATTGCTCTTTAGCCTGCTCTGTCAGTTGGCAGTGGCAGAAAACAGATAATATTGTGTGTTACATTCACTGTATTTTAATCTGCTTCTATGACCTAGAGCACTTATGGACTTAATTTTTTCTATAGGTTGCTTTTGTAATACAACATTCCAAAAATATATGCACCTGTAGCCATAAATGAAATAGATTTGTGAAATGTGAATTATTTGGAAACATGGATAGTCAGATAGAAGGTGGAGAGTCATAAGAAATGATATGAGAAAATAAAGTTGAAAAATTCGGAATAATATCTTAACGGCTTTTTTCATGCTTGCCAAGGCCCCAAAAATGATGTACACATTTTATGCAGGATACCCTAGTAGAAACCAGAGGGAACATAAAATACAGAGCTGTATATTGAGAAATTATTCAAATTCTTATTTGGATACAGATCTATTTATTTTTTGGCCTGAGCATATAACTGCATAATCATTTCTGTGAATGAGGTAGGTCTGCCCTTTCTTATTGACTTCCTTTGCCATTCTCCTCAGTGGTTGTATTATGTATTTACTACTCCCCTTGAATCCTTAGCCTGCCTCTTGACTGAAACCCTTGCTTTGACCTTTACATATGCTCAGTCATCTATACTCAGTATGTGGACAGAAAGGTGATACATTTTAGCTGCTTCTTTCTCCCTTCCAGCACAGACTCTTAACAGTAATCTATACCCATTGTTTCAGTCTTTTGCCTTTCAGTGAGTATTTTCTTTCCTTTTAATAGACTTTATCTTTTAGAGCAGTTTTAGATTCACAGCAAAAACAACAACAACAACAAAAATAACGAGAAGGCAAATAAATTTCCCATATATGCTGTGCATACCATTACCAACATCCCCACCAGAGTAGTACATTTGTTAAAATTTATTAATCTACATTGACATGTCATTATCACCCGAAGTCCATAGTTCCCATTGAGGTTCACTTTTAGTATTGTACATTCTGTGGGTTTGGACAAATTTATATGACATGTATCCACCATTACAGTATCATACATAGTAGTTTTACTGCCCTAAAAATCCTCCATACTCTGCCTGTTCATCCCTCCCTTCCCCTAACTCCTGGCAACCATGGATCATTTTGCTGTCTCCATAGTCTTGCCCTGTTTAGAATTTGACATAGTGGGAATCATATAGTAATGTAGACTTTTCAGACTGGCTTCTTTCACTCAGTAATATGCATTTAAGTTTTCTCCATGGCTTGATAACTCATTTCTTTTTAGTGTTAAATGGTATTCCATTATTTCTATGTACCACAGTTTATTTGTACACCTACTGAAGAACTTTTTTCTTTGCTTTCAAGTTTGCTTTCAAGTTTTGACACTTATGAAGAAAACCTACTATAAACATGTTTTGTTATAAAAACATTCAGAGTTTTGTGTAGACATAAGTTTTTAACTCCTTTGGATAAATACCAAGGAGCACAATGACTGGATCCCATGATAAGAGTATATTTAGCTTTATAAAAATCTGCCAAACTACCTTCCAAAGTAGCTGTAGCATTTTGCATTACTGTGAGCAATGAATGAAAGTTCCTGTTGTTTCACATCCTGACCAGCATTCAGTGTTATCAGTATTCTGGATTTTTGCATTCTAGTAGATTTGTAGTGGTATCTCATTGTTGTCTTGAACTCACTGAACTATGTTTTTCCTTCTGATATTTGATTAAAACTGCTTGGAACTGACCTCTGGATTGTCAAATAGACTTAATTTTTAATCTGCCTTGATTTCTTTGTGATATCTGTCTTCCTAGAATTCTCTCCTTTCTTGGCTTAACTGGCAATAATATTATGATTTTCCTTTTTATCACTTACTGTTATTTATCTGGCTGATTGAGCATTAGTTTTTTTATCTGCTCTGTTACCCACAGATGACCATCTTTTTCCTTGTTATGATCTTTCTGCAGTTCTTTCCATGATACAAATGTACAAAATTATTTCTCCACTATTAAATTTTCTTCTGAATGTAAGGGCAATTTCAATTCACCCATGAAACTCATTCATGTATTCTCCAATAGAAACCTCAAGTATATTATGCCCCCAAAATAGAAATAGTATTAATAATAATGGCAATGATAGAAATGGTAAAATAGTTTACAGACATTATTTGTTTTAATCTCATAAATACCCTTGACAGGAAATTACTCCATGTGTTTTGCTGTGGACAAAACTGAGAATCAAATTGTGATTAGACAATTTTTACTACGTAAAAATGATGTGTGTACTCCCGTTGAATCCTTAGTCTGCCTCTTGACTGAAACCCTTGCTTTGACCTTCACGTATGCTCAGTCATCTATACTACAGAATGTGGACACCCAAAGTCCATGTGTACTATGACCAAAAGTGAGAATCAGAATTAAGTAATATGCACAATGTCAACAAGCCAGTAAGGGTAAATAGAGCTATTTGAATGCAAGTCTATCTGATTGCTAAACTCTACTGCTTCCTAAAGTAATTTTACATACCATAAAACCAGCATTTTTAGTTTGTTTAAAGCTCAGTTTAATAACTTTAGCATCCACCTGCCATTATACTTGAAATCTAAGACACATCTTTACCACTCCATCTCCAACACCATTCAGTTTGTGATAAATGGGTGCCAAAAACTGTCAAAGTAAATTTCCTGCTTCTATTTTTTTCTTCCACTATCCTTGTTCACAGACTTTCTGATCCATCCTCTATCTAAGTCTTCTTCCACACATTACTTGAAATATCAGACTGAAACTCAAGCTTTTTATTTCATTGCCTTGAATAGAGTTTTTTAGTTATTCTAGTTGCATACAAGAGAAAGTCCAAACTCCCAATCTTCTTGTTCACATATCTGATACAATGTCTTGTTATATCCCTTGCCACTCAGCCCCATGCTCTTTTGACTTTAGATTTACCCTATCATTGGTGTGTGAACATACTAGTCACTTTTATACCTTCACTTGTTCCTTTGCTCATGATCTTCTTTCTGTCCTGATTTTCTTTCATGACTGAAAATACACTCTATCTCTTTTCATCACTGATACATTTATATTCAGATAGGTTGCTTATGGGTCTATCTCCAAATACACTGACAGGTTGTCTGGGCAAAAGTCAGGTCTTCATTTTCACAACCCTACTCTCTTTTCTGTAGAGGCCTTATTGTCTACAACTTTTTGCACAAAAAGGCTCAGGTCGAAATCTTTGATTCACAGCCACAGTGAGAAAACAAGAGAAATGTTCAAAATCCATATATAAAGTTTTGAGATCCTAGAAAATGATATAAGTAAGAATAATCATAATAATTAGCTTTTTAATAAATCACAATGTGACAATGACACATGCAAAACTCCCACCACAGCATTACCTAGTAACATTTCAGAGCATTTAAAATACAGAATAGAGCATAACAGATTCCAGAGATAGACAAACTAATTTTATACAGTAATTGGGAGATCAGAAAAGCATTACACTTCTCAACATTTATAGCTATAAATATAACTAGGAAAAAACAAAGTGACACAAAATATTCAAATCACCAAAGGGAATAGATGAAAGAAATACTCTTATTTTAGCAAAATTCATAACAGCAAGAAAGGAAACCATAAGAAAGCTTAATAAACACGTAATGTATACTTGATTAGGATAAATAAAACAAGTTTAACAATAAGTGTAAATTAATGTTTAAAAACTGTTTATTAAAGAAAAATGAAAAGAAGCAAATCTGGGTATATATAGCTTATAACAACAAAAAAATGAAAGATAAGCAAATAAGTAAATAAATACACAAAACTAAAATAGACAAAGGCAAAAATATTTCATGGATGACAATTTTATATTCGATGACACAAGAATCAAGACAAAGTGCTTTAATGAAACAAATGTATATCTTTCATTTCAAAGCAATATAAATATAAATATTTATGTTTATAAATACAGTTTCTCTATTATATAGCAGCAAAATATATAAAGTAAGTATATCAGAAAAAAAGATTATCAGGCACTCCCACCAAAAATGATTCATTTTAGGAGATAATAATTAGTCTCAGAATTTGATAAACTATGGAGACCAAGAAAATGATACAAGAGATTTGAATACTCCTATAATTTTATACCATGGTATGAATATATATTCTTTTAAAATTTACAAATATCACTTATGAAATTACTTCTTTTGCCACCAAGAAAATCTCTGTAAGATTTTCAAATGGTAACTATAAAGGCAATATTCCATAACTTCAACACAATAAAATATATTTTGATAATTCATAGAAGACATTTTGAAAATTAATTCTCTGGATTTTTGAGGAACCTCCAAAGTGTTCTCCATAGTGGCTGTACTAATTTGTATACCTACCTACAATGTAAGGATTTCCTTTTCTCCACATCCTCACCAGTATTTGCTACCGCCTGTCTTTTGAATATAGGCCACTTTAACTGGGGTGAGATGATAACTCAAAAAAATAAAGAACATTAGCAATTGTGATAAGAATACAATGACAGATGAAAATAAGACTACAGTTGTAAGGGAGCAAAATTATTTTAAATTAAATAAAATATATATTACTTATATTAGTTATATTATGTTTACAAGATATGTAATAGCATATGCTACCAGAGCTGATTTTAAAAATGTATGAAATCTAAATAAACAAATTTACTTTAAATAAATGGAAAAATTAGTCAATGATCTGCTTTGTTTCTTATGCCATTTCATCTAAATATTTAAAGCCATATGTTAAAATTGCTTTCAAATTAATTTTACAAATCCAACTAAACTCTGACATCAAAACTGAGTAATATGGCACAAAAATAGAGAATAATAGACTCCCTTCATTCATAAAGTTGCAGTGGATTTGCATTTTACAGGAGGACTACTTTCTAAAATCAGTCTCTAAGGTGAAAAATCTGTTTAATATTTGGAAATACCCTTGAAAACCCCTTTAAATACTCATAAAAACATAATATATTGTCTATAGTAACAGCAATAAAAATTATTTAAGCAGCATGCTGCTAAGATTGTTCTAATTACAGGCCAACTTATAGGAATCATGAGAAGAAGAAATGTCAACATTTACCCATCACCATATCTGGAGATCTATCTTCCTAGTAATGATAGCAATTCATAGAGTAGGGAGGTAAAGTGGTTATGAAACTGCGCAACTTATTTCCTATCCTAATTTGACCAGAGTGAGGAGGAGAAACAAAGACGCTTCAATATTCCAAACTTGTCTTGGTTGCATGTCCTTAAATTAACTACTTGGAGTTCTGCATGATAAACCATCACTCCTGCCACAAGAAGAAAAAGCATACCTGCACCAGAAACACACCTCCATTTTCTGCAGTGTCCTTTTAGCACCCTCTACTGTCAAGGTAGAAAGGTTTACAAGTTCTAGGATTATGACCAGGGCAATGGCAGGAATCTTTGGAAGTAAGAGGAACAGTTTCCAACTACCTTTGTTGACTTTTTCATTTTGTCTCTATAGGTCTTTCAAATGTTGCTTCATCTGAATATGTGTAGGCTTTATTATTAAGAACATGTGTATTCAAAAATGTTACATCTTCTTGATCTATTTTTGCTTTAACAAGTATAATGTTCATATACAGATGTGGATACACATATATAGGTAGGTGTTTTCCATTTTGAGCTCTATATTGTCTGTCCTTAAAATTGTTACTCTGATTTCCTTTACTTCATATTAGTCTGACACTTTTCCACTTTTTTTTTGCTTTGAACTATATATATCTTATTTTATGCATATCTCTCCTAAACAAAATAGTGTTGAGTCTTACTTGTGTTTTTCTTGATAACCAATTGATAATTTTTATATTTTAATTAGTGAGTTAAATCATATTTGAATTCTGCAATGACCACTATAGTTTGACTTAATCTCACTCATGTTGTTTTATATTTTCAATTTAAATATTGTCTTTTATTTTTGTAATTTTTCTGTAATACATTGGATAGGTATATGAGAAGTAATGGAATAATTAATTTGTTCCATTAATGTCTACAGAACAAGCATAAAAAAATGAGAAATGAAAAGACAACAGGAGAGGAAGGAGGGAGAGGAAGAAGGAGGTTTCTGGAACAACTCAGAACCAAAACTCTTATTAACAATAATGGCCCAGGGGAATAACGGAGGCTGTAACAAAGGAGAATGGAAGGAGGCAAAAGTTATTTTTATGTTCAGTATCTCTGCTTTGTTCTTTATAACTTCTTGTTTCCCCTTCATGCTATCAATACTCTCTTCATTTTCGAACATATTTATTATGATTATGTTGCATTATTGAACTAGCTTCTCTATTCTGGTTTGTTTAGACTGCAGCGCATTGTCTTTCTGTTACAGCTATGTCCCTCAGATGTCTGATAATTTTTTCCTGTAAATTGTGGGAAGTGGAGAAAAATCCAGGCATGCATTAACTTTGACAATTCCTGTTTATTTTAGAGATGTGGAATGCCCTAGGCAATGTCCTATAATTTCTCTGCCTTAAAACACCTTCATTGAATATCCCCTCAAAGGTGGCCCTAGTCCTTACAAGCCACCTTTTGAGGGGATATCAAATGAAGCCCTTTAAATCTGTTAGAGCTCTAAAGATACTCTCTTCCAAGAGCTCACTCTATAAATGCAGTGCTTCCCAAATTTGGCTGTACATTACAATAACCTGGGCTACTTTACAAAATATTTGATGTTCACTTCTCAGAGTCTCACATACTTGGTTAGAGTTGTGTTCCTGGCATCAGAATTTTTTAAAGCTACCCAGGTGACTCTACTGTGTAGTCAAGGTTGAAAGTGCTACTTCAACAGAAGACTCAGTTTACAAATAATAACTATTCTTATTTCTCCATTTCAGTGTTTTTGCATTTGCAATACTCTACTTGTAGTGGTGCTTAAACTATAGCCTACTTCAATGAAAACACAGATTCCGAGGCCTAACTCCCAAAATTCTGTTTCAGTAGTTTGGGCTGGCATTTAATAATTTTCATTTTTAACAAGTCCCCAGGTAATTCTGTTGCTGTGGGCCCTACTCTCTAAGAGAGTGACTGTTCTACTGTTGATATTTATGCATATACAATACTTAATTTCTAAAAAGTACATTAACAGGTTGCTGGCAATTATTTTCTCAATATTTAAACAATTATTTAAGACAATATAGAATGAGCATTCATTAAAATAATTTTAAGTTTAATTAATTAAAAGAGTTTTTTTTAAAGAAAATGGATTGAAATTTTTGAATGCTTATATAATTAAGTAGAAAAATTATAGAATGTTAAATAACTCACACTGGAAGTTAGTATTCTGACTGGAAAGCTGGAAAATAACAAATTTATTAAAGTTGATAATGATCTTGAAGTTTTTCTACAAATATTGTCTTAATTTTATTAGTACTTAAAGTATAAACATGAACAAATCATTTCCCAATATACCGTAGTGTAATATAATTTTAAAAATATTTTCATAATCCTAAAGCTCAAGCTATTCTTTTTTGACTTAGTCTGAATTAAATAAACTGAGTAAAACTATCATTTTTGATAAATTGTTATTAAACCATCTTGTAGATGTAATATAATAGCTTTTTGTCCTATTAGAGTAGATCAGATTATAAATTGAATCATACTAAACTATAAATTGATTTATATAATTGATAAGTTCAGTTTCTATGATACAGATTTGTGTGATGCACTCTAACATTGAATTTTTTAAAAATAGAGATAGAGTCTCCCTAAGTTGGCCAGGTTGGTCTTGAATTCCTGGCCTCAAGCAGTCCTCCCACCTGGGCCTCCCAAAATGCTAGGATTACAGGTGTGAGCCAGCATGCCCAGCCGTATAATATTGCATAGTTTTCATAGTTAAAATTCAAGAATATGTCAATAATATTTAAAATTTTCGGATGTGACTATTATCACATAGCCTAATAACTCATTTTTTATGTTCCCTACATTAGTGTGACAGAAGCTTCAAAGCTTCCATTTTCCAAATATTGATTCTGCATGAAAGTTACTCTTGACATGGAATCCTAGCTTGTAGGTACATGACATTGCACTGCTGAGAATCATGACTTTCACAAGAGCCTTTTCAAAAAGGATCATGAAAACTTCCATCCCAGTGCAACCATTTTATTAAATCTAAACTTGGGCTAGAAACTTGAAATGTTTTATGTTTTTCCTAGTCACTACCTTCAACCATCTTGATTAATCTCTTTCTCCACACTTAAGGGCATCTTTGGGTTCATAGTAGGACAGGAGTGATAGTTTCTTCAAATAATCCTGTAGGAGTGTTTGGCTTCATATATTCTTAGCTCTCTTCAGAAAACATGATACTTAAGTCTCCTCGTCCTCAGTTCTGGTTCCTAGTTATCAATTCCAAGGCCACAAAAAGACCTACTCACCAGTCTCTACATTTGTTGCAGAAAAGTGATCATGTTAATCTCAGCGCATGAAATTCTAATGCAATTAATTTTTTTTGTTTCTTTCTACTGAAAATCTGTCTTTTAGATTCCATTAAATAAAATGTTTTTCTTACATACATCTGTGTAAAGTTTAAAGGCAGTTTCTCTTAAATATACAAACTGATTTATTTGCACAATTTAAAATATTATTTAGAAACACATTCAATTGGAGATGTTATAGAACTATCTAATTTGTTTGATATTCCCCTACCTTCTCCACCATCACCACCCACACCTAAAAAGAGAATAAAATAAATGTTAAAGAAAAGAAATAAGAAAATTTATCTTAAACTCTCTCACTAAACCTTTGTTTTCCAGTAGAGCCATCTCAATGACAGAAACTTAAATAGTACATTTGACTTTAAACATCACATACTGAATTTTTAGAAGGGGTGTAGGTGACCCGATACATGATGTAGGACACAAATAGTATATGCTCATATTTATAACTTGCAGAGTTAAATTGATAAAAGTTGAGCAAGAGACATTAGTACACTAAAGATTAATTGAGGAAGATATTCTAGAGAAAGAATGTTTTAGGTTGAGTTCTAAGGAAATAAGAAGTCCAGGGGAAAAGTTAAAGATTATGTACTCTGTAGAGTAGGCAAAAGGAACAGTTACATCAGGACTGACACAATGAATATTGAGGTAGAGGAAGGGACTAAAAATACCACCTCTGATTCACTCAAATTAACCACTAACAATTCAAATTCCAGCTGTCACCTCCCAGCTTTCAATAAGTTACTTCTAAAATCCAATTCTTTCTTTTCCTGAACATGGTAGGGCATAAAGAATGGGAGTTCCTGGAGTGTGACAGACTCACTGATTGGAAGGGTAGGTGGCTTGGGTCTCACTGGTTGTTCCTCAGCTTTTGAGCCCTCAAGAAGACTATTGTACCAATGTCTGCTCTAGATTTCCTCTCTCCCTATTAATGTAAAATGAGCATTTTAAAATTATTCAGTAAACTAAATTTAATAAAAGCTATATGCCTAGTCTATTGAACAGAAGGTTAACCACAGATTAGAGAAAATTATCTCCTCAAACTAGTAAACCACAGAAGAAAGGGCATTCCTTTTCTGAGGGTAAATATTATTTATTTTAATATCTACTTTATGTAAAAGAAACAATAATAGGAATTTTAGCATCTTCTTATGAAAAATTATCAAACTCAAAAGACAATATAGTAATTCTAAAGGACTAGAAGGAAAGGAAAACTGTCAGTCGAAAATTCTATACCCCAAAAATGTTCTTTAAAAAATAAAGGAAGTATATTTTTAGACAAATATTGATCTTTTTTAAGCAGACTTGAACTGTAAGGAATGCTAAAAGTTCTTCAAGCTTTGAAGAAATGATACTATGTGGAGATAAAAAGGAAAAGTACTTATATATTTGTAGGCAAATATTAAAAATTGAACAAATATATGTAAAGAACTACACTGTCATTAGGTTAAAGAATAGAAATCTAGTATATAATAATGAAAGAAAAAAATAATTTATTATCTATTTAAAAAAAAAAACTAGAAGAGTGGCATTGGAATGTGCCTAACACAAAGAAATGACAAGTGCTTAAGGTGACAGATACCTCAATTACCCTGATTTGATCATTACACATTGGATGCCTATACAGAAACATCATGTGTACCCCAGAAGCATATTAAAGTATTATTTGACCGTAATTATTAAATTTTTTTTGAAATGGCATCTCACTCTGTTGCCCAGCCTGGAGTGCAGTGGTGCGATCTTGGCTCACTGCAACCTCCACTTGCTGGGTTCAAGCAATTCTCCCACCTCAGCTTCCCGAGTAGCTGGGATTACAGGTGTGCACCACCACACCCAGCTAATTTTTGTATTTTTAGTAGAGACGGGGTTTTACCATTTTGGCCAGGCTGGTCATGAACTCCCGACCTCCAGTGATCCACCTGCCTCGGCCTCCCAAAGTGCTGGGATTACAGGTGTGAGCCACTGCACCCGCCTACAATGTTTTTAAAAGTAAAATATTCTAATTCCTTCAAGGAAGTTTTCATTTCTAGAGGTTCTGTTTGGTTTTTTAAAATAATGTCTATCTCTTCTTTCAAATCCCAAATTGGTTTTTGGATTTATTTAGTTAGTTTTCAAATTTATAATGGATTTCATTGAGCTTCTTTAGAATCAATATTTTGAATTCTTTAGTATTTCAAAGTTTTCTTTTTGGTTAGCATTCTTTGCTGGAGAGTTAGTGTGAGCCTTTGAAGGTGTTGTATTACTCTTTAAAAAAAAAATACTTCCAGAATTGTTTTTCTGATTGCTTCTCATCTGGATAAGCTATCTCTCCTCAGTTTTGAATTCGCTTTAATTTGGATGGGATTTTCCCTCCCTAATAATGTTACTATAATGTGTGTTGTGTAGCATACTGATATAAAAATAGACACATAGAAAATTGGATAAAATGGAGAACAAAGAAATGGAGCCACATACTTTCAACCAACTGATATTTGACAAAGTTAACAAAAATATACACTGGGTAAAGAACACCCTATTCAATAAATGGTGCTTGGAAAATTGGAGAGTAAAATGCAGAAGAATGAAACTGGAGCCCTGTTTCTCACTGTATACAAAAGTTAACTCAAGATAGTTGAAAGATTTAAATGTAAGACCTGAAAATGTAAACACCCTGAAAGAAAACCTAGGAAAAATTATTTAGACATTACTCTAGGCAAAAAAAATTATGTCTAAGTTGTCAAAAGGAAACACAACAAAAACAAAAATAGACAAACAGGACTTAATTAAACTAAAAAGCTTCTGCACTGAGAAAAAAACAGTAAAGCCACAGCCTACAGAATGAGGGAATATATTTGCAAATTATTAATCCAACAAAAAACTATTATCCACAATCTACAAGAACTCAACAAGAAAAAATACAAATTACCTCATTAGAAAGTGGGCAAAGTATAATGAACAGACACTTCTCAAAAGAAGACATAAAAGTGGTCAATAAGCATATGAAAAAATGTGCAACATCACTAATCACCGGAGAAATACAAATTAAAACCACAATGATATACCATCTATACCAGTTAGAATCGCTATTATTAAAAAGTTAAAAAAAAACACGCATGTTAGTGAGGATGTGGAGAAATGGGAATGTTTATACACTGTCAGTGGAAATGTAAATTAGTACAACCTATAGGCCAAAGAGTATGGAGATTTCTGGAAGAACTAAATATAGAACTACCCTTAAATCCAGTAACTGGATATCTACTGGGTATCTACCCAAAGGAAAAGAAATAATTGTATCAGGAAAACAAAGTATATTCACAATAACAAAGTAATGGAATCAACCTAAATGTCCATGAATGAATGAATGATTAGATAAAGAAAATGTTATATATATATATACACATACATATAAATACACACACCCATACATATACACAAATATATATGCATATATGTATATGTATATATTATATGCCATGAATACTACTGAGTTATAAAAAGAATAAAATCGTGTCTTTTGCCATCAACATGGATGATGCTAGAGTCATTATACTTAGTGAAATCATTCAGAAACAGGAAGGAAAAAAGTTGCATGTTTTCATTTATAAGGGGGAGTTTAACAATGGGTGCATAGAGACATACAGAGTGGAATAGTAGACTTTGAAGACAGCAAAAGGTAGGAGTGTAGGAGTGTGGTGAAAATTAAAATACTAACTATTGGGTACGATATATACTATTTGGGTGATGGGTATACTAAAAGCCCAAACTTAACCGCTACACAATATATCCGTAGAACACAAGTGTACTTGTAACCGCTAAATCTATAAAAATAAAAAATTAAAATTAAACAGTATTTTTAAAAAGTCAGAAAATGTGAAATTCACAGATTTGTTTATAATAGTGGAATTTCTGAAGGAAAATGTATTTGAATATTTGGAGTCAGAGAAAAAGGAAAGCAAGACAACATAAAATAATATGAAGAAAATGATAGGGAAAATGTGGCTATCACGTAGGGCTAGGGGAGGGATAGCATTGGGAGAAATACCTAACGTAGATGACGGGTTGATGGGTGCAGCAAACCACCATGGCACGTGTATACCTATGTAACAAACCTGCGTATTCTGCACATGTACCCCAGAACTTAAAGTATAATAATAATAAAAAAAGGAAATGTCAAATGCTTGATTATATTATTAATTTATTTCATTAGCAGAGTACAAGAAATGTAAACTTATGGTAATTGAAAAAGTAAGTTTATTAATTTATTTTGGTTAATTTTCTAAAATCTCTTGAAGTCAGGGCTTAACTGTGGCTTTGGAAAAATTTCTGTCCTCGTTAATAAAGTAGTCTTCTGGTACATCTCAAAAGAGGCTCAAATGTTTAATACATAGAGGATGTAGGAAAAATGAATCTAATTGAGGCTTAAACATTGTGCTATTAGATATATATCATAGAAACTTTCTGAACTGATGTAAATTACTATTTTTTCTTTTTTTTGAAACGAAGTCTCTGTCTGTCACCCAGGCTGGAGTGCAATGGTGCAGTCTCAGCCCAATGCAACCTCCGCCTGCTGGGTTCAAGTGATTTTCATACTTCAGTCTCCAGAGTAGCTAGGAATACAGGCGCCCGCCACCAAGGCCAGCTAATTGTGTAATTTTTTTTTTTTTTTTTTGGTAGAGATAGGGTTTCACTGTGTTGGCCAGGCTGGTCTCTAATTCATGACCTCAGGTGATCTGTCTGCCTCCGCCTCCCAAAGTTCTGGGATTACAGGCATGAACCACCACACCCGGCTGAACTGATGTAAAAATTTAAAAATACACTATATCATTCACAAAATGTACAACCTCTTTAGAATTATATATTTTATTGAAAAAAGCATGTGACAGTGAATGTTAAGGTATTCATGAAAAAACAGTGTTTTTTAAACTGGTATATGAAGTGTAATGTACTGAAGAAAAAACTTCTGGAAATTGCTCCTAATGACTCACATATGAATAATGTGCTAATTTCAAAAGTACTACTATGTTAATTTGCATAGCATACATTTTAAAATGCTACCTGGGAGGCTGAGGCAGGAGAAGTGCTTGAGCCCCAGAGGCAGAGGTTGCGGTGAGCCGAGATCGCACCACTGCACTCCAGCCTGGGCGACAGAGTGAGACTCTGTCTCCGAAATAATAATAATAATAATAATAATAATAATAATAATAGTAAAGTATACAATAAATTGTTGTTGATCATGTTACCCTGTTGTGCTATCAAATACTAGAACTTATTCATTCTAATTAACTATATTTCTGCACCAACTAACCATCTCCACTTTCCCCTTTCCGTGCTTTCCTTCCTATCCTCTGGTAACTATCATTCTGCTCTCTGTCTGGATGAATTCAATTGCTTTAATTTTTAGATCTCTCATATGGGTGACAACATGCAAAATTTGTCTTTCTGTGCTTGGATTATTCCACTTAATATAATGTCCTGCAGTTCCATCCATGTTGCAAATGACTGAATCTTATTCTTTTTATGGCTGAATAATATTCCTCGTGTATATGAACCACTTTTTCTTTATCCATTCATCTGTTCTTGGACGCTTAGGTTGATTCCAAATCTTGGCTGTTGTGAATAGTGCTACAGTAAACATACAGGTATCTCTTTGATATACTGATGCCCTTTTAAAAATATATATATACCTAGTAGTGGGATTGTTTAATTGTGATGAAATATACATAACATAAAATTTATCATCTTAACCATTTTAAGATGATGTATGTTTTTGTGGCATTAAGTACGCTCATATTGTACAACCCACCATCCATTCATCTTCAGAACTCTTTTCATCTTGCAAAACTGAAACTCTAGTTAACTCTATTAAAAAATAACTTCCTATTCCCTACTTCCTCAACCCCTGCAAGCACCGCTCTACTTTCTGTCTTCATGATTTTCACTACTCTAGTTACCCCACATACATGAAATCATACAGTATTTGGCTTTTTGTGACTGACTTACTTCACTTAGCATAATGTCTTCAAGGTTCATCTATGTTATAGCTTGTGTCAAAATCCCCTTCCTTTTTATAGTTGACTGGTAAGGCAGAATTTACTTCTGTCATTTTGCTATTGGTTTTCTATGTACCTTATAGCTTTTTTGTTCCTCATTTTCTGCATTTTTATTTCCTTTTGTGTTTATTTTTGTAATACAAATCCTTACATTATTTTCTGATTTCCTTTTGTGAATATTTTATATCCATATTCACTATAGTTATAGATTATATATAATATCCTTAAGTTATATACTTAGATTTACCAGCTTAATTTTAATGACATACAGAAACACTGACCTTTTAATTTTTTGTTCCCATTCCCTTCACTTGTTGATGTCACAAAATTGTATCTTTACATAATGTGTTTAAAAACACAAATTAATATTTTTTAAATGCATTAGCCTCTTACGTAGAAAACAAAATGTAGAATTACAAACAAAAGTTAAAATAACACCAGCTTTTAAACTAATAATTATTTTTTAAAAATAGATTAGTGACTTTCTGTTGAGTAAAGTGGAGTTATAGACTGTTGTTATGATAGTACTAGATTTTTAAAGTGTTTACGTATTTACCATGTATTGTGTTTACTCAGATCTTTATTTTGCATATGACTTCAAGTTACTGTCTGGGTTCACTTACTAGAATGAAACTAGACAGTACTATCTATTTACTGTCTGTACGTTTAAAAATATGTGTATATACCATATTTTAAAATCCAATCATCTGTTGTTGGACACATAGGTTGATTCCATGACTTTACTATTGTGAAGAGTGCTTAATGACTTATTTCCCTTTTGTTCCTCTGAAGATTCTTTTTTTTTTTCGTCTTTTGAAAGTTTGATTATAACATATATTTATGTATGTGTCTTTGAGTGCATCTTATTTGGAGTTTATTAAGCTTTTTGGATGTTTATGTTCATATCTTGTGTTAAATTTGGGAAATTTTCAACCATTATTTCTTCAAATATTCTCTCTTCCCCCATTTCCTCTCTTTTCTACATTTGCTATGCTCGCAATACATATGTTGGTCAAGTTGATGGTGTCCTACAGGTTTTTTTGGCTTTGCTCACTTTTCCTCTATTTTTTCTTCCTTCCTTAGACTTAATAATTACCATTGTTCTGTCTCCAAATTTGCTGCTTATTTGTTCTGTCTGATTAAATGGTTTTAAGATACCTTTAATATTTTTTTCATTTGCATTGTTATATGTTTCAGCTCCAGAATTCTTGTGTGTATCTTTATTGGTTTTCTATCTTTTTATTGACATCTCATTTTGCCCATACACTGTTTTCTTCACTTCTTCCATTTCTTTATTTAGGTCTTTGAATATCTTTTAGGTTTTTTAAAATCATTGTCTAGTAGATCTGCTATGAGGTCTTTCTTCAGAGATAGTTTTTGTTTTGTTTGTTTTGTTTTTTGTTTGAGTGGGCCATAATTTTTGTTTCTGTGTATGCTTTGTGACTTTTTTGTTTGAAATTGAAGATTTGAATTTACAATGTGGTTACCTCTTGAAATTAGATTACCCCCTTCAGGGTTTGCTCTTTATTATTGTTATTTGTTACTGCTTTAGGCTGGCTCTGTGTTGAGGTGTGTAAACTTAAAAGGTATATTTTGCCCATCCTTGCTCCTACAAACTACATGCAAGCTGCTCCAGGAACAGGTACACAGCTGCCTGCCATGTGGCTGGAGGTGGAGGTAGTCACTATTGTGCTGAAAGCTGTGACTGACTGAAATTAAACCAAGCTTGCTGTCCAAGCCTCCCCCTAGAAGTTGCAAACCTTCAGTAAACTCCAGAGTTCCAAATAGTACATCAGACAGATTCTACCAGTTCAATTGTTATCTAGATGGGAAGACAGATTCCCTGTGTTTCCTGCTTGCCATTTTCCCAGAATTCTCTTTAAATAAAATATTTTTTTCTTTATATAACAGCCTAGGAAAGACAGAACAAAAGTTCTAAGTTGTTAAGAACATCTAAAGGCAGTTATTTTTAAATAACAGGTTACATTCATTATCAAAATAAAACTTTGGGCTGAAAACATATTTAAATGTGACAGCTTCACTAAGCATTAAAATGGGTATTATCACAGGTACCCCCGAAATAGGTACATCTATTGTGTATCAATAAAAAATAATAAAATAAAATGGGTAACAGATACATTGAACTTTATTTTGTACTTGAAAATATAACATTTTTTATTAATTAGAACTGTATTTTGAGAAAAAAGATAAATCACATAATGTTTTATATTTGGACAGAAATGACTTTAAAAAGTTTTTTTGAACAATATATCATACTTCCAGATGAATCTCTGCTGCTAATTTACCTCATGTTGTTTCCATCATGAAAATATTCTTCATCCATAAGCTTCAAAATATTCACGTTAAATGGCTAATTTGTTGTTTTCTCAGAAGCCATGTAACAAACATTTTTTTGAATATATTCTTAAAGGTAGATACTGTTGTAAGTGCGAGAGATTAAGAAAAAAGATACATAAAACAATTTTTTTCTCAAAGAATATAAAGTCTCTGTGAGCACTGACAAATATGAAAACAAATTCTACATAATGTATTAGATATAACAGACATTTATTTAAGATTTAAAAATTATAAAATAATTTTGATGTAGAATGCTAAACATTGTAATAAAAATTTGCACAAGATACAAACATAGAAATGTGGATGATAAACACATGTGGAAGACATGAGAAATGATTAAGTCATTGAGACCATTTAATATAATTGGAGGAAATATCTAGTCCATGTTTTTGAAGATAGGCACTCATACAGAGAATGATAAGGACATTTTAATACATAAATATGCACGGACAAATGAGACAAAATAGCGCATTCAACCAACTACTAGTAATTTTATATTGCTAGACTGTGATGTTCAAAGATTAGAAATCAACAAGGGATGAAGAAAGGAGACAATTTAAAAAGCCAGTGCAGTGATCCAGGCAAAATGCAAGGAGAACCAGAACTAACTTAGTGGCAGAGACCTGAGAAGAAAAAGAAAAATAGCTTCAAGGAACAGTCAGGAAACAGGAACCTTGGGACTTGCTGATTATTCAAAAGTAGGGGATATTTTAATCACTTTATAGTTTCCAATGCCTTTTTGATCTTTAAATAAATATGAGAGCTGATATTATTAGAACAAAAAATATCTTTAGGTATTTATATATGGATCATTATATTTATATGCTTGTCATTTAAATGTCCTGTTAATTAAATTTTCCACTTATCATCTAGATATTTTATTGATGAATACACAGAGAGTAGTTAAAATTATTAATACAAAGTGAAATATTTTTTAAAATAATAACAATAAAAGATTAAATTTAATGAGTCCAGATTTATTTAAATCCCAAAGTCAGTTAACTGGCATAGAACAATATTTTTATGATATGCAAAACTTTCTAAATTCTCTTCTCTATTTTGAGAACATCCTTCAAAAATGCTCCACAAACCTCTTTGCTTTTAGTTAGTCAATATAAGAAATAAAGTAGAAACTCTTTTCCAGCAGAGTGCAGAGAGACATTTTATCTCCTTTTCTCATATAAAAAAACAGCAACTTTTCTTTCTTTGATGTATGCTATTTTTAAAAATATCTCCATCTGTATTCCCTTCTACAATATAACTAATTGAATTTTTGTTTTCTTATAAACCGTAAATGCAGCTGTAATGTCCTGGTTACTAAAAGTGACTGAAGTAATGTAATTCTTCTTAGAATTCATTTGATTACAGACTTGTTCACTGTAATCAAGCAACAGCAAATACTTTTCTTGACAAAAAGAGGAAATAATTTATAAAAACCAATTTCAAAAGTTTTTTTGGTTCAGGAATAGTCTTTGCTAGGCATACTCCTAACAGTCATTTTGCTGCGAAAAAAGAAAGAAAAAAAGGAAGTTACACTTTAGTCATACAGGGAGTATTTATGAGGATATATCAACTTTCTTTCGCTTCCTTGTAATATACAATCAATATTCAGTAATATCTATGGGCCTTGGATTTTATGCATGTGCACATGTGTGTATGCATACATACGCATATATGTACGCCTATACATACTAGATATAATAATCTGTAGGTATGTTTATCGGCCATCTTTTTCTGCTTAACAAACAACCACAAAACCTAATTGATTTAAACATGTTTTTCAGCTCATGATTCTGTATATCATCAATTTTTGGTTGGGCTCAGCAGGAAGGTTCTCATGATTTAACCTGGATCTACTCTTGTGTCTGCATTCAGCTACTGATGAAGTAGGCAGATCTGCTTTTAAGGGATTGATTATTGGCTGGAACAATACGTGCAAGTGGGCTATGAGTCTCTTAATATCCAGTAGGCTGGTTCAGGCTTGTTAAAGTAGTCGTGACAAACTTCAAGATGGAGAGAAAGCAAGCCTCGATGCTTAATTATCATTCAGGCCTCTGCAAGTGACATATTTGCTACTGTGCCATTGGTCAAAGAAAGTTGTATTTAATATGGCCAAGCACAAAATCCATGTAGGATGGTAATTTCCAAAAGGATAGGCATGCAGTGAGACATGAACAAATTAGCAGGAATTATTGCACTAGTCTACCACAGCATGGCAGTCTGAAGGCAAGCTTGTCTATCTCTCTTCTTCTGTCTGTTTCTATCTAACTCTCTATCTATAAGTCAAGTGACTAAACAAATAAAATCAGCTCCTAAATTTAGCAGTACAACCTCTGACCCATGATTGGCCATTTCACGGAAGCGTGATTTGAAAGAGAAGTACACAGAACAGCATTATATCATAGGACCTGTTTAGCTAGCACTTTTTATATTGTGAACACTTTCTTTCTAATTATTACTTTATCTACTTCTGTTTATTCTGGAAATGTCTGTATTATTTTGCTAATTGCAGTGGGAGAGAAACCCTTGAGGCGACTCCCAATATTTCCCACTTTCTGGCATTCATGCCTTTTATAATGTCCTCATCTGTGACGCATGGATTATGGCAAATTGGATGTCATTCTCATGATTACATTACATTTTATAAGACTCTGTCTTGCTAGCAGTCTTCCTCTGATTCTTCTGCTGGCCTTAAATAAGTTAGTTGCCATGTTGTGAACTGCCTGTGAAAAGGGCCACATGACAAGGAACTGCTAGGAGCTGACAGTGTACAGCAAGAATCCAGGGCCCTGAGTCATAGCTTGTAAGAGGATTCTTCTTCAATTAAATCTCTAGATGAAAAAGTAGCTTTGGTCAGCATCTTGAACGCAGCCTTGTGAGACCCTATGCAGAGGATCCAGATAAGCTGTAGGGACACAGAAGCTCTGAAATCATAAAAGTATGTTGTTTTAAGCTTCAAATTTTTGATAATTTGTTATGCAGCAATAGAAAACTAGTACACTGGCAAATATGTACTTCAGTTAATATTCACATGAAAAAACAGTTTAAATTTGTCCCTAGTTGTTTTTGTTTAGGGCTATTTTTTATACAAAACCTATATTAAAAAAGTAATGGCTTTATGCATTTTAAGCAAATGGAAATGTATAGATTTCTTGCATTACACATTTTTCACACTCTCCACATATTTTCATATATTATACTTCAGATCAAGGCAGAATTAGCTTTGGGAATAGAAGACTTAATGAAACAATTTAAAAATTGTATTTCCTCACTGTGTTCAGCATTTTGCCATGACATGGCATATGTGTTTACAACCTTATTTCTTCCAAAACAGTAGGGAATAATCATTTTCATTGTATAAAGCACTGTGAATTTACAGTGGCTACTCTCTCCAAATTATTATATATTTAACTGAAAAAATTTTGAATGTATGCAAAGTTCTTCACATTTTATGTTAAGGGTATGTGTTCATTTCTAGTATTCAAGGATTAGTTGAGTGAAATAAAAGACTAGTATCAGTTTTTGCTATTTGTGGGCCATAGGAAAAAATTAACACTAAAAGTTCATATATTATATATTGATTGTTTATAGAATATTTATTTATTTTAGCTTATCAAAATGTATTGGTTATAAGTTACTTGTATCTACAGGCACACAATTATTTTAAGAGAAAGCTGTTCTTAACATATTTTATTTATTTTCATCTTCTATTTATATGCCCATTTTAACGTTGTGTGAAATGAGAGTCAGCTGGTGAAGACCATTTTGATGTGATTTTGACATAAAAGCATTCTTTGCTCTAAAATAAATGCTATGATGGTAATGTTAATGAGTTTGGAGTCCGATAGAATTGCAAGGAAAAGATTAGAAAGAAAAAAGCAACAGTATTGTTACTATTAATTTTGCAATTACCTTCCAGTTATTTCACCATTAAAACATTTTTTTACTTTCTTTTAAAAATTAGCATGTCTATTTGAAATGGAAATTTCAAAATCAAGTCCTATAATGCTATTGTGTTATAATAGTAGAGGTAAGCAGAGCTTTAAAAGATGCATCTGTATTAAAAGAAAAAATATTTCTGTTGTTCTTCAGAGTTACTCTTAGAAGAAAGCAAGCATTGAGAGTAAGGAACAAATGCCAATGATGACAACCCAAACACTATGTGAGTGACATGCAAACTTTTATTTCTGGATGACAGTCACTCAGTATTACAGGTAGCTGAAGCATTGGATACTTCCTTAGAATCATTTAAAGATACTATTTAAAGGTTATGTTGCAGAGGTAGAGAAAAACAGGGAGAATGGGAGAAAGCACGTTAGACTGAAACTGTATGTTTTCTCAGAGGCCATCATGGTGTTAGTTAGAAGCTAAGCCACCTACAAAATAAGACCAAAGATGAATGACATCACAATGTTGTGGCAGGAAGGAGTCTTCTTGGGTGTGAGCAAGAATCAAGTAGTGTCATTTTTCGTTTTTCCAAGGCCTATAGAGCTAATTAGAGAGAGAAATTCATGATTATATTACATGTACCATTCCACATTTTCATGCATTTTTCTGGATCATTTACCTGAGGAGAGATTCCAGCAAAAACCAATGTATCTTGTTTCATTTAGGATGCCAAGATGGTGTGACATTTTTGCAGTTGAGATAGTATTGGTAGACTAACAAATTCAATACTTGATAAATATCATTTTCTCAGCCAAACAGATTTAATGATTGAATATCACAAAGTCCATTTCCAATAAAAAAGAGACAAAAAAGTACAACCATAGTGGATAGTGAGTATTCAAGTTTTAAGAAATGACAATCACTTAAGCCAATTAGAATTTCACAATATTCAATTAAAAAAGGACTGTCAAATAGATATACATTTCAGCAGAACAAACAATAGCATATTTTAAAATACAAGGTTTACATTCAAAACATTAAGTATCGATGATACTGTAATAATGTTATTCAAAACAATCTTTTTCAGATGACTGGAATTCGACACATATATAAATTAAATATATTTAGATCTCATAGGATATATGGAAGAAAATAGAATTTGGAAATAATCTAATATAGTTTTCTTATTGTCTCAATGAATAAACTGAAGCCAAAATTTGATAGGCATGTTTTATAAATCCTCATTCGAATTATTCAGAAAACAATAATGAGTAAGAGTGTAATGGATGAAGATTTATACAATTAGAATCATTTTTTCTCAGAAAGAGTTATTAGTCAAGAAATTATGGCTATCATTGCATAATGAGTTAACTATTATTAAATAATATTAAATAATTAAATTATTAATTTTGGCAGAGTCAGAACAAAGATTCTAGACATCTGACCTTAACACTTTGCTCTTTATATATTATGCTGCAGCAATTATTTAATGTTTCTTTCAACATGAGAAAATTGAATATGTTATAGCTCTCCATTTGATACTTGTATGTCAAGATAAACATAACATTTTGTGAGTATATTGAAGATAACCTATTTATCACTATATATCTGTATATGTTTACTATAAAAACACGTGTGTGTACAAACATTGTAAAAACTATGGATCGCTTTATTATAACAACTATTCTTTAAATAAGGTTGCTAGTTTTGATATTTAAACAAATATTTATTCAGTAGGTAAATGTCACTGTGTGACTTTATTTTTCTATTCATTTCACAAATCGCCTTATGATATTTTTATATTAGGAAGATAATATTTGAATGTGATGAATGTTAGTGCAACTAGGTGGATTAATGACTCATTATGCAATGATAGACAATTTCTCGACTAATATTCTTACTGCGGAAGAATGATTCTAATTGTATAAATCTTCATCCATTATACTGTTACTCATTTTTTTCTGGTTAATTTGAATGAGGATTTATAAAACATGCTTATCAAATTTTGTTACAATATATTTCAAGATGATAGTCCTTTTTAAATATCAGAAACAGAATCCAGAAATACCATAGAGAAAGAATAAAATAGATTTGATAAGATAAATTTTAACATACATAAATGTAAGACTTTCTGCCTAGAAAAAATCAAACTGAATAAATACCAGTACCAGAATTTATACAGGAATTCTCATATTTTAGTCCATCATTAATTACATCAATATGGGGCATGTAAGTGACCTATTATAATGTCAGGGCAATTTCCAGGTTTTTGCTAAGTAATTAATTCACAGATCAGTGGAAGGAAGCTGCAGAACACTAACTGATATGTACCAATAAAAATAGTTTTTCAACATTGGCGTTGAAATTCATTTTAATATTACATAATAAAATATTATTCACAATTTCCATCAGCTTTTTGCTGATCAATATCTTTATACCATCTTATATATAAATTTTCAAGCAATGGATTTTGTCCTCTCCTATCCACCATCTTTAAGAGATGTAGAGAAAACTAGTTAGATCACAAAAACTTTCTCCAGCTTCCCCCAAATCCCTTATCAGTTGTTTGCCTTCTTGAGAGAGTAAACAGAGATGACCTTCAATTACAAATTTCCTTTCACATTTGGGAAGTGGGTATCCTCTGTCATTTACAGAGATTTTATAAAGTAGCAAACATGCAAAGCCCTCATGCCATTAAACAATTTATAAAGACAAAGAGTCGCTCACATTTTTGTTCCATTACTATACAAAAAGTGGAGAGCCCAAGGCTTATTTTGCTGTATTCTCCCTGTAATGTAAATTGAGATAACTTATACTCATCCTGGTTCTTTTTTAATGAACTCACTGTATTATAGTTAGCTCCTAGCACCAAATTAAAAAAAAAACTCAATAAATAAAAGAACACATAGAAGTGATTATGATGAGATAGAGCATGTGTCAAAATAATGTGGCCTTGAAAAAAACATATAGGAAAGTTTTATCTAAGTGTGTTATGGTAGCTGCCTTCAAATGTGTTTTTGTACAACTTTAAAAGTGGAATTAGTAAAATTAGCATATATAGTTATAAAGTTAGGTGGAATAAAACACAGCTCCCTAAAATGGAAGGTTGTGTAACAGTGTATGTTGTAGACGACAGGTGTTGTCAGGATTTGAAAAATTCTGCATAAAAAAGGGTTTATGCAGACACTTGATAGTCATTTGTAAGATGCTGATTCTTTAGGAATTAATGTGCCTTAGCTTTAAGCCTACAGTTTCTATAATTCTGCAAGTGGCTTCCTTATTACTACTTTTCACTCAGCATCATAGGATGCTGAATGGGATGGATAGATATTTATTTAATGCAAAATTATGATTCTTACATCTATTAAGAGATAAATATAGCCATCTGTGAAAGCAGAAATGATTATAACATGAAAATTGTAAATGAAAAATCCTACGCTGTTCTGTTCCAGTTACAAATGAGCAACTCTTATATGTTTCTTATTAGCATGTGTATGTATTGATATTAGTGTGTGCATACATGGAGCAGGGAAGGGGTGCGCAAAATATTGCCTTATGAGTCATAAATCCACCACTCTCTGGAATCCATTCTATACGTGAAGATTTTTTTCTTTATGATATTCTGCCTTTTCATTTGAACTCAACCCATTTGTTCATTCTATACTTTAGAAATTCCCTCTTTGAAATGTTCAATAATTTCTTGTCCTACCTATTCTTACACTGTCCATATATTTGTAGGCTTTTATGGTCTTACCTTTTAGTTATCTTTTTGCAGTTACAGAGACTTCTTTTATTAAAATCTTTTTTTCACAAGTCAAAACCTATATTCTCCTAATCATATCTGTTATACTTCTCTAAACTTCGTTTACAACTTTCTTATGTACAGTGTTTTAGTTCTGAGATGTTTAAAAACAAGCCTTTGGTAATAGTATAAAAGAGTGTGTCACAAATGTGGTTTTGAGACTCTCTACATTGAAAAATGAAGGGTTCCAATTTTTCTCTGCTATACTGCTATATGGAGCATGAAAGACCTCAGTTTCTTAAAAAACCCTTGTTTAGAGGGAGAATTTACAATAAGATATATATCGATATATCTATAGATTATATCGATATATATATAATATTACTGTAGAAAGTCATTTTGCGATAGATAGATGGATGGATAGATAGATAGATAGAGTAAAATGACTTTCTGGCACTCAGCTGGTTATTTTGAAAAGGTATCTGGGTTTTCATTAGGCTCATCTGCATGATTACTTGCGAAATTCTGCAGTAAATTCCTATAATTTTATATTACCTTAGCATCTATTTTCAATACTTTATTTTTAATTGGAACATAATTTTACATATTTATGGAGTACATCATGGTGTTTTGGTACATATATAGTGATCAGATCAGGATAATCAGCGTATCTATTATCTCAAACATTTATAATTCATGTTGGGGACATTCAATATACTTCTGGATATTTGAAACTATGTATTATTGGTAACTGTAGTCATCTTACAGTGTTATAGAACACTAGAATTTATTCTTCCTGTCTAGTTGTAATTTTGTATCCTGTAGCAAATCTCTCCCTTTCTTCTTCTTCCTACCCTTTTTAGCCTCTGGTAGCCTCTGCTCTAGTTTTTATTTCCATGAGATAAGCTTATTTTTAATCTGGCTTCAAAATTCAGTGAGAACATGTTGTGTTCAACTTTCTGTTCCTAGCTTATTTTACTTAGCATAATGTTAACCAGTTCCATCTATCTAGGAATGATAAGATTTCATCCTTTTCGTAGCTGAATAGCAGTTCATTGTGTGTGCCTGTCTGTGTCTGTGTGTGTGTGTGTGTGTGTGTGTGTGTGTGTATATATGCATGCCAGATTTTCTCTATTCATTTATCTGTTATTGGACACTTAGGTTGATTTATATCTTAGCTATTGTTAATAATTCTGCAATAAACATGGGGGTGCAGATGTCTCTTCAATATACTGATTTCTTTTCATTTGGATAAATGCCCAGGAGTAACACTGCTGGGTCATATGTTAGTTCTATTTGTAGTTTTCTGAGGAAACTCATACTCATAGTGGCTGTACTAGTTTACATTTCCACCAGCAGTGTGAAAAGAGTTACTTTTTCTCTGCATCCTCAGCAGCATTTGTTGTTGTTGTTGTTGGTTTTTTTTGTCTTATCTATACCAGTCATCTTAATTGGCATGAGAAGATATGTCATTGTGGTCTTGATTTGCATTCCATGATAATTAGTGAGGTTGAGCATTTTAAAATTCATTTATTGGTCATTTGTATGTCCTCCTTTGAGAAATGTCTGTTCAGATCATTTGCCCATTTTTTAAATTCGATTTTTTTTTTTTTTTTTGCTGTTGAGATGTTTGGGTTTTTATATATTCTGGATGCTAATCCTCTATAGCATGAACAGTTTGTAAATATTTTCTGCCATTCTGGTGGTTGCTTTTCACTCTGTTGTTTCTTTTGCTGTGCAAAAGCTTTTTAGTTTGATACAATCCCAATTGTTTATTTTTGCTTTTGTTGACTATGCTTTTGTGGTCTTATTTATAAAATCTTTGCCCAAATAAGTGTCCTGAAGCATTTTCCCTATGTTTTCTTTTAGTTGTTTTATAGTTTCAGGTCTTACATTAGGTCATTAATTCATTTTGAGTTTTTTTTTTCTTTTCTATGAGGTGAGAGATGAGTATTTAGTTTTATTCTTCTGTGTATGGATATTCAGTTTTCCCAGCAAAATTTATTGAAGAGACTGTCATTCCCCTGATGAATGCTCTTAGCACCTTTGTCAAAAATGCATTGCCTGTAGAGGCATGAATTAATTTCTGGGTTCTTTATTCTGTTCCATTGGTCTATGTGTCTATTTTCATGCCAGTACCATGCTGTTTTGGTTACTATCGCTTTGTAATATCTTTTGAAATGTGGTAGTGTGATGCCTCCAGCTTTGTTTTTTTTTTTTTTTTTAAATTAGGATTGCTTTCCCCATATGGGTTTTTTCATGGTTCCTACAAATTTTAGAATATTTCTTCAATTTCATTAAAGAATCTTATTGGCATGTTGATAGAAATTGCATTGAATCCATAGATTTCTTTGGGCAGTATGCTCATCTTCTTAATTCTTCTGATTGATGAGCATGGGGTATCTTTCCATTTGTTTGTATCCCCTTCAATTGTTATTTTGCAGTTTTTCTTTTAGAGGTCTTTCATCTATTTGGTTAAATTTATTCCTATTTTTCATAGGTATTGTAAATGAAGTTGACTTCTTGGTTTCTTTATCCACCAATAAATTAAAAGAAAACTTACAGGAAATGGACACAGCCCTGGATAAATGCAGCTTACTAAGATTCAACCAAGAAGTAAAAATCCTGAACACACCAATACAACTAATGGATTTAATCAGTAATAAAAAGTCTCTCACCAAGAAACAGCCCAGGACTAGTTTCACTGCTGAATTCTACTGAACTTTTAAAGAAGAATTAATATTACTTCTTCTAAAACTATTCCAAAACACTGAAGCAGAGAGAATTCTTTCTAACTCATTCTGTGAGGTCAACATAACCATGATTCCAAAACTAGATAAAAACACCACCAAAAAAGGAAAACTACAGGCCAATATCACTAATAAACATACCTGCAAAAATTCTCAACAAAATATTACCAAACTGAATCCAACAGCATATCAAAAAGATAATACATCATGATCAAGTGGGATTTATCCCAGGGTTGTAAGGATGTTTCAACATATGCAAATAAGTAAATGTCATACATCACATCAACCAGATGAAGGACAAAAAGTATATGATTATTTCAACAGGTGTGGAAAAACAATTGATACAATTTAACAATGATATATGATAAAAGCATTAAATAAATTGGGTTTAGAAGGAAAGTAGCTCAGGGCTATGAATGTCACATATGACAAATCCACAGCTAACCTAGCAAACGGGGGAAAGCTGAAAGCTTTTCCTATAAGAACTGGAAGAAGATAAGAATCCCCACTCTCACCACTTCTATTCAACATAGTACTGGCAGTCCTACCCAGAGCAATTAGGCAAGAGAAAGAAATAAAGGGAATCCGTACTAGAAAGAAAGAAGTCAATTTATCTCTTTTTGCAGATGACATAAACTTATGTATACAAAAACCTAGAGACTCTACCAAAAACTCTTAGACCTGACAAGAAATTCAGCAAAGTGTAAGGATACAAAATCAAGATACGAAAATTGGTACTATTTCTATACATGAACAACAAGCTAGCTGAAAAAGAATTATTTTTTTTTCTGAATCTGGTTCCTACTGTTGCATTTCTTGTTAAAGTATTATTCATGCTTCCTTATTCTACTTAGATGATCATTGTTTACATTTATTCAATTTCTTATCATTTTCTTTCTATTATTTAGCACTGCTTATTTAAAATTATAAATTTGAGTCAATTATTTCACAAAATAATATTCAACTATATTTATTACAGTGCGGAACATGGAAAGGTTCAGAATTTTAAAAGGCATATGTCTTAAAGGACCAAAATTTAATTATACTCTGAATATTAAGTACATTTGAGAGATGTATCTTCAAGTTTAAAGTACTTTTTTTTGGATTCTACATCTGGAAGAAATAAAATGCAGAGTTTTAAAAAATTTCTTTTAAACTAGCTTCTGAATATCATCTCTGATTTTTATAATTTTCATCAGGTCACATATCCTAGAGCCATTATTTCATTTAATTAGGGGCTTATTCTTCTCTGCCCCATGGGGCAATAATTTCTACACTTTGATTCTAGATCTCAGACAGACAGCAGTGTTTTTGCTTGAGACTTGATCTGTTCTAACATTGACAGTTTTCACTTTTTTGACATTGTCATCTTCTGATTTCTCAGTCAAAGGAAAAAGTTCCCAAACCTTGAATTCGTTGGAGAACTGAAAAGTTAGTTCTTCTTTAAGTAATACCTTAGAAATATAATAATTTGAATTTGTATAGCTGTCCCTTAGGATTATGACTTGTCAATCATTTTTTGCTATGTAACTCTAAAGCACATAATTTCTGCAGTGATAGGATTAATTTGCAATATCTTGAAAAATGAAGGTGGTCAGCATGTGCTTAAATCAGCTTGTTAGTATTTCGAATGATCAAATTTATTTTACACAGTGATGTTAATCATTAGCTGAAAGAGCTTTTACACTTTTTTCTAACATAGAGGGAATGGGACCACCAGTTTAAATAATTTGAGGCCTTCAAGGCCAATGACACACAGTTGTTATTTATGCAATTCAAGTTACCTGGGTGAGGATACAAAGTGTATTGAAAAGGTAGACCCAGATTCATTTTTGAAATTATAGTCTATACCTTGTAACTCACAATACTTTACAGATCATGTATTAAATACACACACAGACAAACACACATACATGCACAAGGTTAAACAAAATTCAAAGCAGGCAGTGCATCAGGTAATTAGACTAATATGTTGTTTGGAATTAAAGTCAAATTCTTTTAATTGGCACATCTCAGTGGGAATAGAAATACAAACTTGTAATTAAGTGATTGGCCTGATTATCAAAGCCTCATTGGCATGGATTGTGCACAGAAAGTCACTTTTTTTTTTTTTTTGGCTTGAGTTTCTCAAACAACTATAGCATGCTATGAGAGATGCATAGAATAGCATAGATAGCCATAATAGGAATTTGATATTGACCAAAATGAATAAATGTATGTAGAGTGAATAATCTAGGCCATTCAAAGCTATTTGACAACCGTATGTAAGTAAGAAATAGTGTTTTTAGAAAAAAAGTCTGTTATTTCAGTAAAATAATCTATTTCCTACTTATAATCAGTTAAATATACTAAACTAAAGCCTCTGCCAATTAAGCAGGCTTGCGTAATATTTGTCATTATTAGACACACAACAGTTTCAGCTCAGATTTATACTCTGGAGTCCAGCCACATTACTCTGGGGTGTGTGAATGGAAGTCAGTAAACAAGAATGAGAATTTTTCTTCTTTTTAATCAAATGTAAAAGCCTACATGTGTGGGGGGAGTGTTCAAAATTTAAAGGGCTGTAAACAATCGACAAATCACTATAGATATTTTTAAGGAATGATTTATGTAGTTATTTAACAACATGTAATTGCCATTTTCTTTCCCTCACCTCTTTCTCTGTGTCCAGATAGTGGAAATTGGGACCTTAACAATAAACAACCTGTGGCATAACAACCACAAACAATTCAATGAAGGTCATTCAAGCACTCTTAATTAGGAATTTGTAGTAAAACAGAGTCAGAGCAGAAGCTTAAAATGAATTGTTAATAACAGTGGGTTCTCATAAAATCTTAAAGAATCTGCTGCAATATTTAAGATGATAAACTATGTCAAATACTTTAGGAAACTTATTTGCATTTAATTCCATTGCTATTTAGGAATTATTTTTAACTGTTCCTAATATGTTGTTTGGATATCCTATTTTATGTATATATAAAACATATATATATATAGCTGAGCCTGAGTGTTACGTGAGTGCACACACTTGTGTGTATATTAACTCTAACTGCATTTCCTACCAATAAGAAAAGCTCTATGACCTATAAAGAAATTAGATTAAATGAAAACATGAAGGACAAAATTAAAATATGTGAGTTACAAGTTATTTTCCTTGTCAAATATACTGAATGGTAGTGTTATCATTTTCAAGAAACCACTAAGGTCTTAGCTTTAAAAAAATAGAAAAAAAAGGGAAATAAAGTCTTACATATTATATTTTTACTGCATGGACAGGTGTCCTGGGTGAGATAGATGCTAGCTCACCCACAGTCATTCACATTAGCTTTCCTTGCAGTCAAAGACGATTTATACTGTGAAGATTGTTGTTATTTTATAATGAAAATTCAGCCCAATAATGCTTTGTGTAATATGCTCTATTACATAAACACAATGTTAATAGACATGCTAGTAAAATATAGAGATGAACTTGGACTGTAGTTTGGGTTAAAAGGTCACCTCAGCAAAAGATAATCATTTTCCATTAAGGTTGAAATCACTGTGCACTTCACTGAACTATATGGAAGGACACAGTGTCTTATTAGAAGATTAGTTTATATTATGGGCTGACAGGAATGGCTTGTAAAGTGTGATTCATGCTCTGAAATAGCACATTAAAGATCATTTTTCCTCTGTCTTGTCTATAATAATGAAAATAACTAAGAAACTACATCCTAGACTTTACAAGTCTATAAACATATAAGGGAATCAGGTCTCCCTATGCCACCACTGTCACTCCCCATTCATATGTACTGTGGTTGTTATTATCCAGGTCCACACTTGCATAGAAGTGGAAATAGAATCTGTTGTTCAGTTTGCAGGAATTCTTTCTCATTTCCAGAATGAACAAGATATGGAACAGCAAATGATAAGAAGAGAAACTCAATTAAATATGCTCTGTGAATTTATTCTATAATTTATCTATTGATATATTCATAGTAAGAATAATTTTGCTCAATTCATGTAGTTACTCATGGCCAAATAATTCAAAGATATTAAAATATTTAGAGAACTCTTGAAATAGTTTAAAATAATAGAAACAACCCATGATCCTTGGTATCAGGAAAGGTATAGTACAGAAGGATATCTAGTGGTGTATTATTTATTATTATAATTTTCATACTTATCATTTTATAGATTATATAAAATTCGGGAGGAGAAAATTTGCAGCAATACTCTTCAATATAAAAAAATTCAGTGTTGTAAGAAAGATATAATTATGAATTATCAGCTTTATATTTATAAAACTACATCGTTACTATGGAATTACAGTGATTCGTCAATGAGTGGAAATTTAGTAACCTTTTTAAAGTATATTGTTATCTAACAGGATACATCTTAACTGATAGAGGTAACAATTGTTTGCTAGATTATTTGCTATTATTTGTTACTTAGATAAAATCTTCAATTGATGGTTTCCTATCGCATAAAATACAATATCCCTTTACACTTCATTAATTGTATTTTTTAAAAAAACTTATTTTTCAAACCCCAGTTTAGATGCCATTTTATTAATAAACATTTCACTGACCCATTCTCAGAAACAATTACTCTGTTTCTTGTGCGTTTCCCACTATAATTCAATTATCTATTTACATATAGCCTCTCTAGCTCTTGAATTTATGAAAATTATTCATCCAGCACAATGATACTACAATAATGTGTGTGTATGTGTATTTAATACACAAAGATTCTATTGGTTATATGGAACAAGAGTTTTTAAAAGAAAAGTGTAATACAGCCAAGTCCCAGAGAAGAGGGTACATTGGGAAAAATTAATCACCAGCATCAGAGATAAAAGTTGAGGTAAATTGCTGCATTTTTAGCTTTTTATAAGGAGCTGCAGATATTGACATGTACCTTACTGGATCTATTCAAATTTGACTTTTTGCTTGAAAAGTTATAAGAAATACAAATTGCTTAAAAAATTAGAATAGATTAAATGATTTGTAATTGTCTATTGAATAACCATACACTGATTGATACAAAAAGAAACTTCAACTAAGAAACTCTGCCATATGTGTGATCTTTTGCCATCTGGAAAATGTATAATTCAATTGTCAATATATTGAACTCAGTTAAAGACATATCAAAAGCCTGGATTAATTATAGTTTCTTGATTTCATACCAAAGAAATAAAACAATGAGTCTGTATATTCTTCTAGAAAAATAGAGTTGGTAAGGAGTCCAGCTCCTAGTTAAAACCTGTGTGTGATTTTTCAGGCCTGACCATAGGTGATTTCAAAAGCTTTACCTGGCAGGTCACACAGGGAAGCTATCCTCCCTACACAGAGCGGGTGCACAGCTGGTTCCTGGCAGCCTCTGAGAAGAGTTGCCCTCAAGATCCCAGCCCTCCCTTGCCCCTTCTGTTCTTCCCATATTTACATTCTTTGCCTGGTAAGAACTTGCACTCCTAGGTCTCTTTTTCTGAGGCCTTGGGTAGGGGTCTTCAGATGCCTTTGCCTAGGCCTCATCATGGAGGGAGAAGGGGGAAACATCAAGACACTTTTCTCTACTCTGACTTAATATCATTCCTAACCCATCACCCTTCAACCTCCCCCCCTTTCCCACATCCTGCCTCCCAGATTCCATAATTACTGTCATAGCCTTTTGTTTTGGGCTTCCTCAAAAATGAGATGTCCCCCAAGTCTGTGCTGTTTCATGAGGGAAAATGAAACAGAGTGAGTCAGTGTTTTCTCTGGTTTTAGACTCTTGCTTATACCATAGCAGGAGGTGACTAAAGGCTGAACTCTTTTATTTCTGTCTTGCTGCTTTAAATGGCTACTCTGACAGCTGATGCCTGCCCAGCTGAGTTATCCAGGTGGGATAACTCTTAAAACAAACAAAAATCCACAAGATGTAACAATATGCAGAAATTAATTAACATTTTGAAATGTCATGAAAAGATAGTGGTAACTGGCAGGGATATTTAAGTCAGAGGTTGATATATCATCCCCTCTTTATATGTAGGCCAAGGGCCACATAGTAAATATTCTCCAAGAGTAATGGCATTTTTTGTCCTTTCTTTAACCTTTAGCTATATTGAAATGAATTCTTTAGAATGCAGGATGTTCCCTCTTGACTTGATGAGGTATGTCTACCTTGCACTTGATGAAAAGGAAAACTACAAGGAGGCTAACATGGTAACAGGGCCTAGGATATGGGTACTCCCATCCATATTTGCAAAGTTTCTTAATTAGGCATTTACTTAAAGGTAAGTTAACTGATTGTTAAAAAGTTTCACACTATATTTTGCAAGTAACTCAAAGTAACTTTAAAAAGTCTTGAGGTTCTAAAATTGTGAATAATTATATGGCAATATTCCAATAGATATTCATATATATTTTATGTATATAATAATATAATATAATAGTATAATTATATATTATATAATATTCCTATATATTAAGCATATTCCAATATGCTTAATGTATATTTTTTGAAACATATATTTTATTCTTTTTATTTCAGTCTACATTTTTGTAGGATTGTGAGTTGTGGAAGTTTGTAGTCAAATTTTGGTCAATTAGAGGCAAGTCACAAAATCACAAAGACATACCAGAGAAAATGGGGCAATAATTATTGTTTGTAGGGGAATTTGTTTTTCTATTTAAAGGCTCAGCTATAGCTTTTTTACTGATTTTACTCATACATTAAGTGACATGAAATATATATAATATATAATAATATAATAATATATAAGTATATATTTATAACAATAGATAATATAATAGTAAATATAATAAAAATAGTATATTAAAATATATCAATATATGTAAAAGTTCTGTTGCATCTCCATTATCTTCCTAAAGGATGAAGTGAACTTCCTAGCATGACATTTGTAGCCTTTGAGCAGCTCCAAACTTCTTTTCCATTCTCTTCTGCAAAACTGCCATAGATCAGTATTTGCTAAAAGAATAAAGCGGTTATAAAATGAGGTTAAGTACTTTATTGTTACTAAGTCTTATTTTCATATCTCATTCATTCTTGTAATAATCAATATCTGCTAATAATTTCTCCAACCTAGCTAGATACTATGTTGTAAATTACTAGAATGTCATTTTGATTTATGTAGTAATTCATTCAGTTATTAATTCAGCAAGCATTTCTTAAACATGATTATTTACTAGGGACTCCGCCAGACATTGGAGATGTAAGGTAAACTAGGAAACTGATGTGATCCTTGTCTTTATGGGCAGGAGCATGTGTATTTGACCCTGTATTTTCCCTACTTCTACCTACTACAATTCCCTGCTCAAATCTTTTATCTTCTATGAAACCGTAACCCTTTGCCAAATTCAGTGTAGTTCAGTTCTCTGTGTCTCATAGACTTGCTTCTGTCCTCTGTTAAAACAAATCAAAACTATATTTGTATCTGGTGTGGACATATACAATTGATATTTGTTTTTAAATGTTAGTAATAATAAAGCAATATAATGAGTATGGATATCAAATTAGTACCTATAATTTTTTTCTAATTTGATGCACAAAACACGATATAAAATAGGTTATATTTCAGTATTCATCTTGACACTTATATTTGATATTTTAAGAACCTCTAATTATAAAAAGTTGTCTTTTTCCTATTTATTTAGACCCTAGATCTAGTGCTCAAAATAGATACATTTGCTTAGCCCTCTAGTTTTCTTTTTTCTCCCTTTCTCTTTTCCTTTTCTTTTTTCCGAGATAGAGTCTTGCTCTGTCACCTAGGCTGGAGTGCAGTGGTGTGATCTCGGCTCACTGTAACCTCTGCATCCTAGGCCCAAGTGATTCTCTTGACTCAGCCTTCCGAGTAGCTGGGATTATGCCCAGCTAATTTTTGTATTTTTAGTAGAGACTGGGTTTCACCATGTTGGACAGGATGGTCTTGAACTCCTGACCTCAAGTGATCTGCCCACCTTGGCCTTCCAAAGTGCTGGAATTACAGGCATTAGCCACCGCACCTAGCCTCACTTTCTTTTTTCTGTTTAAGTGTCCAACCAATGAGTATCAGACAGCTATCTGCACACCTTTAATTTTCTCAGTCATGTCTGAATGTAATGGATACTATGAAGGTAACTGAGTAGGACTGACATTTTGCCTTTCTCCCTGAGAATCTTGAAGGACAAATGTCAGCAGTCATTGCTTAGTTTTACTAGGGGTAATCAGGACCAAATAAATTATGAAATCTGTGGTACATACTTAGGTATTACTTCATATGACTAGCACAGATTCAGGAAACTGCATATTTATATTTAAAAGTTTTATTGTACATATAAGAATGCACAAAATTTTTATGAGCAAAGGATAAACACGATTATATTACACATGTTCTACAGGGATCAGTCTCTATTTTTTATCCTTTATTGTTTTGTTCTTCTCCTTCCAACCAATATCTTCCAGTCTCCTTCAGTTAGCCAGTTAATCAAGTTGCCAACTTAGAAAACATCCTTTCTTATTCTTTTTTAGAGCCACCGAATACACACCCTCAGAATCTTGCTTTTCTCACTTAATAATACTTTGTGTAATATTTTCAAGTCAGCTGGGATATTTCTCACAAATTTTTGTTAATGGTTGGTGACATTTTATGGCAAGGATATGATGTAACATTGTTAAACAATTACTCTACTAACAGGCATTCCATATTTCTTTTGCTGTTTGTTTTTCATCACTGGAAGCAATACTATAATAAGCAACTTTTTAATGTACAACCTTACCTACTCGTAGCTTTAGTTTAGCAGATAGGTTTACTGCATTGAGAAATACATATATGCCTATGAGGTTATATATATGTGCATTTGTGTGTACATATATATATTGTCCCATATTGCTTTCATAAAAGGTCAAAACAGTTCACATTTCCATCAGCAGTGCATGTGAACGATTTTCCAAAAACATTTCTTTAAGGAATATGTATACCAAGTTACCACATAGACAAAATTTGAAAATTTCTTTATAACAGCATTATTTTAAATGTAGTGATTATCTTCGATGTTGCAGATGCTTAGGTGTAACACTTAACAAGACCGTCATGGTCCTTGCATTTATAGAGCTTACAGGTAAATGGCGGAGAGCAACAATTAACAGTATGATACACTAATGATAAGGAAAGTACAGTATCATTAGAAAAAAATGCAGGAGTGATGTCTACCATGGACTTCAGAATCAAGGAACATATGAAAGTGACATGTATCTCAAGGTCTGAAAGATGAGTAATAATTACAGAGGCAAGGTATGGGGACAAGTATCCCAAGGAGAGAAATAGGGACAGTCTTAGTTAATTTATGTGTTGCTATAAACTAATAACTCAGGCTGGGTAATTTATAAAGAAAAGAGGTTTATTTTACTTACAGTTTTGCAGGCTGTACAAGAAGCCTGACACCAACATCTGCTTCTGGCAGGGGCCTCAGGAAGGTTACAGTCATGGTGGATGGTGAAGGGGAGCCCACTATATAGTGATGGCAGGAAGCAAGCTAGAAAGGTCCAGGTACCAGACTCTTTTCAATAACCAGTTCTCCTGGGAACTAAAAGTGAAAACTTATTCACTCCACTGGGAATGTCATTAAGCCATTCATGAGAGATCCATCTCCATGATACAAACAACTGCCACCAAGCCCTGCACCCAACATTGGGGATCAGATTTCAACATGGGACTGGGCTGGGTCAAACAAACATATCCAAACCATAACAGTAACCTAGAGAACCTAAAAAGCAAAACAGAGCAACTTCAGGTACCACAAAAAATCTCAGTGCAGAATCTTAGGATTAGAAAGTGGAAAGTGGAAACAAATGAGACTGGATAGCAAGAAAAGCATGAGATAATGAAGAACATTGCAGTATTAGACATGCTAGGAACATCCTGTGACAGCAAAAGGCTAATAATAGTTTAATATATGTATTAATATAATTGAATATTGTATTTTTAAGCAGTCACCCTATTAGACCCTGATCTTTGTACTGGACATTTGGAATTCATCTGATATTTCATACTCAATATTTAAATTTTATGTTTTTCCTGGGTTCCTATTTGGGTGTAAGGGATACTATTCTGTTTAGATCCAAGCTATTTAAAATTTTGGTAATACATCTTTCCTAGTTTTGATTGGTCTTTGTTAAATGTTCGTAATATCATTAAATATTTTATGTAATTCCATGTTATTTTATTTATTATTTGTATCACTATGTCATTGGAAAAAAATTGCACTAGTGTTAGAGGTCATAAAGATACCGATTAATTCAAACTCATGGAGTTTCTTCTACAAAGCTGTCTCCTTTCCATCAAAGGACCAAGAAGAAATTCAGTGGGAAGACATATATTTAGGACCTTCTACTGTGATGCAAGTTAAATGTTAGCATAATAGTACTTTTTGAAAAGTATTTTAAAAATGTTGTTAATCATTATTATTATAATGCTTGTTATATCAGACTATCTTTAAAATATATTTGACAAAATTAATTGAAATGCCATTGAAGCATGTTTTTAAGATACTTAACCTTTTCTTCAGACATAAACTAATTCCTTCTTTTTATTGAGAAAGCCAAGTCTGTGTTGGCTGTCTCACTAGCAGCAGATCTTGGGGAAATAGAATAGATATACCACTGCTTTAAAAGCGATAGATAATTTAATACCACAGTACAATTAGAATCTAAAGCCCCAAAATATTGTGTGTATGCAAAATAGGAGAAATTTCTATAATTTTTATTTATTGTTTTTTTACACAAATAATGGCACATTCTCTATGTTTTTTGTATGTTTTTCACTTTATAACATACCTTAGAAATCCTTTCATAATAATACATAAAGAGCTACCTTTTCCCCACTTTTAACAGATACATTATTTTTCATCATGCAAGAGTCTCACAATTTAATTTTTTACCTCTCATTGATAGATTCAGTTTCTTTTAAATTCTCTGCTAATGTAGACAGTGCCTTGATGAGAAACCTTTTACATTTTGCACACATTTTGCACGTATGTAAGCATATGTGTAGGCTGATTTTCTAAACTACAATTGCTGGTATTTATAAATACTGTCTAATTACTCTCCATTGATAGTCTACTTTTAGATTTTCATCATTTTGCTATGTGAGAAATGGTACCTCAGGGCAAAATTAATTTGCATTTCACTTATAATGACTGATCTCCTGCCCTGCATTTTCTATGACTTTTCTTATACACTGGCTGTCAGTCTCCTTCTTACCATTTTTCAGGAACTATTAATTTATTATAGACTTTAGCCCTTTGCTTTTAGAATTATTTTTCCCTCCTTTTGTTATTGGTTTCTAAATCTTGTATATGATGGCGTGTGGTCAGGCAGAAATTCTATTTATTTTTAATTTTGATGAAGCCATAGTTAGATGAACACAATTATTTGATGTGTTATTTTGGTACAAGTCACAATTCTGCTGTTAAAATTTTCAGAGTTAAGTGAAATGAAAGATGAACCCAACAAAATGATATAACAATGTGATATATGATAAGGTAGAGGGAAGTAAAATGTGTTATACAAGTGTAGCTCTGCCCCAGCTATTAAATCTGATATAATCAAGAATATTCTACCCAACATACTTATAAAATAATATTATTGTACACTTTACACTAAAGTTTTACCTAGCTAATAAAAATATTCTCAGGTTGATTTTTTCTTCCTTATATAATTGCAGTCTCCTCAAGAATAAGCACTCACTGTTTTACTTTAATGCCCTCAGAGAGTGAATGTTATATTTAACTTTAAACAAATGTATTGACTGAATTTATGTAATCTTTGAAAATCTGTTTCCATTCTAAGACTTGGGATTTTCTGTTTGATACCTACCAAATAAATAAGTTAGAAGGAACTTAGATCCCTTGAATCAGAGATCTATGTAGTACAAGAATTTATGGTAGCATTAGTCCAATTGTTATGACAAAGAAATGTGTGCCAAAGGGAAGATGATAGCCATGTAAAGTCTATCTGTTGATTCAGCACAAGCTTCTGAATTTGCCCAATAGTATCATGCATTAGTGAGTATTCTCCAGAGAAACACAATCAATAGAATATATGTAGATCTACTAGAAGAGATTTATGATGGAAATTGGCTCATGAAATTATGGCAATTGAGATGCCCCAGGATCTTCTGTCTGTAAGCTGGAGAACCAGAGAAACTGGTTATGTAATTCAGTCACAGTCTGAAGGGCCGAGAACCAGAGGAGTCAATTGTTAAACTCCCAGACTAAGGCTGAATGCATGATAACTTGGGGTACTGGTAGTGTTAAGTCCTGGAATCCAACAATCTTAGAATCAGGAGGTCTGATGTCCAAGGACAGGAGAAGATGGATGTAGTAGCTCAAGAAGAGAAAGAGTGAATTTGCTTTGCCTCAATCTTTTTGTTCTATTTAAGTGGGCCCTCAGTTGATTGGATGATACCCATCTACATTGGGGAAGGTGATCTTTACTCAGTCTAGTGATTCAAAGATTAATCTCTTCCGAAAACACCTCAAAGACACACTCAGAAATAATGTTTTAGAGATATCTGGGTATCTTTTAACCCAGCGAATGTGACACATACAATTAATCATCACAAATGGCAACAGTGCCATCTGTATTTTTGGCATGTATATAGCATTGAATTCTTCAACCACCAACATATCCTACGTACACTTCTGAATTTGTCCATTCAAGCAGATGCTGCCTCTGTTTCAGACTGAGATATATCAGTCTGTAGAGTAAATTGCTGCATTAAGGATAACCATTGCAAAGAAAAATAGTGACAAATTTAAAGAGATTACCATTCAGTAAGAATATACCATGTCCCACATTCTTTATTCTATTTCTACTTTTACAATGATCTTAAAAGTTCGTCAAATAAAACTGAGTCATAAATAGTAGATACCAGGCTTAATTTAACTTAGTCTGTAATAGAGCTGGGATTCATGTCTATGTCATTCTGATTTTAAAACCATTTTTTTTCATCACACCATGAATTCACCAGGATTTTTTCACTGAGTTAGGATTTAACAGTTCATTCAAGTTTTCTAGATTAAATTTCAAAATGATGTGATTGGACCCAATTCTACATTTTTAAACAATAGTAACAAGACATTATTAATTATATTTTTTGCTTCTATTTGCGTAATTAAAAAATACATAATTTCCTCAATGTATGCATTCCTCTAAAAATGTCCTTGAAGTTTTGAATCAAGCAGGATTTTACATAAAATAGAACCCATTCAGATGGTTTAAATAAAGGTAATTTAAAGATGGGGCTTCGTAAAGATGTAGCAGTATTAAAAAAAGAAGGAGACATTACACCACTTTTTGAGAATCAGAGTGAAAATGAGGAAATGGTGAGAGCTGGAGCCAAGGGTGAGAGGCTACTAGGAAGTAAACTCACGGTGCAGTGTACTCCAGCCAGAGAAATAACTCAGAGAGGGGGCTGGGAATAAATGTTACCAAATCTCACCTTTCTTTCTTTCTTTCTTTTTTTTTTTTTTTTTTTTTGAGACGGAGTCTTTCTCTGTCGCCCAGGCTGGAGTGCAGTGGCGCAATCTCGGCTCACTGCAAGCTCCGCCTCCCGGGTTCACGCCATTCTCCTGCCTCAGCCTCCCGAGTAGCTGGGACTACAGGCACCCGCCACCATGCCCGGCTAATTTTTTGTATTTTTAGTAGAGACGGGGTTTCACAGTCTTGGCCAGGATGGTCTCGATCTCCCGACCTCGTGATCTGCCCGCCTCGGCCTCCCAAAGTGCTAGGATTACAGGCGTGAGCCACCGTGCCCGGCCCCTCACCTTTCTTATTTCACTGACTCTCAGTAGCTAACCCTAACTGTGAACTAGCTGGTCAGGGAGCTCATTTGAAGCAGTCTGTTGGTTTCGGCCTCCTAATGTACAGAGCAGGACAAAGATGGGTGGAGACCAGACAGGAGAGTATGTGCAGAAAGAGGAGGAATCAAATAAAAAAAAATCATTCCAAGCTTTAACACTGATGACAAAGATATGTCTAAAAATACTCCTTGTCTGCATTGGTTAGTAAAAAACTTACAAATAAAAATTCTTTACCTAACTGTTATAATTGAAATTATCTCAGCTATTCTCTAATATACATTCTTCTGCGTTTCTTAATTTTGCTTTTTTCTTCTAAGTAACAATTTTATGATGCATTGAATTTAGAAAATTTTGTGACACTGAAAATGCAAGATATAAAGAAAAACTAATAATATAAAATTAAAAAGATAATAAATGATATACATAATATAAAACTAATAGTATAAATTGCACAACAAAACAAATATTAAATATTTTTCACAGATAATACAAAATACAAAAATAATTAATATTAAAAATACATATTTTTTGTGTATTAGAAAATTATAAAAGTAAATGTATGATCCTCATAACTGGTAAAATAGTAATCATTGTCTTTCTTTTTCTACTTCACAAACTGAATATTTTTAGCAAATGTTGCTGAAATAAAACCACTAGATGACAACACATTAACTTGAACATACTTAATTACCTCTAAGAGATGAAAAAGGCAACCATAGACTGCTAAAGATGAAGGCACAAATCCAGTTGTTTTTACTGATGAGGAAATTGAGGTCCAAACATTTTATATAACTTGTCCAAGTATCAGATTAAGATTAGAACCTAGATCTTTTGGTTATTCTGTTCTTTGCCTTAAGCCCAGGAGACTTCTCATATGCAAAGTGCATTTTCAAATTCTGGCTTTACATAAAGAACTTTAACAAGGACCCACAGCATCAGGGCACATCTTAGATTTGTGTACTGTCTGTAGTTTATTATGACAGAGACTTACAACACTTGTGGAAGGGTTTCAAAACACAAGACTACAAGAGGCCTTCTTAAGCCACAGTGAAGTGTTTGGTCTTATCTTAAAGGCAATGAGTAGTCTTTGATGGGTTCCAAATAGTGTAATAATATGGCCATTTCTGCATTTTAGAATGGACATTTTAATGCTTCTGTATGAAGAAACACTGTGAAGGGATAAGGCTGGAGGGGGGGATTCAGATGAAAGAAAATAAATGCTTAATGGGATAAAAGAACAAGTCATATTTGAGAATAATGCACAGAATTGACATGACTTGTTAATTGATTGGGTGGGAGAACTAAAAGAAAAGGGATAAAGTATAACTCCATATTTGTGGATTAAAAAACTAGGTGGATAGTGGTTGTCATTGACTGAAATTGGAAATGAACTAGTATATGTAAGTGTGAGCAGAAGACAAATAATTCCATTCTAAATATGTCAAAGTGTAGCGGCTGCAGGTTATCTACGTAGGCATTAGGTTTGGGATAAAAATGTAGAATTTTCAGTCATTTGCATATACCTCTGAAGCCTTTAAACCAATAAATGATTTTAGAAAACTCCTGAAAAACCTGAAATGGTAAACAATAGGTAATGTATGTGTATATGCACCTTTCTAGAAGAAAGTTGGTAATTTTCATTAGATTATAAAGATTCTCTTCTGCATATGGCTAGCCAGTTATCCAAGCACCAGTCACCTGTACAAACAAACCCCCATAACACAAGCTAACCTATATAACAAACCTGCCCATATAACCCTGAACTTAAAATAAAACTTAAAAAAAATAGCTAGTAGTAGCAATGAGAAAAGGAAAATGTCCATAGTCTTGGAAGATTTTAAAATAATTATAAGAAAAAAAGATTCTCTAGTGCACTAGCGCTTTCTGAAGTCTTGCCAAAGAATGAAATCATTACAATCTAGGGAAAGTTAACACATGAAAAAGGAGTGACTATATTACATTTCTTGGACTAAGTTTTTTTCTTCATATTGAATGGTATATTCTAAAGCCACTGAATTGCTGAGTAATAACAATTTTCCTCAGCAGAAACATTAATATGCTTTTGATTCTATCCAGATTTAGATATTTTTAAAATCTGTGGTCCACAAAATGCCAGAGACAATGTTATAAAGTGTTTTCTACTTTATATAGTTCAGAACGCTTCTCAACCAAGACCCTGGAAAAAAGTAACTCCCTCATGACATAAATATAATGTTTTTAGAGTATGTTTTAAAAATATTATAATTGAACTTTTCCAAAAGTAGCTCACTGATATGTCAATGTACTACTTGTACGGGTGTGAGTACAACAGAGAGATGTCTTGTGGAAGAAAAGCCCTAAATTATGTACATAGGAATCCCATATTTATTTAGACTTCTATCAATTACTCTTATCAGGGAAATGCATCATCATCCTATTTCCCATGATAGTAAGTTAGAAAAAATAGAAAGAGAACATTTAAATTTAAGTATATACTGTTGCTCACCTGCAACATTGAAGTCAATTCCAATTCTCCACTCCCCCAAGGTAGTGGAAAACATACTCCAGTTTTCAGTTTCACAAACTAATTTTTGAAATGTTCTTTATATAAGATGTCTTTGATGCTTTTTCAAATGACACATAGGCTAAAATATTTCAATTCAATATTGATATTTTAAACCTTGAAAATAGTTTGCATAGCTCCTATAGTTCCCATCACAGGAAGGTATTTTCTGGATTGTGTGTGTATTTAGTAAGTGAAAAAGAAGTATGATGTTAAAAAATTGTACATTAAATAAAATATTTCAATACAAATATCATAAATTTATTGATAAAGATATCATCTCTGACATACTAGAAATGAAATAATTTTAAGCATAAGAATGATGGCTGGAAGGATAGCATTTTACTTCACTCTATTACTTAGTCTTTGTTAACCTGTTAATAAAATACCAATGCAGGCACAAATAAATGATGAAAATAACTAATATTAAGGTTTACACTCAAACAATTGTCAGAATTAAGGAAGAATTTCCCTTGACTACAAGAGATAAAGAACTATAATAACTGGCTGTTGTTAGCATATTTTCTGCTGTTTGAGAGTAAGCTGCTTTTTCTGATGATAAAGGAGTATCTCCCTCCTTCCCAATTATCTATACTCTTACTTAAAGAGTAACCATCCAAAAAATTGAGGTGCTGACCCTGTACAATGGGAGCTTATTCTAGTACTGCCTTCACTATTTTTCTTTCTGTATATATAAAGTAGAAATAAAATGTATATCGAGATTATCCTGTGTTCTAGACAGTGTGTTCCTCACTAGCAATGGTGAACACAACATAGGTTCTGGTTTCATAGACATTATAGCTTAAAGCTTGATACAGACAAGTAAACAAGTAATTATAATGTTATTTTGAATGTTATGGTATCAGTAAGTTGGTAAGTGTTGTGGGAGTATTCATTCAGGAAGCATATAACCCACTCTTTGGGACTTCTCAGAGAAATGACTGTCTAAATCTCAACTTTATCTTATGTAATTGGGTAACCTTTGAATGGTTTTAGGCAGAGCAGAAATATAATCAAGCGTGTTCTTACAAAAGATCAGTAGTGTGTTACCAATTCATGCAATACCAGTACCTCTGTCTACAGTCATATTAAGAGTTCAATTCTCAATATTGCAACCTGACTAGCAACAGAAAAAGATAAGGCAGCAATTCTTAGATTCCAGGTATGTGAGGTCAATGCCAGGAAGAATTTTGGTTCTAACTATTAAGAAAGTAACATTGCTACCCAGAATTTCAGTTAGGATTATATTTATTCTCATATCTAGGATAACCATATATTCTGGTTTGTCTAGGACAGCTGGTTGCTGTCAGTTGTCCTTTAGACCCCAAATCTTTGGTCATGTTTATAGAACTCTTAAATAATTATGGAGTAAAGTAAATACATGCTCCATTCTGAGTCAATTCAGAAATCAGAAATGAAATCGGACATTTTAACATGAGACAATTTACTACAAAACTGTTTTAACCATGGTATCACAAAGATAATAATTGCAGGTGACAACTGAAATCCTTAGGACTGGATAATCAAAGGGAACAGACTGAAATGATTGAAATTTAGTAACTTGGAGAAGGCTCGCCATGAAGATGAATACCAGATTTCTGAGGAGTGGGTGCTGAGCAGTAGGTGCTAGTGTTTCTGAGGACCTGTGATGGAACTGATTCTGCAAATGTTGGGAAAAATGCAAATTTGGTTCAATTGCTGAAGCTATTAGAGCAAAATTTTTCCCAAATATTAAAAAGCTGGGCCTGAGTGCAGCTGACAGGAGCAGAAAGTAGGCAGAAAGCTCAAGGGAAATTCTCTAGCCCTGTAGTCGTCCTCTAGCTCCACCTATTGGCAGAGCCTAACTGGCAATGCGGACGGGCAAGTGAGAAATGTGGTTTGCACACAGAGCCCCAAAACTGCATGCTCATTTACTGCTCATTTATTGGCACACTGGAAAATGCTTGTAAAGAAAAATGAAGACTGTTTTTAAGTTGATTTTTAAGTTTTGGCCTATGTAGGTAAAGATATCAGAATATCAGAAAAATTAACCTTGTTTTTCTTCAAAGTCTGTCTTAACGTACATTATTTTGAAAGGAATATACAGTATATTAAATATTAGATTGGATATTACTAGACAAATAAATACCTTTTATATGATACCTGAAGGCATTTACTTTCACTAATATACTTAGTCTATTTCTTCATATGTGAAATAAGTTGGCTTAAGTGTAATAGATAGATCCACATAAACATTCTGTTATTTTGGTTATTCTGTTCTTTGCCTTAAGCCCAGGAGACTTCTCATATGCAAAGTGCGTATGATTAAAGTTTGCTGTGCTGTTTTTACTGCACACAGACACACATAGATATGCATTTAGGTATACCGTTAGTAAAGATGATTGAATTTCATCTTATTTGCAAGCATGGCCATGTTTCTTACTTTGCATGTCCTTCAGGCCTCATCGGAGCACAAAGTTCCAAGTGACTTCAAAGGGTTTTCTGTACTCGGAGCAGCTCTATGGGACATGGAAGATGAGAAATGAACCGACACCAGAGGTGCATTGAAAGGTAAAACTCATAGCATCACCACAGCTCTTAGGTAAGTGGCAGGCTAAATTACTGCACTTGGATATATGAATCTCATGGGTTCATGATGGAAAAGATAACAAGCATTTAAGACCAAAAATAAATCTGAGTTTGTTCACTGGATGCAGGAAAAGTTTTCCTAAACAAATAACGTGAGTAACATTTCATTATTAGCATGGAAGTATGTCCACTTTCATGTTTAGAGAAGGAAATAATAAATAAATGAATGATCAAACATAAAAGCAAAATACAGCATTCACAGTAGGCATCCAATGTAACATGCTATTTAGATAAAAACAGTCCCTTCAAAGTCCAATATGTTTTTAAAAGCCTGATATTTACAGTGGTATGATTTCTAGGGAAATTGAGAAATTAAATATATAGCCAGCAACATACAGAAGAAACTCTGTGTATCCATTTGTACCAGCCTCTCTTCTCTCTGAAAGATTGGCCTTCGGAAAGTGAAGGAAGATGGGATTCAGACACTATGTCCTCTTACACAAACTGTTGCAATAACTTGTCATAAACAGGAAAATATAAAATTAAATGCAATGTTTATATACATATAAATGTTGAAAAGAGCACAATATTACAAAATGAAGTGGTTTATATTTTAGGTAGATTGTGTACTTGATAAAATATTATAAAATTTGCATTTTTGATAACTTAATTCTTTGAATAATTGTGATTTGATATTAATCAATCTGAAATTTTTTCTCCAGGATTTAAAATGTTTATTCTCTCTTAATTTAAGTATCAATTTAAGTATTTGCACTTGTGGACTTTCTCTTTATTTCTTTTTATTTTCATGAAGATTCCCACCTTACAAATATCACTTTCAGGGTTCTTAGGGATCATATTATTATTATTTTACAATTTATTGAAAATGGCATGAGGTTAGATATCATCAGATTCTTTTGGAAAGTTATTATAAACAAGAACATATTTCCCTTTTTAGCTGAATGACAGGATATCTGTTTAAAATGAATACTTAAAAGCAGCTTGAATTTCATTCTTTATGCTCATCATTTACAGTTTTCTATAGCAATGTTTTTTCTGGAATGTGCCTTAGAATGCAGACAATAAAGGCTGAATGAGAGATATGTTAGGCTAGGCTCAACAAAACACATTGCAATTATCGTTTCTTCAATTATGTCTAAAATGATTGCTTATAAAACAAAATTACATGATAATATTATCTTAAAACCAGCAATATTCAATAAATGTCTTCTCACTGTCTTTCTAATGTGTTAGCACTCATTCTATATAGTTTGTATTAATATATCTTATACTCTACCTCTATCCCTGTTATTAGGCTTCACTTTAACTAGATATTTAGGATATTATCTTTACCTGGTAGTGAAATTATGTGATTGGAGGAAGAGATTCCCTATAATTGGCAATAGGTTTCCTCCTCTAAAATGTTAGGTCTTTTCTTTTTTTTTTTCTTCTTTATTCTGGGATGTAAATGTGACCTCTTGGTACTGATTGAAATTTATAGTGTTGTATACCACTGTCAACTTTCCCAATGTCTGACAGCTTAACAGGGCCCCAGTTGCAGCCACTGCTGCCCACCTTGTTCTTCAGCTTCACTTCTTGAAACAACTTTCTCCACAGTTTCATGAGAGCATCTGCTTTTCACTGCATGGTATTTGACTCCAAGATTCACACCTGTAGTTCTGGTATCTTTTATTTATGCTCTATTATTTCTGCTTGAATAACCTACTTTTACTAGAAATTTAGCCTATGAAACTTTGAAGATACAGGGCTAAAATCCACCCATTTGGCCCAAGTACCACATGTCTTGATAAGAGAAAGATTGTTTTAGATTCAAAACACTAAGATTGTTTTCAGTCTAGTCTTTATGAATTTGTTTTTCATATTAAAAATTAAAAAGTCAAACGAATAAATAAATGAGGAAAGGATAAAAAAAGAAAAGAAAACACAAGGAAGGAAGAGAGGAAGGGAGGGAGGGAAGGAGAGAGGAAGGGAACAAGGGAGGGAGGGAGGGAGGAAGGAAGTACTAACTGACGAGCCCACTGTGAGGACAAAGCATCAGCATTGTCGTTGCCAGTAACCTTGGCAGCAGCAGAAGTCAGGGATATTCCAATAGGCATCCATTTTTCAGGCATTGTTACCAGTCTTGGCACAGTCATTGACAACATTAGAGGTGTCATCAATACTTTCAAAACCTCTTTGTAGGAACAGCCCCTTCAGCAGACACTGATGGATATTTCAATGATTCCCTTCAGAGGACTTGGTAGTTTAAAAAGTTCAAAGTAACTAAAGAAAACGATAGATGTCACATGAATTATTCCTAAAAGTAGATTTTGGATCACATATAAAACATCCTCTAGGAACTTGCAAAACTGAAGGAAATTGATAAGCATGGTTGGAGATTCTGTAAAATGTGTAGGAATGGTGTAAAAATGATGCTATATTGTAACATTTATTGTGGCTCCTTATTTACTTCTTATCTAGTGCATCTTACGATATGCAAGCCGCATGAAATTCTGACACTTAAATAGTCTGATGTTCTTTATTTTCTTGCTGTGATAGTAAATGGATACTCAGCAGGATTTGGGATTTAATTTCTCTGGAAAGATGCGAACAAGTGTTTCAAGTTGTTAAATTATTCATCCAAATTCCTCACAGTAGGTAATCTTTGCTTCATGCTGTAATGTTTAATATTAGCTATTTCTTCATAGTCTTAATGTAAAATTGCTTTCATTAATACAGATATTCCTTCATAATTTCCCCAAATCTATATGGCACTGTCATCCTTTTAGTATTCCAGGTTACAAATTTTAAAGTCATTTTATTTATTTTTATTTATTTATTTATTTATTGAGACAAAGTCTCGCCCTGTAGCCCAGGCTGGAGTGCAGTGGTGCTGTCTTGGCTCACTGCCACCTCTGCCTGCTGGGTTCAACCGATTCGCCTGCCTCAGCTTCCCAAGTAGCTGGGATTACAGGCCCCCGCCACCATGCCCAGCTAATTTTTGTATTCTTGGTAGAGATGGGGTTTCACTACGTTGGCCATGCTGGTCTTGAACTACTGACCTTGGAATCTGCCTGCCTCAGCCTCCCAAAGTGCCGGTATTAGAGGTGTGAGCCACCATACCCAGCCTTAAAGTGATTTTTGACTACATATTATTGTCACTCTACATTTCACATGCATGAAAGTCAGTAATTAAAACATCTCAAATCACTAACATACAATTTTCCATCTAACTCTCACAAGTAGAACATGAATTGAGATGATTAATTATTTCCATTTCTGGATCATAATAATAGCTTCTTAAGAGTCTCTCTAACTCAATTTTTCCCCTTTTTAATTATCTGTCCATATTACTCCTAGATTGATCTTCTCAAAACTAATTTTGTCTTGACATGTAATAGGAGAAAAATAATTTCTCTGTTCAAAAGCTTATAATATCTTTATGTTGCCTATCATATTAAATTTAAATTCATGTCTGATTTGTGTAATTTTTAAAATAATCTGGTTCTAGATTATTTTTCTCAATTTAGTCCATTATTTAATCAGGAAGTCTTTCAGTGATTTAGTAAGTATAAACTATTAATTTGGTAAGTTCTACCTTTCCAATGAGAATGTAAACTTATTGATGGCAAGGATAATGTCTAATTTTTTCACAGAACTTATAGTAATTTCAAAAATGTAGTTTTTAAAATGATTACAGATTTATAAATGAACTTTGAAAAAATAAAGTCATTTCAAATGTTGCTGAAATATTTATTTCAAATAAACTAAAGTAATGTGAAATAAAAAAGATGAAAGCAAAATATTTGTATGGTTCAAGAATTGTTATTATGTCATTCATATTTTAATGTTCTTTGTTCATAGATGAAAAATTAGCTCACCATGTTTCCTAAAAGACAAAATGCTTTTCTATCATAAGTTGTTTATAGGCTTGATTTCAAACCTCTGTCCATTGTCTTTATATGAAAACTGCTTTGAATATTTCAGAATAGTTGTGGAAATTCCAATGCACAGCTTACACCTTCTTTGATAATTGCCTACTGCATTGTCATGCGTGTCTGGAGTTGGTTCCTACTGGTGAGTTTGTGGTTTCGCTATTTCAAGAATGAAGCTGCAGACCTTCGCGGTGAGAGTTACAGCTCTTAAAGATGGCACAGACCCAAAAAGTGAGCAGTAGCAAGGTTTACTGTGAAGAGCAAAAGGACAAAGCTTCCACAGTGTGGAAGGGGACCTGAGTGGGTTTCCACTGCTGGCTGGGGTGGCCAGATTTTATTCCCTTATTGTCCCCTCCCATGTTCTGTTTCTGTCCTATCAGAGTGCCCATTTTTCAATCTTCCCCGTGATCGACTACTTTTAGAATCCTGCTGGTTGGTGCATTTTACAGAGCACTGATTGGTGCATTTTACAATCCTCTTGTAAGACAGGGAAGTTCCCCAAGTCCCCACTCGACCCAGGAAGTCCAGCTGGCCTCACCTCTCAATTGCATATATCAAGCTCCCTTAAAAAGGGAATCCATTTAGAATTTAATTGAACTTAAATAGTGTTAGTATTGTTTTGTTTATTTATAACACATCTTCTTCAATCTACTTTTCAAAATACATTTTTTATAATGAAAAAAACAACTTCTGCTTACCTAAAAATAACATTATGTTTCATTTCTCACTGTCACAGCTTTTGAGGTATGCTCTCAGATTTTCAGTTTATGTTTTGTATTGTGTAGGGAAATGCATTTATTCAGTCAAAAGACATTAAAAACTTTAAACTTAATCCTATTAATCACTCACTGCAAAGGTCCGTGGCTTCATTCATGAAGTCAGCTAGACCACGAACCCACCAGCAGTAACCAATTCTGGACACATCTTGGGGGCTCATCTGGGATATCACTATGCAGTGAGTGCCATTGGACCCCTTTCACTTGCTATTCTGTCCTGTTTTTCCTAGTAAGTCCTATTAAGACTTAGTCACCTCTATATAGGCCTTATATGTTATTAAATCCATTGCTTTTAACCCATTGAGACTATTTGTTTCTTTTCTCCATTGTGCACTCAAGTAAATGCTATTTTGTTGACATTTTATACTTAACATGTTGGAGATCAGGTTTATTACTTTTACCCAGCAAATTTCTCATTTCTCCAACAACTGGAAGTTCTCAGTCATACTGAAGCAACTTTGTTGTCTGGGGTAAATACCAGGGTTCTTGGTCTCATGGCCATGGAAGTCAAAGTCATGGACACACACACACACGTAGAGTGACATTGGAGCAGGAGCTTAATAGGCAAAAGGAAAGAACAGCTCTCTGTCACAGGGAGGGGTCCTGAGCGGGTTGCCAAGTTGTAGTAAAAAGTCAGGGATTTTATAAATGGGCTGGTGAGGAGGGGTGTCTTATCTTCCTAAGGCCTGAAGATTTAGTTGGAATCAGGTGTGCTGTCTGCATAGCGCAGAGTTTTCTATCAGCTCTCACCCAATTCCTTGATTACATAGGTAGACTCTTAGTTTTCCCTGCTCTGTTTTGCTTATCTGGGAGGGAGAGTGTCTGTGTCTGTGTCTGTTCCAGACGTCTTCTCATCTTCTTGCACAGCTGCAGGGATCCCCCCCCCGCTTTTAGCTTCCTTATCTTAGTGTGCTTAAAGGGAAAGGAATGTGGTTATTAAGGCCCATTGTTTTTACTAGGGCCCATTTTATGAATGTGAAGTTTGGTGATTACCGAGGAGACTCCCCCACCTCTTTCTGTGCCCAAGTTGTTTATCTGTGTTTTTACAGCCTTTCAGGTTGTTCTTTGTTAGAAGAGAAATGATTTCTTTGAACTTCATGAGGTTAGAAAGGGAGCCATTTTCGAGCTGCTTTTTGTTAGAAGGAAAGTATTCTGCCGGGGACTGTCTTTACTCTGTCTACCCAAATAATTTATTTTTATCTCCTATAACAAACACCCCCCTCAGGAATGAAATTCCTAACTGCTGTTAGGGGGAATTGGGCGACGACTTACTCTGGCTACTTCCTGCTGGAGAGGGGCGTGGTACGGGAATAGCAGCTAGGGCTCCTCCTGGGTCAATTTAAGGGTACCCAGTAGAAGGTCAGTTTCATTTTCAGCTCCTTTTGCCACACCATTTAAAGCTTGATGGTTTCTAGGTGAGAAGAAGTAAACTTTACAAGGAGGTTTAGAATATAGGGTTAAAATATGAGTATTAAGACTACCATTATTAGTGGGGGCACTATAGGCCATAACCATGACAACACTGTTTGATACCTGTAAGCCATTTAGATGGGTTGTGCTGTTTTGAGTGAGTGTATGGGGCTAGGCTTTTTTAAACTTTCTTGGTCTGACTTTCCCAAAAAAAGAAAACCTTGGGGTTATAGGCTACCTAGCAAGATTTATAGGATAATTGCCCAGCTAGAACATTGTTCGAGATTTTTACATTACCTATCGCTTTCTGTTTTATTTGAGCCACAGGTGGAGATGTGGTTGGATTACAAGAATTAGCATGGTTAGTTTAAAATGTAGACAAGAATTTAAAAATGACTAATGAGACTAGAATCCAATGACAGATGTATGATAAATTTGGAAACATAATTTCTCTCTGTCTAGTCCTCATTTTGTTAAAAAACAACTTATGATAGGACGTAGCTGTTTGCAAAATAAACTTTAGTTGTATACTTGACCTGATTATTTGCATAAAGTGAAGCAAGAATAATCACCTCTATATAGGCCTTTTTGATTGGCTTTGATGGAACTCTCTGTTCCACAAGGAATTTCAGATAGGACTTTTTAAAACCAAGCCCAGCCATGGGTTTGTATCTACAAATAACTGTGAGTTGGGTAAACTTTTTTCTTCCTGAGATTTTAGAAGCATGGAGTTCCTAGGTCTGTTAGAAAGTGACATTTTTTTGCTCACCACAGGTCAGTAATCTTGTACAGAGACTGTGTAGACAGGTAGGAGGCCAGTTTTCTTAAGGGGATTTTATTGGCTTTGCAAGTCAAGCTTGCTTCCTTAAAGGGAAACACACCCTTCCACCCAAAGCCTCCATAGAACAGTTTCTCCAGTTGTATCTTGTTGCAAAAGTAAATGGATACTTGTTGTACTGATGCAAACAACTATATCGTTGTAATTCAAGAATACTTACAACTAGTTTCCAAATTCTAGAGGAACTAGGCACAGAGAAACAAACACGTTTTAAATCTTGTTCACAGGAGTATAACTTGTTTGGTTGTTAAAAGCCTTTAAGAAAGTTTCCTTGACTTTGAAAAACAAAATAAGAATCAGCAGTGTTCCAAGCATAAATTAAGAATATTGCTTTAATTTTCTATTAGTTCATTCCATTCTGTTAACTCTTGTTCTGCTTGATATTCCTAAACATTTTAGCTTTTTATGAGTCCTGTACATTTTTCTGTTATCAGAAACCTGCATTGAAGAGCACCTGTTAAAGTTCCACAGCTTGATTATAAACCATCTTTTGAAGACATTTAAAACAAGACAAATGTCTATAAATGACAAAATGTTCAGTGTGGTTACAGTCAAGAACATAATTGACAAATTTGGTTATTTCCATGGCTTACAATAACCCAACATAATAACCTTAATTATGATTAATAGCACATATTCAGACACTAGAACCTTAGACAGCCCAGACCGTTTTGGAACATATGTTGATATTATTCTCTAGAATATAACCTGAAGAGTGTTAAACATCATTTTGGCAATTCCATGTGCCTAGACATGTTAAATAATCCTGTTTACCTCTTTTCCAGTTGCTCCAGGGACACTCTGCAGCACCCAAAAGCTAGGGGTCAGGAAAGACAACGCTGAGACTAAAGTTTGATTTTGGGAAGCCTGTTAAATATGTTCAGAATTTAAAACACTTGATATTATGAAATAGAATTTTAGATTACCGTAAGCTATTTGTTTTGCCAAAATGATGAGACAAAAATTTGAAAAAGCGAAAACCATTCATCAGCATTTTTAATTACATGAAAATCCCATTCAAGAGAGAAAGTTAAATTTTACCCATGCATTACTTTGCTATTAAAATTAACTCTAATTTTTAATGAAACCTTGTAGACAGTCCTACATAATCTTAACCAGTTTGACCATGAAGTGAGATTTTCACCAACCTTTTATAACCCTCTACAAATTTTGCTAAAGAGTGGATTGGCATCTTAAGAAAACCTTGTTCTGCTTTTATTATAGTGTTTACAGAAAAAAAATATAATACCCTTTTGTATTTAGTTAGTATGTTCACACACAGAGTTTCCTTTGAAAGATTAATTTTTATAATCTTTTCACAATTTGCTTAAACTTTCTACTTTAAAAAGACAATCCTTTATTTCTAGATAAAATGTACATTTCCATGCTTTCTTATAATCTTTAAATAAAAACACATTTTACTGTTTTTTATACACCTTGCAGGTAGATTTCTTTTCAGTAATTTCAATTACATGTCATAATGATAACTCTTAGAAATTTTCAACTTTAATGTGAAATCTGGTAGGTTGTTTTAATTATGTGCTAGATGCAGATAAAGTTTGACTCCTTTTAGCATAGTTACGGGCATGGTAACTTCCCTATGTTCCTAGGCCTTACCAATTGTGAGGCAGATTAGTTGACAGTTTTTAAAGGCCAAAGAAGAGTTTACAACCTTAAAACATTTAGCAAACCTAGTATCTGGCCTGCATAATTTAGACCACATTTTTACACCTTGAAGACATTTGTATTTTACCAATAATTTCTAGGACTTTTTATTTGTAAAGATTAAAGTCATGTGAACTGAAAAGTAACACAGCTTTTACTTTTCCCTTAAAAATATTTGATTTAAGTGCTTACTGTTCTTAGGCCAATTAATTAGAGCCCTTTTTAATAGATATTACACACATGACACATATATAACCACACAGACAAACAGAAGAAGATCCAGTAGTTACGAGATTTTTCATTGGCTAGTTTCCTAATTGGATTATTACACCTCCTAGTGAGACACTCTAAGAACAGGGCTAGGACTACAAATTCCAGGGCTTCATAAAAAGCATAGCCAGAAGACAAAGACAGATTTTGAGAGGTACTTAACTCACCTCTAATTCCAAGGGTTCCATGAGTAAAACAGATTGTTCCCAAAATGGGATTTGTGGCCCCTTTTCTGTTTTTCCAAGGAGTCCCAGGCCACCAGGAGTCATTTTAGGGTCTTTCATGCATGCACGAAGAGTGGCAAGACACAGTGAAAAAAGTAATTCAGTGGACTGAGATAAAATCCTTTTCCAGGAAAACAATATCTATGAAGAGAAAAACATAAAGGCCTTTTAAATATACCCATAACTTGGATATCTACTTTCACTTAAGCTGAGCACCCTTTAAGACAATCATTTTTCATTAATTAAATCTTTACAGAGAATGCGAACAGTGGTTCTTATTATTTCTTTTACCAGTTTGCTCCACTGCCTGTTCACAGTTATGTTCAAGTTCTCCAGTTTTCTCTGGGAGAAAGTGGCTGGGCTCAGGCAAGGGCAGGTTTTCGAGTGGACTGCAAATCCCTTTAGCAGAAAAGTTTGATATTTGAGGAAGCGATTTTACGGTAGCCAGAGCCTTTCCTTAAAGGACAGCAGTCCTGCTATACTGCGTGGGGTGCACACAGTTGTTATTCCCCATGGTTAACTCAGTGGCCTCTGGTACCAGGAAGGCCACCACTGTAACTGCTTGGAGGCAGGCTGACCATCCTTTAGACACCAGTTATGTTCCTTACTCAAGCAACCTACTGGCTGTTGAGTTGGACCTCAAGCCTTAGCTTAAACTTCCAGGGCTATTTCCTTCCTTTCTGATACATAGAGACTGAAAGTTTTCCCTATGGGATGACTGAGGGCTGGTGTTTTAAGTAAGGTATACTTTAGCTGGTTAAAGGCTTTTTGAGCCTTAGGTTCCCCAAAAAGGGGGTGGGGGTGAGTTTTAACTGTTTTGAGTTTCTCTTATGAGGTGGTACAAAGGGTAAGCCATTTTCCTGTACCCAGGTACTCACAGTCTTCAATATCCTGTAGTAGCCCCAGAATCCTCTTAGTCCCCTTTTAGCTTCCATATCTTAGTGTGCCTATAGGGAAAGAAATGTGCTTATTAAGTCCCAGTGTTTTTACTGGGGCCCATTTTATGAGTATGTAGTTTGGTGATTAACCAGGAGACTCCCCCACCTCCTTCTGTGTCCCAGTTGTTTATCTGTGTTTTTACAACCTGATCTTTCAGGTTGCTCTTTGTTAGAAGAGAAGTGATTTCTTTGAACTGCATGAGGTTAGAAAGAAAGCTACTTTTAGAGCTGCTTTTAGTTTGAAGGAAAGTTTTCTGCCAGGGACTCCCTTTGCCCTGTCTACCCAAATAATTTCTATCTCCTATAACAATATATTCCCCTCTTTCTACTCCAGATAATTTGATAGATAATTGTCTTCTTTAAAGGTCATAAAATTGAGTGATAAATATACCTAAAATTTATAGTAAGTAGACGTGAGAAAATTCCAGCTGTTCCTATTGAATTTTAGTTGTTATCTGGTCATTAAATGGACATAATAATATGTTCCCTTCTGTAGAAGTCTGGAAACCTGAGATCTCCAACTCTATCAAGAGGTGACTAAAAGTTAATAGTTCAATCTCTTTTGTTCTCCATTCCCTCATTTGTATAATTCAGTTATTGACGTATCTCTTGGAAGTCCCTTTAACACTGACACTGGGCATAATTCAGTGGTTGGTGGGGATTCTGTAAGTGCATCTCTGTATCTGAACAATCATGGATATCAGTATTTGAAATTCTTCTAACAATACTACCTACAAATGCAAGTTTGCCTCAGGTAATTACTTGCCACCTTGCATATATATTTTATATGGATAAATCAAAAGTATTATGACTTTTAATCATAGTACACTGAGATATACATTTATTATATAAATATGGATTATTATAATTAGCATTTCTCCTTAAATTCATGTAATTTTTCTTGATTCCAATTTTTTTTTTTTACTAGTGTGAAATAGGAGATTCATTTTATCCTCTGAAAATAGAAATCATTTAGAAATCAGGAAAGAAACTATGTTTCCTTGGCAAAATCCTCTGGGCTAAGATGCCAGACTCATTTTTCCTCATTGTTCAGTGTTAATTTGCTTCAGCTTTGTTTGCTGCCAGTGCAGTGTCATTTGAAATCCAGAAAACAAGAAAAGAACTTCCATCCTAGTGAATCAATATATTTGGCCCATGGGGAGTTCTTGACTGCTGAGTGTTTGATAATCTATTTATTTACTTCTATTTATGATATTATCATTGGAAAAGTGGCATTTTTGATATAAAGTATATTGAACATATCTCTGTGCAATCTCCTATATAATGTTCAATGTCATACCTCCCTGATCAAGTCAGTTGGCTCAGAAATTTACAGTTATCATTTTTTAGTCTCATGAGGAATTTAAAAAATATGAAAAATAACAAATCTATGCTTAAAAGAAGAAATGATTCTATTTTCATAACTTCCTATTGAAATCAATGTGTCTAAATACATAATTATTTTGGCCTGGATTCTACAATAGATTTTTATGGAGTACATTCAAAAGGAGATAATATTAGTAAAATTATATTCTGCACATAATTATTTGGCACATGAAAAGAAAAAAAATATTATAGTGGTGTTACCCCTAATGATCTGTTGGGTTTAGCTATCATATAAGAATAGTCATCTATTCTTGGCTTTTATTTCAGTTGCATGAAATTTCCTTTAGAATTGGGTATGTCTAAAAAAGGCTTTTGGAAGAATAAATATTTCTGAAGAAACAGTATATTTAAATACATTTTTAAAGAAGCAAGCTTACAAGAGTAAAAAATGATGGCAGCTTTAAAACTTACTGCCCTGCTGTCATTATCCTAATTGCCACTGAACTACTTTATCTCTTACTTGCCACAGAGCTGCTGGGGCTTAGGGTCTGGTAGCAAGGCCTCAGATTTAAGTGGAATCTCAAAGAGAGGGCTGGTGTATTAATTTTCCCCACTGGGCTTCATGTCACTTTGGAACAAGAGGGAAGTTTATGATCAAGATCTAAAGAAATCAGATGGACTCCAAAGAGAACCCGGCCTGTGGATATCCTGGATCCCATCCCTCATATTGGGAGAGACTGCATCTTTTTTTTTTTGAGTGTTTCATGGAGGACTAGCTGGTCCTCTGCACCAGAGGAGGTGCGGGACAAAACACTGGCATGTATGTTGAGCTCTCTATACCCTAAAAATTAGAGTAACATGAAACTGAAAACTTGACTGTTGTCTCTTCTTAGGCAAGGAATACATTGTTTTGCACCTCTCTCCACATCACTGCCATGTCACTCCAGTATTAGGAATGAGCTTTAATGAGAAAACAAGAGAAGGCAACCCATCAGACAGAAAAAGCAAAAGAAGGAGAACAGACACAAATAAGACTGCTGTTAGGAGAAGAATATTTTCAATAGAAGTAACAGTTTCAATTTAACTTCAAAAATTGTATTTTAAACAAAAGCAATAAACATTTTACATCTGTGGCTTGATGATGACATTTGAGAAGTTCACAACCAATATTTCTTCAGTTACCATTCTTCCCTGTTATTTCTCTTCTCTCTATTGCAAATTCACTTAGATGAATGACAGACCATTAGCTCTTTTGCCCTTTTCTTTATTTTCCTGGATATTTCTCTACTATCTTCTACCTTGCTTGTCTTCTGTTTGTTATGCTACTTCTAATTTACTCACTAAATGTTTAATTTCAGTTAGCTGTATTTCTCAGACTTAGCATTTCCAAGATTTTCTATTTTTAGGGATTCCAGTTTTCTGGTATGAATCTTCAGTTTTTCCATTTTCTCTGGAATATGTTAATCACAGTAATTTTAAAATTTGTATCTAGAATTCTTATACCTCCATCATCTCTGCCTTTGTTTCTTTTGTCTGATTTTTTTTCTTTTTAATTTCTGTCATTTCTATTCTACCTTCTGGTATTCCTGGAAATATATTTTACATTTTGAAGAAAGATAAACTTTTCCTGGTCTAAATAGGGATAGGATATTTCAGTCTTTGTGAAGGTTAGCCAATTTCCTATTGGCTTTTCGTTAGGCAGTCCTACGGTATGCCTCTTTTCCTAACACACTTGCTAAGAAACTCCTTTCTGCAATCAAAATGTTGGGTTGAAACAGGAGTCAGCACACTTTTCCTTTGAATAGCCAAATGATTAATATTTTAGGCTTTGTAGGTCAGACAGCACATACATAAATGGCTGTGTCTTTGTTCCAATAAAACTTTATTTACAAAAACAGGTGTTGGGATGAATTTAATTTGAGTATCCCAAATTGCTGATACCTAATTTAGATCCTGATTATGTGTTCCCTCAATTTCTTAGCCTTTGCCCTATGACTGTATGAAATTGCTAATGCCTCAAGGATAAAAACAGCACAGAAAGGCAAGCTCATTTTTCTGCAGTTCCCTTTTCCACAGGATCTTTCTCTTCTAGTATTAACATAATTTGTAGGCTTGCATTGAAATTATTTAGCCCTCTAACCCCATGAGACCACGACCACCATAAATTCTGAACCACATTTTCTGCTTGTTTGCTAAGTTTTCTATTGTTATTAATCAACAAATATTTGAAAGGAAAAGTGGCAGAGAATGTCTGGCTCATGTCAATACTTTTCTCTCCATGATCTTGGCCCTATAAAATTCAGGCTTTCTTAATTGCACTCTATCACATTTAATGAGCAGTCTTTGGCATTTCTTACAGTGGTTTTATTTCTTCTTGAAAGGATAAGTTGGTCTAATACAAGTAATCTGTCATAAATGGAAGCAGAAGTACCCAAAGGGAAAATCAAAATGCGATTTGTAGCATCTTGAGTAAGTCAACAAAATATAGAAGTGAAAAACTATAATAACAATGAAATATATAAAAGCAAGCACTGCATAAGAAAACAGATCAAGTATATCTAGTGTTATGCTATATTTTGAAAACTGCTTAATCTTAATGCAAAAGAAAATATGAATAATGACACACTGTGCTTTTGATAGGAAGATTAATACAATAAAATTGTCAGTTCTTTCTGAATTATATTATTAATTTAATGTAATTTCCATTGGAATCACATGTGTTATTTCTTTGGTTAGGTAAAAAGATCTCAAATTCCATTTGGAAATTAAATGCCTGAGAATACCCAGGTCACTTATAACAAAGTAGAATAGTTACAGAATAATAGACTTACAGTAAAACAATGCAAAACCACCAGAATTTTAAATTGCCATTGCTGTAAGAATAAAATAATCCAAGAGTGAAACAAATGGATTCTAGTGCATGCATAGTTAAAAATTTTATGTTTGACAGTGGTGTATTTTAATTTGTGGAAACATGACTGATTTAACAAATATGTTGACCAAAATATCATTCCAAGTGGGAGAAAATACAGATGATTAAGCCATGCTACTTATACAAACACATTTTACATAAATGTAAATTAAGGGTAAAAACTAAGCATGTTAAAATAAGATGTAAGAGATTAAACAAACATACTATTAGTTGGAAAAAGCTTATAACCATGTCAAGAAACCTATAAACTATGAAAAACATAAAGGTAGACATATTTAACTATATAAAGTTTTGTTTTGTATAGATGGCTTCATGCTATGTTGCCTTGGCTGCTCTCAAACTCCTGGGCTCAAGCAATCCTCCAGACTTATCTTCCCAAAGTGCTAGGTTTACAGCTGTGAGCCACCACAGCCTGGCCCAAAGTTTTAAACATATGCTGATTCACAAAATATGGTATAAACAAAGTTAATATACCTATTATTGATTAGAATTAATATTTGCAACTAAGTTAATAACTATAAGACTGCAAGGCCATGCATTCTGAAAACTTAAAGCAAAAAATAGTTTACTGTTACTACCTTTCAATAAATAATATGTTCCATATGATTTTCTGTCATTAGCAACAACTAATGTTGACAGAACAAAAAAAGACATTACAATATATTGCTAGTGGAAATATACATTTTACAGTACTTGGAAATCTCTTAGGTGAAATGCATTAAAATGTAAATGTGTATAGTTAACGTGTCTTCTGTGAATATATCCTATGGAAATACAAGCCTCAATCATATAGCTACAAGGATGTTAATTGCAACTGGATTGTGGAAAACATAAAATAAGGTAAATATTAATCTATAAGAAAATGATTAAATAAAATTTGGAATATTTAACTATGGAAAATATGAAGATATTAGAGAACCCTCACTAGAAATTTTCTTCTTTTGATCTATTATGTAAAAACCATAAGATACTGAGCAGAGAGTATATATAATATGATCACATTTTTATAAAGCAAATAAATATATTAAAAATATACTTACATCTCTAAATATACTATTTTATATAATTTTCTTAGTGTGGAAAAACAATGGGGGTGAATATATATTAGTTTTTTTGCATGCAGTTGGGACAAGGAGAGATGGCCCAGAAAGGGGAAATGCTTAATTTACTTAGCCCTTACAGACAAAACTCAGCAATAAAGTCCAAGTTTTAAGAGATTTTAGAAAGTAAAATTCTAAATAGCTTGAAAGAAGATAGGTAAGAAATCTTCACACACTCGTAGGTACAAGTTTATCTGGACACACAAAAGAAGATCTTCAGTGGTAGCAGAATTAGTCCCTTAACCACACTTCTTTTAAACACTTCTTTACAGCCTTGCTTTCTGAAGTGTGACTTTTGTACTAGCAGCATTGACACCACCTGGGAACGTGTTAGAGAGTCATATATCTGGCACATCCCAGAATTATTGTTCAGAATCTCCATTTTTACCAAGCTCCCCAAATAATTGGTATGTACATTAACGTCTGAGGAGCAATGCCTTAGTGGATGACAGATGGACTAAAGTGAGAAGAATGTATTTTTCCCATTTAAGTATCTATAAGCATGCATAGAAATTGTGACAAGTTCTTATTTTTAAAAATTTTTAGGCCAGGCGCAGTGGCTCACGCTTGTAATCCCAGCACTTTGGGAGGCCGAGGTGGGCGGATCACAAGTTCAGGAGATGGAGACCACGATGAAACCCCGTCTCTACTAAAATTACAAAAAATTAGCTGGGCGTGGTGGCGGGCACCTGTAGTCCCAGCTACTCGGAGAGGCTGAGGCAGGAGAATGGCGTGAACCTGGGAGGCAGAGCTTGCAGTGAGCCGAGATTGCGCCACTGCACTCCAGCCTGGGCGACAGAGCGAGACTCCGTCTCAAAAAAAAAAAAAAAAAAAAAAAAAAATTATAGTAGACGAAGTTCATTTTAATGAAGACAATACAATGAATAAAGCAAAAATAACTCTGACAGATTTTGGTGGGAAACTCAAATAATTCATTGTTAGATTACTTATCATTGAAGCTATTGGAGTCTTAGTTATCTCAACTACAGATTGGAATCTTAATGAAGTAAACCTGTTTAATTAGACTGTCCTCATAACAAAAAGTGAATGCAAAATAATTGAAATATTGAAAAGCATTACATAAATATAAATGAATTGTTTTCATTGGGGTTCTTATTAAATGCACAGAAATCTTTTCCTTTTTCTTTCAGTGTTTTTTCAAATTGAAATTTCAAAGAAGGTCATGGAAAAATTTTAGTCAATCAGGAAAACTAAAGGCATAAAATATTATGTACCTACTTATTGACACATATTTAACAGATTCTTAAAATTTTGCCTTCAATTCTGTTTTTCTGTTTGCCCTCAAATCTAGTTTTTATGATTGGCACTAACCTAAATCTCTGTTTTATAAACATTCTGTAATTTTTATAATCTAAAAAATGCATGAATACTAAATGAAATATAACATTATAAACTGAGTTATTTCAACAGAAATAATATATCTAAAAGATAAAATAATGTGATCTATGATCAGAAGAATTTGTAAACTGCAGTTAGAAATTTAAATCTTTCTACCAGTTTTCATCAATAGATTCCACCTTCAAATCTAGAGAAATATTTAGAAGGTTGCTGAAGACTCAGGTATTTTATTTTTTTAATGAAAAAAAAGAGCATTTTCTTTTTTGTTGGGAAGAGAAAATAAGTACATACGGTGTCTTATAGGAAATATGCAAAACACTCAAAAATATATTTTTTTCATTAAAACAAACTACTTCCAATATCATATTACTAAAAACATCTACTCACTAAAATACAAGCCCCATGAAAACAAGTGTTCTCAGTTTTGTTTACTGCTAGAACCCTAATCTTAGAACATTGCCTGACATAAAACATAGAAATTTATCCTTTGGCAATTAAATATTTTCCAAATATTGAATTTTTCAAATAATTTTAGCACAATGAGTTTTCAACTCACATTTCAGAAAGTAGAGATTTACCTCTCCTTGTGTAAGTTCTCATATTTTTAAGCTACATGTAATTAAATCATATTAAAATTGAGACAGTGCAATATTTCCAAGCTATATCTTACAGGAACTAATAATCCAGAATGTGCAAGGAACTTAATGAAGTAAGAAAACAAACAAAAAATGAATAACCCCATTAAAAAATGGACTAAGGACATAAATACACACTTTTCAAAAGAAGACATAAAAATGGAAAAAAAGCATATGAAAAAAATGCTTATCACTAATCATCTGATAAATGCAAATTAAAACCATAATGAGATATCATCTTATGGCATTCAGAATGGCTATTAAAAGGACAAAAATAACATGTTGGTTAACATGTGGAGTAAAGAGAATGCTTATACTATGTGGGAATGTAAATTTGTGCAACCTTTGTGGAAAATAGTATGGAGATTTCTCAAAGAACTAAAAGGAGAATTATCATTCGACCCAGCAAATACTGAAATGAAAAGAGGTAATTATATCAAAAGATACCTGAACTTGTATGTTTATCATAGCAATATTCACAATAGCAAAGGTATGGAATCAATCTAAGTGTCCATCAATGGCAGATTGGATAAAGAAACTGTCATAAATATATATGTGTGTATATATGTACGTATGTATATACAGGATCTCACACACACACACACACACACACACACACACACACACACAGGATGTTATTCAGCCATAAAAAGAAGGAAATCATGTCTTTTACAGCAACATGAATGGAACTGGAGGCCATTATCTTAAGTGAAACAACTCAGAAACAGAAAGACAATACCTTATTATCTCATTTATAAGTGGGAGATAAATAATGTGAACAGAGGCCTGGCGCCGTGGCTCACTCCTGTAATCCCAGCACTTTGGGAGGCCAAGGTGGTTGGATCACGAGGTCAAGAGATTAAGACCATTCTGGCCAACATGGTGAAACTACGTCTCTACTAAAAATACAAAAAGTTAGCCAGATGTGGTGGCGGGGGCCTGTAGTCCCAGCTACTTGGGGGGCTGAGACAGGAGAATCACTTGAACCCAGGAAGCAGAGGTGGCAGTGAGCCAAGATTGCGCCACTGCACTCCAGCCTGGCAACAGAGTAAGACTCCATCTCTAAATAAATAAATAAACAAATAAATAAAGTGAGCATAGATTGTGGAATGAGAGGCAGCAGATGCTGGGAAGCGGGGAAGGGTTGAGGAACGGGAAGGGGGTGGATGATGGAGAATTTCTTAAAGAGTACAAAGTAAGTTATTTGGGCAATATAGACACTAAAAAGCCCTGACTTCCCCACTATGCAATATATTCATATAATGTAACAAAATTACACTTATACCCCTTAAATGAATACAAATAAAAATCAAAAATAAATGTAAAAATTTGAGCGTGCAGTTCTTAAAGAATATGCACAAATGATTTCTGTAAGTTAAGAATATTTTGTGAAGGCCAGGTGTGGTGGCTCACACCTGTAATTCCAGCACTTTGGGAGGCTGAAACGGGCAGATCATGAGGTCAGGAGTTTGAGACCAGCCTGGCCAATATGGTGAAACCCTGTCTCTATTAAAAATACAAAAATTAGCTGCGGGTGGTGGTGTGTGCCTGTAATCCCAGCTACACAGGAGGCTGAGGCAGGAGAATCACTTGAACCCGGGAGGCGGAAGTTACAGTGAGCCAAGAACGTGCCACTGCACTCCAGCCTGGGCGACAGAGCGAGACTCCATCTCAAAAAAAAAAAAAAATTGTGAAGCAAATAATTCAATTTCCTTTTGCATTTTTACTGAACATTTGGATTTTATTTTAGTTTCTAAAATTTATCTTTTCAATTTTTTTTCTCTGTGAAGACCAGTGTTTCTTCCATGGTTAACTGAGCAGAAATTTTAAAACTTTATCAGAAAGCAACTACTAAATGAGGCTTTTCAGGGAAACTGGGCTGTGTTTCTTCTTTGGGGTTCAGCCAGGACTAGTTAACACTAAGGAGATGAGACAATATTTCTGTTGTTCACACACCCCTTTTGTCACGAGCAGTAAAACTTCACATTGGCTACAATAGCAATTGGCCTGACATTTTCAGCCCCAATATTCTCAGCTGTGTGGTACAGTCCCCTGCAAAATGATGGTAAAGCAGTTATTGTTGTTTCTTGACAGGATTAGAATTGTGAAGCGTAACGAGGAAGTATTTTTCCCCATTTATATGCATATTGATAATTAGGCTCAAGGAAATGAAGTGCATAGAATGGGAATTGAGATTTTGTTTTAAACGTGAACTTGTTTGATATCAGTTTCCACTGTTCTCTGACAGATGGATTCTTTTTGGCAGATGATTATGCAAACTGTTCCTTTCGTGCCTGTCTGTATGAAATGTATTCTATAAACACATTGAAGCATCATGCTCCTCTGAGTCCTCAGTGCTTGGGAATGTATTAGCACCACGATGATTTGGATGACAGGATTCAAAAGCATCTGAGAGTGGAAACTGGGGGAATACTAGTGTGATTGCTTTGGTTTTGTCAAGGGCCATGGGAGATAATAATGTGTGGTTCCCTTGAAATTTGACATAGAACATTTTTATGTCAACGAAAAAGAAAAAAAAAAACTCATAGATAACAGGAAATTTCAAACAAGTAAACTCTAAGTTTTAATAAGTGTTTTAACAGATACTGGAAAACTGAAGCATTTGGAAAATAGTACTTAGGAAATTTTAAATTCATGAGAAGCATGTAAGGAATAATTCTCTTTCAAGATCTAATTGTCAAGGTCAATTTTCCTCATGATTTAACAGTTTTATAATGATTGCTCTAATACGTTGATAACAAAGAGACTTTGCCTTTTATATTTCTACAATCAAGCGTATAACAGCTGACTCAGTTGCACTTTTACAATGCAAATTTTAATGGGAATTTTCTTGAGGAACTATCCCCCCCGGGCACAAATAAATAAATAAATAAAATCTGTATTTTAGGAGAAAAAACTAGATTGCTTCAACTGAGCCACAGGTAATGTTAGTTAAGCACATTTAGCCATTCTCTTGGGCAGTATAAGAGTGCTACATTATACACTTATTAGGAAAATATAATGCTACCTTACACATCTGTCCAGTCAGCCACTTACCTAAAATTCTGAAAGTTAGTCTCCCTGAGGGGATTCCTGGAGCCTTAAGACTTCCTTCTTATTCATTGATATTGTTGGGAACTTTGTAGAATACAAAGGGGAAGGAGATGACAATTAAAGACTTTCTGAAATCCATTCAATAAGGTTTTAGTAAAGGCACATAGGGTACTAGCAGAACTAAAAAGAAAGGAGTTTGTCTTCTAGATCCCACAGGCATGACATTTTCTCTCTAAAAGGTAGATTAAAAAAAGAAACTATGATCTTTTATTTTCCAATAACTAAATCCACACATTGCAAAAGGATAACACAGTTATAGATGCTTCTGGACAAATGTGGTGACAGCAAGAGTGCTCTGAATTAGGTAAAAAGAAGTGGAGTAAAGCATTTGTGTTTTTGAGAATGTGTGTGCATGTGTGTGTATGTGCACGTGTGTGTATAAAACTATCATCTAACCCAAAATATGTGAGATCAGAGGCAGGCCCGGCATGGTCACTTATGCCTGTTATCCTAGCATTTTGGGAGGCTGAAGCAAGAGGATCATTTGAGCTCAGGAGTTCAAGACCAGCCTGGGCAACATAGTGAGACCTTATCTCTACATAAAAACAAAACAAAACAAAAAACTATTAGCCAGGCATGGTGGCACACATCTGTAGTTTGTAGGTACTTGGTAGGCTGAGTTGGGAGAGTCTCTTGAGCCTGGGACGCCAAGGTTGCAGTGAGCCATGATGATGCCACTGCAATCCATGAAAAATGCTCTAACTGCAGCCACATATTGGATTTTTTTTGGTTGTGTGATTGAACAGCAGATTTTGATGTTGATTTTTTTAATTTATCGTAACAAATTTATCCAGGTCAAATCAAATTAAATTGGTTTGTGATCAACCAGCCAACATTACAACTATCTGGATATTTCGGTTGTAGGTGTAAGATATCATTGTCATTGGTCAGTTATGAAGATTTGAGTCATTTATAATCTAGTTTCTTAATTTGATGACTCAATATTTGAGAAATAATGAGAAAGGATTTGGGAATACAGAAGATGGACTGATAAGCTTCTAGTATTTCTGTCTCTATTACCACATAATCAAATCCTCTTTTATAGTAAAGTTAGTAGAACAGAATTAGTGATTTATTTATTCAACAAATGTGCAGTAAGTGCATGTATATTGAGGTATTACTTTAAATGAAAGTGATATAACAAATAAAAAGTCAAACAAATTCCTTTAATTTATGGAACTTGTGTTCTAATTATGGCAGGAGTGGGTATTTACAGATAAACACTTAACAAAACAAACACAAAAAAGATAATGTGATTGGCTTGAGAGTATAAAGATACCTAAGACTGAGTATACGTTCTTATGATATTTCATTTAAGTGAGTACTAAGTAGTGAACGAAACTAGCTCTGAAAAGATTTGTGTGGCGATAGTTCCACGTAGAGCAGAGATATTCTACTGTGAAAATACTCTGGGATTTGACTGATCTGTTTCTGGTTAATAATGCCAAAACATATTGGCTTGAAATAGAAATTTTATATTGCTCCTGACTTTGTGGATGAAGAATCCAGGATAGACTCCATGGTGTGCAAGTCTTTGCTGTATGTGCTATCAGCTGTGGTGACTCAACCATGGCTGGAGCAGCTACTCACATACCGGATGAACTGGTGCTGGTTGAGAGCTTGGATCTTAGCTGCAGCTGTTGGCATGGGGCCTGAATTCTTCCTCATGTGGGCTTACTTCAGCTCCCTCACAGCATGGTGGCTGGCACCTAAGAGTGAGTATTTCAAGAGAGAGGAATTGAAAGTTTTCAGTCTCGTAATCTGTCACTTATACTATACTCAAGTAGCCATAGAGTCCACAGATTCAAGGATAGTGGGTATGGACTCCAACTCTCAGTGAGAGAAATGTAAGGAATATATGATCATTTTTGACCTGTCACAGTAAACCTCTGGCCAAAAACTCTTTAAAATATTCCCACATGAAAAATACACTCACCCTATTTCAAGACCAGAAATTTCAGTTCAATATATAATTATTTTCAAGATGAGGATTCATAATGTAAATCAGGTTTAGGTGTTGAGGAGGCTTCTCACATGGAAAACAAAGTCGATGTTGCCTGCTCAGGCAGGCTAGTCCTCTCCATGAGGCAGCTTTGGCTTTCTAACAGGATGATGGCTGACTTCCAAGAGTGAGTGTTCCAATAAACATGAAGTGGAAGCTGCCAGTCTCTAAAGGTCTGGAGGCAGAAACAGATGCACATACACACACATGCACACACACACACACACACAAGAAACCCTCCAATACATTTTATTAGAGCAGTCACAGAACCCACCCACTTGATGGGAGGAGTATCAATGAATTTGTGATTTTCTTTAATTCTCACATCTGGTATATCCAAAGACCAGAAAGATGAATGCTTAGACAGTATCCCTTACCGCCCTTTGTGTACTTCTAGTTTAAAATCAAATTCTTTAAAGAAATCAGAAATGTAGATAATGCTCTAAATGGTATCTTTGAGTACAAGATATCTATAGAAGTTATAAAATTACTTAACCATGATAAGTCCTTTTGGCGTATCAGTCAAGTCAATGGGCACAGAAGTCTTACTTTTAGAGTGCAAGGAGAGAGGAATTACAGTGGCCCAAAGTAGTCAGGAGCAGGAGGAGCAAGAGAGTGATTAAGAGCTCAGTACTGAACTGCAGCTGAAATTAGAGGCATCCAATGTAAAAGTCCGTTGGTGGAGGATGACAAAAGGACCACAAATTGAGCTAAACAATACAATTTGGAGGTTAAGTTCAACTGAAACACAACAGGAAGTGAGAACAAGGGGAACAGGAAAGTAAGGGAATTTAAATTCATTGTCATGAGCAGGACTTAATACTAGCTCCCTAATACTGCCTCCTAGTGCTACTATGAATGGTGAGTTAGGTTTAAAAGTACATAGGTAGGAAAAATAAATAAATTAATGATTTTCTTCCTCTGGAAATAAAAAAATTGATAATTACATATTGCTTAGAGTGAGATATTAAACAGCATATGGAAAATATGGATTACCAAGCTCTAAAATATTTACAAGTTTTTTCTGGGATCCAATGGGGACCTGATTTGGTATTTTGAGGATACTCTTAAGTTTATAGGATTTTTCTGATGATTCTTTTTTTAATGCTTAAGTTAACAGTGGAAGAAATCGCACAAGCACCAATCACAGTAAATAGAACAATCTATTTTTGAAAGTAGGCATGGTCAAGATGATTTTAATTGTTTATTTATTTATTTTTTTTCTGCAAGTGAACAAAGAATCAACTTGGCTTTAACTCCTAGTCCTACTTCGAGACAACTTGTTTTTCTTTCCTTTAGAAACTTTCCTTTATGTTTCTCCATTTCTTCTAAGGTGAGTTAGAGCATCTTCAATGTTCCTTTAGTCACATTACATCTAATATTATGCCTTTTGAATTGTGCTTAAGAATTCTACTTAATTGTTTTGTCTCATTATTGTGAAAATGAGAGCACAGTAACTGTTTCTAACTGCCATAGATCTGTCCTGTTTAATGTGGTAGCCATTAGATACACAAAGATGTTACTTAAATTTAAATGCAGAGTATTATTTAAACTTACATTAAATTAAAATTAATTTCCTCAGTTGTACCAGCCACATCTCTGGTGCACAATAGCCATGTGTGGCTAGTGGCTGCCACTTTGGAAGACATAGATATAAAGCACAGCCATCATTGCAACAAATCTATTGGACTGTGCTGCATAAAATTTTTCATAATTTTTATAGAATGAAAGAAAAACATCTATGAGTCAACATTGTTACAAGAATTTGACTTCATGTAGGAAATTGTGAAAATATGCATAAACATACACACACACACGCATACTGAATTTCAGTTTTCTTGGCATGGTATTGTACTTAAATATAAATAAAATTTGAAATATAAACATATTCAACATAAATTAATTCATGAAATATAAATTAGAACCTGGGCATGCTAAATAAAAGCATTCCATTTCACAGAAATGATTAATGACCACAGGTTGTTTGGACAGTCTAGCTTGGTTATTCACTAAGATTAGCTGTTGTACTCTTTAATGGTTCATATTGAGGATCCATACTGGAGGAAATGGAATGACTAAGAGAGTGAATCTATATAAATCTGTACCATGCCAAACCTGAATTTCTGTCACACTAAAAGGTGCCTTAACACTTACTTAAATCTATTTTTTAAAACAGCTTAAGCTATAGAATCCCTTAAAAAGGCAATCTGAGAGACAATGATATAATGAAAACTGGTCAGAGTTACAAAACTGCTTTTCACACACAAGTCATATGAAACACAGAACTAGAAATCAGCAACTAAAGGGAAATAATTTTCTGATGGTCTTATTTTCAGCTCTTTGGAAAATTATAGAGATGATCTGATAATTTGATTTTTTATTCCTTAACTCACATAAATAAGGCAGGAATGACAAAACAGTTGAAAGAATGTGCTCTTTGGTCCTTAGTGGAATGTGTGCTCCTGCTACTGATCAGAGACTCTCCAGATTTATGCATTTTGCTTCCTTAGCTGGAAATAATTGCAGACCTTCAATTCTACATGAAGAGGGGAGAGGAAACCCCTATACTTTGGAAAATATGAGACAATGAAAATTAAATATTGACTGAAGAGGAAAATTTCTAATTGGATGGGAAAAGTTAATACATCATGGAATAGAAAATGAGACCATACCTCAAAACAGTCTCAGATACATGAACATTTACTAGTTGTATTTTTCCATATAGATTACCATGTATGGCAGGATAAATTTTTCATTTTCCCCATATGGATGTTCCTACATTGAATGTTTTCTCATCTCTGCTATTCTTTTATAAATATTCTGAAGACAGCATACTTCTTATTAAATAAATACAAAAAACCCTCTCCAGTTGCAATAATTATGCAAACAGAGATTATTGCTTTTGCTTGCACCTGATGGAAATCTGTATATTCAAATATTTATTTTACTTCATATATTCTCCACGCTTATTACCTTTTTTAGATTTTTATTGACATAGCTGTACACGTTTTGGGGGGATATGTGATATTTTGATACATATATACAATGTGTAATGATAAAATCAAGGTAAGAAGGATATCAGTCACCTCAAATATCAATCTTTCTATTGGGACCATTTTAATTATTTTCTTCTAGCTATTTAAAAATATACAATAAGTTATTACTAACTGTAATGTCCCTTTATTCCATCTATACAATTTTATTTGTATGCCTTTAACCTATTTCTCTTTAACCTTTTGTTTTTTAATTCTACATCCCATGGCATGTCTCCTTTCCCAGTGTTTTTTTCTATCCCTATAAACACTAGGCTTTCCCTTCTGAACTACAGTGTAGTCTTTTTTTTTTATTATTATACTTTAGGTTTTAGGGTACATGTGCACAATGTGCAGGTTTGTTACATATGTATCCATGTGCCATGTTGGTGTGCTGCACCCATTAACTCGTCATTTAGCATTAGGTATATCTCCTAATGCTGTCCCTCCCCACTCCCCCCAACCCGCAACAGTCCCCAGAGTGTGATGTTCCCCTTCCTGTGTCCATGAGTTCTCATTGTTCAGTTCCCACCTATGAGTGAGAACATGCGGTGTTTGGTTTTTTGTCCTTGCGATAGTTTACTGAGAATGATGTTTTCCACTTTCATCCATGTCCCTACAAAGGACATGAACTCATCATTTTTTATGGCTGCATAGTATTCCATGGTGTATATGTGCCACATTTTCTTAATCCAGTCTATCGTTGTTGGACATTTGGGTTGGTTCCAACTCTTTGCTATTGTGAATACTGCCACAATAAACATACGTGTGCATGTGTCTTTATAGCAGCATGATTTATAGTGCTTTGGGTATATACCCAGTAATGGGATGGCTGGGTCAAATGGTATTTCTAGTTCTAGATCCCTGAGGAATCGCCACACTGACTTCCACAATGGTTGAACTAGTTTACAGTCCCACCAACAGTGTAAAAGTGTTCCTATTTCTCCACATCCTCTCCAGCACCTGTTGTTTCCTGACTTTTTAATGATGGCCATTCTAACTGGTGTGAGATGCTATCTCATTGTGGTTTTGATTTGCATTTCTCTGATGGCCAGTGATGATGAGCATTTTTTCATGTGTTTTTTGGCTGCATAAATGTCTTCTTTTGAGAAGTGTCTGTTCATGTCCTTCACCCACTTTTTGATGGGGTTGTTTGTTTTTTTCTTGTAAACTTGTTTGAGTTCATTGTAGATTCTGGATATTAGCCCTTTGTCAGATGAGTCGGTTGCAAAAATTTTCTCCCATTCTGTAGGTTGCCTGTTCAGTCTGATGGTAGTTTCTTTTGCTGTGCAGAAGCTCTTTAGTTTAATTAGAGCCCATTTGTCAATTTTGGCTTTTGTTGCCATTGCTTTTGGTGTTTTAGACATTAAGTCCTTGCCCACGCCTATGTCCTGAATGGTATTGCCTAGGCTTTCTTCTAGGCTTTTTATGGTTTTAGGTCTAACATGTAAGTCTTTAATCCATCTTGAATTAATTTTTGTATAAGGTGTAAGGAAGGGATCCAGTTTCAGCTTTCTACATATGGCTAGCCAGTTTTCCCAGCACCATTTATTAAATAGGGAATCCTTTCCCCATTGCTTGTTTTTGTCAGGTTTGTCAAAGATCAGATAGTTGTAGATATGTGGCATTATTTCTGAGGGCTCTGTTCTGTTCCATTGATCTATGTCTCTGTTGTGGTACCAGTACCATGCTGTTTTGGTTACTGTAGCCTTGTAGTATAGTTTGAAGTCAGGTAGCATGATGCCTCCAGCTTTGTTCTTTTGGCTTAGGATTGACTTGGCGATGTGGGCTCTTTTTTGGTTCCCTGTGAACTTTAAAGTAGTTTATTCCAATTCTGTGAAGAAAGTCATTGGTAGCTTGATGGGGATGGCATTGAATCTATAAATTACCTTGGGCAGTATGGCCATTTTCACGATATTGATTCTTCCAACCCATGAGCATGGAAAGTTCTTCCATTTGTTTGTATCCTCTTTTATTTCATTGAGCAGTGGTTTGTAGTTCTCCTTGAAGAGGTCCTTCACATCCCTTGTAAGTTGGATTCCTAGGTATTTTATTCTCTTGGAAGCAATTGTGAATGGGAATTCACTCATGATTTGGCTCTCTGTTTGTGATTGGTGTACAAGAATGCTTGTGATTTTTGTACATTGATTTTGTATCCTGAGACTTTGCTGAAGTTGCTAATCAGCTTAAGGAGATTTTGGGCTGAGATGATGGGGTTTTCTAGATATACAATCATGTCGTCTGCAAACAGGGACAATCTGACTTCCTCTTTTCCTAACTGAATACCCTTTCTTTCCTTCTCCTGCCTGATTGCCCTGGCCAGAACTTCCAGCACTATGTTGAATAGGAGTGGTGAGAGAGGGCATCCCTGTCTTGTGCCAGTTTTCAAAGGGAATGCTTCCAGTTTTTGCCCATTCAATATGATATTGGCTGTGGGTTTGTCATAGATAGCTCTTATTATTTTGAGATACGTCCCATCAATACCTAATTTATTGAGAGTTTTTAGCATGAAGTGTTGTTGAATGTTGTCAAAGGCCTTTTCTGCATCTATGGAGATAATCATGTGGTTTTTGTCTTTGGTTCTGTTTATATGCTGGATTACATTTATTGATTTGCATATGTTGAACCATCCTTGCATCCCAGGGATGAAGCCCACTTGATCATGGTGTATAAGCTTTTTGATGTGCTGCTGGATTCGGTTTGCCAGTATTTTATTGAGGATTTTTGCATCAATGTTCATCAAGGATATTGGTCTGAAATTCTCTTTTTTAGTTGTGTCTCTGCCAGGTTTTGGTATCAGGACGATGCTGGCCTCATAAAATGTGTTAGGGAGGATTCTCTCTTTTTCTATCAATTGGAATAGTTTCAGAAGGAATGGTACCAGTTCCTCCTTGTACCTCTGGTAGAATTCAGCTGCGAATCCATCAGGTCCTGGACTCTTTTTGGTTGGTAAGCTATTGATTATTGCCACAATTTCAGAGCCTGTTATTGGTCTATTCAGAGATTCAACTTCTTCCTGGTTTAGTCTTGGGGGGGTGCATTTGTCGAGGAATTTATCCATTTCTTCTAGATTTTCTAGTTTATTTGCGTAGAGGTGTTTGTAGTATTCTCTGATGGTAGATTGTATTTCTGTGGGATTGGTGGTGATTTCCCCTTTTTCATTTTTTATTGCATCTATTTGATTCTTCTCTCTTTTCTTCTTTATTAGTCTTGCTAGCAGTCTATCAATTTTGTTGATCTTTTCAAAAAACCAGCTCCTGGATTCATTAATTTTTTGAAGGGTTTTTTGTGTCTCTATTTCCTTCAGTTCTACTCTGATTTTAGTTATTTCTAGCCTTCTGCAGCCTTTTGAATGTGTTTGCTCTTGCTTTTCTAGTTCTTTTAATTGTGATGTTAGGGTGTCAATTTTGGATCTTTCCTGCTTTCTCTTGTGGGCATTTAGTGCTATAAATTTCCCTCTACACAGTGCTTTGAATGTTTCCCAGAGATTCTGGTATGTTGTGTCTTTGTTCTCGTTGGTTTCAAAGAACATCTTTATTTCTGCCTTCATTTCATTATTTACCCAGTAGTCATTCAGGAGCAGGTTGTTCAGTTTCCATGTAGTTGAGCGGTTTTGAGTGAGTTTCTTAATCCTGAGTTCTAGTTTGATTGCGCTGTGGTCTGAGAGACAGTTTGTTATAATTTCTGTTCTTTTACATTTGCTGAGGAGAGCTTTACTTCCAACTATGTGGTCAATTTTGGAATAAGTATGATGTGGTGCTGAAAAAAATGTATATTCTGTTGATTTGGGGTGGAGAGTTCTGTAGATGTCTATTAGGTCCACTTTGTGCATAGCTGAGTTCAATTCCTGGATATCCTTGTTAACTTTCTGTCTCGTTGATCTGTCTAATGTTGACAGTGGGGTGTTAAATTCTCCCATTATTATTGTGTGGGAGTTTAAGTCCCGTTGTAGTTCACTCAGGACTTGCTTTATGAATCTGGGTGCTCCTGTGTTGGGTGCATATATATTTAGGATAGTTAGCTCTTCTTGTTGAATTGATCCCTTTACCATTATGTAATGGCCTTCTTTGTCTCTTTTGATCTTTGTTGGTTTAAAGTCTGTTTTATCAGAGACTAGGATTGCAACCCCTGCCTTTTTTTGTTTTCCATTTGCTTGATAGATCTTCCTCCATCCCTTTATTTTGAGTCTCTGTGTGTCTCTGCATGTGAGATGGGTTTCCTGAATACAGCACACTGATGGGTCTTGACTACTTATCCAGTTTGCCAGTCTGTGTCTTTTAATTGGAGCATTTAGCCCATTTACATTTAAAGTTAATATTGTTATGTGTGAATTTGATCCTGTCATTATGATGTTAGTTGGTTATTTTGCTCGTTAGTTGATGCAGTTTCTTCCTAGCCTCGATGGTCTTTACAATTTGGCATGTTTTTGCAGTGGCTGGTACTGGTTGTTCCTTTCCATGTTAGTGCTTCCTTCAGGAGCTCTTTTAGGGCAGGCCTGGTGGTGACAAAATCACTCAGCGTTTGCTTGTCTGTAAAGTATTTTATTTCTCCTTCACTTATGAAGCTTAGTTTGGCTGGATCTGAAATTCTGGGTTGAAAATCCTTTTCTTTAAAAATGTTGAATATCGGCCCCCACTCTCTTCTGGCGTGTAGAGTTTTTGCCGAGAGATCAGCTGTTAGTCTGATGGGCTTCCCTTTGTGGGTAACCCGATCTTTCTCTCTGGCTGCCCTTAACGTTTGTTCCTTCATTTCAACTTTGCTGAATCTGACAATTATGTGTCTTGGAGTTGCTCTTCTCGAGGAATATCTTTGTGGCGTTCTCTGTATTTCCTGAATCTGAATGTTGGCCTGCCTTGCTAGATTCGGGAAGTTCTCCTGGATAATATCTTGCAGAGTGTTTTCCAACTTGGTTCCATTCTCCCCGTCATTTTCAGGTACACCAATCAGACGTAGGTTTGGTCTTTTCACATAGTCCCAAATTTCTTGGAGGCTTTGTTCGTTACTTTTTATTCTTTTTTCTCTAAACTTCCCGTCTCACTTCATTTCATTCATTTCATCTTCCATCACTGATATCCTTTCTTCCAGTTGATCCATCAGCTCCTGAGGCTTCTGCAATCTTCGTGTAGTTCTGGAAACTTGGCTTTCAGCTCCATCAGCTCCTTAAAGTCCTTCTCTCCATTTGTTATTCTAGTTATCCATTCGTCTAATTTTTTTTTCAAAGTTTTTAACTTCTTTGCTATTGTTTTGAATTTCCTCCCATAGCTCGGAGTACTTTGATCATCCGAAGCCTTCTTCTCTCAACTCGTCAAAGTCATTCTCCATCCAGCTTTGTTCCGTTGCTGGTGAGGAACTGCGTTCCTTTGGAGGAGGAGAGGTGCTCTGCTTTTTAGAGTTTCCAGTTTTTCTGCTCTGTTTTTTCGACATCTTTGTGGTTTTATCTACTTTTGGTCCTTGATGATGGTGACGTACAGATGGGTTTTTGGTGTGGATGTCCTTTCTGTTTGTTAGTTTTCCTTCTACCAGACAGGACCCTCAGCTGCAGGTCTGTTGGAGTTTGCTGGAGGTCCACTGCAGACCCTGTTTGTCTGGGTGTCAGCAGCGGTGGCTGCAGAATAGTGGATTTTCGTGAGACCACAAATTCAGCTGTCTGATAGTTCCTCTGGAAGTTTTGTCTCAGAGGAGTACCTGGCCGAGTGAGGTGTCAGTGTGTCCCTACTGGGGGGTGCCTCCCATTTAGGCTGCTCGGGGGTCAGGGACCCACTTTAGGAGGCAGTCTGTCCGTTCTCAGATCTCCAGCTGCGTGCTGGGAGAACCACTACTCTCTTCCAAGCTGTCAGACAGGGACATTTAAGTCTGCAGAGGTTCCTGCTGAATTTTTGTTTGTCTGTGCCCTGCCCCCAGAGGTGGAGCCTACAGATGCAGGCAGGCCTCTTTGAGCTGTGGTGGGCTCCACCCAGTTTGAGTTTCCTGGCTGCTTTGTTTACCTAAGGAAGCCTGGGCAATGGTGGGCGCCCCTCCCCCAGCCTGGCTGCCACCTTGCAGTTTGATCTCAGACTGCTGTGCTAGCAATCAGCGAGATTCTGTGGGCATAGGACCCTCCGAGCCAGGTGCGGGACACAATCTCCTGGTGTGCTGTTTTCCAAGTCCGTTGGAAAAGCACAGTCTTAGGGTGGGACTGACCCGATTTTCCAGGTGCCGTCTGTTACCCCTTTCTTTGACTAGGAAAGGGAACTCCCTGACCCCTTGCACTTCCCGAGTGAGGCAATGCCTCGCCCTGCTTCAGCTCGTGCCCAGTGTGCTTCACCGACTGTCCTGCACCCACTGTTTGGCACTCCCTTGTGAGATGAACCCGGTACCTCAAGCGGAAATGCAGAAATCACCTGTCTTCTGTGCCGCTCACGCTGGGAGCTGTTGACCGGAGCTGTTCCTATTCGGCCATCCTGGCTCCACCTACAGTGTAGTCTTTAGTCATGTTGAACTCTTTAAGTTTCTTTGTAAGATAATCTGATGGGAGTTTTGGGGTGATGGAATAATGGCTCCCAGTATAAAAAAAAATCCATGTATTATACCTTATCCTAACATAAAATACAAGGTCTATACTGTGGGAACAACAATATTCATAATGAAATTAGATGCAAGCTTTTTTTATGCTTTGTAACATGATTATTACATGTTAAAACTTTATCTTGTTAAAAATTTTAATCTGCTAAAGTATTATTAAAATCTTTAGTTTGGTCATGACTTTTGTTCAATTTTGTATCATTATTTGTAAAATACTCCATTATATTTGTCCAGAATTTCAGAATTTGACCCACTTTTGTTCCGTCCCACTTCTATATAGACAGAATCAGAATCTGCATATATAATTGTTATCATCATAAATTTTAATTGGTCTTGGCCATCAAATCTGATTTTGGACACAGATGGAATGACTCCAGTATAAAACCTTCTTGGCTTGTAATAATAATTTTCCTTTGCATGCTGGCTTCATCAAAAAATTTTCAATGTCATTTTCTATTATAGCAGTTTTGGAAGCATAGGTAACTGGACATTTCAGAAATATCAGTGACTTACCTTTCAGAAATACAGGAGATCTTATTATGGGAGATGGATCCTGTGAAATTGTCGATATTTGAAGACAGCAGAGGAGCTCTTTGACTCTATTTTCTGTTTGTTTGTTTGTTTATTTCTTTTTTTTTTTTTTGAGGTGGAGTCTTGCTCTGGCATCTAGGCTGGAGTGCACTGGTGCGCGATCTTGGCTCGCTGCAAGCTCCGCCTCCCGGGTTCACGCCATTCGCCTGCCTCAGCCTCCCCAGCAGCTGGGACTACAGGCACACACCACCATGCCCGGCTAATGTTTTTTTGTATTTTTAATAGAGACAGAGTTTCACCGTGTTAGCCAGGATGGTCTCCATCTCCTGACCTCATGATCCTCCCACCTCGGCCTCCGAAAGTGCTGGGATTACAGGCATGAGCCACCGCGCCCGGCCTCTGACTATTTTCAAATAGCTGTTCCAATGATATTTCTGTAGTGCAAGTACAATATGAGCATATCACCACAACTCTGCTTTAATATTTCCATGTCCTCGCACCCCTGGCATAAATTTCACATTCGACAGCATGGTTTACAAGTTTTGAATGTGTTCCCTAATATTTTTCCAACCTTGTCTCTATCCATTTCCTGCCTCTCATATGCTGCTCCTAATAAGCAGTCTGTCATTCTGTCGTAAGTAACCTGCTGTCCTAATCATCATACTCTCATTCTTAGGCCTTCACGTGTACACTTTCCCCACTGCCTTGGTATCTTACGATACCCCTTCTACATCCCAGACAGTTACTTAGGTTCTGTTCTTTCATTTGACTCTCAATATCTGCTCAGCCCTTTTTTTTTTCCTGTGAAGTTTTTGACTGTTCTTTGCTCTATACACAGCCAAATAACTAGAATCCCTCCTTCATGAACTTGGAATGGATAGAGAAAGGAGGAAAATTTTGAATTTTTTCATGAAGATAGAAAATAAAAATCTATAATTATTGCTTCTGGATAATGTGTGATTCCCACTAAGTATTTTGATCATGGGATATCTTTGGGGGCCTCTTTTTAAAATCTCTCCAAATGCCTTGTTTCCCTCTAGGGAAGAAGTCATCACATTACATATTTTTTGTAGATATAGAGACACATTTTGCATGTCCCTTCAAAGAATAACTTACTGTCAAGCTTCAGGGAATGTGTGAGTATGCAACCTTTATTGGTGAGCTTCTTCAGGATCTGCCTTAGTTGTAGAAATTCACTTTTCCTGAGGTCATAACTTTTCCCTGGGCAATTTGTCTGTTGACTCTCTGTGGTAGGGCTTAATTAAGCCTAGCTATTTACTTAAAAAAAAAAAAAACAAACAAATAAGAAAAAATTGCACTAAAGGAAAAGAGATAACCGGATTAGAAGATTAAGGACAAAAAGGTCTGGAGTTAGAGGCATATATCAATGGATATATGGGAGCAGCTGCAATGTGAGAAGATCTTTGTGTTACATATTAATGTCCACCAGAAAGCATGTACTACAGAAGAGGATTTGCACAGCCAAGTGGATAAAATAGACCCATCAGATGACATCAGCTTGTGTGTGTCATAGACTCTTCTGGTACCAACACAATGAACATATGCATGATGTTGACAGAGTGGTTGTTATGCAAGCTGCACGTAAACCAAATAACACATACTCCATTAAGTTTGATTTACAAGGAGCCACCATCAGATACCAGTGCTGAACCCCTGATAGGGACCCTCTCTGAAGGAGACAAAGTGGCCACTTGGTGTCAAGTTGACTATATTTTTCTTTACATTCTAAAAGGGTCAGTGGTTCATCAGAAAAACATACACATATTCTGGGTACATGTTTACCTTTCCTGTCTTCAAGGTCTTAGCCAACAATATATTTGAGGGCTCACAGAGTGTTTGCATGCCTGGTACTGGATCCCACATAATGTTATGTCACAACAGGTGACTTACTTTATACAAAGCAGGTCTAGGAATTTAGGCCCTCATATACCATAATACCCAAGCTTCCAGCATGATAGAGCATTTGAAAGGCTTGCTGAAGACCTAGCTGTAGGGGAAGCCAGGGTGCAATATGCTTCAACTGTGGAATATCATATCAATATGTAGTATAGGCATTTAGTTGAAAATCTTTGACTCTGTGATTCCAATAGGAAGAATATATGGTTCCAGGGACCAGGAATGAAAGTAAGAGTGTCCCCTTTACCTTTACTCTCAGTAATTCACTGGGTGATGTTAATGATAAATTGGATGCCATAAACATGAGAAGAACACTTTCTCCAGGCAGCACAGCAAGAATCCCATTGAATAAGTAAGGCTGTCACTTAGCCGCTTACAGCTCCTGTATTCAGGGATCAACAGGCAAGAAAAGGAATCACTCTAATTACAGAGGTAATTGACACAGATAATTGGAAAGAAGTAGGCTACAAATAAACAACAGGACAACAAAGAATATTTCTTCCGCAGCCTGCATCTGGTGACTGACTGAGGCTGAAATATAAAGGCCTACTTCACCCCCATGCAGGACACTTTGATGCTCAATACTTGCTCCAAAGCTCTCTGCTGAGTTTGCCATGTTTTTGGTGGGTCTCTATTTGCAGTTCAGTTCTTTCCCCTGCCAATCCTTTTACCTTCCTTTTTGTTTCACAGAGGCTGATCCCTAAAAAACACCTTGTGCCCCAGATTCCATCTCAGTGTCTGGATCTGGAAAATCCAATTTGTGACAGTATTGCTGTAGTTTTGTGCCTTTTGTAGAAAGCATACTTTGGGGGATGTGAAGTTGTATCAAGATTACCATGTTATCTACATGATAACATGGTAAGTGTAACAATATTGCCATGTTATCAACAGAATCTATCACATGTGGCACATCACATGTTCTCAGTAAAGAACAAAAAACATGCAAGAAAGTTAGAAACATGTATCTGCTACAGAACAATACTTAGATTTCTAAGAAAATTACATTATATTGGTTCAAAAAGAAAATTATTTTAGTGACAAGATAATAGTACATAACTTGTTCTATATATACATGAGAATTACTCCATGATTTTCTTGAATCTGTAATGTGATTAAACAATAGATAGTTTTAAAATTTCTTGATGCCTTTGTATAATACTGTTGTTTTCTTTGAGATCATTGATATTTGTAAGTAATTAGGAGAAGAGAGTGTCTAAAATAAATCCACAAAGGGAAGAAGATGTGGTAAGATCACTCTAAACTTCTTCTTTTTTAATTTTTATGTTTTCTTGTTCAGAAATACTTAAATGTCAGGTTCATATTACGGCAAAGAAAACAGCATCTTCTATCATTGTCAGCAAACACAAATTTTTGCTTTGGATTAATGTCTTCAGGTACATGAATCATATCCTTAGCAGAGCCCTGTCCTTCTGCAATTAAGTGCCTACCTAAGAATAGCTGAAGATGGGCTTAGTGCAAGTTGTGAATCCATTTAGGGCTATTTAAAAAATTGCAGGAGGTTTTGAAAGTCTTTTATACATGTAAAATGCTTTTACTTAAAATAAAATAATCCATTAGAAAGTATTAAGACTTCAAAAACTTTTCTTTGATGAGACATTAGAAAAAATCTAAAAAAACTAGGTTATTTTTATTCTCGTTTATACCCTGTCATATTGAAACAAAAACTATTTTGATTCAAACTTCTGAATATAAACATTTTATTTAAGGTTAAAACAACACTTTTTTTTCAAAAATAAAATTTAATTTTGCAAAAATATAAGTAAACAGCAAGAGTAGCAAAAAGTAATTTAAACTTAGATTTATAAGGCTGATAAACTATTCAGTTTTCTTTCACTTTGGCGTTTATCTGTAAATGATGAGTATTTTTATTGTGATAGACATATAATTGATGAAAAAAGAAATTTCTTCAGAAATAAGTTATCTGAAGTACATAATTGTTGAGTGAAAAAAATTCCATTTTTATAGCATTGCCTTCAAAAATCTGTGATTAAAAATAATTTGTGATTTCAAGCAATACCGATTCTCAGGAAGATAATAATAAAAGCAGATTAACTTTTTAAAAAAGTAACTAAAGCATTTGTTTTTTAAAGTAATTATCACAAACACTACTTAATAATATATCTGCAATTTTTTGTATCCAAAAAATGTGTGTGGCTAAAGGATTTATCTATAAATCTATACTATTGTCTAGTAAATAATTGTTTTCACTAACTTGATATATTTATTGGGGTTATTTTTTAAAGTAACTAATGGAGATAGTGTTGGTTAAAGCCTTTCAGCTCAGCAACTTCTAACCCTTTTACTTTTTAGAGCCCCAGAGCACTCTAGTGCTATCAATTACTACCAAGCATTTTGCTAAATACTGAGTGGGCATAAAATAAGAGACAGATAACTGCCCTTTGAACTCCATATCCATGTATTTGGAGGGTTAGGGTGACAACAGATGTGTAAGCAAATAATTTTAAATATGATTCACGCTAAGAGGAGGAGAGATAACTCAACTTGAAGATTCAGAGAAGACCTTCTGAATGAGAAGATGTTTTAATTAAATACCAAAGAGTTAGTCAGAAAAAGAATATTGGAAAGGATATACAAAGTAGAGCAAACAGTACAGGCAAATGTACAGGTATTAGTATGATCTGTGAAAAGAATGAAAGTAATTCTATATGCTTTATATCACTATCATAGATTACAGAAGAGAGAAGAATGTCTTGAGCTGTTGTAAATAGGAACCAGCTCATAAAAGATCTTACCTGCCAATCTAAGTGGCAATAAGTGTACCTCGGAAGTGGGACATATTGAACACTGTAACCTAGACAGTGATTATTTTATTTTTATTTTACATAGGTGACTATGCTCTGCAATGGCATGTGCACATTCCATGAAAACATTTGAAAAAGAGAGTGAAGGAGGAGTTAGGAGTACTGAAACTGTAAGAGTTAAAATTTGATTTGGGAAGATTGTCCCAATAAGGTGACAGTGAGGGTCTTGGTTATGGGGAAAATGTTTGAGAGCAAAGAGCAGCAGGGACGAGGACCGGATTTATGCACTTGAGTCTGAGGTGCTTGTGGGATCAATCAAGTTAATATGCCCAATGGAAAAGAAGTTTCAAATTCAGAGGAGACAATCAGACTGAGGGCTTAACATTGGTATCCATTAGTAAAATACATAGTGAGAAAAAGTGAGTTGATTGAATCAGGCAACATAAATGGAAAGAGAGAGAAAAGCAATGTACCAAAACTGGACATTCAAGGAACAAACGTACCAGTTTTCATGGCAGGTTAAAAGAGAGAAGAAGACTATTAAAGAGGCTGAGAAGAAGTACAGCAACAATCCTGAAAGGTAGGCAATTTTACCACCATTTTTTTTTTTTTTTCAGGACAGGACCCTGAGCCTCAGAAAAAAACAAAAAAAAAATGAGTAATTTGCCCAGATATTATAGCTAGGAATTGGCTAATCCAGAATTTGATCTGTAGTATTTTTTACAAGTGTGTTTTTTTCCAGTGTATTATGAAGGCATTATGCCAAATTATAAACTTCTTACCTGAAGACCCCAATTATAAGAAGATATCAACTAAAATCACCAAACCAATTGCTAGGGAAAAAAAGGCACGGAATATTTTTAACAGCAAGAAAGAACAAAAGAGAAAGTAACTATTACGGTCCTATAATACTTGCCTTGGTTGTAAAGAACAATTTG